>NC_049240.1:3766036-5178536 GCF_011100685.1 Canis lupus familiaris | reverse complement strand
TACGGGGGTAGCCTCTGGAGTTCTCCACTTGCCTTTCCCATCATGGCACCTGTGTCCTGTGAGCCAGCCAGGGTGAGGGAGGGCCATATTGGTCCAAGTGTTCTCAACCTTCCCTGCTGTAGTAGAGTCTCCATCCTATGGTTAGAAGCAAAGTAGAAGAAGGTGCCCCTAAGTTCTCAGCCATACTCACCAGGAATTTAGCCTCTTCAACTAGCAGTTGGAGGGAATGAGAAATGCGGGTGACCGTCCAACGGAAAGACCCATCTTGGCCACACCCACCCAGGGTGAAGCTTCTATCAACCTGAACTAGAATGGGGAAGACGGAGCAGGTGGGCTGTGGCTCAAGTCCCACGGATGCTCACATACAACATCTTCTTGCCCTTTAGTAGATTTTATTGAATACATGTTTCTTCCTTTGCTTCTTTGCTATATAACCATATGTTTTTTTCCAGACACTTTAAACGATTGGATCATGTTTTATGGTTTTCACTATTTTTGCTTGTTTCACTGGAGATTAGGTCCACAGAACTCTTCACATGGGCATCTTGAAAGTGGAACTCTCCTAAGGAACAGTAAGATAATGTAATGGTGATCTGAAACTATTTCACATCTTCATATCAGAGCCTTTTATTTTTTGTATCCCACTAATTTTTTTGTTATATCCCTGGCATTGACCCTTTATGACTAAGAGTATTGATAGTTCTCTGCTAACTATGTGATTTAAGAAAAAAAAAAAAAAAACTTTTACAAATGTGTTTTTGCATCAGGACTGACTGTATAGAGCTTTATGCCCACTTAATCCTCTACTATTAGATTTCCAACAGAATGACAGAATGAGTTGGTATCAGAAATGAAATAAAAACTTCAGATTGCATAAGAGGCCAACTAAAAGGAAAATTTATGCTGATAAATAGCTGTGTGATCTTGGGTTCATGATGGGGGATTATATGATTTTAAATAGCATCAATCCAGGTCTCTAAACCCAAGTAATTATTTCCATTAGCTAAAATAATCCAGAAGAATCTTTGGACAGACTTAGGTCATATAATTCTAGACTTAGAAAAGATCTTTCTTAACACCTGGTACAACCATTTCATTTATGGCAAACATGGGAGGTCACTTGTTAGTGCCAGACTTGAGACCTAATTCACAGCTATGATTAAAGATTACTATAATGTCTTCTATGAAGCTGCTTTTTCTAATTTATCTGTTATTTTCAATTTAATGGCTGTCCAAATATAATGCGGCTAAAAAGTTCATTTGTATATGGTTATGAAGGTGGATATAACCCTGTTCTTATGATTTATTTTTTTTCTTATGATTTATTTTTGACATATAATCTGAAAAGCCCCATTTAACATTTGTAACTTCTAAGCTGATACAGCCCCTTTTCCTTCATCACTATTTTCTAAATATCTATAATTCTGATACTGTATGTTTGTGTCTTTTTCAAATATAATCATGATTTATAACTCTGCCCTTTTTAGGTCATTGTCATTGGTTTACTATAATTGGTATTTCCAAAATATTTATTAAACTCCTCAAAATCTGTTGGCATGATCTTTTCTATTCTTTTCTAAACAAAGGTCTTTGAGTAAAATATATATTTTTTCCTTTATTGTATTTTCCTTAGTTGACTATGCGGCCCTCTATCATTACTTTCAGCTTATAGCAACTCAGTCTCATCTAAGCTAAAGGGCCACCAAGTAATATTACATAAATAAAATGTTTTTATTAAAATAAACTCAATTGCATTTTTATACATGTAAATAATGTGTGCATAGTACTAGTCTACCTTTCTCTTTTAAAATAATGACATATTGTATGAGACCGGAGCATAGAGGCCTCAAATAAAATGTTTTTATTCATTGCCTACTTCAAGTTAAAACACATCCCTCACTTTCCCCAATTCCTTATTCTTGCTCTACTTTTTTCCTCCATTATATGATCACTGGGTAGTAAAGTGTATTTTTTCCTTATTTATTGTGATTGTGGCTTACTATTTTTTCTTCCTATCTTTCCATTTTAGTGTAAGCTCGATGACGGCAAGGATTTTCATTTAATCTGTTGACTGAGGTATTCTTTGTAATTAAGGCAGTGCTTGACTTTGCTGAATGATTCAATGATGTCTATGGATGCCTACTACATTTAAGACACTGGGCTAAGCTGGTAAAGAAAAAAGTTACAGCTCTCATATACACATAAAACATATTTGATAAGTTTAGCCTTTATTTTAGCATGATAAGAAGATATCACCATTGGTAGTACACCTAGACCCTCCAACTTCAAATTAATTAAATTAGATTTGTAACACACCTTGTATCAGAAAAACAGACAATATCTCTCAGTAATGAGATTAAAATTATGTTAACAGATAGAATAGGATTATCAAATAGGAAATTAATCTCTATGGTGTAGGATATTTGATTTTTGAAAAATTTTCCTTGGAGGATTAAAAAAAAAAGCCTCCCCAAGTTGGATAATTAATCTCCTTGTCCCTTCTCCACCCAAAGGATTGTCCCTCCCCCCAAATAAGCAAAGTAACCTTTCAGAGCTGGGAAAACTTTCAACCCATGGTTTAGTCTGGAGTACGAAATCATTCATTTATCTATTTATCCATTTGACCAATTTTTCCTGATTCTTTTCCACATGTTAGAAACTTCTAGGTTTGGGGGGATATAGCAGTGAACAAAACAGACTAAACTCCTGTTCTGTAATTGATGAGACAAAAGAGTGGACTTGGAATTCAATGGTTTCCAAAAATGGAGTAAATTATTTTGGAAAGAGAGGGAGACAGGACCATAGGAGACTTAAAGACCATTAAAAAATCTATCTATCACCTATCTATCTATCTTATCCATCTATCTATCTATCTATCTATCTATCTATCTATCTATCTATCTATATCTATCATCGATAGATAACCCAAGAGAGATACTAAGGAAAGAAAGAAGAGAGTTAGGAACAAGGGTTTGTTCACATGGCGAACCCCTAAAAGTTTGTGTGTCATTCCCACAGGGCTCCCTTAAAGGTCTAGGCCCACAATCTGAAATACATTAGCTGCTAGTGACATGTGGCCAGTGAGCACTTGAAATGTGGCTAATACGGCCTAGGTAATGGCAGTGAGGGCCAGGAATACTAATTCATGGGTCATCAGATCAATAACTCATCTTTATTCTGCAGAATTCAAATTTATCCCTGGAGATCAAAATGGATTGCAAAAGCCCATGCCTTTCATGAGAGAATGAAATACAACAGGGCATGGAAAACTTGTAGCCAATTCCCTTTTGTTCACCATTGATTACATCTTCAAAAACATACATTCAAAAAAGTCCAAAACTGTACAAGCCACATTAAAAGCATGCTATAGTCATGCAGGCGTGCATAATGTGACCTCTGCTTCAACACTTCTCAGAATGTGGACCTGCGCATGTAGAAGCAGCTACCAACACACACCTGAAATAGGCAAGTACCATAGAATCTCTGTCATCCAACAGCAGCAGGTAGCATTAGATATGCTTTTGTCCTGACAAAAGGAAGCAACAGGATAGGAAAGCGTGATGTTATAAAAACCAAGTTTAAAAAATTATATGGTTTGATAAGTCCTCACCCCATAACTACCGCTACTTTGCCACTTTATTTCAGAAGATGCCCCAAAATACCATTCTGTGGAACAAAAGAAAAGAATCTACCAAATTGGCTTAACCTAAAGGAAAGCATCTTAACAGGCAAGTTAGTCAAGCTCCTAAGCAAAGAAGGAAACTGTCTGCCTGTTACAGGTGGTTACAGGGCAATTTGCTGCCAGTCAGCACAGCAACGGGCCTCACAAGGCAAATCTACTTTTGAAAATTTTGGGTTGATAACATCTTCCTCATGTTGAGCTCCAATTTCTCAACCTGAAGCTTTCACACTTTGCTCCAAATTTTTTCTCTTAGTCCCTTTGAAACTGAGTTGAATAAATCTAATTTATCTCCTACAAGAGATATGTTATGTGTTATAAACACTGTCTCTCCTTACCTTTTCCATATCTACAAGAATCATCTTCCCCAAGTTCAATATCCTTCATCCTGTCAACGCTTTTTCATCTGATTGAACTTAGACGTGCCTAATGTTCAGCAAACGGGTTTAGTTTTGTTAGGTTCTGCTTCTGATGTACTCTGAATCCAAAATTGTAGATTTGAATTGTGTGTGTGTGTATGTGTGTGTGTGGCTAAGTGCTAGGTTCATTTGTTCCTACTGGTTTTACAATGTTTAGGGTAAGAGATTTTCCCAAAATTTTCAGTACTTCATTTTGAATGCTGCTTTTATCATCCAAGCCTTTAGCTATACCTACAGTTCTTGCAACACCTATAGATTTTATTCATCTGTCTTCCCTTTATTTCTAAGCTGTTGACAACATGCTAAATAAAATAAGTCGACAACGAATGACCAAGATAAATCATACCACTAGAAATCTTTCATTCCGATTAACAAGAATGCATTAGTCTCTCCAGATAAGTTGTTAAAATTTGGAAGATAAACATTTAACAGATATTTTCTGAATGTTTACCATGTGCCAGGTATTCTCCTAAGACAAGGGATACTACAATGAATAAGACCGAATAGCAAGATAATATTTACAATGTTACATGTTCATGGTACCATAGGAGAGGTAAAACAATTAAACAACGTTAGTTTGTAATTAATACAATCATCTAGAAATATATAAAACTGTATTCTATATTTTATTTCGAATCTTATTAGGCTGCAGGTATTAAGAGTCCAACTATGATGGCTTAAACAATTAAAGGTTAGGGGCACCTGAAGTGGCTCAGTCAGTCAAGCGTCTGCCTTCGGCTCAGGTCATGATCGCAGGGTCCTGGGATCTAGCCCTGCATCCGTCCTGCTTTTCCCTCCCCTCTGCCTGCCTCTCCCTCTGCTTGTGTGCTCTCTCTCTGTCAAATAAATAAATAAATAGTCTTAACAAAAAAACTATTAACTTTTTGGTTTTTGTTTTACATGTAAGTATAGTTGGTTGCTAGGCCGCTCAATCAGCTTAGGCATAACCAAGACGAGGTCTTTGTGAATCTCTTGCCTGTCCCATAAAGGTCATAAGACAGCCAGCGTAGCCCCAGCCATTATGTATGTGTTCAATGCCAGAAAGAGAATAGCATGAGAAGAGGGAGGATTCCTATCTCAAGAAAACAATTTCCCCCAAATTGAAATGTTATTTATGTCTTATTGGCAAGAGCCATGTCGTATGGCCATGACTGGCCAGAAGTATCAAGGAAGAAGGGGATCAAAATGACGGTGGGCTAAGTTTGCTAACAGTAAATGCCAAATTATAGACATGTGGGCTCTGGTACCAACTCCACCTAAATGACAGGCAGAGACTAAAGAAGACCTCTTAGAGTTACTGCACTGAGTCATAGAAAAATGGGAATTTTTCAGAGGCATAGTAGAAAAGGATAAGAGGAGCAAAGATAATCATAGAAGAAAAAGTAACTCTTTACAAATTCAGAAAGGTATATGAGACAATATTTTCTTGATAGAGGACAATACAACAGGGTAGACGGACATAAACCTGTCTTCTTCCTTTCTCATTTTGCACATGATGGAGTCTTTTCAGGTTTAATGTCAGTCATGGAGAGTGCAAGTGGACGGCCCTTGATCCTGACCTCAGCACATTCGTATTATAGCTAATTCTTCTATCAGATCTTTTCCCAAGTGCCGTCCAGCGTTCATGACTTCTCATTTTTTGTATACCCTTTTATTTATTATATCAAGTTTTTATTGAGCCAGAATCCTAGTCACACTGTTGTCCTGTCCTCTGCCTAAAGCTAATGTTTTATATCCTATGAGCAAATAATATCACTTTTTATTTATTTTCCTAGGATTATTTGAATAGGCCTTCTGCACTTGTATCCTGCTACTTTAAAAAGATTCTTAGTGCATATAGACTATGGAAATAATATTCAATGAAATGTATGTTGGGAAATACTGATTATGGTACACAGAATTCCAAGATGACCCCCATGAGCTCTACCCCTTTGTGTTACATTCTGCAAAGGGGATTCTAAGTGTATGAAGAAACTATGACTTTCTTCTAGCCAATTTAATCTGGCAAAGATCATGGGATATCCATCTCTTGGTTAGGTTTCATGTATAGCAAATGTGACAGGATGTCACTCTCATCATTATGTCACATAAGATTCCTTAGCAGACTGATATGAGACATTGCTCTGTGGGCCATGAAGCAATTTGTACTACCTCTGCAGAGAACTACATGGCCGAGAATTGCAGGCAAACTCCAGCCTGCAGCTGACAATCAGCAAAATGTCTCAGTCCCACAGCTACATAGTAATGAATTCTACTAACAACCTCAATAAATATACAAGTGAGTTCTTCCCCAGTCGAGATTCTACATGAGAATTCAACCCAATGATTGCTTGAGTGCAGCCTTATGAAAGCAGATTGGGAAAGCCTAAGGTTTCTTCACATATACAAAAATTAAGACACACATTTGGCTTTCAACCTCCAGACAGATAATTTAAACAGATAAAACATTTATTGACTTCATTCTTGTTGTATAAATTTCTTTTTCACATAAATAACAAGAGTGAGTCAAAAAACTTCTTCAGGGCGTGAGCCAAAGGCAGACGCTCAACTGCTGAACCACCCAGGCATCCTTCCTTTCTTTGCTTAAACTTCATTTGGAATGATGTTTGGTTACTTGGAATTGAAAGAATGGATCTGGCTAACAATGACTCTTTCTTGTGAACCATGTTGGATCGTGTAGCCAGCATAAATTGAGATTCAAAGTCAAAAACAAAGAAAATGTAATCCAGTATTAAATGTGTTTCAGAGTCAATGTTTGATATCTATTCTGACATACTTCAGAAACCTGGTGGGCAAATCCTAATTTCCTACTTCACTCGACCTTGGAAGCTACCAAAGAGCTCTTCTCCTACGAGAGGCACCATTTCCCTGGTTGAAACTTGACTTAGCTATTTCTGGATATAGATTAAAATAGAATAAAAATAAGAGGGCACACGAGAGAAGGCTGGGGATGTTAGGCTGTACTCTTAGCCCCTCTGAGAGAGATGGACATATTACTTTGATTAATCAGTGTACAGATCAGCTACCCAGGCCACGCTATTTGTGGGTGGAGTTACTGGACAATGAAACTCTGTGCACATCCGAGTTCAGCTTCTAATCTCTTTTCTATTTCCTGGTTCCATGCAGCTGGGTGGAAAGAAAGGAATTTATTGTGTCACCTAATGGAAACAAACAAACAAACAAACAAACAAACAAACAAACAGATGTAGCAAAGCTTCAGATGTGTGCTGTGAAGTATGACATCAGGGCTTGGTTGCTCTCCATCTTTTAGTTCTTCTACCTTTGTATTGACTTAATTCCTAGGCAGGTTCTTTCCATGCCATTGAAAAGATAATCAGGGCATCCCCTGTGGCTCAGCGGTTTAGCACTGCCTACAACCTGGGGTGTGATCCTGGAGACCCAGGATCGAGTCCCACGTCAGGCTCCCTGCATGGAGCCTGCTTCTCCCTCTGCCTCTCTCTCTCTCTCTCTCTGTGTCTCTCATGAATAAATAAATAAAATCTTAAAAAAAAAAAGAAAAGATAATCAATATTGTCTCAGTGTGTACATCTTTCCACCTTACTAATCCTGAAAGACAGATTTTCCAATGTGTAATGACGGTAAGTACTCTGGTCTCTGTAAGAGAGACAGCCTGAAGGCTAAAGTCACGTGCTTATCCCTGAAACCATAATCCCACAATGCTGATTTGGCCAGGACTTGGAATTGCCTCTGTCCTAGAGTTGGGGAGTAGAATGGCCCCTCCAGATCACATGGCCTGAGAATTAAAGAAGGATGTCCCAATAAAGCAAAACAGAAGCATTTTATTAGTAAAAGGAGAAGGGAGGCCCAGCTGGACAAAAAAAAAAAATACACGTTTCAGACACACAATCGGCCATTATTATTCCAAATATAAAAATGGAACATTTTCCCAAATTTGAACATAACGAACAATACTCTATTATAATTCTACCATAGAGAAAATAAAATGCCCAATAAAAATTCTGTCTCTTTGTAAATTAAAGTAGTAAAATATTAAAGTTCAATATTCTCCCCTTCACAATTTTCTTTCTCGGTTTAGTTCAGCTCCACAGATTTCATTCAGAAGTCAGGTAAATCGAAGACTTTTATCTGGTATTATGAAGCTTAAAAATACATCATCCACTGAAATAAATGTAACTCTTCAAACATTTGCAAAGTTTAAATAATCCATGATAGTTTCTTGTTTGTCAAGAGACAAGCTAGTACATAATGGTCCCTAACTCTTAATAATGCTTAGAAAACACAAACAATTCCTAGCTAGCTAGGCACATCACTACACTGAATAAAGTTGGAATTCTGTTACTAAGGAAAAAAAGGAGAGTGGATTTTGTGGGAAAGGAGCATTCTCTGCCACAGGCCATCATATTGATTTCCCTACATGGTCAGCAGGGGAAAAGAAAAACAGACCCAAGGTCCAAGGCACCCTTCTAACAAACAAGAAAATTTGCACAGTTTTAACAGTGATAGATTAAATAAAGACAGGACCATGAGGTCACAGCCCATGGGTTAATTATCACAAGGTTAGTGAGAAAATTCAATTACCAGTGACAGATATAGTCTATAAACATAAATGAACAAATACAATTTTCTAACATATATGTTTTATAAGCTTTGTTTGTGATCATACCTTACAGTTCAAAGGGTCCATTTTAAGGGAGAACAACAGAACCTTTACAGCTAACAGCTCAAAGTGAGAGAAGATTCTGATCTTCTTGAGAAAAGATACAGCAACGCAAAATCATAGTGATACATTGCAGAATCCATAAGGATTTTATCTGAACAAGTCCTTTGTTCCTTTTGGGCATTTCTCTAACAAATTTGTGGTCATGATTTAGAGAATATTTACAAACCCACTTTTATTCCAAGATTTCATCATCAACTGCTATGATACATTTTTAAATATTTTACCCTGGCAGGAATTAAAGTTTCTTTAAATTTATGATTTCTATTTCTACAGTTTAGTCGTGCTTCCATTTGCCCTCTAATAAATTTTGAGGAAGTCCCAGGGCCTTCCTGTCTCTGTACCTTTCTCCCTGACAATTCCCAAACCAGAGCTGTTTGAGGGCCAGTGAGAAGCAACTATCTTGGCCACATGCTATGCCCTTATCACACCTTTCCTCAGAATTTAGTCCCCTAGATCTTGGATAGGCTTCACCACGCTGACATCAGCATACAAATTCTTTCCCAACATTGATTTTGTTGCTCCAGCAGGACCTGACTTCACCCCCTCCCCCCCAGCCAAGGTCAAGAAACAGGATAAAATGTAAAAGGTTAACATAATTCTTGTCAACAAGATGAAGATAGGTAGAATCTAGTCAATGGGGTGCTTCCTACCGAGGTTCACTGCTAATCATCCAAAATCCAAAATCTTCCTACAAAAGAGATGTCAGTACTTATCTTGACCTTCATGGTTTGCAGCTACAGTTGAAGAAAAACCTATCTTGTGATGAAAATGTTTGATTCTAACAAAAGCTTTTCCATGTCCATATGGACCTCTAACTTGTAGGAGATGGCCTTGTAGTCTTGATCTCTTAAGAGTGCTGGCCTTCCAGAAGGGACTCTCCATCCTTACTCTGTTTGAAGTCACCTAGCCTCTCTACCACCAACTTTCAGACTACTGTCTCCAGCACCACAGCCATGTATTGTAATAAAAAATTAAAAAAAAATCCACATTAGGCCAGTCTATAATAAGATCCGCTAGTACATCAGCCATCCACCTCCAGAGAATATTGTCCCAGAGGGTCTCTCTTTTTAGAACCTCACACCATCACATGGAGGGCTAATATCTTGGGAAGATTTATTTTCAACTATATTAAGCCAAACTGTTATCATTATCTAGTAGCACAGGATAAGGAAATAGAGGGAGGAACAAGTTTATATCACTTTTGATTAAACAAGTCCAATAATTAGCTGCATTGTATGCTTTTCTATAACAATGCACTTTCCTTTTTGAGTACTTATCAAAATGATAAAAAGTGATAAAATGATAAATAAAGGTATCACTTAACTATATGCCTGTCTCCCCCACTAGACTCTTTACTCTTTGAGAGCAAGAAGTATGTCTTGTGTACTCACCATCAAATTAGCAGTACTTAGTACAATGCCTGCTATACAGCAGGCATTTCATATTTATTTGCTACATAGAGAAATGAATGCCGCTCCAACATCTGAGCCTGGACTAGACAGGTTAACAACTCAAATATGAAATCAGTTTGATTCTTCACAAGAATTTTCAATAGAAAATACTAAATGGACAATATAAAAAAAAACCCTGAAGACAATGTATTACAAGTTTGATATTAATATTTTATAGCATTTCTAAATATTAGCCAAGGGCATGATTTATAATTATCTTAGTTAAATGAGTCTTCTAGAAGTCAAGGCACTGTGATTGACAGACTCAGATCTTTGATGATAAGACTCAATTGAAGCTAAAAACAAATGAACCGATAAAACTAAATCATAACCTAGAATACCTAAATGAGATCTAAAAGATACAATAATTTCTACTATCGAGACTTTTGACAGGAGTTGGATTCCAAAGTTATTCTCTGCCAAGGCACCGGATTACAGGCACAGTATTCTGTGGTATAAGAAATGGCAGACTAAATTAGTTAAATGGCAGTGTTGATATACTTTTTAAAAAATCCACAGTCTAATCACAATTCCATCCTGAATAAATGAATATCTCTCTTCTATAATGCAAGGCTAAAAGTTTTCCTTTAGGGAGAAACGCGTCTTTCCCAAGTAGATACTATAATATTGCTGTAATGTAACAACCTGTTGACACACCATAGAAAATAACCTCCATCAATGTCATTCCAAGTCATATGAGACTCAGTTTGGTAGCAAACTGCTACCAGTCAACAGTCATGGAAGTATAGAAATTGGGTATCAGCACTCAGAGACATATATATCAATATAATACTGTCATGCCATCCAAGCCCATGATCAGTGAATTCCTCTAAAGTAATGGTATATGACTATATGAAAGTTAAACAAGAACAACAGCAAAACAGTCCTTTATTGCAGATGCTTAAGATTTAGCCTAAGTGCTTTAGCTTGGAAAGTTCAACTGAAGGTTTACCAGATGCTTAAAATAATCCATAGAGAATTTCCTTTAATAAAATCATTTAAAGGATTATATATTTTAGGTATATAATTTAAATTATATAATAAAATTATATAAAATAATTGTTTTGAATAAGTTTATTGTAGTATTTTCTAGGATTGATTATTTGCATAACATGTCCAAAAGTAGTCCAATGAATTGACTTATTTTAGACAAAATTATCAAATACAACGATGTTAATTCCAGATTGATTCATCTGAAGGTCTTCTTTCTGACAGTAGCTGGAGGACAGAAGGAACAGTCCATTCAAGCCAAGTAAAATAATAAATTAGCATAATATGATTAATAAAATTAATTTGCAGTTAGAAAAATAAAGTTTATTCTTTTTACTACTACAACTCTTCTCATGTATAAACTGTCTCCTAAGAAATATGAGGACTATTTTGAGAAATAGAAGAGAGAATTTGGGAAGAGATGTCAAAGCCTTATTTTCTTGTAATGAATTTTGGAAGCTGAATGACTTCCTTTTGATAAAATCTACGTCTTTCAATAATGACTTAGAGAGTGAGAAGGGAAAAAGACAGCAGTGGTTGGGAACGTATGGTAATACTAAACTTTCTTTCAAGGTTGACAAAGTCTAAAACATAAACAAGGACAGAAAAAAAGCAATTCTGAAAATGGAGCCAGTTATACAAAATTTACATATACGAAGATGTTCATTAGATTCTCCTAGAAGTATTTGAAAAGTGAGGTCAGAAGTTCAGTAAGTCTGGAAATATAATTTAAAATGAGATGGAATCAGACATCTCAAAACTATTATTTAATTTGTTTTGAGTGCATTTCTACCAGACTAGCTCTTCCAGTGGTTCTGGCTGATGACCGGTAGAAGAAATAGTGACCAGGAGCTCATACAGAGTCCTTAAAAAGATAACTAACACAAAGTCCCCAACCACAGAGTCCAATTCTAACCCAAAGAGTCATATCATGTTCTTGTTCTAATATCTCTGGAGAGTGATAGAGTAATGAAGGTAAATAGTGAATAGTAACCTAAAAATTCCTTACTCTTCCTGTAACATAATGACAAAAGATCCTCATTCTTAAAATCTGTAGAAGAAAGTCACAAAGTTTAGGAGCACCTAGGTGGCTCACTTGGTTAAGTGTCTACCTTTGGCTCAGGTCATGATTTCAGGATCCTGAGATGGAGCCCTGCATCGGGCTCCCTGCTCAGTGGGGAGTCTGCTTCTCCATCTCCCTCTGCTCCTCCTCCCTGCTTGTGCACTCTCTCTCTCTTTCTCTCTCTCTCTCTCTTTCTCAAATAAATAAAATCTTTTTTTTTTTAAAAAAAAAAAAGAAGATGAAGATCCCAAAGTCTAGATGCAATGCTTAAAAAAAAAAATCAAAGAAAAATGTGAAAGTTTATAGCAGCAATATCCACAATAGCCAAACTGTGGAAGGAGCCTCAGTGTCCATCGAAAGATGAATGGATAAAGAAGATGTGGTCTATGTATACAATGGAATATTACTCAGCCATTAGAAACGACAAATACCCACCATTTGCTTCAACGTGGATGGAACTGATGGGTATTATGCTGAGTGAAATAAGTCAATCAGAGAAGGACAAACATTGTATGTTCTCATTCATTTGGGGAATATAAATAATAGTGAAAGGGAATATAAGGGAAGGGAGAAGAAATGTGTGGGAAATATCAGAAAGGGAGACAGAACATAAAGACTCCTAACTCTGGGAAACGAACTAGGGGTGGTGGAAGGGGAGGGGGGGTGGGGGTGACTGGGTGACGGGCACTGAGGGGGGCACTTGACAGGATGACCACTGGGTGTTATTCTGTATGTTGGTAAATTGAACACCAATAAAAAATAAATTTATTATAAAAAAAAAGAAAAATGTGAAAGGGATTCATGAAGGGATTAATTCATATTGTTCTCAGGATTATATTTATTAGATTCTTTGGTAAACCAATAACTGAAGGTCCAAGTCCTTGAGTTACCCGATTAATTACATTATTTTTTAATGTATTTGAAAGAGAGAGAGATAGCAAGAGCGCAAGTAGGTGGAGGGGCAGCAGGAGAGACTCTCAAGCAGACTCCCCACTGAGCATGGAGACCCACCCCCTCAGAAGACCCTGAGATCAAACCTGAGCCTAAGTTGGATGCTTAGTCAACAGAACCACCCAGGTGCCTTCAATTAATTATAAATTTTTAGTCAACTGTACTACATGAAGAAGTTGAAGAGTTTCAACCAAAAGATCTAAAATGTACAAAATTTTGATCATTTTCCTATCTTATCAAAGTGGAAAGTTATCAAGTTAAATGTAGCTCAACACTGGTTTGAGAAGACAAACCTAGTATACACCCACTGCACTTATTATATTTTAAGTATTTGGCAACAGTACACAAAAAGGTCAAATAGGATAAGAACTTGAGCCCCTTTCATAATCCTGTCTCATTAACCTCATTGACTTTCTTTGTTGCTGTTGTTTTTTCCTCCTTTTCACTCACATGATTCTTATCAAACCAGGAAATTGAGGTCCAAGATCCATGTCTTTCCAAACATGGAACAGACCACATTTTATCAATTGTCTATTGATAAGAGAAGAGTCTTCACCTTTGAAAAATTCATGGCAGGTTGAAACATTCTAGAAAATACAATAAAAATATTTTTTTTCAATTTTTATTTATTTATGATAGTCACAGAGAGAGAGAGAGAGAGAGAGGCAGAGACACAGGCCGAGGGAGAAGCAGGCTCCATGCACCGGGAGCCCGATGTGGGATTCGATCCCGGATCCCCAGGATCGCGCCCTGGGCCAAAGGCAGGCGCCAAACCGCTGCGCCACCCAGGGATCCCAACAATAGAATAAAAACGTTCCTTTTTCTTGCTCACGCTTTCCAAAATCATCATCTCACTAGTCTTCATGAGGATACAACCAGGCTCAAGAACACCTACAGGCACGTCAAATAACCAAGATATTTAGTTGAAGCCTGGGACAAAACAAAGCAAATGATAAATTCATCACAAGACAATCAGTAACACTGTCTCGGGGCTTAAAATACATGTGAATTTTTCCTAAATATAAGTGATTTGTCTTCCAAATTTGCCCCATAGGCTGCCTTTTAATGACACAGAATTCTATGTGTAAATGCATTGAGAACTAAGTGCTCCATTAAATTGACACGGATACTACAAAAAAAAAAAAAATTTGACACATCTCTTTGTTAAGAAATGTACCATCTTAAAACATTTCCCCTAGAGCTGTTTTTTTTCTTCTTCCAAGGTTTTTCTTGTACTCACAAAAGTCTTGACAAATAATTATTTCAGTTATAAACAAACATAGTAATATATTATAATGTATAATATATAATTAAGCTAAAAGATTATCACAACTTAATTAAAAATCTAAACTGACCCCCTCTGCCTTGGTGGGAGGGATAGATGCTGAAAATAAATCATACAGAAAACCAAAGTAGGGAGGAAAAAAACTTTTTCAGGGGGGTACGGATGAGAGAGTTTAGTAGCTCTATCTTTACCATTTTGCCCCCTTTATAGTTAAAGAAAAAAAGGCTTAAAACTTAGCATTTGAGGACAGCTATTTTATAAAATTTCAGGTTGTCTCTATACCTAAAATATTAAAATCTACCCAAAATCAAAGAACCTACACATGAAGACTGTTCGTAAGTTTTCCTGCCAAGCCACAATTCTGGAGACGAATTTTGGAATTTGGAAGGCAATCTCCATGGAATCTGCCAAATATAAAAATATATGACCATTATCTTTATGAAGCTTAAAGTTAGGTCTATTGGCACCAATTGGATGATGTAACTCACTCCAGCCAAAAAGAAAGAATCTGAAGAAGAAATAAGAAGAAGAAAAGAAGAAGAAGAAGAAAGAAGAAGAAGAAAGAAGAAGAAGAAGAAGAAGAAGAAGAAGAAGAAGAAGAAGAAGAAGAAGAAGAAGAAGAAGAAAAGAAGAAGAAGAAAAGAAGAAGAAGAAGAAGAAATAATCTAGCAGGGATTTTGAGGAAAGAGAGATTACTGTCCTTCTGGAACAGGTCACATGCACAGGTCCTGGGCAAGCTGGAAAGGACAGCAAATAAGTGTTATTTCAAACTACTTCTGAGAAGAATGGAACAGGGTGTTGACTGGGGACAGCCTCTGGGCCCAATTATCTACCACTGAATATCATAGTAATTAATTGGTGTTAATCAGTCTGGTTCCAAAAAAACCCAAAACCATAAGCTTCTAAGAGAGCTGTGATTTATTCTCTTTTTATTTTTCTGAATCTAATACTCCACTTCGCATTAGCTCTGTTTTGGGAGCACACCCTGTTGAACTGTGCTTACACCGAGCTATCCACAGCCTCATCTCTGAGAGATGAACTTTTTGTAATCATAGACATCAATCATGCCAAAGACTATTAAATCTAGTAGATCACTTTACACAATAGGAGTTTTAAGTCAAACGTCTATTTTGGGCACTGTCATTAATATTTGTCTACAGTCCCTCTTCTAGTGAGACATTCTTGAGTTTCTATTGGAGCCCAGGCCGTCTATGTAGCTTATATTGGAACCCGGTCAAATTCTTCCCCGCTCTTCCTGCATTTCTTTGTATAACGTCCCCCATTCCCCAAACTCAATCTCTGGTGTTCATTTCCTGAGGATTGTATAGAATGCTGCCTAAATGAGAAACATCAGTTCTAAGGATGTAGGCAATGCTTTAATTGATCAGATAAACATGGTCCATTTAGTTTTGCTTTAACTCAGACTTCAAAGTACCAAGCTGTATGTTTGCTTCATTTTGGCAGAAGCAAAAAGCCTGAAACTCTTCAGGAGGTAAGGAAGCGGTGGAAATTAGGCATCTGCCCAGAATCTAGGATAAAGAATAAACACTTAAAACCTATTTTAATTTTTGCTTTGAACTGAAAAGAAAGGGACTCATGAGAACATCTGAAGACAGGAAAAGGACAATTTTCAAGGCCATGAACTTGAACCCATTTGACAGCAGAGGATGTGGTTTCAGGGCCACGGAATATTGGTCTTTCTTCATTAAAGTCCCATCAGCCCTATCAAGATGAAACACAGCTTCTAAAATTTCCTTCACTTTCCACCTGCCGTGTGTTATCCCTAGGTACGGACTTGCCTGGGGAGGATTTATATACGCACTTTTGAACTTCTAATAGAGTCTCTCTTTTGAGTAACCATTTAAAAGAAGATTAAATTTAATTAGACTGTATCTTTTTCCTGTGACATGCTGGCTTCAAAGTCCACTTTATTACATTCTTCTACCCCAGCAGCGTACTAATGCTGGCTGGCACAGGGCGAAACTTCGGAAGCAGGAGGAAAGGAAAGATACAGGTATAGGCTCACTTAATCCCTTGGGAGCATCCACCCTGCCCAGCAACACACCGGAGCCAAAGTTGCTCAAGGATCCACTGGGACATGTGACAACTCATAGATGTAACCGGAGCCCTCCACCCACTTGCCTCGCTAGGACCTCACCGTCACCTTGGGTTCCATCATCTTACACCCTATTGCTTGCTTTCTTTCTTTCTTTCTTTCTTTCTTTCTTTCTTTCTTTCTTTCTTTCTTTTTTTGACCTTCTCTCATTCTCTGAATTTATTGGTAATAACCACCCATCGATAGTAGTCGGTACCAACTCATTTAGGAAGAGATACTCGTTTTATCCTAAAACCTAAATGCGATTTAATTAACAATCATTCCAGTCTAATTTGTTCTTAAAACTGTACTTACGCACTGGCTATAATTTCCTCAAACACAATCAGTGTCAATGACACTAAAGGGATTCATGAGAAGCCAGTACATCAGTCCCTCCCTGTTCAACAGTGAGATCATGTAGGAAATCTCTAGGTGTGAGATTCAGTCGTTTTTATTTTTACTGGTAGACTTGGAGATAAGGGGAAGAAATACAACCTAGAGAAGCCGAAAGAAAGAAAGAAAGAAGAAGAAAGAAAGAAAGAAAGAAAGAAAGAAAGAAAGAAAGAAAGAAAGAAAAGAAGAAAGAAAGAAAGAAAGAAAGAAAGAAAGAAAGAAAGAAAGAAAGAAAGAAAGAAAAGAAAGAAAAAGAAAGAAGATAAAAAGAAAAAAAAGAAAGAAAGTCAGCATTTTCGACGTGTACTGAGGACTCCTTCCTCTTAAAGAGAAAAGAAAAGCAACTGCTTCCCTGTGACTTGGGGTGCACCAATATTGTCCTGAAGCTCAGATGAATGTGCTTTTCTCTCTTCAAAACCGTGTTGATGCTTTAGCCAGGCTGCTGTGGCACCTTACCAACCTTTCCCTACACGCTCCCATTTTTTACAAAGATAAAGAAAAAAAGAAAGCAAACAGTTTTTAAGGCAATTTCTTCTCCACGTTGCTGTGTTTTGCAGCAAGGCCGGGGTGGCCCATGGCCCTGGGCTCCAAGGGTTCCAAGGCTTCCCCACCGCTTGGACCCAGGGAGGCAGAGGGTTATTTGGGATTTTTCAGTGTTTGCTTTCTCACTGGCATGACAGTGCACAGCAGTCTATTCTTTCATTTTTTCACGGGTGTGAAGGTGTGCAGTCACTTGCCAAAGAAAGCACCACCGGCGGCTACAGGGAGCAAAAAGGGGAAAAAAGAAACAGGCCGGCCTGGCCTTTCTTTGGGGCCTGAAACTGCCTGAGGTTAATTGCTCACATAAGAAGAATAACTGGTGGTGCCTAATTGAATTTTTATGGAAATAAACAGGTGGCAGATTTACTGTAGCTGTGGGGATAGTGGGGGGTGAAATGCTGTAGCCACATTAACCTGTTTAATTTAATAGCTTCGGTACTCACAGAAAAAAAAAAAAAAAAAAAAAAAGGCAATGTTGCTTGTTGAGTCAGTTGGATGCCAAATGTGAATAACTACAATTACCGTAGCATGCCCATGTGGGTGAGCAAAAAAATAAATAAATAAAATAAAATAAAAAAGGGCATTGTGCCAGCTTTGACTCGGTTTTCATGTTTATTAATTAAGCTCCTGGAAGTTTCAGAATAAAAGTTTTAACTCACAAAGTACCCTGGAAAAAGAGGAGGAGGAGGAGAGAATTTGACAAAGGGAAAATGGCAGACAGACAGACAGACAGAGATACAGACAAAGGCTCTGCTCACACTAAAGGCCTTCCACCCTCAGGCTTTACAGTCTACACTGGGCGCCAGGCTGAGCCAGGTGCTAACTTTGCACTGTGCTCCCCCCTAGTGGCCTCGCTTTAGATGTGCGCCTTTATAGGAAGGAAAGAAAAATTGGGGACCATCTGGTGAAACACGCAAAAAGCACCCGTAGCTTATTAATGTACTCCTTTCCTTTCAAGCCAAATCGTAAAAGTGAGAGTTTGGGTTTAAAGTTTTGCCAAGTTGGGGCACCTGGGTGGCTTCATTGGTTAAGCGTCAGAGTCTCATGAGTTCAAAACCCATCCTGGGCTTCCACAGGGGGCTGCTTAAAAATAAAGCGTCGCCAATTTGTCCTCAAGTGTACACACATTTTTGTATGTCAGAGACTGAAACACACTTTAAGGAAAAAACAAATGTTTGTAAGAGACAGAAGCATTTACTGTCAGGGAGACATCACACCAGCTTTGTGACCATACAGGTGAGTGAAACATGGGCAGCCTCTGCCCAGGTGGGAGGGGTGGGGAGATTCCCAGATAGGTGACTTAAATATGAAGCAGGGTTTGGAAAGTACTGAAAAAAAGCCCAAAATAGTACGAGGAAGCCATTTTACAAATGAGAAATCTTTTATGCCATATTTGAATCGCCAGACCAGATATCTAAAAGCCAACATGATCAGAACCAGAGGAGTCTCGCCAAGCATTGCAATCTGACTTGGGAGGTTTTCCATTTGTGTTGACTATTTTAGAGCAAGCCAGTAAAAAGCGAGAGGGACTGAAAGGGTGCTCTCCTTCTCTATCCATTTTGGTTGGTTTGTTCCGAAGCCCATAAACCTCCAGTGAATTCTCGCTAGACGTCTGCACTCTGGGGGGACACGCGTACCTTCACTGCTGAGTCCTGCAGTACCTGGTCTCAGGCTCTTCTCTCTCCCTGCAATTTCTCCACAGCCCTGGCCTCACTTCCTATCCCGGGTCAGTGACCCCTGTATTTATTTTGCATTTCATCACCAATCGGTTCTCATTCCTCACCCTCATCTTTGCTTTCCCTCAACATAAATGTGTCAGGCTCTTCAACCTCTGCAGGTTCAAGAATGAACTTACTATGATCGTTGCCCTAATTCTTTCCTCTTTTTTTTTCCATGCAAATGAGTCAAGAATCAGATTCGTGCCAGCCAGTTCAGATTGGGTATATATATCCATAGCCACATATATGCACACATAGAGACATACTACTGTTGTGTATGTGTGTATATACATACACACACACACACACACACACATATATATACACACACTACTATAAAAGCCAGACATTTTCTATGGATACATGAATGGATGGATGGATGGATGGATAATATCCTACTATGTAAGCCAGAAATAGGAGCATATTGCTTTACGTGGTCTACTTCCATGTGCCCAATATTCAATTCATTATTAACAGTCCATTGCCAATCCCATTAATATCTCCTAGACACCTCATAAATTTACCTCCCTATTCCTATGGCCATACAACAAACTCTCACTTGGATTGCTGCAATAGATCAATACGACATCTTGTCACTCTCTGATTAAACCCATAGTGCAGTCAGAGAAGACTTTGAAATTTCTGAACGTGACACTTCCCTACTTAACACCATGCACTTGAGTTCACAGTGCTCTTAAGATAGAAGCAAATCCTGCCAGGGTAGCCCTGGTTTATTGTTGCGACCTCCTCTCTGCCCGCATTGCCCCTCAAGGGTCACCACTCCAAGTACACGGTTTTTCATTTGCGTCTTTCGGTGCACTCTCGTCACTTGCTGTAGGTGGTGTTTGGGCCCTTCCCCTTTGCTTAGCTAACACCCACCTCTGCCTGAGAGCTCATCTGAAGTGCCGCTTGCTGAAGGAAGACTTCCCTTATCTTTCCTGCTCTCCCCTCCAAACCTTCTCTGCACACACTTACACCAGGACAACACGGGTTTCCCGGTAGCACAAGCTCCTAGAATTATCTTGCTCAATGCCAATCTTCTCCACCACAACGTCTGTGCCACAAAAGCAAAGACTATGCCAAGATTTGCTCAGAATTGTACCCGTGGATCTTGGTGGGTACTGAATAAATAGTTATTAAAGGGCCAACTGGGTATCACTCCACGTACCTCTAGGTCTTCTACATAGGCCTAAGTGGAGACACAAAAAAGAATCATCAACCCTACATCATATACACTTTTAATGATGTCCTATTTTTTTTTTAAGAATTTTTTTATTTATTTGAGAGAGAGTGTGAGAGACTACAAGCCCAGGATGGTGGGGGAGAGGCGAGGCAGAGGGAGAGGGAGAAGCAAGTTCCCTGCGGAGCAGGGAGCCCGGCACACAGGGCTCGGGGCTCGATCCCAGGACTCCTGGATCATGACCTGAACCCAAGGCAGACGCTTAAATGACTGAGCCACCCAGGCATCCCTTGATGATGTCTTTCAACTTTTGTGATTCACCTACGGATTCCATACTACTTTGAATTTTCATACTTGAGTAGGTAAGGTCAACGCCAGAAACTTGGCAGTTCCAATCCTAATCAGCCCTGTTCGTGGTACGGGGACCCGATGGCAGATTCCGCCAATGGCTTATGAGACTTATTCCACTTACATACTCAGAAAAATAACCACAAGACTGGACCACCCAGAGGCAGACTCAGATCAAAACTCAATTTATAACCTGAAGAACAATTTGCCATTCTGATCAGTAGACCGCAGTGGTTTTCTCAGTCTCCAGGTAGCTCAGAATCCGTTTAACAGCTCCCCAAAGCTCCAGTTATTTCTCCTTCCCAGGGCATGCTTACTGTATGTATTTTTACTATATGGAATTGTACACCTTCTTTGTATTCTATTCACATACACATGATAATACCTGGCATGAAATGTCTGTGGAGACAGATTCTAGGATGTGTTTGTATCTGTGTGACCTGAAATGTCTACTTTTGGTCACCAAGTTGCAACCGTGATATTTGGCACCAGATAATGTTTATGTGAATGTCAACCCCTAAAAGCACATTACCCTTACGATGCAATACTGCTATTCTTGCTAGATCATTGGTATAAAAGAGCAATAGGGTTTTTTGTTTTTTTGTTTTTTGGGTTTTTTTGGAATTCTTTCCTCCAAAGAATAGAACTCTCTAGCCATTCTGCATGAACCAGGAGCATAGAACAGGTTAACCAGATTAAGAGCTATTTATCGGCAATATGTAGTAAATGGCCACCAAATAGCCTTTGGTGAAGGAAGGAGCTTAACTGCACATACAAGTGATAACACAGAGTCCATCATTAGGAAATTCTCAATTATGGAACCAATTCAAATCTGAGAATCAGGCTAGGGTGAGTAGCTCCCTGCAGGGATGACCCATGTCAGACTGGTGCGTGCCAGTTGTGAAGTGTTTTCACAACTCAAACCAAGAAGGACCCATGTGCTATCATGTATTTCAGTCAAGGGACCCCATTCCCAACGATTCCTGTAATTCAGAACATTCTGACCGACGAGCTTGACCTACTATGGTAACACAACAATTGTGTCTTTTACTTCTGAATGCTGCCGCTTGGCCTCTCCTGCCCTACACTAGTTTATTCCTCATTTCAATCAGCGAGATCATTTCAACTGAAGCATCTGCCACAAACACCCTCAGCCTAGACACACAGTCGTACAAACTCCCCAAAACTGCTGCCGGTTCCTGTACCAACACATTTCTTATGACCCTGGTAATGATCCAGACACTCTGGGGGACACATAAAGATAAGGATTATTTGTATATAATAATCTCACCCCACAGTACTTGCTACCCTTTTCTGTATTATTTATGGGGGTATTTCTAGAATCTCAACTTCATTATCTTAAGCCTCCATTGAATTGAGATCATAGTCAAGCAAATGAGCCAAGAAACAGACCCACTCCAGCTCGCTCCAAATGATATAGTCATCACTTTGGAAAATTATGCCCTACCTGTCCAAGGTCAATCACCGTTATTGGTCATTATCATCCTCCTTTATAGTCCCAAGTTTTCTCATCATAAAATAAAAGGGAAAAAAACTTTATCCAGGTTTCGCAATGCAATTGATAACTCTGGGACATGGTAGCATCTGACCAGTAGTTAGAAGTTTGGAGATAAGGGGAGGTTTGTAGGTTCTGAAGGGAATGAGAATATGCCAACCCAAAATATGCCACATTGACATAGTGATTATTTCGAATTAAAGTTATTTGAGACACAGCCAGTACAGGAAGGACACTCAGACCATCATTTGTCCCCCTGAGTCTTTCACATGGAAGTACTCTCTCGATATCAGGAGGATGGAAGACCTTCTTATAGCCAGAGACAGGAAAACCAGGGCCATGAGGCTGTCAACAACAAGCTTCATTATTTCTTCACTGATAGCTACCCCAAGCCCAAACACCCTCGTTTTGTCAATTCTTCACAAGTTTACTGTTTTCTTATCTAAAAGACATATGAGGTGCCTGCTTTGGTCGTATCTTTGAGTCTCATATTTGTATGGGTTCCCATACATATGAAATTAAATTTGTTTTTCTTCTTTCACTCTGCCTTATGTCAATTTAATGATTAGACCAATCAAAGAACTTCCAAGGGAAGAAGAAAAAAATTCTCCTCCTCCACAGCTCCAAGGGGTGAATTGGCTCTCTTCTTGCTAAGTTAGGCCCTGAGAAAAGAGGAATAGGTCTCCAAGCAAGAAGAGTCAGCCCCATCAAACAATGAAGGGAGGACTTCAGAAATCCAGAGAACAGTGATGTGCTGCTAAATATTGAACAACCCAGTCTCCAGCAGGAGGGATAAGGAGAATCCTGATTTGGAGCATTTACAAATACTTCTGTGGCTGACTTCAAGTGGTCAACATGATATCGCTGAGCACGGTGAAGAGAGAAATACAATCACCCCCATGAGCCATAAAGAGCTGGGTCGAGGGCAGCCCAGGTAGTTCAGCAGTTTAGCGCCACCTTCGGCCCAGGGCCTGATCCTGGAGACCTGGAATCGAGTCCCACGTCGGGCTCCCTGTATGGAGCCTGCTTCTCCCTCTGCCTGTGTCTCTGCCTCTCTCTCTCTCTGGTCTCTCATGAATAAATAAATAAATAAAATCTAAAAAAAAAAAAAAGAAAAAGAGCTAGGTCCAGCACACCACCACAGAGGGTGGGGTGGAACTGGGGGTGAGGGAGGTCAGGAGCTCAAGGAATTGCAAGCTTTTGGAGTCAGCTCACATGGTCTAATTCTGATGCTTGGGATTCTATATTTTTCTCATCAGTGTTCCCACTTTCACTTAAGAAGACTGCAGGATTGTAAAGTTAATTTTTATTATAATTCAGCAACCATATCGAACCCCAAGTTTCATTTTCAAGTACATGGAAGTTGAAAGACGCTGAGAGAATTAAGAGACTCTTTTATTGTCAGAGTTTCTGAGAGTCAGTCTTTGCCATAATCAAGAATCTAGGGAGAGAAACCTATCATTTACCTTTGTCATCTATTCAATGCTCTCAAAACATTCCCGGTATCCCTACAGTCTTTTATTTTATCTGTTTAATGACAGTGGCAACTTGGTTCTCCCAAAGTCTTACCTCAAATAAGCATTTGATTCCAAGGGAGCCTTTCATTCCAGAGACCAGAGGCCACGTTTAATTAGCTCTTTCACCACTGCATGCGATGAGCTGCCAATGTCCCCGAAGATAAATGGGATTTCATTGCTTTCAGCTCCAGCCTGAAAACCAGCCACATCCTCACTCCTGACCCAACTTTCCCTAAGGCTCCACTGCACTAAACCCATTCCCGGGTACCTTTCTGTGTAACAGTGAGGTCTTTAACTCAAAAGAACATGATCTGAATGTGCTAAAATTAAGGGATGAAAAGAGTTTATGGCAAAGGTATTAGCATTCAGAATCATGTGAAACTTGAAGAATCAGGCTCAGAAAGCAGGAAGGAACCAAGAGAGATAATCGGCAGGAAGCACTGAAGAGAGAATGTCTAGTTTAGGGCACCACAGGCTCTATAGCTAGCACCATCACCTCCGTTCCAGGCTCTGCCACTGCCCCTCTGTGAATAAAATCTCCTCTATCTTTAAGCAGGACCATCTGACTGCCAAACCAACTGCCTGTGGCCTAGATTCTGAGGTCTACAAAGAGCATCTGATTCTTGACCATGAAGCTCTGCTTCCTGCTGAGAAGTAGAAGGCCAAGGATTTACACCAAGCAGAAAGAACACTCAGATGCGAAATGGTATAAAACTGTGACAATTGTACTCAATAGACAGGAAGTTGCACTTTTATAGAACAGTTTCAAAGACTAGGGGAGCAGAGGATGGGATTATAATAAAGACAGGAGTAGAGTAAATGAAGAAAATTGACGACAGAACCCGTAGACTGATCTTTCAGGAAAGTTTTGCAGGAATAGAAGTGATAGTAGCTTGAAGGGCAACACGGTCTGGAAAGTAATGTTTTATTTCTTTTCTTTTATGAGGGATCAGGACGAGTCTATCAGAGGATGCATTTAAGAGAAAAGGCCCGGATCTTTCAGTCATTAAGGGATTAAGTGGAAATGAGTAGAATTGGGAGAAATTAAGAACACATGTGTTTGGATCAACTTCATGAGGAGGAGGGTGATTTTCTACCTAAAATCAGAGAAGAGGAAAGGGTTAATGAAGACAGCGATCCTTTGAGTTGGAGAAAGGAAGGAAGGAAGCAGTTGTTTGTAAAAAAAAAAAGTGTCCTCTCGAATAATCTTGATCTTTTAACTTAAACAGGAGATAAGAACAGGATTCAATGTTGAGGGAATGAGTCAGAGTTAGGAACCTAGGAGGAGAGAAAACAGTTAGTAAAGCTATGATGAAAAGTGATAGTGAACCACGCATGAATAAATGATGCACTAGTGGAATTGAGGACCATTTCCTATCTCACTGCCTAAAAAGCTGTTCCATAATAGTCGCTGAAGTTGGGCTGATAGATTTTTCCATTAGGGAGAAAAAAAAAAAGTATATACTAAATCCAGCTTCCCCAGCCCTAGTAACAGCCTTCAATGTGATTATACAAACAACAGATGCAGAAGGAGATTTTAGCCACACACCCACACACGTAAAATGCACAAATACCTTCTTGTAGTTTTAGTAAGTAGGATAAAATATTGCAAGAGGATGAAATGATTGTGGCAGATGGTAAATGAGTCCCAAATTTCAGTGTCTGGGGCAGCTTTATCTTTGGCTTTCGGTGTCTTTGATGGCTATTTAAAGGAACTGGAATTTAACCACCCATTAAGAGCACAGATCAGGCCTCAGATTCACCTTGGTCTTCCGAGGCTTGGCCCTTTCTACAGAATCTTCCAGATGCATTCCCTAATGACACTGTCTCAAGCCACTGAGATCAACTGCCAAAGCCCAATCTGCTACAGGAATCTTCCTAGAAGAAAAGGATGTTTCATCAGAGGCACTCACTCACCCTAGCCCATACCTCGCCTGCTTCTGATCTTCCACTGTTAAAAACATAACACACTGGAGGAAGATTGTGCTATATTTCATGAGTGCTCTGCGCCGCCACCAAGGGACAGTTCCATCTGTTATTTGCTCTCAGCTTTGCTTACTGATAAAACAGGAAGGACAGCTTGCTGATGGGCTCTTTGAAGCAAATGGCTCCTCTCTTTCCTGCAATTAATGTTTATAAATTATTTCTACAGTAGATGGTATGTATGGTACCATGATTTCAAAATTAGTTTCAATAAATTAGGGGCCTGCATTCATTACAAAAGTAGCTTGATTACAATGCAACTCGCGGAGTTTTGTGTGCGCTCTGCCTTTTGTGGAAATTGCTGCATGATATCAAACGCTGCAATTAATTCTGTTCATTATCAACCCCTCGTAAGAAGGCCTTCAGATCGTACGCTCAGTTGTTGAAATTTCATTTTGTCTAGTACATGAGAATTTCGGTTGTTCACAGAAAACAGGATCCGGGGCACTTCAAAATTTCAGACTCTGGGTTAATAGCCCCTTGGCTGTAGCAAAGGGAGATGGCTTTATAGGAACAAAGCACAAACGTAACTAAGGCAATTTGGGTTTTTCCCTCAAATTATACTGTCATCCCAATCATACACCATTCTTTGGGTAGAGAAATCATTGTATATTTTCTGGCCTTGGCACTATTTTGAAAGGGATGTCCATACACCTAGAATATAAATCAATTTTTTTCTAAATTGGAAAACATTTTTTTTCTCAACTTGCCATGTTTCCTTTATTTCCTTGGTTCAATATCTATGACCAAATTGTCTGTGTTCTCTTTATAAACTAATTATATTGCCCTTTTTTATTGGCATATTTTCTAGGAAACAGTGACTATGACATTTACATTAGGCTTGTCGCTTTAACATTTTAGATGAGGAATTTTAATTTTCCAAGCAACACCTACCAGTTAAAAAGACAAACAAGAAAAAAAGTGGAATCATGATTTCTAAAGATGAGAGGCTGGGGGGAGTAGTCTTTGAGCAATTAAGAGTCATTAAGGGACCCTAAAAAGCCCAGGTGGCAATGGTCTCTTCGTCCTTATATGAGATCAAATGAGAGTAAATTAGGAAGCACGGTAGAGATCTGAAGGCTAAAACTAGGTGCACAAAATAAAATCTATTACATTTTTACAAGATTAACTTGAGTGGAATTTGAATCACGACATTCTTTGTCAACTCCACCATTCAATGAAAGATAAGATAAAGCCCCTTTAAGATGGGACCATGCACATTAATAAAGAACAGAAAAAAATAAAATGTTCAGGGAAGTTTTACTTGTCATTAAATCGCTTTCATCCATTTTTTTCCCCTAAACCTTCCAAGTACCCAGCCATTCTTAATAGATTGGAGTGATATTCAAAATCGGCACTGATTAAATGAAGAAATGATGAGAAACTAATAGAATACAGTTATGAAGAGACTACATAGAGTACAATTAGTTTTTTTTAAATGCCTTTTGGTAAAATTAAAAGAAATAATTACCAACAAGGTAATGCTGTTGTTAAAAAGAACAAGAACATTAGTAGCCTGTGTGTGATTAATACGAGCAATGAAATAATTTCCCTATTGAATATAGTCAGCTCTCCTTGGGCCAATTTAGATAATCCAGGAGCCATTGGAGTGATTAGACATTTGACAAGACAGTCTGGTCATTTTATACTCCTCAAGAAATTGGGGAGATAGAAACATTCACAATGGTTAGAGGAGAGAGTAGATTAAGGCACATCATATATATATATATATATATATGCCTATATATATATATATAGGCATATGATATATTTTCCAAAAGGAATAGCATGCATTGAACCCAGAGGGTATTCTACATGTGACAGACACTTTGGCAAGATGTGGTAACTGTGTTTTTCATGGTTCCTAATGATGGGGGAACAGAGGACTCACTGAGGGCAAAGCAAGTCCTTGAAACATGGGTCGTGACCTTCCTCTATGGACTCAGCTGCCTCCATGTTCATACTTTGCTAAGAGCAGAAGGCAATCTTAGCCCAACCCCCAGGAGCCTCTAAGTCTACGTTGACATATAAAAATTCCTTTAAAAATTTTCCTTTACCTCTAAATCCCCAAGATACTTTTTGGCAATCATCCCCCAAGCACATGGCCCACAGATACACATCTGAAGGGTCTCGTGACACAGGCTGTATTAGACAGTAATACGTGCGTGACCTTTTCCCAACAATAGCCAGCCCCCTCAAGGTCCTGGAAACCTTGTTTCCAAAATTCCTTAGAGAGGACGCTATCCCCAGACCCCTCCCAACTCCCAGGTATGTATCAGTCACCTCTCATAGGCTGGGGGCAGCAGCTCTTCCTGCCCATGTGTCCCATCCCTGGGCTTTGATAAAACCACCATTTTGCACCAAAGACATCTCAAGAATTCTTTCTTGGTCATCGCCTCTGGACTTCACCTATATTCCAAAATTTCATCACTAAGAACACACACACAC
This sequence comes from Canis lupus familiaris, assembly GCF_011100685.1. Taxonomy (NCBI): domain Eukaryota; kingdom Metazoa; phylum Chordata; class Mammalia; order Carnivora; family Canidae; genus Canis; species Canis lupus. The sequence goes on along the minus strand of NC_049240.1, from coordinate 5,150,258 downwards.
ACACACACACACACACACACACACACACAACTGAGGCTATAATATGAAAGATAGAAGTTAAATTTCGAGAAATGTACACAGGACCTGAAAGATACCAGCCTTTCCTCTGAGTCTTATAAACACATATACTGTCATGTTTCAAATACTTGAAGGCCATCCTTCTTATGGGCATGTTTATTATGATCAGTACCATTATTATTCCCTCTGATGCAGTTTAGAAAATAAATTTGTGCACTTAGTAAATGGACCAAATCACAAGTGACTGCCTTTTGCTCCATAGTTGGCTGCTTTCATTGCTCGTACACTTAACTAGTCAACTTTAGGGGGAAAATTGTTCATTTTCCTTTGAAGGAAATTAAATACCTATTTTTAGAAGACTAAAAACTCTCAGGCATCCATTGTGTTCTTTTCCTATGAAAGCTGACTGATGTTTAAGAGTGACTAGGACGGCATAATGACTAGCGGGTGGTAACAAGTTCTTCTGATATGGAATTTAAATGAGTTTTTAATGATCTATTTCAGAATTTTCAGTTTTCTGAAATAAGGCACCATAGGAAAAATGGGCAACACAAGACTAGTATTCAGGAGAAAGACTAGAGTTGTAAGTAAAAAAACATGGTAAAGAAACAAAATCTTTTAGGCATTAAAACTACCTATCTGGGGATCCCTGGGTGGCTCAGTGGTTTAGTGCCTGCCTTCAGCCCGGGGCCTGATCCTGGAGTCCCACGTCGGGGTCCCTATATGGAGCCTGCTTCTCCCTCTGCCTGCATCTCTGCCTCTCTCTCTCTCTCTGTGTGTGTCTCTCATGAATAAATAAATAAAATCTTTAAAATAATAAAAATAAAATAAAATAAAATAAAATAAAATAAAATAAAATTAAATTAAATTAAATTAAATTAAAATAAAATAAAATAAAATAAAATAAAATAAAATAAAATAAAATAAAATAAAACCACCTATCATTTAAATGGGCATTTTTCTTCAAAGTAACCTACCCCAAAGCTATCACTCCAATAATAATTGTGTTCTAAGCATCTTTAAAGTTCCATTTTTGGAATTGACATAATTCCAGTGATACAGGAAATCAGGCATTATAACTTCTCTTATCTATGCAATAGCTTGAATTCCGTTGCCTCTCTCAATATATCAAAATAAACCTTCCTTACTCAGAATATTTGCTGCCTCCTCATTTTATTGACAGAGCCATACAATTAAATTGAAGAATTAAAAAAATACAAAAGTAAACGCTTGGAACTACTGACTTAAATACAGATTCATGGTTCTTAGATGTTTGCATTATAATATGCTAAATACAGTATGTGAGTGGAACCACAGGAACCAACTCACCAGTCCCCTCCTACTTTACTATTGATTTTTTTATGTGAGGCCACACTGTACCACCAGATCCAGCCTAAATGTCACAAGCTAGTTAATGCATTTTGATCCTCAACTGCTACTTCAAACCAGCTCAATACTAGAGCAAATTCTGCAGCCAGCCTGGGACTATTAGCATGCTTGGCATAGTTGTTTACAACCCAGGGAATGGCCATGTTACTCCATTTAGGAAGGCAAGCGTCTTCTTAAAACCTCTTAAAATTATAATCTCCAATCTACACAAAGCCTGTCAAGTCTTATCATTATGAAAAGAATTATTGCTTCTTAAAAATTGTTAAAAGATTGACGGATGGAGTAGAGTGTCATGGCAGATTTTTTTAAGGAAAAGACAGCAAATGCCAACAATATGCACTAAAATTTAAGGATGTAATTCCTGTCTCACAAAAATGTATAAAATAAGATGGCAATATTTAGTGTTGCAATCCCTCTCCAAACTCATCATAGCGTTACCGTCGCTATTGTTTTCAATAAAATCTCTTGCCTTGGAAAGGATGCTGGCAAATGTGACTTTAAAAAGTTTGTAGGTTAATTGCATATATTGCCTATCTACTGTGTGCTCTATTAACATAAAAATAATTAACCGTTTCTAAAGAATTTACTGTGAGCCAGACACTATTCTTAGAGGTTATATAATCCTCATTTCAGGCCTGTAAAGGGACCGTTGCCAGCCCTTATTTTAAAGATAAGTAGACTGAAGTTCAGAGAGGTTAATAACTTGCTCTCGGTTTCATCTCTAAGAAGCGGTACAGCCAAAATTTAAACCCAGGTCTAACTCCTAACTCCAAAGCTTACATTTTTATTAACTATTTCTAAGAGTTATATTTGACTTATTCTTGCTGTTGAAGTTTTAGTAGGAAAAACCCCAGTCTCTGGGAGCCGAAATATATAAACTGCTGTATATGAAAGTGTCCGTCGGCTGACGAAACATAATTTAAACAATGCTTAAACTTGACACTAAACTCCATGTCCTATTTCTCATTTCAAAATGATTAAATAAATTCCCTTTCCCGCTGGAATATCACCAGATTGGCATATGATATATCTGGACTTTACCATCCAATCCCAAATGGCCAGAGGACAAAAGCTGCTTTCATGTCATTTCTAAGCAAAAGCTGAAAGGCCAAAAATCACTGGAGAAATTTGTTCTGGTGAGATTTTCAGTTCAATTTTATACTCCCTTGAGGTTTAAACAGACGTCAGATAATCATCTTGAACTTGGTGATGAACCAAACTCAGATTCAGACTCTGGCTTCTCAGAGGGTCAGCCCTTCCATTTAGAACAAGGCACAGCTTAAAGTGATGAGCCAAGTGGGTCAGATGTTCAATACTTGGCAAAAGACTCAGCTGTCGTATTGAAACAATGTTGACAAGATGGCAGGCTTTAAAATAAATCCCCCTGGAGGGTGGAGGCTATGGATATCATTCTCGGTTTCCCTTCTGTCTCCCATCCAAACTCGCTACTCTCTGGAGCACATGCCAATCGTGCAGAGCACTTACTAGATGCTGCAAGGACCATACAACATTCCAATATTTAGTCCAGCAACAGGAGCCAATCATGATATATATATATATAAAACTATATCATAGTTATATATATAACTTACAAAACTTATAAGACTTATAAGTTATAAATTATAACTTATAAAAGCATGTTGCTGACATGCATCTGCCCAGGCTACCAAAAATCAGCCAAAGCCATCACATTCCTCGCTCACCAGCTCTTAACCCTTTCCAGTCAATTTTATTGAACAAAGTGCGCACTGAGCACCATGAGATTTTCTCCTACACGATCCATTTTGTTTTTTTTTTATAAATTTTTTTTATTTTTTTATTTTTATTTATTTATTTATTTTTTTAAATTTATGATAGTCAGAGAGAGAGAGAGAGGCAGAGACACAGGCAGAGGGAGAAGCAGGCTCCATGCACCGGGAGCCCGATGTGGGATTCGACCCTGGGTCTCCAGGATCACGCCCTGGGCCAAAGGCAGGCGCTAAACCACTCACCACCCAGGGATCCCACACGATCCATTTTGGCAAATGCTCCAAGAATGTTGATTGATTTCGGTTGGGTAGCCATCAATCAATCTTTCTGGTAAGCAGGATGCTGGCTTACTAACTCTGAGTTATACATCATATAAGGGTTAGAAATGTGGATTAATCAACTATTTGTGTGATACCATTTCTCTATAGTAAACTCACTTGGATTGCTTCGAGTATAGTCTACAAGCTTAGCTCAATTCATGACATTTAAGCTTTTAATTTCATGAACTTTCACATGTGTGCCCTAATCAATTACAGACAGAGATCTAGCCACCTGTGAAGAAGAGTAACTTTTGATACGTTATTTCTCTGTTCTAAAATAACTGGTCATCTTGTAGATAGAAGAGAATAATACTAGAATAATATAGAAGAAAAATACAATGCCAGTAAATATAATTTGGTATTGAGATTGTTTTGAATGGCTCACACTGTCTTTGCCTTTAGGGTCTCTAAAATAAATTACCACCAACCCATGTACCTTTCAGTTATGTGATTTTGAAACTGGTAAAGAGGTATTCCAGTGAGGTCATTGGGCCAGCCTAAGCCACCAGAATATCCAGGTAAATGGTTTTATTACAATGAAAAGTAGAAAAATCACAAAAATCATCAAGGGAAACATTGAGAAAAGCTCTCTTATATGAACTAACCCCCACTCCAAGCTATTCATCTCTTGCCTACTTGAAATACTGAAGCCATGGACAATTAAAAGCCTCTCCCTTGAAGAGGCCAGAAGATGATCTGATTCGCTCATTTACAAATAGGTTGCAATGCTTCCTTCTGAAGCTACCTCAGAGGTGCTCAGGAGAGAGGGCACACCTGCTTCACCCAGGGCCACGCCCACCTTTCTTCTCTTATGCTCTTTTTTAAGCAGGGTTCTCTTGGGAAAATAAAACGGCACTGCTAAGGGAAAAATTAAAAAACATGCATCTTGTCTAGGATACCCTTCATTTTAAAACTGAGTAAACTGAAGCTGAGAAAAGTGACATGACAAGGCCCATGTCACCCATCTAGCTAATGACCAGGTCAGAACAGCAGCAGTTCTTCCTTCTTCTGGGGCTGGAGCAACACCAGGCCTTCTCCAAAGATGAGGGCTTTGCTCACGTTCTTGTTTCTTCTGTCTACATTTTCCAATACCCTCTGTCTCCCTGCTAGGTCCTACTCATTTTTCCAGCAGAAACCCATGGAACTTTTTTGGAACCCCAGCCAATTTTATTCATTTAAACGAAGAGCTGAGCATTTACCCAAAGGCTGAAGGAAAGCACAGGGGGGATCTGGTGTGAGGTGTGAAGGAAAGAAAACCCACAGCTAGAGTGAAAATTGCACCTCATCTCAGGATCATCATTATGATTATGATCACCACGACGGTGTCATCGTCAACACCTTCATCATCATCCCTTACATTTGTCCCACACTCTGCAATGGCTTATTAACATGTGTGTTACTTCGTTTGATGACAGTCAACAGACACCTTAATAAGTACCTTAATAAACCAAGTGCTAGGAAGATCAAGGAAGATCAAGAATTTATTTGCACTACTTTGCACTTTTAGATAGACTGCTCCGTAACAATCCATAATTCATTTAGCATATGCAACTGCTCTCACAAAGGATTTGTAAGGCTCGTAAGTCCTCTGTTCTACCCCGTTACTTTTTATTATTATTATTAATTATTATTATTATTATTATTCAGGTGTCTAACAAAGAGATAGGTTTATAGATTATTATTATTATTTATTATTATTATTATTACTATTATTATTATTATTGAGGTGTCTAACAAAGAGATAGGTTTATAGAAAACCGTGTGCAGATTACTGGTTCACAAAATGAGGCATTAAACCACCATCCTTAACCACAGAGTCCAATGGCAAAAAGCTAAGAGCTGAAAGTAGAATCAGCTGCTGGTGAGCTGCAGGAGCGCTCTAGCCTTGAGTGACCTCCCTGCAGCTCCTGATGCTAATGATCATGCCCTCCTTCCTGAACCTTCCATTCCCTTTGTTTTATATATCACTGCTCTCTTCTTACCTCTTTGAAGCTGCCTTCCAAGCGCCATTTTATGGCTTTTCTGACCCTCCATATATTTTCATACTTTAGAGTATTTGCTCATGGTATTCTTTGCTTTCTTCTTCTCTGCTTGAACTTCTCATCTTCCAAGATTCATCTCAAATACCATTTCCTTTCTAAGGCCTTTCCTGACCATCTAGACTAGAATTATTTGTTCCTTCCTCTTTTCTTTTTTTAAAAATATACGTAGTTTTTCAAACAGGTAATTCATTCACAGGACTCAAAAGCTGAAAATACAAATAGGCATGCGCTGAAGAGCCTGCTTTATGCCACAGTTTTCTGTCATTCAATTTTCCTTCCCATCACTTGATTTTTGCATTTCCAAAGATGCTTATGCATAAATAAGCATAATTTTCCCCTGGCTTTACTCAAGTGGTAGTGCAGTATATAGTATGTTCCACACTGCTTTTTTCTCACTTAATGAGAAATGTTTAGGAGAGAGGTATTTTATTTAAGACATGGAGTACCTATCAATACTTCATTCTATAGCTATCTGGTATTTTATCACAGAGGTACAGCATAGTGTATGTAACCAGTCTCCTAATTAAGGGAACTTTGAGCAATAATAGTCTCATAGTGATTAATAGTCGCATAATACATCAATTTGCAAATATGTACTATTATACCTACAGAATAAATTGGAATTGTTCTGAGAGCGTGAAATCATCATAAACATTTTCCATGGTCCTGCTTATATGTGTGCAGCAATTTAAACCTTCTCAAGCAATATGTGAAGTGCTCATTTGACCCGTACTTTTGATAACACAGTATTGTCAAACTTACGTATCTTTGTCAGTCTTAAGAGGTAAGAGATATTATTTCAGTAGAATATTAATTTGCATTTCTTTCATCATGATTAAGGTTGAGTACCTTCTCACATTTCTAAGGATCATGTGTATCACCTTTTTGATTAATTAGTTGTTTATATTATTTCTACATTCTTCTACTGGATAATCTCATTCATTTATAGATGCTCTTTACATATTAGGGAAATTAGATCACTTTCTGTTATATGAGGTGCATTCTTTTTTCAATTTGTGCTGTCTGCTTTTGACTCTTTATGGTAACCTTCTTCATTTTCTAGCTGCCTATTAACTACTCATTTATTATTGAGCACATTATATGATGTCATAAATGTTTCTATATTTACTATTAGAGAGAAATAAATACCGTTGCTATTAGATTTTGAAGATCTAAAGAAAAGATATCATTTCTCATTCAACTTTCCATGCCCCTCTATGTTAGCATAATACTAGGCACCTAAAAGTGATAAATTTTCTGTGAATCATTGGTCTTTGCTTATTTTTTCTTCTGAATTTTAATTGCTACTAAATTGTTAATTACATGTAACAGCATTGATAGCACTTCTTTCAAAGGTTTTTTTTTTTAAGATTTTATTTATTTATTCATGAGAAACACACAGAGAGAAAGAGAGAGAGAGGCAGAGACACAGGCAGAGGGAGAAGCAGGCTCCATGCAAGGAACCTGATGGGGGACTTGACCCCAGGACTCCAGGATCACGCCCTGGGCCAAAGGCAGGCACTAAACTGCTGAGCCACCCACGGATCTGTGATAGCACTTCTTTGTTGTGGCTCTACCTCTCCTTCCCCTATTTTTAACTAAACAATATTAAGCAGCATTTAGCAAATTGGTTTTTATCTGGAGTATGTTCAAAAAAATGTCATGAATGTGTGTATATGTTCATGTGTGTATGGGGTGGAAGTGGAGAAGGCAAACTCACATAACTATTTATTGTCCTATGTTTCTTTTTTAGCCTATAAAATAAATAAGCTCAAGAGTAAAGCTACCTGGAACATATTGAAAATTTTGTGCCAAGATCCCTAGTCCCAGAAACCTATTTAGAAATGATATCTTGGAAGTAAATCAACAGAAAATTCAAGGAAACAAGAGATCTGCCCTTCAATGAATCCTACATCAATTAATCCTACATCTGTTTATTCTTTATTTTCCTCCTTGCATATCCTAGATGCAAATTTTAGGAGATCTTTTTATAGAAAAAAAAGTGAAAGTTTAATTTTCTAATAGGACTTCTTCTCATGTTATCGCTTCTCAAGTGTTTCTGTAGTTGAGTGAAAGCACGGTGACTCCTCAGGCTGTCTTTAAAACAAGGTTGTTATAGGGCGCATGGGTGGCTGACAGTTAAGCATCTACCTTTAGCTCAGGTCATGATCACAGGGTCCTGGGATGGACCCCACAGCCCTGCTCGGAGAGGAATCTGCTTCCCCCTCTCCCTCTGCTGCTCCCCCTGCTTGTGCGCGCTCTCTCTCTCTCTCTCTCTGTCAAATAAATAAATAAAATCTTTAAAAAACAAAACAAAAAACCCCAAAGTTTGTTATATACTTGGTCAGCAGGGATGGCAAGGAGGTGTGGAATTCTATGCGCATGTTCATCACCAATATCCTCTTTTGTTCAGGCCTTAATGAAGAGCTGAGATGTTCCCTCGCTTTGTTTGGTTTTTAGGTTTAGGTTTTGTGTGCTCTAATGCAGTGGCATAAGAGCATTCACCCTGACTCACCTTTCCTTTGTCTTTTTTCTTTCTTTCAGTTCTTTCTTTCTTTCCTTTCTTTTCCTTCTTTCTTTCTTCCTTTCTTTTTCTTGCCACTGATGACTGCACAAAAAATAAACAATTTTCCTATGATGCTTGATAGCACTCAAATGTGCCAGGGCAAGGACCCCTTTTCTAGAAAATGAAATAAAACATATGGAAGGAAACTAAGAACTCTTGTCAAAATTATTCCACTGTGAAATTAGTTACATTCCACAAGAAAATATAATCATGCCAAAGGTTTCTTTCTTCAGTGACTCTCATATAAACTGCAGCAGAAAAAAAAAATATCTGGTGTTCAGCTTCATAAGCTGTCAGTGCCATTGGCTACCTAAACCCATTCATATTTGATTATTTTCAGTCCACTGCAATTTCTATACAGCCCTGGTGGATATTTCTTTGGTTCATTGAATAAAACATTCACATCAGTCTATGATTGTGTTGCCGTTGTCCTTGCTATAATTAACACAGCAACAGATTAAAAAATACTACTTAAAATAACTGGTGTACAATTCACTTCCAAGCAGAATACACATAAAAAAGATTATCCAACAGAGAGCTGCCAAATGTACTGTAAACTGGAAGGGTTTCAATATCCTTTAAACACTCGGCTAGAAGCTAACTGAACCACATCTCTGCTGTCAGTAGAGCATGAAACTCTGAGATTTGTTTCAGTTTCCATCCAGTCTCTGCCAGTTAAAACTAAAGACTTCCACAGAGCAAATACATACTTCCATTTTTACTGGCATTGTCTACTTTCTCTTTTATAAGCAATACATTTCCCTTTCAAGGATGCTTGAACCTTTTATGAAGATGACATTCTGAAAAGCACCATGGCGTAACAAACTTCCCCAACTTTCATCATCATCTTCATCTCTACAGAGTCTTTCTCGTGTGGAACATTTTCGCACAGTTGTGAATGGCACTGTGAAGAAAATCTAATAGACCTCATCTTTCTCCTATAAAAATGTATCACTGAAATCTCAGGGTCGTGAGATGGAGCCCCACATCTGGCTCTGCACTGGGTGTGAAGCCTGCTTGGGATTCTCCCCCCCCCCCCCCGCCCCTCTCCACCACTCAAGTGCATGCTCTCTCTCTAAAAAAAAAAGAACGTATCATGGAAAACACACACTCCCCGCAGAGTAGAGAAGTGAATGCAAACAGTAGGCCCTGCTTAGAATCCTCTATTGGACTCCCCCATTTCTTAACAAATCAGATATAATTTTCTCAACCTGCCATTCAAACACAATATGAGCCTAGATTATCTTTCTAGGCTGTGTCTTAACAATCTCCTGAGTGTATCTCCTATTCTTAGTAAACCAGATTTCTTGCAGTTCCACTGGTCCATTCCCATTATCTGGTCCTGCCTCTCGATAAGCAGAGAATCAGAACCCCAGATTCAACTCAACTGAAGTACTGCTGTTGGATGCCTGCTACAAGGGAAGACAGCACGAAGCATAGGGAGGGAGAGGTGCTCCTTGTAGTCTTCTCACTAGGCAGCTGGTGTACCACTTAGGACATGATCTGAGTCAGATCATCTCTCAGAGCAGCTGATGAGAAAAATCATGCAGGCACTGAAATAAGTTATTGGTATAGATGTAGTCCAGACAAATAAGGAGTCTGTGGTGAAACCAAGAGGTCAGAGATAGCACATTGGAGACATGTTTCAAAGTGGAGGGATTCAGATGCAGTCTAACGCTGTATAAAGGAGAAGAGAGATGAAATGTTTTTCCTATAGTGGCTGCTTCTGTAGCAAGTGGCTCAGGACAGAGCGTTAAAGATGCGAGGGGAACTAAATGCCACTTCAGAGCTTCATGGCTGGCTTTCTACAGGAACATTTTCCTCCATCGTTTCCATGAAAACTTTTTCCACCCCTTCAAAATAGGCCACCCTTACCTCTTTGGCTCTCCATCAGACATGGTTGGTAATTCTCAGTGGCCTTTCATAGGCAGATCGTAGATTACAGTCTTTGGTTTATTTGTGTCATGTCTTTACTATATTACACACACTGCAAATTATGGATTTGTTCTTTCTTAATATCAACTGTAGTAACTGCAGCTCTGATGTATAATTGTTACTCGGTAAATATTGTTGACATTATTTTAACTAACATCTGGATGGGAAACAAATATTTGCATGATCTATGGGCAAGGAAAAGGGTATCAAGGTCCAAATATGTCTCTGGATGCTTTCCTAGTTGGCCAGTATTATTGACATTCCCACAATATGCTTTATAGAGATGGCTAGATAGGTTTAGCTTATATTCAATATTTACTTACAGTTCCTCAGGGGTCAGTTTGCTCATTTGTCAAAATAAAATGATTCATTATCATCTTAAGGTAAATGGAAGATGTTGAGTAAATACTACCACGGAAATACAATAATGTCCTTCCCATATTTCCTTCAGTTTTTCTTGGATAGCCAAGAAATCATTTCATTCCAACTAAAATTCTGATACCAAGACTAATTTAGGTTATGTTTTGATCAAAATTTAGTTTGCTTTTCTTAATGTAACAATCCTCTCTCACTATATTATCCTTTTGTTAGGTTCATCATTTTAGAAGTGAATGCTTGAAATATTTCAATATATATTTCATATAAACTAATGGTAGGATCCACAGGAAAAATCTTAAGTAAGATTAATTAATTAATTAATTAATTAATCTTAAGTAAGCAAAAGTAAGGAATCTTTTGTTCCTTGAATGATCTTTGTGTTAGTTGCTGGGAAGATTAAGGTCAAATTTCAGCCAAGCTCCTAGCAAAGTCTATCAGATATTATAAGATATATTTTGTGATAGTATTATCTCTAAATTTATCTTATTCCTCCTACTTATTTTCCCATTCTCTAATTTTCCTACTTAAAAAAAATGGTATCTAGGGCTGCCTGCCTGGCTCAGTCAGTTAAGCATCCAACTCTTGATTTCAGCTCAGGTCATAATCTCAGGATTGTGAGATAGAGCCTCATGCTGGACTCCACACTGGATGTGGAGCCTCTTAAGATCATCTCTCTCCCTCTCTCTCTCTCCCTCTCTAAAAAATTAATTAATTTATTAATAATTGGTATCTTATTAGCCCCCTGCTTTTTAAAGATTTTATTCATTTATTCATGAGAGACACACAGAGAGAGAGAGAGAGAGGCAGAGACACAGGTGAAGGGAGAAGCAGGCTCCATGCAGGGAGCCCAATGTGGGATTCGATCCCAGGTCTCCAGGATCACGCCCTGGGCTGAAGGCTATGCTAAACCACTGAGCCACCTGGGCTGCCCCTTATAAGCCCCTTTAGGTACTTATTTTAACAATGGTATGTATAATAAATACAAATATAAAAATTAAAGTGATGCATTATTATTTACACTTTGACATCGTGAGTCAAAATATGTTACATAGAAGTATAATATTATTAACTTAAAAAAAAGGAATTGCCCCTTTTAGGGACATTTTCTTAAAGGTAGAATTATTTCAAAACTAGCTGGAGGGTTCAAGAAAAATCTATTGGTCTCCTAATTTGTTCCTAACATTGAGGGAAGCCATTTACTAATTTTATCTCTTACTTTCTCCTCTAAAGGGTAAGATAAAGAAAGCTCTCATCTGCCCATCTACTTTACTTTTATAATTTGAACACAAAGTACATATATAGGTGAGAAATCTTGACTGTCAAAGTACTTTGTAATATTTACAGTGCTGAAAGATTACAAGAAATGCGGAGTGGTCGTATTCATTATAGACCTTGCTTTCCAAGGCTACAGGAGTGCATCAAGAAAATAAACCATAAATATGATACATTTTTGGCTATGCAGCACTTAGAAGAATCTTTAAAGTATGTAGTTCCTCTGCTAAAATAAGATGAAAACTCAGGATTTGAAGCTGATTGATTAACAGCACAATTGTTGCAGATGCAATGAAATTTTCTCATAACTTTTCTTTTTGTTTCCATAAATTTCACATCCCTACTAATATTATGATACGTTTTGCTTTCACTTGCTCAAGTTTAATGGCCAATTCATTTCCAATTAAAATGTTCAAAAACAATATTTTGACTAAAAACAGTCATTGAAAGGCTGGGGCTAACAATGAAGTTTCAGAAACACAAAGCCCATCCTTTTTTAACGTGTGTAAACAAACACTCTATGAGCCTATTTATGAACTAGTTATTTAAATGTGTGAAAGTGAGCAAATGCTATATTACTGCTGACTCTGAGGAAGGCACTTGCTGTGTGGGCAGAGAATGTCGGAGCCGTTTGTGAAGGGAAGAGTATGTCACCTAAATTAATGCAGTAGACTCGCCTCATAAGTCATCTCTGCCATTCTGCTCTACCACACTGCTGGGAAGAGTAGAGGTCAATATTCTATGCATTTAGAACATATAGAGCCTATTTATTTACTATGGGACTCATATTCCTTCATGCAGTCAGGATACAATAAGACTCAGATTAAAAATGTTTTTAAGAAACCAATTATTTGAAAAAAAAAAGAAACCAATTATTTAAAGCAATGAATTAGCCATTAAACTTGAACAAATACTTCAAAACCCTCTTTGTTACTGTAGGCCATGACTTGCCTACCCATACAGAGGAGGTGGCCACCTACAGACTCAGACTTCAACGCCCTGGAATATGCTCTGCCCCCAATGCAATAAATTGCTTCCTTCTTCATGTGTTCATTGAAGTGCCTGATTTTTTTTTTCATTTTTCCCCAAAATCCTTTAGAAAGGAACATGAAATTCCTTTGGTTCAATTAGACTTAAGGATCAAACTCCTTTTATGCAGAAAGAGTGCTGTATTAAGCATCATGGCCATGCTCACAGAAAGCAGAGAGTGAAGGTGGCAGGTGGCAAATATCAGAGGGAAAAAGACAATGAAATGTCAAAAACAAACTTCAAGTGGTCAGTGTTTTGTTCTTGGTTTGCTTAGAGACCTAGGATAAGGACCAGGAAATTTTTTTGTTGAATATTTAGATTGGTAATTGCTACTTATTGGACATAATTATGACTGGTCGCAAAAATAACTGAATATTGAGTAAATGAATGCTTTCTGGCCCTGTGGGCCAGTTTCCAACAATGAACATCTTCTTCGTATTATTTTGTTCCCATAGAAGCACAAAGGGTTGCTGCTTCAGACTTCTTGCCCAGGGAATCAGCTCATTCAGCACATCCATATGCTGCCCTAGATTCTATTGAAAAGTCAATGAATCATGTGGGTAAATGGCAGTGGACCACTTCTATGTCCTCATTTTCGTTCCCATTAGTTGGGGTTTTAAAACTGGGTTGAGTTCATTTTGATTGCTAATTATTAGGTTTCTGTAGCTCATTGGAATTGTTGAGAAGGAGCTCAGAAGATGGTGGGGGAAAAAAACTCAAAAAGCTGGGGAAAAAATAAAGCTGCTACAGGGATGTGAGAGGCTGGCACTTCCTAGTGCCCTACAGAGATCTAGGTACGTGAAACCTCTTCTGCAAAAGTCTTTGCTTCAGAGTCACATTACTTACTCCTCTAACAACTTCTTTCAGATGCTTAAAAAAAAATAACAAAAGCAAAACTCATTGAGCACCAATTATACAGGAAGCACTGCGATAGATTTTCAATTATAAAAATATTAAAAGAATATGATTGTTATCTTCACGGAGCTCAAGGTCCCTGTGAAAGTCACCATGAAAGCAATGCACTTGAGTAAAAACTACCATAAGAATGACGGCAGGTTACGAGTACAGAAGAGACTCAGGAGGTGTAGACGAAAGGCTCAACTAGCAGGAGAAACAGAAGGGACAATGAAAAGGTAGCATCAGAGGGGAGGCATAAACATGGGCTTGAGAAATATAATGTAATAATATATAATAATCTGTCCATAATGCTGTGGTTCTGACATGTGGGAAACAGGACATCACCTCCCGGGCCTCGCTAACTGAAGGTACAATAATACGGTTCAGGGTTTCTTTTTCTATCCCATGTACTTTTAGCTGCTCCAAGTTGCTATTTACACCCTGTTAGCTCGTTGGCTGGAATCACTGCTGCCATGCATTCATCATCCCTGCTCTTCTTTTATTTCTTTATGATAAATGATTCAATTTCTGTAAACATATTTCCTCATAGGGCTCTATTTCCCTCTAATTTTATCATCTTCAGGCTCTTCCCTGACCATTTGTGAGCTCTTTAAATTCAGTGTAATGATACTTTCAAAAGGGCAGAGGTATCAGACCCGGGGCAAGTCAAAATTGGGTTTTCTCCTCCCCTATAAAGTATGGTTAAAAGAGACATCAAGAAAATCTGCGAGGAAATGAAACAGAGAGGCGATCTCACGAAGCCAACTCAAGTGCAGCAGAGAGGAAGCCCTGCTTCTTTAGCTTGTTGAATGACCACTGTCAGAGTGGGAAGAGTGGGGACTCCACCCCTGGGAGTCTCGCCCCCCTTTGTCCTTTGGGCTTTTCCTGTTCTATGAGGCAGCCAACCCTTGGCACCCACCTCAGGCCTGGAGCCCAGTTGCATCCATCGTTTGTCAAAGCTCTCCATTCAAATGGAACAGAGGCAATGCATTTCGTCAGCACAGCAGATAGGAAAGCCAGGGAATGGAAGTGGAGATGCAGGACAGACAAGAACACACACGGTCCATGGAGAGCTTCCTGCAACAGGGAGCAGAAGAAATCAGGCAAAGCATGTGCATCACAAGCTGGAGCAGAAGTGTCCCTGCCTGTTGAGCACACATCCACGACCCTTCCCCTCCGGCTCATGTCTTCTTCAATAAGTTCACCCTAGGAGCTACTGCTGTATCACTTCCATTAGTCCTATTTTCATCGGCCCCAATACATTTATGCTCCCCACTCTCTCTTGGCATTAGAATAGTAAAATGGCCAACTATTCTCCTGAAAATCTGATTCCACCTTTAGTAGCTTATTGAAAGGCTGCCAATAATTCATTCCTACCAACCACATGCGGAAAGGCAGAGGAGGAACAGCCCACACCCTGATGGAGAAAGAACGGTAGTCTCTCTGTGATTTTTAAATGTATAAAAAGAAAACTCTCTCTTGCAGCATTGACTGGAAACTGCACAAACAACACATTGTTTTGACGATTGCTTAAGCTTTCAAGGGTGGCTACGATGCTTATTAATCGATGGCGTTAGCAAGTTACTGCTTTACATGACATCAACTGAGCAATAGTGAGAGAAACTGACAGACAACTAAATTCAATTATAATTTGTTCAGGTAACCTTAGAATTCTCATGGAAACCCTGGATCAAGTCCCATGTCGGGCTCTTTGCATGGAGCCTGCTTCTCTCTCTGCCTGTGTCTCTGCCTCTCTCTCTCTCTCTCTCTCTCTGTGTGTGTGTGTGTGTCTATGAATAAATAAATAAAGTCTTTAAAAAAAACATTAAAAAAAAGGAAATGGGAGACAAAGTGGATATTAAATGGTACAGAAATCTAGGCATTCCAATTTTTATTACCTGCACCAGCAGGGTTTGATTTTTTTTAAGATTTTATTTATTTATTCATGAGAGACACATAGAGAGAGAGACAGAGACACAGGCAGAGGGGGAAGCAGGCTCCATGCAGGGAGCCCGACGTGGGGCTCGATCCCAGGACCCTGGGATCATGCCCTGAGCCAAAGGCAGACGCTCAAACCACTGAGCCACCCAGGCGTCCCAAGGGTTTGATTTTAAATTGTAAAATCTTAGGGTAGACTTTGGTTCATATGTGTTCCAATTTTCAAAGAGGTCATATTTTCTTATGACAAAAATATAGTCTGCAATTACTGGCACTACCCTCCCCCCATCTTTATGTGTCTTTGACCAAAGCAAATTGCTTTATTTAAGCCCTTTCTATATCCTTTATTTTTTGCTGCTACTGGAATAAATCTGAGCTGAATTTTTAATCCATCCACTGCAGCAAGTATTTTCAATCATTAAAAAGCTAAGGTGAACATAGCTGAACAGGACACAAGAAAACAGAATGGAATAGTAGGAACACCTGAAACCTCTGTCATCCTAAAGCAAAGGGGTCATCTTTGATCCTTTTTGCACCTCTTCATGTTGCCTAGCATGGTATAAGGCATACAATAGGTTCTCAGAATTTCTGAGCGAAGTTAAAGGTAAATATTCTTGTCTTAAAGATACAGTAAATTACAATTTGTCACCCCCCCCTTCAGTATGGTCTCTAGGGAAGCAAGAGATAATCCTGCCCCTCGAGACTAAGCCTTGAAAAGTAGATTTGCTAAGGTCAATGTCAGTAAGGCCAGTTATAGGATGGAGAGGTTTCAAAGTAGGAGACCTGACCAGCCGTTTAGTCAAAAAGCCTCTGCGAGGAGGAATAAGACAGAGAGAATATTGAGGTAGACAGTGACTGACGGGACCCTGCCCTGACTCATTGAGTGAAGCTCTTTCACATTCCAGGTCTCAATTTGCTCACCTATAAAATGAAGCGAAAATTGAACACAAGTATCTATATATCCCCTTCTAACTAGCATAGTACCTTTCATCTGGTAAACCAAAAAAGATAAATATTTTAACAGAGGTCTTCAAAATATACTAATAATCATTTAATACTACCCATAATTGAAAAAAATATATATAGTGCAAATAGGCTATCTTAATCTGACTCTTTGCTCGTGGCCTTGTCTTTCTTCGTCATTTTTTTTCTTCCTTTTCATTTTTTCACTTGGAACCTGTTGGAGTGTGTGTGTCTGGATATCTGGTCCCATTTTGGCCACCTGGAGGGGTTACTGTCTTGGACTTCCTACAAGATTCAGTTTGTCTACTTAAACCCAGATTTTCATGCTTTTTAGTAACTATTTCTCTAATTCTCCAACATCTCCTTCTGGAACATCACCCCCTCAGCAAACCCCCATAGTCTTCCATAGTAATTTCTTCTACAAATTCTATTAAATCCTTTCTTCCTAACTGGAAACTGATGAGTACAATGGCATCACATAGCATGTTGGCCTCCAATTGTAATCTCCGGTCTTTCTGCATCCTGTTTAGTCCCTACCTTTAAATCTCTGTATTCTGTTTGCTTTAAACTTCCCTGATGATGTAATACATGCAGAATCACTGCAATTCTATACATCTCGTTTTTATATCAGGTGCTTCCCACCAAAAGGAGTTCCATATCTATTCTATGAATGAGAGAATAGAATTAGGTATGAAATAGGAATGTTTCTGGGCAGTTGTCTTCTAGGACCAGTCCTAAAGCTATCCAGGATGGATGGATGGAAGGAAGGAAGGAAGGAAGGAAGGAAGGAAGGAAGGAAGGAAGGAAGGAGGGAAGGAAGGAAGGAAGAAAAATGGTCATCAGGTGGAGCTCCTGTAAATGCCCCCAAATATCTCTGCACGTTATAAATCCATTCTTTGTCTTCTAAAAAAAAAAAAATAGAATGAAATGTAGAAAATACCAGGAAACTGAAAAATAGGTATGAAGCAAATATGTAGTTAATGAAAATCAGTATAAGAAAATGTAAAACAAACATATGAATAAAACTATAATTTGATTGGCAAATAGATGTCAAATCGTTAAATGACACAGGAAACATAATCACTAGTGGGATGAGGGAAGATGTGACTACTTTGCGAGGCACGCTTTGACTCCTTTGTCCTATTGCTTTTCTAGTCCGTTTCTAAGTGGCAATACCCTATCAAATGCTCAAATGCAAAAACTTGAGTTCAAATAATTGTCAACACTCATCTGGACTCTTTTTTATTTCACCTTACATTTCTAAATCACATTTATTTCATAACGCTAAACTCAAGCCAGATGAAATCCCTTGACAAAAGAATCGAACAAGTCCAAATTGATCTCTTAAGTGGATCAATAGAAACTTAACTGAAATGGATTGGGGATTTTATCAAACTTGATGTAGTAGAACACTAATAAGATCACTTCCAATTCACACATATAGAACTAAATTTTCAGCACAAATTGATCTGATTACTGAGGATGAATGGTCACCTTTAATAATGGATTAAGGTGGTAAAGAATTCTCTTTTTATACGAAAATGCCAGTTTTTTAAACTCTTGGAGATTGCTTTAACTTTTCTTCTTACACCACATTTTACTCACTTCTGACACGGTCAGGTTTGACCTTAGAATTGTTTTAATCTTAATAATTTCACCTGATTTTTTTTTGTCATAAATATCTTCCAAAGTGTTTTCAAAAGGAAATTTTGTAACAGCCAGAGAAGCCATGATGATACAAGTGTATTGCTAGGGTAAAACCATAACACCCCTAAAAGCAATTTATAAAGTAATACAAGTGATAGTAAAGCTGTCACTATGATAGGGGATTATATGTTCAAAGTGTTAACTTTGTCCATTTTATGATAACTAAATCGATAATTCAGATATGTGTTCCTTAGAAGATCTAGAGAATGTGAGGATTTATTAATTATATTAATTAAATGTGTGCATGAAAATTTGATGATGAATCTTCCATTTGGTTGGGGTAAAGACTTTAACGTTGTGATGAAGAAAAGCCAAAGATTGTATCTCTAAGGAAAACTATCCTAATCTACCTCCAACCCATTTGAAATAGTGAAAGTTTCACCCATTTCGACATCCCTCTTGTGAGAGACTAGCTTCTGCAATTGTGTCAGGTGTTGGCTCCAGAAAGCTCTGAACAAGTTTCACCTTACTTCAAGAAAGAGTGTTGCTATGAAATGCTCAGATCTAGGATATTTTATTGGACACTTCGTTAGTGAACATGTGGGGGTAAACTTCTCTAGACCTTTTCTTTCTGGGACCATGAAACAATGTCCCATGACCTAAACCCCTTGAGAAAATCAATCTTTCTCTTTCATTCTCTCTCTCCTGTCCCACTCCCTCTTCTATGTGTCTCTCATTGGGTCTTTTTTTTTTTAATTTTAAATTTAAATTTTTTTTTTAAATTTTTTATTGGAGTTCAATTTGCCAACATATAGCATAGCACCCAGTGCTCATCCCATCAAGTGCCCCCCTCAGTGCCCGTCACCCAGTCATGCCCATCCCCCGCCCTCTCATTGGATCTTTGACTCTACTAACTAATCTATCCCTATCTTCTTCTGTTAGGTAAATACATGCAAAAATGGAAAGCTTCTCTACGCCTAAGAAAACATTCAAACAAGCAGCCAAGTCTTGATATCTTGTTTCCTGCACTCTCTTCTGCTTACTGGTGGGTGTGATTTAAATTAGAAATTCATAAGTATATTTGTGCTTCAGGAAGCAAATAACAAGACAGGACATTTGGTCTCTTTTACTTCTAGGGTCTGAAACTTACACGGTTTAAATGGACAAACTATGCCTAAAACATTCTCCAACTGTTTGGTTCAGGATAGCTCACACAAATTTTATATTGGAGTATGAGTCTGAAGCCCCAGAATCTCTAGTAGTATCTTTTTTCCCCAAGTAGCTTCTCTGTCTCTCTTTCCCCAGAAGTGCAAAATAAATGGCTGATTTGTCTAGTAGATTTGGAGTATTTGTGTGTCCGTAGGACTAATACACCATAAGCTCATAGTTACATCTTTCAACACTGAGAATTATGAGAAATATAAAAATGAACCAGGTATTACATATACTCATAAATGACCTGGAATTATTTCTGATTTCCCTGCTGCCAGTTTCTCCTAGCAATATTTTATATTTTTCTTACGTTGTTTTTTTAAAAAAAATTATTATATTTTTATTGCACATTTTACTGTATTTTTTTTCTAAATGCAAAGGTAATGATGTATTTATTGTAAAATAAAAATTTGGAAAATTTGGTAAACTATAAAAATAAAAGAAATAAAAGCTCACAGGTAGTCCCACAGGCCAGAGACAATCACAACTTTTTAGAGAGGACCTACTATGTACATATCGAAGTCTAAAAGTTATGGAGCTCAACTAAAGTGTTAAATAGGAAATTTCTTTCTACTTCTAGACCAAAGCCCACATAATGGTCACATGTTTTGCATTTCAAATCAAGTGGAAAAAAGAATATTCAAGTTACTCAGGAGACAGAGAATAGTTACCTCTATTTTTATTAAGGCTAATTGGTCCTATCCCCATTCCACTCCCCCATCCAACCTGGTTATACGGGGGAAAAAATCCAAAAGGAAGAGAGAGGGTAAATATAAATGGCCCAATCATCTATAAGAAGGAGGATGCTTCAGGATGCTTCAGGACGCCCGCATTACCGAACCACTTTACTTCAGCACAAAGAAATTCCCCAACCATTTTCAAGTGGATGATAATGCATCTCTGGCTTTGAGCAACACATCCTCTAGGGACTCGTTAAGTGAAGTATTTCCATCTCTTCTTGAATAAGAAGTCAGGAGGTTGTGTGGGGAAAGAGGATCTGAGCTCCTTTGAGACGCTGAAACCGGAGCATAGGATGTGACTTGAGTATGGATAATTAAAATTGGAATAATGGCCCAAATGATTTAACATGAGATACTGGAAGAAATGAGAGATGAGGGTCACTGTTTACTGTGAGATCAAATGTTATTCCTTCTCTTCATTCAGTGTCCCTCTTGAGGGGATGCTTCCACATTCTCACTCTGCTGAACTTAGACTTGTTTTGGCCAATTAAGTGTGCATGAAGTGGCGTGAGGTGATGAGATGTAGAGTCTTTAAGAACCTGTGTGTGGACTGCCTTGTCTCTCTTCTCTCTGCAGTGACAACTTTCTAGAGGGAGATGGCTCCATTACCCTGAGTTCTAGAGGAAATACAAGAGAACTAGAGCTAAACGATGAGGGACATTAGCATAAGGGAAATAAATATTCATCATTATAAGTTAATAAGATGTTTTGTGTTTTTGATTCCTGCAGTGCCCCATAACCGATTCTGCTGGATATAGGCCGTGCCAAAGCTCTCCGGACCCGATGGGGGATATAATAGAGAACTGCAACAATAAAGTTCTTACATAGCTGTAAGAACTGAGTTGCAAAAAAAGATTTGTTTTTTTAATACAAGAGTGAAAGATAATTTCTGGGAGCTGCATAGCTTTGGGTTTTGTGTTGCGTATTTGATTTTGATTCACACATTATTTTTATTCAACATAATATTGGGAGGCATTTTCATGTTTAAACACTTTTGGAAAGCAACATATTTAATGGTCATATTCTATCTCATTGATTTACTTATTGTGCTATTGACAGTTAGGTTGTCTTCTATTGTTTACCATCACCAGTGATACTATAACAAATATCTTCATTTTGATACTCATTTTTTTTTTATTTGTTTTACAACCTTAGTTGACTACGGATTTTACTTATTTAAAATATCTTTTTGTGTTGTCCTTTGCATTAGATTGTAGCTCAAATGCACATATTATGTTCATTATTTTCTCTTAATTTCCCTTGATACTTATTCCAGTAAATTACACAGAGCTAATGCATATAATAATTACAACTAGCCAACTAACCAAATAGTGCTATAAACATACTCTTCTCTGGCTCTTATAGGGACAACTGCAAGGATGGTGGGATATTTTCTATATGGGTGACCTGACTGCATAAACATTTACATGTATTTATAGGAAGGCTAATTTTAGCACGTGAACTGAGTTTTATTCTACATATAGCAGAGATGGCCAGTAGGTTCTCATCAGAATTCTTTGGAAGACAATTTAAGGAAAACAGTAAAAACCAATATTTTGATATACCCAAATTCCTATTTCCCTCCTTATTCAATAACTAAACACAATGTGGCTTTACAAAGTCAAGATCATTATTAATTCAATCATGAAACAGAAAAGTAATGTAAGTTGAAGTGATATAAATAAAAGCTAAAGTCTCTATAATTAATCATCTGTAAATGAACATTACATATTTATGCAATCCAGATAATTCTAAAAGGGGGTGAAGGGAGAGAATTTAGCCTCACTCAAATTTATGTTGTATAAATTAAATTCTACATTCTACATTCACTGAATGTAGTGTATGAGACAGAGTGGGGGCAATAGTTGAGAATGATAGTCAAACCTCTGATATGAGCAGCAAGATAAATGGTGATACCACTCTCTAAGAGAGGGCAACCCAAGGAAAAGGGATTAAGTGAAGGGAAAAAAGTCTCACATAGTTACGGACATTCATAAAAATGTGAGGATGGGGTGTCAGACAAATGGATAAACACATATAATACACAACAGTATAGTAGTAATTTCATGTGCTTATCAACCTAGTTGGTATAGGGTCTAATTCTGTTCATTAGCTAGTTACATCCTGTGATTTAATTTTACAAAAGAACAGAAAAGCAGTGGAGAAATAGGAAAATGCTTTACCAAGGCAGTAGAGTAGTGAAAATAAATGCTTACACAATAATATGCTTTAACTCATTTGGAGTAAGTGCTGGCCATTAAATATAGTCAAAACAGATACCATGCTGTGAATTACAGGGTCTTAAACATCCCTCTAACTGATATTTGACTTGTTAGAATGTAATGGTGGGTGGAGAGGGGATGATCACAATAAATAATAGAAGATAAATTCTAGGCCTGTCAGCAATGATTTCCTATGTGCCATTTTCACTTAAACACTGAAGGAAATGACAAAGGCATAAATAGAATGAAAGCCAACTTAATGAAGTCTTTTTTATACAGTTTAGTAACTCTGAATCTAAACCAGCTTCCAGACAAGACAATCTTGGCACTTAAATCAGACCTCGGGACTGGTTTGCTGGGATCAAAACTGAGGTGCACTTCTAGAATTGTCTTTCTTAGAATGAGTCAAAAGGGTCAATGTCTTCATATAATTTACTCTTTTGCATTTTCAACTTGAAGGTGTCTGCAAAGTCCTTTTCCATTTATAAGATTCATTCTGAAGCTTAAGAAGACGTGCTGCAGATTAGTGCATACTTGGTTACTTCAGAGTTTTGAAGGTAGCAATAGATCTAACATAAAGAAACACTATAGATTTCCAAACGTTAAGAGGCCACCAGGACAAGCTGGTCTGCCTTTCAGCTTCTAAAAGTAATTCTATCTGAACTACCATTGACCTAAATTTATGTTGTCATTGCAAAATCAAAGCAAGTCAAAGATTAGGCTGTGTTAACCTTCCATACGCTG
The DNA here is from genome assembly GCF_011100685.1 of Canis lupus familiaris. Lineage (NCBI taxonomy): Eukaryota > Metazoa > Chordata > Mammalia > Carnivora > Canidae > Canis > Canis lupus. Next base: position 5,127,197 of record NC_049240.1, on the reverse strand, counting down.
ATAGTTGTCTACGAACGAAAGTTGATTCAAGAAAGTCAAGCGGTACTGGATTAATCCATTTATTTGACCATTTTGTTGAGGATTTATTTAATGCCAGACATCATGTCATATACTAATATCATCAAAATATTAAATATACCTTCCTCATCTCTTTTAGAAACCTAGATATAGGGCTTGAATCACAAATTCTAAAATACAAGGCAAGGCAAGGCAAGTCTTTCTCACAATTGCTGAGATTCCAGAGCCCTACTTTTTCTTGGTATCATCCACTTTCAGACCTATATGTACCTGAAACGTGGTTGTTTTAACAGGAAATACACACACACACACACACACACACACACACACGCATTTTTGCCACGGCAGGAGACACAGCCTCTCTCAGCTCTCTTGTTCCCTGCCTTTCTCTCTTTCCTGCACTTTCATCTCTAAAACCGAAAGAAATTATTTTCCTTGTTACATGCTTGACATCTCTGCCTTATTTTATCGGAATGTTCGAACTCAAAACAAAGTCTCTCTCTTGCTTGTGACATTTCCCAATTGTTTCTCCAATTTATAGAGCAGTGTTATTCAACTGAACTTTCTGCAGTGATGGAAATGTTGGATATTCATCTTGTTCATAGAATAGCCACTGGCTATATGTGCCCATTGAACATCTTAGATATGGCTAGTGTAAGTGAAGACCTGCATTTTTTATTGAGTTTTAATTAATTAAAATTTAAATAGCCATGTGTGGCTAGTGACTACCATGTGGACAGCACCACTATAGCCTAAGTAAGCAATCAAGTACTTGCTTAATAATCAAGACCGTATTAGCAACCAAGTTATTAGGGTTACCTTCATAGATACTATTTTCTTCATATTAAATATCCTACCTTCTTAAAAAAAAAAAAAAAAAAAAAAAAAAAACAAGGGCAGCCCGGGTAGCTCAGCGGTTTAGCGCTGCCTGCAGCCCAGGGTGTGATCCTCGAGACCTCGGATCGAGTCCCATGTCAGGCTCCCTGCATGGGGCCTGCTTCTCCCTCTGCCTGTGTCTCTACCTCTCTCTCTCTCTCTCTCTCATAAATAAATAAATAAATAAATAAATAAATAAATAAATAAATCTATCTATCTTAAAAAATACAAAGGACTGATTGATCAAATCAGACTCACATGAATCAGAATTGCAAGCTTTAGTAATATTTTGAGTCTTAAAATAATCCATGGCACAGGCAAAGCAAAGAGAAGTCTAAGATCCCTAGCATGGCTCCTCATGCTTTCTCATATCAGAATACCTTCTGGCCCTGATTATATATGAGGTCACAAATAATGTATGTAACCACGCTCCGTTCACAGAAGGAATCTCTTTTAATTATGAAATATCTGCATTTTATGCCAAATAGCTTTTATGAAATTTCCTAGAAAGCCATGCTCACACATCATCCACAGATTCCATTCTCCAAAACCCCACAGACTAACATAAGGAATCACTGAGAGCCCAGCTGCAAAAACGATAAAAGCACCATTCAAGATGCAGTTCCACAATTGGTCTCAGGTCAACAATCCCAGAGGAGCACTGAAAATGGAATCTTAATACTGGCTGCAGGTTACATATACTATGGTATACCAGCTACTCCCTTTGATGTCCAATATGGAAGCTACTAACAATGGGTGGCTACTGAGGCCTTGAAATGTGGCTAGTTCAAATTGAAATGTATGGCCAGTATAAAATGCACACCAGACTTTTACAGTACCAAAAAAGGTAAAGTATTTCACTGCTAATTTTTATAGTAATTGAATGCTTATGTGACTATATCTTGGATATATTTTGTTAAATAACACTTATTAGTGAAATGAATTCCACTTTCTCAATGTGACCACAAAGACATTTAAAAGTACATATGTGGCTTGGTTTTTGTGACTCACATAATATTTTTATTGGGCAGCACTGGCCTAAAATATCCTATTGCAAATACCCCTTGCCTTATAATACAAAGCCTCTTCAAATTCTCAGTATATTAATTACATTTTCATGGCACTTTTGTCAAATACCTCCTCTGCACACACTGTTTCTGTTGTGCTCTATCTTAGCTAGCCAAAAATTCATAGCTTCTATCAGTTTTTAATTTGAAGAGAAGGATTTATAAGCATAGAAACATTATTGACAATTTATGGGCCAGAGTTGCATCATCAGATCTGCTGCCTTTCTGCAATCTTGCTTTTCCCTTTGTTCTTTGTTCATTCTTCTTTTCCCTCTCCTTTTGCCTCAGGAACAAAACATTTCTCTCTCTTTCTCCTGCCTAGCAGTTTAGGAAGCATCATATTTTGTGTGAGCATGCCTATGAGGTCTGTCTCTCTGTATCTGAAGACAGGCAGTTTTCTCCTTTAAGATGAGGTCTAGTGAATACATATTTCTTGATATTTTTACACTTGTGATACAAAGATGAAAGTCACCGGAGAGACTTTTTTTAGTGTGTTGACAGTCTACAGGGGGATATAGAGAAGTTAAACCAAAAATGAAAACAGAGTGTGAAAGGGCCATGGTAAAACCCTACCCAAGATGCTCTGAGAACACTGGGAATGAACAGCACTCACCATCAATTATACAGATCAATAAAAGTAATCAGGAGCTGCACTGTTTTGGCTGCATTCATGCTATGTTCCAGCCAAACAACCATGTGACATTCATCATTCACTCTACCTCAAACTCTCGAGAGGTTTTCCCGATGTAAATGCAGTTTTATCACAAAACCCCTTATTTGAATTAAAGCTAACCAAAAAATGTAAAAATGTAAACCAATTACTCAAATGAAAGCAGCTACTGTAATTTTAGTGAGTGCCCTGGTGTCCCATCTAGTTCCTCCCCTCTCTGTTGTGAAGCGCAGTGACACCTAGTGGGACTTTGGGGAGCACAGAATGAACACCATTGCTCTGCTCCCTTGGCTCATGAGACTCTTCAATGGATTTTTTCCATCTCCGACAAGTCCTCCTCAGCCAGCGTTGAGAGCTGCCCATTTTCCAAACACCCCTTAATGCTAGCTTCCTCTCATGCTTCCTATGCTCGATGTCTTCCTGAGTATTTCCAGCCAACATGGATTCAACTCTATGGTCTAGAGGCTAAGAACATGAAAATGTAAACCTCCGATTCAGATTTCCTCCAGACTGGGTTCAGATAGCAACATATCTGCTAGACATGTCCTGTTGGCTTAAAGTTCCATGGGCACCCCCAGCTCCACATGCTCCACACCTCACACCTGAGTGAGTTTTCCTCCAATATTCTTCATTTCAGTTGGTAACATTTCTTTAAGTCAGGTAAGTTAAACAACTGGGAACTCTTACTTTCTCTTTTACTCATCCCACACCATCTTCATAAATGACGTGTCCTTCCAAATACTTTTTTAATGTGTTCCCTGCGGTGGGCAGAATAAGGGCCTGCCAAAGATGCCTGCATCCCAATCCCTCCTGCCTGGGAATACATACCACACATAGCAAAAGGGACTTTGAGGATGTGATTAAGAGTTTCAAGATGAGGAGATTATCCAGTATTATGTGGATGTGCCAAATCAGCATGACTGTGGTCATTACAGGAGGGAGGCCGGAGGGTCACAGTTGGAGCAGATGTGACAACAGAAACTGAGGTCAGAGTGATGCAAAGAAGAGGCGATGAGCTGAGGAATGCAGGAGAGCTGGCAAAGGCAAAGAAACAGATTCCCCTCTAAAGCAGCTAGAAAGAACACAGGTGCTCTGCTGCCACCTTGATTTTAGCTCTAAAAGACCCATTTCAGACTTCTGAGCACCACAGCTGTAAGATAACAGGTTTGTATTATGTGGAGCCACTCAGTACGCAGTAATTTATTATGGTATCAGTAGGAAACCAGTACATCGCATTACCTCAGTCTCTATGGCCACAGCCCTAGTTTTGTTCTCCTCAACGTCTCACCTGGAACGCTGTCAGAACCTCTTCATTGTAATCCTTCTTACATGTTGATACTGTAGAATCTAGTCCCTACTCAACACAGAGTTTTCTGAAAGCCTCCCTTCCTTATCACCCAAAGGAATCACATAAACAATGCTCACCATAGCCTATGTGGCCCTATTGCCTACTTCGCTCCCGCCATACGCCTTCCTTTCTGCCTCCAATTCAGCTTGAGGTCTCTGTGCACTCTGCACAATTCCTTTCCCCCTTCCTTGGCCATACACATGCTGAAATGCTTTCCACAATCCCAACCAGCCCATAACCCTTTGCCCGCTGAGCCATTAATGCTGTTTATGAATCATCCCTCCAGGATTTCATCTGTACTCTCCATAGGTGGGGTTAGGTATCGCTAGTACATGCTCCCATAATGCCCAGGCATGCCTCCATCAGGCCCTTAAAATACTATCTTGTACCTGTTTGTGGGTCTCTTTCATGGTTAGACTCTTAATTACCTGAGAAAAACTGTGCTTTACCTTTGAGTGCACAACACTCAACCTGGCACATAGTAGTTGCTTATTATTTGTTGAATGAATTGAGATTTTTAATTAAAATACATAATATTGCACATCCATCATTTTCTAGCAAAGGGAAGGGGCTTATTTAATAGCAACTTGGAATAATATTGAAGAACTATGATAGAAACATGTCACTGGTAAAAGAAATTTTAATGTGTGTTTTAAAACGTCACAACTCATTCAGTTATTTATAACCTGTAAAATTCATCTATGACAGGAAATGTTGTATGAAACAAATCAGGGTTGCAATGGTGCATTTCCAGCTTGAAAGTATAAATTACCTTTGTACTCATAAGTTGGAGATAAGACCCAAGTTTGGTAAATGAAGGAAAAAGATTTTATAGGATAAAGCAGTAATTTAAAATCCATAGTCATACTGGGACTCAAATGAAAGGATCTGAAATGATTTTCCATTTGTCTTACTATATGGTTAAAAGGTTAGTAAACCCAACTCAAGGCTTCTTTTTGTTTCTTCCTTTACTATAGAATTAGAGATAAATTATGAAGCATATCTCAGGATTCATATGATATTAGCACCTAAAAATTATACCACATAGAAACTGCCCATTATTAGGTCAGAGATTCTGCAGCAAGAAGTTTGTTCTACACTTGGTTTTTCTCTGAAATCTAGAAAGCAACAGTGAATTCCCTGGACAGAGTGCACTGATCTATGGATAAGAGAGATTAACCATCCTTATTTTTCTTTATTTTTTCCTCTCTCTTTTACGGACCTCAGATGCATGAATCACTGAAAAAGTTGGGGTATTTCATGACTTGCCTTGACAATGATCTCATTGGCATATACATTTCTATCATTGCACTTCAGCATCATTTTCTTTTTTAAGATGTTATTTATTTATGTATTTTTAGAAGCTATCTCTTTTTTTAGATATATTTTTTTAATTGAAGTTCGATTTGCCAACATAGAACACCCAGTGCTCATCCCATCAAATGCCCTCCTCAGTGCATTTATTTATTTATTTATTTATTTATTTATTTATTTATTTAGGACAGAGAGTACAAATGGGAGGAGGGACAGAAGAAATGGGAGAGAGAGAATCTCAAGCAAACTCCATGTTCAGAGCTACACTGGAAATGAGACTCCATCGTATGACGCCAAGATCATGACCTGAACTGAAACCAAGAGTCTGATACTTAACTAACCAACCCCCAAGGTGCCCCTTAAGTTCTTGCTAAATAACTCCTTTTCTAAAAAACCAATTTTAATGGAACACGTTATTGTTGCATTATTACAGTGAATTCATTCAAAACTGTCACCTTTTAAGAATACTGTGAGCCACTTCTTGGGTTCATAATCCTTCATCTGGATGAAAGAGCCAGTCAGTCTCCTGGTGTTATCACTGCTATTATGCTGTGTTGTTCTTGTGATTTTCTGCTTGTACCCACCACTACATTCCTCTTGTCTTCCAAATTTCCCTCTTATAGTGCTTTAGCTGCAGCCCAAGAGCACTGGCTTGTTTTCTTCATGATCATCTCATTCTACCTATTTTATAAATTTCTTCTACCTGGGAGTTTCTCAGCAGTCTGTCTTGAAGATGTACAAACTTTTTAAACTTCTCCTTTTATTATTGATTTCCAATTCTGCTATATCCTATAGTCTCTAAGATACTGATTTCTTGAGATTTAGTTGGTTTCATCAAGTCCCAATGGAAACTCAATTTTTGTGAATGGTCCACTAATGCTCAAAAATAATATTTTCCTATTGGGTATTACATATATATTCACATAATTTTACAAATAAATATAAATGTTTTTTACTATATGTAACTATACATATAATTATATATAAATATATGATTACAAATATAATTAATTGTGATTTTCAAACATTCTATATATTCATGTCTTGTGGGTTTCCACATTTCTGAGGAAGTGTTAAAGTTGTTAAAATCTCCAACTAAAATGAGTAATTCATCCAAACCGCCCTGTTGTTCTGTCCACAGATCACCTGCACTCTACCAAAAACTAAAACTAAAACCAAAAACAAAAACAGACTACTCTGGAAGCAAGAAACTAAGAGGAATGTGGAATTGTTAGAAGTGAAATCTTCTTACTAGCTATGGCTTCATGGTAGGATGTGGAAATGATGCCTGTAATTTGTCTTGAGTTACCTTACTCTCTGCAGGATTTTTCAGTGTGAGAGAATGCCCAAAATTACATTTCCACTCCTAACATCCCCCATAGCTAAGTAAGGCATTGTCCAGATAAACACTAATAAGTCCCATGACCTATGGATATCCTAAAGAATCAGTAATATTCATCAACAATACTCTTATTAAAAAAAATACTCTTATTGATGGAAGATTCTTTTCCTTTTGCCCTGTGAGCAAAGAAATTTCATTACTTACAAACAGGAAAAAAATAAAACATTTGGTGGTTGGAGAATAGGAATAATTTTAAGTGCTTTTCTGTAAAAACCCCTAAAATGTGCTAAACGCTTCCTATGTGACATTGAACAAATTATTTGACTCCAACTTAGCTCAGTTTCTTCCTAACAGTGTAGACCTCAGGGGTGCCCAGGTGGCAAAGTTAGTTAACTGTCTGACTCTTGGTTTCGGCTCAGGTCCTGATCTCAGGGTTGTGAGATCAAGCCCGGAGTCAGAATCTGCGCTCAGCATGGAGTGTGCTTGAGAGTCTCTCTCCCTCTGCCCCTCCCACTTGTTCTCTCTCTCTCTAAAAATAAAAAATAAATCCTTGGGGCGCCTGGGTGGCTCAGTCGGTTAAGGATCTGTCTTTGGCTCAGGTCATAATTCCAGGGTCCTGGGATCCAGCACCATGCTGGGTTCCCTGTTCAGCGGGAAGTCTGCCTCTCCCTCTTTCTTTGCCCCCTCCTCAAATAAATGGATAAAAATCTAAAACAAAAACAACAACAAAAAAAAACCATAGTGTGAACCTCATAACACTGTCACACTGTCATGAGCATTAAATGAGTTAGTTTTTACTTAGTGCTCAGAACACTATTAAAGGCACTTATCACACATCTGTTAAACATTATTTTTATCTTCTCTCTGGCTGTATCTCACACTTCCTATTCTTTCCAATTCTTTGATGTATTCATACTTTATATGCATGTACATCCATGTATGTAGGGGTCAGCACACATGTGTCTTGAGAAAACCCTTTACAGTTAGTACAGTCCTCAAAACCTTTCACCCATTTGCTTGTGCAGGAACCAGAGGGCTATTATTGAATTCTGCTTGGTGTTGAAATTTGTTACCTATAATTGCAACTAAAAGACCTGTGGCTTCTCGAAGTACCTGAACAGACAAAAGATTTGACTTTTTGTGATTGGGAGGAGCCGGAAGCTATGTCTAGCTGTTAAATGGAACTGCTGATTGGTTTACTGTCTGGGTGGAGTCATAGAATGGGCTCTGCCCTGGGACAGCCTGATGGCTTTGGCTCCAAACTAAGCAGAACTGCCAACCAAGCTCCATGGCCAGACAGGGCACCAGCTTGGGTCTGCATATGGGCACCACTGCCAAAATCTGCATGCTTATTACTGTGAGCCTTGCTCCCCTCCTCTATCTCTAGCAGACTTCCCCAGCGATCCTCATAGCAATACTGTGAGGCAATACTGCAGTGGGCCTCATAGGAAGCTTCCCAGAATGCTGGTCAAACTGGGTGTCCACCTTAGGCTTCCATTCACCCACTAGAGAAATCACAGGCCAGGAGGCCACCCTATGTGTGATTTTGCATTGGCCTGGGGGAAGGTAGATGCAGTCAAAATGAAATCAGTCCTCTTACCCTTTTAACATGGTTTTTCTTGGTTTTTGTCACCCAAGGGGGTGCTTCAGCCTCACCCTCAGGTTCTGAGATCTTCACGAAGGCATCATACCTACGAGTAGTTGCTAGCTGTTCCTTCTGTGAAGAAAACTTAAATTGGGAACCATCTATTTTACCATCTTGCCCTAATACAGCTTTTCATATCCAGGTTTGCCTTACCTGAAGTTCCATGACCAGATGTTTCTCTATGCACTTACAGTGACATATTGATTTCCTTAAAAGAATAATTTGATATCATCCAGGTGTGCCTAATGATAAGAAAAGGTTAATGTAGAAAGTCTATGATTATTAGTAAAATACTTTCTCAAATTAAAGCTCTCAGATTTCAGTGAGAGAATATTGAATCAAATAACTGAAAGGGCAGAAGAAATTGAACAATGGTTCAATTTTGTAATAGATGTTATTTATCATTTTTATTAAACTTTGTATTAGCCATGTGCTTTGCATTGACTAGGATACTCCTCACCACTCTTTATGAATAAGACAGATGACAAGTCTTGCTTCCATTTTCAGATTAAGAAAATGCGTCCAGAATAGCTAAAATGACTTGCCTAGAGCAACGGAGAAAGTCAAAGAGGTCAGAGGAGACATTCTGATTATCAAGTCACTCTTAAATTTCAGACTATTAAATCAAACCATTTCTTGGTGAAGATGATTGGCTTTGTTTTATTTATAGGTCAATTAGGCATTCAATATTTATTTTGTATTGCTATATAATTAACAATACATTTTAGGATATAGAAAATATACCATAATTCTTCAGCCTTAAGAACTCATAGTAATTCAGCTTGGATAAAGAGGAAACTATAATAAGCCACAGAAACATACAGTTTAATGCAGCATATGATTAACTGTAAAACTGTGTGTTACAACTGTAAATGCACCAAAGGATAAGAGTATTGGGCTTTGCATTGGTCCTCAAGCACTTGGAGGAGATGGTCAGAAAGGTAGACACTCATTTTCAATGCTGTGTGTATGTGATTTGCAATTTAAGAAAAGATATGTATGTCAAGCATACAATACTTTTGGTTTCTAAAGGAGTTAAGTCTGAGTAAATTCAAGGCTAGTAAATTCAGAGAAGTTGATTGTCTCGTGTCTTCTTGTGGCAAAGCCTTTAAACCAGGAAAGTGAGTTTGATCTGAAGATGAAAGCCACTGAAGGCATTGCTGAAGGGAATAATTCAGTCAAAGTGGCAAAGTGGCTACTGGGCAAGGTTATATCATAAAATCTGCTTGAGGGTTTATGAGACAAAATCTGGGATCAGCAAAATCTAGCTGATGAGCTTTAAAATAAATAGGCATAAAGTCTAGATTTTGATCAGAGATAAAAAGGCAGATGAATTAGAAATTATGGAGAAAAAAACAGTAAGTGCTGGTGCCTGACTTATTATGGAGGATGAAATGGAGTTATTGTCCAAGGGGACTCTTAGGTTTCAAGCCTGAATGAGCTGATGAATAAAGGAGCATGTGACTGAAGTAGGCATGTTTGGTGGTAAACCTCTGATTTCTTTTTATGAAGTAGTTGGAAATTTGAGCGCATTTACCTTTATGAAGTGCTGAACTTGAGGTAGTGAAAATTCCATCTGGATAAAGCTCCTAATCATCAGATTATTGGCAAGAGCTACAGAGAGAGAAGAGGATTCAAAATACACATTGTTAATATTCTTGGGGAGGCTGACAAATATCATTTCTCCTCCACACTTGAATTATAAATCACGAAGACATCAATCAAAATTGTAAGGCTGATAGGGGCATAAAAACATCACCTTTGCTGCTGAAACAGCTAATGAAGAAGAATGTTATTCCTAGCTAAGGGCAAGTGGGCTTTCTAATATGGAACTCTAGGATTAGAAAGATTTGCCCAACCCATTGCAAGCATTGTGCAATTTCAGACCTCTTCCCAAGGATTTCTGACTCTGGAAAGACATGGAACAGAATAGCAGAATTAATGCTCTCTGAGGTCAGGATGGCTCCCGAGAGAGAAAAGACACATAATTAGTTTTTTTTTTTTTTCCCCTTTCCAAATTCACCAATAAAATTAGGACACGCCTCTTCTAAAATGAGGTTAAGAGTGTTTTCCTAACATGACTCCTTCCACATGGAAGTAAATATCAGGTATAAAAAAAGAACCATCTCCTCTTCTCCCCCACCCCATCACAATTAGGAATACTCTGCATAAAAATGCACCTTGAGTTCAGAAAACATGTCTTCTGCACTTTGTGTCCATAATCTAACTCAAGCATGGTGGCGAGAAAATCTCAAGTTACTCAACAAATACTTCCTAATTACATGAGCAAATAAAATTGGCAGTTGAAGATGACATGAACTGATGCTTTCTATTGAAGAGAGTGTAGGGCAGCCCGGTGGCTCAGCAGTTTAGCGCTGCCTTTAGCCCAGGGCCAGATCCTGGAGACCCAGGATCAAGTCCTACGTCAGGCTACCTGCATGGAGCCTGCTTCTCCTCTGCCTCTGCCTGTGTCTCTGCCTCTCTTTCTCTGTGTCTCTCATGAATAAATAAATAAAATCTTTAAAAAAAGTGTGTAAAAGAGAAGAGCATAGCCCCCAAGGAGTAAGCTTGCATGGTCTGCGGAGGAATGGAATGAAGCAGGGGCACTAAAAGGGAAAAGCAGTGGGAACGTACTAAGACTTTGGATGTAAGATGAACGTCTGTGTGGGATGATGACACAATATATTACATTCCATTGATGCCATCATCTATTTCTCATATTTTGTTCAAGTTGGCAGCTATCCTGGACTTTGTACTTTCAGGTATGTGGTAAGTGAAAATATGTCCAACAATAATTACTGTATCGTATTGTCTTCTGTTCCCAGAAGCAGTAAAAAAACGTACTTTCAGCCTTAACAACCTCATTGTGATGCATTATGTCATATTATCTAAAACTTTGGGATGCAAGTAACGGAAACCAATCCAAGTAATTAAAGCAAAAGGGGAATATGGTAAGAAAATAGCCGTGTCTTAAAGAACCATTTATCAGGAATGAAGTTTGGCCTCAGAAAGGGCTCCAAATCTTGAACTGCAAAACTACAGGAAACCAGGCAACATTCTTTCTCCATTTCTTATCTTTGTACTTTATGTGATTAATACTTCCACTCTTCCAGGTATTGGCCTCTGCTCTACAACACCAGAGTCTATCTGTCTCCTCCAATCAAGAGAAAAACTCAGGCAAAGATTCAAATATTTTATCCAGATACCATAGAAAACCACATCAAGCACATCCTAGAGTCTCTTGGTCAGGGAAGAAAATCAGTGCTCCATCCAATTCCTGAGTATAGTCTCCAGTCCTGCCTCCCCAGCAAGCCTGGCAAGAGACTCTGGGCAGCTATAGAGCCCATTCTGTAGCCCTGCTCAGGCTAAGCCAAGCCAGCAGGCTTGCTCAGCTGCAGAGCATAACCTCTGGCCCTGTCTGCAAGGGAGCCCAAACAGTGACTCTGGGCAGACTTGGGCCTAAACCAATGGTACCACCCACAGCTTGTGGTCTCTTCCAGACACAGAGCCCAACCAGCAACCCCACCCAATCGTGGAGCATAGCCAACAGCCCCACACAACTGTAAGGCACAGCTGGTAGCCCTGCTTGACTAACGACCCAGCCTGAAGCCTTGACAAAGAGTGGATCAAAACCATCGGACTGCCTAATCATAAAGCCCAGCCTGCAGTCCAATCTGAATCCTGAGTCTAGCCAGTAGCACCCTATATTGGCTGGGGAGCCAAGCCTAATGAACATAGATTCAAAAATTCTCAACAAAAAACCAGCAAATCAAATTCACGAGTACATTAAAAGGATCATACACAATCACCAAGTGGGATTTATTCTTGGGATGCTAAAATGATATAACATATGCAAATCAATAAATGTCATATACCACATCAATAAAATGAGAGATAAAAATCATATGATCTCAATAAGTGCAGAAAAAGCATTTAACAATAGAATATCCTTGATGGTAAAAACTCTCAACAAATTGAATATTGAAGAAACATATCTTGACATAATAAAAGCTATTATATGACAAACCATAGTTGCCACCTTTAATGGTGAAAGGTTGAAAGGTTTTCTAAGACCAGCAATGACTCTCACCACTCCTATTCAACATGCTACTGGGAGTCCTAGTTAGAGTAATTAGGTAAGAAAAAGAAATAAAAGGAATCCAAATCATAAAGGAAGAAGGAAAATTGTCTTTGTTTGAAGATGACAAGATCATATATATTCATTAAACTCAAAATACTCTATCAAAAACTATTAGACCTAATAAACAAATTCGGTGAAGTAGGATACAAAATCAATACATAAAGATCAGTTGCATTTCTGTACACTAACAACAAATTATCTGAAAAAGAAATAAAGAAAACGATCCTATTCACAATAGTATTGAAAACACTAAAATACTTAGTAAGTTTAACAAAGGAGATGAAAAATTCATACTGAAAACTATAAGACAATTACAGAAACTGAAGAAGACACAAATAAATGGAAAGATATCTCATGTTATTGGATCAGAAGAAGTAATATTTCCAAATGTTCCTACAACCCAAAGCACCCCATAGATTCAATACAATCCATACCAAAATTCCAATGGCATTTCTCACAGAAATAGAAAAAAAATTCTAAAATCTGTATAGAACCCACAAAAGATCCCAAAGAGCCAAAGTAGTCTTGAGAAAGATCAAAGCTGGAAGCACCACCCTTCTTGATTTCACTTTATTATGTAGCTATAGTAATCAAATAGTATGGCAGTGGCACAAAAGCAGACACATAGACCAATGGAATAGAATCAAGGGCCCAGAAATACATCCGTGCATATACAGCCAACTAGTATTTGACAAGGAAAGCTAGAATGCTCAATAAGGAAAAACAATCTCCAATAAATAGTGCTCAGAAATCTGGATAATCACATGCAGAATAATGAAATTTGACCCCTATCTGAAACCACTCACAAAAATCAACTCAAGAAAGGGGCAACTGATGGCTCAGTCAATTAAGCACCTGTCTTCAGCTCAGGTTGTGATTCCAGGGTCCTAGGACCAAGCCTCATGTCTGGCTCCCTGCTCAGTGGGGCATCTGCTTCTCCCTCTTCCTCTGCCCCTTACTCCCCTCACTCGTGCTTGCTCTCTCTCTCAAATAAATAAATAATTTTTAAAAAATTAACTTAGGATGCCTGGGTGGCTCAGTGATTGAGTGTCTGCCTTTGGCTCACGGTGATCTTGGGGTCCTGGGATCAAGTCCCAAATCAGGCTCCCTGCAGGGAACCTGCTTCTCCCTCTGCCTACGTGTCTACCTCTCTCTGTTTCTCTCATGAATGAATAAATGAAATCTTTAAAAAGAATTGGCTCAAGATGGATTAAAGGCTTACATGTAAATCTTGAAGCCATAAAACTCCTAAAGAAAATAAGAAAAATTTTCTTGACATTGTTCTTGGCAATAATTTGACAAAGATGACAACAAAAGCACGAGTAACAAAATATATTAAACAAGTGGAGTGCATTTAAATAAAAAGCTTCTGCACAGCAAATGCAATAATTGACAAAATGTTAAGGAAACCTGTGAAGTAGGAGAAAATGTTTCAAAACCATATATTTGATAAGGAGTGAATATCCAAAATATATAAGAAATTCTAGTAACTCAATAGCCTAAAACCTCCCCAAAACACATTTTAAAATCCACTTTTAAAATGAGCAGAAGAGCACCCAAGTGGCTCAGTTGGTTGGGTGTCCAACTCTTGATGTTGGCTCAGGTTACGATCTCAGGGTTGTGAAATCAAGCCCTGTGTCTGGCTCCATGCTTAGCGTGGAGTCTGCTCTCCCTCTGCTCCTCTCCCCACTCATATTCTCTGTCTCTCAAAATAGAAAAAAAAATTAAAAACTAAAAAAATTTCAATGGGCAGAGGACCTGAATAGACATTTTCCAAAGAAGATAGACAAATGGCCAATAGGTACATGCAAATGTGTTCAACATCCTTAATCATCAGGGAAATGCAAATCAAAACCACAAAGGATAACATCTCACACCTGTTAGAATGGCTAGTTCAAAAATACAAGAAATAACAAGTATTGATGAGAATGTGGAGAAGGAGCATCCTTGCACACTGTTGGTACGGATGTAGGTAGGAACAGTCGCTATTGAAAAATGTGGAAATTCCTCAAAAAAAAAAAAATAGAACTACAATATGATCCAGCAATCCCACTTCTTTATATATCTGAAGATGACATCAGAATCTCAAAGACAAATCTATATAACCTTGTTCATTATAGCATTATTCATGATTGCTAAGATATAAAAACAACCAAAGTGTCTAATGGCAGATGAATGGATGATGAAAATCTATATTTGAAATCTTCTAAGAGAGTAAATCTTAAAAGTTGTTGCCACAAAACAGTGGTAACTATGTGAGGTGATGTGATAATCTTACTGTGATCATCATTTTCACAATATATACATATATCAAATCATCCCATTACACACATTAAACTTACACAATATTATTTTCAATTATGTCTCAATAAAGCTATAATGGGGAGAACTGTATCAGATAATTCCGTTTTCCATATAAATTTTCTTTAAATAATTTTTACTTTATTACTTTATTTCTTATTTCTCTAATAACTTTTATTTCTCTAATCCCTTAAACAAATATTTCCTTGCCAGAAGAGTCACTTTTCATCCATTGTGAATTATAAAGAGTGAAAAAATGAAAAATTCATTCTATTTATACAAAATTAGAAAAAATTCAACTAATTTTACTGTACTGGTATTTTTCATATTAAACCATTATAGTCAAATGAAGAATTTTTCTTCTAAGATAATAATTCTGTTTAATAACATGTCATGCAAGGTAATGTTTAATGTTTTCACATGTGCAAAATAATACATTTTAGAAATTATGATTAGGTTAAAAATGAGAGCATCAGAAGAATATTTCTCAAAAAAAAAATTACAAATTGTCCTTGAGATGAATGGTGGTGAGCACTCAACAGTGTAAGTCAGATGCACTCTAACTTGAAAGAGAGGAGGGAAAATATGCTAAAGAGAGACAAAAATAAAATTTCTGGGAAAAAAAAAAAAAGATTTCCTTCATTCGTTGATTATGTAATTCCTCCAGTTATTTTGTTTAAAAAAAATGTATCAAGCTTATTGCAGTTTACACTTTGGTCAGTGTAAAATAATTAGGTAAAATATAACAATAATAACAAAAGAAGTAAGATGGAAATTAGTTTTTACTATTTCAAATGATTCTATTCAGATATTTTAGGAGAGGGTAAGATTTGAAACTTTGATAAAGTTCAATGTTCATATTATGTGTGAATTTCATTTGTCTATGCCATCTCCAAAATATTGGATAAAAACCAAGGTCTTGAACATTGACTATTAGTCAATTGCTCTACATTGCTCCTCTCTAGAGGTACATTAGGTATGTTGTCCCCGTGCTCTGGTTCCACTGGTCCGGCATTGATTTCCCTAAATAAACCCCTCGTTTTCTGGTTCAGGGACTTTATCACACAGTTTGCTTTGCCTAGAACACTCCTCACCCAGACTTCACTCTACCTGGTGAATGTGCACCCATCCTTCAATATCAATTCATACAACATCTTTAGGAAAGCCTTCCCTGACATCCTAGGACTAGATCACATTTGGGTAGACTGCTTTTAGGACCTAAGACCCTAATTTTATCAATACATTTGAATGATTAAGAGAAAAAATATTTGTCGCCCCAGCTCCATGAAACAGAGGCAGTACAGACTGTTAACCATTTTGTAACTCTAGCACCCATCATTTGGTTTAGCACTGAGGAGGTGCTTAAAACTTTGACTTTACTTCCTTAAGTAACAAATTCTGAAAGTAACATAACAACGTGAGAGTAAGAAGTGACCCTAAGTTTAAGGCAGAATTAAGAACGTGAAAGACATTTTTATGGTGTCTTTAGATTTTAGGAAATGGAATGCATGATGATAAAAGAACATGCAGTTATATAATCACAATGTTAATTACTATGACAAAAGTAAGATTAGTTTCTCTTATTTTTAAGAAAAATTAAAATGAGAGAAAAATAACTGGCTTGCTTGCATTTTTCTTAGGGTTATACTCATTTATACTTCGTTATTTTATTATAGCTGCAGGGTATTTCAATTTTTGTAGTATTTAACCTGAATTAACAGCTTTGAAATCCTGTTTCACATCTTTCAGAGATTAATAAATCTTCAAAGCTAAAGTTTTAAAAGCCATTGAATCCTAATTACATTTTTATTTCTGAATTCTTTTCAAACATCAAACATTTTTTGAAAGAATTAGCCAATGCCTGCTGGTGACCAGGTGTTCTTAAGCTTAAGACTATAAAAACAATAAGTGGCTATAAAGACCTGACCTTCAAAGTCATATCTCTAGGAAGTGTGCAAATATGATTTTTAGGGCAAAAACAATAGTAGTTATCCATAGCCCACCCGCCCCATCCCAGCATATATAATGATCTCAAATCTTTATAAACAGGACATAGCCTGAAAATTCAAGTAGAAAATTATTAGATGTATTTCAGCAGCAAAAGTTTTTGTGAACCTAAACCAACATGTTTAAGAGCCTAATGATAGTTTAAAAGCAAATTATTAGCCATTATGTATTATCTTAGTTTTTCTGCATATTTTTATTCAACACATTCCCAGTAACACTCATTAATTTTAAAATAAGCATATGTAAGAAATATGTTTATATTTCTTTTCAAAATAGTTTAAATTTAACAGGTGCCAAAGTTATTACTTTTTTATTGTTCTCCCAAAGCATTTCACCAGGGGAAAGTGCTACTCAACCTCCTGTGTCTACTTCAAAGAGAATTTTGGTCATCAAAACTTTAGGTTCCCTCCACAGTTTCTCAAGTTAATGTTATTAAAATGATACCTTATTGAAAATATAAAAACTTAAATGTTTTTTTCACAGGAAAAGTTCATAGTAGGTCATTTGACTATTCATTTCCTTTGTCAAGATGCATTTACTGTCATGAACTGGGGATGGGGGTGGGGGGGAGAGAAAGAGAAAAATGAGAGGGGAGAGGGGGAAAGAGGGAGAGCAGAGACTGAAACTCCCCAGCTTTCTTACATTCTAAAGTTAAGATATTCCACGGAAAATATTCTTTCCTCAGAATCTAATGGACTGCTTAAATTTAGAAGTAATAGAAACTGTATCTAAGAGAAACTTATGAAACCTAATGAATAAAAAGCCATTCATTCAATATATTAATTTAATAAACATTGAGTATCTACTCTGCTTATAGTCAGTGAAACACACACACACACACACAAATTTCAAATCTAGGCAGAGAAGGGAGTCAAGTACATCGATTCCAATGGTGTGATGAGTTCTACAAAAAAGGTGCACCCAAGATGGTCAAGATATTCAGGGATCAGGGGAAGGTTTCTGGAAGAGGGGACTTTTGAACTAGTCTTGAATGTTGGGTAGAAATTTGCTATGTTGAAAGTAGAAGACAGGAATGGGCAGGGAAAATATAATTTCCGTAATCCACAGTGTGTCAAATGAAATAACAGCATCTTTGTTGTTGTCAAACTACTGGAAAAAATTTAAAAAGACAATATGGCTGCAGAGAAAGTGGAAGTGCTCATTTGTAGCTGGAGAAAGGACAGCAGATTATGCAAAGCACTGTGTTATACAGGGGAGTTTGGATTTATCCAACTAGAAAAAAATAAGTAAATGTAAAGCTGTGGAAGACTTTTATTATATTTGTGTTTCAGAAAGAACATTCTGGGGAAACATGTGAAGGCTGAAATAGAGGTAGACAGGACATTAAAATTTTGTTAAGAGGCAAGAAATAAGACTGAACTGACAGGTAACAATAGAAGAGAGAAGTTAGTAAATATTTTAGACCAGAGCATAGATAGACATAAGCCATGAGGAAGAAAAGTATCTACGGTCTTTATGTAGTGTTTGCCACACTTTCAGTTTTTACTATAGGAAAATGATGCTAAGGGCAATATGCCAACAAGTACACAGAATCAGTGATAGATAAATCCAGTCATTAAAACCAAAGCCTTAAAAAAAATAAAAAATAAATAAAACCAAAGCCTTCAATTTATTGGTATATAAACTGACTTTTGAAAAAAAAGCAATACATGACTTTTCTTATGTAAACTATCAAATGTTTATTTCATTTCCATTTAAAGTATTTTCAAGTAAAAATATGGACAAAAAAACATACAAAGGTTGAAGCAACTAGAAGCATGACGGGTATGCATATACATAAGTACAATTGATATCAAATCCATTGCAAAATTGAGTGACACCATATTGCACCAAAATTTATTCCATACAAAAAACACATGTGTCAAGACTTTCTATCAGATGAAAGCACTCTTATTTCATAATATCTTACCACTTACACAAATAGCCCATAAACACCATCTGGCAGTGTGATTGCTGCACAAGAACTCTCCCCAGAGGGAAATCATTAAGCTGTAGAAAAATCCTTTTTATTTCACATATCACATGATGGTATAGACATCAGTGCCAGAGAACCTTAAGAAACACAACACAATCCACACATGAATGTCCCTTTGCACCATTTATATTTTCATAGTTAAATATCTAAATAAATCAGTACTCCTAATATGGTTGGAATGTAGATGCATAAAAGGAATTTTGCTGTTTAAGAATTTATCGATATAAGACATTGTGTAAAATCTGTACAAAATACACACAGACCCCTTTACCATGTTTTACCACCATAATGCCACAGTGAAGAAACCCTATCACAGATGAGGAGCACTGGGGACACTGCCCCTCAGTTAGGGGGATGGTACAAGGCCATGACAGACATTCGAGAGCCAAGTTAAGGGGATAGAGCTGGTCTATAAATTAGAATTGAAGCATAGATCAGAGATGGCTGACAGCACAACCCTCCAGAGTATTCTGACTACCATTTTTTCCCACCGGGCTAACCTGACTCCATGGATGCAAATTATTGATGCTTGCCATAGAATGTCAGAGGCATTTAAATACGTTCATATACAGTACCTAATAATATGCTGATATGAACATACCAGCACATATATTTTCTATCCCTTGATAACTGAAAAACAAGTCACTATCCCTAGGCAGATTTTAACACGAAGCTCACTAAATCTCTTTTTAACAAAGTAAATACAGATATACATATGATAAGAAGACACGAAAAACTCATCATGAAATGAATTCTGAGTCAATAGCTAAATACCATCTCTACCAGTGCATCACTACTAGCTAATCCATACTAAAGTAAGTATATATTAAACAAAACAAAACAAAACTGTGAAATCTGGAGTCAAATCTTTGTCAGAAAAGTAGGACAAATTAATTTGTCAAGGACTCAATACAAGAGTCCATTTGTTGCCTTTTTCTTATTTGTATTTATTATAAAGCACATCTACATGTCTGCTCACCAATTTGGCACTGAGAGAAGACTTCTATATTTCATGGTACTGAGCAATGCACTCTCAACACATCTGATGCTTACATTTGCAAAGTTCTCAAAATGTTGTGGGGTACCACTGAAAACTCATTACTATTATATTGCAACATTTCTACAAAGAAATGGAAACTTGAAGCCTATGCCTGTGTTGAAAATAGCATTGGCCTCAGATATCCTCAAAGAGGAAAGTCATATATCACTCTCTACTCATGGATAATGTCAAAAGAAGAATCTGGTTTTCAAGATGTGAGTTATCAACAGTCTAGCTCCAGATTTATAGCGTTAGTTGTACTATTTGCAAGGGAAAACTATTAGGTAAAAAATTTCTCCAAGGGAGAAGATCAAAAACAACCCAAGACCACTTAAAATCTTTAGAGGATTCTTGTGGTTTGTGTAGTAACCATAGATATATATTGTTTTTTTTTTCTTCCAGAGAAATTAAAAAGTGCTATATGGTAGTGTTTGAAAAATCATTAAAACAACAGTAGCTTAATGTAGATCACTCCTATTCTGTTAAAAGCATACGCTCATTGCAAACAATCTATTCCCCTAAAGTATTATTTTACTTTAATATAATATTCTTTATATTACATTAGCCAGTAAATGGAAATTTGGAATGAAGGAGAAATTCTAGGGAAAAAATAATTCATAAATCTTTTGAAATAAGATCAAACCTACAACCAGGGAACCACATTGCATTGCCTCCAGGTGTAACACAAATGAGCTTCTGAGCATGTACTGAAGACTGTTAACTAGGAGTAAGTGAGGCCTTATCTTCACAATCATCATCTAAGATCCCTCACAATGCAACCAATTATACAGATGTAACATCCAAAGGCCTAATATGTTTTGCCACAGGATTCTGTGCAAAGTACACCGTCACACAAGGTGCTCAAAATAGTCACTTCTGCAAAAGACATTAACTGTGCATCAGTCTTTTTTGCTTGTTTCTTCAGCTTTCAGCATGACCTTTAAAGACTTCAAGAGGTAATAAGGACTCAGCAAACAAATCTTCTAACCAATAAATTAATTCACTTGAAAGTCATACTTTTTAAAAAGTCAGTAGTGTGTATGTTGAGGGAAAAACAAGTATGTCCACTTTCAAACCAGTGCATCCATCTGCATGGCTCTCAAAGGCCTACTACTCCACAGTTTTCTTGAGAGAATATTTATTAAACTGTTAAGGCTGTTATTGGTACCATAAATGTACCCTTGATCCAAGAGTTGAAATACACACATGTAATAGATAACTACTTGAGATCACCATCCCCTAGTGATATTTTAAAGCCAATGGTAACAAAGAGAGCTGAGGACTCCCAAGGGAGTAAACCAAGTGGCAGTTTCACACTAAAGATATCTAGAGTCATTGAACATAAATTCAAATTAATTAAGATTCACTCCCATTTAGAGGATACCATGTCCAAATAGGACAAATAAAACAAAGGAAATAATTGATTGATCTAAAAGACAAAAACAGAAATGGTTCAGAAAGATCAAGCTAATATCCTTAGGAGATTGCAAAGGACAATATCTTACAACATGGAAAACTGGTGAACTTTGTGAGACTAGGATTTACATTTGAGAATTGTAGTGTATCTAAGAATAGATCAAGCATTTATTTTTAGACATAATCAACTGATTTGAAAATGCAACAAAAAGAAGTAAGAATTATCTTCAAAATTTGGCTGTTAAGATATCTTTTTAAGTACAGTATTAGAACTACCAGAGGTTACACTCTTAAGTATTATATATATTGATATACATTTAAAAATACTGTTTATGAGAAAATTAACCTAAAATATATTTATAGGTAATAAGTTTTTACCTTATAGATTATGTAAACAGAAGCTGTCAAGATGTCTCATTATCAAAAAAAAAAAAAAATGTCTCATTATCTTCTCTCTAATTTATATCTGCTACAAGTTTCTTCTTGCCAGTTACATATTGTCATGCTTTAATTCCTGACTTTAAATTGTTAGCAAAGTAAAATATGACTCTGTAAACATTGTCAGCACCAACATACAGCATGTTGTGTAGGGTAGAATGAAGCAAGATTATATTTAAGTAAAATCAATCTTTTAGTCCCCTGCATTCAAATCCTCAATCTCGCTATATTTCTTTCCTAAGTAAGAAAAAGAGTTATAGGGACTCCTGGGTGGCTCAGTGGTTGAGCGTCTGCCTTTGGCCCAGGGCATGATCCTGAGGTCCCAGGATCCAGTCCCATATCAAGCTCCCTGCATGGAGCCTGCTTCTCCCTCTGCCTGTGTCTCTGCCTCTCTCTCTTTCTCTCATAAATAAAATATTTTTTAAAAATTTTGTTGTTTTTCTATCATTCAGAACTTAATCATAAAATATGTCAGAAGTGACCCCTCTCTTTATATGTCGCAAGATATATATTATGAGAAAACCATTTATAGTTATATTTAGATACTTCAATTAACTCAAAACTTTATTATTTAAAAATATATTCTATAAATGTCCCATGTTTATTTCTACTAGAAAAAATAATGGAAGTTATTTTACCATATTCTCAGAGACTGATATAGATTTTGTAGGGCCAGAAATGTATACAATTTTTCTGATCTTCTTCAAGAAAGAAACAAAATACAAATTTTCTAATGCAACATTAGGTACAGGACCTTGGAAGGGGCATATCTAAGCAAGGGGCGCTGAAGCTACATTCCATCAGCTACTCAGGATATCCACATATGCACAACAGTTATTTTTTAATTTTTCTCTGACTATGCTGCATAATAAGTTACATCAAAATATCATTACTTCAAGTCACATGCTATCTTTCATTTCCTGCTACTCTGACCTTCAGTATTTTATCTTTTCATAACCTTTAACTCAATTATAAGAAATCCACTATAGGGCAAAGATGCCCTCTTTCGTGGTTGGCATTACATTCGTCTACAAATAGAGATATAATAATGAGTTTCCTGAAGACTGATTACAGTTCATAAAAAAATTATGTTAAGTAATTATACTCAGGTTAACTATCTGTTAATATAGCAACTGGGGACACAATTTTACCAGACACATAAAATTACCCAGAAATGTGTTTCAACGTACATGTTAGAGAAAATGCTATGCATTCCTAATGTAACCTAATAATCTATCCTACTCCTGTGCCAGCAGAGATAGGAAAGATACAGTATAAGCACATATGTATATTTGTGGGTACACAGGCCTAACATTTATGTTGGGTACTGGAGTCTGCTATCTTTTCTAGAATAAATCTTTAATCTCCTGAAGAAAGACAAGAATAGGGTCTACTTCCAGTTGATCTAAACATTTATAACAGTCCAGTTTTCCACAATCAACCAAAGAAAAATCTTGGGAAAATAATCTAACATTTTAAAAAATGAGTCCAAAAATTTACTGAAATATTTATAATTGCATAAGGAGAATCAGTCCATTTTTTAATAAAATTGTTTTAGCTTTGGAAGTCTTTAACTAAATCTGTTTAATTTTCAATTAAATACTTGAGATTCCATGTTACCAAAAAGCAGTACATTTGAAAATAGTATATTAGTCATCTTAAACTGTACTGGCCACTTATACTTTTTGTGGTATAATAAACTCATAATATGTATATGAACATTTGAATATTCACACTGGTGCAAGTATATTGCATGTAATGGTTTATATATAATTCTCTATATACATAATTTTAATTATACGAGAAAAAAATTTACTTAGTATAAATAAAACATACATATTACTGTGCAGGGGGGTTTTCAACTAGAATGGTTTGATGCAATACCATCTGAATAAAAATTATGAATATTGATTTCCTGATTATAGAAACCCTGCATCTTTCCGTGATGTATCGTGCAAATAAGTTGAAGTACAACTTAATCTTTATCACTTAAAAAAAATTATTGACCAACTAACTCTCTGTCTGGTTAAAATGGAAATTTTAGAAATTTAACAATGTTAAACAAATGTTTAGAAATTTAACAATGCAAAAATCATTTTTGAAAATGATGGAAAAAATAAGTATGTGTTCTAGCTGGCTTTTACAATGTCATATTTAAAAAGAAATTAAAACAAAAAATAAAGAAATAAAATGAGACCTATCTGCCACTGTAGATATAAGCACATTACTCTCAGGAATAATCAAGACCTGTACAAACTTCTCTATAAGATTTTACCTTTTTTTTTTTTTTTTTACCTTTTTTTTTTTTTTTTTCACTACAAAACAAACAAAACAAAAACAAAACCCACGAAAAACCTCAAGAAGAGTTTGCTGGTTTATATTACATGGGCTTAGACTGTAGAAAAAAAAACAACATAAGGACAATCTATTTTTACCTCAGCAACAATAGAGTGGCAAGAGATGTAGACAAATGGATAGAAGAAGCAGAAACTACAGATCAAATTTGAAAACCATATGGTAAGAGAAAAAGGAAAGAATTTTTATGAATTCACTTAGAGACCCAAATACTAGGTTTGACTGAAAAAAATGTCAATCTTGGATGTGTATTAAATATTATCAAGATCAAAAACTGAAATTAAAAAAAAAACTGAAATTAGTGAATTAGAATTGCCTCAAATTATAAATCATCATTTCTGTTTTGGTCAATTGTCTATGAACTATCAGCTCTTAATGATTTTAATCAGTAAAATTCCTTAAAAACTTGTTACTTTTCAAATCAGGGGATGAAACAGTCTGGTATGGCTATTTAATCTTGGAGGTATGTAAATAACAGTTTACACATTCCATCATTATATTACATTCAAAATTCCACAATATTTTCTAAACCTACCATAAAAACATCTGTCTGAATACATATACATACAGTTTCTCCTTTTGATGAATTTGTTATCAGTTATCTCTTTCTCAAGTTGAATGATAATTAAGGTAAGGAAACTACTGACAAAGCTGAGATAAAGAAGTGGAAAATTTTTAGAAATACTCGTTGTAAATCTTATTTAGCAGTGACATTTCTGCCTCAATTTTTCTGTAAATATATTCCTTTTCCTAATTAATCTGGACAGGTTCATTTGAAGGGATACTTTAACAGAATATAAAATATATAAAGAAAACATACAAACTATCAAAATTTGTCATGATGTAAAAATAACTTATGATATTAAAAAAATTATTCCTAATTACTAACACTGCATATAGATATGATTATAGGATTGGGCATAATATTTTGGGTATTTTCTCTCTTGTTGACTTCTGTCTTATATGAACATTGCAATTTGAAGATTTAAAAATGCATATATTTAGATATATTATCAAGGAGGTAAATTATCTGTAATTGTACTTAAGAGGCTTTAATACCAAACTGAAGTATTGTTTTGCTCTTAGAAAGATGATACATCCTTTCCTAGTCAAATGGGCTGCCATGCAAACAAAGTGGCCCATAACCTTGGAGTGAAATGATAATGAGTGAAAAAAATCTTAATGTAATCAATTATCAAGAATTTTTAGACATAATTCCTGGATTTTTCTCATAAACAATAGCCTCTAGAAGCTCTTCTTTAATATATTCCTTAAAATTAGGCCTATCCCTTCTGTCTTTTGTTCAAAATGCTCTAGCTATAATGCATTAAAAGATGAGTGACATCTAAGTTGGTTATCTAAGGGTAAGCAATGCAATGACAACATAAAATAAATTTCTTTCCCTCCTCAGTCTATAATGATGACGTATGCTTCCCCCCCACCAGAGTAGAAAACACTTTTCACAGTATAGTCATCTACAGCATATAAAAATTGTTTCTATAAAAGCCATATATACAGAAAACATCTCAGTGTTCATGATAAAATATGTTATAAAGGCCACTAAAGTAATAGTTCATTCTGTAGTCATTTTCTTCCAACTTCATGTAGGTATCAGGGATTCCAAAATCATGTGAACTCATGGAATGCTTGCATATCAGCTTTCAGTAACTACATGGAGTTAGAACTAAAGTTCTTAGAAACCAGCTTGAATACACTAAAAGATACGAATAGCAATAACAGATTCCTTTAGTCCATCACCAAAGTTGCAATCCTCTAGATTTTCATGAAATGAAGATCCACATTTTGTTTTAGCCTTTGGACAGAAACAAGGCCATGCATAGATCACCAAGATTTCAAATGCATTAATTCATAATTTATCACAATCTTCTTCTGGTACAACTTCCAGTATTATTTGTAATGTTCTGGTTATTTTGTCTACAAAGAAATAAAGAAGAGAAATTAAAAATGCACAGAACTCAGGAATGCGTAAAGACAGCAAAATGTGAATTATTTGGAGTTGAATACTGAAAACATACAACCGCCTATTTCATGAGCACTTTCAAGAATTATTTACTTCATTAGAATCCCATCATTCTCAATTAATTTATTTGTCACTTCTGTAACTTCCCATGATGGCTTCTTAGCAAGAATACATTAATATTTTGTATTCAAATAGGAATTTTTATTCAGAAGCCAGGAGGCTGAAAATATTTTGAGGCAACAGAACCAAGATATAAATAAATGTTCAAAAATATACTCCATATTTGGTTTAAAACTGGTTTGTTGTTTTAGTACCTATGAGATTACAACCAATTCCTCAGAAAAATCAAAAGACTCATACTCTAACATCCTGCTCAAACTTGTAGCATATTTCTGAGTAAAACACATTATGTCCCAGGGCCTTATCATCTCATCTGCAGAACGAGGGACTTGGGAGTCCATCAGCAAGATGGAGGGCTAGGAGGTCCCAACACTTGTCTCACCACAAAAACAACAACAAAACAAAACAAAAACACAAGCAAACAAACAAAAAACCAAGAACAATAAATAAATAGCTACAAACTGAAGAAAACAGATCAGGGAAATTTCTAAACAACAAAGAAAAGGGGACAAAAATCTAGCAGAGCTAAAAAAAAAAATTGAGGATGCCTACATAGAAACGTAAAGAAAGTATCCTGCCTGCATCACCCTATTCCCCCAGTCAGAATCTGGAGGACCCCAACAAGGCTTGGTGTTGTGGAAGGGTGCAGCTTTAGCTACATAGGCTTCCCACAGTCCTCCTCAATGACTGGTCCCAGCTGATGGGGCACCGAGCATCCCCACTCCACATCTGCTCCCAGAGGCTGGGGCTCATGTTGAGGTGAGACTTGCCCGTATGGGGCCTTGGGTGTTGATGTGCCCCACTCTCAAGATGGGGCACCATGGCACATCACCACACACAAGACTGGAGCTGCCACTGTTCTTAGTCCACTCCAGCCCCAGACTGGGGCTTTGTCCCATAATCGTTGAGGAAACCTCTCCTCTCTTGAGCCCTGCCCTCAGGGTCCCAAGTTACTCTCTGGCTGTCATTTTTGGGGCTATGCTACTGTTGCCCTGAGTCCCCCTCCAACAACCTTCCCAGGTCAAGAATCTGAATGATAATTGCCAAGACAATCTTTTACTGGACCTACTCCTACCCCTCAGTTCCAGGCCCTGGCTCTGACTCATCACTGCCAGGGGCACTGCCACTATCCTAAGTGTTACTCACTTCCTGTTTCCCAAGTCACACCTTGGCTACCATTACTGGGGCTGTGCTGCTGTTGCCATGAGAACCCCATCCCAGGTCAAGGCTCTGAACTGTCATTGATGAGATGGGCTCTTGCTGCCTTAATCCCTATCCTGTGGGTTCCAGGTCACAGTTCTGACCCATCATTGCTAGGGGCACTGCCACTACTGTAGGCTCCACCCCTCAGGTTTCAAGTTGGGGCTCTGACCTATCATTGCTGGAAAAAGGCTACTGCTGCCTTTAACTCTACTGCTCAGGTCCTGAGTTGGAGCTCTGAAATGTCATTGACAGGGCAGGGCTGCCACTGCTCTGTGTCCAGATCCCCACATGTGCCTTTAACAGATCACTACCAGAGTTATGCTGTTGCTATCTTGGGGGTATACTGGTGCCAGAAGTGAGACTTTCACCCACATCCTCAGGCTGCTCTACGACAACACTTTGTAATTCCAGAACCCTTGCCACTGCTGTATTCCCTCCAACCACCAGGAGTCACAGTGGTGACTCCTTAGCTAGAACTTCCTTCTATGGGGGAAAAAAAAAATCTCAGTAAGGAAATTAGCAGATTTCTCAGCAGAAAAATTGCAGACCAGGAGAGAATGGGATGATATTTTCATAGCGCTCAAAGAAAAAAAAAGAAAAAAAAAAAAAACTGCCATCAACCAAGAATACTCTATCCAAAAAAGCTATCATTTGGAAATAAAGGGGACTAAAGACTTTCCCAGACAAACAAAAGCTGAGGGAATTTATAGCCAATAGACCTGCCTACAAGAAATGCTAAAGAGAATTCTTCAAGATAAAAAAAAGTAACATAAAAACAAGTGAAAGTATAAAATTCACTTGTGAAGGCAAATATATAGTCAAATTCAACTCTTATGTTGCAATGGTAGTGTGTGAATCACTTTGAAATCTGCCATATGAGTTAAGAGATAAAAGTGGTGAAAGTAGCTATAGGTACAATATTTTGTTAATGGACATACAATGTAAAAACATGAAAATTGGGACATCAAAATAAATTTTGTGTGCAGAGGCAAGTAAATGAGTAAAACTTTACTATGGAATTGAATTTAAATTGTTATCAGCTTAAAATACATGGTTATATCTATAAGATGAAAGCCTCATGGTAACCACAGAGTAAAAACCCATAATAGATACATAAATGATAAAGAGAAAAGAATAAAAACAACCACTACAAAATATCATCAACTTGTAAAGAAAAAAAGCAACACAGGAAGAAAGAAACAGAGGAATTACAAAATAATCAGAGTACAATTAACAAAATTCCAATAGCAAGTCTTTATGTATCAATAATTACTTTAAATGTCTTAATTTCTAACTAAAAGATGCAGAGTGGCTGAATTGATTTTTTTAAAAAGATTCATCTGTACACTATCTATAAGACACATTTAGCCATTAAGGGCACTCACATGCTGAAAGTGAAGGGATGAAAGAAGATAATTCAAGCAAATGGAAACCAAGAGAGAGTAGGGGTAGCTATACTTATATCAGACCCTAAACCAAAAATGGTAAAGAGAAACAAAGAAGTCATTATATAATGATAAAGGGGTCAATTCATCAAAAAGATATAATAATTATAATCATAATCATCTATGTACCCAATACTGGAGCACTTAAATATATCAAGTAATTATTAACAGATATCAAGAAGAAATAGACAGCAATAGTGGGGAAATTGATGACTCCAGTTTTTTGTTTGTTTGTTTGTTTGTTTTTAAGATTTTATTCATTTATTCATGAGAGACAATGAGAGAGAGAGAGGCAGAGACACAAGCAGAGGGAGAAGCAGGCTCCATGCAGGGAGCCCGACATGGGACTCTATCCCAAGTCTCCAGGATCGTGCCCTGAGCTGAAGGCAGCACTAAACTGCTGAGCCACCCGGACTGCCCGATGACTCCAGTTTCAATATGGATAGATCATCCAGACAGAAAAATCATTAAGGAAATAATGGATTTAAATGACACTTTAGACTAAACAGACTGAACAGACATACATAGAACGTTCCATCCAACAACAGAAAAATACACATTCTTTTCAAGCACACACAAAACATTCTCCAGGATGAGCACATAATAGGTCACAAAACGCGTTAGCAAATTTAAGAGGATTTAAATTGTACCTAGTATCCTTCCAACCACACAGTATGAAGATCAAATCAATAAAGGAAATTGGTTGAATTGATCAAATAAAAAGAAAAGCTAATCAATTCACAAATATGTAGAGATTCTCCTGAACAACCAACAGGTTGAAGAAGAAATCAAAAGGGAAATCAAGAAATATATTCAAATAAAAGAATCCAGAAGGACAACATATCTAAACCTGTGGGATGCCGCAAAAGCAGTTCTAAAAGGGAAGTTTACAGCGAGACAGATCTCAAATAACTTAACTTTACACCTCAAGGAAGTAGACAAAGAAGAACAAAGCCCAAAGTTAGCAGAAGGAAGGAAATAACAAAGATCAGAGCAGAAATAAATAAAATAGAGACAGAAAAACAAACAAAAATATAAATGAAATTAAGAACTGATTCTTTGAAAAGATAAAACTTTATCTAGATTAACTAAGAGGAAGACTCAAAAAATAAAGTCAAAAAGAAAGAAAAGGTGCTTGGGTGGCTCATTCAGTCAAGTATCTGACTCTTGATTTTAGCTCAGGTCATGATCTCAGGGTTGTGAGATTGAGTCCTGCATTGGGCTCCGCACTGGGCATGCAGCCTGCTTAAGATTCTCTCTCTCCTTCTCCCTCTGCCCCTCCACCACCCCTTTCTCTCTCTCTCTGTCTCCTTCTTTAAAAAAAAAAAAAGGAGACATTACAACTGATACAAAGTATTATGAGAGACTTCTATGGACAATTATATGCCAACAAACTGAATAACCTAGAATAAATGGATAAATTCCTAGAAAAATATGGTCTCCCAAGATTAAATTAGGAAGAAGGAGAAAATCTAAATAAACCAATATCAAGTAAGGAGATAAAATCACTAATAAAAAAAAAACCTCCCAACACAGAAAAGCCTAGGAATAGATGCTTGCAGTGATAAATTCTGGGAAACCTTCAAAGAAATATTAACACCAATCCTTCTAACTGTTCTAAAAAATTCTAAAGGAAGGAACACTCCCAAATTCATTTTATGAGGCCAGCATTCTGCTGACACCAAAGTCAGACTAAGACATTATAAGAAAAAAAAAATCATAGACCAATATTCCTGATGAATATAGATGCAAAAATTCTCAATAAAATATTAGCAAGTAAAATTCAACAACATAATAAAAGGATAATTTACCTATGGTCAAGTGGGATTTATCTGTGGGATGCAAGGATATATCAAACGCATACTGGAAGTCCTAGCCAGAGCAATTGAGCAAGAAAAATGAAACAAATCATATTCATGTCAGAAAGAAGTAAAATTAACTCTTTTCATAGATGGGTGATCTTATACATAGAAAACCCTAAAAAGGGATCCCTGGGTGGCTCAGTGGTTTAGTGTCTGCCTTTGGCCCAGGGCATGATCCTGAAGTCCCAGAATCGAGTCCCACATCAGGCTCCCTGCATGGAGCCTGCTTCTCCCTCTGCCTGTGTCTCTGCCTCTCTCTCTCTCTCTCTCTCTCTGTCTCTCATGAATAAATAAATAAAATCTTTAAAAAAAAAGAAAAGAAAACCCTAAAACCTCACTAAAAAAACTGTTATAACTAATACATGAATTTCATAAAATTGCAGAACACAAAATCAACATACAGAAATCAGTTGCATTTATATACAGTAACAATAAATTATCTGAAAAAGAAATTAAGAAAGCAATTCCATTTACAATAGCATCAAAAACAATAAAATATTTAGGAATAAATTTAACCAAGAAGGTGAAAGACCCACACACTGACAATTACAAGACGTTAATGAAAGAGATTAAGGATATATGGATAAATGGAAAGATATCTCATGTTCCTAAATTGGAAGAATATTGTGAAAATGTCCACATGAACCAAGGTGATCCACAGATTCAATGCAATCTCAAACAAATTCCAATGACATTTTTCACAGAAATAGGAAAAAACTATCCTAAAATTTGTTTGGAACTGCAAAAGACCCTGAATAGCCAAAGCAATCCTGAAAAGAAGAATTAAGCTGGAGGCATCACAATACTTGATTTCAAGCCATATTACAAAACCACAATAATCAAAGATACTGGCATAATAAGAGGCTCACAGATTAGAAGAACAGAATAGAGAGCCTATATATAAACCCATATATGTATACCTACCCTTATACATATAGTAAACTAATTTTTGACAAGGTGCCAGGAACATGCAATGGGGAAAGGACAATCTCTTTAATTAATGGTTCTAGGAATACTGGGTATCCACATGCAAAAGAATGAAACTCTAGTGTGGACCCCCACCTTACACCATTCACAAAAATTAACTCAAAATGGATCAAAGATTTAAATGTAAGATCTGAGATCATAAAATTCCTAGAAGAAAACATAGGGAAAAAGATCCTTGACATCAGTCTAGGCAATAATTTCTTGGACAAGTCATCAAAAGCACAGGCAATGAAAACAAGTGGGACTATATTAAACTAGACAGCTCTGCTCAGCAAAGGAAATAATCAACAAATTGACAAAATATTGTGAAATAAAATAATTTGAAAATAAAAGTGGGAGAAAATGATTATTTCAATAATTTGAAATAAAAGTGGGAGAAAATATTCACAAATCATATGTCTGATAAGGGACCATTATCCACAATTCATCAAGAACTCACACAATACCAAAAAAAAAAAAAGAAAATAATCCAATTAAAAAGACCAAAAACCTGAATAGACATGTTTTCAAAAAAGACATACAAATGGCCAACAGGTGTATGAAAAGGTGTTCAACATCAGTAATCACCAGGGAAATGAAAATCAAAACCATAATGTGGCATTACCTTCCACCTGTTAGGATAGCTTTTATCAAAAAGAGATAAAAAATATTAGTGGGGATGTGAAGGAAAGGCAACCCTTATACACTACTGGTGGGAATGTAAATTGGTTATAACCATTATGGAAAACATAATGGCAGTTCCTCAAAAACTTAAAAATTGAACTACCTGTGATCTAGCAATCCTATTCCCAGTTATGTGTGCAAAGAAGTTGAAGTCAGTATCTCAAAGGTATAGGTGTATCTTCAAGCTATGTTAACTGCAACATCATTCACAAAAGCCAAGATATGGAAGCAACCAAAGTGTTCATCAACAGAAAAATGAATAAAGAAGATGTTATTATGGACTATATTTATCCGTGAGAAAGAAGGAAATCCTGCCATTTGCAACAACATTATGCTAAGTGAGGTAAGTCAGAGAAAGACAAATACTGCATAATAGCACTTACATTATGGAATCTAAAAAAAAAAAAAATGAGCTTGTTGAATAGAGAGTAGAATGATTATTACCAGGGACTAGAGGGCTAGGAAATTGGAGAGATGTTGTTTAAGCGTATGACCTCCGGGGATCCCTGGGTGGCGCAGCGGTTTGGTGCCTGCCTTTGGCCCAGGGCGCGATCCTGGAGACCCGGGATCGAATCCCACATCAGGCTCCCGGTGCATGGAGCCTGCTTCTCCCTCTGCCTGTGTCTCTGCCTCTCTCTCTCTCTCTCTCTCTCTCTGACTATCATAAATAAATAAAAATTTTTAAAAAAAGAGTATAACCTCGGTTATGGATGTCTAATGTACAACATAGTGATGACAGTCAACAGTACAATAAATCACAAACTTGCTAAGACACTACCTCTGAGCCATCCTCAACACACCTAATGCTGGTGTAGTAATCATATTGCGATATACAAATGTACTAGACCAACACATATACCTTAAAGTCCTCTAATGTCATAATATAAATCACATCTCCATCAAAAAATAATAATAATAACTTAAAAAAAAAAAAAAAAGAAAGGACTTGGATTCAAAAATAGTTCTCAAAGTGTAATTCCCTGAACTGGGAATAGCCTGAGTTATCAGAAATGCAACTTTTCAAAACACAATCCCAGACCTACTAAATCAGAAACTTAAAGGTAGGAGGCCCACAAAACTGTGATTCTGCTAGACACTAAAATGTAGAAACCAGTGGGCTAGATGATTTCTAAGGTCATTTTATCTTGGCAGTCCTAGAATTCTGTGATGCTAGTTTCCCAGGGTGTTCATTCTTGTTCATCTCTTAATCTTTGTAATCCATCCCTATAGAACCTCTTCAGACTGCTACGGGTCCTGGAGCCTCTAGGGCCTGTCTTCTTGATAGTGTTAGACCCACATCGTCACTCACCCAGACACACAATCATCCTCCTCTTTCATGACTTGTCACCTGGAAGAATCCCTTCCAAGAAGCAGTATTTAACTTCACTTAAAAAAAAAAAAAAGGTATATTTTTCATCCACTGCCTTAGAAGAGTGTTCCCCAAAGTTGTTTTTCTCCACACACTCATTTTCTAAGATACATCAATTATAAAGAGCTCGGGACAATTCTGGCAAATGGTAAACTCCCTGTAAATGTTTCTTGAATAAAATATATGTATTACAGCCCGCTCTACACTGAGATATACGTGGAAGACAAGTGAGTGCTCAAGAGTAATAAAAGTCCACATTTACAGAAAAGGGAAGTGGTAAAATTATCTGAGAAAAACAGATTGTTGAAAAGGAAGTACCAATCAGCAGTATGGGATATATGGTTTTGTAAGCAGAGAAGGAGCCAGGGCTATCCGATAGGTTGAAACAGTAGGAGATTTTAGGCATTTTCAGTGGTGGATTGCAAAGCATTGGGGTTAAATTTATATCCTCTCCATCTCTTCCTCCCTGAACTAATCCCTACAATGACTGACGTGTGTGTGTGTGTGTGTGTGTGTGTGTGTGTGTGTGTGTGTGACTATTCATGCACGTATCTTCCGAACAAAAGCCTTTCCCGAATGTCTGTTTCTGCATTCTGGACCCCCAGTCTTTTGCTTTCTTAGACATCTTATTTCCCCATGTCACAGAACTGTATCAGCTCCAGATAAAAGAAGAGCAATTCAGGGATCCTGATGCTTTGCTAGTGACATTCTTTGCTTTGTGACATTCTCCTTTCTGAAAGCTCCATTTAGGTCTTCTATTCTAATAGGACATATGAGGCCAAAGAATCTGTTTTCCAGTTCTGCACACCCATTCTCTTCTTCCATGTTCAAATTGTCCTATTACGCTCTCTCCTACAATTTAAATCTGCTCTTGGGATCCTGAGATTTAAATAATTCTCCTCATAATGGAGGTTCGGCCAGAGTGACTGACTATGGCACTGATTTAGCCGTTGGAACTACACCAGCTTTTCCTTCTAGGTCACCTCCAAAGATGAGATCAGATAGGGGTACTCTCAGCAACCCAACAAGCCTCTGTGGAAGCTTCCTACTTGCCCACAGGGAATGTGGACCATGTGGCATTCAGCTGCTTCCATGCTCATAGGAGCCTTTTGACTTTGGGGATAATCAGCTCCATGATACTACTCACTCTCTCTCTCTCTAAATATATAATATAATATAATATAATATAATATAATATAATATAATATATAATTATTATAAATAAATATATGCTTATAGATATATAAAATAATATATTTACTATTATATTATTAATTTATAAGTTTTATATAATTTATATATATAAATTATCTACTTGAGAGAGAAAGAGCACAAGAGAGGGCACAAGAAGGGGAGAGGCAGAGGAATAGAAAGAAGCAGAGAAAGAAGCAGACTCCCCACTGATCAGGAGCCCCCATGTAGGGCTCAATAGATCCCAGGACCACAACCTGAGCCAAAGACAGACGCTTAATCAATGGAGCCACCCAGGTGCTCCTCCATGATATCATCCTTTTAGGTAAAGTGGAGCCAACAAGCCTACACTTGGTGTTTTCAGGAACTGCAAGCTACAAGAAGAGCAAACAGCAATTGCAGTGTTTTCAGCTTTACTTTTTCGTGTTTAGTAGTTTTGAATTCAGCTGAAACAACAACTGACTTTGCAAAATCCGATTTACCCAACCACACTTGGTACAAGCATGGGTCCTGCAGCCAAAACTGAGTAAGTCTGTGAAGTATTAGAACAAAACCAATCTTCCCCACAAGTCAGAGTAAAACTATAGTACATATTTTTTTTTAAAGTCTTCCAAATCTTTTCACATGCATGGTCTCGTTTTATTTATCCTTACAGTGAAGGTGGTTTGGGCCCCTAAGAAATGTAGGGCCAGCTTAACTTAAAATATCATACTTTAACTTAAAATATCGTACTACAGTCTTCGCGAAGAGCCAGTCACGTGCCATCAGGCAACTTTCAGTGAGGCATCATAAGGCAGGTTGCCAATGACACACCGTAAGCAGCATATGCTTTCAGGACCCTGGAACTGCAAAGTCATTGTCTACAGAGATGGACTATGATGCTTTTGCTTGGCGCTCTTCGGTATGATGCTTTGTAATCAAAGGTGTTGCCTCAACACTACTATCCTCCATATCTTGCTTTAGCAAGAGGGATCCACTCCCAGTCAACCCAGTCATCTGGGCTGTGACACAGTCTGGCTGATAAATGGAGGCAGCCAAGCAAAACAGCTACCGCCAGCCCTCGCCGGAGCTTGCCAGCTCCAGCTACCTCCATGTATTTGAGTCGGACAGTGGGGTGTCCGCCCCATTTTCCCTGGTGAGAAGCTCGTGTTTCTATAAATAAATAAATAAATACCCAGAAAAATTCACGACTCTGTCACAGATGGCAGAAAAATGTGTTCTGTGTATCTGACTATTCCCTTAAGAGCACATTTTCTTTTCACCCTAGGAACGCTATCAGACAAAACGTGGTTCAATACTGGCATCCTGTGGCCAGAGAAATTCATCAAATCCCTGCAAATCTCAGATCCTCGGGTTCTGAACATTCCTGGCTCTCTGTGCCAAGCAGCTTT
This sequence comes from Canis lupus familiaris, assembly GCF_011100685.1. NCBI lineage: Eukaryota > Metazoa > Chordata > Mammalia > Carnivora > Canidae > Canis > Canis lupus. The sequence goes on along the minus strand of NC_049240.1, from coordinate 5,091,012 downwards.
TCACTATTTTCTGAAGGCTGGTCAGTCACCTCGCATCGTTTGTGAAGGCACCTTAGGTAAGATGTATTTTGATCAACTATCATTTCAGGAGGCTGACCGGTTCGTGTATATTAGGGTGAAAATAAATGATAATAGAAAGTCTAGAGAATGTTACCCAACAACAACAACAACATTTGATATGAAATCGCAGAAGCTCTGCACGTTCACACCGAGCTTTTTTCCTAACAAGGAGGCAGTTGGGAGAGGAGGCGAGGTGGTGGGCAAGACTTGACTGCCTGTGGGTCCGTGTATGAGTGTTTTGTTTTGGCCAAAGGCTAGGAAAACACTTGCTATTGCAGCAATAAATATTATGAATTTTCTTTATTTTACTACAAGAATGCTGCCTAAGAGGAAAATCAAACAAAATTATGGAGGATTGTTGTTTTTTGCTACTCACTTTCAAGGCGGCTATAAAGATAAAAGGTTACAAGGCTCACAGTTTAAAAACAGAATTGCCATGCTCCCTGGTAAGACTTAATGGCATTTCTGAGATCCGAATAACCATTATGGGACTGCTGCATCGCGGCTGCTTTCGCAAATGGCTACACTAAATTTGGAGTCCTTGGAGATGTTTGAGACATCATTAGAGACAGGAAAACAACAAAAAACTTCAAGATCACATAAGCATGGAAAACTGTCAAAGAAGGATCTAGTGTGAAAACTGGAAGTCGGTAGGCACTGACAAAGAAATGGTGCAAAATATGTACGTGGAAGCGATGGGAAGGGATGTTCAGAGTTGGCTGCCTCCCAATAGGTGGAGCGCAAGGCCTACTATGCGGGAGAAAGCATGGCATCGGCTCTCTCATCAAGCTCCGCCTCATCATGGCCCAACTCCAGGGCTACCAGCCCTCTCTCCCTCAGTTCACGGGCTTTCCCATGGCTCTCGGGGAATTGAACTCTCTCTCACCGGGGTCTGAGACACACAGACCTCACAATGATGATCCCTAGTCTGTTCCAGACATTGGTAATGAGGACAGCAACCCTATGGGCAGTTATTGGTTAACAAGATCCTTTTCCCTTTTCAGAAACGCCTCTGTGTGTATTGCCTACAACAGAGAAAATCTAACTACAAATACTCCACAGAAAACGAGTGTGACCTAATAGGAAATAGAAGTGAAATACCCTGCGGGACAATCAGTGGGCCCTTGTTAGCCTTAAGGAACCCAACTTTTAGAATAACACCTCCTCAGGGACTCAGTGTTGCTGGCTAGAAAACAAAATTTAGACATAAATAGTAGCATAAGGTCTAAAGATACCAAACACCAATTATAAGCTAAAAAGAACAGTAGCAAGACTCTATTTTATTTTTATTTATTTATTTATTTATTTATTTTTATTATTATTATTATTAGCAAAAGTCCATTTTAAATGGCTGACTTCTAAATGAGATTGTGGAGCACACTGGTGAGTCAATATGTATACATGTTTTGAGGGGCTTTTGGGTTTTTCTTAGGTTTAGTAACACTGACATTATTTATTAACAATTCTATCAGAAATATCAGAAATCTCCCTCAACTTCTTGCTGGGCTTTTAAGAATGGATTATGGTCAGAGAAGTCAATGAAAATGCATGCTAAGAACAATCATTTTCTAAACTCACTAAACTCATCCCAACTCACAGGCAAAAACATGGCCTCTGGCTACTTTTTTTTTTTTTTTTTTTTTTACTTCTCCCTTGTGCCCCAGAAAGAGCATAGACTCTGAAGCCCAGCAGCTGTGGGTGCAAATCCTAGCTCAATGGTTTAAAATCTGTACACGCAGAAATAAATTCCCTATGTCCCTGAGTCCCAGTTTCCCATTGAGGAGAGAAGAACAAACGTGCGCTCTCTCTCTCTCTCTCTCTCTCTCTCACAGAGCCTGTGGAAGATGACATGAGATGACATGAGATGATGTGAGAGGAGGGCCTTACTCAGCAGAGACCCTTCCAGAGGGGTAGGCTTTCCACAAAGGCTGCTCCCAAGCACCCTTTCTACCTCCTCTTATCCCATATTTCCTCTTCTCCCAACTTACCTGGTCACCAAGCCCTTCTGCTTTTTCCCCCTTTAACATGGTTCACTTTCTCCTGGATTCTGCGGGCCTTGTCCTCGGTCAGACCTTTCTTAATCCTTGTGAGGGGTTACCGTGGTAACTACCAGTCTTGAATCTCTTCAGCCCTGACCTTGTCTAATCCACCCTCCCTGTACCCAGGATGATTTTTATAAAATACAACACTGCTTGAGTTTGAATTCTGGCTGCATGACTTGGAACAAGGCACAGAAACTCTCCCACATTATGACTCAAAATCTATAAAACAGGGATAATAAACTTTTGCCAACTCAGAACACTGTTATAAGGATTAAATAAGGTCAAATATGTGCTAACGCACAGAAATCACACAATCCATGAGAGGTGTTGTTATTCTTCTCTTCGGTGTTCTTGCTGTTCTTAGGACCCTTTGCGGTTCACTATGCCCATTAACCAGGATTGTGTCGTAATCACGACATGTAGGACCTCTGTGGGTCTCTGCCTCACTCCCTACCCAATCTCACATCACTCGGCAGGTAGCATGTTATGATATAGAATCAATAAACTGAGTTCAACCCAGAGTAAAAAATAATTAGGTTAGTAAGGGAGTCAGGAAGGCAATGAGGTCATTTCCAGAACTGCTGATAAAATTCTATCTAAAGAAGCTATTCTCTTAAGAAGTAATTAGAGCAGCTCAAACTAAAATATCCTGCAAGGATGGAACGGCTGTAACCCAAACATCCTTCCTGCTTTTTCTGCTAGTCCTAATTAAAATGCAAAAATGTATTTCAATGAGCAGTTGCCTTGCTCACGTTGTTGAACATTAAGGGGTGTGTGTGGGTGTGGGTGTGTGGTTGTGTGTACCCATAGACTGGGTTTTCTATAACACGGTCTCTCAAGAGGTCCCAAAACTGTGTAAAAGTCTTACCTGACAGTCTTCTAAACCACTTGGGTTTCTTGTCCCAGATAATAAAGAGATAGTATGCAGGGACCCCCGTCAGAGTAATGATGAAGCCAATCCCTGTACTAAATGGGTCCGAATACAGGGAAAGGGCAACCATGAAGAGACACGTGAAGGAAAACAAGGCTGGGATGAACAGCGGCACCTGGAACAAAGCACAGGGAGGAAAACAAATCATTTCAAACAGTTCCAGAGACAGAAGGTGGGTTCAAGAGGAGCTCATCAGTCATTGGATGGGGTGATCCCCACCAGCCACGTGAGAAGAGGCGGTGACAGGCACCAGCCTACCTTACCTTACTAGCAACATCTCTTTAACAGGGCACACAGAATGGAGCAACCATACTCTCTTAATTTTTTTTTAATTTTGAATAGAATAAAACCTAAGGATAAATAAGCATGTTTCATTGGAGATGCTTTGTTTGAATTGTTTGACTAGGTAAGTACCACTATGACTTACGTTTTTTTATTTTAAAAGGTTGGCTCTGGGATAATTATGATTAGAATCTGCTTTAATGTGGAGTCAAGAGCACAGGCTGCTTGCTACATGTTATAGCCTTTCAGTGCATATTGATTTTCTGTTGGAGACTCACAATAAGAACTGACAGGAATAAAACAGACCAACTCCTATTCAACCGCTAATAAAGATGTTGCTAGCATTAGGCTATGGATGTAATTAGAAACAAATTCTGACAACATGACTGACGACATTATCTGTGTTATTTCTTAAAAGCAAATAAATAGTGAGGTCAGATCAATCCATGAACGTTTGCAGCTAGAGACAAGAAACATTCGTCAGCCCTCCCAAAAGGAAAGCTTCACAATGGTGAAGGGTATTCTATTATGCGGTACGTTCATACATTTTCACACGCCCTGTGTATTCACACTCTTATTCCTTCTAGACCATATAATGTAGAAAAAGAACAACGTAATAAGTCATAACGTTTAAGAATACTTAAAAACGCCTGTTTTGTAAAGCAGGGTCTTTTTTAGAGTTTCAATTAGTGGCAATTCTGCAGGTATCCCCCCGCCCCGGCTCAGCACGCCTATCCACAATTACTCAGCGGACAGACACGAGTATCCCATATCCCACACTTTGAACACGTCGGGTCATTAGACACATCCAAGAAAAAGCAACATTTTTCAGAAAAGTGACATAAAAAGTTGGGTATACATCACATAAATGACCTGATGAGTTATTTTTCCAAGCTAACATAAATCCAACATCAAGGCACTAACTGCGAGAGTTAAACATTTGATTCCAGAGGATGCTGCCCCCACCCAAGCTCCCCATCATCAAGTTATGACAACGGGAAGACTAGGTATTAGAAGAAAGATTTATGGAAACCCATCAAGATTACTGAGGTTACCTTGAAAGGACGATGCATATCTGGGCGTTTGTATCGAAGATAAATCAGCCCAGCAACTGCCAGCCCAATAAAAAGCCACCTGGCAAAACTGAGGAAATTCAAAAGACTGTAGAGGTCCCCAGAGAAGAGCATTATCATCGTCAAAGGGTGCTAAGGGGGAAAGGGGAGAAAAACCATGCTCGGTGAGTCAAAAGAGAACACAGCTGGTAACAAACAATAACATCACTACACATTACGATTACCCTTTTCATATGATTAGTTATACGGATAAACTACGACAGTGATTAAAAACCTATATTCGACTGACTTCCTATCTCTATTCTGCTCTTATACCCCATTACGCACCAGTAACAGCCTGGGAAGAGCATCATCATTACCACTTAATCAAGTGGAATTTTATACAGATGTTCAGTTTTCACTTGTGCGGTTGTGTGTGTGTGTGTGTGTGTGTGTGTGTGTGTTTTCATCTGAGAGAAGAGAGCGTGTTTCCAAAATGTAAAACACCGGATATTCACTGACTTACATTTAAAGACCCAGAGACTGAGATGAGAAGCGAATAACTAAGACTGAAAATCAAGTGTACCCAATTAGAAAATTCACAGAGAGCTCTGTAAATGGTTCCTGACAAGCCCTTGGCTACACACACTCAGGAAACACAGCCACCTCTCAGTGACTCTGTCGTCTCCTGAATGCAAATTATTGACCTCTCCTTCCTCAACACTTGCTCTCCCCGTGTGCTTGCCAGGTGTGACCCTCAAGACCACAGAAAAGAAGGAAGCCCAGAGATCAGCCTAGCGAGTCTCTGCAGCTCCACATGCCAAGGACAGCTCCACTGATAGCAGAGGCTCAAAATGAAAGCCCTCTTCACAGAATAGTACATTCTGTTCCCACAAGTGACGTTGACTTCCAGATTCCGCACAGAGCGTACGCACACTTTCCGGAGAGTTTTCAAGGAAACATAATGACACAAATGCATGAAACAGAATGTCCAATATAGTCTATGGTGCTCCTGACAGCCAAGTCCACTTGACAAAAATATTACCAAATAGCAGGTAAAAACAAACAGAACGTTGCCAATGGGTATTTGAGGACTTCTACACCTGACACAGCCATGTGTGTCCCACACTTCACGAACACCTTGCGTTAAGAATTCTACAACTCAAATTTCAGCTGTGGTGCTTTTTCCTTCTTCCCTTTAGAGTTGCTCTCAAATATCTCACTTTTAATCACAGAATCACTGCAGTGCCTAGGGCTTCAGCGATTTTTTTTTCTATAATTTTGTATGCAACTCATTATAAGGTGCCTATGATACTATGATGTACCTCTAGGTGTTTTTGGACTGGGGCTTTCAGCTTCACTTTCAGTATGCAGAACTGGGACTTGTTGCTCTACATCCTTTTCTGTGAGGCTCTGTGTCGAGGACAGGAGCCAGGTCTAATCATTTCCCTTAGACCTCGCGAGTTTCTACAAAGGGGAAAAAGAAGTGATGGGTCCCAAAGCATCAAATATGCATCAGAAATACTGAATAAAGGGAAGCGATGGAAAATATCTTGCCTCCCAAACTCCACCAAGATATACACAGAGCCAATTTAGCAATGAACAGGAAAGTAAAGCACTATCTAAATTCTGCTTTGAAATCCTCTTCGCTAACCTGTTATTCAAGCTTATATCTAGGTATACTTTTTAATATGCATTACCAAAACAATAACAGCTGGCAGAGGAGTGTGCTTGCGGACATGAATCATGGAGAGGATTTCTGGAAGTTGACCCTCTCGAGACGCAACATAGAATAACCTGATGGGAGAAAAATGTGGGTGGAATTGACTGTAAAATTGATCATTTCAAAGGGAAAAATCCAGAAATCTAAGAGAAAACTTGCATCTACTATTATAGCAACTGGTTTGACATTTCTTAGGTGATTATTCAGGTTCCACTGTCCCGGTAAGGCAGAGAAGCATCAAAAGAAACCTGACTTCGAATTTTATAAAATCTGCCAACATTTATCTTATTCTTTGAGGAGAAACAATAGCAACATCCAACTCAGCATAGCTCTCCCTACATATAAATAGTTCTAGGTTCCGAGTGTCGTACGTGTGCTGTCAATCCAATCCAGTCCAATGTACACACACATGCAAATGTGTGTACGCACAGACATGCACGTGTACACACACATAACAGTTACATTTTTCTGATTGGATCTTAATCTTATGGTAAAATAAAAGGGACTTTTGCAGCAAACAAAACCAAAGGGATACAGATGGCGGGGTGGTGATTTCTGGTGTCTCTTACTTTACTTTTTTCTTGTCACCTTTAGAGAAACAAAAGATTTTATCACCAGAAATAAAATGCTGTTGTTGAACTCTGCAGACATTCTATTTAAAAAAAATGAAAGAAAGAAAGAAAGAAAGAAAGAAAGAAAGAAAGAAAGAAAGAAAGAAAGAAAGAAAAGAAAGAAAAATTGTTCTATGCCCAGCTGCAGCGTAGACTATGAGTTGACAAGCAGTGCCCTCTAATGGGCAGAATGAGCCATGCTACCGATGCTCAGACGAAGACTTCGATCTTACATGTCTCTTTAAAAACAACAGCTTTGCAGGCACTATTTCTTTTCCTTTTAAAACTACTCTCATCACAGCCAATCTCAAAAACAGAAATGCATTTCTAGAAATGCTTGAACTCACTCACCTGGAGACAGCAAACACACCACCATTCATGGAGCCAAAGCAGGAGAGGGCAACAAAGATCGGGACTGCTAATGAGAAATTTCCCAGTAGCCGCTCAGAAAAGGTCTAGTGAAAGACAGAATGAAGCAAATTAATGCTCTGCCAGAAAGTGGAATAAAATGAAACAATTTAGGCCAAACTCGTTCTATGACTTTCTCTTGGCCTGCTGATACGTGTACGTTTTATAATCTTTCTTTTTGGTTAGGGTCAGACTGACTTCTTGGACAATAATCAAAAGCAGGCACCATGGCATTGCTTGTTGCAAAACTATGGGCAAGAGTCTAAACAAGCACCTTCTCTCTACTTTCATAATGCAATGATCCATTTATTGAATCTTTATCAACCATGATATCTATCATCTCTGATTCTGGTAAGTAGGAAAAGCTCAGTTCAGAAGTTCTCCTATTAGAGACAGAAATCCTTCTGTAAAATGCCTTCCCTTTAGCCTAGAAAGCCACATTTTTACAGCGAATTACAAATGTACCCTGAGAAGTGTCACAGATACTTGTTTCATCTACCAATCCCCCTGTTACAACACAGAGGTCCAGAGAGACATAATCGATGACTTAATCATTTATACCGCATATACAAGCGGTTCTAAAAATCTTTTGCCCAGAATAATCACATTAGCTGAATGTCTGTTTATTGAGCCACTCTCTCCCTCTCAGGGATCGGCCAATTCCTTCCGTGGTTTCCCATTAAAAAAAGGCTGGAATACATATACAGGTCTGCGAAAGTCGAGCCACAGAAAATACAAAAGATAAACAAGACTTCCAAAATTTCCTTTTCCGCCATGGCATATACAATACTGCAAATCTCCATTAAGGATGTATTTAAAAAACAAAACAAAACAAAACAACTATGTGGGATTCTTTAGTTGTCCTTGATGCAGCCGGTGCTGTGTAATTAATGGACCACATCACACTCTAAAAGTAAGTGCTGCCCTTTGTCTAGTAAGATGAGACGACTGACCCGACATCAGTAAGCTCTGGACACTGGCTTGTCTGGTGGGACTTATGGCAGCGGGAAAGTCTCTTTTTAATACAGTGAACACGTACATAGATTCCCATGAAATGAGATAATTTGTCCCCTGTGGATGTTGTCCACATGAGGTAATAGTGACTCTTTTAAAAGGAACTGACATCTGGTGATGGGAAGTTACTTTTTCACTCTTCATTGTTATGAGGTCATGAATAAATGCTTTCTTGCCAGTTAAGTTTTTATACAAAACTAAAAGTATGTGTCACAGATTGACAGTCTCATAACATGACCTTTGAGGGCAAAGATGGTCCTGGGGTCAAGTAAATTTTTGGAAAATGCTGTAAAATTATGAGTCTCCGCTTCTTAGGGAGTTAAAAATGCACATTAGCATCTTTAATATTCTGAGAAGTGCTAGAGCAATGACATGTTTAACTTTGAATAACTCAGTATTTCCAAAAATTAAGGATATAGTAGAAAAAAACAAACACATATGGTCCCTTGGAAATTCTTAAGTGGCACTGTGGGGAAACAAACAAAGATTTTAAGTTTGAAAAGTTTACAAACTGGGGATCCTGGGTGGCTCAGCGGTTTAGCCCCTGCCTTCAGCCCAGGGTATGATCCTGGAGTCCGGGATCGAGTCCTGCATCAGGTTCCCTACAGGAAGCCTGCTTCTCCCTCTGCCTCACTCTCTCTCTCTCTCTCTCTCTCTCTCTCTCTCTGTCTCTGTGTCTCTAATGAATAAATAAATCTTTCTAAAAAAAAAAAAGTTTACAAACAGGAAGGAGTACAGAATAAATCGCAATTTGCAGACCAAAAAATACATTCGTTTAAATTCAGTAACTGCCCACCTATCCTGCAAGTCATGTTGGAAGAATGTTTTCTTCTATTCCACACGCACACATGGAAATATGTTTTCAAGCATGAATATGGGGAAACGTTTTATATGAAACGAACAGTGCCAAGAAATCATATAGGACTCTGGCTATATCAGTTAAATGGAATATGCTAAGGTGTCTTCTAAATTTTTTAAATGCTCATTATCATTCAGGTCAAGAAGAGATTACTGAATTTCAAAACACTTTCTGCTGGAGGGAACTACTATAAAATTGCATCAACTCATTAACCTAAATTCAAATTGGCATTTTCCCAACTTGGACTTACCACCGCCACTGCATTTGAAAGCAAGAGTTCCTCGGCACTAATGGTCGTAAAGTAGGCCACATTTGTTAGCACGTAGCCAATGGTGACGATGGCCATGGATATACATATTGCAAGGGGGATGGTTCTGAAATGCACAAAGGAATTGCTTATTAGTTATCTTTTGTTAGTCATTCTCTGAAAGCAAAGACGGTACGATAACAGGCTAATTCAAACAAAGAATAAAATAGTATGTATGATAATTATAGCCTCTGTTGAGTATGCATATTTTATCAGGGTGAAGTGCTACAGTCCTTTGTAATTTAATAAGGTCCATGGGAACAGATACTTCATTTGTCTTGTCTACTGCGCTACCCTCAGAACATATGGGGCCATCCCACTCTTGTACTCCACAAATGCTACAGCAGTGTTTCTCACACTCGATCATGCATCACCTGGAAGGCTTGTTGAAACAGTTTGCTGATCCCACCTCAGAGTTTCTGATTCAGTAGGATTTGCCTTTCTAACAAGTTCCTGGGCAATTGTGCTGCTGCTGGCCGGGGGACCGCGCTTGGAGAACCATGGGTCTATATACCTTTCTAATACTAATTGACTGCCTTGACACCTTTCTAATGCTAGACCCCAAGAAGATCTTTCCCATTCAGCTTTCCGCCTTAGATAGCTTCCCTTATCAGCAAATAAGTCGTACACTTTGGGATGCATGAGAGCAAGATAGATCTACCATTCTAAATGATAGTGATGATAATTTTATATATAACGCAAAAAGCACAGAAGCGCTCACAGTAATGACTTTGCACTGCCCTGCTGTGAGTTCAAAGGAAGCTCCAGATCATGAGTATCTATTAAAGCAACAGTGCAGATAATCCCATGAAATTAGAGGTGACATGCTGTGAAGTACATATGACCGGACAGTGCTGACACTCTGTGGCATCAAGAAGTACCCAGCACAAATGCAATGTTATGTCTTCATTTAATGCACTGGCAAAGCCAGGAGTTACTGACCCTAATAATTTGATTCCATGTTACCGATACACATTACTTGCTTAACTTAATCACCTCTTCAGACTCTTTCCAGTTCAAGCAACTTAAACCTTCAGCTCCCTGCACAAAGGCTGATGGGTTTTTTAGCCATACAGCTTATCAGCCCTCATGGGGCCTTAGACCCTGCTGGGTGCCACTAATGAAGACCTCAATATAATTTCTTCCAAGATGAAAATACAGCTCAGAGCTGGGAGGGGGAAAAAAAGGCACAGCCTGCCTCTCTCCCCAAGCTGGGTATGTTTAGCACACAAAGTCCCAGCTCATTATGCTGAACAGCACTATCCCCTGTTGAGAACAGGCAAAGCTAGCCAGTCAGCAACTGCCATTCATTATGCTGCTTGGAGCCTTTCACTTCCCCTGATCCCCAAAGCCTGAAGCCTTGATGGGGAAACACATTGACCTCTAAATCCTGGCATCCTGATATAAAAGTAGCAGATGTTCCCCTTCCCCAGTGTGAAGAGGGTCTTGTGGAATTTTCAGTTAGCACCGTAACATGCATTGCTAGTTGTGATTGATAAATGCTAAATTTCAGCAGAGGAAATCACTAGGCCAATTAAATACAAAGGACTGAGTGGCATAAGGCATACTAAAGATGAGTTCTGTTTCTTCGAAAGAAAGACTATACGTAAATGCAAAGGGCTAAGAAGGCGAACTTGCAGGTATATGTGCAGCTTTTCAAACATTCACTGTATGATTTTAAACTTGAATCTTTTCTGTTTTTTTTTTTTTTTTTTTTTTAACATCCCAAATGGTGTGTTAAGCTCCTTCTCTGGAGGAGAGAAGCAGGGAGGGAGGCGGGGAGAGAGAGGCTCTCTATTCCTCGCAAGAATGGGATTAAGAAGTATAAAGTTTTCTGTTAATAAAAACTGAGGTGACATTGTTAAGTGCAGTGAAGTAACTAGCCTGTCCAGGACAAGTCCCATCAGATGACGCTGCAAATTAGCAGGGGAAGTCAGTCTGAAATCTGGGCTGTGACCCTCCCAGCATAGAATCTAGCCTCAGCTGGGCTTTTCCAAGGCAACCTCCCCACTTCCTGCTTCAAAATAATGGTATGTCTGAGGGATGTTTTCTGAATTGGTTTTAGCAGAAGGAAATCCTAAAAAAAAAAATCCAACTTTTTTTTCTCCACTTGTCAATGACAAAAACTATAGCACTAGCTACTGCCATTAACTTGGTGGCTGTTATGTGCCTGATATTTTATAAGGTACTTTACATATTTGCCTCATTTTATCTTCAGAAAATCCTGTGAGTTAGGAGCATCATCACCATTTTGTATATGAGGAAATTAAGTCTAAGAGAGTCTAAATAATTGTTTAAAGATACAGAACTGGTAAGTAGAAACCCAGAAGTCAACTGATCAATCCTAGCTCAAGGCACAGCTTATTAACCACTAAGATGTACTCTCTTTCTCATGCATGTGGGTCCTCAATCTCTTAACTCTTAATTTTCAGAGAAATCATAATTGTTGAAATCATAATTGTTTGCAATCATATATAAGAGCTTTGCAAAACTCTTATCAAGACCAATAATGCAGTTTTACTTACCATAAAGGAGGGAAAAAAGTTATTCTGTGACTTTTACAATTTTTTTGTGTAACATGAGCTTTAAGGTCAAGTGGATGAACTTTTTTTTTAATAAATTTATTTTTTATTGGTGTTCAATTTGTCAAAATACAGAATAACACCCAGTGCTCATCCCATCTAGTGCCCACCTCAGTGTCCGCCACCCAGTCACCTCCACCCCCCACCCATTTCCCCTTCCACCACCCCTAGTTCGCTTCCCAGAGTTAGGAGTCTCATGTTCTGTCTCCCTTTCTGATATTTCCTACCCATTTCTTCTCCTTTCCCCTTTATTACCTTTCACTATTTTTTATATTCCCCAAATGAATGAGAAAGTGGATGAACTTTTGAAAAAAAGTTTCAATGTTTAGAAAATTTGGGGGTAGATTCAAAAGACAACAGAAGCTCACCTAATAAATTTCCCTAGACAATTTTTGCAGAAGAGGAGGAAAAGCGAGCATGTTTGTCAGAGAAGCTGAAATGTATAGATTATTAACAAATTTACTATCAGCCAGATATACTATATAGATTCTGGGGGTGGGGAGAGTCAAAGGAACCTAAACGATAAGACAAAAGTAAGAAAGGGTCCAACCTTGTTGCAATTCACAACATGCCCAGGAATTCCTCTCTCAGAAAATTAAGCCATGGGAATTGGAGGGGGTGTGGCAAAAAAGCCAATGTCTTCTGTGCTCCAGTTCCACTGCATTTTGACAAAGGGAAGGAGGAGAAGAGCTTGCGGCTGCCTTGGCATAAACAGCAATCAATTACCAAGGAAAGCAGTTGACGTGTTCAGAAGGGCTTGGCACCATGTGGTTAACTCCTGGGTTTCAAGCATCAAAGCTTAAGAGCCACTGGGTGAGCTGATAAAAGCTATTAGGCCATGCCAGAGCAATCTTTCTGGAGGCTTTAGATGCAGAGGGCAGATAAGCACAGTTAGTAACTCAAGATTAAGGCAAATGGCACGTGATAATAAAATGAATTAAAGGGACTAGTAGACCACTGATACTTCAAAGCCTCTGTGTTACTGTGAGGTATCCTCCAATTCCAAGTGCACCGAAAGCATTGTCTTTAAGCTGAATAAAAATAACTCATCCCTCTGAGTTCTACTCTTTTGTGAATGTTTGTGCATGCCTGTTATGATTAACAAGAAAAGAGTTACTTAATCCTTAGGACCTCTAGTCATTATACAAAGTCTTTTCAATTAAAGGCCATTAAGTATGTGAGAATCCAATAATTTTATTAGCTGCCCTTAGTTTTCAATCAAAAGGTCTTGGGCAGTCTTCCTTTCCTGTGGGCTTATTTTATTTTATTTTATTTTATTTCATTTCATTTTATTTATTTATTTATTTTTTATTTATTTATTTATTTTTTCCCCGATGCAAACACATGAGGGTATGTGGGCTTATTTTAAATCGGTACCTATAACCAGTCTATGTCACACATGGATAAATACTTGTTTTCTTAGAAATTATTAAATGGAAGTCTCTGGAACATCTGCTTAAAAGCACTTCATTGTAAGGAATGAAGTGGAATCCAAAGGGTCCCAAAAGTAATGTCTGGTAGCTTATATTTGTATAATCTACAAAGCACTGACAAATACACGTTATCTTCAAATATACACACGTCATTCCAAATCCTTTGTGGAATGAGAGAGAGTATAGACGAATAAGAAACAAAATTCTCAACAATCAAATAAGAGGTTGTCAAAATTGTTCCCACCCTTTTCAAACATGAGAACCAGAAGGCTCAGAAAGGTTCAGTGATGTGGTCAAGGTCACAAAAATAGTAAGTGGGAGGGTTGAAACTTGAGCCTACATCTTTCAGCTCTAAGCTCCACATTTACCACATATCTTTCGCCATATCACCCCTACTTTGTACTTGCTCTAACTCCACGCACGAGGTCCCTGGGATTCTCAGGTGCTGACAGACATGTGTTTTATTCTGTATGATACAAATATCAGAAAACTGAATGTGACGATGTGACACGTTATGAGCCAAGTGTATTTCTCTAGGTTCCACATAGTTCTCATGAATAAACTTGCAAATAATAAATATACCATGGGATGCATTTTTTAATGTGCTCTACAACTGTGATAGAGCATCAGAAATGACCACTGTTTCCAAGGGTTTATGTTGACTCTTGCTACAAACACCAAATGAGTAAACCTAGCTTGATTCTCCAGAGATCTGAGGATACCTGAAGCTATAGGGATTTCTGAGGTTCAAACCATATGAGTAATTTAGTAATCACTTGAATTTAGAATATTCCTAAAATTGTTTTCTAACTTGATCAAAATTTTCTGATTTTGTGAACCAAAAGGAGTTCCACACAATCCTCAGTGTCGCGGTGCATACAATCGAGACCACAGAACGCATTGATCCTGGGGCATCTAAAATTGTCTCTGGGCCGTGGGACTGGGCATGATGACAATCTTAAAGCCTGCTCTTTTTGTGTTCAAGAATCTTCTAAGGAGGGAAGTGACTGATGTTTCACAATTTCTTTTTTTTTTTTTAAGATTTTAATTATTTATGAGAGACAGAGAGAGAGAGAGAGAGAGGGACAGAGACACAGGCAGAGGGAGAAGCAGGCTCCATGCAGGGAGCCCGACGCGGAACTCGATCCCAGAACCCCAGGATCACACCCTGGGCCAAAGGCAGGTGCTAAACTGCTGAGCCATCCAGGGATCCCATTTCACAGTTTCTATTTAAAAATCATTAAGATTTTAACACATGTATGTGACATTCAGGAAAAAGGGGGGAAGGAAAGATTAAGAAGAGCAAGAACATGGTAAACTTCTTAATTTGTGAGATACAAAAAAGAAAGTAAACAATTTTCTAATTTTTTTCAATTCTATTAATAAACTAGGCACTATTTATTCATATATAATTGAAATGGAACTGTGATTCATCTCAACACAAAGTATTTAAAATTATACTAAGTATCTCTTGATTCCAAGTTTTTTTCCAGAATCATTCTTAACACTTTATTTATAATTACCCTATGAAGACCTTGAAAGCTTTTCTATAGCTCAGACACAGAAATGACTCAAACATCTCTTTTATTTCTCTCTTCTGTATCCACTATCAATCAATTAATTTTTGCTGATTCACGGTTTATATACTGCTGTTAGTTTTGTCACTCTTATAACTTCGGTCACGTGTTATAGTCAAAAAGATAATAGTATATCTTAAAGAAAATCAATCTATATTTTTTCATTCACATGATTTTTTTCCATACATTTTTACATACTTTCCCTGACTCTTGCTCATACAGAACACTCCAGAGAGCCCTGGGCGCTGAATCATCTTATCTGGCTATGTGTTTTCTGACATTTCTAGCACAAATTGATTTACAAATAAGTGTTTTTGATAGTTTTCCAGACTTGAAACAATTAGATTACAGGTGGCTGGACTCACGAATTCTTTTGTGTGTTTTCAGTGATTTTGCCTCATTGTCATTTAGTGCTATCACTATATCTCTAGTTATCCATGGTGAGTGGGAATTGGGCTGTTGATGACAGAAAAGAAATGCACTTGAGGAGACATAGCAAGGAGTTAGGGGAAATGTGTGGGTTGTCGCTGAAAGAAAAAAAAAAAAAACACAGCGAGAGGAAGAATCATGTTCAGTTCTAACTTAATCACAATTCCTGGGCCAAGGATGAACACAAAGATGTGACAAACAGATTGTCACATAAAGGTACACCGTGATCCCACTGATTTCAGGCATTAAACACCTGCCCTCTGCTCCTAAAAGGATCATGGCAAGGCTACAGATGTTGTCACTGAGGCATTTTAAATTTCAATACTACTGATGTCTAATCTAAATCTCACCATTCTCCATTGTCCACAGATGAAGAAGTCCATAAACAGAAAGAGAAGACAGAGAGACCTGTAGAGAAATGTAAGAAATGAACAGACACAGATTAAAAGACTGCAGGGCTGAAGGAAGCTCCCGGGAAAATGTAAGGAGGGAAGAATGTACAGCAACACCAGATAGAACAAAGAACTAAAACAAAAACTTACAATTCAGAAACACAGGGTGATAAGCGATCAGACGCATTAGTGTAAATGTTCAATCCCTAAAAATACTTAATTTTTTATCCTATTAGAATAAATTCATCGCTAAGTAAAATTATTTGGCAAAATGTAGCTTGAGAATACATTTTCATTTGCTTGAGTTTCATTCAAAAAGATTAACATGGCTACATCTCACTTTCTCTCATTTTCTAGAGATTTAGAGTATGTCTTCCAGATATACTACAATTATTTATATTTATCATGGGTATAATAAAGATATTAGTGGGCAAGTCTGAGTGGAGAAAAAAAATGGTTTCTAGTAAAATGTTAGAAATTAAATAGCTGAAAAGATAAAATATCTTAAGAACAATAACTTAAATTTCACACTAATGTTCAATTCGTATTTTTGTTACACTGTTTTTATGATATGCCTTTTAAAATTTCATTATTTTCCTCAGGATTTAGCCTGAAATACATTACAATAATGCAACATCTCAGGAACCGTTCTTTGGAAGAGAGTCCCTAAAATCCAGATGTATGGATGAAATAACCACCAACCACACATTTATGTACCTCTTTCCAAAGTATAAATTGTTCCTGGGAAGAGCTACCCACACGGGCCACATTTGCCAGACTCTCTTGTATTTGGGTGAGAGGGTGACTTATCCTCGATCTCAACTGATGGGGCAATTAAAGGCCAAAGCGGGCTGCCTCGTTACCCCTTTCGCCTGACAGCTAGTTGCAGAAAATCTATAGAGTGGCAAAGCCACACTGTGAAAGGAATCTAGGTCACAGAATCGACATGTATAAGAAGGCCCACCGGTTAGCCAGGGACATCACTGGCTAACATCACATCACCAGTTAGCCACTGGACTGTTACATGATTTAAGAATTAAATTTTTGATGGTTGAAAGCCATTGAAGACTTGCGGTTTGTTTGTTGTAGCAGCTGGCATTACCCTGACCAATAAAAGAATGAAAGGCCTCATTATATCAAGGTCTCAATTAGTTTATATAAGACTTAAAAGAGTCCTCATTAAATTTTCTCATATATTATGTTGTTTTATAAAAGACCAGTATATGGTATAAAATTCTTAAAACACTGTCCCAACTTACAAAACACAAATTAAAACAATCGTATCTGAGAAGATTAAAAATTAATCATTATTCAAACTTCCCAGAAATGCAACAAAGATAGATCTCCTTGTTTGCTACTTTAAAATAGAAAATCTCAGGGAATCCCGGGGAGGCTCAGCAGTTTAGTGTCTGCCTTTGGCCCAGGGTGTGATCCTGGAGACCTCGGATCGAGTCCCATGTCAGGCTCCCTGGATGGAGCCTGCTTCTCCCTCTGCCTGTGTCTCTGCCTCTCTCTCTCTCTCTCTCTGTGTCTTTCATGAATAAATAAATAAAATCTTTAAAAAAAATAGAAAATCTCCTGCACTTCTAACAACTGTCACCCATCCAACAAAGACCAAAGCACAATAGTCTCTTGTTTTGACCAAAGGCATATAATAACACAATGCAATGTTAAATAAAAATACTCTTATGCCAAGAACAAGGCAACATAAAATAAATATACCCACTTTGGCATAGTAAATGGAAATTAGAGTCAAAATTCCCTCAGGCTATAAGCACATATCTTGGAAGGAACAGATGACATTTCTCCTACTATATACGCATAAACCAGTTCCAGGCACATTTCTGATCAGCCACGTGATAAGAAACGGAACAGGTAAATGTGGAGATGTTCAACCATGATAAATAACTACCGCTCATACCACCAAAAATTGCCATCAACATTTCTGAACGATGACAAATTTAATTATTAGTAATAATTTTACTTTGATATCTGGTGGTCAAATAGATAAGTGACTCTCCAGTTGGCTGCTCTGGGAATCAGAACAGAAACTGGACAACAGGCAAGGTTACAGACTACCCTGTTCTCATTCAGGTCAACCAGATCGGTCCTCTCTTCCTTGTTCTATTCATTGATACTCTGTAATACAACTGAGGGTTTCAATAGTTTTAAAATCACTGCTCTACATTCTACAAGTCAAATTATGTCTTCAGATCATTTTTTTGGACCCAATACCGGCTTCCTAAAGTATCATTTTGAAAATAATATGAATTCGTTTTGTAAAGCTGCTATATATGAATGATTAACATATGCATTTATTTGACACTATAAAGTTGAAAATATATATATATATATATATATATATTTTTTTTTTTTTTTTACCGCAACAAGTCTCTATTTATACTCCTAGGGTAATTCTTTGCAGGAAAAGTACAAAGTCAACAGACGCTCCAAGAGCTATGACCCAGCTTTAGTAAGTTGGTAAAGCCATACGGCAGGGCTACAGAGAGCATGACACAGCAGGCTGATGAAGCAGTAGAGAAAGGCAAAGATGAGAAGAAGTAGAGTTGATGGACCAAGAACCTTGCCAGTCGAGAGAGGTGATGTGTCCTTGCCAAGAAAGTGATGATGAAGATGCCTGATTGGAATGGTTCACAGCTCCCTGAAGAGGTCACAAAGGCCCAGAAAATGGCAGCACCTCCTTCAAGCCCTCCCTCTTCTCTCTGCAGGCTGCCCATTTGCAAAGATTCATACTCGCAGCAGAAATGGAAATTTTGTGATCTTTTATCTTTCAGCTCAAAAGTTAAACTCTCTGAACAATAAGCTTTATGCTTTATGTTTACTAATGCCTTTTCTTAGGCTACAAGGATTCATAGGCACACTCTCTCTAGGCATAATTTTCTCAAGTCAAATATACTGTGCAGTAGCTGAGGGACTATAAAATAGAAGTGGTCCTTATGGGGCAGGCTCCACGCTCAGTGGGGGGTCTGCTCTAGATTCTCTCCCTCTGCCCCTATGCTGACTCATGCACAAACGGGCATACTCGAGTATATATATTTGTATATTTGTATATTGTATATATAAATATATACATATATTTGTATATATATTTGTATATGGTATATGTATATATATACACATATTTGTATATATATATACATATATTTGTATATACATGTATTTGTATTTGTATATATATACATATATTTTTATATGTGTTTACAGGCATACTCGAGTATATGGTGTATATATATATATAATTATTTATATATAGTATATAATAACATATTAATATTGTATCTATTTGACCACCAGATATCATATATATATAACATCCCAGGTATAAACTGTCTTTTCACAATATCTTTTCCCCAGAGTTTTGCCTTTGATTTTGTTTTAACTTAAGTTCATAGAATTTTGAAAAATTTTCTGGACTCCAATCTGAAGGCTGAGTGTAGTCACATTCCAGTCACTTGAAGGGACTCAAACAGATCACTGAATCTCTCCAGGTTTACACTTCCTTATCAGTTAAAAAGAGTATTGAATTAGGGCACTTGGGTGGCTCAGTCAGTTGAGCCTCAGAGTCTTGGTTTCAGCTCAGGTTGTGGTCTCATGGGTCCTGAGTTTGAGCCCTGAGTCAGGCTCCATGCTCAGTGGGGAGTCTGCTCTAGACTCTTCCCCTGCACCTTTGCTGACTCATGCACAAACTTGCATACTCAAGGGCTCTCTCTCTCTCAAATTGATAAGTCTTTTTTTAAAGGGGTATTGAATGAATAGAGTCTAAAGTCTGTATCACTTGAAAGTTCATTATCAACCACTTTAGCAAATAAAACTAATCCATAAAGATAGTTCAACAGAATTCTTTAAAAACTCAGTTGAGCACTTGCTGATGTACCAGAGCATTCTGAGGCAATGTCTCTCATTGCCTCGTTCTGTCATGCAGAGGAAAGAATAGGATGCTGACTTTACAATCTCTTCTCCTGGGCTCTGGAGATTATGATTCTATTCTCAACCAGGAATACCAGCACATCAAAGCATCTTCTATCATTACAACTTCGAAGTATCAGCCTGGCTGAAAATATTGATCATTAGTAAAGATCACTTGAAGGAAAAGTGGTCTGTCCATTCTTCCAGTTTCTAAAATGGTATATGCAGATCCAGTCAGACCTCTGGAAGGCCACATCATAAGACCATTTTATCATAGACACTCATATAATGTCTTTGCAAGTCACTATATTTTATGTCTCAGCTCTTTCTTTTTAAGGTTTTATTTATTAATTTATGAGAGATGCAGAGAGAGAGGCAGAGACATAGGCAAAGGGAGAAGCAGGATCCCTGTGAGGAACCTGATGCGGGACTCGATCCCAGGACCCTTGGATCACGACCTGAGCCAAAAGCAGACTCTCAAACACTGAGCCACCCAGGTGCCCCTATGTCTCAACTTTAATCAGAATGCTACTCTAAATATATTTTTAAAAAATCATCTGAATTTTAGGAGAATATTTGTAGTAATGTCATTTGTAGTAATTGTCATTTGTCAATTGCATCTGTTGTTACTCACCAAATTCTAGAAAGAACTTAAGGCCATTCACTGAGCATTATAAAGTACCTTCAAAATGTTTCCTTTAAATCTGTAGCACAAACATTTTTGAGAGAAGTTGACAGGACTCTTTGTCACCCTCAAAGATACCTCTGCTTTTCATATAGCTTGTAACCACATATGGAAAGAGTTACTGGCCTCCTTGGCTTTTTGTATTTTTTATTTATTTATTTATTTATTTATTTATTTATTTATTTATTTTTGCTTTTTAACAATCTCTTATTTCTAGGAGATGTGGTTCATTAAAACAGGGAGAGAAGAAAACTAGGTTAAAAGATACGACATGGGATTTAAGAAATCTTTAAAATAGGAACTTGTTTACAATACTGATGGGAGGACTCATAAAACTTACCAAATGTAAATTACTTCAACCAAACGAAGCTATCATTTCAACTTTCTTTTACATTATTCTCACAGCCATGCGATAAATCTGCACAACCCTCCCAAAAGAAGACTTTAAAAAAATAAATAAATGGAAGCCATGAAGAGGAATGAGGGGGAAAAAAAATAGTTAAGAGGCAGCTTTAACAGAGAAAAGAAATGTTTATTCCACCAAATCCTCATGAGAATTCTAAATTATTAAATCTCTGAGAACACCTGATTTATGAACAGGATAACACAGCCCCTAGCCAAAATCATTTTTAATAAAAAGCAGGAAACCTCCTGAAGTTCGTCTCAGATTTAATATCAAACACAGCAGCCACACATGAACATTTCCCCATAAAACACAAACACAGCAGGGCATGATCGGCTGGCAGCCATCAGTGGGGCGTCAGCAGAACAAACAAACAGGGTGTTGGAACCATGGGAGGGACCAGGCCTCGCAATCAAGATGAAACAGCCAATGGAAAGGGACCACAGACTGAACCCATGTCAATGAGGAAGGAAGGAGGCTTAGGGTAGACTCATTTCTAAATATACAACAACAGCCAGCCCACACTCCTGGTCAAAACACTGAGCTTCCCGACTGACAGATTTGAGAGAGCAACACAATTGTGCATTTGTGCTGAATTTTATGCATGAACTTAGAATATACCAGGTGACTGGGAACCACCATAAGAAAGCAAAACCTAGTAAAGAAATAATCCAACATTGCCATTTTTGTTCTGTAAAAAAAAAAAGGACAGCTAAAATATGTATAAAAATGTGATTCAAATATTTTCCAATGGATATGTGGACATCAAGGAAAAAGTAGCCTATTTTTTCTAATGTATGTTTACTTAGGAATGGTGTTTATTACCATGATTAAAACCTACGTGGTAAAGGATTTTTCTCAGGAATATGAATTCAACTAGTTCAAATAATAATATAATATAATATAATATAATATAATATAATATAATATAAATACATAATGTATAAATATACATATAAAATAATTAACTGCATTTATGTTTAATCCCTTACAGAGCAGTTTCAACAATTATAAGGATAATAAGGAAATATTTTTTGCTTATTTCCATTAAAATTTTAGCATTTGGTGTTTTGTTAAAAAAAATATTCTGGGAAATAGAAAATCATCATAAAAGGCCCTCTGTTAGAGTTCAGAGATTAGAAAAAGAAAGGCAAAAGGGGGAAAAGAGTAAGGCTAATATTACTGACAAATACCTTTTAGGTTATTTTAATTGGTATTTTCAAAATGTGAAAGAAGAAAGAGAAGAAAACAATTTAGTAATTAACTGTCGGATACAGGAAAGGAAATAATTCGACTATAAAGGATTTAGCTATACATAGAGTATATGTTTATATAGGCAGAAAAACTATGAGTGTTAAATTTCAAAGCATTATACAGTTTTCCTTCCCATTCATGAAAAGCCAAGAGGAGTAACTGCCTGCCTACAAATATAAGTTATACAGAATCTTAATTTATTCAGAGAGAAAAAGTAGTAATTAAGGTCACTTTTCTGTCCAGATAAGAAAGGATGTTAAACTTTCAATAAAAACTATATAGTAATTGGCTGATGTATCAATAGAAAGACTAAGTCAAGCAGAATAAATTACCTTGAAATACCTTAAAATTACCTTGAAATAGTATATAACATAACAAAGTATAGCAATTGTCATAATTTATGAGAAGTATTATAAACTAAGTAAGTAAATATCATAAACTAAGGAGTAATATGACTGTTCAATAAATGCTGGGGCATTGAAATATTGGGGGGAAATCAAAAGCCTACATTATATCGTACTAAAAGAAATCCATTCCAGATAAGTTAAAAAGCTTAATGTCCAAAAGAAATCAGGAACAAACAAACAGAAAATATGAGTGATATATAAGTGATCTAGGGATACAAAAAAAGCTTATGGTGGAAAAGCCATCCACAGAGATACTTTTAAATTCTTATATTATTTTACACTCTTATATTTAAATGTAGTATACTTAAAAATTAACTAATTTAAATAACTAATATTAACTAATTAAATTATGATATATAAATTCAAACTTCTATGAACTGAATCATAAAGAAAATTTAGTTACGTGAAAAACTGTGACAGAATTTGGCAATCAATATAATAAAGAATTAGTACCCATAATATACAAAAAAACTCTTTTGAATCACAAATATTCATGCCCCAAAATGTCAACCACATAGAACTAAACATGGGGAAAGGATTAAGCCTTATATATGATTTTAAAAATGCAATTTAAAACAATGAGGCATAACTTTTGCTTTACAATTAACAAAGATTTTTGTAAATAATGACACCCAATGCTGATTAAGTATTCTTAACTATTACTATTGAGTGAGGAAACCGATGTACATGCTTTGGAGAGCATCTGGGTAAGACAAAGAGATACTTAAAAAGTTTATTGCCTTTGACATAGTAATTCTCTTCCAGCAATCTTCCTAAGAAAATAATTAAATAGGTACAAAGATTTATATATTAAATTATACCACAGCATTATCATACTAAAAAAATTGGAAACATTTTCAACGCCTAACAGGAAAATAAGTAAATGCTGGTATACCTACCCAACGAAATACTATACCATCATTACAAATGCTGCTTACTAAGATTTTAGAGATCAAGGAAAATCTAATGAAATGATGTTAAATAAAAAAGCAGGATAGATCTAGATGAATAAAAAGAGAGTCGAGCTCGAGATACAACAAATCTGGAATGGCAGGACAGACGTCATGATGCCTTTGAGCTGCTGGGAATGCAGCAATGAATGTTACAGATGAATGA
This sequence comes from Canis lupus familiaris, assembly GCF_011100685.1. Taxonomy (NCBI): domain Eukaryota; kingdom Metazoa; phylum Chordata; class Mammalia; order Carnivora; family Canidae; genus Canis; species Canis lupus. Next base: position 5,067,518 of record NC_049240.1, on the reverse strand, counting down.
GCCCCGGCCCTCATAAAGGAAACAGACAATAAATAAATAAGTAAATCCATAGTGTAATGCCAAAGCGATGAAGAAAAATATGAAAAAAATGTGTATGTACATTTATCTCAAGTAATATAATGAAATAGAGATGCGCACGGCACAAACATAGGCATATATACACACCCGGGGGCGGAGGGGAAGCAAAATATCAAAGTAATAACAGTTTCTATTTGATGTGATTATGAGATAACAGGTGCTTTTAATTTTCTTCTACATAGTTTCTGGTCTTTTAAAATTCGACTATCCTCTATTATTAAAACAGAGAGGGAAAGACCATGTACGGTTAATGAAAATACCATGAAAATCATAAAGTTTTACTTTTACTTTCTGGCAGAGTATAGAAACCATAGGAGTTTTCCTTTCTATAACTTGATTAAACCATAACTGCTAGTTGGAAATTTGCATCCTGGTCATTAAAAAATGGCATAAACAAGATGTGTCTGGTAGGAGAAATAGGAGAACCAGCCCACCAGGATGTCTCGTGCTCCCAGGTGCCTGGGAGCTGTGGAGTTGGGGAGGCCTGGCTCAGAGGGGAGGGAAGTCTGCAGGGAAATGCCTTAGAAGTGGCAACAACAGGAGCAGAAGTAGCCTTATCTTTCCGAGAACAGGAAACCCTGCCTCTGTGTGGGTCAGACTTGCATCTGAAACTTGAGGGCTGGAAAGCACCTACACATCCAGGTGGAGCTGTCTCCCTCGCTGCAGTTCAGAGTTCAGGTTGTGGCTCAACAAAAACACAAAGGGCTCTGAGTCACCAGAGAGGGACATCACTGAGTTCGATTTGCAGTTGCCTCTCCTTGGCCAGAGGCCATGGCACAAAGAGGATCAAATAGCTAAGCACTTACATACATTTAAAACACATTTAACCTTTCTTCCACCAGACCCTGAGCAGCTACAAATCAGTAGTTTTAAAGCATGACCTCCTCTTGCCATCTATCGTGTTCATTTCTTTTGTCATTTTTCTGGCTTAAAACAAAATTAATCGTGTCTTCTATATCAATTTCTCTTTTGCTTGCCTCAGGCCAGAATATGGGAAGTGATATCTTGATTGTTTGATAATGTCGATACAGAAAAATTAAATATTCCCCCCCCCCACAAAGAGATATAAAAACTATTTTGAGAATCAGGGTGTCTGTCAAAATCTTAAAGAAAATAAAAAGCAACTATTTCCTTACAATATCCTAACATTTCAACATTTCCCAGTCATAAAGTGTCTGCTTTAATTGTGCAACCAGATGACCTTCAATAAACAACCTGGAATAGATTATTTAATTCAGCTAGCCTAGGACCCCTTTCATTATGTGTTTGAAAAACGGCTTTAGAAAGTCGAATGCAGGCAAATGTTAATGCTTTTATACATTTTTAAAAGCATTTTTGTTCCATTCTCAAATAACATACAGGTCACTCCTAATGATCACATTCTTCCCCAGCTAATTTCGAGGCTAAAATCTTGCCATATCCATCACTCTTAGATTTGTATTCAACAGTGCTAAGTGTTTGAAAGGAGGACTAGAAAGGGATCAGTATTTTAAATATAAACAAATGTAAATATAGACAAATTAATCCATCTCTCTGACTTCAGTTCTTTATCTTTACAATGAAAGGGATAGAAAATTTGATGGCTACCTCCTGCCCAATTCAAAAATCCCAGGCTCAAATTGAACACCAATAAAAAATAAATTTATTATTAAAAAAAAAAAATCCCAGGCTTTTGTGATATATTTCCTCAAGGTCAAGTCCATTGTGTTTTAAATTATATTAGGAAGTTAGTCTAATAAACTAGGCCAGCCATGCCAATGTGTGAATGAAGGAAAGTGAATGGGTGGAGAACTATTTGTATACATAGGTAACATGAAAACTGAAGCAATTTAGAAATTAATAAACATCCTCACCTCTTTTGCTATCTATCCCTAAGAGAATGACCATGACGGGATAATGTCAGTGAGAGAAAAAAAAATGACATCATCCAAGGCCTACAGGAGACAAACTTTGGAGGAGGTAAGACATGAGATGCCTATAAAAAGCTCTGTGATTAAAACAAACAAACAAACAAACAAACTCTGTGATAGGTAACCAATGAGCCTCTAGAAACAACTCTGCTTAGAAAGTCATGCATGATAGTCTTTAGTCTCTCTTATTTTGTGTCATATGAGTAAATGTTGTAAACTTTAGTTTTACATATTATGAAATGCTTGAGCTGTATGGTATAGACTTAATTTTATAAACAATCTTCCATATAATATTGCTTATCTTACTATATAAACCAGTGGCCATGGTGTTTGATCACCGCATTCTCAACTAATATGCATTAGTATTGATTATTATTAAGCTTTTGTCACAGGTAGCTCTCCCGATCTGTTCCACCTATCTAACTTTATTTTTTTATTTTATTTATTAATTAATGAGAGAGAGAAAGAGAGAGGCAGAGACACAGGCAGAGGGAGAAGCAGGCTCCATGCAGGGAGCCCGATGTGGGACTCGATCCCGGGACTCCAGGATCATGCTCCAAGCTGAAGGCAGATGCTTAACCACTGAGCCACCCAGGTGTCCCCCTATCTAACTTTAAAAGAGAGAGAGGGGGCACCTCAGTGGCCCAGTCAGTTAAGTGTCTGATTCTTGAGTTCCACTCAGGTCAGGATCTCGGGATCATGGGACTGAGCCCTGTGTCAGGCTCTCCACCAGTACTGAGTGTGGAGTCTGCTTGTCTCCCTCTCTTTTTGCTTCTCCTCATGCTCACCTATGCACATTCTCTCTCTAAAATAAATAAATCTTGAAAAAAAAAACACAAAACTTAAAAGAGAGAAAGAATGAGAAAAGGGACAAGTGAGAAAATGACACAGTAGAAAACAACTGGGAAAACCATCTGACTATTAAAAGCTCTGAGCTTGTCTCCTTAGAAAAACCAACATAGTACTATATGTTTTTGAAAAACAACCATATGAGACTAGAAAAGCCTACTTCTGAGACTGAGATAATTTCCACTTCCTTTGGCAAGATGCTTCAAATAAGAGTGTTTTTGCCTTGTCATAATGGATTTCAAACCCAACATTTAAGCAGTGTACACAAAAAGCAATACTTTGGTCAAATTCATAAGTCCTGATCTGATAATCCCTCTTAGATTTCAAATGAGCTAATGACATGTTTCATAACAAAAAATAAAAAGTAAATGGTCTGCCATTAAGTATCTACTATAAGCCAAGTATTGTCAGACACCTCAGTATATTATTTCCAATTCTCACAAAAACTCCACAAGGTAAGCATTAGAATGTTCATTTAAAAGATGGCTAAAGGAATGAATATACATTTTTGAAAGTTATTACAAATCAATCTTTCTTTCTCTCTCCCTCTTTCTCTCAGTCTCCCTCACCCTTTCCTTCTTTATTTTCTTAGGTAGCAACATAAATATTTATTATTATAAATTAATTCATTAAATGCTAACCAGACTATTAGAAATGTCTAATGCTTGACCTATTAGATCTATCAGAGAAGATACCTCTCTGCATAGGCAATTCCGTCACCATATACGTCTAATTTTTCTTGAGAAAAATATAAAACACACAGAAATAGACTAGTATGAACAACATCCTGCACCATAGAAGTTTAGAAACCATTCTGCACCTTTGTTAGGCACGTATGATAAAAACAGTAAACAGAATCCAGGACCCATCATGACACACATAACTGATCTCCCCAACGAGTGCATTAACACCGGCCTATATCCCTCCTGGTGCATTCCAGATCCTACACTTCAGATGACCCCAGTAAATTAGATTCCACAGCTTGGATCTAATCCTAGATCTTCATATCTAATGATTAAGCTCTCATAGGATGTCAATCTGGCTTCACTCCTTACCCTACCCCCACCCCCACCATCTGTCTGTTCAAACTTCTTATACATTTTCTGAAAAAACTCAAAGTTTTAGGCCCATTCAATCTCCCAATCATCATGATATCTAGAAACTGGCTACAAAATCCCTTTCTCTGGGTCTATTTGTCTTCCTGAGACAGATCTGTCTAAGTTTCTCTCCCTTGGCCATATTCCCAAAGGATATCTTCATGTCAAACTGGGTACTCGCATGTCATCAATTAGAATCATACTAGAGTTGAAAGGAAACTCAGAATTTGATACTCCATCATTCCTTTCCTACAGCTGAGAAATCAGAGGCTCAGAGAAGATAAAGGAGATAGCTATGGTCACAAATTTACATATCTCCAGAACTGGAAGTAGAACCTTAGTTGCTTGATTCTAAGTACAAAGCTCTTTCCACAACACCAGTGAGAATCTCCTGTGCTTCAGTGAGGTCAGTTGCTATCCAGCCCAAATCTTGCCCTGCACTGGCTTTGCTATTCCCCTCTCCTCCTTAACCCACCCTTTCCTAGAAACCAAATGTTTTAAAGTCAGATCTTTGACACAACTTATTTGAAATATTTCCAAGCCTTGCCTCAGGATTCTATTTGACCTTAAAATTTAAGGAAGGGTTCCCTTAATCTTCCTAGCATGTGACACTTTCCCCCAGTAACGGAGACCTATGGTGTAGTACATGACTCCCCACATTGGTTCGCATATATTCACTAATCTAAAAATAGAACCAAAATATTATAGAATTAAAAGCAAGCTTAAGCAATGGCCTGCCTCATTTTTCCACCTGACTATCTAAAGAATCATAGCTAAATGATCATTTCTTTTATCTCTATTTTGGGATTCCTAATGCCTAATCAAATTCCCTTGTTTCAATACTTATAAATATAATTTTATCTTAAAATGAACTTTCTTCTCATTTAACTTGATTTTATTTGCTCTTCTTCTGGCATAGAGAATAAATGATCCCATCATTTTCATTAAAAAGTAAAAAGGACAACTCTATTTTTTAAGAGAGTATGTGAGCACCATGTTGACTCATCCATTTTCCCTAAGCAGTTTAGTTCATATCTTTGAACTGGGAAAATGTGGCCATTATGAGGCTATTTGCCAGAATTTTCTGCCACATGATTTGTCAGGCCCAGAAGGCAATTAACGTTTCAAAGATATTGCTTTTGTTGAAAATAAACATATAAAAGAAGACTGAAATGTGACTTCTTGGATTATAACTCTCTTTAAACTGTTCATATATCACAAAAAGAAAATCCATTGAAACTACCATCAGGTTCATCTTCTCTAAACACCATTTCATATATACCCAAAACTTGCAACACACCCCCGACCTACCCATCCCATTGGCTACTGGATCAGCTCCCAAATTCTTCTAATGGAGGCTCACCTCATGACAGCATCCACCTCTTACTACCATTTCACCTTATACTCTTCTTTACAATTCTTTACTGTAGCTACAGAGGTCTACACACCATTTGCAACCATGGCTATGTGTATGCACACCCCCCAGTGAGATGGCTTTACTTCTTTATTCTACCTTTGTAAATCCTACTTTTCTCCCAACTTCCTCTTCCATAGCAAAGTTACTTTCTTAGCCATACAACACTGTGTACACCCATGAGTCACTTCTGCTTTGCTTCTCAAAGGGATCAGTTGGCATGCTAAAAAGAGTACATGCTCTGAAACCAAACAGCGCATGGATTATAATCCTAATCTTCTCACTCATTACACAGCCATGAAAAATTGCTTCACTTCTATGGGCTTTAACTTTCTCAACTGAAGAATGGAAATGGGCGCCTGGGTGGTTCCGTGGGTAGAGCATCTGACTCCTGATCTTGGGGCCATGAGTTTGAACACCATGTTAAAAAAAAAAAAAGAATGGAAATAATATACATCATATTCCTGAAAATAATCTGAAGTGCTACTTTGTAATCCATCTATTATTTAGATAACAAATACCATTTATATTTTTAATAAAGGCTATGCATTTTTATGTTAGGCAAAAATTCTTAAAAAAACATTTGGAGGTAAACTAACTGTGTTCTCCTGTTTTATACCAACTCAATAGCTCCTTTTCTAGAAATAAGAATAAAAATTTAAATTCATGATGTCAGTCACTCAGCTCAAACCCTTGTTTGTCAGATTTCATAAATGAGTATCTTGGTAAGAAAATAAACTTAAAAAAAAAAAAAGTGAATGCAGTGGAAGTACAAATAGTCCATCCATTAAATCAGCACTATAAGCCAACAGCGTGCCAGTGACAGAATGGGCCCACACCCATTCTGTGGACATATAAATATTTGGTTTAGAAGGGAAAAAAATCTGCCAAGAAATTTATTCTGATTATAATGTGTGAGCATATTGCCACCTAAGGGAGATTAGAGACTACTAAATAAAAAGCAGTTCTCATCTTTTGAACCTTTTAACTACTAATAATTGGGTACTTTGTTGATGATGCAGAACAACTTTTCAAGCTGATTAATAGGTCATTTGTATAGAAAAGGCACCCCTGTTCATAAAACAATTATGCTAATCCTCTAATTTTTTGCAAAAATTATGAAAAATTCTAATCTTTGAAGAATATAGGTTTGGGATAAGATGGCATTTGTATATTACTTGTCAAGCTCATTAACATTTTTGAATTTCACATATTTTTATCCTTACAACCGCATGAGAACTCTAATATGGGGATTATCACCCTCTATTTAAAACTGGTAAACAAAGATTCAGAAGCAACTTAGAAGCCTGTCCAAGGTCAAATAGCTAGTTAAGAGGAGACAGTCTTAGAATTTTGATTTCCTAAACTAGTGCTATTTTCAAAGACTCACTAAGTAAATATTTTCACAGTTCATAAAAGTGAAGGAAATCTTCCTTTACTGGAAAGACTCGACTTCATTTGATTCATTTTAGATGTTTACATTGGTAATACAGTTTTAGCTTGTGCCTATACAAATTCAAAAGTTACTCATTTTCCTGAGTAGATCGATAAGCTGAGTCAATGTTTGATTATACGAGAACAAAATTATCAAAATTATTCCAGAGCATGGCCAGTGTAAATATAATGGCCTGGATACATCTTGTCTCTGTGCATAAAGAACAACATGGGATATTATTCTATTTTTTGTGAGACTCTTAACACTGAATCTTAATGAATGCCAAACAGCAGGCTAGATATTAGTGGTCTAAGAAGTTTTTCACCAAGTATAGCCCAGAATGTAAAATTTATTTATGAGCTACTTTTTGGGTGCAATCATTAACATTCAAATCCAGGCACAGAGTAAAGTAGCTGATTTGCATAAATGAGAATATGAATGAGGGGAGTCACTAAAGTGTGAACTCAAAAGCAGGAGACAATCTAATGACTGACATTTACTTCTGATTGCAAAAGGTATTTCCTTTCAGATAAAAGGATTCTAGCTCTGTAACCTCTGATGTGTGTCATTTAATTTTTCATTTGGGTTGTACCTGTTACAGTCAAAATGTTTGCCCTATCCTCTTTATGCCACCCAACTAACAATGTATTAAAGCTTGAAATGGTCACAGAAATTAGCAGGTTGCTAATCAACATGTGAAAGCAAAAAATACTGGTAGCCCAGTTCAAGGAAGGTAGAGTCAGTTTCTCATTTTGTTTTATAAAAATTACATCTGAAGATATTATAGAGGAAAGTAATGCATCTGGTGGAAAGCTAAATTACATAGTGTCCAAGAACCCCTCCATTCTGAATTTTTTTGATTCTACCCATTATACTATTTGTGGTCTCTTATTTTATGAGTAAGAGAAACAAAAACACAGGGTAAATTTAAATCAGCCACTATTATTTCACCCAAAACATTAGTTCATGATTCTAAGCTCAAAATATAAACTTCAATGCAATTAAGATTAAAATTTAGAAACAAGTAATATGATACAAAACAGTCAAAAGCATTGACCTTTAAATTTTTGCCACATAATGGGGTTAGAATCCTTAAAAAGAAAAAAACTAAACTAAATGGCTCCCACAAAGCACTTGAAGGATTAATATCTGTCTTCTTCGATTACTGCCTGATAAAATATTATAATATAATCCTATAATTTCTGCACCACTTATTTGACACTTCAACTTTACATGAACAAACTGTGTTTGAGCCAAATGTATTTTTTATGCATATGTGAAGCTCAGAAATGCAAGAATTTTGATCCCAGGATACTTCAACCACATGTTCCATCACTGAGAAATTTTTAGACTAAACAAAGGCAGGAAGAGTAATTTGGTGACCTTGTTCTCCGAACACAGGACCATCCCTGTGATATCAGTGGCTAAACCAGTACAATCATACACATATTTGAAACATATTTAAAAATGGATATGCCAAACTTTTTACACGTATTTCCAGAAGAAATGCACAAAATAGAATGATTTGAATTTAGGTATAATAATTTCAATGATTGAAGAGAAGCACTGCCACATATTAAGTAATTCTAACAATTCCTGTCATTCGTAAAGAGATGTCTTATTTTGCCAAAGAAATCTTTGTAACTTGGATATATAAATTCAATTTTATAAATTAACTCAATCAGGAGACTTCATTTTGAAGAAATTCATTTAGTAAATACTTTTACAAATTAACTCTGCTTAATAATCCAGATTTTTCTATATGTATTTATTTGCAGTGAGCTAATTTTCTGTGAAAATTAGTTTGCATTCCTTAAGAACATATATCACTTTAGTATTTGTAAAATAAACTTTAGAAATATTCTAAGAATGCAGATAGCACTGCATTGTCATAAAAAAATCATGACACATAATACTGCTGTAATCTACACATACATAGTCAAGACATTATAAGCTATTTTCCAGCAACTGCTAAGTTAGGAAGCTACAAAGTACATAAAGTTGAAGATTTGTCTCTCACAGAAAACTGCATCCTTAAAGTGCCAAAATGCAAAATAAAAGACCTCAAATCAACCTTTAATGCTCTGTCATGCAACTTGGCTACAACACATTCAGGCAAGCTTTTAGATTGTTTTGTTTTGCTGTGTTTTTAATCAGGTTAACTGTCTCACATGTCCTATAAGCAACCGGCCTCATAAAACAGTATAATGTTACTAAGAAAATCTTTTAGACTGACTTAATACAAATCAATGAGGATAGAAACACATATACTAAGAATGTAAGATGGCAGTATCTGAGCTGAATGCAAATAACACGATTATAGATCATTTATGAACCGGTCTGATCGATCACACCACCTTCAAGGTCTTCGGGCATTTTCCTCAAGTCAAACTCCTCTTCTTCTAAGCTATCGTTGGGACAAGGTGTGATGACTTTCAGGCATCAATTAATATAAATTGGAAGCAGACAAAGTATTAATTAAACATGACACTCTGATTATTTAAACCTTCTATTAAAGTTGATTACTCAGACCATGTTGATAGCCTGTTCTTTAAAAAATGACTGATGGTATCAAGCTTTACTGACTTCCACCAAGTCTACTATTTCCAACTCCTCAAGACAGAGGGAATAAATGAAGTGAAAAGAACACTGGAACAAGTCTAATAGACAAACTGACTAATCTCAGACCCCCAAGGTCAAAGTAAAGCAATTCATTTCTTGGCTTTCATCAACCCAAGACATGATTGATCAATCGCAGAGCAGGATTACAAACATTATACATCTCAATGATATGTTCTTTGCACTGTGTAACTTTGGGAACAATGATAGATTGCACAGTTGCCATACAAGTAATGTCATAGGCAAAACTCATTATATTTGCAAAGAAAAACACTTTGGTTTTTAAAAACAAAGTACATATTAGCGATCCTTACTACTACCAGGCATTTCATTTGATGGGAAGACACTTTAAATTCAGTGAGATTCTTTCATCTTTATGGTCCAACCTTTGGACATTCTTGCTCCTCAAAATACTATTTTTACTCTCACGGAGTCAACCACCATGCTATAGATAATTACTGAATGCTATGAAAATCTCAATGATAATTACTGTCATTTTACATAAATATGTTAAATTCCTCTTAAAGGATTCCTACTTCCATAGATCCAAAGCTACTCTTAGAGAAGAAAACAGCACAAAAAGACACTGAGAACATTTTTAGCATTATAAATGCAATCCTATAGCAGGTATTTTGCTCCAATTTTTAAGATTAGTGTTTTGCAAGCTTTAAAGAGAAAGTGAGATAATAATAAAAGAAATCATGAGCTAGTTATTTGATTTTATTCATCTCCCAATTTACCCCTCACTTGTTACTGCACTTAAAGGAACTGTTCCCTAAGTCATGTTCATAATAGCAGTCCTGAAATTACTCCATAGAGTGACATTAGATAATTTGAAAGAATTCCACTGAAATTAAATTATATGGAAAGGGTAGTCAATTGTGAGCATGAAACCTTATTCTACATTCTATGTATTTTAAATCACATTGTTATTTTCAGTGATCTAAATTAATGACCACTTTTTCTATTAGGTCACAATTTTAGCAAAATTTTATTGCCTAGGTGGAGGAGGATAGTAAAAGGTGTTGTATGTTCAGCTGATGATTCATTTCACCAGCTGCCAGAAAGTTACACGTTGCAGCACACCTGGACACATGCACCCGTGACTGATTGGGAAACACATTTATCTTGGCATGTCACAAAGGAGATGGAATTATAATTATTCTCCCTTGTTTTTTTTTTTTTTTTTTTTTTTTTTTTTTTTTTATTCTCCCTTGTAACTAAAGATAGTTTGGAGCTGTATCTACCTACGAAATCATACAAATTACACATCTGGACGAGGTTCACATAATTTTACCACCTGTTCTCTATGTTCAACCACAAATATTTCCCAAATTGTTGCTTGTGTTTAAAAAATAAGATTCAGTTTTAAGAGACCTGGACTGATTGCTGACATTATAGGGAAATATTGTTTTTAAAATTAAGACACTGAATAAGTTAGTTAAAACCCTGAATTTCTTCCATTGATAAGTACACAGTACAAATTTAATCTCTGCTTTCCATTAAGGGGATTTTGTGGATTTCTCATATTCTGATTTTGAGAAGATAAAACATATTAACTAAGTTTTATACAGAATCTTTCAGGTAAAAATTGAATATTGGAGTATCTAGTACAGCCGAACAGAAAGGTTCCAGAGATTTCTTTCTTCAATTTACATCTTAGTAGTTACTAATTATCTTGACCTAAAATTCCATAGATTCTTACTTAATTTCTCCTGAGAAATTTCTTAGTTTAAGACCTTAAAATATCAAATTAAAAGTATTCTACAAATACATAATGAATTTTGCAGAATTATGATTTCCAAAAAATGAAAATATTTCATCTGGCATAACCAGTGATGATAATCAGTCTAAATCAATTTTGATAGTTACTTTTAAATTATTATGAAACTCTCATATCTTATGTTTTTTTTCTTTAAGTACATATTTATTTTTTCTAAATATAAAAAATTAGGGATTCATGGGTGGCTCAGTCAGTTAAAAGTCTGCCTTTGGCTCAGGTCATGATCTCAAGGTCCCGCGATCTAGCCTACCATTGGGCTCTCTGCTCAGTGGGAGTCTGCTTCTCCCTCTTCCTTTGTGCTCTCTCTCTCTCTCTCTCTCTAATAAATAAAATCTTTTTAAAAAATTAAATGAAATCTGTACAAAAGAAGAGGAGAGATCATAAAATGCATATTCAATTTCAGTGCTGAAAGATGGTGGAACAGGCTTCAACATGGTGTGAAAAAATTTTTCATATTTCTTTCAAACATACTGAAGAAGGAGAATTCCTTAGGATATTGTAACCGAGGAAATACTCTTATATGAGTAAGATTTTATGTTGTTCTTAAAATCGGAATATGAGTATAATAACAACAACCAATTATATAGAGATTAAAAAGTACAGTCACTAATCTAAACATTTTATACATATTAACTCATTACCACAACTCAGTGAGGTAAGTGCTATAATTAACCTCACTTTTTTGAGATGAGGAAACTTCTTTGCAATAACAACAAAAAAACACTGAGTCAATACAACACTGTTCTTTCGTAGTTGTACATATTAAATCATAGACATTATCAATGTGTGAAACTAAGGCCCTTAAATTAAGAAAGAGAGAGAGAGAGAGAGAGAGAGAGAGAGAATCTTTGATTGGCATACTGTTCAGAAATATGGAACAGAATACATCAGAATTTCAGATCAGGGTAATCATGGCATAAATAATTTAAAATAGTTTAATATATACAATAGTATTATATATACAGCAAATAAAACTATACTTAAACTGCTAAATACCATTACAAGAAAATCTAAACTATGCCACTGATGTACCATATAACAAATGTCACATTATAGGTTCCATCCACAAACCTACAGCTTGCCATTTTTTTTTCCATAAGAAATATTCTTTGATATTAGATTTTAGTAACTGGGCTCTTTAGACTTAAAAGACATAAACCATTGTAATCTCTTTTATACAATGGAAATTCAGTACCTACATATATATATATATATATATATATATATATAAAATCTAGTAAGAGCAATCTGTTCTCTGTGTTACCACTTACACACTATTCTCAAAAACAGTAAAAACAGGGCAACCTATTTATTTCTGTAATCAATAGATTTAGAGTCATAAAGTGGCTTATTTCAAAATAATGCTAAAAGAGACTAGTTCCTGCTAAGTGAATGTTCTCTACCACAATTCCAGTTATAAATAGGAGAGTACTGTCCTAAATTTCTCGTATTTCTCAATAAAATAACCCTTTCACATGTTTAAATTACATATTGATTTGCATAACAGTTGAATCAGATAGTATGAAACATCATTTTAACCTCAATTGTTGGTTTCCTTGTTCAAAATGCTGATGACCCCGGTACTTGGCCAGATCCAATTGGCTTACTACCTCCTGATATACTTAGTGCCAGAATTTCTTTGCCTACCTTAATGTGAATTGTGAACACTTGAGCTTATTCTCTGATACCTAGGCAATTTCATACTGACCTTTGTACATGTCTCCTTTTTTAATTTTTTTTTTATTTATTTGACACAGAGAGAGAGAGAAAGAAAGAGAGAGAGAGCATGAACACAAGCAGAGGAGAGGCAGAGGGAGAGGGAGAAGCAGGCTCCCCTCTGAGCAGGGAGTCTGATACAGAATTCAATCCCAGGACCCTGGGATCATGACCTGAGCCACCCAGGTGCCCCCAGTTTTGGGACATCTTTCTCCCTTTTTCTTTTTCTCTTTATCACTCTCATGCTTTCTCACTCTTTTTTACCTAAAAGCACCTGTTAATTATTTGAGAATCTATATAATAAGCACATCCCCATAGACAGAGTTAAGTATTTCTTCCTTTACTCTCTGTCAAACTGAGTAATCTATTATAGCATCATACTACGTTACTTTCATTTGTTTACACATTTGACTAGACCACAAAATTGTGAATACAAGTCTTATTCATCATATAAGAAGTTCCTAGCACAATGACTGAAACATGGTAGATGTTTAATAACTGCCAGATGAGTGAAACTACTTTGTAATTCAGTCCATTTCTTACATTGCACTTCTAAAAATGTCCCTCCTCTGCCCATAGATTGTTGCTTTCCTGTATAAAGTCAAATGTTTTTATGCAAATCACAAAATTCATTTGTCTAAGTTCTGATTAAAAATAATTCAATTTAGGAACATTATGTAAATCATCATCAAATTACCTAACCATCAAAAGTATTACCTAACACACAAAAAGTAAAAGCAATCTTCCAGCTACTAAAATGTGCAAGCTTTAAGTATTCCACAGTTACTTCTAGGCTTCCATACTAATTGTTTATTAAATACATTATTATCTTTAATTGAATAGTTATGAAAAAACTCATGAATTTTTAGAAATAATCAGTTTCTGGAGCTCATGTCTTATGGAACATTTGTGGACAGCTGAAAGTTCACGTTAAGTTGTATATAGGCTTTTATAAAATGGATTACCTAAAATATAACTTTATTATTTTATACTTTCAGGTTATCAGATGAGTTAGTGTTAAATGTAGAATATATAATAAAGTTATTTACATCTAATTTAGAGTAAAGTCAAACAAATTTTGATGATGATGATGATAATGCTAAAGCTAAATTAGCCCACACGAAGTACCTTCTGGGTCTGCTTTTTCAACTGTATAACCTTACATTTTATTCCTCACAAATATTTCAGATTAAATATGGCCACTTACTTTTCAGGATTCTCCACTTCTTCAGTAACAAAGTTGAGATAGAACCTAAAAAGATGAAATGAATTATGAATTATCAATACATCTTATGATTATAATCCAAACATTTACAATCAAAATAAGAATTATAAAGAGGGGGAGGAGCAAGATGGAGGAAGAGTAGGGTCCCCAAATCACCCGTCTCCACCAAACTACCTAGAAAACCTTCCAATCATCCTGAAAATCTATGAATTCGGCCTGAGAATTAAAGAGAGAACACCTGGAACGCTACAGTGAGAAGAGTTCGCGCTTCTATCAAGGTAGGAAGACGGGGAAAAAGAAGTAAAGAAACAAAGGCCTCCAAGGGGGAGGGGCCCCGCGAGGAGCCGGGCTGAGGCCGGGGCGAGTGTCCCCAGGACAGGAGAGCCCCGTCCCGGAGGAGCAGGAGCTGCACCGACCTTCCCGGGGGAAAGGGGCTCGCGGGGAGGTGGAGCAGGACCCAGGAGGGCGGGGATGCCCTCGGGCTCCCTGGGACACTAACAGACACCTGCGCCCCGGGAGAGTGCGCCGAGCTCCCTAAGGGCTGCAGCGCGCACGGGGGACCCGGAGCAGCTCGGAGGGCTCGGGGGGGCTCCGCGGAGGGGGCTGCGGGGCGGGAGCAGCTCGGGGGGCTCGGGGGCGGCTCCGCGGAGGGGGCTGCGGGGCGGGAGCGCGAATCCACCAGCTCAGGCTCCGGAGCACAGGGCGCCGGGACACAGCCCAGGATCCGGCCTCCCCCCGGGACAGGCAGAGGCCGGGAGGGCCCAGGACAGCGAGGACGCTCCTGCCCCAGCTGAGCAGATCCGCGGCCCCGCCCCGGAGCCTCCAGGCCCTGCAGACGGAGAGCTCCGGAGCTACTGCGGGGGCTGACTCCAGGGCTGCAGAGCTGCCCCGCCAATGGGGCTGTTCCTCCTGCGGCCTCACGGGGTAAACAACCCCCACTGAGCCCTGCACCAGGCAGGGGCACAGCAGCTCCCCCAACTGCTAACACCTGAAAATCAGCACAACAGGCCCCTCCCCCAGAAGACCAGCTAGACTGACAACTTCCAGGGGGAGCCAAGGGACTTAAAGTACACAGAATCAGAAGATACTCCCCGGTGGTTCTTTTTTTGTTGTTGTTGTTTTGTTTTGTTTTGTTTTGCTTTTTGATTTGTTTCCTTCCCCCACCCCCTTTTTTTCCTCCTTTCTTTTTCTTTCTCTTTTTCTTCTTTTTTTTCCCTTTTTTTTCTTCCCCCCTTTTTTTTCCTCTTTCTCTTTTCTTTCCTTCTTTCTCTCCTCTCTTTTTCTCTTTTTCCCAATACAACTTGCTTTTGGCCACTCTGCACTGAGCAAAATGACTAGAAGGAAAACCTCACCTCAAAAGAAAGAATCAGAAACAGTCCTCTCTCCCACAGAGTTACAAAATCTGGATTACAATTCAATGTCAGAAAGCCAATTCAGAAGCACTATTATACAGCTACTGGTGGCTCTAGAAAAAAGCATAAAGGACTCAAGAGACTTCATGACTGCAGAATTTAGAGCTAATCAGGCAGAAATTAAAAATCAATTGAATGAGATGCAATCCAAACTAGAAGTCCTAACGACGAGGGTTAACGAGGTGGAAGAACGAGTGAGTGACATAGAAGACAAGTTGATAGCAAAGAGGGAAACTGAGGAAAAAAGAGACAAACAATTAAAAGACCATGAAGATAGATTAAGGGAAATAAACGACAGCCTGAGAAAGAAAAACCTACATTTAATTGGGGTTCCCGAGGGCGCCGAAAGGGACAGAGGGCCAGAATATGTATTTGAACAAATTCTAGCTGAAAACTTTCCTAATCTGGGAAGGGAAACAGGCATTCAGATCCAGGAAATAGAGAGATCCCCCCCTAAAATCAATAAAAACCGTTCAACACCTCGACATTTAATTGTGAAGCTTGCAAATTCCAAAGATAAAGAGAAGATCCTTAAAGCAGCAAGAGACAAGAAATCCCTGACTTTTATGGGGAGGAGTATTAGGGTAACAGCAGACCTCTCCACAGAGACCTGGCAGGCCAGAAAGGGCTGGCAGGATATATTCAGGGTCCTAAATGAGAAGAACATGCAACCAAGAATACTTTATCCAGCAAGGCTCTCATTCACAATTGAAGGAGAGATAAAGAGCTTCCAAGACAGGCAGCAACTAAAAGAATATGTGACCTCCAAACCAGCTCTGCAAGAAATTTTAAGGGGGACTCTTAAAATTCCCCTTTAAGAAGAAGTTCAGTGGAACAGTCCACAAAAACAAGGACTGAATAGATATCATGATGACACTAAACTCATATCTCTCAATAGTAACTCTGAATGTGAACGGGCTTAATGACCCCATCAAAAGGCGCAGGGTTTCAGACTGGATAAAAAAGCAGGACCCATCTATTTGCTGTCTACAAGAGACTCATTTTAGACAGAAGGACACCTACAGCCTGAAAATAAAAGGTTGGAGAACCATTTACCATTCGAATGGTCCTCAAAAGAAAGCAGGGGTAGCCATCCTTATATCAGATAAACTAAAATTTACCCCAAAGACTGTAGTGAGAGATGAAGAGGGACACTATATCATACTTAAAGGATCTATTCAACAAGAGGACTTAACAATCCTCAATATATATGCCCCGAATGTGGGAGCTGCCAAATATATCAATCAATTATTAACCAAAGTGAAGAAATACTTAAATAATAATACACTTATACTTGGTGACTTCAATCTAGCTCTTTCTATACTCGATAGGTCTTCTAAGCACAACATCTCCAAAGAAACGAGAGCTTTAAATGATACACTGGACCAGATGGATTTCACAGATATCTACAGAACTTTACATCCAAACTCAACTGAATACACATTCTTCTCAAGCGCACATGGAACTTTCTCCAGAATAGACCACATATTGGGTCACAAATCAGGTCTGAACCGATACCAAAAGATTGGGATTGTCCCCTGCATATTCTCAGACCATAATGCCTTGAAATTAGAACTAAATCACAACAAGAAGTTTGGAAGGACCTCAAACACGTGGAGGTGAAAGACCATCCTGCTAAAAGATGAAAGGGTCAACCAGGAAATTAAGGAAGAATTAAAAAGATTCATGGAAACTAATGAGAATGAAGATACAACCATTCAAAATCTTTGGGATGCAGCAAAAGCAGTCCTGAGGGGGAAATACATCGCAATACAAGCATCCATTCAAAAACTGGAAAGAACTCAAATACAAAAGCTAACCTTACACATAAACGAGCTAGAGAAAAAACAGCAAATAGATCCTACACCCAAGAGAAGAAGGGAGTTAATAAAGATTCGAGCAGAACTCAACGAAATCGAGACCAGAAGAACTGTGGAACAGATCAACAAAACCAGGAGTTGGTTCTTTGAAAGAATTAACAAGATAGATAAACCATTAGCCAGCCTTATTAAAAAGAAGAGAGAGAAGACTCAAATTAATAAAATCATGAATGAGAAAGGAGAGATCACTACCAACACCAAGGAAATACAAACGATTTTAAAAACATATTGTGAACAGCTATACGCCAATAAATTAGGCAATCTAGAAGAAATGGACGCATTCCTGGAAAGCCACAAACTACCAAAAATCGAACAGGAAGAAATAGAAAACCTGAACAGGCCAATAACCAGGGAGGAAATTGAAGCAGTCATCAAAAACCTCCCAAGACACAAGAGTCCAGGGCCAGATGGCTTCCCAGGGGAATTTTATCAAACGTTTAAAGAAGAAACCATACCTATTCTCCTAAAGCTGTTTGGAAAGATAGAAAGAGATGGAGTACTTCCAAATTCGTTCTATGAGGCCAGCATCACCTTAATTCCAAAACCAGACAAAGACCCCACCAAAAAGGAGAATTACAGACCAATATCCCTGATGAACATGGATGCAAAAATTCTCAACAAGATACTGGCCAATAGGATCCAACAGTACATTAAAAAAATTATTCACCATGACCAAGTAGGATTTATCCCTGGGACACAAGGCTGGTTCAACACCCGTAAAACAATCAATGTGATTCATCATATCAGCAAGAGAAAAACCAAGAACCATATGATCCTCTCATTGGATGCAGAGAAAGCATTTGAAAAAATACAGCATCCATTCCTGATCAAAACTCTTCAGAGTGTAGGGATAGAGGGAACATTCCTCGACATCTTAAAAGCCATCTATGAAAAGCCCACAGCAAATATCATTCTCAATGAGGAAGCACTGGGAGCCTTTCCCCTAAGATCAGGAACAAGACAGGGATGTCCACTCTCACCACTGCTGTTCAACATAGTACTGGAAGTCCTAGCCTCAGCAATCAGACAACAAAAAGACATTAAAGGCATTCAAATTGGCAAAGAAGAAGTCAAACTCTCCCTCTTCGCCGATGACATGATACTCTACATAGAAAACCCAAAAGTCTCCACCCCAAGATTGCTAGAACTCATACAGCAATTCGGTAGCGTGGCAGGATACAAAATCAATGCCCAGAAGTCAGTGGCATTTCTATACACTAACAATGAGACTGAAGAAAGAGAAATTAAGGAGTCAATCCCATTTACAATTGCACCCAAAAGCATAAGATACCTAGGAATAAACCTAACCAAAGATGTAAAGGATCTATACCCTCAAAACTATAGAACACTTCTGAAAGAAATTGAGGAAGACACAAAGAGATGGAAAAATATTCCATGCTCATGGATTGGCAGAATTAATATTGTGAAAATGTCAGTGTTACCCAGGGCAATATACACGTTTAATGCAATCCCTATCAAAATACCATGGACTTTCTTCAGAGAGTTAGAACAAATTATTTTAAGATTTGTGTGGAATCAGAAAAGACCCCGAATAGCCAGGGGAATTTTAAAAAAGAAAACCATATCTGGGGGCATCACAATGCCAGATTTCAGGTTGTACTACAAAGCTGTGGTCATCAAGACCGTGTGGTCCTGGCACAAAAACAGACACATAGATCAGTGGAACAGAATAGAGAATCCAGAAGTGGACCCTGAACTTTATGGGCAACTAATATTCGATAAAGGAGGAAAGACTATCCATTGGAAGAAAGACAGTCTCTTCAATAAATGGTGCTGGGAAAATTGGACATCCACATGCAGAAGAATGAAACTAGACCACTCTCTTTCACCATACACAAAGATAAACTCAAAATGGATGAAAGATCTAAATGTGAGACAAGATTCCATCAAAATCCTAGAGAAGAACACAGGCAACACCCTTTTTGAACTCGGCCATAGTAACTTCTTGCAAGATACATCCACGAAGGCAAAAGAAACAAAAGCAAAAATGAACTATTGGGACTTCATCAAGATAAGAAGCTTTTGCACAGCAAAGGATACAGTCAACAAAACTCATAGACAACCTACAGAATGGGAGAAGATATTTGCAAATGACATATCAGATAAAGGGCTAGTTTCCAAGATCTATAAAGAACTTATCAAACTCAACAGCAAAGAAACAAACAATCCAATCATGAAATGGGCAAAAGACATGAACAGAAATCTCACAGAGGAAGACATAGACATGGCCAACATGCACATGAGAAAATGCTCTGCATCACTTGCCATCAGGGAAATACAAATCAAAACCACAATGAGATACCACCTCACACCAGTGAGAATGGGGAAAATTAACAAGACAGGAAACAACCAATGTTGGAGAGGATGCGGAGAAAAGGGAACCCTCATACTGTTGGTGGGAATGTGAACTGGTGCAGCCACTCTGGAAAACTGTGTGGAGGTTCCTCAAACAGTTAAAAATAGACCTGCCCTACGACCCAGCAATTGCACTGTTGGGGATTTACCCCAAAGAGACAAATGCAATGAAACGCCGGGACACCTGCACCCCGATGTTTCTAGCAGCAATGGCCACGATAGCCAAACTGTGGAAGGAGCCTCGGTGTCCAACGAAAGATGAATGGATAAAGAAGATGTGGTTTATGTATACAATGGAATATTACTCAGCTATTAGAAATGACAAATACCCACCATTTGCTTCAACGTGGATGGAACTGGAGGGTATTATGCTGAGTGAAGTAAGCCAGTCAGAGAAGGACAGACATTATATGTTCTCATTCATTTGGGGAATATAAATAATAGTGAAAGGGAATATAAGGGAAGGGGGAAGAAATGTGTGGGAAATATCAGAAAGGGAGACAGAACGTAAAGACTGCTAACTCTGGGAAACGAACTAGGGGTGGTGGAAGGGGAGGAGGGCGGGGGGTGGGAGTGAATGGGTGACGGGCACTAGGGGTTATTCTGTATGTTAGTAAATTGAACACCAATAAAAAATAAATTAAAAAAAATAATAATAAAAAAAAGAATTATAAAAAATTTAAAAACAAATACTTATTGTAAGATAAAAATCTCCAACAATCAAAGCTCCCACAAATCATTTTTCTATTAAACCTTATGTATAGTTATTTTTTTAAATATTTGTATATAGGTATAACATATGAATGTAAAGTGCACAAATCTTAATCTACACCTTGATGAATTTTTAGATATTTATACACCTATGGAACTTACAAGACCAAGATTTAAAACATTCTTAGAACCCTAGAAGGTTCCCTTATGGCCCTTAGCAGCCAATACTCTCTTTCATTCCTTTGTAAAGGCAACTATTTGTCTGACTTTTATCACCTTTGATTAATTAGTTTTACTTGTTTCATCACAATAAACTAATATTTGTTTGTATTACTATTATACAATAATTATTTTTTTTGTATTTGGCTTTTTTTCCCCAACTTTTGTTTGTGAGTTTCATCCATGCTGTTATATGTAGCAATAATTCATTATTTTTATTGATGCTGTTTATCATATTATTACACTATATATTCTGTTGATGGTTTTGGATTGCTTTCAACTTAGAGTTGTTATGAATAGATACCACAAATATGCCTGTACATGTTTTGTTGCGGACCATGCAATCATTTCTCTTCAGCATATATTCAGAATATGATCACTGGGTCATGAGGTAGGTGTATGTTTACTATCAAACAATTTTTTCTCATTTTTTTCACTCCCAGCAATATAGGAGATTATCATGTTTCAGTGACTGGGGCAAACAAAGTGGGAAATCCACAGTATTTCTTCTCAAGGAGCTCATAGTTTATAGAATGGCCAATAGAATAGTGCAACACAGCACAAGCAGCAGTGCCGGAGCATGCACAGAGCACGATGAGAGTCAGGGGTGAGGTCTAACCCTGACTGGTAAGTCAGAAAGTTTTTCTAGAGAAGGCATCATTCAAGTTGAGTCTTCAGAAATGCTTAACATCAAGCCCTAGTGAAGTGGTATAAGAACATTCCAGACTGAGTATACCACATGAGCACAGGGGTGTGAGCAACACTTTATCATTTTGCAGTGCAAAGTGCAGCAGGAGTCATAAGAACAGAATTTAAGTACCAGATGGCCTTTGGCTTCCAGGAATCCAGATTTTAGTTGTGTTGACAAGTCAATCAGAGCTTGCAGGGCAAGAGAAGTCTGACAATAGCATTTCGCGGTTTTAGGGAATTGGCCATATATAAACACAAAAGGGCAAGTAGAACTGACAATGGTATCAAAGATAACAGTTTCTCAGTTTGCACTTCTTCCTTTCAATTCACTGGTTTCTGGTATATGCCCATCCAAATAACCTCAAATCATAAGACTATGAAGTTGCTTTCTTGACACATTGTTAATCATTACACTATTGGTGGGTAACTAAAGAGCAAAACATTTTGGAAAAGTTTCCCAAGTTCCAAACACTTTTCTGGCTCCTTACATGACATAAAAAGCATTCTAGGCACACAATATTTCACTCTCAAGTTTCATAGGATTACAAATATTACCCTAAAATTATGGCCCTAGAGAAATACAGATTCCTTTCTTTTACTTTGTGATGCTACTTATCCCACCTAGAAATGTCTGCCATCTTGCATCCTTATTTTTCTAATCCAAATGGATGGCTGGCGACTCATTAAAGTGCTTACAGTTCTTTTTCAAAGTTCTAAGACATACATTTGAGGCAGACTCCATCCTCAAATAAGCATACATAGATGGCTGAGTTGTGAAGATGGGAAAACCAAGGGATCATAATGGAAGAGTGAAACATATAAAGACAAAGACATTTCATTTGATAAGCTAGGCCATTTCCACAAAATAAAAAAGGCATGTTTTCAAAATATTCTTCTGTTCTCTTATTATTCTTTAGAAGGTAAAACAGCCATTACATGGGTACACAGAAGCTTGGGTCTATAAATATGAATTTTCTATTACCTAAAACCAATTGGTTAGAATATTAGCCCAATAAGACTTTAACATACTTAGAGTATCTCAAATTTAAAACAAGAAAGAGAATACCTGTCTTATGTCTTATTTCATCTTGATAATAACCCATCTAAATTCACAAGTAGGAAGTCGATGTTCATGGTTGTTAAAAACTAGACAGCAAGTCCAAAATAGAGTTACTTATGCTAAGCCCCCAACACCAAACCAAGACAATAATAGTTTCTGCTCTCCCAGTAATGGTATTTTAAGCCAATCAGGAGTCACTTGATTAGTACTAGCTAGGTAATCCACCTGATAGGTCCCGCTATTGCTTAAATGAAAGTAACCTTGTCAAAACCAACCTGTTTTATTGCCTACACTAACGTCTTTGTTCCCCTCCCTTCTGCCTATACAAGGCTCATTTTGTACAGTCCTCAGAGCTCCTTTCTATCTGCTAAATTAAATGCTGCCGGATTAAATCAACTTTTGCTCAAATAAACTCTTAATTAAAATTAACAATTTTAATATGCTTCAGTTTATCTTTTTTAAGGATTTAATTAATTAATTAATTTAATTTAATTTAATTTAATTTATTATTTCAAGTAATGAGAGAGAGAGAGAATCTGAAGCAGACTCCACACTGTGCATGGAGCCTGACTCGGGACTCAGTCTCAGGACCCTGAGATCACAACCTGAGCCGAAACCAAGAATCAGACACTTAACCAACCCAGGTGCCCTGCTTCAGTTTATCTTTTGACAAGGTTAAGACATCTAATATTTTAAGTACTGTCTTAAGTAGAAACATTTGAATAGCTGACCAAACAGTAGCAGAAAGGTGATCTAAAAAGTTAGCAGTCAAGGATATTTTTTAATGACTAGAAAGTAAGTTTCTAAAAATAAAGGTTGTAGTTATACCAGGAAGGCAAGCAACAATCAATACTTATATCTGGGATATGCACTTTAAGCAATTTCATGTGTTTGTTATAAGGCCAAAGCAATGGGAAATACAGGAAGAACATGCAGGGTGTGGGGAGAATGAAAGAAAGAAAAAAGAAACCCAAAATATCAAATAGAACACATACACACTCAGAAATGTTTCCCAGTTTCTCATGTCAAAAATATCCAGGTCCTTCTCAACAGTTGTTTCAGAAACTGGTCTTTTCCAACAATGTTTACAGCAAGAGAGGAAATATTTGTGAAAAAAGGAACACAATTTCAAATATTTGCCATAGCTCCAGAGAATAGAGAAAAGGAAAGGGCTTGGGGCAGGGTTGGGGTGTGAAGGAGAAAGCTTCTTATTTTGGTCCAAACATTCACATCCTGTGGGAAATACACCTTTATGCTCTCCTAGTCTCCAGCAATGAGTCTGTAGCATTCTCCTTGCTTTACATCTCCTCAAGGCCTCTAGAGAATGTTCACAAGATCTATTGTTTCAGCTTTTCCATAATTGTGTATAACAAGCACCACAAAGCTGGCAATGCATTCCAGTACCCAACTATGTGAATTATTTTAAAAAGAAGCTTATTCTTTAGATTAGATTTGACAACAATGGTACAAAATAATCCCAGCAGGTGCTTTAGAAAGTCTAAATCCACTGAGGATAGGATTTAAAAGGGAGAAAAAAGACACTGAAAAACTTTCTATTACACAGTTTAAAAAAAAAAAAAACCCACCAAGCAATATTCAGCTTTGGATCAGGATATAGGACTGAAATTGGTTGAGTTCCCTTGGGCCAGAAGGAAGACTGGCAGACATATCTCTCTGAATGCAGACATTGGCAATAATATTAAAGTTGCTCTGCCCCAACTCTGTGACCTGGCTGGGTTAATGATTTCTTTCCCCCAATCGTGTTTCTGTGAAGGAGTTTTCATCATTCTAAAAAGGTCCCGCACTCCTCATAGCCAAAAGCCTACTCTATTCAGACCCAAGTTTTGGCAGGGTCTTTTTCCGATTCACCATGTAGAAGCTGAATTGCTGACAGAGCAAGGCCTCTTGGCCAACAAAGGTCTTGCTGCTTCTACTTACACCCTAGGTGGTTGAGTTCTGATGACAGTAGCTGCTTCTGTCTGACTTATTTGCAAACACACACACACACACACACACACACACACTTTTCGTTTGCATCAAACGTTGTCACAGCAGCAGCACAGGGAGTGGAGACCCATTCACAGTGCCCCATTTATAACTCCACCACCTAATTTTGTCATGATACTGTGAACAACAGAGAGGTCAGAGAGGCAGGATCACATTTGGAAAGGGAATAAATACCCCTCTCTGTGAACTCTTTTAATCTCCATCTTGTTCCATTTTCAATCAGATATTAATTTTTTTTTCCTCTGGAACTCTGAACCAACTGCTTATTTCTTCTAGACATGGCTTCCTTTCTCTAAGACTGATGGCCACAGAATAACCACCACATTATTTCTACCTATCCACAAAGCAGCATTCAGGTAGCAGAACAGCCCTGTTATAGAAAAGCAGTTACTTATCTGTCTCTACACAAGACACTTGTATCAGATAACATTCCACTTAAAATCCTGGCCTTCATTTCCAGTACTATAATTGAACCCCCGTTAAGAACATGAGAAAATAAACAGTTTTCTATTCTTTAAAATAGGGAATAGAGAGAAGGATCAAATGAGTAAAAGTATAAACAAAAGTTCATCTAAACCCCACTTTCGCTATAAACAGAGCATTGAAATACATGTCTAGGCCCGAAATGGGGCCATTTAGTCCCCAAACACCAACTCTAGGATCTATGCTTATTTCCTTGTTCCTTATTCCTTTCTATTTTTCCTTTCCTTGTCCCTTATTCTTTGAAATAATTCTGTAAAAGCTCCTCCTATAAAAAGCTTCTTGTCTTCCATCCCATTTTGCAGTTCTCTGGACACTTGAAAGCAGACTGCCCACTTCATGAATTGTTAAATAAAGTTTATCTATGTCACCTAAATTATTTTTTAAAATCAGTTTAACAAGAGTGGCATTTTAGGTTCAGCATCAATAAAACTAGATATCAAGATAATAAGATAATTCAAAATGAAAAGAGTGAAAAAAATGGAAAAATCTATCAGCCCTCAAAAGCCTACAGAAGTGGAGGAGATTTGCTCTCCATGATGCTAGTGACCTGAATATTTGGCGCCGGTAGTGGGAGATGGAGTTGGATACAAGAATATTTTAAGATTCCGTGGGAACAGATGCATGGTACTCACAGGCAAAAGAAACTTTATTCAATAGAATTAATCAAATCTCCCTTGTGACTATCTCCACATTCCACATTTCTGATTGAATATTGCTGGGCTCCCAACACTTGGCTCTAGCTGAAAGCTTTTACCACCTCCCCACTTCACTCTGGTCTCTGGGTTACCCTTCCAGTAGCTTGGCTGCTGCCCCAGGGCACCAGAGCTTTGATCCAAGCTGAAGAGCCATAGAATAGTTGATTCTGCTACTAACCCTGTGATCACAATTCTGTTCTTCTCTCTGTCCAGCACCACATTGTGATTTGGATAAAACTAAAAAGACTTCAAATATACTGCGTGGTTCAAGATTAATACTTACAGACAATGGTTATAAGAATATTTCTCAAATATACAAATATTCCACACTATACTGCCTAGAGCTACAATCTTCGAATGCCTTTCAAACATGCTTTGCTTCAAAAACTAGGTTAAAATTTTAAGTTCTTAGACCCTCCTAATTTTCCTCTAATGCTATGTTTTCACAATTCCATGAGATCAATAAGGTAAATACTTCATTTATTTTGAAATATATCTTTATATTCCATGCATTCACTGGAAGAAAAGATTCTAAAAACTAAAGAAGCAGATGTAAATAAAATTTATATCAAATGCATTTATATAATTTTTATATTAGTGTGGTTTCCTGATACTATCTTTATGTTCATAGACCATTCTCACAGGTAAAGCTGTACAACTATTAGCTCATAAATAATTTTCTAAAGATATATTGCTACTAAGTACCCCAAAACAGTGAAATTTAATGTTACTACAATGATTTTGATGTTTAAACAATACTTTTCTACCCAGTAGCTTTCTTGTAACAGTCATTTCCACTGAATATTAGAGCAATAAAATGTACCTAGTAAAAAATCCCACTCTATCCATGATTATTGTTATTCAAGCTTCTGAATAAAATAAGGCATAAATATAAAATTCTAATGCTCCGACCAGAATGGTTATCACAGTTGAACATACACAAAGGAAATATACCATATCATAGTGATTTTAATCATCTTTCCTGCATATTTTGTTCTTAAATGTTGAGGAAATTTTGAGGAATTTGTAAGAGCCTTTAAAATATAACAAACTATCTATTATACCTGATTTCATTATCTTAGTTTTTCCTACCCTGCTTTTAGAGTATCATTTTTACCTCCTGGGAACATCTTACTTATTCCTATATCTGAATTATTTCATTCTCATGGGAAAGTAGAGAAAATCAATTAATTACTATTCACAAACAACCTTGGAGCTTCAGGTGAAAGGCCTTTTGACAGCAAAGAATTAATCTTTAATTTCTCATGGCACTATTATGTCCTCACTGAAACAGACTTATAAGTGATTTGTATTGGTTCTTAATGTCAGCAAGTTCTCTTGCTTAATTGTAGACTCTAACAGTTAAAACCAGAAATAGACAAGAACACTTAACTCGAGCTGTAACCAAAACCCATTGTGCTTATTTATTATCGCACTTTCTTGAGGCACAGAGACATTTTACAATGACCGAACATACTAACCACTGGACCAGAAAAACCCTGATAGCAACAGAATGCCTAGAAGACCACACCCACACATCCCCTTCCCTATGCATAATCATAGGCTGAACACATGCCCACCCCATCCATGATTACATGCACCCTGTCTGCTCTCTTGCACTTACCCCCGAACCTTACCCTATAAAACTCTAAGCATCCATCTTACAGGCAGAGAGGTTGATTGTTAAGGCTTGAGCCTGCCACTTGCCCCAGCTGGCAGCATCTGAAATAAATCTCTCTCTTTCCCTTTTCCAAACCCTCATCACTTGAGGTGTTGGCTTCTCTAGCAACAAGTTCATCTGAGTTTATTCAGCATCAGCATTGGCAAGCCCAGCCAGGAGCTGTACTTTCTATTTGTCTAGCCCCCCTCAGGATTCCCCAGGATGGAGCAGTTGGCTCTGGCAATGGGCACCAAGAATTACCCATTTGTTTTCTGAGTTAGTGGCTGCAGTAGATCTTTTGGTAACATGAAGACCCACATGTGTTTGTTTTTTTATAACATCAGGCTAAATCTAATGGTTGACTTGACTGAAAGACTCAGTCACACTTACATTAAATCATATACATAGTAATTGGCCTGATAGAGGGAGCCACACCATCTTTCTCACTTCAAGTAAAGCAGATTGTGCTGGATTGTAGCTATTCACACTTGTCTAGCACCTTGCTTGGCACTTAACCAAAGTACATGAAAGAATTAATAAACCATACAAACCACTAGATCTAGAGATATCAACTTACCAGCCAGCGTATGCATACATTCCATAATAAAAAGCTAGTGGCAACCCCATAATATTCGCACCTCTTCCTGAGAAAGCATCTTTAAAGTGTTGTGTTTGCCCTGCAAGGACAACAGAAAGATTTAAGGACTTTTTAAAGAATTGGTTATTGTTCATTCTTTAACTGTAAACATGGAGAAAGAAATGGGAAGGTTGGGGATGAACTATATATACCGTTTCAGGTCCAGATTTCTCACTCCTTGCTCATTGCCGGATTCATCTATTAATACTGTATCCAGTCTAGAGGAGGAGTCCCAAGAGTATATTGATCCCTACTAACACTATTTCACATTTCTCTTGTAATAAAATTATTGCAAAGAGCAAAGCAATTCCTTGAGTGTGCCTCTACTTTTAAAAAGTTTGAGCATGAAAAAAGGCTAAAGAATATTCTGTAAGATATGGTTTATAGGAGTATGATAGAATTCTTTTAAATAATGATAATATAATGCTCATGTCGGGGAGAAAGAATTTCCTCTGACCTTCAAGGTCCTTCTATCTGGACTAAGAATTAAACTAACATGAAACAGATTAACAGGAAAAAAATCAAATTTAATAGCATATGTATGGGGAACTCCCACAGACATGGAAATTCTAAAGAGAGTGAGGCAATATGAGTTACATGAGCTAAGAAGAAAGGTGAGTTTCTGAGGATACAAAGAGGAGAAAGAACATTAACAGGAAGGTAAGAGGAGATTTTAGAAAACAAAAGTTGCCCTATTGTGTAAGATGAATTTCTTTGGTAAAGAGGAATCTGTTAATAGCTCTCTTCTGGGCATATGCAGGCAATTGAGGAGAGGTAAAGAGCTTTTCCTGAATCTGCTGGGTTTTGATTATTTTTAACTCAAAATAATGTTTATGTCAAAGTGGCATAAACATCTTGAGGCAGAGTGCCCTTGGCCTCTACACTTGGAAAACAATATCCACAGGTCTACTGTCAATGAGGAGGTAGCAAAAAACCCAAGAACCACCTTCACATATCATTTAACTTTCTTTCTGCTCTGTTTTCCCCTGTAGTCCATTAAATACCCTCAGTGGTTGGAAAGTCCTATGGACCAAATCTGCCCTTCCAAAGATTCTTTTGTAAATAAAATTTCACTGGAGCACAGCCAGACCCTTTTCTGAAGGCTCCTTTTCTGTGTCTCTTTTCTGAAGAAAAAGGCAAATGAAATCACCCAAACAGGAAATATGACTTTGTTTCAAAATTGGTCTTCACTTAATGAAATAAAAGAAGGATAGGAGAGGTGGATGATCTATGTGATTATGAACCTCTCTCTTCACTGAAATCTCAGTAGTTGCCTGGGTTGCCCAGACAACAATATATATTAATATAATCTGCTTTGAGATAAAAAATAGAGAAGGTTGAGTTGTGCACTAAATAATTTTTCCCTCAAAGTATCCAGTTCCAAAATATAGTTCATTTTAAAAGAAATGACACAGTGAATTCAGAAATGCCTGTTTTACTAAAACATCTCTGTGCCTCATTGAAGGGAAATATAAATACTGGAGCTCAGATAAAAACATCTGTTGAATATTCTTTTCTCATGACCTGTGGTCTCCTTGGCCTAAAGAGATAATATTCTAAGAGTACAGGACTGAATAAGCAGTAAGAAAAACCAACGTTTATTAAAGATCAGGTCCTAAAGCAGAAATCCTAAAAAGTATCATTTTGAAAGTATTACAAAAGAGAGGCTTTCCTAAACATCTGGGATATTTTGGCTATATAACAGAAGTCTCAGAAATATGAAAGTCATAATAGTCAAAGGAAAATTTAACAAATCCTCATAAGTAAATACAGAACATACAACTGTTTTCAGGATCTGATTAGAGTGGAAATAAATGCACACTCTGTATTAGTAAAGCTTTTCTCTTCCTGGAGTTTCAAATTAATGTGAAAAATATGTGATTAAGTTAGAGAGAAAGAAAAATCAACACTTTGTACTAATAGAGTAAATTTACTTGCTAAAAATGCTCTGTAAAATATTAAAATTCACTTTAAATGTGGTAATATTCTTACTGCATTTCTCTATTAGGTGAGCTATAAAAGGAAGCCTGTTCATATTAAGCACTGATAGCATAGATATTAATTAAAGAATCATTCTACTTTAAGTGTTGAAAAAGATCCAAAAGATAAATTATGATCTCTGCTCTTAAGGAATTTCCAATAAAATAACGTTTGGAAAACTTCACCTCATCTCACATACATATATAAATAGGTGGTAAAAAAAAAAATGACTACAGTTTTACATCAAAAAGAAAGAAAAAAACGTAGTTTTAAGGAACAGTATATCATCTTTTGGAACCTAAACTAGAACTAAAGTAGGGTCAATGACTCAG
Source organism: Canis lupus familiaris (assembly GCF_011100685.1). Taxonomy (NCBI): domain Eukaryota; kingdom Metazoa; phylum Chordata; class Mammalia; order Carnivora; family Canidae; genus Canis; species Canis lupus. The sequence continues at coordinate 5,037,250 of NC_049240.1, read as the reverse complement.
GGTCTCTGCACTTTCCAAAAATGGAAGAAACTCCTTAGAGAAGACTGAAGAGTTAGCCAGAAAAAGAAAGCACTAACAAAACAGGTTATTTTCTCTATATTTATAATGGATCAGATAAAATGAGCAGGCCAGCTCTGTGGTGGCCAATGTGAATTAGAAGAGCAAGCTCATGTCTTCTCTTTGGTGTTGGGCATAGCATTAAAATCTTTATTGTGTTTACTCTGAGTTGGCTGAACTTGTTGGATTTGATTCAACCATTTAGCCAGGAGAGTTCTAAGATCTTCCATTAGTAAATGGACAATAGCAGCTCCTTTTCCCTAGCTACAGAGTGACGGATCTTTCAATGTTTGTTATTGTTTGAGGCCTCTACCATCAGTGATGATTTTGCTGGATTTGGGCATTTCCTTTTGCTTTGTGTAATTCTTCTCCTACAACTTCATAACACTTCTCTATAAATTCCCTTTCCTGGAATGGACAATATCAATGTAAACATTAAATACTTAACATTCCTAAATTATGTCACTCCTTCACAATTCCATCTCACTTTCCTATTTTCTACTGTTAAGTCCATTGCTAATTAAATAACTCACCTGGATCTCATACTTTTCCAACAAGTTCCACTGGATTCAAGCAATTACATGTACCTTCTTCCCTAGAATAACTGAAACTCTAAATAACATCACCTCTTCAACCATTTCATCTTTTCCTCTTAAACAGTCAAATCTATTAGGCAAATACTCCCCCCAAATAATATTACATATCCATAGAAATGAATGTTTTACTTTAAAGATAATGTAACAATAAAAATTAAGTTTTTACAACATTTTTTATCAGATAATATTTGGTTTTTAGGAATGCTCTTCCCATATAATCTCTCCTTCTGTCAAGACTCTATTCTCAAGGTAAAAGCAGTTATAGCCATAGAGTAAAAGAATTATGGTCATCTTTCATTATTTTCCAGATATCCTTTCTCCTTAGTCATTATTATTATTATTATTATTATTATTATTATTATTATATTAATGAACTAGTTTAAAGTAAATGTAAGAGGTATAGTTGTCAGTAGTTAAAACTAATGGCAGATTTGTTTTTCCACTTCAAGTTCTCACTCCAAAGAGTTTATATGGATAGAATTCACTGATGCTTTATTTTGTTGGTTGGCCAGTCTTAATTCTCTTGCTGCCATTCAGCTGTAAATACCAATGCACCGCCCCCCCCACCACCACCATGCAGCAGTCTTTCAAATCAATTAGATGACAGTGTAGAGTCTAAGTTCCAGAAACGAGACTAATTAAGGGATTCTGCTAGGACAAGCGAAAGTTAGTGCAAGGAAAGATCAAAAGCAGATACGTATTTTAAAAAGCATTTACTTTCCAGTCCATACCTTTAATTAGCTGCATAACTCCAGGCACTATAATTATCAGAATTGCTGTGAGCTTGCAAAAGGTTAGGAAAATCTGGATCCGGGCGCTCCAGCTGACACTCATGCTGTTGAGGACCATCACTACAGCTGCAAACAAATAGATGAAGTTACAAAAGGTGAATTCTCATTGGCATGAAGACACCTTAGGTCCCTGCTATTCAAAGTGCCATCCATTTAACCAGCAAAGTTGGCATTATCTGGAGGCATTTTGGAAATGCAGAATTTCAGGCACTGCCCCAGATTTAAATACAAGATGTCTAGGTGACTTTTATGCACATTGAAGTTGAAGAAGCTTAGATAAAACCCTGGACAGTAAAAATTCATCTCTCGGTCCTTGTATATGTCAGTAAGAGTGGGCATATACTGTAGTTTCCTAAAAATCAGGTATAAATACCTTCTAACCAAATCCTGAAGTCATCATAATATGCAATCAAATTGCTGAATATGACTCTCCAGCTTGGTAAGTCAGGCAACTATTTCCTCCTATAATGATGTTACACATACGCACCTGCCAGTATGGAATCACTCAAGAAATGGTAAAACGTCAAAAAGTTGTCTAGTACCTTATTCTTCACTCTCAGAACTAGCCCTAGCCAGCACTCTGGTTTTCCTCTCTACATTCCAATTAGCACCGGAAGGACTGACTTTCAACCTACCTTAAAAATATAGACTTCTGAGATGTGTTTGGGGACTTAGGAAAAAAGTTATAAGTAATGAGTTCAAAAGAGTTCCCGGACTAGGACACACCTTGGTTCTGAAGCCATCAGAATTTCCCTTTCTTAATGACGCCGTCTGCAGTTTCCTAAGAAGCATTCAACTATCCAGTCTTCCCCCAGTGGTAGCCCATGAGAACCCTAGGGATAGAACAAGCATTTTCTATCCCTGTATGCTCGTGTCCAGCTCCATGCTTGGCCCAGAAAGCTAATCAACACAATTTTGTTGAATAAATGAATCCTCAGTTTAAAAAAACTAACTTCAGCCAAGAAGGCATGAAATTAATGGTGATACTCTAAGACCTTGCCTCCTATACTTGGCTGGAATGACTTCTGCAGGTTCTTCTAAACCACAGATTTCAACTTTATACTCTTTCCAGAAGTTTATATTAAGTATTTACACACCCCCTCATCCCTACCCAAAGCTGCTCATACCTGACATTTGCAGTTATTATCTATAAGCTTTACTTTTATAGAAGTATATCCCTCCTAAACAAATTACCCAATTGTATGAACATACTTCTCAGGGGACAAAACAAAACACGGTTTTTATCGTTCTAGTTGCAATAGGAAGTTTTCCTATTATACAATCATCCCTTATCTTCATAGTTTCCATTGCCTTGTATAATCACTAGCTCATTTTAGAACTTTAGAATTAGTGCAAGCAAATTTTTTTTTAAATTTTTTAAAGGAAGCCTTCTAAAGGAAGGCTAATTAAGGTATATCTTTTTAATGATTTACTATGCAGTCATTTAAAATCATGATACAGTTAAATATGTATTGCATGAAAGGATGTTCATGATATATTACTGACCAGTACAGCAAGTTACGGAGAGAAGGATGGATGGATGGATGGATGGATGGATAGATGAATACACAAAGACAGAAAGAAATGAAGGGAAAAAATCTGAAAGAGTGTTTATCAAAACACTAACAAACACTTCATCTATAGAAGGTATCTATAGATGATAGAATACTGAATATTCTATTTTTATTTCTTTTCCTGCATATAATAATTCTAATAACAGACATGCAGTATTTTTAGTGAAAAATCAATACAACAATTTTCATTTTTGAAAAAGTCAAAGATGGGAAAATAAGGGATCAGAAGATCCCATATAAAGTTAATTAGGGGGCTACTAATGAAGAAATGTTTCAAAGGAGTAATGATTGAGAATGATCAGGGAAGACTGGAACCCCAAATAATCTCCACGGGAGGCTTAGGGAAATATTTTACCTGTGCTTGAAGCTAAAAGGCAGGACTATTGTTAATAGCATTTGCTATTGTTAATAGCAAAGTGCATTACTTTATCAGAGGAAGGATAAAAAATAAAATTCTTTTTCTTTCTCCAATATAAAGCACTTACATACTGAAAATAATTTAATGCAACTCTGTTCTCCACTTCATCATCCACTTATTCTTTCCTTTTTTATGCAAATGATTCTGTGATAAATGAGTCATCATATAAAAAGCATGATTTTTTTAGTTAAGGAGATCCAGCATTGGCCTGAAAAAAATTGGACTCATGTTCCTACTACCAACAAAAGAGCACTGTTTTCTTTTAAATAGAGCTCCTAAAACCTAAAACACTATTTCTGAAAGTACTCCCCAATTTTTCTCTTTATAGAGGATAAAAGGACAAAGAGAAAGAGAAAAAGGAAACGAAGGAAGGAAAGAAAGAAGGAAGGGAGGAAGAAAGGAGGAAGGAAGGAAATGGAGGAAGGAGAAAAGAAAGGTGGATGGGAGAAAGGAGAAAGGGAGGGAGGGAAGGAAGAGAAAGGAGAGAGGAGAGACAAAGAAGCATTCATATTTGGCGAACTTCTATAATTGAGAAGAAAGAGGATTTGTTACTTTCAAACAGAGTGTGTCTTAATGCCTGTTGAAATAGAAAAAAATGAGCATACGGGGGTTTTCTCTTCTATTTTGTAAAGTTTTCTTAGAAAAACGGAAGACAAAATCAGTAAATATTATAAATTGATAATCTTACCTTGCTTTCCTCTCAGGCAGGTAAAGTAAAAATTCTAGTTAAAACTGATTCCTCTTAAAGGTTTCTCAAAACCCCACTTTATCTGAATATCCAGACATTACACTCATTTTTTGGTACACCAAAAATGACCCTGAAGGATACAACTTACCAAGTAACAAGGAAGCCAGTACAGATGCACGGTAAAGTTCCTCAAGTTACTAGAAGTGCTGTTTCATCTCGTGTCTTTACACAGAAATTTAAGTCTACATATGTAGCTTATCCAACAATATTGAAAAGGGGCTTTGGGATTCACTAAATGCGCGGGGTTTCTGAGTTTCTGCAACAAATAATATCTACTCTATTTTTTATAGACTAACTACCCACATTGTAATAAAAGAAATCTGAGTAAGTTCTGTGGTCCTACCTAGCTTTACCTCCTTTGAATAATAATTGTAAATTTTACATGCTAAAAACTCTTTATATCAATTTTGTTTTTTTTTTCCTTACCAAAATAAAATACAGGGACATAGAATTTTTATTTACTTATTTATAGTGCAGTTTTCTAAGAACTGAAACACAACCACAAAAGCTATATGTATAAATCCGGGAGATAAGAAATACATATTTGAATGGAGCTGTTTCTGAAGAGGATTGTTTAGGAAATTTGAAGGACCAACAAGTGTTTCTGCACTTCTAGAATTCAAGCCTGTCTTTGGATTTGCTGAGTAAGATTACTAAGCTTGGATATATTAGTTTGTCCTCCCAGGTTTAGGTTCTCCCTGGTTTCTGACTTCTGACTGCTTCATGCTAAATTGATAAAATATATGGATGCTGTAGGGATGCTATGTGGTGAGTTAAAGTCCCTCATTCCACAGTTCTTTAGAACAACTGCCTAGGTTACCTTTCCCTTTGTTAGCATTCATTTCCTGAGTTTCTTGATTTCCGAGAGGATAAACACCTCCAGCTATAAACATCTTTAAAAAAAGAGAGATGGTCTATATCTAGGATCTCGATATTGAGAATAAAAATGGTGAGCATTAAATAATTGTGAAGGATTATTAAATGGCAGACATTGAACAAAGACTTTATATGGATAATGTTATTTAATCCTCGTCTCTCTATGTTGGGGTCACCATCATTGTCTGCATTCTTCAAATGGCCACCTGAACCCTGGGATAGTATTTAACTTGTTTATATTCACACAGGTAAGCATAAAGATAGGACTGGAGCCTAGGTAAACTGACTTTAGAGTCCACACTTTTACCCCTAGCTCACAGGTAACAATGAGGAAGTAGCTCCAAAGACATAGATGATCTCACTAGTTCTCTCAAACTCCTGGTGGCTCTGCCTCCCTGCCAAGGTTCATGTTTATGTTGGCTGGGATTTTAGGATACTTTGATCCTACATTTTATTTGTTGTTCCCCTGAAGGATATGGTTATTGTTTTTCAGTGTTCATATATTTCTACCTATGAATTCATTGTCTTGGTAAAGTAGGTGTGGTCGAAAAGGAAGAGGTGGAGCCAGACTTCAGAATATTTGGGCAAAACCACTCCACAGGCTATATTCGAAATCCTAGCCCAGAACCAATCCTTGATTCTCTTTCATGTAATTCAATGACACCAGGAAAATAATGTGGGAAAAGTAAGAACAGTGATACAGTAATGGAACTGGCTACTTTTTTCTTATTTTTTTAAATTTATTTTTATTTATTTTTTATTTATTTATGATAGTCACAGAGAGAGAGAGAGAGAGAGGCAGAGACATAGGCAGAGGGAGAAGCAGGCTCCATGCACTGGGAGCCCGACGTGGGATTCGATCCCGGGCCCCCAGGATCGTGCCCTGGGCCAAAGGCAGGCGCTAAACTGCTGCGCCACCCAGGGATCCCTACTTTTTTCTTATAATATAGTCACAAGTGTGATTGTCTTTGCTTCCTCTTAATTATTCCCACAAGGTATGAGAAGCAGGCTGGGGCTCCTTACTCACCCATAAACACTAATCAAGAAAGGATATTGAGACTCAGAGATTGTTAGGAATGGATCTCGAGGTAGATTTCATATTTTGAAAAAAAAAAGTATTTTTATTATAATGCTCTGCCATCTAAATGTATAGTTGTATAGGGAATAGTTTCAGAAGACCAGAACAAAAGACTGGATACCATTGTAAGGACTGAGCATCCTTCAATGCTTACAAAGCTACGTGGACAGTGAAACTTGCTCATGTTGCATAGGTGTGATGTCCAGACGGGGCTAGAGGAGAACACTTAATGTGAAAAGATAAGATTTCCCAGCTAGATTTCCCTGTGCCTGCCATGTTTACCTGAATGAACAGGATTCTGCATAAGCAAAAACTTTTTCTCTTTATTAAATTGCCAGAAATGATATCAAGTATTTTCAACAAAGTGCAGATAAATTAGCATTTAGTAACTTCCTATTCCTAACCCATCGTCACTTCTCAAGTGACTGGTTAACATTTCACAAAGCTTGAAATTCCTTTTTTTCTGTGACTTGATTAGGACAAGATCCTTCAGGTTTGCTCTTCTTCTACACTTGAACTAGAGACTTCAAACTATCACAAACTGTTTCCTTCCCCAAGGAAGACATGGAAGCAATTTGTGCCATTAAACTCTATTTTCCACATCTCACTAACCTTCCACCCTTCGCAGGCAGAAAATCACCATACTCACTTTCAACAATACAGAATAAGAGAGATTTGCCCCCAGGTAAATTTCTCCTTCTGCATTTCCATGTCCACCCTTTTGCTCCAGTAAAGCTAAATCCTTCTAGAAGATAGTTTCACTCTCCCAGGTAAGCCACTGATTTATATTACCTACCACTGAGTCCTAACAATACCTTGTTTTCTCTTTCACTGTTTCGGATTGTAGGAATGGATTGCCTCAGAATCTCAAGTTTGCAAATAGAACATCAAAATCTGTAAGCCAATATTATAATTAATGGCAAAAATGATGAAGATGTCTACGTTCATCCAAGATTTACTCAGGCTTTGTGACCTATTCTATCACCAATCTCTACTACAGGAGTTTGCTTAAGCACAACTTGCTTAGTTAGCTTTACCTATAACTGTACTAAAATTTTGGTTTTAACAGTTTCCATTCTCTCCTCCAAAATACAAATTTTCCCTTCAAAAAGTTTAATAGGGGCAGCCCGGGTGGCTCAGCTGTTTAGCACCACCTTTGCCCCAGGGTGTGATCCTGAAGACCCAGGATCGAGTCCCACGTCGGGCTCCCTGCTTGGAGCCTGCTTCTCCCTCTGCCTGTGTCTCTGCCTCTGTGTGTGTGTGTGTGTGTGTGTGTGTGTATGTGTGTGTGTCTCATGGATAAATAAATAAAATCTTTAAAAAGAAAAGACAGTTGGCTGGATATAAAGCAAGGGTTCTCAACCAGAGGAAATAAATAAATAAATAAATAAATAAATAAATAAATAAATAAATATTTAATAGCATTGAGATAAAGAAAAAGAGCCATCCAGACCTTACCAAAATAGCACTATGTCATGATTATCCATCTCATTTGAAATCCAAAGAGGCAGTATTTGTGAACTTGTAAACGTTTACATAAAATCTACTGAAAGTTTGCTAATTCTTTTAATTAAATTGAGGAATACACATGCCTACACTAGAGATAACTTTTAAAACTCCTATTGTAAATCTACAAATCTCTCAAAAACATTACCTCCATCTCCTTTTTGAATATAATAATCATGCTACTATTCTGCCTCAGTCATTTTAGGGACAAAAATATCATGGTTATAATAATGCCTGTTAGTCCAATCCCTTAGTGGGATACCAGATTTATCAAGAACTTTCTACAGGCAAGGCACTTTGCTTAAGGCTTTAAAAACCTGATGTAATTTCATCTTTCTGCAGCCATCCAAGACAGATTATATTTTCGCAGATATTTTACCAATAAATAAAAGTAATGCTTAAGAAGGTTTAATATTTAGCTCCAAATCACATAACTAAGAAATTATCACAATAAGTTTCAATTCCAGGCTGTTTGCCTTCAGAGCCAGAGCTGTAACTACTATGCTAATATAGTTCATCCCACAAAAGCTCATGGTATTAGATCTGAAGATCACATTGAACAAACTCTATTTCATTTACCGCCATTGTCCTACTGAGAAAACTGGAGATGTGTAATCCTCCAGGTTTAACAAGTATATTTTTCTACTAGAGAAAAATTCTTAGAAGTCTTCTCACAAAATCAGTGAGTCAACAAATATTTATTGAGCACGAACACCACACAAAAACCATGTGAAGGTCTAGACATATAGCAGCGAAAGAGCCCCTGGTCTCATGGAACTTCAAATGATGTTTTCCCACAAGAGCACAAACAGCTACTATTTGTAATTTGTTCTTAATAAATTGCAGGCATCACCCAAAATACTATATGTTTGTTGTCTCAGCTAATATCATTTACTCTTCACAAAACACCCTATGAGACTCTGCAGGATTTACAGGTAAGAACACTGAAGTGTGGAAAGCTTTGATGATTTGTCCCTAAGTCTCATATCTGTAGTGTCCGTTAGGGACCATGATGAGTTAAGTTTGCCATCACCCCTTCAGAACTCAGAAATCTTTCTTTAAAGATTTCACAGGATAATGGTGTGTACATGTTTGGTAGATAAGATAGAAAATCCAGAATGAACCTATGTTCAAAATATATGTATCTACACTAGAGATATTTTTATGTCGAATTCCTAGTTATTTCCTGCAAACAAGCCACTCACTTCCCTACCAGTAAATGTGCATTGTTCAGTGTTCTATTGAAATACCATAACGATACATAAATGAAAAATTTTTCATTAGGTATGAAATTCAGTTATTCCTGTGTCATTTTCCATTTCCAAATAGAACTTAATCAAACATGATTATATTGATTCTTAAAATTGGCTCAATTAGCATCTAGAATTAAGTTATTGTTTTCCATAATATTCAAAGGTTTGGCTTCATACCACTTATGTAATGTTGTGTATATTCCTCTTTTACATGTCTTTTAAAAAAATGTCTAGTATTTGAGCACATTGATAAAAATGAACAAATTCCTAATATGGAGACCTATTTTGAGAAGTGCTACCAATAATCAAATATTAAAAGCAGATTTTTATCATGACCATCAATGGACAGCAAAAACTGTAACACTGGGAGTGACAGTTTGCTAACATTATAAAATGTCTGAGTACAACATACACACCTAACACATGAGGAGCACTCTATAAGGATAAGTGAGTTATCATTCAACATATTATCAAGGAGGAAGGATAATTTCTAATTCAAAACTCCATAAAATAATTGGGATTTTGTCTGTAAAATTCTCTCTTCATGTATTATTTTACTAATAAAGTGGTTTTTGTTTGCCTATATCAAAAGATTAGCCATCATATCTATTGACCCAGTGTAAACTGACATAAAATGTAATACCAGAGATCATTCTGAATCCTCATTCTTTTCTTTATTTTCTGAAACAAATTGGGCAAGGAACTGAACACCAAAAGAGCATGATGTGAACAGCAATCCCATCATGCAAAAAATCTACAGAAATTTTGTCATCAATTATTTTGCTTTTTTTTCTTTTTCATATTTGTACCAGTGATACTCACTTATGCCCACAGCTGTAATAAGCTTGATTGCAAGTTCAGGAATTTCACATTGAATAAAAAATGGTTCCAGAATATAGCGTCCAAATGCCAGAGAAATCACAGCAGTGGCTGCAGGGCTGGAAAAAAAATTAGGTTAACAAAGGAAAATATAAGTAGCATCTTTACTGAACTTTCTCTAACTTGAGGTAATGTTATTCAACATAAAGAACATGCTAAGTATAAAAGTCTAGGGATGTCTGAGTAGCTCAGTGGTTGAGCATCTGCCTTGGCTCAAGGCGTGATCTTGGGGTTCTGGGATCAAATCCCACATCGGGCTCCCTGTATGGAGTCTGCTTCTCCCTCTGCCTGTGTCTCTGGCTCTCTGTGTCTTTCATGAATAAATAAAATATTTTATTAATAAATAAATAAATAAATAAATAAATAAAAGTCTATAATTTTCCAAACTCCATATTTGAGTAGGTTGTCATAGACATTCCAAGGAAAATATTGCCTATAACTTCAGTGGCTATTTTTAACTTCCCATGTCCATGGAAGTAAGTCTTTGTGCTATCAATTTTGTCACTGCTCTTCTGGATTTGACTTTTTTTTTTCCTTAAAAATCTAGTTTATTGAGATCTTGACAAAGCTGGGCTTTACAAGAAGCAGTCCTCCCAATAAGTCAACAACTAAACTCCAGCTGCAGCATGAATGGGTCAAGGGAGCAGATCGAATGAGTGGGGGCACAGTCAGGAAAATGAACACAAAATTCAACTTCAAAAATTATTATTAATAAGTGTTCATTGCAAATATACACTTTTGTCCTTACATTGTATTCTTCTTATTTTTCTGGTACAACAAAAACTTGACAAGCCAAGTAATTATTCTTAATTTTATAAAAACATTTAAATGCAGAGTATAAGTTGAAAAATAAAAACACTGTTGTGATTTTATACAATTGAGAAAACATGCATGAGATTAGAAAATTAAATAAGTTCAGGTCTATAGTAAAATAGGTAACTAAGCATTCTACTCTAATTCTTCTAATATTTCTATGAGAAAATGACATGTGACTCTATATTTCTATACAAATGCGTAGTCTTTCCATACACAGGCAAGTTCATAGAATTATATAATTTCTCCTGCCAATCTTTGCTCTCAGCTTCTCTTCTCATAGTTACTCAGTGCCCATGTTCAATACCTAGATTGTCAGAAAACTAACAACTATTATGTTCCAATGTTGCCCTGCTTATACTAGAAAGCACCATACATTTTCTGATTTTCATTTCCTAAAGACCCTCTCTTCTTCTACCCCCAAAAGGTGATTTTTCCAATTCTTCATCACTTGCAAATTTTTAATGTATAAATTAAAATCTGATCACGTCATTTTAGTGCTTTCAAAACATGCTCAGGATATGCAAAAACCCTTCAGTTATGGCTCCATCTGGTCTAAGCATTCCCTTCCTTTTGGTTTGCTTCTTCCAACTAGAAGGAGCTGAATACCTTTTGCCTGAAGCCCCTTTAACTCATTGATAGTTTTTTTTTTTTATACCCCGTATCTTTGTTCAATCTATTTTTGCTCAAGGAAATTCTTTTAACCCTCTAGGTGAGAGCTCCCCAAGTACATTCTCTTAGTGAATCTCATGGCTTCCCTTTCACACTGCTTATCACAGTAGCAACTTTATATTTACTATGTGATTTCTTGATTGATAACTATTTCCCTCATGTGCCCCTGAGCTCCATGAGTTCCAAACTATGTCCATCTTAGTCACTATTTTATCCCCAGTATTTGATATAGTATCTATCCTAAGTATAAACCCAGTAACTATTTGAATATATGGTTAATATGTGAATTCAATCTAATGATCCCCACTATGTACTGATATATGATATTTCTTTTCTTGAAATCTGTGTACTACAGATTATCCCTGGCAAGTCTGAAGCATAATTTTAAGTACAGGTATTGAGGCTCATTCTACTTTAGATCTCTTTAACTTACCACGCACCACTCAGCGGCTGTTTAAGGAATGAAAAAAATAAGTGAATGAGCACTGTATCCGTGCTATTATGAACAGAGTGATCATGCTTATCATAATGCCAAGCAATCAGCCAAAGCCATGCAACAAATACATTGCTGCTCAAAAAGAATTTACTATCTATGATACTCAGGATACTGATTAAGGAGTATAATGGTTTAAAAAAGTGTGAGATAAAATACATTTTATGTATTTAAAATGCCTGGAGTTTTAACGGAGGAAACAACATAGACACCTGAAATATTAAGTAAGAATACAAGATACCATGTTGAATGTCAAGTAAGAAAGAGAGACTGCATTTTTTTTTCAGAAGAATTAAGAGAGAAAATAAATATAAACTAGCGAAAACAGGAAATTAACTGTGGAAAAGATAGGATTTAGGTTAACCCTTGAAAAGTAATATCCAGATAAATCAAAAAAGAGCAGGTGATACATCCCAGGCAAATCCCAGATTTTAGAAAAGGTCCAGAATACTTCTTTATCATTATTTCACTATAACAAGTTTTAAATCATGCAGAATAGGCTAGTATGAGAACAGACATATAGAAGTAAATACTACTCTAAGTTTCTTGTTAAAAAAGAGATGCCCACAACTATAAATATCGTGAGTAGTGTTAAATCAATACTTACTAGGTCTGCATTTGCTACTTATGCCCCAAATATTAGGCTAAAAGCTCACAGGAACTCTCAGCTGTGTATGTCTGATAAGTTTACAGTAAGAGCAAGTTTCTCCAGTTATTTCTGTTAAACTCTACAATCAGAATGTGCAAGTCACACTCTATGGTAGGAGTTAGCTTTAAGGAACTGTGATACTCTAAACTCCACATATGACATCACAAATTTCCCACAAAGGCAAAGGAAATTTGCTATTCAGAGTGACTTAGCACTATTTGGTTTGATTTTATTTTATTTTTTTTTGGTTTGATTTTAAACCCAGACAATTAGAAAGGAGAACAAGTCTTACAACAATATAATTTTTTTTTTTCCATTACAGTTCACTGATTTGCTTAACAAGAGGAAGTGAGTCATTCAAGGTTTGGCTTTTTTTTTTTTTTTTTTCCTTTAGTAAAGTAGTAAACTCAATGACACACTAAGTTGTTAGGCACAGAAGTTTCCTAGTCACAATTGAGTGAAGTTAAATGATGATGCAATCCACAAGAAGAAAAACTCCAACTACTGGCTTAACATTTAATTTTGCCTGGCCAGTCAAAAGGTATGATTTATTAAGGTAGCTTTTTATGCTCCATATCCTTTCAGGTCAACATATTTTCTAGAAATGTTAGTGAATGATTGAATATTAAAGAAAATCAGACACTTTACAAATCTGGCATGGATGGAGAACTTCTGCCAGTGACAAAACTGCATTAAAAACATTAATTGAAAAAATAAAATAAAATAAAATAAAATAAAATAATAAAATAAAATAAAAAAAAAATAAAATAAAATAAATAAAAACATTAATTGACAGAAGTGTTTCATCACAGATTTCAAATCCTGAAATAGACATGCTTACAACATGGTCACATGACATGCCTATTTCTGATCAGTCAAAAATAATCAAGATGATTTAAAGAAGGGTATAATGAGTGGATTTATTTTTCCTTAATTTTTTTCTAATATATGCTCTTACCGTATTATGAGCAGTTCCACCCAGACTCGTACAAAAGCTGGCAATGGGCCAAACACTTCCAGAATATATGTATAATGACCACCAGATTTCTTTATACTTGTTCCCAATTCAGCATAAGACAAGGCTCCTGTGAAATGTCCATAGTAAAAAGGTACATAATTAACACATTACCAACTCATCCAATAGAAGAACTGATACAATAATGTTTATGTTACTGTATCATTTGGTCAGAATGAGGTCCTTATTTCAAGAGAAAAAACAGTCATCTGATTGTTAGAAGCCACCAAATCCCCTTATAACTTCCTCATATTTGAGATTCAGTTCATTGTATTCAAACAATATAATTTTATTTGAAATGGTAAAGACAGACTTCTAAAATAGTATCATACTATTAAGAATTTTGAATCTCAACCCTGAGGAAAAGAGAAGACAGGTGCCAATCATACTAACCTATTTTTAAAGGAACTACACACCAAGACAAGGAATTATCTCAAATTGACCTCATTATATTAAGAATCTTTTTAATAAATGATATTTGTGTTGCACATCAAATTTAACAAGATTTATTTGTTCTTCAGAAAAGTATAGACTCTAGGCCTCACGAGAACACATTTAATTTGTAGGATATGGTTTGTCGACAAAATGAATTTTGACCCCAATATTCTATTTCTAGAAAAGGTTTTCTTGGATTTTTTTTTTTCTGAAGTGCACACTTCTGAGTAGTTGAAACAACATACTGTTTAGAAACAGATGCTATAAGTTATGTATATTAAGTAAAAATCATGATAAACAGCAATTTTAACACTCAGCAATACAATTCACATGGATTTGAACAAGGTCTAGAACCTCCCCAAACCTACATTTCTTCCTCTATAAAATGGAGATCTCAATTCTTACCCCATAAGGGAGTTGTGTGTATACATGGGATAATGGGTGCCAAGGACAGTACTGGGCCTGATACATAGAGAACTCCTCACAAAATATACTTACTATTTGAGCAATGAACTGTCAAGAAAATGAAAAAAAAAAAAAAAAAAAAAAAAAACATCTTGACACTATGTGAAAAATTCTATTCATACTACCAAGAACTCAAATGGAACACAATTTTGGGAGGAGCTACTGCAGAGACTACAAGTGTGGGAAATTATTATTGATCAGTAAAGCTTCAGGCAGAGCTGTCCAACAGGAGTAAAATTTGGATTTTCAGTGAAATCTGAGTATCATTAATCCTAGTCCTGAGCCTAGCTCTGTATCAGAATCACCTGGAAGTAAATTGTTTTATTTAAACACAAAGAACAGACTCTAAGGCCATACCCCACACTTGTTCTCTACCAAGGAAGTCCAGACTCTCCAAGAGAGGGATCCAAAGAAATACATTATTTTAAAAATTTGTACAGGTGATTTTAAAGTAACTAGCTTGCAGGTTGATATTTGAGGATCACTAATATATAGCTGGCCTATTTGTAATGAATCGTAACTAGTTGCAATTCACTCTGTTGGAAACCAGTTGCCACGTTGGTAGCCTGCGCCAAAAAAAAAAAAAAAAAAAAGCTTCCAATATAAAATGTTATTGGAAAGTCTTAAGTACCTCAGAATTTATTGCCAGAGAATCAATACCTAGACCTGTGTACGCTTTGCTGAAACTCCAGGATGGTTGCCCTAGGTTTAAATTGAGTTCTGGAGGAATGAGAGTTTCATTTAAAAGTCTCAAGCTCCATAACCATTTTACCCCGATGAAAGAAGTTCAAAACAGGATGTAAAAATCCATGTATTGACCCTGGCTTTAAAAAAAATTGTAAACCAAATATACAGATTCTTTACTCTTAGTCCCAGAGTTCTAGAGTTTTGAGAGAAAGGATTTGTTTTCCTTACATTTTGCTTTGCTTCCTGTTAGGAAGGTGCTCCTGTCAAAAGCTCCTAGGAACTTAAATGACAAATAAAATGTAAATACAGATAAGTAGATTAATATAGGAGTATGCTCCCTGCGATTAGCAATCAAAGGATACCAACTCAAGTGTAACCTTAGCTAGTCCTTTTAATTTTTTTTTCCTGAGTGTCTGCTTAAGTTGAATTACTCGCACAGAACCATATTTTCATAGTACAGTAGCATTTTAACTAGTTTAATCCTAAGCACAATCCCCTTTACCATATCTGAAGAACCTTTTATTGTGTACACACATCAAATCACACAGTGGGAGCTGCATGTATGTAAGTATGAAAAGTCCAGGAAATAGGTTATGGTTTTTCCTATTAGACATTGATTTATTCTCAATTTACCAAGTATTTATAGAAGATTAAAGACTGAGGGGCACAAAGTCTCAATGTATACACCAGAACCCTATAGACCACAAACTCTTTGTAAAAACCTAAAAATAATTCTCCTACAGATCTTTCTATACTAAGGCTTTGTTTTAACAAGTTTTACTTGAAATACCTTCTTCCTAATAATGGAAATGTGGGTTCTCTAGATGCACACCCAAAGTAATTCACTGAAACATCACAAGGCCTTAAGAATGAATGGATTGGTACACGTAAGGCCAAGAGTAAACGCTTAACCCTAGAGTTAGCTTTGTATTAGTACCTTTAAAGAATAGGGCCTTTCAGCATTAAAACACACTACCTGCCACAAAAGAGCAAATAAATACGTCTTATTCATTTACCACATAGTATAAGTCAAATTTAATTTTTTTTTCAGCATCCACCAGTTTTTGTCACCTTTATAACCAACTCAGGTAACTTTCTAGTAACTTGCCCACCCCATGAAAGGTATTTATTACCTCTTTGCTATTAACAGCAGATCCACACAAGAGATCTAGGTTTTGAAGCATAATTGAGAATCATACTTCTACCTCTAGGTCTGTTCAGGCTCTCAGTGGACAAGTGGACTAGGTATCTACATCCCCGAGGACCAAGCGAACTATAAATGAAGGAAACAGATCTGGGCAAGCAGGGCAAGCTAACACCCAATTCCAGTTTTACTATTTATATTGCAAAAGTTTACAGGTGTTAGGAAGAGGTGAAAGATTGAAAAAAAAAAAAGAAAGAAATATGCTCGGACCCTTGCAATAGTCCCACTCATCACAGGAACCGAGTTATGTGCCACCAACACATATTATCATGGCAGGACTTTTGAAAAAAATATCATGGCAGGACAAGCACACCAACTGAAAAAGTTAAAAAAAGACCGCACCCCATTCTCACCCCTCCCCAGGTTTGTTTTGGCAATAAAAACACCGTAACACTTCTGCTGAATACTCATTTCTGTGTCTAAATAGGCCATGCCGGCTTTCACTTCACAGGTGTTTCATTCAGCGTGCCAGCTGCCAAGGCGCGTAACTAGGCAAACTGCCTGGTGCAGAAAGTTCGCCTGTATTTTCCTGGGTCATCAGAAGTCAGCCTTGGCTCTCACCACCCCAGAGAAAGTCAGAAAATAGTCCGTCTTGGCCAGGAAAAGAGGCTGAGGGCAGCAGGAAGCAACTGGACACTCAGGGTCCTGCCAGGAGCGGACAGTGTTTGGGTCCCCTCAAACTGAAGCAAGCCTCAGAAAATCTGATGTAGCCCGTGTTGTTCATTCCAAACATTCATGAAGAACCACCCTCTGCTTTCCCAGAGAGCCAACCGCCCAGTGCCACAGGCAACACCCCCCCCCCCCCCCCGAGAAGAAGCTGCACTCACCAAACAGGGACAGGACCCCACAGACTGTCCAGATCACCAGAGACATGCCCACGCTGCCGGTGTTCTGGAGCACGCCCTTAGGAGAGATGAAGATTCCTGCTCCAATGATGGTGCCAATGATGATGGAGATGCCCCTCACCAAAGTGATCTTCTTCTTCAGCACCACTTTCTCCTGCCCAGGGGGCTCCTTGCCACCCAAGGAAGGCAGCTTCCCATTAACATTCCCCTGCAGGTAACCTCCACTGGAGATGGTGGACACCACAGGCTTCCTGACCATGGTAGTGACACTCAGGGAAAAGTGAAACAGAGGGGAAAAAATAAACAGCCCCCCCCCAACTTTCAACTTTGGTGTCTCTTGGGGGGACTGACCCAAATCTCTTCCTCTCTGCTTGCAGGTTGTCTGTCTCAGTGCTACTGGGTGCACAGGTAAGGACTCCAAGGGGGTACTTTGCCCCCTCCCAGCTATCTAATTACTGCTCAGAAACACCTGTGTGCTCATGGTGCTCCCGCTCCTCCCCTACCTCCCACTAGCTCTGCTGCTGAGCTGCTGCTGCTGCTGCCCTAGCCTTACAGACCGCTCGCTTCCTCATGGGCTGGTATTTAAGCTCCTGCCTGTCACACCAACTTATTCCAGCTTAATGATGATGCAAATTCTCCAGGTTTGCATCAGCCACATGAGAAGGCTCCAGCATTACTCAGCTCTTTTTTTTTTTTTTTTTAAACATTAGCAGCATGTTGCTCAACTGACCTAAGCTTCTCAGAGAACAAAGCACACACTTAAAAGGGATCTTAACCAATCCAGAAGTAGTAAATTCGGAACAGACCTTCCCAGAGATTTAAAGCAACTCCTAGAGAGGGACAAAAGCGCTTCACTCGAAGAGAAAATGAAAAATGAAACAGGAAATGATCACGGCTTTGTAAAGGAGTTTGCTTTTTTTTTTTTTTTAACTCACCCGTAAAACATCGCACACGCAGCTGCTTTGATAATGAAACACAACCCAAAAAAGCTGCATTGTTCACAGCAAAAAAGATTTTAAGATTTCATAAGAGTTCCTGCTTAGTTTTTTTTTTTTTTTTTTAATTTTGGGTCTCTGAGTAATAGAGTCAAATCTAGGATTTACAGAGCTAGAATGAGCCTGTGTAGCCGCAGTCCTGCACATGCCAACAGTGAGACTTACTCAACAGTAAAAAACAAAAACTATTTCTTGGAACCTGTAATATATGTGTATTTAAAAGCATCACCTGAGTGTGACGGATGTAAAAATCACCGTGACTCCAGAAAATAGCCATTTTCTGATTCTCGTCGGCTCTAGGCGATCTCCTGAACCAAGTAAAAGATACAAAATCTTCATTTGCATGTTGTTTCATTGACTTTACCAAAAAAAAGTTCATTTCAAAATTAAGCAATGCTTACAAGGACATAAAAAACTGTGCGTATACCAAAAACTTGAAAAGGAATGCATAGGATGATAGTTTTGGAAGGCGTTGATAATACATATGATTTTTTTTTCTGGAGTGTATGAACTATTGTCATATCATGATTATAAATTTGAAATGAATTGGAGGGACGTCTGGGTGGCTCAGCTGTTGAGAATCTCCCTTCTGCTCAGGGTGTGATCCCAGGATCTGGGATCGAGTCCCACATTGGGCTCCCTGTGGGGAGCCTGCTTCTCCCTCTGCATCTCTCCTGAATAAATACATAAATCTTTAAAAAATAAAATAAAATAAAATAAAATAAATAAAATAAAATAAAATTTATTAGAAATATAAGCTAAGGTTAAAATGTTTACTTAAAACAGTAAGAAAGATAAAACATTTTCAAACCCTACTAACTTTCTTAATCTAGTGTCTATAGAACAAATACCAAAAGAAAAGGAATCCTATATATCACTTCGGGCTGTGGTCATAGGTGGTTTTAGATTCAGTGACAAGAATGGAACATTATTACCCTGCAGCTATACTTACAAATCCCATTAAATACACTTCTAAATGTCCCAACAACAAACAAAAAAACTATGTGTGAGAAGTGAGAATGAGGTGGGTGGGAGCTTCACGAGGAACCAAGAAACACTCGCTGGGAAAGTGGCTCAGAGAAGATTAGAACTATTTCTGTTATTTTGGCACCTGAGAAAATTCTATGATACCCATGCTCTTCCATCCAAATAGTTGAGCCTCTATCATTTCCTTTTTATATTATCCACCTAAATCCTAGATAATTTGCTTTGGGTATCCCAAGTTAGGGTTTTTATACAGCCAAAATAAATAGTTTTTCCCAGTTGTTATGCTTTTCATAAAGTAAAAATGGGTGGGGTCCCTCATTCAATCGTGTTGATACTCCTCAAAAAAAAAAAGGAAGCTAAAAGAAGCTTCTTCTTCACTTCTCCCTCTAGTGTCCTTCCCCTCATAAAAGTCAGAGGAGAGGTCTCTGTTTCCCTAAAAGGAGAACAGATCAGTGCTGAAGAAATAGAAGTTAAAAAGTAGAACACTAGAAATCCCAGGGAGTAACTTTTCATCCTTACCTCACATGGAACCACACTTCGATTTTACATTTGGTGCTAAATGACTAAACTCATGAATTGAGACTAAGGACCCCACTCAGACAGGAAGTGAGATAAATTCTACAAGAAGAAACAATGTTCTTTCAATACCAAATAACATTCTCCTTCTTTGCAGTATTTAAGACAGTATTTTTGAAGAAAACTTGAAGTCTCACTAATGGCCAAAAGAATAGTACAATCCCGTAAGAGAGTCATATTCAAAAATTCTGCAAAGCCACACCTAGTCCCCAAAGACACACATACCTCTCCCAACCATCCACACATTTGCAGAAAATTCAGGTTACAAAGAAGATGTTGAGTTACCTTCAATGTTAACAAACCCCTATAATCAACAGTCCTAAACTTATAAACTCAGAATTTACAGTCTTCAAATATTTGTGTATCATAAAAATGAATTCTAAGCAAGTGCATTTATATCCTTCCCCTTGCTTCAGACCTCATTTTACGCATTCCTGTCAGATGAGTGCTATTTACAAATATTTATCTAGTGCCCTCTGTGCATAAGGGATCACCTCCACTCTCTGAAAGTATCTTATGAAAGGACCAGATGTGATATAGTGTGGTGGCTTCCCTTTTCTGGTCATAATTTCTGTTCCATGATTATAAATATGGGCATGTAACATCCTGGCCAAAAATATCCTTTTCCTGGCTGCCATGGATAAGGAATGTGACCTGAGCCAGGACATTACTAAACAGGATTAGATTGATCATTTCTCAACTATTGGAAGTTGTAAACATGTGACCCAGAACAACTGGTGCCTTGCCATGTTGAGTAAATCCTCGTGAAATAAAAGAGAATATGCAGAGGTGAGAGGCACTTTCAAAGTCTCAGAATCATCAAGGCCTGATTTAGTTCCTAAGGAGGGACCTCAGATTGGCTTTAGATCCTGAAGATCTTCCTTCAATCCCATACGCTACATAGTTTTCTTGTTAGGTATGGTACCTCGTGTCACACCAGAAAACAGCAACATGGGTGGTAGAGCCAAATGTGAATGGTGTATCGTCAAAGCTTCTAAAATGGGCTGATAAATGATAGTCATTAGACACATGTGATCGTCAGCATTTGAAATGTGGCTACTCCAACTAGGATGTGCAGTAAGTATAAAATAGCCACAGAATTTGAAATCCTATTTTTAGAAAAAGAACAAAAAACCCTTGTCAGTAATTGTATTATTCATATTAATTTCTCCTGTTTCATTCTATTTTTTTAACATAGCTATTCAAAATTAAAATTTTATGGGGCATCGATGATTCAGTCCCTAAAGTGTCCAACTCTCAATTTTACCTGACATCACAATCTCAGGGTCGAGATGGAGCCCCGTGTCAGGCTCTGTGCTGGGCATGGAGTCTGCTTAACATTCTCTTTCCTTCCCTCTCTCTCTGCCCCTTCTGCTTGTGTTCTCTCTCTCTCTCTCTCTCTCTCTCTCTCTCTCTTTCAAATAAGTAAGTAAGTAAGTAAGTAAATAAATAAATAAATAAATAAATAAATAAATAAATAAATAGAATTATGTCTATGGTACAAAATCTGGTTCACACTCTATCTCTAATATACGTCGCTGATCTAGAAGAAAACATAAAATATATTCTTCAATAGGTGTAAGCAGGGATTTCTTAAAAGGGACATACAAAGTACCAATCATAAAAGGGAGATACATTGAAATATATAAAAAAATCAAGAATTTCAGTTCATCAAAAGATATGATTAAGAGATTGTAAAAGCGAACCATAAAATAAAAGAAAGTATTTGCAACTGACAAAGATCCCATATCCAGAATAAATAATAAATTCCTACCTATCAATAGGAATAAGACAGGCAACCTAACAGAAAGTCAGCAAGAAATTTTAACAGACACTAGATAAAATGGCCAATGTATTTTTATAAAAACTGCAAAACCATATTAGTCACTAGGAGAATTAAAACTAAAACCACAATATGATATTAATTCTCACCATGATAATGGCTCACATAAAAAGATTGACAACACCTGGAGTGGTAAGAATGTGGCACAACTGGGGTGCTGGGGTGGCTCAGTGGTTGAGCATCTGCCTTTGGCTCAGGTTGTGACCCCAGGGTCCTGGGATCGAGTCCCGAATCGGGTTCCCTGCAGGGAGCCTGCTTCTCCATCTGCCTGTGGCTCTACCTCTCCCTATGTATCTCTCATGAATGAATAAGTAACTAAATCTTTAAAAAAAAAAAAAAAAAAAAGAATGTGGCACAACTAGAACTTTTATACTCTGATGCTGGGAGTATAGATTGTTGCAATCTTTATGCAAAGTTGTTTGGTAAAATCTACTTACATTAAATAGACACATACCTTTTGACCAATATATTCCATCCCTAGGAATATAAACCAAAAAATGCAGCACATCCATGTGCCAAAAGATATGGATGAAAATATTCATAGTAGCTTTATTCATAATGTCCAATAACAAAAATAACACAAATATCCATAAACAGTAGAATGGATAGATATATTGTTGTATTTATTCAGTGAAATACAACAAGACAATAAAAAAGGAACAATATCTGGGCAGCCCGGGTGGCTCGGCGGTTTAGCACCACCTTTCAGTCCAGGGCATGATCCTGGAGACCCAGGATCGAGTCCCACGTTGGGCTCCCTGCATGGAGCCTGCTTCTCCCTCTGCCTGAGTCTCTGCCTCTCTCTCTTGCTCTGTGTCTCTCATGAATAAATAAATAAAATCTTTAAAAAATAATAAATAAAAAAAGGAACAATATCTATGTACAAAAATATGGAGTACTCTCAATAATATTAGAAGATAATGCAAAATAAAATACTATATGATTGAGTTTACATATTTAATGTAAATGATTCTATGGGGTAAGAACTCTGATGATTATCTTTGGAGATAACTGGATTCTAGTTATTGAGTGGGGACAGAAAGGCAGTTCTAGGGTTCTGGTAATGTGCTATTTAACACACATAAATAGGGGGTAGTAATTGCATTAGTATTTTAACTTTGTGATAAATCACTCAGTTGTACACTTGTATTTTGACACTTTACTGTATTTATGTTAAAATTCAATTTTTAAAAAATAAGCATTTCAGTTGAAAATTTATGATACCCTCTCAAAAACAGATCAAGCAGATAAATAAGCAAAACAATATAAAATTTGAAGAATATGATTAATAAACTTCAGATAGTAGCTCTATAGAGAACTTCCTATGCATCAAATAGAAAATATAGATTATTTTAAAGTATATATGAAATTTTCACAAAAGAAGCCATATCTACAATAAAAGGAAACCCCATTATGTTCCAAATAATTAACACAGACACTAACACACTTTTATATAATGCAACAAAATTAAAAATAACAATTATAAAACTAAAAAAGTATACCTTGCATGACTGGAAATTTAAAAATATATTATCAATTTATCTTTACATTAAAGAAGAAACATGAGAAAATACACAAATTGCTGGAAATTAAAGAAAAAAGTAATAAAATTAAAGAAAAAAGTAATAATAAATAAATTAATAAATAAATAAAATAAATAAATGAAAAATAAATAAATAACAAATAATAAATAATAAATAAAGAAAAAAGTAAAAGAAAATAAAGAAAAAAATGTAAAACTATAAGTTACATTAACAAAAAAATAAGAAACCACATGCACTGTTAGTGGGAATGCAAACTGGTGCAGCCACTGTGGGAAACAGTATGGAGGGTCCTCAAAAAATTAAAAATAGACTTACCATATGATCCAGTAATTCTACTACGGGGCATTTACTCAAAGAATATGAAAACACTAATTCAAAAAGATATATGCACCTCTATGCTTATTGCAGCATTATTTACAATAGCCAAATTATGAAAGCTGCCCAAATGTCTATCAATAGATGAATGGATAAAAGAGAGGAGGTATATTAATATATATACACATTAATATATGTAGTGGTATATATGATATAGTATATACATAATATTATATATATTATATAATGGAATATTACTTAGCCATAAAAAGAATGAAATGATGTCATCTCCACATCATGGGTGCATCTAGAGGGTATAATGCTAAGTGAAATAAGGCAGTCCAAGAAAGACAAATACTGTATGATTTCACTCATATGCAGAATTTAAGAAACATAACAAAGGAACAAAATAAAAAAGAGATAAACCAAAAAACAGACTCGTAAATATAGAGAACAAACTGATGATTACCAGAGGGGAAGTAGAAAGAGGGATGAGTGAAATAGGTAAAGGAGATTGAGAGCACATGTATCAAGATGAGCACTGGGTAAAGCATAGAATTGTTGGATCACTATATTGTACACCTACAGCTAATATAACATTGTATGTTAACTATACTGGAATTACACTTTTTATTTAAAAAATTAAAAATAGGAAAAATTTAGGGCAAAAAAGCCAAATATCCAACACAAAATTTGGGAAGCAAAAGACTGTATTCAAAGAAGGAAGAAGATAATTCCAGAAGTGAGGAAAGAACAAAAAGGCAATAGAAAATATTCCCACAAGCAAATTGTAATTATTTGCGAAGACTAATATAGATAAAAGTCTGACAAGAGTGAATAAGGAAACATTAGGAAATTAAGTAAACCTAGAATAAAAATGAAATATTTTGGAAAGCTAGACAGGTTTTAAATAATAAAGGGATATAATAGACAACTATATGGCAAATACTATGAAAATCTAGTGTAAATGGACATATTTGTGGAAAACAAATATTAGGATTTGAAATGGCACAAGGAGAAATAAAAATATTGAATGAATAGAAAAATTGAATAACAATTTAAAATGGTAATCAAGGACATGCTTGACCCAAATAATCAAAACAACAATAACAATAAACAAAAATTAGGCCTCATTTATTTTACATGTAAGACCTATTGAATTTTCATGAAATAATTCCTTTCTTAGAGAAGTTATTTAAGAGACTTAAGAATTCTTCCTGTAGGAACAGGCTGGGATTTTACCTGAAATTGTATCTTTACTTTCTTTATCCTCCCTGACCTGCTTTCTGTATTCCCTTACCAGTAGTCATTAAAGCATTCTTTAGTAGATCATTTGCATGTGATTCTTCAGCGCACAGTATTTTTCTGGAGAATATGACCAAAGATGGTTGATACTGAAAGTAGTCTAGAAAGCAAACTCTAAGAAAGAGATTTGTAATTTACTCACTCACCTGTCAAATAGCATGAAGGACCCCAACACTAGTGCCAAGTAGAATACTAATAGCCACTGTCAGGCTGCTGTATTGCAATTACTAAGACTTTCCCCTGAGGTGAACTAGAAGAAAACACAGTTGAAAAGGGATGCCCTGCCTTGCGCAAGTTCTTTGGTATTTGGGAACACTAGAAACATTCCTCAAAGTCAGGAATAAGATAAATTCACGTCACCATTATCATTTCAGATTATCTATTTGGAACTAGGCATTGCAATCAGATAAGATAAAGAACTCAAGCATTAAAAAAAATGAAAAAGTGAAGGAAAAACTTCTATTTTATAATTACCTGTCAAAAACAAAACATTTAACAACAACAATGAAAAATTCCTACTATAATCAAAGTGTTATAAGGTAACAAAAACAAATGAATAGAAAAGCAGATTTCATATATATGTGTGTTTATATATAAAAACAATTATATGAAATAATAAAAAAAGAATTATGTTACTTATAATACCAATAACGAATTTAAAACTGAAGACTGAAATTAACAAGAAATTGGGAAAGCCTGTATTTAAAAAATCAGCTTGAAAAAAAAAAAATCAGCTTAAGCAAATAAAAAGGTATGTTATGTCCTTGGATAGAAAGACTAATATAAAGCTGTCAACTTTTTAAATTAATTTGTAAATAGAACACAATCCAAATGAAAATGCCAAAAATTTGTTTAACAAGAAAAGGTAATTCTATAATTATATGAGAATGTTGTTTCTTACCTGAAAAATAAGAGCATTTACTATCAAGATGTATTTTTATTCTTCAGTAGTTAAAGCTTCGAAGCATCAGTATTTTAAAAACAAAGTAATAGAACAGAATACAAAACCCAGAAACTGACCCAAATACATTCAGAACTTTGTCAAATGATGAAAGTATCATCTCAAACTAGAGAGGAAAATATGAACTATTCAATAATGAAGTGAGGAAAGATAGATAGCCATTGAGAATACAAGAAGTTGAATCAGTCCTACACACCATACAACAGAAATAAAATCCTAATAGATCCAAGGTATCACTGTAAAAATAGAATTATGGAAGTCCTATAACAACATAGTAGAATTCCTGTAGAATCTAAGACTGCAGAAGATTTAAGTGATACAAAATCCAGAAGCCATTAAAAAATGATAATATTAAAAGAATACAAATTTTAAAACTTAAAATCTGTGTGGCAAAAGAATCATAGTCAAAAATGAAAATGGTGATAATCTATTTAATATTACAGCAAAATATTAAAATTGTTTAAATTTAAAAATTTTATACAAATCAATAGGGAAAAAAGATATCCAACCCAACAGAAAATTAGCAAAGGATATCAATAAATTCTTCACAGAAAAGGAAGTACAAATGGCATATGAAAAGATGCTCAGGCCCACTCATATTGAGAGAAATGTAATTCCATAAATCAAGGATATGCTTAATAATAAGTAGAGCTGGTCAAGAAGAGAAGCTTTCTTGAAGCAGCTCTTATTGTCCAAACTTGGAATAATTTGAGCATCATGAAAAATAATGATTGGAAAGAAAAATAATTTTTAAAATAATTTTTAAATCATTAAAAAAATAAGTATAGTTTTCCTAGGGGAAAAAGAGAGAAGGGAGAGGCAGGAAAAAATGAAAGTTTTTCTTTAAAGAATCACAGCTAATATGTAAAAGGAGTGAAGAATTAGAAAATCAATTATTTTTCAATTCAACACAATAATTGATTCAGATCAATAATTAATGAGTTTCAAAACCACAGGTTAAAACCTTGTTGAAAAAGAGAATATTTGCATAAGCTTGAATTATCTCTCCAAAAATTATTTATAATTTTCAAAGAAGCAAACAGACCTTTTATAACACAGAGATGTGACTGTCAGTCACTACCTTAATTAAGTGATCAAAGTAGATACCATCAATAGTGCCTATTGATGCAACCAATACTGATAATCTAATATTACCTATAGAATTCTAACCCAAAAATCATAAATGTACATAATCAGAGAATATTTTTTAACAAGTAGCCTATGCTTTTTTAAAAAATTCAGTGTGAAAAAAAAATAAATAAATAAAAAAAAATAAAAAATAAATAAAAAATTCAGTGTGATATAAAAAAAGGCAGGAGGAGGACTGTTCTGTATTAGAAGAAATTTAAAAGATATTATAACCTAAGGTAATTTGTGAAACATAATTCAAGTTCAGATTTTTAAAAAGGGATATAAAAAATATATTGGGGACAACTGAGGAAATTTGAATAAGAATTGTGTTTTAAATAATATATGGAATTTTTCTTAATTATCTTAAGTGTGATAATGAAATTAGGATTACCTGGGAGAAAATAATTTTTCTTCAGAGATGTATGTAAAGTATATATGGGTATATATATATATATGGGTATATTTCATGATGTATGCAATTGACTTCCAAATGGTTCAGCAAAAATATGTGTAAAGAGAGATAAGTTAAATACAGTAAAATATTAACATTGTTTCATAGTTTGTGGCAGCAAATGTTTCAAAACATCAATGCCCATCCAAACTAGAATGGTTAAACAAGCCAGCTATTTAAAAAAACCCAAAACCTGCAAATTTCTTAATGTCAATATACATGGACTTCTAAAATATATACACTATTAAGTAATAAAGGAAGAACAATAATTATATGGGTGTGTGCATAAACATGACTGTATAAAATCTTCACGTGGAAATTGACCAGATGGGGTCAGAGTAGGAAAGAACTTTCCACTATATACTTTTTTAGTGCTATTTGATATTTAATCACCATGAATGAATACCTATTTTAACAATAACAACACTTTTAACAAAGAACATTGGAGACAGCTCAAAGAAGTTAGAAAAAAGAAGATAATGAAGCAATAGAAATCGGTATAAAAATGATAACAAATAAAAGAAACAACATGATTCTATGAAAAGCTGACAAACTACATGTACTTTTGACAGGATGGATTAAGGTAAAACCAGACAAAGTAAAGTAAATCTTTGTAAAAGAAATATAAGGGTCATAATTATCAACAAAATACAGGCTTAAAAACTAATAAAGTGGTACAAATTCAAACCAAATTCATCTGAAAAATCACATGAAACAACTTTCTAGAAAAATCTATATCACTAAAATCACTCAAGAATAGAATTTTTGAATTTTTTAATAGTTAGAAACTAATTAGCAATTTAAAAAATCATGTATAACAAATGAACAAAAAACATACTGGTGATTTTATAGGAAAAATCTATATTTTTCAAAGAAACACATACTTTATCTGTTACCCAAAGTAGCAAGAGAGAAAAAAAATCTCAACTCTCTTTATTAAGTTAGTATAATCTTGATATCAAAATATAGAAGGACAGTAAAAACAAGGAAAATGAGGATTCAGTTTTACTTGAAACACAGATAAATACATGCTAAAGTATTAACATAAATCATTTAAAAACTAGTAAACTATACTCAATAATGTATTTAACCATTCATTATGATCAAATCATGTTACCTAAATCATATAAACTTAGTTTAACAATAGAAAAATAAGTGCAAATTTTAAATTATGTAATTAGTTGGATGCTAAAAATTATAAATTTTGTATCTTTTCTATATATTATTTTTATGTATGCATATATAGTTAAATATACACATACATATCCTAGTCAATATTTTATTGGAATTCTGAACCAACACAAAAAGGCCAGAAAAAGAAATTAAAAGCATAAGAATTAGTTTTTAAAGATCCTTGTTATTCATAGAGGACATTACTATCTAAATAGAAAGCCCAAGAGAACCTACCTATATATATATATATATATATATATATATATATATATATATATATAGTAATAGGAAAGTTTCTGGATATAAGATAACTATATAAAAAGATTACATTTTTAAAAATAAACAATAAACAACTATAAAATATAATCCTTTAAAAAGTATCATAAATTGAAATTTGCTAAATGATGAGTCTGTGGCAGAGAATTAAATAAGCTAACATATGGAAATAAATCTTATTTCCATCTAGCAAATGATCAAAAGTGAAATACCAAGTTATGCCTCTTAAAAAAAGTATCATTAATATTTTTTTAAAAGATTCAGAATCCTAAGTTCAAAGTTCAGAAAAAATGTAGTCTTTACTGAAAGACTTACAAAAAAGATTTATTAAACAGATATATACCCTCTTCTTGCATGGCAAAACTCTATATTTTAAAGATGTCAGTTATCAATGAATTGTGTATCAAACTAAAATCAAAACCTAACATTTTATGAAACTAGATGGCTCATTCTCAAATTTATGTTATGATGAAAAGCTAAGAATATCCAGAACACATTGGAAAAAAATTAGAAGAGAATTCAACCAACTGGAAATCATGACTTACTACAAAAACATGGTAAATAAATTCATGTGATACTGGTACAAAAACAAATAGACCAGTGGAAATGAACAGAGCACTAATAAAAAATAATTATATAGAGAGAATTGGTATTTGACAGGTAACACTACAGAACAGAGGAGACCGAGTGGCCTGTTTAATGCACAGTGTAGGAACAGATACGCAGCCAGAAAAAATTGAAATTATACCCCTACCTCACACCACACACACACACACACACACACACACACCACATACACAATACACACAAATACTTTAGACAGAGAAAGCCTTAAACAATGAAAAGCAAATTAAAAAAAATATTTTATGAGAATGTATATCACCAGATAGTGAAAGATTTCTTACACAAGACAGATATCTCCATGGCTTGCTTCTTTATTCAATAGGTTCTCTGCTCTAATGTCATCTTATCATAAAGACCTTCTTTAGCCACCAGATTAGAATACTAGCCCCTATACTTGATGCTCAATATTCTCTATATTATTACCCTGTTTTATTTGTCATCATGCAAATTATTCCTATTGTTGAGATGGGAGTAGGGACTTTGTCTACTGTGTTCAATCTTCTGTCCCCGAGATCTAGGACCTAGCACATAGTATTCTCTTAATAACAGTTATAGAACTATAAAAATACTTTTTAAAAAACCCTAGGAAAAATATTTATAAATTTATCACAATGATTTGAAATTTTTCTCTAATAATCTTCATGAATATAGAATAGGCCATATTGAAAGACATTCACATTCACCCTAAGAGAAAGGCCTAATGCCCAGAATATGTAAAGATATGTGCAAACCTATAAGAAAAGAAAAATAATTAAAGATAGGATTTAATCAGACTATTCACAGAAAAGAAAATCTACCTGACAAGAAACATAAAAATGTGCATCATGCTAGGTGCACAACCACTTTACTGACAAAGAATAAATGTGCCACTTCCAGTCCACTTGGAAAAATCGAATGAGGTTTACCTCCCTAAAGCACAGAGAAGGAAGCAAATACACTCGAGACATCCCTCAGAGATCTCGGCTACATTCTTCAACAGCAATGGAGGTTTCAGTTGACCAGTCACAGAACATATCATATGAATGAGTGCGGTCCCCCTGACTTTCTGTTAGCATGACATCCATGCTCCAGACCTCACCTGGTATAAATAATCCTAGACTAATTCTACTAATCTGGGTAAGTGCCCAAACCATCTCCTCTGGCCTAGGTTTATCTCATCAATCTGAGAAGTATACAATCTACAATTTGATTGCAAGTTACCCTACGTTACACTTAAACATGAACAAACTTCATTCAACTTCCTCACTCACCCTAGGCTAACATAGTCTTGTCCAAAACACAGTCAGAAGAAAAAAACACATTCTTCTTGAATATACACGTAATGATTACCACAGTTGACCACACACTAGGCCATAAAACAAATCTCACAACTTTTCAGATGAAAGGTATCATATAGGTCATGTACTCTGATCACAACACAGTTAAGTTAGAGGTTGCACATAGGAAAAATAAAATGCTCATTAAGAACTCACTGGTCACAATACAAGTGACAAAAATTTTAAGATTTGTAGAGATTAATAAAAGTCAAAATGCTATGTTTAAATTTAGTGACCTCACTAACTCATGTTAGAAAAGAGGACTAAAAAATTAAAAGGGTAAACATATAAACATAAACAATTAGAAACAAACAATAAGCCCAAAGAATATAAAGGAAATCATTAGAAAGATGAAATAGAGAAGTTCCATAAACTGCAAATCAGATCTTTGAATGATGACAAAATAGAAGTGAACCTCTGGTTACACTGAGGGATAAGAAGAGACAGGGGACACATAAATACTATGATTGATAAAGGAGACAGAATACTAATAATGCAACTGACATTAAAAAGATAATGAGTGAATATGACCAACAACTTTATTCAAATGTAATGAGAACCTAGAACAAATTATTAGGGAACGTTAGCCTAACGAAACTAACTTGTGAAGACATAAAATATCTGAATGGCACTCTTTTAAGGAAATTGGAGAGTTGCAAAAGCTTGAGAGAGTAACACAGATCAAGATGGTTTTACAGGTGAGTCTTAGAAAAACCTCCAAGATTATTAGAGTTGGCAACATGCATACCCTACAACCTACAATTCTACTCATAGCGGTTTAGCTAAGAGAACTGTTCTCATGTGAGCACTATGAGAAGTCCTCAAGAACAATCAGAAAGCAAAACACTACAAACAATTCAAATTCCCTTTGATGGAGAATATTTTTAAAGTTATGTTTTACTCACACAGTGAGGTGTGAGGATGAAGAAACTATTCATCCATGAAAGAACACGGATGGATCTTACATAATGTTAAGTAGCATAAAGGCTCCAAAATCATTCAGTCCGATACTGTCTTCATGAAGTTCAAAAAGCAAAAACAAACACACACATGAATACACAATTCCTAAAAAGTGAGGAAATGATAAACACCTTAAAATTTAGGGTCATAGGAGGCAAAGAGAGAGGTTTAAAAGTTCAGGGGTGTCCATGACATTATTCATACATACATAGGGAAATAAAAATATGATTATGCATGGACTGATAATGATTTTTGCATCATGAACCCAGGAATATAATAAATGTGATTCCTTCTGCCTGAGATCCTAAAGGAAAGTAACTGCATCTTCTGCTTTCATAGCAGTAAATCTTAACCAGATATTTTATGCAGGAAAATGAAATAAAGAGGGGTTAATGTTTCACCCCTCCCAGGCTGACAAATGTTTAAGATGGACAACATCCACATGGTGGTGAGGATGTGGGGAAAATAACCTTAATGTTGATCTGAGAGCATGAATTCATACAACAGCCACTTTAGAATACTATGCAGAAATACCTAAAAACGCTTGAAAGTTGCACTTGCCCTATGAGTTATAAATTTCATTTCCAGGGCAGCCCTGGTGGTGCAGTGGTTTAGCACCGCCTGCAGCCTAGGGTGTGATCCTGGAGACCCTGGATCGAGTCCCACGTCAGGCCCTCTGCATGGTGCCTGCTTCTCCCTCTGCCTGTGTCTCTGCCTCTCTCTCTCTCTCTCTCTGTGTCTCTATGAATAAATAAATAAATCTTAAAAATAAATAAATAAATAAATAAATAAATAAATAAATAAATAAATAAATAAATTTCCAGATATCTAGTCTTAAAGAAATTCCCATACAGCTGCTCAAGGAGATAAGTACAAGGATCTTTCCCTGCACTCCTGTTTACAACCATAAAAGTGTGGAAACGCCCATATATTCATCATAAGGAAATGGATAAATTGTAATTTATTCCTATAAAATTAATACAACTGATAAGATATATGAACTAAATTTGCTTGCATTAATAGCTACAAAACATAAGCTTACGTGAGAAAAAGGAAGTTGCAGTAGAATATACACAGTATGATTCCATTTATGTAAAATTTATACAGGGGTACTTGGGGCGGCTTAGTTTGTTGCGAGTTGGATTCTTGGCTTCACCTCAGGTCATGATCTCAGGGTCATGAGATCAAGCCCCACATTGGGCTCACCAGGGAGTCTGCTTGAGATTCTCTTCCTGTCCTTCTGCCCCTCCCCCTGCACACACTCTCCCTCCCTCTCTCTCAAATAAATAAATATTTTTAAAAGCATACAATACAATTTTACATATTTTTAATG
This sequence comes from Canis lupus familiaris, assembly GCF_011100685.1. NCBI lineage: Eukaryota > Metazoa > Chordata > Mammalia > Carnivora > Canidae > Canis > Canis lupus. The sequence goes on along the minus strand of NC_049240.1, from coordinate 5,004,406 downwards.
AATCTATTCCATGAGTAGTAAAAAAAAAACAAAACACATGAGGATATAGCTAACTCCAGAAGAGTGGGGTTACAAGGATGAGGTTTTGTGGAGATCTTTAACATTTCATTTCTTTCAAACAAAAATAAGGTGTGAACTTAAGGAAACATGGCAAAATAAATTCTATTGAATCCAGATTGTGTACCCTGTATTTATTACATTTTTAAACTTTTTCTGTAGGTTTGAATTATTTCAACAATAAAATTTAATTGAATTTTGTAACAAAATAATTTGACATCTCAAACTGTACCCAAAGTCCAGTGAGCACCATCAGCTCCGTAAAAATTCACAGCACACATATAAGGGTATCATTGTAATCCTTGGAATGGTACGATATATCCAGTTTTGTTTATAATTATTTTACTCAATTTAGCCTAAGTAATTATTAATAATCACAGAGTAATAATAATTATTATTATCCAGTTTTGCTTATAATTATTTTACTCAATTTAGCCTAAGTTGTGACATGAAAGAGACTTTGGGAAGAATACTCAGCCTCCTATAAGATAAATTTTTATCAATCATCAGGGAATGGCAGGAAGTACTCTTTCATAACAGATGGTTGAAGTTATATTAAACCTAAACAAACTAAAATCATCCCTATATGAGTAATTTCAGAACACTTAGAGTAATTAAAATCTTCAAATTTTTGTAGTGAGATTTTTTTGAAAATGTATGAGCTCCAGAGAAAATTTCAGAAGCAGTGAAGAAAAATTGTTAATGTAACTTATACATTTAAATATGGGTCATAGGTACAACTGAACTACCATGATTCTTATGGTATTTCCATTTCAAGAACTGATGCTATAAAAAAAAATTGTATGCCTTGATTTCAATCATGATATTGAGTCATCACAATAGAGCTATGGGCAAGTCTCAACTTGGATTTCCACTCCTTGTTCTTTTAAGAAGCGGGAAATCTTATAATGTCTGTAAAGGATACACCCTTCATTACTACTGACAGCATCTCAACACTATGGTTTATGTCAAATTTCACTACAATAATTTCTTAGAAGCTCTATACTTCATACTCCATACTGGGGGGGGAAAAAAGCTTATTAAAGAAATTTGCCAGAGAATACTCGCAAACAAAATAAAAGCATTCCTGAAAGGAGGGAAGGGTGGAATCCTGTCTCTAACATAAATAAATTTACATGCTTTATCTATTAAACAAAACAACTAATGAACTGTGAAATCAAACCAAGTTAATTCAGCCACAAGTGTATGAAAATCTCAATGTAAAATTTGGGACCAGAGTTCACCAAAGCAATTTCTATAAATTGGTTGACTCACCTTCTCAGGTGTCGCAAAGTACTATAAATAAATGGTAAAACCAATGGAATATTAAATTCTTTTGCTAAAACTGAATTATCTTTCAAATATGTTTGTGTTAGTAAATATTTGAATTAATTTTGCTAAACAAATCCTTTTTCACTTTGAACATCCTTTGAAGGCATATAAATACTATACAAGGTTCCATCCCTGACTATATACAGCCCTTAGAGGGGACCATCCACTTCAGAAGACCTAATCTAACTCGTTGACCTCTTCCGTCTATGCATTCCTCCTGTACCTCTATCCATTCAGTTCTTCCTGCAGCAAATATTCAATAAATATTTACTGTGTGCCACACATAACGCTAGGCAGGAATATCTAGTGGATGATGATGATGATGATGTTATGTCCAGGCATTGTGTAAGCACTTTACAATCCCTACTTTCATGAAGATTACAAACTAGTAGGGAAGGAACAACTAATAAATTGATTAAACTTATAATAAATACTAAAAAGGAATTCTGTGAGAGTCAAAATGACAGGGAGATGGTCTGAGAGTCAGGGATGATGTTCCTGAGAAGGCACAGGAATATTCTCAGTTTCTAGCAATCACCTTACCTTGTTCCAGCCGCCCAGAACATCTTGTCCCTGGAAGTCAATGGTGTACCCCTATGGACTTTACTCAGCCCTTTCCTCCCTCTTATACCTTTCTTCCCCACATCCTGGTCTACTCTTCAGTAATGAGCCTATCCTTAGCCTCCATCTCCAAATTTTGGCAAATACATTCATCCATTTAATGTGCAAAGACTCATCCGGGCACTCACACGGTTGTTTCCTTGTATCAAAAGTAAAACCAGTTGCCAATGGAAAGCTACCTTTTTCCCCAAATTCTCACATGCCACTTCTACCTCTCAATCTGTTCTCTTTTATTGCAAAGAAGAAAATGAGAGCAGAAGGGCACAGAGGGGGAGAGAATGAAAGAAGAGAAAAAAGAAGAAGGAGAAGGAAAGAAAGGCATCACCAGAAAGTTCAGGATCAATTTTCAAAGCACAGGAGAACTTTGACATGCCTTTTTCTCCCTCCCATTGTTTGTTTCCTACTTCCTTTCACCTTTCTCCTTGTGTTCCTTTTTATCTCCTGTGGCTATCAGTACACATACATGCACAATTTAAAACCTGTATCATGGTCATTAATAGAATCATATATCTTCCCTCCATAATGCAAAAGTCAGCCCCTAGTGCAATAAATGCTCCATGGTATTGAGGTTGCCTTGTCCCTTAAGCAAAGCTGGACAAACCACTCATCTCAGGTCTATTACAGATTTGGCAGGAGAAGAGGGCAGCACTTACATTTCTGCCAACTGCCACTGCCACTGTTTACTTCTGCTGAATTTTATATCCCTGTTCTGCCTTTGCTTATTATTTTGATTTTCCTTCCCTCTTTACCTCATCCCTTTTGGACACTGCCCTAACCTTTTCAAATAACAACCACTTAAAGTTATCTATTTACATGTGTCCAGCAGACGAGAGTAAAATTTTGGTGCAATCAGAGTTGGAGGTGGGGGTTACCGACCAGGGCAATATAGAGGACAGTTTGAAATTAAACATTAGGCATACTGGTTTTTCAAATCTCTTAGCCATTCCTGACACTGGGGACATTGTCTGGCCACCCTCCTTCCATATAGGAAGTTGCTAACTATCCTGTCTTCCCTCACCTAGTTTCATCTTCTGTCTCCCTCTCACACTGCCTAGAGAAACTCAAACTTCTTATTTTGCCATTCAGAGCAACTGGTTTGCCTTTGCCTCACTCCTAGCCCAGACTTTTTTTTTTTTTTTTTGGTAAGATTTCACTTATTCACCTCAGAGACTAGAGAGAGAGAAAGAGCATCTGAGCAGGGAAGGGCAGAGGGAGAGGGAATGTGAAGCAGACTCCACACTGAGCAAAGTCTGACACGGGACTCATTCCCACAACCTTATGACCATGACCTGAGCTGAACTTAAGAGTTGGACGCTTAATCTACTGAGGCACCTATGCACTCCCCCCAGCCTAGACTATTCTTGTATGAAATACATCATTCCAGAAGTCAAATGGTCCCTCACAATGCTCAAGAAATTCATTTGTTTCACTGCAGAGGAATTCTTTCCTTGCTCTGAAGCTAAAAGATTCTTTTTTTCCTCCTCGTTACAATTGTGAAAGCATAATTGTAAATAAAAATCAAACAAAAGCAAACAAATCAATCTGAAAGGAATAATATTGAAAGGTAAAATGTGCTGAAATAAATATGTCTAAAAGTTCTGGCCCAGTGCCATATAGTAACAGTGTTTCATTAAAATGGTCATCATAGAATTCCCTCCAATAAATACAAGTTTATATCTAACACTATATATATGTGTGTGTGTTGTGTGTGTCTATTAGTTTCTAAAATAGTAATGAAAAGTCTAATATATGGCAAAACACAATAAGAGGACAAAGGAAAAAGAATGTTAAGACTTTGGCTAACAGGCAAGCAGAAACCTAACAAATGCAGGCATAGTTATGCCTCCTGGAAGTTAAATACATGGTGCAAGTCTGTGGGGAGTACAGGGGAGGTGACTGGTAGAGAGATGTTGGTTGAAAAAGTGAGGATAGTAAATGTGAGAATAACTAAAGTAGCCACTCAAGTGTCAACCATACAAAACATATCAATCTGATACATTTGTTCTACCTTCCATGGAAACTCTGAATTGATTAATTGGCCAAGTTAATGAGCAAACTACAACCTAGCAGTCTGTCCCCTTCAACTCTACAATGATCAAATGCACAATGTCTTGGGAAAGAACCAAGAAAGCAAGCCAGGCTGGAATTAACCAAAAACATATATCATGCCCTGGGAAAGTGTCAATGAATCTGGAACCAATACTTTTTGAAAAATGTTAAAGGAAAAAAGTTTCAAGACCTGATAGGTGTTTTTGAGAAAGTTGAAGAGGAGGGGAAGATGAAAAATAAAACTGACTCAGGGCGTGTTCGAAATTTTGAATTAACCTAGGTAGTTATCTGTGCTTAGGGACTACATACTCAAATGCAGCATGATTGACAATGACTTAAATTTGCAAAGCTCTAAATTGGAAGCAAGGTTTTAATTTGGCAAACAGGCCTTTTCCTTCCACTGACATCAAGTCAGAATGCAGCCATTTCAATGAAGTCCCCAGCTGCAATATTCAGTGTATAACTCGTTATTTGGCCCATTTTGGTGTCTTGGATTTCTTGATAAGAATGATAGGAAAAAAAAAAAAAAAAGAATGTTAGGAAATCTGACCAGTTATAGCTTTGAAGTTTTGGTATTCACAATGCCAAAGAAATAAGGGTTCAAATTGTATCTCTTAGTGTTATATATCATTTTCTAACAGAGTCAGTACATTTTTTTGCATTTTAAGAAAGAAGAACCAAATTAATTTGGTTTCAAAGATGAAGTACAGGCAATCGGTGGCATGCAGAGTCTTCCAAAGAGAACATTTCCAATAACACACTTAGGAAAATGGTAAATTAGGAAAAATTTATTGCTAGCATCCTTTGGTCATCCCTTTCCATCCTTTTAGCTGAATATTTTTGTTATGTTTTGGGAAAAAAAGCAATCTCACTGAAGACATACTAAGTATGGATGGGGCTGATACTAGCCCAAAGGTCAAAGGCATATTTTCTAACTAAAATCAATTGATGGTATGGTATGTGTAGGAAGGTGTTTTTGTCTATTTGTCTCATTTTGTTTTTGTTTTGCTTGTCTGTTTGGCATGGAAACTTTCAAAGCATCTCTTGCTTTTTCTGGGAAGAGTAGTCTTATTCCAAATCAATAGGTTTTCTAATAGGTTGTATCAATCTGAAGCATACTGGCCTTGTCTTGTCTCCAGAGCACTCTTTCCTCTCTTGACCCTGGTGCTACTGAAGACAGGTAGTGAATTTTCAGCCTCACTCACTCAGGAGTTAGGATGAGAAAGCCGTGTCCTATTTCCCCCAAAGGCCAGCAAAAGTAGCTCCTGCTCATTCACATACCCATCCTGTTTCTAAAGTTCCAAACCCATAACATACTCCCCAGCCCATGGGAATAATTTTCTGCCTGTTTCTCCACATCTTCTCTACTATAATTAGAGAGTCCTACCTTGACTATCTCTCTCTTGGGAGCCCTTGTCTTTGCATCACACTCAGAAACCAGTGTTCTATGAGCGCCTTGAGCAAACCAAACATACTCAGCCCAAATTTCTTTATCTGTCTCATGTAGCTAACATATCCTCATAAGGCAATGTAGAATACTTGACCAAACGCGCACCAATTACTCAGCATGGTGCCAAACATATAGTAAAGGAAATAGCTTTGACTTTCCTTCTAAATAAGAGAGATCTATCCTAAGAAAGTGTTAAGTAGAAGTTTTTACTGGGCCAATAGTTTATTTAGTAAATGTCAATTAAAAATTCTAGTTTCTACCTGCCCTACGACCCAGCAATTGCACTGTTGGGGATTTACCCCAAAGATACAAATGCAATGAAACGCCGGGACACCTGCACCCCGATGTTTATAGCAGCAATGGCCACGATAGCCAAACTGTGGAAGGAGCCTCGGTGTCCAACGAAAGATGAATGGATAAAGAAGATGTGGTTTATGTATACAATGGAATATTACTCAGCTATTAGAAATGACAAATACCCACCATTTGCTTCAACGTGGATGGAACTGGAGGGTATTATGCTGAGTGAAGTAAGCCAGTCAGAGAAGGACAAACATTATATGTTCTCATTCATTTGGGGAATATAAATAATAGTGAAAGGGAAAATAAGGGAAGGGAGAAGAAATGTGTGGGAAATATCAGAAAGGGAGACAGAACGTAAAGACTGCTAACTCTGGGAAACGAACTAGGGGTGGTAGAAGGGGAGGAGGGCGGGGGGTGGGAGTGAATGGGTGACGGGCACTGGGTGTTATTCTGTATGTTAGTAAATTGAACACCAATAAAAAAAAAAAATAAGGAAAGAAAAAAAAAATTCTAGTTTCAAAAGTCCCTAAGTAATGTATCATTGTTATTTCTTGTTTCTCCAAAAACGGTTTTCAAAAAAAAAAAATAAATAAAAACAAAACAAAGAGCTCCATTCCCAGATTTGTGAATATTTATAATGACACTAGAAGATTCTGGGAAGAGATGGCATTGGAGGCATAGCATTGGAATCTCCCTGAATCCCCCATAATCAACAAGCAAAGACTTAAAACCCACAGACGGTATCAACAGCAAAATTAAGTGACAGAGTATCCCTACAAACCCCAAAATATTAGTCAGTGGCTGCAAGCCACCATACGTGGAACGAACCACATAGCATCAGAAACTGTTAAGAAGATAAGAGGCAAGGCACAAGGGACTTCTGAGGGCCCTGAGAACTGGAGAAACCAAATATTACCCAGAAGTAGTCACTGGAACGCTCTGTAGGGCCAGCTATAAACAGCCACCAAAATGTCGAGTGGGTTCTGCAGGCTCCAGTCTATGGCTGAGAACAAGGGGACCATAGTAAGGTGTGACTGTGCTGAGTTACCCACACCTCACAGACTCCTAAAACTAACCAAATGGAGTTGCCTTCCAAGACGAGGCCCTGCACCAAGGAGAGATTCAACGGCAGAGTATCACACGAAGAGGAAGGGTGCCACAGAGGTGGTGGGTTGGTAGGAAGAGCGTGACTATTCTACACAAAGGATTCAGGGAAAGCTTCACTTGCAAGAGAACACTGGAACTGAAGCTGGAGGGAATACGGGAGTGTGTTCGTTTCCTAGGATTGCTGTAGCAAATTCCTACACACTTACTGACTTAAAGCAATGCAAATTTATCCTCTCACGTTTCTGGAGGCCAGAAGTGAATTCAACATCCTCAATGGCCTAGACTCAAGCTGTCAGCAGAGCTGGTTCTTTCTGCAGGCTGCAGGAGACAATCCATTTCCCTTACCTTGTTCAGCTTCTAGTGGCCACCTGCTTCCCTTGGCTCGTGGCTACTCTGTGTCTCACTCCATTGCTTTAGTCCTCACATCTACTACTCCTCTCTGATCCCCTGCCTCCCTCCTGTAAGGACCCTTGTGATTGCACTGGTCCCACCTACATACACCCAGATCATCTTCCCATCTTAAAATCCTTAGCCACATCTTCAAAGTTCTTCTTGGAGTGTAAGGTAACATATTTACAAGGCTCAGACTAGGATATGGACATCTTTGGCGGGGGGGGGGGGGGCGGGTATCATGCAGCCTACCAGAGGGAGCACACAAAGACGAACCTTTCTGCATGACAGGCAAAGTAAGATATGCCTTCCACTTGCTTAAAGCTATGATTGGTTATTAAGTTCATGCTTTCACTAGGACATAAACTAAACCAGTTCCTAGGGGTTCTCCAAAAATGTTCAGTGTTTTGTAAACAGTCACTGCACTTTGGACTTTAACTATATCACTAGAGCCTGAGCAGAGACATTTGAAAGATGAGAAGTTTAGATTAAAGGCAAACATCTATTCATTGCAATCCATTTCAAAATCTGCTGTTTTCCTGGAAAGGCTTAATTAGGATGCCAAATTGTGTGTCAAAATGAAAAAAAAAATACACTTTACATCAAAAACCAGCATGTCTGTTTCACCTGTACTAGCTAACAACTGTCAAGACATAAAAAGTATATATTAAAGAATCAATATTTTACATATTTTCCCATTACTGAGAGTTCATACATTAGTTTAAGTAATATATGACTTACAGAAAACTGTTTGCTAGCCTTCAGTCCTTGCTACAAAATACAGTAGGTGGAAATGTGAAGATATTCTCATGTACTCATGGTCGCTAATGTATTTTAGACATTAATGTATTTTATTAAAAACTAATAACAGTCCTCATGGAATAAAGAAGATAAAATTTAAAGAGAAAACTTCAAATACAAACACACATAAGTCCATACACACACATAAGGTTTTAAAATCTCACCTAATGTCCTAGGAAGAGAGACATATTCAAGTCTTGATTCTAGAAGCAAATCTTCTCCGTGTGACTCATTACCTCTGTGATCTTAGTTGCTTGAACTATAAACTCATTTTCCCATCTGTAAAATGGGGAAAACGTATGTACTGCTTCTAACATTAGTGAGGATTAAATGAGATTATGTAACAATAAATCAATGCAAGGTTTAACCAGAGGGTACATCTTTCAACAAATATGTGCTACTATTCTCATCATTTACTCTTCAGTTTCAAATGTTAAGATTTATTTTATTTATCTATATGAAAAAGAGAGAGCATGAGCATGGAAAGGGGCACAGGAAAGGGAGGGAGAGTATCTCAAGCAGACTCTGTGCTGAGCAAGGAGCCCAGTTCAGTGCTCAGTCTCATGCCCCTGAGATCATGACCTGAGCCAAAATCCTGAGTCAGACTTTAAATGCAGTGAGTCACCTAAGTGCCCCACAAATTTTAAGATTTTAAATAAATCATCTCTCCTATCACTCTCACAGGTCACTGAGAACTTGAAACACAGAAGCTAGAGTGATTGTAGTTAAAATGTTAGGTCCTATTAGGTCTCTCCTTTGGTTTCTAATTCATGCTAAGTGATGCTCACAATGACTTTATGGAGGATATCCTACAATCTCTATTTTCAGATGATAGAGTAGGGTCTTGGAGAGTTTAAGGAACCTGACAGGAAGTCCCATGGGGAATGTTTTGAACTTACAGATGTCTCCCTCCAAAGTCTAAGTTCTTGGTACTCTGCTATATGGCCTCTTCAACTGTAGAAGAGACTAGACATTATTTTCAAAGAAGCTTGAAGTCTAAAACCACATTATTTTTTAAATCCTTAGAGACAAATTCGTATTTGAAATATGTGTGAAAGTATTACTATTCTGCATGGTTTCCCATAAAGACAAAAGTTTTGTTTTTCTGTTTCTTATATACAAACTGGAAATAGAGCTTTGCAGCAAAACATATCACTGAAGAAGGTGGTCATCAGTTCTGCTGTTAAAGGGATGGCATAAAAATAATCAGGATATGAATTTAAAATTTAAGTTGTATCCAAGTAGAAACTGATTTATAAAACTAAGTTATTGAGTTAACATCTGGAAGAAAGTCACTCTCAAAAGAATATAAACAACACTGAAAACAAAAGAAGGGTAGAAAAAAACTCACTTGAGTTAACATAGATTCCCTGTACTGAGTTAGAAATTAAAATAAAAATGGAGAAAACATCTTGTGTGTGAAAAAGCCGCCTCAGGATGAGTAATACTAGACCTCATATAATGCTCTGAGTTAATAGTTGAATCGCCACCAGTGGATTCTAGAGGGGTTCATTATTCCAACAAGTCAATGTCTATATTGCATCTTGTTAAAGAAAAATGCTCAGGATGCCTGGGTGACTCACTGGTTAAGTGTCTGCCTTCGTTCGGCTCAGATCCTGACCCCGGGGTCCTGGGATCAAGTCCCACATCTGGCTCCCTGCATGGAACCTTGCTTCTCCCTCTGCCTACACCTCTGCCTCTCTCTCTGTGTGTGTCTCTCTTGAATGAATAAAAAAGTAAAATCTTAAAAAAAGAAAAAATGTTCAATCAGAAAGAGCATCCAAGGGGGTTACTAGTTTATAGGAGCATAGCCTATATTTTATTCCTGCATTTTTATTGAGATTATTTTAGTCTTGCAAACATTTTTCAAAATTTATTCCCACTTCTCCCTTTTTTGACTTTCTGAAAAGCATCAGACCTCTACTTCTCCACTTTTATAATATGCTCTTCAGGTTAGCATGTTATCTTTAATAATTATGTCTAAAACAGTGCAACCTAATCATAACAGAAATAGACCATTATGTTGAGTTGAATGTATTGCATAAATTCACTTCCCAAAATATCCAAGGATATTTTGTAACCAGGAATTCATACCATTCCCCTAGTTAAAAAAAAAAAAAATCTAAAATATATCCCTAACATTTGCCCAATTATAGTTTTCTTGAGGATAGTAATCATGTGCCTAATTGGCAAATCACTTCATCATGTACTTCATACCACACTTACTGATTAATAACTGTTTAGTTGACTAAATGATAATATACAGATATCTGAAAACTACAAAAAGCTAAGGGTTTTAAGGTAAGGATTATACCTCAATCAAAAACCACAAAATCTAACATGAGAAGACAAATCTATTTCTTTCTTATCTAGGGTGACTATTCAGAAGGAATTGACCTTTGCCCTTTTCTTCATTTGCAATTGATAGAGGCCCCAGTTCATATATCTTCCAGTAGAATCAGTATACCAATCGTACTTAATCCGAATTGCTCTATGCCACAGACCAGGGAGATGTGGAAGCGAGTCTCAGCTTCAGCTAAAGACATTAATTTCCACTCCCTTAGAACCAGCACCTGTTCCAACATATCAAAGAACCTTGGCCCAAATGATTTCTGCAAAGTTCCATTATGACAATTGAATTTTCTGATAGGCCTTGCAACAGGGAGAAAAGACGGTCACAACTACTGTGGGCAAGAAGTGGAAATCCTTAAAGGATCAACTAAATTCCACCAGAATGTTAACAGATTTTATTACGAGTTACACTTCTTTTCAACAGAACCAACTAACCAAAAGCAGAAATGTGTTCATTAGAAACCTACCCTTAAGGCCTATCTGTACACAGTGAAAATAGGCACCTCCTGAAAGACAAAGACCAAAAAATAAAAATAGTTGACCTACAAATGTGAAGCATCATGACATTGATCGGATGATTTATTTTGATCTTCAGATACTGTAATGAAGCTCAAATTCACAAATAATTCTAGCTGTAACTGTTCATTTACTCTCTTGACATTGGCGATATCACTATCAATGACTTACTAGATTTGGATTAAACGTATGTCCATTTTATTTTATTTTTTTAATGAAGTTCAATTTGCCAACATATAGCATAACACCCAGTGCTCATCCCATCAAGTGCCCTCTTCAGTGCCCATCACCCAGTCACCCCATCCCCCTGCCCACCTACCCTTCCACTACCCTTTGTTCATTTCCCAGAGTTAGGAGCCTCTGTTTTGTCTCCCTCTCTAATTTTCCCCACTCATTTTCCCTCCTTTCTAATCCCTTTCACTATTTCTCATATTCCCTGTATGAGTTCATCCTTCTCCAATTGACTTACTTCACTCAGCATAATACCTTCCAGTTCCATCCACGTCGAAGCAAATGGTGGGTATTTGTGCTTTCTGATGGCTGAGGAATATTCCATTGTATATACAGACCACCTCTTCTTTATACCTTCTTCTGTCAAAGGACATCAAGGCTTCCTCCACAGTTTGGCTATTGTGGACATTGCTGCTATAAACATTGGGGTGCAGGTGACATCCATTTTAATTTGAAGACCATCTCACTAAGATAATCCCAACCACTAATTTTTGGGCAATTTTGCTATGTTCATATATGTGCGTGGCATTTAATTGTCCCTTTAATCCTCATAACATGAGTAGTAGAACTTTCCTAATGGGGTTGATGTATATAAAATGTTTAGATCCTGACTCATACTAAGATTTCAGAAAGTACTATTTGGTAAGTGGAATTATCATCCACATTTTAAAGTTAGAGAGAAATCTTAAGTTACCAGAATCCATGTTCTTGTCCACAATTCTGTGTCTAGTGTGAATTGTATGAAATTAGAAATCATGAGCATAATAGAGGACGCACATCTCCCTAATATCTAATTCTATTCCCATGATATTTTTTCCTCACTGATCTCCATCTTGTACCCTTTCTGACAATACGTTTCCTGGCTTCAGAGACCTTTAAGCCTGTGCAGAAACTATTCCTTCCTTCTGGAACAACTGCCAGGAAAGCATATTGCATCTTATATCTAATTGTTGGTTTCAACATCCATCTATTTTCTGAAGCTTACTTCATCTCTTTTCAATCGCTTAACTACCATAATCCCTGACCTCTTAATATTCTTCATTTTTCCCCTTTGTCTTGAGAAGTATGCTTGGAAACACATCTGTTAGTCTCTCGATGAAATTCTTAGGAAGTAGCAACTGTGTGAAGTCTTAGTTGCTGTTCCCCACAAGCCCCAGTTTATTATAGATTGTAAGTCTCTGACAATGCCTGCATCAGGAAGCTACCATTTGGCCAATATGTTCCCAAAATGATACTCTTATCAAACAAAACGATTTTTAAAATTTGATTACAATATTTGAATTCTTAACTATACTAAATAGTGTATAATTGTGAAATTACTTCTTTTCTCTCCTTTGAACAGGTGTGAAGTTCAAAAGCAAAAGCATACCTTCTGTCCGCTAATACATTATATGCTGTGTGTCTGATAACTGAAGTAGAGCGTGCAACGACACGAGGAGTACACAATGTTCAAATCATAAATCACCTCAATATTTAGAAAGTATTGTGCCATGAATCAAAACCTTCATTAGAATCATGAGATATTTTACCTATGGTACATCAAAGTGACTGTGAAATATTACACACATTCTCAATACGAAGTTAGGTAGAAATTTCCCAGCAGTGGATTTACATATGATGCATATTACAGGGTCAGTCTTACATCCTAGAAGGATTCCTGCGGTAGGGAGTGAGTGTGATCCATGAACAACAGTCCCAGCTGCCTATTCGACACCAAGTACTAATGGGATATAAGGCGTATGATTTCTCTTGTCTTCATGTCAATTTTCACATCTACAAAATGGGTGGGTTGACACAATCCAGACTCCTTTCTAAATTCTATCAAAAATCCCTAAATATTATGTATAATTTTCCAAAGATTGGTGGATCTTTGGATCTTTGGGAAATAATATCCCAAAAATGACTTTAGTTACTAGGCTGTATATTTAATATCTATGATGTTCATACACCGTATGTGAAACTTTCATAATCGAAAATTAATGCTATGCTACAGTGCTACATTCTTGATAAAATTGTATTTTAAGCTATGCTACTCTAAGTAGTTCCATAAATGATCCAGCTCAATGTTTTTATAAGTATTTCCTTGATCTTTATAGAAAAATAATCTCTTTATTAAGAAAATTTTGGAGAAAAAACTGATAATGGACAAATGTTGCACATAACTTTCCATTGGGTATTTTTTTAAATTAACTCTTTCTTTAAAATAATTACAAAAATTCAAATACATTTCAGAGAGGCAGAGGAGTTTTACTCTATTTACTAGGATGCAAATTTTCCTACCAAATTCTCCTCCCTTTTGCTTCTGGGGTTCTATTTTTTACTCTCAACTTAGAAATGCTGCATGAACTAGGAGACATACCAGAAAGCAAACACAAATATATCAGAATAAATCATACCCATTTCCAAGTATGGATATTGGCACAGTTTTTATGAAGGTTATGTTTCTTTATAATGATCTCTGCCCACATCACCTCTGCTTATCAATGCTTTTAAAAAACATACTCAGACAGGAAAGTCATTCCACACTGAAGACCAGGATGCCAGGGAGGAAAAATGACTTCTTGCAAATAATCATTTTGGATAATTCTGGAGATTTATTCAACCAGATCCTCCTGGGTTCTGCTGTCTGACAGTCATGCAAGAGTGCAGCCATAGGATCTGCCTTTGCAGTGGCTGTCAAAAACAAGAGCTTTTAAACACTTTTTTAATGGATTTTTTTAATGGAAGGGAAAATAACAGAGTGGAAATCAAATTATTTTTTGCTCTTCCCTTTCAACTGCTTTAAAACATACTCGGAGGTTATTTTGCTAAGGAATTTGCTACTGACATATAAATAACTCCATTTTCAAAGTAGAATGAACAAGAATGATATGACTATAAGCACATCAGCTACCTTTCTGGATATTTCCCGGTTTATCTCATTACTAAGTTTTTGCTTGATTTAAGCTTGATGATTCCTGTTTAGGATACTTAATACATTGAATGAAAACATGATTGGAAAGAAAGGCCAGAACAAAGATCAAATTACAAAGTATGAGAAGAAAGCCTCCATTTGGCTCTACTGCTAATCCCTTTACAGTATTGATCTTTATTGTTTACTTATAGACTTTTAGACTTAGAAACAAAATGACATATTTATCTAATTCAACTGTCTATTTTAAAGCAAAGGAACTTTTGTTTCATTAATGAAATGCAAAATTGGTTGCTGCACTGCGGTAATTCAATATTTCCTATTATGAATGTTCCTTGATTCTGACTCTAATATCGCTGTTTATTCCAAAGAATATTCTTTTCAGCAAAGTAAACCTTAAAAGTGCATAGCATTTGGCAACATTATTTTTTAATATATTTCCAAGTAACATGGTCCAATTTTGAAGCCCAGGATTTAGGAACGTATGTGCATGTGTTTGTGTACGTGTGTGTGTGTGTGTGTGTGTTTTTCATTTACTCAGTGACCTTAGGACAGGTCACACCTCATCAAGCCTGTGATATTATATGCTGTTCAGCATCAGGCCTGCTGAATCAATCAGAAAAGACATAAACTGAAATATGGACTGTGTCTTGCTAGAATTAAAAATCAGATGTGATGTCTGTTTTTTAGTTTGATACATGCCCTTGATCTTCAGCTGTGAGAGCAACTCTGTTATACTTTTTATGGTTTAAAAAGTATTTACAGGTGTTATACCTCAATAATTTTGAGCAAAGGGATTATTTCTTAACAATTCAAATAATCTTATAAATAAAATGCTTTGTTTATAAACTATACCTTATTGTTACAACTGGGATATCATCTTAG
Source organism: Canis lupus familiaris (assembly GCF_011100685.1). Taxonomy (NCBI): domain Eukaryota; kingdom Metazoa; phylum Chordata; class Mammalia; order Carnivora; family Canidae; genus Canis; species Canis lupus. Next base: position 4,989,401 of record NC_049240.1, on the reverse strand, counting down.
GATAGCAAAATAGAGGTCTAGTCTTTTTATGGTCCAATGTTTAAAAACATATATACACAAATATACAGATATTTATTGTTTGCTTATATACATTCATTCATATTTAAATATTTTAATTATATTGCACACTAAAAGCTATATAGTGTGTATGTTATTCAAAGTTTGTAAGCTAAACAGAAAGTTTAATAATTTATAGGTTTATGAGCCACAACATATATAATGATTAGCATTAGAGTTTTTTTTCTTTATTTCTTCTAATATTAATCCTGTGAAATTCATTCAGAATATTAGAGTTTGGAAAGAAAAGGTACACTGCCTCCATTGTAGAGGAAAAAGTTTTAATAAAATGTATGGGTAAATATCATCGTCAATATTATAACAAACAGGGAGATAAGAATGGGGAGGGGGAGAAAAAGGTAAACCTAAGCTAAATCTTTATCTTGCATTTTATTCCACTGGATTTATTCAAGCCTGTTCAGGAGTATTTCTTTATTGGCCTTATTTTTTTTTCCAGTAAAAACTGTCTTCAAACATACTATTTGCTAAAATCTGCGTGGTTCTAAAGTGAATTATTTTTAGAAAACTACATTCAACTTAATGGGAATAATTAGAAACATGAGACTTCCAAGAAATTTTTTAATCCATTTAAATCTTTGTGCATTTTTAAAGTAAGAACTCCTGCTACACACAGATTATTGGGTCAATATTTATATTTAAATAGAGAGAAATAGAATTGTAAAACACAAATGCAATTATGTTTGGCTATAGCATTTTACATTTTCCAAAACGTTTTAATGTACTCCACCTTATTAGGCTGTCACAACACCCATACATTACAGGTAAGCTAATAATTATCATATGCCTTAAGCATCCCCTATATTCCAATTTCTCTCCCTGCTGTCATCTAGCATTGTGCTGCTTCTTTTCTCATGACAATGAAAGTAAAAAGTCTAAACTTAACCTGGTAGGGAAGTCATATAAATTCACTTTATATTTATATGTGTCTCAAGTTACAGTTGAAGTATTAGAATCTAACTCTGATCTCTGTTTTAAATACTTGAACACTAGTATAGCCAGTTATATGGGAAGACTACACTGCTAGTAAGGACATGATATTGGTTTTGCTTAAATGCCTGAAAAAATAGAAATCCTTTATATGCATATCATTTATGCAGTACATATCTGCATATGTATGTATGATATCACTATTTAAATTACAAATTTAAAAATGCAAAATAAGCAGCAGCAGAATTCAATATGATGAGGACATACTATTCCCAGAATCGAAGACATGTCTTTTTGACTTTGGTATTCCATCCATAATGTGGCAGAGTAAAGAAACAACAATTTTAATCTGAGGTTCCTTAGATGCTGGCCTCATTTAAAATTACAAGCATCATCAGCTCATTTAAGTGACTTGACGGTAAAATTATCAGCAGTCCAAAAGTGATTTCAGGATTTAAATCTGCATCCAGATGACTAAAAGTGAAATTAATATAAAAATGTGCAATATATAAGCAATGTTGGCCACTATTATTCTGAGGGCACTACTGATGGTCTTCAAGTGAGCAGAGATGTCTGAGCCATCCTGATCCCAGTCAAACTGAGGTTTCCTATGTTAATCATGTGTCTGGGTTTCCTGGACAACAGAAGATTAGGACTCAAATATACAGGTGACTTCACCCCCAAGCATCAAGTTATACTTGTAGGTTTACCTGAGAGCTGAGATGCCTCCTGGAGAAAAAATGAAACATAACTTTGTCTTTCTAAATGCCTACTAAAACCTATGGGAGTGGGAGCAGGGGAGCAAAAGGACCCAATATTCACAGATGCGAATTCCCTGAGAGAGCTTATTTTATAAAGGCCAAAGAAGTACAGGACGCTGGATTTCAGTAGATGACCTGAGCGTGACAAGAGAACTCACCACATCCAACCACACAGGAAGAACTTTGAGTGCTCCAGGATGAAAGGATCGGGAAACAGAGATGGGTTTATCATGAAGCAAATGAGGTTTAAGCTTCAAGGGCCCTTAACTGACTAAACGGGTCTAAAGAACTGTTTATGTGGTCATGAATTTTTGGAAATTTAGTACAAATAAGATATTTAGCCCCCACCACTAGAGACTATCACCTCTTTTCCATCCCGGGCTGCTCTGGAGTTGGAGTAATCACAGGCAGGTTTGAAATATAGTAAATAGAAATTGAGTCAGGAACACATTTACATGGAGTTTAATGAGATATATTTCTGTGGTTCTCAGTCATTTATGTGTGGTTAGATGGTTAGGTTACCACCAGCCGGGAGAGACTTTTCAGAACATACCCTTATGTCGACACACCCAGTTTCCTAACACAAACATACAGGTTCAAAGATCAAATCATAATGTGAGCAAATTCTATAGCACCTGGAACCAGAGCATTTGGGCAGAGAAGAAGCAAGATGTGAAATGTACACAGAAGGTAGAACTGTAGGAAATTTTCTGATCCTTTGATAATTAAAATCGTAAGCAGAGAATTGGATTCACGTTGACATCTAGTCAAAAAAGAATTGACTATGTTGAGAACATGCTTGATGGATCCGTGTACACAATTATAAATACACTGTGGTGGTTTTCTTAAATTCTAAAAACTGGCATGATAGTATCAATAGTCAGTGGTGGAAATATCAATAAAAACAAATTTTAAGCAACTATCTGAGAGAAAGGGCTGAGTTATCTTTCAATATTTTATAAAAAATCCTGTATAATATTTCTCACATAAAGACGTGTTCAGAGTATTCAGCTCGATATCTCAATGGTATGGGGATTTTGTGACGTCCTTGGCATTAGTCAACTTTTTGAAATGCGTTGTGGTTTCTGAATTCTATACCAATAGTTTCTGTCTTAGCTAAATTTGTATTCATAGTTTTGTACCCTTTTTGTAAAGAGTTTCTACCAAATCAGATAAATTTCAGTCTCCGCAAAACTTCCATCTTCCTCCAAGTGGCATGTTAATAATATATATATATATATTTAACGTATACCTGAATCAGGATGCTGAATAGCTCTTCCAATAGCTTGAGATTTCTACTAATATGCCAAAGCTGAGGACTATCAGAGCTAAATGTCACACATTACAGAGACTGCCAACATGCACATCTCCATGTGCCCACTAAAGGTTCTGTCTGTAGCTCCAAACATTACGCACCCTTACAGACATTTATAAAAGCAGACTAAAAAATTCAAAGTGCATGAAGAAGAATCAAGAGTCATGCACCTAGGGAGAGAATGTAATGTGCTTTTCTTCTCCCCATCAGGTTCACCTTCCAAACCTTCTCCACCCCACCCTACTCACTCCCACCCCTCAAAACCCCCACCCTGGAGAGGCTGACCAGTGTGGGTTGCATGGATGAGTTCTCATGCTCTCTGGCTGTTGCTGGTGCCACTCTTGAGGCTAGTGGACAGGAGGTTGGCAGGGGAAGGAGAGGTATGGTGTTACCAAGAGCTGACTGTACCTAGCGGGTGAAGGACACAACTCATGTTTGGCAACCTCCTCTACACACAGCTGTCTCCAGCTTCAAGAACCACTTTCTACCTAGTATTTCGGTCTAAGGGATAGTGACTGTAAGGGTTCAAAAGCATTGAATTTTTTTCTTTTTGATTTTCTCATATCCCTCGCACATCTTTTTAGTCATTTTTTAAATAATAAATGAAATTTATTGTTTATTTTATAACAAGTTAAATTTTTACTTTCTCATTCATAAGTTTTCCCAGGTGAGGCTTTGTTTTCTAATTTCTTGTTTGTGGTAAAATGCACAGCATTGACTATCTGAACCACTTTTAGGTATAGATTTCAGTGGTTTCAAGTACATTTGTATCATTGTGCAACCATCACCATCATCCATTTCCAGAACTTTTTACATAAAATCTGGCAAAATTAAAACCCTATACCCACTAAACAATAACTTTCTCTTCTCTCTCTTCCCACTGCCTGGCAACCACCACTTTACTTCCTGTTTCTAAAAAGGCAATTCATACAATGGTATAAAATATTTATAAATCATATATCCAATAAGGGATTAATATCCAGAACATCTGGAAAACTACAAAAACACCACCAAAAACACAGACAATCCAATTCAAAAAACAGCAAAAGGCTTGCATAGACATTTCTTCAAAGAAGATATACAAGCTACCAAACAAGCACATGAAAAGCTCTTCAACATCAGTAATCACTAAGGATAATCCAAATCAAAACCACAAGGAGATATCACCTCACAACCCATACAATGGCTACCAAAAAAAATTTAAAAGTACAGGTGAAGACATGGAGAAATTGGAACCCTGTGCACTGTTGATAGAAATATAAAATGGTGCAGCCACTGTGGAAAACAGGATGGCAGCTCCTAAAAAATTAGAAATAAAATTGCCATATGACCTATCCATTCCACTTCTAAGTATACACCCAAAAGAATTTAAAGCAAGGTCTCCAAGTGATATGTATACACCCATGTTCCTAACACATTGTTTACAATAGCTACAACATAGAATCAATGCATGCCCATCAAGAGATGAATACTACAAAATGTGGTATATATACATGAATATAAAAAAATTGAAAGTAAAGAGAAAGTTATTTTGTCCCTTTTGAAATTTTGTAAACTTCTCACTTGATCATTTTGAATGAGATATCTATTTCTTATTGTCACTTAAACTAATGTCTACCAAAACCAAGTGAGGCGGTCTCCAAGAAAACTACTCAAAGGGGTTAGATATCAGTCAATAGGGGAAATGGGGTTTTGAATGACTTTGGATTTCTGATTTTCAGTGGACTTGCTGTCTTCCCTTTACACTGTGGGGTCTCCTGTCAGAGGCAGGACCTGAGGGGACTTAGAAGAGGTCACACAAGAACACATTCCCTGGGTCAGAGTACTGAACACTGGGAAGTCGCCAGGGGAGACTCCTAAGAACTATGCATGTGCCCCTGTGAGAGGATCCCAATTTGATCTTCGGCCACTCAGGGATGCAAAGTAGAACCAAAGGAAGCAATCAAGAAGAAATTGCTAATCACGAGCTCAGTTACACAACAGATATTTTTCTCTTCCCCCTTTTCCAAGCACCAACACTCTGGAAGACCCAGAGGTTATAACAATAAGGTCACGAGGTAAAATGTAGAATGCCCAGTTAAATTTGAATGTCAGGGATGCCTGGCTGGGTCAGTTGGTTGAGCCTCTCTGCCTTTGGCTCAGGTCATGATCCATGGGTCCTGGGATCGAGTTCCGCATGGGGTTCCTTGTGGGCAGCCTGCTTCTCCCTTTGCCTGTGTCTCTGCCTCTCTCGGTGTATATCTCATGGATAAATAAATAATATGTTTATCCAAAACTCAAATATAACTAGACATTTTGCTTTTTTTGTTTAGTTAGAGTTTTTATAAATTTAACAGCCCAATCTAAGCTGAAGAATTACAGTGTCTCAGAATCAGAGCTTTCCCACCCCTACCCTCACACACCATTTTTTAGGCTAATCAGTAAGCAGAGGAGAAAAGAGAGTTTTAGATCAGAAACCAGATTAAATTGCTAAACTATTCTAGATCAGATTGGACCTTTCTATGATACTGGGAAAGTTCTAGAGTCTACATAAATCTCTTTAAATGGTGACAAGGAGAAAAAGTAAAACATATTAATGTTTTGTACCCTGCCAATTTCAGGTTTGCTGAATAAGGCAATTAAAGCTCAGAGCTTGATAAAATGTCCCAATATAATCTTGGGTTGTCATTCATTCGAATGTGAAGTATATCTATCTACAAACAGACTAGTGACTACCATCCCTAGAAATAGATGCAATGAATTTTTGAAATAATGACTGTAACATTCTTTGAGAACAAGTGGAAGAGTTTGGATGTGGGTCCTCAGGCCTCAGGATAGGCCTGGGAAACACCAGATAGCTGAGATGGAGATAAAAATGGGGGCTTTCCAGTCTCTTTCTTAAGCCTTTATGCAGACATAAAGCACTTGGTTAGAGGTTCAAGTGGAAACAACATGAATGCAACTGTGATACAGCTTGCTGACCACGCTAATTCCTCTGAAGTCTCCAGGGAGCTCTTGTAAAGAAGGATGTATAGAAAATGATATATTTTTTTACAGATTTTATTTATTTATTCATGAGAGACAGAGAGAGAGAGAAAGAGAGAGAGAGAGAGAGAGAGAGGCAAAGACCCAGGCAGAGGGAGAAGCAGGCTCCCTGCGGGGAGCCTGATGTGGAAATGGATCCTAGGACCCTAGGGTAACACCTTGAGATGAAGGCAGATGCTCAACTGCTGAGCCACCCAGGCGTCCCTAGAAAGTAATATTTAAACACCACCTTAGATGCTCAGTTTTTTTCAAAAGACTGAACCTGTTCCTAAAGGAGGGAAAAACTGTGTAAGAATGGCCTAAAGCTTACAACCTGACATCCCTCCCTAATGTGTTAGAGCACACGACCAGAAAAACAGGCTTATCTCATAGAAGGGACAGAAGAGTGTGCTGTCCAGTGTTCTGTGGAAACCAGGAAGACATAAAAATAGAGATAATTCTGAACATGTCCAAGGGGAAGAAACTTCGGAGCCCTAGTTAGAATAGTTTGTGGAGGTGCAAGCCCGCTGTTTTCCTGAAATTAATGAAGCTAATTTGGAAAGAGGAGGAGAGAGAGGTCGGAGTCACTGAAGATGGAAAGAGGGAAAAGATAAAAAAAAGTTTACAGTCATAAAAATCCCTGGCAGGGCTTTAAGTGGAACAGATGAGTACTTCTTGTAACATTATTCAGTGATGATTTCAAAGACTTGAGACTCAGTAAATCAGACAGGCAGACTCTGCTTCCTTGCATGAGTGTTCAGGTATGAGATGCCAACCCGGTAGATCTTATGAACTGATAGGATTGCACCTGAAAGTGAAAGATAATATAGAAGGCCCTAACTTGTAGGGCTACAGATAAATTGTCCTGCACAAGGTTGTCAGGGAAGCCCTTTCTGAGAATGTAGCATTTAGGATAAGAAGTCAGTCTTGCAAGCAGAAAAAGGGAAGAGCCATCCAGACAGTGGAAACAGTGCAAGATATGATTCAAGGTGAAAAGGAGCTTGGCGTATTTAAGGTATGAATAGAAACCCATTTAGGGGGAGCATAGTGAGAGAGCAGACGGCTCAAAGGAGTTGGGGAGTTACGCTCTAAGTTGAACAAGAAAATGAATAACTGTATGGTTACTATAAAGGATATTTTCATTCCACCTATCAGTCAAATTTGTGAAGAAAAGAATCCTCTAAGTACAAAGTGAGTAACAGCTGTTTTATGCAGGAGAGAAGAGCAAAATGAATCCCCAAGAACCTGCAGAAAGAAAAGAATGTAACGTCTTGGAGCAAGACAACATGAACGCGAGAAGTAGGAAAGACACATTTCTCCCCAGGTTCCAAGAAAGATAATGAAGCCGAGATTTCCCCCCATGGTTCCCATGCTAGGAAAGCACCCAGTACAAGGAAAACCCCCTGTTTCTTTCCATGAACAGTGGAAAGTTTCTTTTTTTGTTTTGGTTTTTGGGTCTTGGGCTTGTATTTTCATGAGATAAAATGTACTTATTGACACTGACCCTGACATACACAAATATTCCGAAAAACAAGCTGAAAATTTTTCCTTGTTTATTTTCTCACACAGACACCCATACTGCCCTGAAGGCAGGATGTGCTGGTTTTCCTTTGTGGAAAAGCACACACAGGCAACAAGCCGAGAAAGCAGATTTTGTCCTTCAAGACCTGCAGGGAAGAGATCCTTCTAGGGAGTGGTAGGTGCTGTTTCTCACAGGGCCAACAGGGACAGAGCCAGCGTAGGGAAGCAGGGGCATGGAATAGTGTCCATGAAACTGCAAGAAGACCATTGCTCAAACGTGTTAAGGGATACCCCATGTACTTAGGATTTTCTCACCTGAAAAAGAATACCTCCTAGATGACCGGCTTCTGAGAAGTCAGTAGGCCTTCCCACTGACAATCAGTAAGAATGACATAGTCATCATGAGGAGAATTCTTTAGATAACTATGATCATAACTGTCAATTTTGAAACTAAGTAGAATTTAGTCTTCAAAAAGAAAAAGTTCTTTGAATCATAAAATTTTGGAACTAGAAGATGACTTGAGGTACAAGTCATCAATCTCTCTGTTTTTCAAATTAGGAAAATAAAACAGAGATAAAGTCGGTGATTCGAGGACAGCTATAACAGGTGCAATGACCACGAGTTGCGTGCACTCTCCCCCCACCCTTGTTCTTCTTACTGCTCCCAAGTGTGGTATGAACAAGACTTCTCAGACCTCTGAGGAGTGTAAATGGTGTCCAAGCACAGCCTTCTCATTCATGAATTTAATCAATGGAAGTTTTCATCTATTTATTTCTTGTAAGAGAAAAACTGGGTCAGGGTTGCTTAACATCTCCTTCTTTAAGAATACATAGTAATGTGTAGATGTTGCTGGAGGAAGCATACCATGGCTCGCCCAGTGCACCTGCAGCAGTAACCAGTGATCAGAGAAGATAAGAAAACTTGGGACTCAGAGACATAGGTTTGTAGCAATTCTTTGCCAGCAAAATGTACTTCAAAGTAAGGACTCATTTTGAATTAAATCACCCTTTTATTCAAAGGGCAAATATCTCTACTTTTTAAATTGTTTAAAAGGGGGCAATAACGCAGGAATTATTGCTTAAATGAATAATTTTAGAGTTTGGGATGATGCATATTTCTGATGCCAAAATCTCAAAGTAAATTTTATAAGTCCTATTGGCTCAAATTATATTTAATATCTTTGTAAACAATCAGCTCATTTTTAAATTTTGATTATTTTCATTCCACAATTTGGAATACATTTTCCTCCCCTGAGGGCAAAATTTAACCAAATGGTCAATGAATTACTGATTTTTGAGAGTGTGATCTTTTAAAAATTTTATCATCTCTCTGATTCTCTCTATTCCATTTCAGTCTATGGTTCCTTATGCAACAAACTGATGTGGTAAGCAGAATAATGGCCCCCCAAGAGAGATCTAAATCCTAATCCTCAGAACCTGTGAATTTGTCACTTTACTTGGCAAAGGGGAATTAACTGTGCAGCTGGAATTAAGGTTGTTGATCAGCTGGCTTTAAAATAGAATGGATAGAGAAGCTGTGGTCTATGTATACAGTGGAATATTACTCAACCATTAGAAATGACAAATACCCACCATTTGCTTCCAAGTGGATGGAACTGGAGGGTATTATTCTGAGTGAAATAAGTCAATCAAAGAAGGACAAACATTAGATGGTCTCATTCATTTGGGGAATATAAATAATAGTGAAAGGGAATAAAGGGGAAAGGAGAAAAAATGAGTGGGAAATATCAGAAAGGGAGACAGAACATGAGAGACTCCTAACGAATGAACTAGGGGAAATGAACTAGGGGTGGTAGAAAGGGAGGTGGTGGGGGGTGGGGGTGACTGGGTGATGGACACTGAGGGGGGCACTTGATGGGATGAGCACTGGGTGTTATTCTGCATGTTGGCAAAATGAACACCAATAAAAAATAAATTTATTTAAAAAGTATAAAATAAAATAAAAATAATAAAATAAATAAAATAAAATAAAATAATAAAATAAAATAAAATAAAATAATAAAATAAAATAGAGAGATTATTCTGGATTACCCAGATGGGCCATTTAATCTGAAGGGTCCTTAACTGTAGAAGAGGGATGCCAAAGCGTCCCTGTCAGAATGATGCAGTGTGAAAAAAACTTGAATAGCCTTTGTCAGCTTTCAAGAGGGAAGAGGGCCAGAGCCAAGAAACGTGGGGCAACCTTTAGAAGCTGGTGAAGGTGAGAAAACACATTATTTCCTAGAGCCTCCAGAAAGGAATGCAGCCCTGGCCTCACCTTGATTTTAGCCCAGTGAGACCTATGTCGGACCTCTGACCTCTAGAAGTCCAAACGAGACTAGATAGATGGATGATAACATTTGTATGTGTTTGTATTGTTAGAAGCTATCAAGTATGGTAATTTGTTACAGCAGTCAGAGAAAACCCATATATATTACAGGGGACTATAAAATCACCCAGGGTTGCAAAGAAAATTAAATAAGTTAGAGTTAAGAAAAATAATTGAATTTGGAAATTAACTTTTCCACAATTTTATGCCACCCTTTCTAAAAGGAAACTAACAAATTGAGCCTCTAAAAGAACATGAAAGAAATGGTGTTGTATGCACAGAATATACAACTCATTTAATGTTATTTTACCCTAACCACATTCTCTATTCTTCAGAGCGATTATTCTTTTTAAACTTCTGCATTGTCTATTATAAATTTAAACATAAAGCTAATCTGTACTGTTTTAGTTAAGTAGTCTAATCAATCACTCAATATTTGTTGAGTTCTATCTGCCCAGCTGTTCTGAGAGTATTTACAGTTTATGTAAAGAGACTAGTGTTTATTTTTTAACATAAAAAGAGTGGTACTATAAAAAGTAAGAATTGTACAATAAATCTGATGCAATGATTTCAGAATATTCTAATAAATATTCATGGAAATAAATGTTAACAAAAAAGATATTTTTATCCAAGACTTTAAGGAATACTTTTAAGATTAATCTGATATATTTGTAAACTTTCAAAAGCCAGAAATACAACAGTAGCTCCTTTAGACATGTGATACAAATATAAGTGCTTCATTTTTAGAAAAAAATTAGTAAGATACCATTATCTGCATTAAGTAAGATACCAATATCAATAGCCTGGCATATGTTCCTCCTAACTTTTTTCTGTGTTAACATAAAATAATAAAAATGTATTCCTAAGTATTAGAATGTGTTACTGTTGTTTTTACAAAACTATGAACTTTTGCTCTACAAGTTAGTCTTTTTCTTACATCTATTTTCTTCTTACTACTATCACATAGATGTCAGTATTGTCACTAGCTGCATAATACTTCACAGTTTGGACAGCAACTACAGCATGATTTTTACAGCATCATTTTTTAAGTTACATGCATCTATAGAATTTCAATTTAGAGAATAGATTTTTATTTGATTGATCATTGATATCTGCTAATATAATAGAAGTGTCACTAGCTAAATTGCTCCCTACAATATTTGGAATATTCTGTTATTATGAATAAGAAATGTTATGCTGAGTGAAATGAGTCAATCAGAGAAGGACAAACATTATACATTCTCATTCATTTGGGGAATATAAATAATAGTGAAAGGGAATATAAGGGAAGGGAGAAGAAATGTGTGGGAAATATCAGAAAGGGAGACAGAACATAAAGACTCCTAACTCTGGGAAACGAACTAGGGGTGGTGGAAGGGGAGGAGGGCGGGGGGTGGGGGTGAATGGGTGGCGGGCACTGAGGGGGGCACTTGACGGGATGAGCACTGGGTGTTATTCTGTACGTTGGCAAATTGAACACCAATAAAAAATAAATTTATTATTTAAAAAAATAAAATAAATTAAAATAAATTTAAAAAAAAGAAATGTTGCACCTGGAAAGTAAAAGGAAATAAATAAATATGTCAGCAAATTAGACACAACTGAAGAAAGAATTAGTAAACTATAAGGCAAGTTGAAAGAAAATAAGCATCAGAAAGCATGGAAAGACAAATGAATGGAACATAGAGAAGAGAGTATAGAAGACATAAGAGACATAGTAAAAAAGCCATATGGTCTATTATATGTGTAATTGGAAAAGAGAGTGGCACTGGGTAAGAGGTAATATTTGAAGATGATAGCTAAGAATTGCTATAGTCAAACATTTCTATAATATCCAACTATTGCAATTAATGCACTGGGATACTATAAAGCAATAAAAATGAATGCCTTTCAGTTAAACCAAAACAATATAAATTAGCTTTATACATATAATATTAAGGTGAGGAAGCCAAAAGTAGATACGATTTATACATATAAAGTTCAAAAACAGAAAAAATTATATAATGACGTCAGAAGTCAGAATAGCAGTTATCTTTTAGACAAAAGGTGAGCATATTGATTAAAAGATCATAAGGCAGGCTTCCGAGTGCTAACAGTGTTCTATTTCTTGACCTTGATGCTGATTAACCATGCATCTTCACTGCGTATACTATGTATACACATATATATTTATTTATATACATATAAAATATACGTATTTGTAAGTATTCATAAATATAAATTTTATATAGTTTACTTTGCATATATTTGCTGTGCTTCATATAAAAGCTTAAAAATAAAGCAAAATAATAATTATAATGTATTTACGGAGAGAAAAATATTAATTCCAAAACCAAAAAATTATTATTCTAACATGGCACTTAAATTAAGAATTACATTTTAAGATTTACATTTTAAATATGTAGCTATTAGTAATACTATAGATTGTTCCACAGTTTCCATAATTTAGGACTCCTATGATGAAAATAAAAAAGGTTTAGTACATCTCACTCTAGCAAAAAAGAACCTTTGAAATGGTACTTATATAATTTCTCCTATATTTTTCATTTTTTGAATTCCAAAATTATCAGATAGAAAATATCAATACTGAGAGCTGCATGTAAATGTCTTTCCTTCTTCAAAAATCATGACTTTCCATATACTAAGTAAGACATGCACAAGGAACTTGCTAGCCATAATATCTATTCTGCTTTGGATCTGAAGCAGCGAGTAATAAGAGGTGTCCATGTTAAATTATCTGATTGAGTTGACTGAGCAAATCTTGATTGCTAACTAGATAGAGAATCACTGTTGTACAAAAATTTTTGTGATGAAATCTGTGACCTTAAATCATATTTTAATGAGACTTGAAGAAAGTACATATATTCATTAACAGCTGAAACTCTTTAGTGATTTTAAGAAGAAAACATCAATCAATATGCCAAACATAAAGCAAATGTGTGAAATCTTCTCATTATTAGGTGTGAATGCTAAAGTAGAGGGGTCATTTCATTGTTTCACAAATTCCCAGGAACAGGAAACCTAATCACTTACAATGATTACTGTTGTTAATCTAAAATATGAGTTACTCTGAGACTTGCCAAGAAAGATGTGAAAAGACATTTCTTCAGTTGAGTGTAAGAAAAGCAATAGCTATCAACTTCAAAAATAAACAAATGTTGAAATGTCAAGAGAAATGTTATAAGAACTGATCTATTTAACTCTGCATCCTTTTTTAAACTTTGTGTAGTTTTATCCTTTTAAAGAGGACAACTTTCAAAGAATAACAAAATTTAAATCTACATTACTGAAAATTATTTTATATACATCAATCCATGAATCAACAGGCATAGAGATACAATTACAGCTCTATCGTCCTAATACTGTGTATTTATTTATTCCCCCAGTGCACTGTAGGCACCTGATAGGCAGGAGACAATATCTTGTTTACATCCCCAGAATCTTACACAATATGATGTTCAATAAACACTCGTTGTCCCCAGCTGGGCCTTAAAAAGCACTCTTATTTCTACAGTCTCTCCAAAATAAATTAAATAAGATAAATTAATACTAGTGTCCCATTGTGTTATTTAAAATAAGGATCAGAGAAATAAGCCCTGTTGGCAGAGACTGCTATCTGCTTCTCAGAATTCATCTTCTCTTCTTTATTAACAGGACTCCAATTTTTAGTTGCGCACTTATCATCCAATAAAAAGACATTTCCCTGACTCCCTTGCAGCCTAGTATGGTCATGTTAGCATAGTCATTCAGGCAATGAGTTCCTTCAAAAGGAGAAGGTAAGTGAACAAATTATATATTAAAATATGAAATATAGGGCAGCCCGGGTGGCTCAGTGGTTTAGCGCCAGCTTCAGTCCAGGGCCTAATCCTGGAGACTCAGGATGAAGTCCCACATCAAGCTCCCTGATAGAGCTTGCTTCTCCCTCTGCCTGTGTCTCTGCCTCTCTCTCTCTCTCTCTATCTCTCATGAATAAATATTTAAACAATAAATAAATAAAATAAAATATGAAACATAAAAAATAAATTAAAAAATAAAATACAAAAAATACATGATAAAAGTATATTGTCAAATTCAGAATCCTCTAATACCACAATATCGCGGTGTGTTAACCACCTAACTACAGCATAAGAATAAAAGCTACTGTAACTATAGCTAGAAAAGCTATTATTACTATAGCTACAATAATCTGTTAATGAATACACAATACAAAAAGAGGTAAATTGTGATATCAAAAACATATGTTAAATGTTAATTGTATCTCAAAAAAAAAGAGACAAAGAAAAACCAAAGCAACAACTCAAGAAAGAAAGACAGAAGTAAAGGAAAGAGTTAAACTGTAGAATTTTCATATGTGATCAACTATAGGTTGATATTAGCATAAAACAGACTGTTATAGATACAATATATTAAAAATCTCCTAACAATATATAACAAAAATCTGCCAGCATGGCTCAGTGGGTTAAGTCTCTGACTCTTGATTTTGTCTCAGGTCATGATCTCAGGATCATGAGATAAGTGCTGCATTGGGCTCCCAGCTCCCACTCCCAGCATGGAGTCTCTCTCTCTCTCTCTCTCTCTCTCTCTTTCTCTGTCTCTCTCTTTCTCCTTCTGCCCTTCCCTACACCCCCCACCCCATGCTTATATTCTTTCTTTCTCTCTCTCTCTCTCTCTCTCAAAAAAAAAAAAAAAAAAAAAATTCCTAACAAAGAAAAGCCCAGAAACAAACACTTCCATAGGTTGGAGAGGAGGGCACATTCCCACCTCATTTTAAGAGACCAGCATTACCCTGATACTTAAACCAGATAAAATCACTACAAGAAAAGAAAAACACAGGACAATATTCTTGAAAAATATTGATTCAAAAACTACCAATAAAATATTGGCAAACCAAATTCAACAGCACATGAAAAGGATCATACACCATGATCAAATGGGATTTAACCCTGGGACTAAAGGACAGTTCATATAGGAAAATCAGTAAGTGTGAAATAGTACATTTAATAGAATAAAAGATAACTATCGTGATCATCTCAATATACAAAAATAGCAGAAAAAGCATTTGAAAAAATATAACATCATTTCATGATAAAAACTTTCAACAAATTGGGTATAGGAGAAATTTACCTCAACATAATAAAAGTAATACATGGCAGATGCTCAGCTAATATCATACTCGATAGTGAAAGATTGAAAGTTTTTTCTTTAGAACAAGGATTAAGACAACAGTGTTCACTCTCACCACTCCTATTCAACGTAGTACTCGAAGTCCTACCCAGAGCCATTAGGCAAGAAAAAGAAATAATATGCATCTGAAATTAGAAAGGAAAAAGTAAAATTATCTCTGATTACAGATGATATGATTTCATATTTGGAAAATCCCACAGACTCCACTTAAACTATTAGAACTAGTCAACAAATTCAGTAAAGTTGCTGGAAACAAAATCAACATATAAAAAAGTTATATTTATATATACTAACAATGAAGTATTTGAAAAAGAAATAAAACAAACCCACTTACAATAGCATAAAAATAAAATAACTATGAATAAATTTAATCAATGAGGTGAAAATATTTTATACTGAAAACTAGAAGATTTTGATGAAAGAAATTGAAGACACAAAAAAGTGGGAAGATATTCCATACTCATGGATTTGAAGAATTAATATTGCTAAAATATCCAAAGGACACATACAAATGGCCAATAGATAAATGAAAAAATACTCAACCTCACTCAGAATCAGGGAAATACAAATCAAAACCACAATGAGATAGCACCTCATACCAGTCAGAATGGCTAAAATTAACCACTCAGGAAATGACAGATGTTGGCGAGGATGTGGAGAAAGGGGAACCCTCTTACATTGTTGGTGGGACTACAAGCTGGTGCAGCCACTCTGGAAAACAGTACGGAGGTTCCTCAAAAAGTTGAAAATAGAGCTAACTCATAACCCAGCAATTGCACTACTAGGGATTTACCCCAAAGATACAAATGTAGTGATGCAAAAGAGCACCTTCACCCTGATATTTATAGCAGCAATGTCCATAATTGCCAAACTATGGAAAGGGCCCAGATGTTCATCGATAGATAAATGGATAAAGAAGACATGGTAGATGATAGTTAGACAGACAGACAGATGATAGACAGATAGATTATAGAATACTACTCACCCATCAAAAAAATAAAATCTTGCCATTTGTAACAAAATACTACTTGGATATAGATGGAACCAGAGGGTATTACGCTAAGTGAAATAAATCAGAGAAAGACAATTACCATATAATTTCACTCATATGTGGAACTTAAAAAAACAAAACTGATGAACATAGGTGAAGGGAATGAAAAATAAGATAAACACAGAGAGGAAGACAAACCATAAAGTCTCTTTTACTATAGGGAACAAACTGAGGGTTGCTGGAGGGGAGGTGGATGGAGAGATGGGGTAACCGGGTGATGGGCATTAAGGAGCGCAGTGAAGTAATGAGCACTGGGTGTTATATAAGACTGACGAATCACTGAACTCTACCTTTTAAACAACTAATACACTATATGTTAATTAATTGAATTTAAATTTTAAAAACAAATATAAAAATTAAAAATTGGGGATCCCTGGGTGGCTGAGTGGTTTCGGGCCTGCCTTTGGCCCAGGGCAGGATCCTGGAGTCCCAAGATCGAGTCCCGCCTCGGGCTTCCGGCATGGAGCCTGCTTCTCCCTCTGCCTGTGTCTCTGCCTCTCTCTCTCTATGTCTATCATAAATAAATAAAAATAAATCTTGAAAAAAAATTAAAAATCTTTAAAGTTTTAAAAATTAAAAATTACTATCCAAAGCAATCTACAGATTCAATATGATCCTTATCAAAATTCTAATCCATACATTTTGTATGGAACCACAAATAATCCAAATAGCCAAAACAATCCTGAAAAAAGAACAATGTTGGGGGCATCATACTTTGTGATTTCAAACTGTACTTTAAACCTATAGTAACCAAAACAGTATGGTCCTGGCCTAAAAATAGACACATAGACCAACTGAACAGAACTTTGAACTCAGAAATAAACCCACATATATAGATTAACTAATACTTGACAAGGGAGCCAAGAATATTCATTGGGAAAAGATGATCTCTTCAACAAATGGTGTTGGGAAAACTGGGTAATCACATGTAGGAGAATGAAATTGACCCCCCACCCTATATTACACACAAAAATTATCTTGAAATTAATTAAAAACTTAAACATAAGAATTGAAACTGTAAAACTTCTAGAAGGAAACACAGGGGGAAAAACCCTTAACATTAGTTGTGGAAACAATTTTTGGGTTATTACATCAGAGCATAAGCAACAAAAGTAAAAACAAGTATATGGGACTACATCAAACTAAAAAAAAAAAATTGCTTTTGCAAAGCAAAAGAAACAACAAAAATGTAAAGGCAATCTACAGAATGGTGGAAAATATTTTCAGATCACATATCTGATAAGGGGTTAATATCCAAAATACATAAAGAATTTGTAGAACTCCATAACAAAAAAAAAAAATCTGATTTAGAAATAGGTAGAGGGAAAAAAAGGCAGAGGAACTGAATAGACAATTTTCTAAAGATGATACCTAAATGATCAACTGGTACATGAAGAGGTATTCAGATTTACTAATTATCGGGGAAATTCAAATCAAAACCACGAGATAAATGAGGTATCACCTCACACCTATTAGAATGGGTAAAATAATAATAAAAAAAACCCACGAGAGAAGAGATGACAAGTGTTGGCGAAGATGTGGAGAAAAAGGAACACTCTTGGGCTGCTGATCAGCATATGAATAAGTACATGGAAAACAATACGAAAATTCTTTAAAACATTGAAAACAGAACTACCATATAATCCAGCATTTATATTTTGAGGTGTATATTCCAAACAGAATAAAATCAGGATCTCAAAGAGATATCTGAATGCCCATGTTCATCACAGGATCATTCCCAATAGCCAAGATAGAGAAATAACCTATGTATCCATTGATGGATGATGGATAAAGAAGATATGGCTATATATACAATATATATATTATTCAACCATAACAAAAAAAGGAGATTTTGCCATTTGCAACGACATTGATACACCCAGAGGCATTATGCTAAATGAAAGAAGCCAGACAAAGAAAGACAAATACTGTATGGTCTCACTTATATGTAGAATCTAAAAAAGCCAAACTCCTGGAAACAGGAAGTAGAAGGGTGATTACCAGGGCCTGGGGGTAGAGGAAATGGAGAGATGTTGATCACAGGATACAAACTTACAACTATAAGATGAATAAGTTCTGGGGATCTAATGTACGGCATGGTGACTATAGTTAATAACACCTCATTATATATATATGAAAGTTGTTAAGAGTAGATCTTAAATATTCTTACCACAAAAATGAAATGGTAATTATATAAGGTGATAGATGCACTAACCTAATAACCAGATGCTACTCTGGTAATCGTTTGGCAGTATAAGAATATTGAACCAACATGTTGTACACTTAAACTTCTACAATATTATATGCCAGGAACATCTCAATAAAGCTGATGGGGGATTAACTATTTGAAATAGACAGTAGTGCCATTTCCTATAATACAAGTGAGAAAAGCAAGGCACAGACAGATCAAATTATTTGCCACAAGTTATTGACTTAGTAACTGGTAGATAGACCTGGGTTTTGGACCCAGCAATATGCCTCCCAAGTCTGTGCTCCTAATCACTCTATTTCTAAAATATTTGGGCAATGAAAATGTAAAAACGAAAAAAATCTGTGAAAACTCATCAAGTTGTAGGTTTAGGATTTGTGCATATTTCTGTATGCATGTCATACGTCAATTAAAAAATTGACTTTATAAGTCTACTGAAAGAACTATATGAATTTCTATTGTGCTAAGTACAAAAGGAATATAAAAACAAAGTTGTTGAGACACCTGGGTGGTTCAGTTGATTAAGCCTCCAACTCTTGGTTTCAGCTCAGGTCATGATCTCAGAGTCATGGGATGGAGCCCTGTGTAAGGCTCCACACTCAGCAGGGAGTCTGCTTCTTTCCCTTGCCCTCTGCCCCTCCCTGTCCACTCACATGTGCATTCACTCTCTCCCCCCCAAATAATTGAATAATCTTAAAAATAAATAAATAAATAAATAAATAAATAAATAAATAAATAATAAATAAAACAAAACAAGGTTGCTGGCTTCCAGTGGATTCTAACTAATAACTGAAACAATGAGGCAAGAAGAGATGTTGGAAGAAGAGGAAAGTTTCAGATATGGAAAGAGATAGGTAAGATAATCTCTTAGTTGGAATAGCATTCTCTCAACCAGAAAAAAAAAAAACAAAAAAACATTTTTCCAAGATCACAAAACCATATCTATCTAAAGACAGAAGAAAAGAACATATGTATAGAGGAAGGCAAAGTTAAAAACAAGAGGCCTCACGATTTGGCAACAGATGAACATAAATCACACAAATGGGTCTAGAGCTGGGCCTGGCCAACTACAGCCCATGGGGCAAGTTTATCCCACTGCCTGCTTTTGTTAAGTACAGCAGTAGCAGAGCACAGCATTGTCCCTTATTTTCCATATCGAGCAGTTGGGACAGAAACCGTATGGCCTACAAAGATTAAGATAATTACTCTCTAGTCCTTTACAGAAAATTTGGTGACGCTTGATCTAGAAAAATAAGTCAGAAAAAAAAATAGAAAAATAAGTCATAAATTTGCATAATCCATGTTTTTTTTAATAAAAGTCTGTGGAATGAGATCCATATAATTTTTTTAAGTCTCTAAAAGCCAACAGGGCTGACTTTACTTGTCTAATTTCCCTAGTCTTTCTTGTAAACGTGTGTGTATGTTGGTGTGTGTGTGTGTTCTTAGTGGCACATATACTTCAAAATTCAAGGCCACTTACTGTTAAACTAGCACTGGGGGGTATAGATATCACATGCTTTAACTAAAATGGAGATTAATTAGGAATTCAAATGCATTAACACTACATGAATGGTCAATTAAATAACTAATTATGCTGAAAAATTAATTGCCTACTTAAGTAGATGACCACACCCCACCACATAGCCTTTCTCAGCCCACACAGGTGTTCCATGTCTCCCAGACTTCAAAAATGATTTGGTATTCCTATTTAATGGCTGGAGGAACCAGACACATTTTTTTTTTTTATCATTCAGTTATCTGTTCATTCTACAAGCATATAACAAATGACAATTTTGTGCCAGAACTATGTTCGCATTTAGGAATATAGTGAAAAAAGATGGTCAGGGACCACCAAAAAGCTCACTTTCTCTCTTTCTATTGCTCTGCCCTTCCCTCCCTCCCTTCCCCTTTCCCTACCCTCTCTCTTTCTGTCTCTCTGTCATATGTTTTAGCTATCATTCCCAAAGCTACACGTCCCTATGGCATTTAGTTTATATTTCTATAATAAAATGGACACTGAAGGAAAGTCACTACTGTTATAAGCAAAGCTGAAGGAAAACTGCTTGGTTTGTAAAATATTTGTCTGGGCCCATTGATTGTACCCAGGTTGGCTCTCAGGAAGAGAGAGGTTAAAATTAAAAGGGGAAAATTTAAAATAAATGAATGAATGAATGAATGAATGAATAAAAATAAATAAAATAAAATAAAATAATAAAATAAAATGGGCAAATTTATTCTCCATAACTAAGTACCATCAACTGACTCTACCTGGTGACATGGAAACTTTTCCTTAATGTTTAGGAAATAGAGACGGGGTGGATTTTGATTAGTATGAGGGTGATTCCAGCAACATGTGAGAATTCGGGGATGCAAAGAAATACCTGATGAGTGAGTAATCTCAATACACCAGGAATGTGTGACCAAAGTAAATAATTTGGGGATAAGATATTCAATTTTAGATAGACTCTTGTTTTGAACTATAATGAACTTCCATTGTTTTTAGATTTTCAGTTGCCCAACACAACAGCTTTATGTTCATGATTCTTTTGAGGAATAAGGGGAAAATATCCACACTTTGAGAAAAGCCCTGAGAATCAGGAAGAAACAGGGAAAAGCGATCAGATTAGAGTCATGGAAAATGCAGGAGGGCATCTGCTAAAGAGTGCAGGTGCCAGCAGGCAGGAAGCCTTAGAAACACTAGAAATGACACTGAACTCCTCCTGGTGTGTGAGCAGGGATCTTGAATTGTTTTATTTGGACATAAAAGAAAAAGCACCCAAGAAGCCCTGGGGACTTGGGAACATTCAGCTTATTACGAATCTGATTTTTGCCTCATGTCATACTTATTTAAATCACATTGGCCTCCCCCAGTGGAATGTAAGCACATGTATTCATCTTTATATTTCTCCTATACTATGCTTAGCATATTGTAGAGCAGGGGCTCATTAAATTAAGGAGAAAAAGAATTTCAGAAGCAGCAGGAAGACTGAATAAAAATGAAGATCTTTGTTTCAACATAAGAAGCAATATAGAATTGGCTGAGGGCTAAATAAATTACTTTTGTCTAGTTGTGTTTCTCCAACTGAAAACAGTTTCCCCACAGTTGGACTGGGGAAGAGTGGGAAGTGTATCAGGGAGTGGAAATTCAGAGTATTTGTGAATGGAGTTAACAGTGGAAAGAACTTTTCTCTGTAGCAAAATATCAAGCTGGAATAAAAATAATTGAAAGGAGAGAATATATTTATTTGCCTTTTGGATAAAGGGAAGATAGATATCCCTAATGCTAATTTGACTTATTCTGTGGATCATATACAGTATGGGCTAGAGATTTCTAAACATGACTGTACAATAAAATCACTAAAAAAAAAAAAGGGTGGGTTTATTGGAAAGATATGCTCAGGCTCACCCTCTGGAGATTCTGATATTCTTGGTCTGAGGAGAGCTCTGAAATCTATATTTTTAGTACATTTCCCACAACACATTAAGATCTTAGAGGAAAGTTTTTCCTCCTATTGATCTTTTTAACCCTGGGTCTGGCATACTTACTGAATTAATTAGTAATGTGTTCACCATGTAATATTTATCCCTTGCCTTCATAAATGTGAAATTTATCAATAAAAAGAGTTTAGACTAATTTTCATCTTTTTTTCCTTTAAATAAATCCTCACTATGTCAGTATTACGTATATATAAAATATACTCCTCACCTCAACAAATAAGCAGAAGATTTAGAGAATAGCCAAATAATGCTCTTGGTTAAGAAAAACATCTGGAGCAAAAAAAAAAAAAAAAGGAATTCCATATAAGTAACTGTTATATCATTAATAGACAAGATATTAGTAATAGCAGCATATGTAAGAGAGAAAATATAGTTTTTATGCTTTAGACTTTCAATTTATAATTCTGTTCCTTCATTCACCTTAAATCCTATAATAGATAAATTGATTAATCTTTCAATCTATAGAGATAGACAGGTAAAGGTAGAGAAAAAAAAGTTAGTAAAAAATCTTGGAATATAAAACATGTCACACAAAAATCTAGTTACCATAAAAAAAGAGGGAGGGAATACAGATTTTCCAGTGTAAATTCTTCATCTGTTGTTTTACCTTAAAGGTAATATAATGCCAATTCCTCGCATGTAATTGTGTGGTTCTGGTTCAGATGATAATATAATCAAGTCAGTGTTACTGCTTTCCTTTGTCATCTGTTCATGAGCTTCTAAGTCAGAACATCAACTTTGTTTAGCGATTTAATCTAAAAAAGGTACAAGACATTTTTAAAGAAAGATAAGAACAGGAAAATTGTTGCAAAGCTCATTTTCTGATAGGAGATAGCAAAAAAGAAGTTTGAAACCCACACACTATCCAAAATGTTGTGACATAAGAGTTTCCATGAAAGTCTACCTCCCCCAGTTGAACAAGTGTAGTCCTGGGATAGTTCTATTCACACCACGCCAAAGCTTTCAAAAGTATCCATTATCACCCACATTTCCTTAATTCCAAGATATATACTCTTAATTCTCACACACACATCTCTTTCTAGAAAGAATGCATTTTATAAATGATAGATATGCTTAATGTAATTTATTTTCCACAAAAAGTATTAATAAATCGAAGACACATTTTGCAAATGATGGCATATTAGGATTGAGAAAACACTGCATTTGAGTTGCAAATTTTTTTTAAGATTTTATTTATTTATTCATGAGGTACACAGAGAGAGAAGAGAGGCAGAGACACAAGCAGAGGGAGAAGCAGGCTCCATGCAGGGAGCCTGACATGGGACTCGATCCCGGGTCTCCCGGATCAGGCCCTGGGCCAAAGGCACCGCTAAACTGCTGAGCCACCCAGGCTGCCCTTGAGTTGCAAATCTGGGTAATGTTTGTTTTTTCTGTGTAACTGAAATTGTCCTATACTGATGATATGAGTCTAGGCCTAGTGAAAGCAGAAATTTCTTGGATGTCAAGAGAAGAACTAGGGGAAAAAAATCAAGATGATATCCCTTGTGCACTTATACCAATGGCAATTAATTTAACAAGTCATTGGACAATCCAAAGGTCAAAACTGTTCCATTACTTCATTCAGTTCCCATATAGTCAGAAGAATATTGCCCTTCCTTGCTAAACTAACAAAAACCAATCAAGATGAGAAGAGTTATAAAAAATAGTTGAAAGAAAAAAATATGAACTGTTCTAAAATTAAGTAAGGTAGGTCCCATATTCATTTTTCCAGAGAGAAAGAGCAAATATTTTATAGGTATGCTGGAACCTACTCTTATGGAATCCCTAAAGCTGACTGCTAAATTTTCAGGACTTTTGTGAGCCAATCGTTAAATTATTGGTAGCATGAAATGGGCCACAGTGGGAGTATCTCCAACATGGAAATCAGTAAATGCTATAAGTCAGAGCTTTTTGTTCCCCTAGAGAGCCAATTTGCCTGTAAAGCACATGCAAAGACATGTTATAGTAGAACGTTTGCACTTTAGGAAATGGTAAAATCTCCTTTATTGAAAAATATTTGCTTTAGGATAACTGTTTCTCTTTTTCAAAATTTATTAACTTTTTATGTTTAAAATTTTAGAAATTATCTGAAAAACATATGAAACTCTATTGATGAAGCAGAAATATCTTTAAGAGCAATATTTTAGATCAAAAAAAAGTTGACCTAGTTCTGACCTAGCCTCAGTGATCCAATATTATCTTAAAATATTTGATTATCAATATTACCAAACACACAAGAAATTGTCTTACCCTAAAGCCAACAAAAGCTATTGAGCTAAACTAATTCAATTACACACACACACACACACACACACACACACACACACACACACACGGCCACACTGTTCCAATCTAAACAGGATGATTATCATCCACAAAAAAGACACCCCTCTGGGTGTCTGAAATCCACAGGGAAGACAACAGGGCTCCCAGCAGGCATAACCCATCTAAACATTGTCTCCCTGTAGATTCCACAAAGTACAAAATAATATTCCCTCACGGTCAGAATCTGACTGCATGTCCAATGAAAACAGCCTCTGTGAACACTGAATTAAGATAAAGATAACATATTTGATTTTATCTAAGATGCTTATACTTTTTTATGTGAATGCTTTGAGAAAAAAAAAATTAAGGTATTTTTTTTTAAACCAAAACACTTAAAGCATTGAATTTATTCCAAATGGGAGTCATGACTATCAGTCTCTTCTTTATTATTTTCAAAAATATTGAAGAATATATTTCTTGGGAGCATATTAGTATTCATATCATTGTTTCTGATATTGAAAACTGACCTAGTCACAGTTAATCTGGGGAAGGTAAGGCAATCTGTGCACCATATTGGAAGAAGGCCATGGCCAGTGATATCACATAAGTAAAATATAGGAAAGATAAAGCCCCTATAAGCCCTTCATAAAGCTTAAGCCTATAATCAGATCTTAGTAGCAACATTAAACAAAGTCTCATTCCTAAGCAAAGACACTAAGAATGCCTTCTCACAAGGATCTCAGATATTCTAGTACATCTATTTTGTTAGAAAAGAAGGCATCTTTACAGAATAAGTAGAGGTCTTGAAGGTTAAAGTAACTGAATGACATATCTCTACTGCAACTTTTTTTTTAAAGATTTTATTTATTTATTTATCCATGAGAGACACAGAACAAGAGAGAGGCAGAGACACAGGCAGAGGGAGATGCAGGCTCCATGCAGGGAGCCTGATGTGGGACTTGATCCCAGGACCCCAGGATCACGCCCTGAGCCAAAGGCAGACACTCAACTGCTGAGCCACCCGGGTGTCCCTCAACTTTCTTTACAACTATGACTTAATTTTAAAGTATAAATCTTTAAATTTAAGTCTTAGTTTGGTCATGAATACTAAATATCCATATCCAAAGTTCTGCTTCTTTGCTGTTCCTGAAATACTTCATTTTCCTCTTCCATCTCAGAGCCTTTGCATTTGCTGCTTCTTCTCTGTGGAAGGCTTTTCTCCCGGAGATCAGCAGAGCTCACTCCCTCACTGCCTTCAAGTCTTTGCTTAAATACCACTCTGTGAGTGTGTCTTTCCAATATAAAAGAGCAAATTACATTCCCTTTCTCTACCCAGCATTCCTTGTTTCCCTTAGCCTTCCTCCATAGCATTTACCATCACCTAATATAGCATATATGTATTATTAACATTTTTGTTACCTAATTATTGTCATGAGAACAGGATCATCGTCTGTTTTATTCACTGCTATATCCTGAGCACCTAAAGCAATGCCCACATGTAGTGATAGCTTAATTAATAGGTCCTCAATAAATGAAAAGAAGCACAGGATCAGAAGGAACCCAAATGTTCTCTGATGGCTTCAACATGAATTCACTGCAAAACTCCAACTAGAATTACTGCAAACAAACAAAAAAACCTATGTTTAAACACAGAAAAAAAATTTAAAAATAAAAAATAAATAAACACAGTAAATACTATTTCTACACAGCCCTCTTATTGTATCTTTACAATTCTATTCTTCTAATATAAGAAGGAAAATGTTTTTTAATATCACCATAAGAAAGCTATTTACAATTTTACTCTTTTTAGCATTCAAACTATAGAAGAAGAAAAAAACTCTATGGGTCAAATCTGTACAAAGTGGGAAAATTAAATAAATCAACAGAAAATTATAAATAGTGAATTTATTTTTCCGCCAGAGAAAAATAGGATTTTATAAGTATTTTATAAGTATAAAGTGAACATCAATCTCTAGTTGGTTCCCAGTTTCTTAAAAGGAAGAGCATCTGATTTATACATGTAGTCCACAATGATGGTTGAGAATTTTGTTCTCATAGACAAACTTCTGAAGTGGATAGTAAACATTTCTAGAAGATAAGATCAACCACTATTACCAGAACACTATGTTTCAGGACCTGTACTTGCATTAACCACTACCCTACAATCCCACAGGGTAAATTTTTCTTTCCCATTTTTTTTAAAGATTTTATTTATCTATTCATGAGAGAGAGAGGCAGAGACACAGGCAGAGGGAAAAGCAGGCTCCATGCAGGGAGCCTGATGCGGGACTTGATCCCAGGACTCTAGGATCACCCCAAAGGCAGGTAATAAACCACTGAGCCAGCCAGGGATCCCCTCTTTCCCATTTTTATAGATGTAAAAAGATAAATAGAGGGACTAGGATTTTTGCATTGATTGAATGTTGAAGTTGTAAGAGAATATTTGGGTTCCTTCCAACCCCGTGTTGCTGTGATGAGCACCGGGTATTGTATGTAAGTGATGAGTCACTAAATGGTACATCTTAAACAAATATTTCACTTTCTGTTAACTAGCTGGGATTTAAATAAAAACTTGGAAAAAGTAGGAAAAAAAGATTTATTAATTAAGCTGTCACTACATGCAGACATTGCTTAGGCACTCAAGAGTGATTAAAACTTAACGATGCTGATAAAAATAAATTATTGAGTAAATAAATAAATAGAGGGGAAAAGTGAAAAATCTTTCCAACACTTTCTCAGCGAGGTGATCAAGATGAACACCATCAATAAGTCATGCTGATAGCATACATACTCAATATGATGTGATGGAAATGCCACTTCCCCTCTGCAGTGTTCTTCCAAAGACATATAACCCTAGTCTAATCATAAGACAAACCTCAGACAAATATAAATAGACAGGATACAAAATATCTGAAAAAGACTCCTCGAAGATGTCTAGATCCTCACAAGCAGAGAAAGTCAGAGAAGGGAGGCATGACAACTGAATATAAAGTACATCCTGAAATAGAAAACAAACATTAGGGGAAAATTAGTGACATTCAAATAAAATGTGGAGTTAATAATAATAATATGTTAATATTGGCCCTTTAGTTGTGACAAAGGTACCACAGTAATATAAAATGTTAACAATATAAAAAACTGGGGAACGGATGAATAGGAACTCTCTGAACTATTTTTATAACTTTTCTGTAATTCTAAAACTATTCTAAAATTAAAAATTTTTAATATATATATATATATATATTCAAAGTCTTTAACAAAAATGCAAAAAGACATGCATACTCCCATTCCTGACCAAGCCATTTGCCACCCCCAACAACAACATAGTGGTATGTAAGTAGCCCAAGGTGTTCAAACTAGAACCATCATGGATGGTGGCTTGCCTTGGATGAGTGGGGATGACTACTAGCAAGCATAAGTGAGAAGCTGGAAAATGTAATTACCTGGATGAAAGATACTGGTTTTTCTAATTTCAGGGATGGATAGGAGCTTTAGCATCTCAGCTGAGCTCTGGAGCAACAGGGAAGCTCTCTTTCTTATGAAGCAGAAAAGGCTCATTAAGAAGTTTTTGTTACTTGAGGTAAAAATCAATACGGGGCTACTTTGGAGTTGTGGGGAGTAGAGTCCAAAAGAGGGGAGCTCTGGGAGCAGGAAAATACTTACTAGACAGCTCTCGGGACCTAAGGGCAGAAAAGCTTGTCTGCTTAAGGGGCTGTGGCTCTGAGTATTCTGAGGGAGAGATTCCTGACTGAGAGAGACCCAGGTCTCAAAGACATTATAGTTGATGGGGTTTTGGTGTTGTTAATTAAATCTCTCTCAAAAAATAATTAATTAATTGCTTTATTTATTTATTTATTTAAAATAGAAAATAAATAAATAAATAAATGAAAGATAGATAGATATAGATAGATGATAGATAGATATAGATAGATATAGATAGATAGATATAGATAGATATAGATAGATAGATATAGATAGATATAGATAGATATAGATAGATATAGATAGATAGATAGATAGATAGATATAGATATAGATAGATGATAGATGATAGATAGATGATAGATAGATAGATAGATAGATAGATAGATAGATAGATAGATAGATCTCTCAAACCCATATTAAGAATGTATGCAAGTTAGGATATATTTTTTCCCATATGGGATAAGCCAGTGAATGATTATCCCCTCATAGTGTAATTTTTCAATCTATTGTCACTAAAACCTTGAATGTAAAGAATCAAGTATAATTCTCCACTTGGAAGAAGCCTGACAAGGAAATGAAGATAATAGGAAACAGTATTGTGAAGAGTAATTTCAATTTTTGCCTTGGCTATTTGGTATCTCCCGCCATATCTACGCTGATCAAAAACAGTTTTTTTGGTTTGAAAATGAGGTCTGTCCTTCTGAAAAAAAGACCTAAAGGAGACACATGCTTCAAGCAAAATAAAAAGTATGTACCCTCCTACTGGGCTCTGGTCACTTACTGCCCTTATGTATGATTGCCTTCCCCTGGTGTAATAATTTATTGCCTATTAGTTCACTATTTTGCAGGCCCTCTTTTCTCTCTTTGGCTGCATGGGTGACTCTATTAGTGGTAATGAACTGTGTCATGGGTAATCACACCATCAAGACCCATTTACCTTAAGCCCCAAAGCTTGAAACCTTCTCAGCACTCAGTCCTACAAAGAGAAAAAGAGCAATGACCTGCAAAAATGGAGAACTGAGAACCTCTGGAGATATTAAGTTTAAGCTTAATAGTGAGTCATTAATAAATAAGATGCAGTATAATTATCAATATGAACCACATTTAATAATTAATACCTTGCAAACAAAAGGGAAATGAAATACCGAGTGGAATTAGACAGAGGTTATATTCAGCTCCCCTTGAAGATCCAGCTTTGAAGGGGAAATCGCAAACTGTTTAAAATTATGGAAGAACCATCTCCCCAAAGCTCACGTCACAGTGAGCCACTTAGCAAATAGGCTTCCTAACACTCATCCCATCTGTGCTCTTACAAGCTTTACCCATGCTTAATACTAAAAGTACAACCCCTCCCATTTAATTACCACTTTTCACCTTTCATTGAGGTATCGAAAGGTTTGGGTGGAAGTGAGTGATGTATAAAAAATGAGCAGCAAAAGTAGTTAAATCCAATCTTTTTCCTATGTCATTTTTATGTCATATTATTTCCTTCTTATTATAGAAGATTCTTAGGCTAGATTTTTGTTGGCAGTAACCTTCAGCTTCTGCTGACAATCCCGATTTTTGATGACCTATACTTTGTTGAGTAAGGGAAGGGAACTAATAATTACTGAGCATTCACCAAGGTAGACAGACTATCACATTGGTTCTCTGATGCAATTCTCTAAACAAGCCTATGAGATCAGGCTTATTAACACCAATTAATAGCCCAAAAGTTTCAGGCTAAAAGAGGCCAAACCACTAAGTCAAGATCAAAGTGCTGGATTGGGAATTTGACTCCTAATCTTTCCAATCCCAAAGCCTATCATTTTTTTCAATTATGGATCCTAAATACATCTATAAATAGAATATGAAGGTCTCCTTGATGCTTTGTAACTGACCATTTCTAAAGTAATGTCATAGCTATTTATGTAACATTTTGTCAATGCCCCATAATATTTAGCAGTTTGTCACAGCTGAGAGGACAAAGGATCATAGCACTTTCCAAGTCCAAGTCACTGATTCAGAAGGAAATCCAGTCACTGTCCAGCACTCCTAGCCAATCAGGTGGTGATGAAGGGAGGGAAACACCTTTGCACCATCACTCATAAACCCACCCATCTTGCCACTTTGCCCCCTTGCTCCACCCTACCTGGGGTTGGAGGGGAGGGTTACCATTTCTTTCTATAATTTTTAACCTAGCACAAGCAATTTTAACCCTGGTCATGAAACAGGTTCACTTTGCCCTGGAATGAATGAAATCAGAGGTGCTTCAGGATATGTACATTGAACATACAATGTACATTTGAATACCCCGTATTGAAATACGGGGTATTCAAATGTAATATATTTCTTTTTTTCAGTCCTTGTACTAGAAGACCAAACACTTCCCAGGATCTGAGATTCTCTTAGGAATGGAATGTTAGGGATCCCTGAGTGGCGCAGTGGTTTAGCGCGTGCCTTTGGCCCAGGGCGCGATCCTGGAGACCCGGGATCGAATCCCATGTCGGGCTCCCGGTGCATGGAGCCTGCTTCTCCCTCTGCCTGTGTCTCTGCCTCTCTCTCTCTCTCTCTCTCTCGCTCTCTGTGTGACTATCATAAATAAATAAAAATTAAAAAAAGATTAAAAAAAAAAAAAAGGAATGGAATGTTAGTTCATTCATGAATCAATAACTTTATCATCTATGGTTTCAGTGACCCCAATCTCACTTTCCTTCAGAGAGCATTTTCTGGGATGCTGTGAACACAATTAGGTATTCCATGCTTTTTAAGTTGAATAAATGCATTTGTATTTCAGATTTCGTTAAAAATATTCATTCGTTTCTGTTCACACTGCCTAACTCTTACAGTCAAATTTTACTGAAAACATATTTTATTTTTAGCTGAAAGATTAGGAATTTATTTCTCACAATTATGGAGGCTGCAAAGGTTTCAGCTAATACAGTTCTGGTAACAGCTCTCTTTTCAGGTTGGAGACAAATGCCTTCCATGTTCTCACATGGCTTCTTTCATTCTTGTGCATGGAGAGAGAGGGATCAAACACTCTGGGTCTCTTCTCATAAGGACACAAATTCTATTGGATCAGGTCTCTACCGATGTGGCTTTATTTGACCTTAACTACTTCCTCAGAGGCCCTGGGTTGATTTAGGGTAGGGCAAGTATTGGTGTGTAAGCATTTGATAAGAAAGTGCATGGATGGGATTGCTTGCTTTGCACATTAAAGATGAGTTCCTAGAAAAATTATTACCTATAAGCACTAGATGAGAAGCAGCCTAGTTATCCTGGAGAAGACCCCAAACCTTTAAGAATTGGTAATATTTCTAAAAATGAGTATGAAAGTAGAGATAAAAACAGAAGGACCAATTGAATATATAAAGAGTATTTAGAGCCCCAAATCTCCTCCTTGCCTCAGTTCAGAAAACACATTTTTAAGGTTATAATGATAATAGTGATGACAATAATAATAATAATAATAATAATAATAGATGATAGTAAAAATAAATTATCCTGAACAAGTTTTTTTTTCTTAAAAAGTTTTTAATACTTAAAAATTAGAAAAAATGCCAAATGATTATAGTCAATGATTTCTCTCAGGCTGAGTTCAACAATAGAAGCAAGGCTACATTTTAAAATACCTTTGTCACAAGGGTCAAAAAGGCAATTAACATCATCTATAATGATTAGAAAGAAAGTAAAAGACAAACACAATTACCCTGGGACATACAAACTTGGCATCAACTTGTCAAAAAGGAGTCATCTCTTCTAACAGAACTGAATTCAGATCCACTATATATGCAATCTCTCTTAAGAAGAGCTGCAAAATAACAAATTTACCTAATTTCAGGAAATGTCCTCACTGTTCTGTAACCTATTCAAACTCTAGCCATCTTTCAAAGCTCAGATAACCACATTTCCTTCCTAAAGCCATTGATTCCTACCCTGATTGTTCCTCCATCTCCTAAACTCTTTTAATTGTAGGGCTATGGCACACAAAGCAACACACAGCCTAAGTCTATATTATATTGTAAAATGATACAAATACCTTCGCAGATCATTATCATCTCTTACACAAGAAATTGAACCTCTTAAATGCAGAAATTATTTCTATATTTCTCCACTGTAGCTAGCAATGAGCTGGGCACATACTACACTCAGTACATGGTCGTGAACTGACTACTGATTTGCTGGTTTTCTGTATAATGTCCTGCTTTTCATCTTTCTTTATTTGGTTGTAGGCTCTTTCTTTCCTTTTTTAAGCTTTTATTTAAATTCCAGTTACTTAACATACAGTGTAATATTAGTTTCAGGTGTACAACATAGTGATTCAAAACTTATATACATTGTCCTGTGCTCATCATGACGAGGGCCCTCCTTAATCCCATCACCTATTTCACCCATCCCCCTGCCCACCACCCCTCTGGTAACCATCAGTTTGTTCTCTACGGTTAAGCATGTGTTTCTTGGTTTGCCCCTCTCTGTTTCTTTTCCTCTTTGATTTATTTTCTGATCCTGACATTCAAATGTTATTTCCTCTCCTTTTCATCAATCCAAATGCTTCACATTAAAATCTATCCTTAAATCCTGCCTCTTCCAGAAGTCCAGCTGTTGCCCTTGCAAGTGAGCAAACTTCTTTCTTTCAGCAGATAGAAATAAATATTGCCATCATGTTCTTAAACCCCTATTACCTCATGTTATTCTTCAGTGTTTTCCATTGTGCATCTCATTTTCCCATAGATAATAAATTCCCTTAGTTCAGGGGATGTGCCCTCTTTTTTGTATCCTCCACAAAAATAAGCACATGAAATCTAAGGAAATATGGATTGATCTGGTTTCAGATTTATATGACCTGTCACATGTTGTGGTCTCTTCTATTCTCAATTAGCTAATCCATCATATACCTTTTATTTTTCTTCCAAAGAGTGATTGTCTTTCACTTTACAACTTAGACAGGAAAGGGATTTTATTAAATAGCTCAGACTACTTAATAAATGTCGCCCATTTCTCTTGGATTTCCAACACAGTGTTTTTAAGAAGCTCCCAATTCCTGAAGATTTTAAAGTTTTGGGTTTTTTTAAAACTTCTCATTTCAGTTTTTCCCAGTATATGGTCATAGTTCCTTTTCTAAAATCAGGTAACCAAATGACAGACTTTTTTCCCATTATAGCCAGAATACTTAGATGCATTCAATTAGGTTATGATAATTACAATGAAGGCATTTGCCATGAATTACTGTATCATTTCTTTTCTGCTGCTTATATATATACTGACTCTATTTGTCCTGTGGGTTCTGAAAGTCTTATCCAGAGAAGTAGCCCTCTCACCAAATTGTGAAATCACAGAACACTTATTTTTTAAAAAGCAGTATTTTCTCCCATTTTATAGATCCACAGATTAACTATTACAGTGAATACATTTTATCGTTAAATTAACTGTGTGTTTATACAGAAAAGCATAAAAAGTTTTCTTGAACTTCCTAAAATTATTAAAATTGGGGTAATAACCAAAAGTTTTTTATCTTAAATAGAACTCTAAAAGAAATATGTTAGTCAAAAATATTTAATATTCATGTATAAACCAAAGAAAGGAAAAATAGAATATGTATAAACATTAGTGGGTATGAATTTTATTGGGATACATTTATATATTTACCATCATCTGCCATAGAAATATCACTATTTAATATTTCAAGATTTTCAATAAGGAATTGGGATAATATATACACACATGTAATTGTCAGATTTTTAATCTAGACAATTGAACTTTTGTTTTTGTTTAAGACTTGAACATAAACAAATGCCTCTTCCAATTGCTTTAGTAGCTAAAATAACACATTTTTTTTTACTATCACTAAGAGTGATTTATAAGGTTCTTCCCATTGTAATAGTACTTGTTTTATAAATAACATATGCTTCCCTCAAAGTAATTGTAACTCTAAAAGAAAAAAGTGTGAAGTTATTTTTAAAAAATATAGAGTAGGGAATTTTGAAAAATAGAAGATAATGTTGAGAGGAATAAATGTTGCAAATAAAATGTATTTTTCATAATTAACCATGAAATATGAAATATGAATCAAAGGCTTCTTTGAGCACCTTCATTTATTTTTTAAAAATGGAGTTGCATATAGGTAGAGAAAGAGACTGCATTGTAATAGGCAAACATGTCTGCCTACCTTTCAGCTGCAGCCCAATCCCCTTCTCTTCACAGTCGTCTCTTCCCTTCAGTGTCAGGTCTCTGGAGCCCCTTCCTCAACTTCTTATCTCTTTGTTTCTCAATTTACATTTAATTTGATGAGAATAATAAAATTATTTCCTGACCAGTAAAGCAATTGAAAGAGGCAAACATCGTTAGAACTTAATCTAACAAATTAGCGATCAACTGTCCTGATGTCAAGCAATGAAAAACCTGAACATAACAACGTGCTGTCTGAATTCTGAGAGTGTCTCTCTGTAACTCAGGAAAAATTGCTGCTTATTGCTCTATTTGAATCTGTCTTTTCCTGGCACCCCTCACCGTGCAGCCTAGGCCTGTGGCGTCTTATGTTTTCCACAACACTGAGGTGAGTTAGAAAAATAATATTTCCACAAAGCTCTATGCAAAATCTAAAGATGGAATCTCATTTCCATGTCTCTTGGCTCTATACACACAGGTTTTTTTTTTTTTATTTATTTAATGCCCCAAATTCCTTCGTCTTCCATTCTTTAGTCTTATTTCCTCCCTTCCTTCTACTTCTCAAGTGGGACACAACTCACCCATCTTCCCAGGAAGTCTTTGCTTATCATCCCAGGGCAAATTAAATATTCTGTCTCTCTTCCTCTGTGGTCTTGTGCATCGGTCTTTCATGATACTCTGTAATTGTCTGCTTATTTGTCCATCTTTCAAAACATCCTGCCACCCACACTGAGAGTTCCCTTTAAATTGGTACTCTGTCTGGAAGTACTCTGTGCCTCCACCAGATACCCATCGTGGTGCCTGAATCATAAATTTCAGTGAGTGAATGAACAGCTATATTCATAAAGAGCTCCCTTCTTCTCATAGGATAATCTAGACTTGTTAGCCTGGTCCCATAATGACCCCCATCTGCCTTTCCCTCTTTATCTCCTGCAACTTTCCTCAAGTTGTGTGGACACCAAAATGGTCCAGTCATCTAGGACTAATCCTTTCCCATATAGGCTGAGCAATTTGACACCACAGGCCCGTAATGGTCTCATGAAAATATTTTCTGTACAGGATGCAGTGAAAATCAAGATTGGACCCAAATGTTCCAAAAAAAAAAGGTTCCTACCTCAATGCTCCCTGGGGCACTTTGTTCATCATACTAATATAGCACAAATTACATTGTATTATACCTAGCAATACATCTACCTTTCTTTTCATGCTGACATCTTTAATGAGAAAGAGCTGTCTGGGGTTTTTTTGTGCATTCAGAGAGTTTAAGTGACTTTCTCAAGTTCACAGAGCTGGGAAAAAGCAGAGGCAAATCCAGGTATACTGCTTGCAGGTCCAGCACTCTAAAAGGGAAGATCAGTGTTTCTTCTGATCTTCCTTTCTCTTCCACTTGCTCAGGGACATTAATAATTTTAATAATATTAACATAATGCCATCTCTTCCCCATACACATACATACAGACACACACACACACACACACACACACACACACACACTGCCCATTGTATCTTCTTGTAAAGAATACATCTCAAATAACTCTGGAAACCAAAATAAATGTAAGTGGTAAATGGAGAGGCCCTTGCTGGGAAGTATTCTGAATGGGAAGCCAGGCATCAGCACATATCCCTCAAGCTAGGCAAAGTTCCGTTGATATCTGCCATTATTACACAACTTCCTTTGTTGGTGTTTCCTCCTCCTAAATTAAAGTTCTGATGCACCAGATTACATCTAATGAAGGCTGACTACATTGTTTTAATACCTCTTCATGGAAAAAAAAAAACTTTTGAACTATCCCAATATGAAAACCATTTTTGGAGGAGAAACTGCCTGTTAAACTATAATGAAACCCAACGCCTGATATATTTTCTAGAGTGTAGATCTCTTTCACATTTGCTGACAGAGTTCAAATACTCAACAGAGGGCTCTGGGGGCAGGAGTGAGGGAGGCAGGACTTATTTAAGTAGGCCAAGTCGGCTCGAAATAAGTGCAGTCTGAGCACAGGTCTTGGAATCCGAGGCTTTCTGAACTGTAATCCTAGCTCAGACATTGATCCCTCCTGTGACCTAGGATAAATTACTCAACCTTTTTCCCTTGGTTTCCAGATCCTCTAAATAGGGATAATAATCCTGACCTCAGAAGGCTAGTGTATGAATTAAACATCTGAGAGGCCTGATTTTAAAGACAGGCAGAATGAAGCATCTCATTCCTTACAGATACAGTAACTCTTTCACCTCAAGTCACCAAGAACTATGTCTGCTAAAGGGGTTAAAAGACAGCTGATTCTGGTATCTAGCTCCCCTGAAAGTGTTGATGCACCTCAGAAGGAAGTCAGACTCATGAATGAAAGAAACATGAGGCTGGAGGCTTAAAAGTTGAAAACAAAAATAAAAGCAAAAAAATACTGATCTCACCATAACCGCCATGCTTTTCTATCAAACATTCAAGACAGCATTCGAGTTGGAAGGGATTGGCCTTCCTGAGCACCGCTCCTACAAACTAAGCCTTATTCATACATTTTGTTGTTTATGTCAAAGGTTTACAGGTACATTTATTTGAAGAACAACTGAAATTACAATCACTAACAGTTGAAGGATGAGACTCTTCAATACCTGGAAGTTCTATCAAAAATGCCGTTTTAGGTTATGCAGAACAGTAAGATTCTAAGATTGTAATCTTAGCAATAATTAAAATATATAGCGTCAAGTCACCTAAAGAGGGAATGTTTTCTACAACATTACAAATAACTCCAAATTCACTCAACTCAAGATTAATTCCCCGACCCCCACCAGAAAAAGACTAACGTGTCCATAGGAATAAATGTAAAAGAGGGGAAAAATTAACTAAAGTCAGTATAACGTATCTAATTTCATGCTGCCTTTTCTTCTCAGCACCATCTCTTACAGCTCATGGAATCTGCTCCCCTACATTCACAACAGAATACAACATGGTGGTTATTTGTTCATTGAGTTAGTTATTTATTGCTGCATAACAAATTACCACCAGAGTTGGCGGCTTAAAATACCAACATTTATTATCTTACAGTTACTGTTGGCTGGGAATCAGGGCATGGCTTAACAGGATCCTCTGGATTAGGGTCTCTCATAATCAAGATGCATTCAAGGTATCAAGAGGAATTACAATTATTTTGAGACGCAACTGGCAAAGGATCTACTTCCATTCTCACTTAGAACACGTCCGTTGGCGGGATCCACTTTTCGAGCTATTGGACTGAGGGCCTCACTTCCTCCCTGGCCATTGGCCAAAGTCTACTCAGTTCCTTGCCACAGGGGTCTCTCCACAGAACAACTCCTAACACGACAGCTTGCTTCACCAAAACAAGCAAGCGAGAAGAGCTGGAGAAAGAGACTGAAAGAAAGGCAGGACCAGCAAGACTGAAGTCAGTCTTCAGTAACAATTTTAATAGTGACACTTCATCTCTTTGGCCATATTATACTAATTAAAAGTAAGTTGCTAGGTCCAGACTACATTCAGTGGCAGAAGATTACATAGGTTACAAATACTAGAAGATAGGGATCACTGGAGGTCATTCTATTTCTTTTTTTTTAAAGATTTTATTTATTTATTCATGAGAGACACAAAGAGGGAGGCAGAGATATAGGCAGAGGGAGAGGCAGGCTCCCCATGGAGAGCCCAGTGCAGGACTCAATCTCAGGACCCTGGGACCATGACCTGAGCCAAAGGCAGACGCTCAACCACTAAGCCACCCTGGTGCCCACCCTGGAGGTCATTTTAGAAGGCTATCTGTCCCAGACTTCTGCACACTTTATTTTACACCTAATTTCCTTTCCAACTTTATT
Source organism: Canis lupus familiaris (assembly GCF_011100685.1). Classification (NCBI taxonomy): domain Eukaryota; kingdom Metazoa; phylum Chordata; class Mammalia; order Carnivora; family Canidae; genus Canis; species Canis lupus. The sequence continues at coordinate 4,951,592 of NC_049240.1, read as the reverse complement.
GATGTTTAATAGTGTTTTTCAGTGTTAGCATAAGCTTTAATATTTAGTAAATACTTGTATGACATTATTATAAGATATAAAAGATCTTTTAAAGTGTCAGACTGAATGCTAAAATAACAGCACAAAGTCCTCCAAATCACTCAGGGGAGCACAGGACACTGATGTATCCCCAACAGTATGTATAGCAGAAGACCGGAAAAGACGGCAGAGGATGTGTGTAAAGAGTAAGATGACACTGCTCTGTGACAATAACATCAACTCAGTTTATGACTAATGCAAATGTGCTTTTCAATAATGGCTCTCAACACAATCCTTGAATAAAAAGCTTAGATTTGGATTAGTCCAAATTAAGACTTCCATAACATGCCATGTCACTTTTTTTTTCAAATTTAAATAAAATATGTCCATACTCTATGTCTCTGGGTGTGAATGTGAATATGCTCATAAATATAAAGTCTATATTCTATAAATATTTCTAGATGGAATGTTTCTGAAATCTGACCCTTTAGCTCATTTGGACTTATTCAAAGTCATATGCTTAATATTCATGTAAGTTACCTAGGTATATAAGAGGGGGAAAAATGTCACTGAAAATGTTATCTCATTCTGTATTAGTGGATAGATACGTACATATAAAATTTTGTATAACATATATTTGTGGGTATATAAATAATATAGACAAATTAGACAAAAAAAGGTTATTATTGCTCTTATGAAAAACGCCCAAGGAACATTACCTATAAAGAGAAGGTCAGTATCATGATTTATGTATTCCTTCTCAAGAGTAATCATTTGCTTGGAAAGATAATACTTCCTTAAGAACACCGACTCAACTTTCACTCTGATATTGTTGAATACATATTTAATTAGAAATGCTACTTTTAATATACTTACTGAAAGAGTCCTGTATTCAGTTGTGGCATACACCATTGCTCACTAGCCAGTCCTTCTACAAAAATGTCTTTGTTTATTCTAAAATGTCTTATATCTATTATTTCCAAGCACATGGTTATTTCAATTATCCTCAGTTTAGTGGTTCAAGATACAGTACAAAAGATCTATTTCATTTCTGCATCATCAAAGAGAAAAGACAGATTTTTATAGGAATTTGTTTTTCTCTAACTTTGTATCTATGACGAATCAGCCTCTGACTTTCTGGAAAAAGATTCCCTTTCACAAGGGTTTCAAAGCGTCACTTCTGGGTCTGAAAAGCAGAAGCTCACTGTGACTCGATGATTTTAGCTGCTCAAACTCAATGTAACTTAGACTACATTAATTGAGGAACAGTAGCTAGAGAAAAGAAGATAAAATAACCATACCTTTCTTCTGTTCTTTCATCAGACCACAATCTGAGGTGACGTGTTCAGTCAAGGAATCAAATTCAAGTGGAATGTTGATACATTAGAATACCTGCAATCAAAAGCCACCAGAATAATAACTCTAGAAAAGACAGTGAAGAATCTGCAGATGTTGAGGGAGTTTGCTGGGGCTACTGTAACAAAGTGCCACCCAAACCGGGTGGTTTAAACAAGAAAAATTTATTGTCTCCGATCTGGAGGCTATTTATCTGAAATCAAAGTGTTGTAAGGCTTGGTTCCTTCTGAAGACTAGAAAGAAAAGATCTATTCCATGCCTCTCTCCTTGGCTTGCAGATGGCATCTTCCCTGTTCTTCACTTTCACTCTATGCACATATCTCTGCTAAACTCCTTTTTTTTTTTTTTTAATATATAAACACATCTGTTATATCCAATTAGGGTCCACATGAATGACCTTACTTTAACCCGATCACTTCTGTAAACATCCTACCACCAAATAAAGTTACTTTCTGAGGTGCTGGGGGTTAGGACTTCAACACACAAATTTTAGAGGCACACAATTCAATCCATAACAGGTGTCTTAGTAAGGACCAAGTATCTTTAACGGTTTTCAAATTTCTCATGGCCCCAGGCTGAAAAAGAAGAAGAGTGAGACTTTTCTGGGCTGCTCTAAAACACAAAATTAAAATAAATATATAAACTTGGGAAAAAAGGAAATTTCAATTAAATATAAGGAAATACATTCTTGAGAGGCTATATAATAACCTATGGGAAAGGCTTTGGATCTTACAGTCATTGATACAAGAATGTAAAATCTCATCACTAGTAACTGCTAGCTATAGACCTTGGACTGTTTTTTAATTTCTCTCTGCCATGGTTATCACCCTTTGGTAAGACAGAGATAATAACACCTACTTCATACGGTTGCCGTGAAAGCTAAATGAGATGATGTATATTCAACACCCAGCACGGTGCGCAGCACAGATTAGAACCTCCGGTAAGGTGGTTATGAATATCGTTATTATTACTATCTGGAGTTTTCCAATGATTGTAAAGTGATGAGATCATTCTAAAGAATTAAAATTGTGGCTGGAGGGCCACTTTTCACAGATATTATGCTAGGAATTCTTACACTGTTTGGAAGTTGGATAGAGGATTTTTTTTAAGGTTTTTATTTATTTATTCATGAGAGACACATAGAAAGAGGCAGAGACACAGACAAAAGAGGGAGAAAGAGGGAGGAGCAGGCTCCATGAAGGAAGCCTGATGTGGGACTCGATCCCCAGACTTCAGGATCACACCCTGAGCCAAAAGCAGATGCTCAACCACTGAGCCACCTGGGTGCCCCCTGGATAGAGGATTTTTAAGGTCACTTGTAAATTAGTATTTTATAGTTCTAGAAGGTAGATATAAGTTGGAAGTAGATTCATCAGTCCCAATTTTACATCCCCGCTCCCCCTACCACCGCTGGAACAAAAACCAGAGTTGCTGTTGCTTACTTTGGTTGTAGGACTCCTCAACTACCTAATTTCATAACTTACAGCAATATTTTCCCTTGTCGTGTGTTTGATTAATGTTAAAAAATATCCGTACAAACACCAACATCAATTTTAATGTAGTCTTCAATGTCAAATGTTATCACAAAAAGCAACTCTGAGTATCGTACAGTATAGCTCCTTGGGACTGAATGTGTGCCTCCAAATACACACGCATTGTGGGTTTATTAGCATAAATACAAATTAACCTTGTCCTCATGCAATTATATAGAGAGAATGCATCATTCATTCGTTTGTTAATTCCTAAGTCACCAAAACACACTTCAGTACCCTGTTATGTGCCCAAAGACTGTTGTGGGCAGTTGGAACACAAAAAAAAAAAACACAAAAACAAAATAGATATTCTCACTTTCAGGAGTTTTCAGCTTAGTAGTAAAAACAGCTAAGTAGGCATTCAATCACTGAAATAGTGTTGCTATGATAGTGAATTATAGATTATACTTTGATTAAGCTTTGATAATATGGGCACCTAACCACAATTTTGATGATCAGGAAGGATATGGCAGTGAAAGCGTTTCTAAGCTTCGACCTGCCATGTTACCAGGAGTTCACAAATGAAAAGGAGGGGGATAAAACAATTCGAGAAAAGAAAAAAAGTGTGTGTGACTGTTTAGAGTCAAAAACAGGAACCACTCCAGAATTTTCCTGGCAATGAGAAGAAACATGGGTGGTGGAAAATTGCACTGAGCCAACCGTCAGAAGATGTGACATCCTCATTAAGTAGCGGTGGCCCTAACTCCTATCCATAAATGCAGATCTACTCAGTAACAAAAATGCCAGCCAGCTTTAAAGTTCTTACATTATTCAAGATCTTTTATGCAGGCAAATTTTAAAAGATCATAGTATAGACTTATGATGAGATATGGAAGGAGTTGTGGATTATTACCCGTTTACCTTCTACAAGTCAAATCTAATAAATTAAAAAAAAAAAGTCAAATCTCTCTTTCTTCATCAATGACTCATGGTGACTGCCACTGTGAAATTATAAAGGATTAAGCCAGGCAATACCTCTGTCTCAAGAAGGAATTTCAGATGGAGTTGCACAATCAGGATGGGTTTTTCCAATGGAGAAATGACTAGGGATGGACTTATTAATAAGAGAGATGAAACTATCCACTGCTCTGGAGAACACGCAAGGCAGAAACCACATCACAGGGACCCAACATACCTGCAGCAGTGGTTCCCAAACTACCTAAACATAAACTTGGTTTAATTGTTTTAAATACAGAGTCCCTGATTTCAGCTCTGTATGAGCTGATCGTGTTGCTCCAGGTAGAAGCCCAGCAATCTAAATGTACACTCAAGTTGGGTTGACAGAGCCAAGTCATGCCCCTTCCAATGGCTCTTTCTTATGTTTCCAACTTTTTGTTTTGCTTTAGTCCTTTCTCTCTCCTTGCTTCCACATACAGGAATGATCCTAACATATCAGTTTATTTCATGCCTTATGTCTCTGATATAACGCTCCCTCTGTCTTGAAATGTCTTTCCCTGAGCCATGCCTGTCTGTGCCCTATTTACCACGTAATCACAAATACATATTTCAAGATTCATCTCCTTTAAATTTCCCCTATGCCTTCGTTGTTTAAATGTTACCCCTGGGGGGATCCCTGGGTGGCTCAGCAGTTTAGCGCCTGCCTTCGGCCCAGGGCGTGATTCTGGAGACCAGGGATCGAGTCCCACGTCAGGCCCCCTGCGTGGAACCTGCTTCTCCCTCTGCCTGTGTCTGTGCCTCTTGCTCTCTCTGTGTCTCTCATGAATAAATAAATTAAAAATAAATAAATAAGTAACTAAATAAATAAATAAATAAATGTCACTGCTCATTCTTCAAGGGTCTTTAAATTAGCCCTTTCTTGTCATGTAATCTGTAACACATTACTCTGGTTACTTTTCAAAAAACATTTTCCCCTTCTTCTGCAATGTTTGATATAATAGGCACTAAATGAATGCCTGCTGAATGCATGACTAGATAAATGGATGAGATACAATATAGTAAGTAAGGTGCTGAAAAGCATGGATTCTGGAGTTAAACCACCTGGTTTAAACACTCTTTTTTTTTTTAAAGATTTTATTTAAATAGCTGACCAGCTATCTTCTGTTCTAATGTCCAGTTACTTGCCATTTCTTGGCTGTACTTGCATCGGTCACACAATTCCCTCTTTTGATAAGTCATTTTTTTTTTAATGTCATGTGAGTTTATCACTGGGAGACACGGGGGCAACACTACAACATGCTTTGCTGTCTGAGTGGAACTTGAGCAACAGCTGTATGGTAACCATCCTGAGGTGATTAGTCACTGGTCATGATATGTCTGTTACTTACATACAGATTTCTGAACCAGAGAACTCTCAGCAGTTCATACTTCATGCAACTGCAGTTAATACACTGGAGCAAATGACATTTGAATGGTGTTATTGAGGGACTGGTGTTATTTAACTAAACCACGGTAACTGAAGTTCATATATATATATGAATATGCAAAGCAAAGGATGCCACTATTTTAAATTTTATATTCTGGGAGAAAAGTTCTTAATTTTTCTTCAACCAGTAAAACGTATGGCCATATGATCACCATTGCAATGAGAATACCCAGATTTTGGTAGTTGAGCTGCAGTATGGGTAAGGGATTTGGGATTAAGCTCAATTTGTAACCCATTCTGAGTGCTCCTTCTTTTCCACATCAATCCAAATGTACAATTGTGACATATGCCTGGGCTGGGAACCACTACTCTAAAGCCCTCCACAGCAATTAGAAGGTTAGTTGCTACCTTTTTTAATTTGAAAAAAAAAATCTTTAAGCAAGTCATTAATTTAAAATTGTTGTGGTTTTATTTTTAATTATTTGTTTTTATCTTGGTTTGCTTGTTGCATTTCCAAAGGGATCATTGTAAAGGAATGGCTCTACCTGAAGAAAATTTAAATGAGCTTTGACTTTACAGGGTGTGCCCCAGGATCCCACTTCACTCAGACATCCCTCCTTTTCCCTCTTTCCATCTTGGAAAGTAAAATGAAGGATAAAATAAAAAGAGACATAGTATGAATAGCAAAGATTACAAACCTATAAATTAAAATGCTAAAAACAAAAAGATATATACATATTTTAAGAGTATCTTCCCATTAAAAGTAGGAAGGAACCAAACATTCATGCTGAAGAAATAAATCTGGGGGAAAAAGAATTCATGAGAATGTTCATTTTAGTTTTATTTTTGATAAAAAATAAATTGTGAACAACCTAAATGCTAAATAAATAGTGGGGTATATGGTTTTTAAAAATGTAATATACTAACTACATAGAATGTTGCACAAATTTAATCAGCATAAATGTTAATTTTAAATAGACTGTAGCAACAAGGAGAAAATGTAAATGCTATCAAGTGAAAAAAATGGAAAACAAGATATTTCCAGTCCAAGAAAACAAGGCAAGAGAGTTGATATTTCTGCCCTTTACCCCATAGTAGAAATACTGCTGCTCAGTCTTTCCCAGTCCCAGCATGAGGCACAAGTTGATGCTCAACCTGTTGCCTACTGTAACCTCTCAGATGCACTCAAGAGAAATAAAACTGGGGTGGCCAGGTGACCCAGTTGGTTAAGTGTCCAACTGAAATTTTGGATCTCAGGTCATGATCTCAGGGACCTGAGATGGAGCCCCATGTCCAGCCCTGCACTCAGTGTGGAGTCTGCTTAAGATTCTCTCTCTCCTCCCTCTGCCCCTCCATGTTCTTTCTCTCTCTCTCTCAAGTAAATAAATCTTTATAAAAGAGAGAGAAATAGTACTGACATAACTGGGTCCTGTTACATCCAGTTTCCTGACTTTAATGGAATCAAAATAGTAGACAAAAACTCATCCTGTTTCCTAATATAAAGGTAATATTATGTTCCCCTCTGAATCTCCAAGCCTATCCCCACCCTCCCATATCCTAAATAGTATATCGGTGTGATCCAGTACCAGGAAGGATATGATAATCTTCCTAATCATGGATTATACTTATACTAAAAGAAAGAGAGGGGCAATGTGCCTGGAATTTCTTTTCCCCTTGTCTTTCTCCTCCTGCATGCTTCTCCTCCTCCTCCATCTTTTTCTTTCCCTTTTCCCCTTTTGTATCTATCTGTTCTTTCTGCATAATCTCACTTCTAACCTGATCAGGACAGGGAGGTTATCTTTTCTGACAACCTTCCACCCTGAAATGATCAAAGTGGACCCATGGGTCAATGACCCTAAGGTTTTCCAAGGGAATCTTCTTCCCAGTGTTCAGTTCAGAGTAGAATCTCTACATGAAGACAAATAAACCTCCCTCTTGATAATATTAATCTTCTCTCACAACCGCTAGATATGTGTCACATTTCTATAATTATCCTACCTCCATAAGTGAGAATGGGGAAGGATAGCAGTGATGTTAAAATACACGTATTTGGGGGCAAGGCTAAAGTCTTCTATTGAAAATTGAGAATTAGGAATTTATACACATCCTTTGTTCGCCAAATGCTGTTTTTCTTACCTCACAACCACAAACTTTACAATCAACACATGACTGAAGACAAAGGGATAGACATCTTCTGGGCCAGGGTCAGATTACTAAAGTGCTTCTTAAAATGCAGACATCTGGGCCCCATGGCTAACCTATCCATGTTAGAAGTGAGAGTAGGGATGAGGTAGAGGTGAAATGGCGTTGAGAATCTGCATTTTTTACAAGTTATCCAGGTGATCTTTATGAACTCTAAAGTTTGGACATTGCTGCTAGCCTATTTTCTTCCAGTCCTAAGAATGACCCACAGTCTCCAAAGTAGCACATATTATCTCAATAAGCCTTCAAAACAGACCAGGATTGATGCAAATGGCATTATTCTTCCCAATTACCCATTTCCATTCCCCTTCCTAAAAGAGGATTACATTTGTCCCTATTTTTGCCCTGTGACTCTCAGGGCTTCTCTTTGGAAAAAAAAAACAAAAAACAAAACAAAAAACCTCCACTACCACCTCATTTACATCACACTTGACCATGTAACTTACTATGGCAAGGAGAGCAATACATGCAACACCTGGGCAGAAGTTTCAAGTGCCCCCGCAGAGCTCTGTCCTTGCTCTTTCCACCACCACAAGACTAATATAAGCCTTTTCCTTTGATCTGGATTCCCAAATGAAAAAGATAAGTGATGCAGAGCCACAACTCTTCCTGCAGCTACATGGACAGAGTGAGAAATAAACTGCTATCTTTGTAAACTACTGAGATTTTTTTTTTCAGAGTATAATGTAGAGAATGATTTCTGATCCAAGGAGATAAAAGATATTTTTTTTAAGATTTCCTTCCCTAAGAAAAAAATAATAGTATGTATGGCCACATAAATGCAAAAGGTGACTTGCACTGCCCCTAAGATTGTGCAGTTAGTATACCGCCAATCCTCAATGAAAGGACAGACCTAATGCATACACAGTTACATACCAGTCTCACCCTGCCATAGGTCCCCAGCCTGCATTGTCTCAAGGACAACAGTGACAGCTCTAATCTGTCTTCAAAACATTGCAAGGAGGGCTTATTTGCCTTGTTCCTCTCCTACACACACACACACACACACACACACACACACACACACACCCCGTTTGGGCAAGGAAGGATACCACCAGGCAAATTGCCTTCAAATACACAATCTATCTAATTTCTTCAAGGCTTTTCCTGTTTGCTTTTCCAAATTCACCTTCTCATCTTCCATGGCAACAGGGCAAGACAGAATGGTTCTGTTTTAATATTCAAGAGCTGTTGCTCCCAGACAATGTAGTGCTGTTCAGCAGAAAAACCCTATTCAGCATACAAAAAATTCCTTCAACCTCCCTTCTCATCACTTATGAATTAAAGATACCCTCTCCAATACCTTTGCCAGGCCCCTGGTTTCATCTTCCTGATGGCATGGGCTACGAACACAAATCAGGATGAAAAATAAAGTGTATGGCTAAGTCATTTGCTATCTACTCATTCCTTTCTATAAATCAACAAAATGGCAGGATTCTGAAATAGATATATAACATTAGCTTGATAAATACCATTTGGATCTGGAGTCCTATACATGGAAAAGAATTCCAAGAAGCTACCTTTCTTTAACTTCTGGTCCTCTACCGTAAATAAAAATATTATGTAGATTTCTAAAAAGAATTCTAAAAGATGCTGCAAGCAAGTATAATTGATATACTGAAAATATACATGCAGATCTACTCTGTACCTAGGTGACAAATAAGTCACATGGAATTTTACTAAAGCAATTATCACATGCCATTTGTGCTTCATGATTAGTCTGGCATCACTCACTATATAGTATAAAAGCAAATGTCTCTGTTTGATAACAAAAAAACTAGTAATTCCTCCAAGTGTAATTAGAGTCATGTCATTTGGCACAATGGGTTTTAAAGTGGTATGTGACCACCTTCAAAGCCCAAAGACTTCTCAAATACAATTTTTTCAAGTGTGCTTGAAGGTGCTACCATAAACCAGAGCTCTTGGTTCCCAATATGTTGTTTCAAATGTAAAGAAGAGATGTTTCCATAAAGAAAGGGCTGTTAAGGAGTCACCATCAATCACCAAGGAGAATCAAAGATCCCATTGCTCCATAATTCAAACCAATTGAGGCAGAGGTAATAATAGTGAAAATTCTTCTTGTTACTTCACTTAGAAGCCCCTGATGCTGCTGCACTATTTATATTTAACTGTTAGCAGGATCCCAGTATGGTCCGTGAGTTTCTGAGGCTTTGAGTCCAGATTAGAAAACAAAGGTGTCTGTGACTCCACAAGATGCCTCCATGGGGACAGTTCTGGGCCAAGATAACTAGTGGAAACCTGACAAATTATTTAGATTCTTTCCCCTTCCTTCCCTAACTGCAAGAATCCAAGACATTCCAAAAGGTTTAGAAGCCTCTCACTTGGTCCAACACTTCCTGGAATACCTCAGATGGCCCCAGTATTGTTTTCTAACCCCAGGGAACATCCAGATTTCTGGAACTGACAAAAAAAGGATACACTCACACTGATTATGGGCCGGACTATGGGCCCATTGGCTCAGATTTACAGTCAAACAAATACTCAGATAAATCTCATCTCCCCAAAGTTCATGGGTACAAAATGTCAGGCTTCATTCATCAAACTGGCAGTCACTGCCACAGGCACCTTCATCCTACCAAATGTATCATTACTTTGATGGGGACAAGGATGCCCTCCATTTCCCAGAGATTCTTTTACTCCCCTTACACCTTCTTATATCATTTTCTTCCCTATCCCCCTCCAAAATATATGACCATAATAAGAATGCCATCTAGACTGGTTAGGGCATTTGTTCATTAAAAAGCGAACTCTCAGCTAAATGAAGAGCCAAAGATCATTAGAGGTGACAGAGCATAGAATTTTTGAAATGAGTACCTCCCATAAGGCCTCAAATATCACCTTGGCCGTTTACGACTCTCTTGGTGTGTATTTTATACACCATTTATTTAAAACAGCTTTGAGAGAAGGTCATTCAGGTATTTGGATGTGGGTTAACATCTAAAATGAACCATGGTTTATTATTCCTCTTATTGTCCACTTAGTAAGGATAGTATAGTAGATGGTTTAAGACTATGGCCTCATTTGAGAAAGTGCAAAAACAGCATTTTTTTCCATGCACATTTGAATGAATATCTTGATATTTAAGGCTCTAACCCTTTAGGAATGAATGGTAATTTTGTGCATATAGTATATCTGTACCTCATCCTCTTAACTCTCGAGCATAATACCCTAAGTCAGAAGAGCTGCAGCAAAAGGACATTAGTGTCTGCAGCAGTGTTCTGTTTAAATGAATTGGATCTATGAGACAATCTTATCAAGCTTGTTTTAGTGTAAGTGGCAGCTTTATGTTGAAGAACAAGAGGAAGTAGTGAAGGATACCGCGATGCTTCATAAACCTGCAAGATTTTTACAAGCCAGGATAGATGTTGAGATAATGAGAACAGATTTACTTGTCAGAGGTTCTGATGTCAAAACTAGAGTTTTCTATGATTTTTCCAAAGGAATACTTTTTGATACATTCACAACACAATAGCACTCCCCGCAACTGATGATCTATAGAAACTATGTAAATTAATATCAGAAAGAAGCATCTACTTCTGATTGTCAGGAATGCCTGTGAGTAATAAGAAAGTTACTCTAAGCACTGCAATATTTTTGAATGTTAACTTTTGCAAGCCTGTTTCAAGTTTGCTCTTGCTATTCTGGAACTAACTGAATAGTCATACATGTAGAGAAAAAGCAATTCATTTGAGACTCTTAGCAGGATTTTTAAGAAACTTCTTCACAGGTAGGAACTAAGACAATTTAGTAACCATGTGGCAAAAGATGAAGCTCAGTCATTAAAACATCTTTGAGAAGAATTGGGAAGAGTTAAATACTTAAGACTCAGGATGGAAAGAGGTTAATGGTGGATGCCCCAAGAGTACACTTTAAAACTATTAACATTCAATAAATTTATTAACCTGGGAAAAGAATGGATTGTGAATTTAAAAGTTTGCTAGTGTTACTTAAGTGTTAAGAGAATTCAGGAAGGAGAGGAGTTTAAGAGCTACCAGGGGCTATCTGATTTCTTTCTGTTATGCCCTCTGGGTGAAGCCTATCAACAGGCCTGCTGGGAAATGTATTAGCATTAAGAGACCATGACCGGTTTCCCTACAAGAGGACCCAAGAAAGTACTTTAGATTCTTGAAAGGGGAAGAGGTAAAGGGCACTCTTGTCAGAACTATACTAGAAAGAAAGATACATCTTAAGTATTTGTTGCATACATAAAGGTAATCATCCAGTGTTGCCAAAGAATCCATACAGTAAATACTAGGAATCAAAAAAGAATTGGGAAGATCTGTTCAAACTGGTTTAAGAAATGAAAATCGAAGGAAAAAAAAAACATAATTAGTTTGTGTCAGTATCTAAACCAGTCTCGCAGACATACAGTGAATACCATTTTTTACTTTGATAAGCAAAGTTAGTAGAATTTTACTTAAAAATGTAAAGGGATTTCAAACACTAGGCCCTATTATTTCCCTTAAGACCAGTACCCCCAGCTGCTCCAAATGGAGCAGCAAAGTGAAATTAACCAATTCCCTTGAAAGGCTGTAGAGGTTCAGCTTCAGGGGGCTTGTTAATTTCTCTTCTCCAGGGGTTCCAAGGGAGGCCTGAGAGCAGAGCAGGAAGGCATAGTGGAAAAAAGAGAAATTAACAAGCTTTCTAAAGTATTGCTACCCCCACTTCTTTCCTGGGAATTGCTTAATTTCACTTTGCAACTCCATTCAGATCAACTCACATTTGAGATAAGCTCCAATTAAAAAGAGGGAGAGGGGAAACAAAGACAATAGGGTAGGAAAGGAAGGAAATGGAGAGAATTTAAATCAATGACCTCAACTCAAAGCATTCCCCTAAAATACTCAAAGCACTTCACCCATGAAGAGAACACGTATGTCTAAACATCTAGCCAAGGTTAAAAACAAAGTACTTTTTTAAAAATTAATTTTAGCATCCTTTAGCATCTTAGTAGAACTTCTGATACACAAATAGTTTCTACTTTACCTGAATCAAAGGGTTAAAGGCCATTTGTTTAAAACCGATCTGTATAATACTCATTGTCTCTTCAAATCTACATCATGACTATCGACCCATTTCCAAAAATAAAGGGATCATAAGAGGAAGAAATTAGAAGGGAAAAGAGGGTTGAAGGGGAAAAGTGCATATAAATTACCTAAAGTTGAGGTATTTTGTTTTTTAAGGTGTTGTGAAGAATTTAAGTTAATATACGCATTCGATTTATTACATCACTGAATAATGGCCAAATTTTCACTAAGAAACCACAGAATATGTAAAATCACTAAAATATATAATGTGATAGAGCTCTTAGATTAGTATAAATAAGTGTTCAATAAAGCACTATGTCTTAAAATTACTTAACCATAATCTATAGGTTACTTCTATCTGTGCTTCTCTTCTATAAAGTTTGTAAAACTCTTTCCTTACAGACTGTTTCACCTTTGATACATTTGACTGAAACCAACCAATAATGTTAAAACAATTAAAGATATATGAATTACTTGGTGTTATCAAATATTCTTGTAGATACGGTGATAAAAAAGAAAAAGCACAGCTTTGATGATAGATACCAAATAAAATCTAAGTTAACAATTTCCTAGTTAGAATCCACACATGTGGCACTGGGCCAATTACTAGGCCTTCCAAAGAAAGAAATTTCAACTTTCAGAAAAGAAGATAATAAAATCCATAATAAAATCTCTCTGTTCAAATAAGGGACTCTTTGATTAGAGGACATGTATGTAAGGTAGCCAAGACAATGCATACCAAGGGTCCAGAAAACAATAGCTATAACTGCCATTATTAAAGTTTAATACAGATAAGACTAAGGCTAAAGAGTAATTTCAGAGATCATCTAGACAAGTGATTCCCAAAACTAGTTTTGCATCATCCTAATCTGTATGGAGCTTTATAAAAATAGAGATTTCAGGGTTCTTTCTCAAATTTATTAGATCAGAACTTCTGTGAATGCTGTCCAGATATCTATTTCCAATTCAATATATTATTTGTATTAATGAGATAGGTCACCTGACAATATCTCACAATGGCAACACGAAAACTAGAACCCTAGGGTTCCTGTGTCTCCACTTAAACTTGTCTGTTATACACTATACCGCTATGGTCAACTACAGTGTAATACTCATGGTGTCCTTAAGTCTGATTAGCCTTTCATTTTTAACATTTAGTGGTTAGATTCTATAAGCATGATAAATCCCACTATCCTTTTATCTGAACTCCATTCTTCCAGGCAGACAACACCCAAGTACATACTTTGCCTACTTCCTATAGGTTCTTTCTGTTACTTTGTCACTGTTGTTTTTATAGAGACAGAGTTCAATCTGGAACTCAGATACACCAGCTTCAATGAAAGCACATAAAAAGAATATTTAACTTAAATGTAAACTTATACTTCTAACAAGATGGAGTAACAGGGACTATATTTCTCTTCCTGTTTGAAGCAACTGAAAATCTGTACAGAATATATACAAAACAGTTAAGACACTGGACATCAAGGGGTCTGAATTAAAGGGTCTTAGAATATGCCACCCCAAATATCCTCATTGGGCATAGACCCTATTTTGAGCTAAAGGCATATGAAAAATAGTAGATACAAGAAAGGCAGGCTGACCTCACAGTTTCTCCCTAGAAGCTAAAAACCCCAAGGAGATGCCTTCCCTATACCAGGAGGAAATGAAAATTCTTATCATGAGAGACAGGAAGTCAAGACCAAGAGAAATCTGTACAGACAAACCTGTTAAAATGAACCTACTCTTCCTTTAGCCTCCCCATGTTTACTAGTTGCTTTTTCACAATTACTACTCTTTGTTCAACCTAGTACATAAACTTAGGCCTAACCACTTTTTAGGTCTCCATTTTCCTATTGAAGACTCTCAAGAACATGTAAAGTTAAAACTGCTCTAATTTCCTCCTGTTGATAGGTCTTATATCAACTTAATCCTCAGGCCTAGCTGGAGACTCTAAGAGTATAAAGGAAAAGTTTTACCTACTTTCACAACAAATGACTGTGATTCCTGCAAAATTGTAAATAAATAAGATAATGCCTACAATGCCCATCTTACTCGCCCAAAGAGAGTTTCCAGGCCACAGTGTAGGGAGAAGAAAGCCAGGACAAGCTAAAAAAGAGCTCAAGTAATAGAAAATACTTCTCTGACCACAACAGAATTGAATTAGAAATCAACAATATATTTGGACAATCTCCAAATATATGGAAACTAAATAACAACCTCTTAAGTAACCTATGGGTCAAAGAAGAAATCAAAAGTGATATTGGAAATAGAAAGTTTTCTGAACTAAATGAAAACACACATCAAAATTTATGCAATGCAGGCAAAAGAATACAGGAGTACTAAGCATATAGCACTAACATGCCTATATTAGAAAAAAAAAAAAGAAAGGTCTCATTTCTACATGAAGAAAAAAAGAGCAAATTAAATCTGAAGTACTCCGAAGAGAAAAATAACAAAAGATCAAAGTGGAAATCAATGAAATAGAAATAAAAACAAGAGAAAAACCAAGTGCCAAAATGAAAATCTGGTTATATTAGATTAATGAAAATCTGTAAGTCTCTAACCATACTGATCAGGGGGAAAAAGACAAATTATCAATAGCAAAATTGAGATAGATGGTATCAGTACAGATTTTACATATATTAAAAGAATCATAAGGGAATATTATGAACAACTTGATGATAATACATTTGGCAACTTAGATAAAATGGGCAAATTCCTTGAAGACACAAACTCCCAACACTTACTTAAGAAATAGCTGAAAATTAACAACTCAGGAAATAACAGATGTTGGTGAGGATGTGGAGAAAGGGGAACCTTCTCACACTCTTGGTGGGAATGCAAACTGCTGCGGCCACTCTGGAAAACAATAAGGAGGTTCCTCAAGAAGTTAAAAATAGAGCTACCCTAGGATGCAGCAATTCCATTACTAAGTATTTGTCTAAAGGATCCAAAAATAGTGATTTGAAGGGACACACATACCCCAATGTTTATAGCCACAATGTCCACAAATACCCAAAATATGGAGAAAGCCCAGATGTCCTACAACAGATGAATAAAGATGTTGTGTGTGCATGTGTGTGTGTATATATATATATATATCAGAATATCAGTCATCAAAAATAATGAAATCCTGACATTTGCAACAATGTGGATGGAACTAGAGTATGTTATTCTAAGCAGAATAATTCAAAGAAAGGCAAATACCCTATGATTTGACTCATGTGGAATTGAAGAAACAAAACTGTTAACCATAGGGGAAGAGAATGAAAAATAAAATAAAAACAGAAAGGGAGGCAAACCATAAGAGCTCTTGACTATGGGGAACAAACTGAGGGTTACTGAAGTGGGGGACGCGGTAACTGGGTGATGGGCATTAAGGAGGGCACTTGATGTAATGAGCACTGGGTGTTATATGCAACTGATGAATCACTAAATTCTACTTCTGAAACTAATAATACACTATATGTTAACTAGTTTGAATTTAAATTTAAAAAGAAGAAATAGCCTGAATATATATACATATATATATATGTTATATATATATATATATACACACACACACTAAAGAAATTAAATTGAAGTAAAAAAAAATCATCTCACAAAGAAAAGTGACAGGAAAGGATTACCAAGGGGCATTAGGATATTTTTGGAAATTGACAGATATGTTCATTATCTTTATTGTAGTTACCATATCAAAGTGAAGATATATGTCAAAACTTACCGGATTGTACATTTTATATATGTGCTGTCTATTGCATGTTGATGAAACTGATAAAAATATGATACAGAAAATTCTGATTGCATTTAGTAAAGCTGTGATAGTTGGCAGCCTGTTCATTCAGGAGAACACAAAAAAATTAACAATCAGAAACATATAACTCCAATATTGATAAGTGGTCCAAAAGAGAGCCTTCAACCAGAGAGTACAAATCCTTCAAATTTAATGACATCTTAGATCTTCTAGAAGTATCTTTTGCCTCCTTTGGGTTATATATGATTATTTGAATATCTAGTACAAGAAAAAAAAATCTAGTATTTTCAAAAGTCTTGTGTTTCCTCCTAGAGACAAAAGACTATAACAACATTATGGAAATCAATCAGAGATAAAGAATATTTCTGTGTCAGGGTGTGGATAGTCTGTTCATCTCTCTCAGAGAGAGATTAGTTGTCACCAATATTTGCCCCACTGCAGTCCCAGACCTTTGTGATGAGTGATTGTCTTCTTCCCTTTTCCTTCTCTTTGTGCTTCAGTACCTCTTCCCTCACCTGGCTGTCGTGGACTTGTTACCTAGTTAGGATCTAAACAGAAGAGAGAGAAGAGGCAAAGGGGCTGGAGAGTTCTTATATGATGGGCCCTGAAATAGCTGTGTTATAGACCCTTCCTTTATGGGAGCATTCTTGGGTTCCTGGGAGACCCTCCATAGAAAAACTGTTACTAGCAGGTCTCCATGCAAATACTCCCTTGCTCAGAACTCTTCTCTAAGCTTTTGGACTTTTGGCTGTATACTTAGAATACCTTTTTTTTTTTTTTCAGATTTTTCCTTGCCCTTTCAAGCACACCACTTGAATAAAATCTAAAATGACCTTTACCACACTCTTTGTCTCAGAGGACTCACAATCTGTCCGTGGAAAACTGCCTAAACTTTGTAGTCCTTTAGGAGTGCAGTTACACTCTGTGTTAGTTTTCTAGGGCTGCCATAACAAAGTACCACAAACTGCGTGGATTAATACAATAGAAACTTATTGTTTCACAATTCTGCAGACTAGAAATATAAAATGATGGTGTTGGCTGGGCCGTGTTGACTCAGAAAACTGTAGGGAAGAATTATTCCCGGCCTCTTCTGCTTTGTGGTATTTGCCAATAACCCTTGGCATTCCTTGGCTTGGAAATACACCCCAACCTGTACCTCTGCCGTCACATGGCCATTTTATCCCTGCGTGTCTCTGCCTCTTCTTCTTTGTTTATAAAGACACTAGTCTTATTAAACGAGAGCCCACCCTAATTGAGTATTACCTCATGTTGACTTGATCGCATCTATAAAGACCCTATTTCTTTTTTTTAATAAAATTTTTTATTGGTGTTCAATTTACCAACATATAGAATAACACCCAGTGCTCATCCCATCAAGTGCCCCCCTCAGTGCCTGTCACCCAGTCACCCCCACCCCCCGCCCACCTCCCTTTCTACCACCCCTAGTTCGTTTCCCAGAGTTAGGAGTCACTCATGTTCTGTTAAAGACCCTATTTCTAAGCTGAGTTACACTCACAGGTATTGAGGCTGAACTTCAACATAGCTTTTGGAGGGAAAGCAATTCAACCCATAATACACACAAACCATTCCCAAGGTATCCCAATGCTCTACTACCACCAGGTCCCCAAGCAGATAGCATTCTCTGGCCTGAGACAAGCACCAATCCTCACTGTACTGTAAGCCCTCCAAATGGTTGCTTTAGAGCTCCTTTCATGGCATCTGAGATGAGAGGAAAACATCCCCTTCCCACTCAATACCCACTTCCTTTAAAGTCCCGTACAGATGATTCAGTATTTCCTTCTGGAACATGGATACAGTCAGCACTGATTGTATTAGGACTTCAGTCCAAAGTGAAGCAGAAATAGCTCAATACTTAATACACCTTTATAAGAGTAGTTCAACAATACTTCTCTGTTAAAGCAGAGGCACACTAACCACATGTATGATCAGAAATTTCATTTTCAAACATTAAAATAAAAAGCAAACATTGCCCAAAGTAAGACTTTCTGCCTTCTCTGTTGCTTCCTCAATAGGTGAAACCAGATGATCTTTATTTAAGTCATGTGGTATTACTGACTTATAAATGCATAGTGTGATCATGAGTAATAAGCCCGAAGCACAATAACTGAAATAACTAACTCATGCAGAAGACTAAGGTTAGTCTGTAACCTAAATATCTATCCCTCCAAATAATTTTTGTTAAACAAATAATAAAATTAGTTCATTTGACACCTTTCACCTAATTGGCTTGTAGGTAAAATTCAGATGAGAGTAAAAATGGCCAAGACCAAGCATAAAAGAGCACAAACTAAAGGTAGAAACGTAAAAGGTAGGGGTAATCTAGAAATAGAAGGACTGTTGTAAGAATTGTTGAACACATTTAAAATAATAAAAGGTAAAAAGTGAAAGTGGTTGTATTTCACATGATTCCAAAAACACAACAGACTTTTGTAGAATCTATTGCTTATAAGAAATTTGTTAATGGCACCTACGACAGCTGAGGTTAGATGACTGATTGCAATCATCTCGAGTTACGGAGTAAACATGGTCACACACTTAAAACATGTGCTATTGCCACTGCATCAGATCATGGCTTCCCTCATCATAATTTCCTCTTCTAAGTCCCAAGAGCTATGTGAACCCTACTTGAGAGAGGGTACTTTTTCCAAAGTTCCAACACATAGCATCTTTTATTTCTTCTGTAAATATATATTAAATAAATATATTATATTATATACATTATATATAATATAATATATATTATTTATATTTATAATATATTATAAATATAAATATATATATATATGTTCATTTGAGTTTGAAATATTATTGCATAGGTCCAAACTATATCACTAAGCCAGAAAAGCTACTTTATACCACTAAAAATTTTTTGCATTCATGCACAGTAATACCTCTCCTCCTCTTGCCCCCTACATTTACACACACTTGCCTTAAACTGATACTTCAGTACATTCTTTATTCAATCATCCCTGCTTAGTACTTTTTGCAAGTCAGGGCAGCATCAGCGACTTCTTGTGACACATACATGGTTAGAATTACAAAATCTTCTTGGGAAAGTTGAGCTGTGACATTCTCTCACTTCCTTATTTTGCCCACTCTAACCCCTGGCTCTTTGAGATTCTGTTCTCTCATAAAATATGTTACCAACAGACTCTACTTAGTTTCTACTTTATGAATGAAAGTTGTCAAATAGATCTCAGCTCCAGCGCCATTAATCCCAAAGTTTCTGTGGCTCTGAATGAAATTACTTTTCAAGTTTTACTTTTGTGGGACTAAAAGAACCACTTTAGGAAATTTGGGAGCTAGATACAATAGTTTTTACTCCGTCTGTCCACATTTGCTTTTCCTGAGCATCATTTTCTCCCTCCTGTCTGCCCTCCCCTGCCAGCAAAATGCCTTCTTTCTCCTGCTCTCTGGTACTAATGTGATGGTCAATGTGAAAGTGACCCAAATTTATTTTCAAGAAGGTGTTATATATCTGATAAATAATACCTTGGGAATATTTACATTTCTAAATAATACTACACAAAAGGAAGAAACTCTTTAAAAATGGGAATCAGAGCAATAACAAAAAAATAAAAAATAAATTTAAAAAACCCCAAAAAATCAGTGATGGAATTTGGGCCAACCTCTCAGTCCCATTTAATCAAAAAAAAAAAAATCTAATTTTAAACATTGTAAAAGTTCTATCCAAGAACATTAAGAATTCCTTTCCTAAAAAAAAAAAAAAAGAATTCCTTACCTTATCCTTTCTGAAGCTTCTTCTTTCCCTCCCTCTCCCCATTTCTGGGCAGGAAATCTGAAATGCACGAGTGGCTGACCTCCTCTTTCTTCCTAACTCCCCCTCTTCTCCTCGTTCTCTGTCACTCCTTTGATGAGTCCAGGGTCAGACCCCCCGTAGTGAGAGGATTCAAGGGGAAGTGGCCCAACCATACCAGGTTGTTAGAGTTATGGTCAGGGCCCTTTGGGTAATAGATTGCCTCACTGGTGATATTGACTCCTTGGAGCTCTTCCGCTAAGGATCTCCAACTGCAGGTCATTGAACCTGAGCAAGACCGTTTGCCCAGCTGGCTGTTTATGACTCATCTGTGCTTCGGGTGGTCCTCTCTGAGGTCTTTTTGCCCCTTAGTCCCTTCGGGTAGAATCCCTTTCAACCTGACCGACAGTCAGTTCCCTTCAGGAGAATTCAAATCTAGATGTTGGAAGGCTACCACTGGAGCAGGTGCAGCTCATTCCTAGAGATTCTCTTTCTCGACCCCCCGCCCATATAGGGGCAGCTCTAGTCACAGCCACTCATCATTAGACTCTTTAAGAATAACTTGTCTTACAAAACATGAGAGATCCCTAACTCTGGGAAATGAACAAGGGGTGGTAGAAAGGGAGGTGGGCGGGGGGTGGGGGTGACTGGGTGACAGGCACTGAGGGGGACACTTGATGGGATGAGCACCGGGTGTTATGCTATATGTTGGCAAATGAACTCAAATAAAAAATTTAAAAAAAAAAAAAAGAATAACTTGTCTTAATCAAGGGCTTGGCCAACACATGTCAGGATCTTCAACTGATCCCTCCCCGAAGCCTTCTTACTTAGAGGGGGGAGGAAAGCACTTAATTCTTCTTTCTCATCCCAGCAACATATAGAAAATGCTCTTCAAAGAAATGTTTTTCCTAAAACCTTTTTTTACCTCCATCTTTTATCTATGCCTGTGGGTAGGTGATGGCTAATGTAGGCAGATCCAAGTTACAACCTCCCCATTTTCAAGTCTAGCTCCTTGGTTTAGAATGTTTTGTTCACCAACTTAGAAAATACCACTGAATGGCTTGTTGCTTACATAAAATGTTTTAATATTAGAGCAGTCCGGAAAATGTGATTGTCAGCCTTGTGAATACCTAAGGAGTTCAAGCAGAGGCTAGATCTCTATCTAGACTGTCAGAGCACAGGTAAGGCTCTAGCATAGATCTGGAAGTTCTTGGGGCCTAATGATCCACAGGCTGCCTCCATATAGGATGAGCAGACGGGTTCCCCTAGTTTTCAAAGGCAAACCAAGGGAAGAACATCAACAGAAAACCAGAATATCATTCAGCTCAATAAACATCTCCACATATCCTACTTGGCTATCATTTATTTGATCTCTTCTCATTTTGTTTGAATTGGCATATCATGATAGCACCAGGCTTGTTATTTCAACCTTAACATAAAATCCCTAGAGGGATAAAAGGAGCATTCTGGGTTGTGATACATCAAGGATTCAGATAATCAAAAGGACTTTAAAAATAAAACAGTAACAACATTGGAGTAGTTATGTAATGTGGAAATATTCAACATCACTGTTTAAAAATAATTATGAATAATTACAATAACAACAATTAAAATAATTTTGTTCTCTCCTTCCTTTCCTTCAGGCTCCTTTGTTTTAATTGCATTTCAGTATTTTCTTTCTTAGGCCAGATATTATCAAACACAATTAGAGTCCTCCTTGCCCCCCACAAAGTTGCCTTGGTTTGATTTCTACTCAGTAACTAAAATAAATGTTTAAACTCTAGGTTAGCTTTTTCCTAATCCTCTTGCTCTGGCGCTCATCAACACATGCACTTTTTCCCTTTTTCTGAGAAAACCTCGATTCAGAACTCATTACTTCTCTGAGTGTTCCTAAAGAACACACACACACACACACACACACACACACACACGGTAAGTGAGTAATACAGAATCGAACAACTTAAAACCCTTCAGATAGTCCTCCCTCTAATGCCCACTTTAGCTAAATCTTCATGATTTTTTTTCTTCGTTGACCTCTCCCTTCTTTTCTGTAATACGTAGACTCTCCCAGATTTCCCTCAATCATTTTCCATTCTTCTCTCCTTTGTATGTGGAACAAATCCACTGCACCTCGATGTCTACTGTGAAACGTGCACATGTGAACATGTCCCAGTGATGATCAGCAAACGAAACCCCTTTCTAACAGCTCCTGCTTCCCTGAAAATGCCATTTAGTCACCACCTTTGATTTCTAGAACAAGCTCACCTGGCTTACCCTTCCTCATCCCTAGAGGTTTATCCAGCTCTTCTTCTGAATGAGATGTCCTCCCTCTACTTAGATATGCAATCTGAGTGAAATAATGCAAATTTTCTTCATGATCTGTTTCTCTGTTCTGTCAACTGAAGTTTAATGAATCGTTTCAGGTAGTATTGTCTACTGTAGTCACAGCAGAGAATTCAGTCAATGACACGAATACATGACAAAGGAGGGTCTGACTTAAGTTGTAGAAAATGAAACAGATGGTGCCACCATTGTGTCGTGCTCTGCATTTTTAAAGGCCATGAGTCGGCGAGCTCTGAAGTCTTCACCAGCAGGATGCTCTTCCTTTCCAGGATGCACATTTCTCATGGCCCCGAGGATTACATTCCATCAGATTATTTTTATTTCCAACCATACATCTAGAAACTTGTTTAGATGGAAATAATGACAACAATGATCCAGGTAATTATACCTTGAATTTATAGGGCACTTTTCTGAAGAACTTGGAATTCTTCTCAAGGATCTAACACTCCCCATCATTTTCCTTCCCTAAATATCATAATCCAAAAAGTAATGATTGCACCTATAAATGCAGACTTCTTTCAAGAATTTAAATACATTTTAAATGGTTAACCCTAAATACAGAGTACTAGAGAATTCCACCCATACCTCACTCCTGGAATTGACTTAACAGGAAGCTGGCAGTGACTTACGATGCTTAAGGTGGTTGTAAAGTAGTTTACTTTCTGCCCGAGTAAGACATTGAGACATGCGTCAGGTGTCATTAGAGGAGGTGTTCAGCAACTGTCAGCCTCCAAATAATTACAGACTACAGTCTCTTTTAAGACGCGCTCCCCACTTTCTACACCCTGGTAACTGCCTTACACCACCTGTTCTGTTAGCCCTGCATGCGGAGAATTCAAGGGGCAGGCCTGCTGCTCACCTGAGGTTAATGATTACCCTGTGGCTTTTCTCTACAGCTTACACATTCTAATGTTTTCCTGCTGTATTATCACCTGGCCACCTCCACAGGGAAAGAAAGAAGTGCACTGCAGGTCAAAGTTACCTACAGGCTTCCTCACAGACCTGGGGGGGGGAGGGGGGTATGTGTGTGTGCGCGTGTGTATGCGTGCTCACACAACCAATGATGTTCTTGCAGTACCTTTAAACCAAGTTGGAAAAGCAAGTAAAGAGATATCTTGAATCAAAATCCTCTCTCCAAAAAAGTGTTGTAGAAACACTGAAGGAATGTCCTTCTAGGGGTAGAAAATGATGTTCATGTGGGCTTTCTGCACGGAACACCCACTACTGCTCTCTTGCAATGTAGGCACAGGCATAAACACACGTGAAAACACACACATCAGGAAACTTCATCTACATTCCTTCATCTACTGTCCTTAATACTGCTTCTACGAGGAAAGCACGGATCTTTCTGTGGTTAGCAGACTATAATTTCGGCCCAGCAAGGCTGCTCTTTACGTTGAGTAAATGAAAGCCCTTTGAAGATTAATAAGTCTGTGTGTCTTCATTCATTTAGCAAGGGCACAGCCATGCTGATTCCTGAACTGTAGCAATTTGAAGAGAGCAAGTATTAGCCTCACCTGAGGGGTGAGTCATGATGCAATCTTCGACAGAACTGCTCCATTTGTTCAGTCTTTCTGCACCTTCCCCCAATTCACTATGTCAACACCCATCTCCTCCAGACACTTCTGAGAAAAGTTCAAGCTGGGTTTCTCAGTAAATTTAAAATATACAAAGGGGTCAGACATCTTGCCCAACAAATCAGCAAGTTTAGTTCAGTGCATTAGAACTCCCTGAAATGGTGTTTTGGAGTTTCTTGGGACATTTTTGCCCTTAGGCAAATGCAACGCTGGGGCGGATGTTTCCCCACCATGCATCCATCCCGGGATGATTCAGGTTCATCCACAGGAAAAGAGCTGCCCTGCTGTGGCTTCCCCTGCCTGGGTCCCTAATGAGGATCTGCTAATTTCCAACTCCTACAAGTGGCTCATTTTTCACTACATCTTATGCTTACAGCTGTGTGGCTTTTGGGTTGGGATTCTTTTTTTAAAGCCATGTCTAAAGGCAGTCCATTTGATCAGAGAGTAATATCCTGACTTCCTCTTTTATCATTTCCCAGTTAGACTTGGGCTGCAGGTAGAACCCTGCAGTTACTTTGTTTAACATTAAAAATAATTTCATTTTCCTGCCAGAAGCTGGTCTTACTAATCATGTTGCTGCTTAGAAGCCAGGAGAATCATGGCTTTCACCTAACTTTAAGTAGTGAGAAATGGCAGAAAATCCTAATTAAGAAGGAAACATGGATGGGGAGAAAGACTGCAATACAGAACAAGAAGAATAACAGCTCTACTCTAGTAGCAATTTCCATAACCCAAAAGAGACAGGGAAATTGCCAAGGCAGCAGGAATTGCTTTCAAGAACAGTCTACTCTAAGACTAAAGCAGGGATGCAGCTAAATTTGCTCAGAACTATGACTTCTTTCTTCAGCTCAGTTGAGAATTTCCATTTAATCTAGTACCACAAAACCAATAGTTCAGTAGAAAACACCAGATTCTGAATGAAAGATTACTTATATTCAAGAAGTAAAAATGGTGCATTTTAATATTGAACTAAATCTGAATTCAAAAGACCTGAAGATACTTTTCCATAGGTATTATTTCTTCTTTTCTTCAAATCATCAATTAAAAATCTTCAATTTAAGGGGTGCCTGAGTGGTTCAGTTGGTAAAATGTCTTGATTTTGGCTCAGGTCATGATCTCAGAGTCACGAGATCAAGCTCCGCATCTGACCCTGTACTGGGCCTGAAACCTGCTTAAGATTCTCTCTCTCCTTCTGCCCCTTCCCTCCTCACCCCTGCCACATCTCAAAAAAAAAAAAAAATCTTTAATGTGAGAGACTAAGACTTGATATGGGAAATGTCGATGCCTGCACTACTATGACCTGCTGCAATTGGATAGCCAGCCTCTTATTTTATTAAGGTTTTTTTTATTAATGTTTTTATTTTAATTCCAGTAGAGGTAACATGAAGGTTGTATTAGTTTCAGGCGTACAATACAGTGATTCAATTCTATACATTCCTCAGTGCTTATAAAAAGTGCTCTCCTTAATCCCCATCACCTATTTAACCCATCCTCCCACCTCCCCTTGGATTCCCATCAAGTTGTTCTCTATAGTTAACAGCCCATTCTTCATTTGTCTCTTTCTTTTTCCTTTGCTTATTTGTTTTGTTTCTTAAATTCCACATATGAGTGAAATCATATGGTATTTATCTTTCTCTGACTTCTTTCACTTAGCATTATACCCTTTACCACCATTCATGTTGTTGCAAATGGCAAGATTTCATTCTTTTTAATGGTTGAGTAATGTTCCATTGTGTATATATACATTACTGGATAGTAGGGTAGTTAGTTCTATTTTTAACTCTCTGAGGAACCTGCGTTCTGTTTTCCACAGTGATAGACAGCCTCTTGACTTAGGCATCTAATTATTACTGCCAAATGGTTTAGTGCTTATTAATCATACTTCTGGGAAATGGCAATGGACATTACCCAGGGTAATAATATGAATGCTAAATCTGCACACAGTACAGAGAAAAATCCAAGAATCTCAACTAATCAGAACCTATTTGTTTATACAGCTCCCATAATAGATAATAGATTTTCTATGTACCTGTAATAAAGAACAGGAAGTAAGTTAATCTGTAGAATTTGACAGAAAGGGCATGGGCTTAGGGTCAGATAAACCTAACTATGTGTAAGTACATAAAGACTACCTCCACTTCAAGAATATTAAGTTATTGTCTCAAATACGGACATCTCTTGGGCAAATGGACACAATAGGGATAAAGGATTGGGTTCCAGTTTGTTTTTATTTTTTTTTTGTGGGTTTTTTGTTGTTGTTGTTGCTGTTTTTTAAGAAAAGGAAACAAAATCATATATTCTTAAAAAAGCGCTTGGTTTTTTATCCACTGCCTGCTGGATACTTAAGGGTGTTTACAATTAGTATGGTTCCTTTTTTTTAAGATTTTATTTATTTATTCATGAGAGACACAGAGAGAGAGAGAGAGGCAGAGACACAGGCAGAGGGAGAAGCAGGCTCCATGCAGGGAGCCCGATGTGGGACTCGATCCTGGGTCTCCAGGATCAAGCCCTGGGCCCAACGCAGGTGCTAAACCACTGGGCCACTGGAGCTGCCCAATTGGTACGGTTTCTAAGTGGTTCAGCCAACTCAATAATCCCAAAATGGAAGCAACTGAGGAAAAAATTTGGCTGAAGAAATATTGAACACCAAGTATTTCTCATTCAACACTGAAAATTTACAGATTTATTCTCTAAAATTCAAAATCTAAAGGACTCTTAGTCTAAAGGACTTATCCAGAATAGTAGCAAAGGTCGTACAACTGAATGGAGAGATAAATTCAAGTTCTGATTTGTCTATAAAGGGTAGGGAAATAATTTCAATTGAGTTCCTCTTGCATGCCAGACATTTATGTACATTTATTTCTCAGTGCAGTATAGATATTTTTATCTCCATTTTACAGGAATAATAATTGAGACTAAGAGTAATAATATCCATGGTGATTTTTTTAAATTGCTATTACAGTTAACATTTGGAGGAACAATATATGTCAATTGCCATACTAAGAGCTTTCAGTGCACTTTCTTATATAAACCTACCCAGTAAAGTCAAATATTTTTAATCTTCATTGTATAGATGAAGAAATTGGGGCTCACAGAGTTAGAATAACTTGCCTAAGATCACATAGCAGAACAATCAGGTCGAGATTAAAACCCCAATGACTTCCACTAGGTCACAAATACCTAGTGAGACAGATATAATATATTTCACTTACTATAAGTTCTACCATTTTAGAAGCTACTAGTTATAAGAAACATGGTGCACCTCTCTAAATTACTGCTGACAACTGCAATAATTAAATGCTTACAGTATTCACTGGGGAGAAAAGGCAATATTTTGAGCATGAATTCTAATGTCAGCCATTTGAGACCTAGTCACTAGTGTACTCATTGTTAGTGGCAACTTAGAGAAGCCTACCTACATTAGTATAACAAACAAGTAGTCTTGTGCACACAACTGCCCTAAACATCTTACCAAGAAATTTTGTGGTGTAAAAATTTGTAAAATGTAAAAATTTCTTTGAGTGCACACAACTGCCCTAAACATCTTACCAAGAAATTTTGTGGTGTAAAAATTTGTAAAATGTAAAAATTTCTTTGAGTACCAATAAATATATCCTTGTACTCATTTCTCTTTGTTATTAACCTCTATTTTTGTTAAAGCACTATTATTGACTTGATTACTAAGTCATTTTCAAGAGCCCTCTTGAAGATTCTGTGTCCACCACAGTCATATTCCTTTTGGATTATGCCCTAGAAAAATTATGAAATATCTTAAAATGCATAAGTTGATTTTTAAAAATCTGATAAATATGTTTAGAAATACATACTGTCCTAAAGCACCTAGAGGACTTCAAAGTGATTTTGCCAAACATGTTTTCTATTCTAGGTTTTGGAGTCTCTGGAGTTCTACTCACAGACTGTGTTACACGTTCAGGAGCTTTAGAGCTCATCAATACCAGTGTGCACTCTCTACTTCCCAGCATCCCTCACAGTTAGGTGCACCATATGATTGACATCACACAATGGAATGTGAATAGGAGTAATGTAAGACTAGGTTCCTAAAATACTCCAAGTCATTTTCCAAACACACTCTCCCCAGTCTGTGCATCTAGAAGTGAATGTCTCAGACATAGCTGAAGTCACACAATAGCAGGACTTAGATCCCTCAGTAACCACTTGGATTAAAGCCACCCAACTAGGAACCTTTACATCAATACTGTGGATAAGAATTAACCTTTACTGGGCTAAGCCACATAGAATGGTTTCAATAACAGCCAGCTTTATTTATAGTGACCTTGGATCTGGGAGACTATGACATTCACTATCTCCTTCATAAATGCCATGTGAGAATGGAGTGAGATAATGAACTTAGGTGCATGGTAGCTATCTCTCTCTGTCAGCTAAAAAATATAGAAAGTTAAATATGTGTTTTATGGCATATGTTTATATAAATACACACACACACACACACACACACACACACACACACACTTATCTCAACCAGCCCATATATTCCTCTACTGCTAGACCACAGAAAGGGGGCAGTCTTTAGGGTGGCCATTTGGTGATTACAAGAAGGCAATAAAACATGAACTTTAGGACAATATTTTGGTGCTCATGCCAGACTCCTCACCAGCGTTATTTCCTCTTGGAGCAACAGAAGACCGTACTTCATGTAGAATCACAGAATCACAGAATTCATGTGATTCTACATAGACCAATTTTACATACAGAATGACAAGCTACAGGGAGAACCTAATGTAGCTCCTTATAATGAAAGCCAGAGCTAACATTCAGGTCTTTATATCAAAAAGATGGCCCAAGATAAAGAACTATTGTAACTAATATCTGGACTTTTAGAAATTCCACCTACACAACTGAAGAACTCTTTCTAACAGTGGTGGTTTCCGTAGCAGGCAGAGATCTAAATACTTTTTCACTAGAAGTTAGGAGAACTGAAATATACAACATGCTTGAAATAAGTTGTATCCATAAAAAAGAATATTACTGTTCAAGTCTAGTGCATTAAAAGCATAAGCAATATAGACACTGGGTCAGACTGGTTCAAGAGAAAGATCTAAACTCAGAGTCATGATCTGTCTTAGCACTTAGTCTCTTTATGGTCCTAAAGAAACTAAACCAGGAATCCTAGGCAGGCTAGAATTTAAATCTCAACTGCCATGAATTTTATACACACACACACACACACACACACACACACACACACACAGAATATTATTCAGCCATAAAAAGAAGAAAATCCTTACATTTGTGACCACAAGGATGAATTTTGAGAGCATGATTCCAAGTTGAGTAAGTCAGACAAGAAAAGAAAAACATTGTGTGGTCTGTAGAATCTAAAAAAATCAAAATCATAAAAACTAAGAACAGATTGGTGGCTGTCAGGAGCAGTGGATGGAAGTGGGAGAAATGGGTGAAAGTGATCAAGGGGTACAAATGATAAATTATAACTTGTAAATTGTAAGATGAATACATTCTGGGGATTTAATGTACAGCATGGTGACTATAGTTAATAATACTATTAACTAATATATTAGTTCAACTAATATATTGAAATATATTTGAAAGTTGCTAAGAAAGATTTTTAAACTTCTTACCACAATATAAAAAAATATATAAATATGTGAAGTGATAGATGTTTTAACTAACCTTATCATGATAATCATTTTGCAACATACATATATACAAAATCACCACATTGTATACCTTAAATCTATGTTGTTATATATAAATGTTATCTCAATAAAGCTGGAATTCATTCATTCATTCATTCATTCATTCATCATTCTAGCTGATGATGGTTTATCCCTCATATCTCAATGTCTTTCTGAAATCTTGTCCAGATCAAGTTTCTTATTCAAGACTTTATCATCATGTTTTATTATTCCACATATTTTATTACTTAGCTTGTTGGCTTGGCCCTGAGGCTTTTCAAATCTAATTTCTGAGGATGGATGCAAGCTGAAAATATATCTGTGATTTTAGCCACTTGACATCCTGCCCCCTGAAACCTTTTTACTTCTTGCATCATTATAATTGGACCCATCTAGTACTACATAGGGATTAAAAGAAGTGGCACAGTTATTCTAGATCAACGCCGGATCACTCCATGAGATGATGCAAAGCTGGAGACAAGTAATATAGGAAAATAGCACAAGCTCTCATGATGTTTACAAAACTGCATCATTTAAAAAAAATCCCCAAATCGCCATCCATCAAGAGAAACAAAGTCAGAAAGCCAGGAGTATAGTCCAGTACTCCCAAGTTTGAGCATGAAGCCTCGGGGCCAGCAACACATTCAGCCAAATAGGAACTTCTTCAATTAGATTTGAATTTGGCTTCCTGCCAATATCCTAAAATCATTCTATCCTAGGGGCACCTGGATGGCTCAGTAGGTTAAGCATCCTACTCTTGATCTCAGGGTCATGAGTTCATGACCCATGTTGGGCTCCACACTGTGCATGGAGCCTATCTTTAAACAAAAAATCATTCTATCCTAATAATACATACCAATATACACACTAATAGCATGAAAAATTACTTCAATGTATTGAATGTCTTTCTAGGTATATTAGTTTGTTAGCTCTGCTGTATAATGTCACAGACTGGGTGGCATAAGTTCATTTCCTCATAATTCTGAGGACTAGAAGTCCCAAATATCAGCAGGTTGCTTCTTTTAAGGCCTGTCTCCTTGACCTGCAGATGGCCACCTTTTCACAGTGTCCTCACATGACATTTTCTCCGTGTGTGTACATCACTGATGTCTCTGCATGTCCAAATTTATTCTTATAAGAACACCAGTCATATTGGACTAGTGCCCACCCTAACAGCCCAGCCTAACTTAATTACCTCTCTAAAGGCCCTAGGTCCAAATACAGCCGGATTATGAGTACCTGAGAGTTAAGGCTTCGACATATGAATTTTGGGGAGACACAATGTAGCCCATTACACTCAGTTATGAATTGAATTACATAAAAGAATAATCATACACCTTACAAGTAATTGTATTAAGGATAAATTCTAGGTTGATCCAGGTGTGGATAGATCCAGTGTGCTTAATTTAGGGAGGATCCTTGCCACTAAGTCCTTTAAAAATATGATTGTCTTCTTCGTGCCAGGTACTATGATAGATGCTGTACATACATATCAGCAATAGTCTCTGTATTTAAGAAATTCAGACTCCAATGGAAAGACATGAACACTATCAATTTAATGTGATAATAAATAAATGCTAGAGTAGAAGTATAGATGGAGCATTATGAGGCCAAAGGAAATATCCCACTCTTCCTAGAAATAAAAAAAAATTCACAGTATAAAGGACACTTCAATGGAATAAGAAATCAAGCAAAAAGAAGAAAGAAAAGAGAGTAATCAGGGTGAAATAAAAAATACATAGCACATTTTTCTTTATGCCCGGATGAGGGTGTGAGCTAGAAAATTATGATGATCTGGCCAGAAGAAAGAAGGGCCTGACATGTTCTCTAATACATTTGTACATAATTTAGAGCAATGCTGCCCAACAGAACTTTCTGCATTGAGGGAAATATCCTATAGCTGTGCTGTGCAGTGAGGTAGCCACTAGCTACTGAATACTTAAAACATGACTAGTGCCACTGAGGAACTTTAGTTTTAATTCAATTTTGTTTCAATTTTATTTTAATTTAATTTTATTATTATTATTTAAAGATTTTATTTATTCATGAAAGGCAGAGAGAGAGGCAGAGACATAGGCAAAGGGAGAAGCAGGCTTCATGCAGGAAGCCTGATGTGGGCCTTGATCTGGGACTCCGGGATCATGCCCTGAGCCAAACGCAGATGCTCAACCGCTGAGCCACCCGAGCATCCCTAATTATTTTAATTTTAGATTCAAATAGCCACACATGGATAATGGCTACTGCATTGGACACCACAGATCTAGAGGGAAAGGTTCTTCATCCTTCTTCTGCCTCTACACTGGCCATAGACACAACACACTTCAATCAGTAGCATTTCTCATTATGTGTGAGACATGTAGCAAGATGTTTAAATGGAAGTTTGGTGGAAAATATAAGGCTCGAAGTATTAAAAAGAAAAACACGTCATGAGATAGATCACCAAGTGTATTAGTCACGGTTTTCCAGAGGAATGCAACCAGGATATATGTATATTTATGTCGGTAAGCTAAGACCCAAGACAGCTGATGGTGCAATTCCAGTTCACAGCCAAAGACCTGAAAACAAGAAGAGCTAATGGTACAGTTCCTGTCTGAAGGCCAGCAGGCTCCAGACCCAGGAAGAGCTGATGTTTCAGTTCAAGTTCAAAAGCAGTAAAAACTGATGTCTCAGTTCAAAGGCAGTCAAATAGGAGGAATTCCCCCTTTACCCAGAGAAAAATAGGACCCTTTGTTCTATTCGGCCCCTCAGAAGATCAGATGAGGTCCACCCACATTAGGGAAGGCAAGCTGCTTTTACTCAGTTTCCGAATTCAAATGTTAATCTCATCCAAAAATATCTTCACAGAAACACCCAAAATCGTGTTTAACCAAATCTCTGGGCACCCTGTGGACCAGTCAAGTTGACATAAAATTAACCCTCACACCAAGTAAAAATTAATACAAGTACTTATTAGAGACTCTTAAACCTCTCACTTTTGTGAAGAATGTAAAAGAAGTGAGGGAGGAGTTTTAGAGAGAATTCATGGGGACTCCAGAGAGAGTCACTTGTGGGTTGGTCTGCTGTGAGAAAGACTTCACTCACCCCATACTTGGTCTTAATGATAGAGTTTCAACAGAGAGCTTGAGCGGTGTCTTTGGTCTTATAGAGATGCAGTGGATCGGCGTCTGACTCTCCCACCTGAAAGACACAAAATAGCAGAGTGGGGTTAGATAGCCATTCCAGACACGAGGAGGGAAGGAGAGGCAGCAAATATTACTTGACTAGACTCTTACTCATGCTTAATGCAAAATAGACATGACTAGATGTAGGCCACATGAAGCAACTCTATTAGAAGGTCACCCTAGAACAAATAGGCCTCAGTGTAGTGATGCTTAAATATGATAGTATTCCTAGGATCAGAGAAGAGTATATCACTTATATCACAGGAAATGCAGGTAAAACCTACCCAGTGTTGAGAGTTCTCAGAAGACTCACAACTTCACTATCTAAGAAGGAAGAGGCTTTTAACTTCAGTCAGGTCCTGAGACTGTGAAATAAAGTTTTAGATTTACCAGTAAGGTAAGAGATTTCCAATCCACATACCTCTTCCTCCACTCTGATCAAGAGGCACAGAGAACACAGTTCACAAATTGAGGAAGTAGAACTACTAGCACAAAAAGAAAAAGCTGACTGCATTAGCCTCCCCGACGCCAAGCTTTCTACCAGGTGGCCTTTAGCTAGGAAAAGGGGAATAAGTGTTATTTGAATGAAGCTGGGAGTTTTGTCAATAGACAAATTAGAGATGTCTAACAGGTGAAATCGACAGCTCTTGATGGATACATTTTAATAGGTAGTGAAGAAGAGAGGGTTTGAAGAGAGTCATGCTTGGGGTTTTGTTTTGGGTAATTTGAACTATGTGTGATGATCCTATGACTTTGTATTTTCTAAATTTAATTCAAAAAGTCAAATGACTACAGGAGTTTCCATCTAGAGTAGAGGAAAAATTAGCCCCATAGAGCAAGGTTTCAAGGGATTTGGAGTAGCAAATCATTACTGTGTATCCCATAGTTGTACTTATTCTGTGTATCAGACACATACACAATTACTTCAAATGATTGTCCACCAAGAGGGAGAGGACATGATGCCAAAAGCAGCATTTTAGAATCTTGAGGCAGGTGAGTGAAAAATTGCATAATTCAAAATACCTAAAACAAACAAATAAACAAAATGTTCTTATCCTCCCAACCCAGATGAGAATCACTGCCATGAGGGATCTGGGTCCATTAAATGATTATGAAAGGAGAATAACATAAATATATTTATATTTTAGAAACCCATGTCTGCATGGGTAAGAGAGAAGGACTAACTCTAGAGATTTAAACATGAACATTTACTGGAAGATAAATGCAATTGTTAGGGTGAAAGATGATAGTAATTTGAGCTAGGGTAAGGTAAGGATACAACAAGGGGAAGAAATTCAGGGGATATTTAAGAGGCACAAATTAATAGAGTTTAATGACAAAATCAGACATGGGCGGTAGGAAAGAGAGGCTGTTTGAGAATGATGCTCAGGTTTCTGACTTGAGCAATTCTAACTCTGATATAATAGAGATCCCATGAGCTGAGGCTTGCGTGAAGGTGACTCTTAGAGTTAGTTATCAAGGTAAAGCCAGTCCTAGATGGGCATTCCACTATATCATATGACTATATCATGTCACCTTACTGTGGTAGGCAGAAGAAAGACCCCCCCCCCAAAAAAAAAGTTTATGTTCTAATCTTAGAATGTTTTAGGTTATATGGCAAAGGGCAATTATGATTGCATGAGAAATTAAGTTGCTAACCAGCTGACCTTAAAATGGGTAGATTATTCTGGATCATGCAGATTGACCTAATGTCATCACAAGGGTCCTTAAATGTGGAAGAGGAGGGAAGAAGAGTCAGTGCCAGAATAACACAATATAAGAAAGACTTAATTAACAGCCATTGCTAACTCTGAAGATGGAAGGGGGCCAGGATTCGAGAAGTGCTGATAGCTATGGAAGCCGGAAAGGGCAAGAAAACACATTTTCCTCTAGAACCTCCAGAAAGGAATGCAGCCTTGTTGATGCCTTGGTTTTTATCCCAGGGAGACCTATTTGCAACTTACGACCTCCCAAACTAGAGGCTGATAAATTTGCATTGTTTAAAGCCATTATATTTCTGGTAATTAATTACAGCAGCAATAAAAAACAAATACACATCATTTATCCTTCTTCAGCAAATCACTGGTATCAGATCTACATTCCTATGTTTTCCTCTAAGTACGCTCTATGCTTTTCTTAAATATTTTCCATTTGTGATCTGTTTTAAGAAGTATTTAGGAGCTGGTTACTATGCGCCCACAGCTGTATGATTACTTCTCCAGTAAGTCAAACTACCAGGTGTATTTCCCTATGAACAGTCAGGCCCATCGAATTATCTCAATACAAACATGAAAGAAGAGAACACTTTGTGATGCAGTCTTTTTTTACCCTGCTTCTCTAATCACTATTATATTAAAACATTTCTTGAGTAATAAATAATTTGATTATAAAATTTAGGCAGCTCTCTGTCACAAGGTATAAAACTTATTTTGCTGTGGAATTAATTAATGTTTGGGAAATGCCATGTAAATGTTAGATATTACCCTTTTCTTATTTATAGTAAGTACATAACCTTAAATTTAATTCCATGCAATAGAAAATCCTGTGAAATACATGTGGTAATGATGGATGAACATTATTTGCCCTTATGACTTTATCTATAACCTATATATCATATTCAGAACTTGAAATGATGAGGATACTATCTCTCAGGCCTAGCTTGGCCCAACACTCATGAAACATAAATGTGAATGATTTTGGCTGTAAGACTTAAAAATGAACCAACACATCTTTCATATAACCTTAAAATGGGGAGGTGGAGAGATGGGAGAGGCAAGACTGCTAAATTATGTCTTTTGGGCAATGAGAATATTATATATGTTTACATAAGGTCCAAAGTATATTTCCAAATAGAGATAAAGCAAAGACAATTCTGATTCTATTTTAAAATCATAAATAATGTAACCTTAGGTTTATATTGCAGATCACCCCCCTGGAAGATGGGCCCCTGTGGCACTGCCAGATTCCTAGAGGTTAACAGAAAAGAGCAATGGGGCCCCCAAAGAGAGAGGCTGTATGATAGTCTTCATAGGACCAGGAGCCGCAAGTACATCATGTTCTTCCACAAAGTGGCAACCAGCCAGATAGGCAACACAGCAAAGAATCTGGCCTCTATGTTACCATTTGGTTATAACATTGCCACCTCAGAGGACAAAAACATAAAGTGGAAAAAAAAAAACATAAAGTGGGTCACGAGAAATGCAGGAATTTTATAAGTAAATTGAACCTTGACTCCGAGCACAAAGCAAGCTAGAGATACTCTACTATAAAATTCCAGAATCTTGCACCCTAGCCTATGCCACAAAGACACAAAAACCCTCTCTCTGAAAATGATACTGGAAGCTGTAATTCGATTAAGGTTGAGCTACCATGGTTATAAATTGCATGCAAAATAACAAATACGTAAAACATTTGAAAATTGCTTGTTGTATTTTGTAAAATTGAGCTCTATACCATAAATCTCAAAATGCAGGCTAATTACAGTCTCTGTGGCAAGTCTGTTTGTATAGCAAAACCTATATTTGAGCATCTCCAGAGAACTAAGGTGTAATCTGCCACAGCTGTGTAATTGAAGAAGCTCTGAGGCATGGAGCTATATAAGTTATTTTCAACTAGGAGAATTCAGGATATTTTTCTTTGAGAATGAAAGTGTAAAGTTCTGGGTTATAATTGTATTTCTACCACACTAAAGGAGCTTACTAATGCTAACACTGTGATAAAAGCAGGTCCTAAAACAGATCATCCAAATGCATGAAATTTCACCTCCACTTGACAGTGTAATTTTTAACCAACTTTTAAATACTATAAGCAAAACGCACCTGAGCCCATATAGACGGTGAATAGTAGGGTGGAGTGTTAATTTGAATATGTTTTTTGCAAGAAGTAAATATCCTGAATTACATCAGCTTCCTGTTCATGGTATCTGCCCCTCCCAAATCTTAAAGTCAAAGTTATTTCATATATATATATATTGTTTTCTGCCTATGTATGCATGATTGTCCCAATCATTCATATAGACTTTCCTACAAACCTCAATACTTGGAACCTTCCATAACCGGTCCTCTCTAGAAGCTTGGTAACCCCTTTTCCACTTTATTAATTTTAGATTTGTCCTCGAATTTTCTAGATGAATTGATTTTCTACCAAGTATCATCAAGAGGGTATAATTTCTGGATTTTGCCTTAATGAATAAGAATTGCAGTTCCAACTAACTGATTATGGCTCATACTAGGTATGCCTCTGAGTAACCTTAGCACAACATTAGATGGTAAATATGACCAATTCCTCCTCTACCACAGGATAAACTAGCTAAAGGGAATGCCACAGGCTTACCAGGGAAAACTAAAGAGCTTCTAGCTTTTTGATGGTCATTTAAAAGACACCATTTCATTTGTAGGACTTGGAATAGTGAAGACTCTCTGTTCTCCATAAATAGACCTTAGGTTTGTTAAGAAGCACTATCAGGGAATGCAGCTTTTTACAAAGTCCTCTTTCAAGGTCAGTATCTATCCAGGGGGCAATCTCTCTAAGAACATAGTTTGGAAGGAATTCACATGAGGAAGTGAAAGGAGGAGGATGACAAGTCAACCACCCACGTCAGCCAAAAGAAGAGTCAGCAAGATGGCAGACACCACAGGGAAATTGGTTAGACTTTATTCCTTTTTATATCTTGCTACTTCAGTTTTATTTCTTATTGTCGTACAATAATATCCCTAACTTTGTTTAAGGCCTAAGTTTTTAATAACACTATTATTATGTTAGAATTAGTTTGCATAGAACCAACCTATAAGCTTCTTTGTTAGATGGGAACTCTATGAGGGAGAGACATAGTCATTTGTGTATGTACAGAACCTAGTATGATCTTTGGCAGATAGGGATACCAGGGAAGTGCTTATTAATTTGACTTCATAAATAAATAAATAAATAAATAAATAATAATTTGACTTCTTGAAAAAATGTCCCTTAAGTGTCTAGTGTCTATGTTTTTCTTAGCATGGTCATTTCTTATAGTTGCTGGAAACTTTAAGTAATGAAGTATAAAACAAACATTTAACATCATATACAATGCTACACAATTGTTTATACCATATCTTAGTTCTTTTTTTATCTTTCATTTTTACTTATTAAATGATATAAGTAAATACCACAGGGAAACACATCTTTAAGAATTTTAGACACACTGGGGCACCTGGGTGGCTCAGTCAGTTAGGCATCTGTCTTTTGCTCAGGTCATGATCTCAGGATCTTGAGATGGAGCCTGGCATTAGGCTCCTTACTCAGTGAGGAGTCTGCTTCTCCTTCTTCCTCTAGCTTCTCCCCACTGCTTGTCCTTTTTTGAAAAAAGAATTTTAGACACAGTTAGAATTTTAGGCATATTTAGAATTTTAGACACGTTTAAGAACATGAAATTAGATCTATTTTAGACATATTTAAGAATGCAAAAATTCTCACTAGCCTGAGACAGTTTACCATACCATGGAAAACTATTAGTCCCATTCAGGGGTGTGTTCAGAGTGGGTACTCAACAAATCCTGTCACATGATTGACTACTAAAGGAATAATGGAGATTTTTGGCATTCACTGAAAATGAGAGCCAAGTTAATGATGAAAATGAATTTCTGACTGACACGAGGAAAGTACTAGTACTATTAAATCCTGCATTGTTAAAACTGTGTCCACATTCTTATTCTTTAGTTCCATTGGGAAGGTTCAGAAGCAAAGAAACTGCAAAAGATTCAGTAATATGATTCTAAGAGCAGGGCTGTCTGAATTCCCCTCTACCCTACCTCTCTCAGCCCCAAAGAGAAGTCTCGCAAAAATGTAATAACCAATTTTGCCTGCATTAGTTACCTCTCCTTTGCTTGATTTTTCTCTCTTGGAACACAGAGGCAGTTTGTGCCTTAGATTCCTTTCCATCCAGCTATGTGGAACTGAGAAAGCCTGTAGAAGGAGGTCAGTGAAGAGAAGAGGGATCACCATGCCTCCAGCTTCACTCAGGCAATAGACTGCAACGACTGAATAGTCCAAAGTGGAATGATCATGATCCAAAGCCTGAAAATCACCATTTGCAGAACACTTAAACAGCATTAGTACAAAAAATGTGCTTTCCTTTAGGGGTGACTGGCTGTAGGGCTGCTCTCTGGTTAGGCAGGCTCTGAAAAACCACTCTCCCTGGAGATGTCACATGCAAAGAAGCTCTTCTCTGCACTGAGGATAGCACTTCATGTGTTCTCAGTCGAGGTGAAATCTGGAAATGAAAAAAACTGGACTATTCTTGACTGAATCTCCATAGAGATCTGGAAGTGTTCGGGTAAGATGCCTGCAGCTTTGGGCAAAGAAGCACGCCATAGCTTAAGTAAGGGATGAGTAGTAGGGCAGGTAAAGATGTAGCTATTTTTCTCCGTGAACTTGACTAGAGAACTTGGGTCATTTGGATGCTCAGTTTGTTCACAAATTTCCGCATTGTTGGACAACTAAGTAGAGCTTATGAGATTACCATATTCTCTACTTTTAGCATGCATATATAGAAAGCCCAGTTACTCAATGACCAGAAGAAACTTTGAACAAACCCCTTCTGCAGTGGATCCCTGCAGAGATTTTCAAGTCTTGATGGTGTATGACATGAACACAGCAGGTCAATATCCATTAAATTTAGACAGCCCTCAAAACAGTGAAAGCAGGTTAGTGGTTCAGAGCATGGCTTTGCATCTACACTGCCAGACTTGAAATCTTAGATCTTTTCTACTCAATAGTTATGTGACTTTGGGAATGATTTAACCTCTCAGTGCCTCAATTTTTTTTTAATTTTTATTTATTTATGATAGTCACAGAGAGAGAGAGAGAGAGAGAGGCAGAGACACAGGCAAAGAGAGAAGCAGGCTCCATACAGGGAGCGCAATGTGGGACTCAATCCCAGGACTCCAGGATCACACCTTGGGACAAAGGCAGATGCTCAACCACTGAGCCACCCAGGTGTCCCAGTGCCTCATTTTTTTTACCTATAAAGTCAGGATGATAATAATATACCTACTTCACAAGAATAAAGGCGATGAACTTGGAGGAGTGTATGAACTTGAAAGCACTTAGTGCTGAGTAAGTTTTAGTTTTAATATTTTAATTGGCACTTAAACATGTGAAAAGGAAATATTGAAAAAAAAATAGTGTCTGGGTTCTGAGGTCTTATTGAAGGAGGAGAAAGTTCATTGATAATGGCTTTTAAAAAGAAACAAAACAAAACAAGACACCAGGAGCACAGAAGGGAATAAAGAGCCAAGGCTATTTATATGCAAGAAAAAGAAAAGTCCCCAAATTATGGCAATAAAGTTAAATGTGTTCTTTATGAACATCTAAAAAATTCTGTGATTGAAGCAGTCATTTATTACATTTTAAATTAAGAAAAAGCCTTATATAGAAGATAGACAGCCATCTAGACATTATAATAGGAATTTTAAGAAACACTATTAATTTTTACATAATTTCTTTATAAAAATAAAAATGCTCATAGACCAGTCTATGTACATCAAATCTTATAAAAAATAAGCTTAGATAAGTTATTTCTCACAAATCAAGCAAGTTATCCATATAAAATATGCCACTGCTTTCATACACA
This sequence comes from Canis lupus familiaris, assembly GCF_011100685.1. Taxonomy (NCBI): domain Eukaryota; kingdom Metazoa; phylum Chordata; class Mammalia; order Carnivora; family Canidae; genus Canis; species Canis lupus. The sequence continues at coordinate 4,911,219 of NC_049240.1, read as the reverse complement.
AGCACATTTAAATAGCTCTTCCAAGAGAAAAAAAAGAAAAATTTTTACTTTTTTAAATACACCACAAGGTACTAATAGTACTCTTTCCATTGAGATTTATTTACATATTTGTTATTTGAATGATGCAAATAGATCAATTTCCTCACTACCATATGAGGATTGGCACAATTTAAGAATATTATAGGAATTGAGCCATTTCAATTCACTATGAACCCTAATTTTCTGGTTTTAAAACTGAGCCCCATAGAATAGAACCAATTTGCCTAAAATTATAAATAAAATAATACACAAGTCTGGTTATCTCACACAGAAAATTTGCTAGGCTTCTATTGGAACTTTCTCTGTGCCACAGTGCTCACTTCCAGGGTTCTAGCTGTATTGGGTACAAGCCAGAGGATACCAGAGGGAAAAATAAGGAAAATTCATTGTTGATTTAGAGAAACATAACAATGAATTTAGAAATCATGAGGGTGACAAAATCAATAAAATCTGAAATGAAAGAGGAGACATTATAACTAATAACACAGAAATACTTAGGATCATATGTATTATACACCAACAAATTATACTCCTACAATTATACGCCAACAAATCAGAGAACCTAGAAGAAATGGGTAAATCCCTAGAAAAATCCAGTCCATAAAGACTAAATCATGAAGGAGTTGAAAATCTGAACAGACTAATTGCTAAATAAGAAAATTGAATTAGTCACCAAAAACCTCTCAACAGATGGGATGCCTGGGTGGCTCAGTGGCAGAGTGTCCTGCCTTCTGCTCAGGTTATGATTCTGGGGTCCTGGGATGGAGTCATGCATTGGGCTTCCCACAGGGAGCCTGCTTCTCTCCCTCTGCCTATGTCTCTGCCTCTCTCTGTGTCTCTCATGAATAAATAAATAAAATCTTAAAAAAAAAAAAATTCTCAAAGGAAAAAAAATCCAGGACCAGATGGCCTTATTGATGAATTCTAACACTTAAAGAAGTAAAAAAAAAAAAAAAAAAAAAAAAACTTTCTTAAACTCTTCCAAAAATATGAAGGGAGGAAATACTTCCAAACTCATTTTACAAGGCCAGCAGTACCCTAAGCCAAAGCCAGATAAGACTACTTACTACAAGAAAAGAAAATCACAGGCCAATATCCCTGTTGAACATAGATGCAAAAATCCTCAACAACATATTAGCACATTGAATTCAACAGCATTTTAAAAGAATCATACACCACCATCAACTGAGATTTATTCCTAGGATGTAAGGATGATTCAATATGTCCAAATCAGTGTGATACACATTAATCAAATGAAGAATAAGAATTGTATGATCTTCTGAATAGATGTAGGAAATGTATTTGACAAGATTCACCATAATTTTTGATAAAAACTATCACCAAATTAGATATAATGTGTCTCAATATAATGAAGTCCATATACAACAAACCCATGTTTATCATACTCAATAGTGACAAGTTGAGAGATTTCCCATGATCAAGAACAAGAAAATGTGTCCATTCTCACTACTTCTATTCAATATAGTACTGAAAATTGTAGTCAGAAATATTAGTCAAGAAAAAGAAATTAGGCTGATAAGTCATCCGAATCAGAAAGGAAAAAGTAAAATTGTCTCTGATTACAGATGATATAATTTTATGTACTGAAAAACCCTAAAGGCTACACACACACACACACACACACACACACACACACATTCTTAGAACTAATAAATTGAGTAAAGCTGCAGGATACAAAATCAACATATAGGAATCAGTTGCATTTCTATATGCTAATAACTATTCATTTGCAATAAAAATAAAGAAAAGAACCCATTCATAATAACAACAAAATAATAAAATACTAAAGTGGTAATATATGTTCACTGAAAATTATAAGAGAATGATGAAAGAAATAAAAGAAGACACAAAATTAGAAAGCTATCCTATATTCATGAATTAGAATTATATTGTTAAAATATTTCTTCTATTTAAAGCCATCTATAGATTCAATGCAATCCCTATCAAAATTCCAAAGATATTTTTCACAGATATAAAAAAAAAAATCCTAAATTTCATACAGAACACCAAAAGACCCTGAATAATCAAAGCAATTCTGGGAAATAAGTATAAAACTGGAGGTGTTACACTTCCTGACTTAAAACTTTATTGCTACCAAGATAGAAAAAAAAAAAAAACTTTATTGCAAAGCTATAGTAATCAAAATAGGATGGTACTGGCATAAATACTTACATATAGACAAATGAAACAGAATTGAGAGCCCAGAAATAATCCAAACATATATAGTCAACTAATATTGGACAAGAGAACCAAGAATATTCAATGGGAAAAAAATAGTCTCCTCATTAAATGGTCTTGGAAAAACTGGATATTCACATGCAAAAGAATGGAACTGGCCCTGTATTTTAGACCATTCACAAAAATGAAATGAAAATGGAAATAAATTTACAACAGTATAGAAAACAGTATGGAGTTTCCTCAGAAAATTAAAAATAGAATTACCATATGAGCCAGTAACCACCCAGCAATTCTGGGTATATGTCCAAAAAAAAAAGAAAATAAATCATTATCTTGAAAAAATATCTATGCCCCCACGTTCACTGCAGCATTATTTATAATATCTAAGACATGAATATAACCTAAATGTCCATGGATAGAAGAATAAATAAAGAAAATGGGGCATGTATACACATACACACATACACACACAAATACTATTTAGACATTTAAAAAACAAACAAGGGAAGCCTGGGTGGCTCAGTGGTTAAGCATCTGCCTCTGGCTCAGGGCATGAGACTGGAGATCTTGGAGTTGACTTCTGCATGGGGCTCACTGTAGGGAGCCTGCTTATTCCTCCACCTACATCTCTGCCTCTGTGTGTCTCTCCTGAATAAATAAAATATTTAAAAAATAAAAAACAAATAAACAAGCAAATGCTGCCTTTTGTAACAAAATGGGTACACCTGGAGGGCATTATGATAAGTGAAATAGGTCACAGAAAAAGACAAATACTGTATGTTCTCATATATATGGAATCTAAAAGAGCCGAACTCAGAGAAATAAAGAGTAAGTGGCTGTTGCCAGAGGCTGGGACTTGGTGAGGAATGGGAAGATGCTAGGTGAAGGGTATAAATTTCCACTTTTAAGATAAAAAATGAATTCAGGACATCCAGTATATGGCACAGTAACTACAGTTAACCACGGTGTATTATATACTTGAATGTTACTAAGAAACTGTATCTTGTAAGTTCTCAACACAAGAAAGAAATGGTAATTATGTAAGGGAATGGAGGTATTAACTAACTTTATTGTGGTAATTATTTTGCAATGCATACATGTATCAAATCATCACATTATACACCTTAAACTTTTAAGTGTTATATATTAATTGTATTCCAATAAAGCTGGAAGAGAAAAAGAGCAAATCTGAGCCATCACACTTCCTGATTTCAAACTATATTACAAAACTATAGTAATTAAATTAGTATAGTATTAGCATAAAAACAGGCATATAGATCAATAAAATGGAAGAGAGAACCCAGAAATAAATCCCTGCATATATGCCCAATTCATCTTTGATAAAGGTGCCAAAAATATATGAGGAAAGGACAGTCTTTTGAATAAATAGTGTTGGGAAATGCATGAAAGTAGAAACTTATATTACACCATACACAAAATCAACTTAAAATGGGTCAAACATGTGAATATAAGACCTGAGATCATAAAACTTCTAGAAGAAAATATAAGGAATAAGCTCTTTTGCATTGGTCTTGACAATATTTTATTTTATTTAACACCAAAAACAGAGGCAACAAAAAGAAAAAAATAAACAAGTAGAGCTAAAAAAGTCAAACTAAAAATCTTCTACACAGTAAAGGAAACCATCAGCAAAATAAAAAGCAACCATGGAATGGAAGAAAATATTTGCAAACCACATATAAGTAGTTAATATGTAAAATACATAAGGAAATCATAGAATTCAATAGCAAAAACACACAAACCGTCTAGCTAAAAATGTGCAAAGGACCTGAATAGGCATTTTTCCAAAGAGAGCATACAAATAGCAAGCAGACACTTGAAAAGATGCTCACCACCATTAATTGTTAGGGAAATGCAAATCAAAATCACAATAAGCTATCACTGCATACTTGTTAGAATGGCCATTATCCAAAAGACAAGTATAACAAGTGCTGGCAAGGATGAAGAGAAAAGAGAACTGTTGTGCACTGTCGGTGGGAATGTAATCTGGTATAACCACTATAAAAAAACAACATGGAGGGGCCTCAAAAAATTAAAAGTAGAACTACCATATGATCTCGAAATTTCCAGTTTTTATATATCTAAAGGAAATGAAATGATTATGTCTAAGAGATATCTGCACACCCATATTCATTACAACATTATTCACAACAGTCAAGGTATAGAAATAACCAAAGTATCCCCTGAAAAATAGATTAAGGAAGTGTGGTATGTGGATAAACACACACACACTCAGACAACACACACAATGGAATATTATTCAGCCTTTAAAAAGAAGGAAATCTGCCATTTTCAACAAACACAGATGAACCTGGAGGGCATTATGTGAAATGAAATAAGCCAGACAAAGACAAATCCCTTACATGTGTAATCTAAAAAATAAAAATAAATTTTTGAAAAATGAACTCTCTGAAACAGGTGGTAGAATGGTTGGGGTGGGGAGAAGGGGGAAATGCTGTATCCATCTAATGTATTAATTTTTATAACAGCATGTAAACATGTAATCCTTTAAAAATATTATCTCCCAGGCATCATAGAAAGCTAGTGAAGGACACACTTCAAGAAAACCAGGGAGTAAAGAAGAAATCATGAAATCAAAGAAATAGAGTCAACAGGGAAAAAAGGAAGCTGAAATTTCAAAGATAATATGTCTTGGAATAATATCATCCTCAGAACAAACTCAGAGAGTGCCCAGTCCAGACCATACAGAGATTGACTTTTCTACTGCTGAACACTGAGACATTACTAAATTTCCTGGTGTGCTTGACCACACTGAAAGTACTGGAAAACTAAGTAAACAAAAAACAAGACAGATATTACCTTCAGTGAAAACAGAAAGCTGTATAAGATAGGAAATATAGCAATTGTCGTAGTCCACGTGACCTTGCCGTGAATGATATTTCTACATAATAAAATAAAAGCTTCAAATGTTCATTTGATCTATGGTTAATATATCCTCAAGAATGGGGGAGAGGAATTATAGGAGGGAATATAAGGGATTATGGGTTGGTGTGAGAAAATAAAATTTTCCAGAGTAGAGAGTCAAAGATACTACTACTTAAAATTTAAAATAAAATAAAATTTAAAATTAAAAAAAAACTAGCTATACACATTTAAATTTAGAAAGAAGGAGGCAGGTATTAGAAGAAGCCAGTAAAAGAGGTGAAAACCGTTACCTTCAAGATAGAGACCGAAGTTGTTTGACATGAGCAGGAGACTGTTATTTTTCATTATAAATCTCTGACTTTTAAAATATGTGCAATTTTATATAAATAAAAATCTAATTTTTAATAGAAACTAGTGATTGCATTAGTAAATAAAGATTAATAGGGTCGTGGGCAGCCTTGGTGGCACAGTGGTATAGCACTGCCTGCAGCCCAGGGTGTGATCCTGGAGACCAGGGATCGAGTCCCACATCAGGCTCCCTGCATGGAGCCTGCTTCTCCCTCTGCCTGTGTCTCTGCTTCTCTCTCTCCTCTCTGTATTCTCATGAATAAATAAATAAAATCTTAAAAAAAAAAAAACTTTAAAGATTCATAGGGTCGTAATTTCTTGCCTGTCCAAGTTTAAACATTTTTCTTCCTTTTTCTATCTAATCTGTGTTTTTCAGCCAAAATTCCATTTTTTTTTTTACCCACTCGATCTATCTACAGTATAGCTCCATCATGTTTCCTAAAAAAAAATTGTGTAATGGCTAAACTTACTAATTTAGCATGCAAGGTCTCCACAACTTATTCCCAGCTATTTTCCTTCCACTTAATCAACAGATATTTGTGAAACAACTGCTATGTGCTGTGTTGGAAAAAGTGAGGATACAGTGATGAACATGACAAACATAATTCCAATCTCTGAGGCACTAAAATTCTACATACTTACGGTTAACCCCCTCTCTTTCTGGACCTTTGTCCTAAGACTCTTGGCTTGTCTGTCTTCTGCTCCCTCTTCCAAGTATGTATATACAAAACCCAATTATTCTTCAAGGCAGAATGTAAATGCCACCCCCTTCACAACGTCCTTTGTGACCTCCCACCCTTGAGAAAGTATATTTTTTTTCTTAACCAAACATCCTTTGAACTTTAGCCATGTGGCTTTCCTGCACTCATTGCTTTTCCCCTGGATCACAGCAACTCATAAACATGCTCTCCCAAGTAGAACCTGAGCTCCCGGAGAATAGGGCACTTGATAGATTCATTCCAATAACCTCCACAGTACCCCGACACATAGTAGGTAATAAGCAACTATCTAGAGAATCCATTTGGATATTCTCACCTACACTGGAAACACCATATTAAGTTGGCAATTACCTCCTAACATTTTGTTGTTAAATAAAAATTTTATGTTACAAGAGGTTTGGATTTACAGAAAAACTGCCAAGGTAGTATACAGAGTTCCTCTTACCCCAACCCCATTTCTCCTAGTAACTAACATTAATAATATGTCATGTTGGGGTGCCTGGGTGGCTCAGTCAGTTAAGCATCTGCCTTCAGCTCAGCTCCTGATCTCAGGACCTGGGATGGAGCCCCACATAGAGCTCCCTGCTCAGTGGGGAGTCTGCTTTTCCCTCTCCCTCTGCCCCTCCCCCATGCTCATTCTCTCTCTCTCTCTCTCTCTCTCTCTCTCTCTCAAATAAATAAATAAAATCTTAAAAAAATATGACATGTTAATGCGGTACATTTGTCAAAATCAATGAACTAGTTTTGATACATTATTATTAACTGAAGTGCATACTTTATTCACGTTTCTTTAGTTTTTACTTAATGTTCTTTTTTCTGTTCCTGGATCCCCTGTACTCTAAAATAACACATAATATTTAGTTGTCAAGTCCTCTCAGGCTCCTGTTGGCTGTGATGGTTTCTCAGACTTTTCTTAGTTTGGATGACTATATTAGTTTTCTATTGCTGCATTAAATTAGCACCACAAACTTAGTAGTTTTAAACTATAGAAATTGATTCTCTTCCAGCTCTGTAAGTCATGTGTCCTGTCCCATTCTCACTGGCCCACAATTAAGGTAGAAGGACAACTCGTTCCTTTCTGGATGCTATAAGGGACCACGTGTCTCCTTAACTTTTCTCGTTTCAGGCTTCCCGCATTCCTACCACAATGACCTTTGATTATTTTGAAGAGCATTGTTCAGGTACCTTACAGAGTACCTCTCCTTTGGAATTTGTCTCATATTTTTTCACAATCGGACTGACTGAATAGGTTTTTTGAGAGGAAGATCATTAGGTAAAGTAACACATTTATCACATTATCCAGTGTACGCACGACAACATGACTTACCACTGTTGATGCAAACCTGGGTCACCTAGATGAGGCAGTTTGTTGGACATGGCGGCAGACTGAATACTTGCCACCACCACCACCCCAGTCCCCAGATATGCCTCTGACCCAATTCCTGGAACCTGTGAATATGTTAGGTTATGTGACAAAAGAAAATTAGGGTTGTAGATACAATTAAGTTTTCTAATCAACAGACCTTCAGATAGGGAGGTTCTCCTGTACTAAGTGGATGGGCCCATTGGGACCAAAGGCAGAAGACAGAGTCAGAGATATGATGAAGGAAGCCAATCAAAATGATAGGATGTGAGGACCAGACTTGTTGTCACCGGCTTTGAGGACAAAGGAAGGGGGTCATGAGCCAAGGAATATGGACAGCCTCTAGTAGCTGGAAGAGGAAGAAAACAGATCCCCCCCTAGAGCCTCCAGAAAGGCATGCAGCCCTGCCCACATCGCTGACAATACCTGGTTTTCACCCAGTGTTAGCCTTCTAACCCACAGAACTGGAAGATAATAAAATCGAATTATTGTATGACACTAGGTTTGTGGGAATTTGTTACAGCAGCAGTAAAAAATAATATATCAGATTCTTCCACTGAAAAATGTATTCTTTTTGCCGCCTTGCTACAGACTACTCTTTGGAAGGAAGGCACTACACACAGTCCATACTTGAGGAGAGAGATTTATACTCTACTCCCCTGAAGGTAGAAGAGCTACATAAATTATTAGGCATTCTTTTGCAGGAGAAATTTATCTATTCCCCCATTTATCAATTTATTCAATCATTTATTTATGTCCATGTGGACTTATGGATAGTTGTCTGATATTTAAGATTATTATATTTTTCACTTATATCCCCTTGGCCAAAAAATGAGTCCTATAGCTAGCCCCAGCCCAATAGCCAGCAAAAAAGAGCTCCATGACTGCTTTTGATCAACTGTGACTCACCTCTGGGGTTATACAAAGTGTCCATTGCTGCCCCACCTCTCAAACACACACACACCAAAAATAGACACAATGAAGAGGGGAAAAAACATATGGTTTGCTCTTCAGTGGACAAAGAATGCTGCAGGCAACTAATAGACAATCTATTTCTATTTTTCCTTTGTTTTAATGTGAAATGGGTTCGAAAGACACTGGTGTTCTAAATCAATCAAGCAGAGATACTGGACTGATTGATTTATCATCACATTTGGGAATAAATGTCTGATGGTCTTGATGTAAATAGGCAGTTTGGAAAGACAAAAGCATATTTTTCACATTGAAACAGTGTGAAAGTTAAAAATTGTTTTAAGTCTTAAAAGATTTCAGAAGTTTGCTATACAGATCCCAATGAAGATTCCCAGGACTTTTTCAGGGTGATTTTCCTGTCGCCCCCCCCGCCATGTTTCCCATCCTATCTGAACTACTGTCCCCAGTCATTCGAACACCATTTTAGGAGGTGCTGTGAAAGGACCATACAGATGTACTTTAAAACCCTAATCAGATGACTGTAACTAAGATAGATTATCTTGGATAATCTGAATGGACTTGACTAAATTAGTGGGAAGAATTTAAAAGCAGGGCTAAAGAAATTCTACCCATGGACAACCACCACACCTCTCTACATGTTCAAGCCCACCCATGATCATCCCTTCTTGATTACCTGCCTGATAGATTTTAGATTTGCCTAACCAGCCCTCATCAATGAGTAAGGGAATTCCTTGTAATAAATATCCCTGCCTCATTCCCTTCTTCCCACCCATTGATCGATCTATCTACCTACGTACCCACCTAACCCATTCCTCTATCCAGCCATCCATCATTCCTACTGATTCTGCTTCTCTGGTTGAATTCTGATGCACTTAGAAACAAATCCTTTCAGACAGGTTCATTTTCTGCTTAGTGTTATAATATTTCTTCACTCTAGTGTTTCTATAACTGTTTTCCTCTTAAAATTGTATCAACTCTTAAAGAATTAAGTGGTTTCATGGTTATCCATTAAGTGTTCGATGCATTCTTTATTAGTCACATTATGTGGAAAAAATTTCTTCTGAGTTTGGCAATTCGAAGGGAAGGACTCAGATGGAGAAAAGCCAGGACAGAGTGTGGAAGGTGGAGGTATGCATTCACAAGATGAAAAATAACACATGTTGATGTTTTGACAAAATAAATACATCTAAAACACCTGCTGGTTTGGAAGTGTTTTCAGTGCTCCACAGCCTTCTTGACACAGTGCTAGAAGGAAGCAAGAATCCAAAGCCAGCGAACTCTGACTCCTGCCTTTCAACAGGGGCCAAATAACAGTGGTTTTATTTCTTTGAAAACTAAACCTCTTTTAATTCCTTAGCTGTAATGAGGAACTCTTTTTCTCTCCATTATAGTTATTCAGTCTTTATTACTTGCCTGAAAAAAAATAATTAATGGACCACAGAAATTATCTTTTCCCACGAATCCATCTCGGGAGATCTCTTCAGTTTACAACTCATGTTCTCATTTGGTACCTCTTTGTAATCAAAGTAGCACTAGGTTTGAAAACAGAACTCTTGGGTTTGAATCTAGTCATATCTTGTATCAGAACACTCCTTATTTCCCTTCCCTCTTTATTTTTTCACCATTATTAAACTCATCACCTTCTTACATTTTTTTTTTGAGAGAGAGGCAATCCCAAGCAGACTCCCCACTGAGCACAAGAGTCTGATATGAGGCTCAATCTCATGACCCTGAGATCATGACCTGATCTCAAATCAAGAGTCAGAAGCTTAATCCACTGAGCCACCACATGCCCCTTATTACATTCAATATCATATATTTATTCATCTTGTTTATTGTCTCCCCCACTAGAATCTAAAATATAAGCTCCAGAAGGGTTGGTATTTTGTCTGTGGATTTACTGCTGAATTCTAGTAAGTAGTACAATGTCTGGCACACAGTTGATGTTTATCAAATATTGAATAAACAAATGAACAAACCTCATTCTGTTACTGAATCTATAACATGGACATAATAATAGTACCTAATTTATTAGATTATTATGATGGAAAAGATGATAATTACTGTGATGCTCTGGAATATCCCAGCCAACCTGAATACAGAAACTTTCTCTAAGGATTCCAACATCTGCTTCGTTCCACACAGAGTATATGAGAGACAAAGATATATGGGGCAGAAATAATGCATGATACTTTTACCTGTCTCAGAATTATTATTCGGCTATAATTTTTTAATTCTTTATCTATGACATTGTCTTGGGTTGGACATTGAAATGTTTGTTAGTTTGCTTTGACCTAGTACTGTACTAAGTAGGGACTTTTTTAAAGATTTTATTTATTTGAGAGAGTGAGAGAGAGTGTGCAGAGAGGAAAGGGAGGAGAGGGAGAAGCAGGCTCCCTACTGAGCTGGGAGCCTGACGTGGGCCTTAATCCCAGGACCCTGGGATCAGGACCTGAGAGGAAGGCAGATGCTAAACTGCGTGAGCCACCAAGGCACCGCCTGAGTAGAGATTTAGGAAGAACCTTTTGCTGCTTATCATTTAGTTAAATCAGTCAGCAAGTCAACAAATAAGATAATCACTGACTGGTATTACTCCAAGTGGTAACACATTAAAGATCAATAAGGTATTTGTTTCAATAACTAATAATAATATTAAGAAATCTTTCCCTAGACATAACCCAAATACCTTACGCTGCACTTCGTGCTTCATGCTTATTTTTTTCTTTCCACTAGAAATGGAAGAAAAATGGATATCCCTTCTGTAATAAAATACTGAAAGACCTTGCAAATAAACTCTTTTGAATATTCAATTTTAAACCCTGAGACCAAAATTTGCAAGGCTTATTCTGCAGTACTCTGAAATTGAGAATGAATGATCCAATGTTAAATAAAAAATACTCACAAATGAAGTCCTCAGGGAAACATGAGAATGTTAACAGTGGATCTCTCTGGGTCACAGGAGAATTTTTGTTGATATCTTTATTTTTTTCCACAGTGAGCTTGCATTATTCATGTGCATATATATTAATTCTAAAAAGCAGGTTTTTTTCCTCTTTAAAATGACATTTTAAATCTTGGGGTAATAGAAATTTTGCAAATGTCTGCAAGGTCTTATTATCATTAAGTAGAATGGGAGAAGAGACAAAAAGCAAGCAGGAGTTTGAAACATGAAAATAGATAACCACAAGTCATATAAGAAATATGTAGTCAAAAGTTCAATAAACCAACTGTTTCAGCAACACAGCTAACTCAAACCATTTATAAGCAACGTCTCTTGGCCCTTCTGATATTTTTCCATAAACACTAAGACATCACTGTGTTCAGGGACTGCCAGGGTATCGGCAGGGGACAAAACACAAAGCACATTTTTTTACTAATAATATTTTATTTTAAAACACCATTGATCTTAAGCAACCTCCACAATTGCAAATTGGGGGCTTTTTCAAGTAATTTATAGGGAAAATCTGTGAAGTTTATCTATGAAATGAAATGAAATAATACCTGCATTTCCTACTTTGGGGAGATTTTATGTTAAATCACCCAGACAGGCAGAGATGACAAAGCATTGAGAAATATTTAAAGATTTCATTTCTCTTCCTGATAACGACAAGGTTCATTTTGTGCTCTCAGAGGGGAAATCAGATCTGATTTACCGTCAGCTACCTCAGCACCACGATCCACATTTCACATTCTTTAAACAGCTTCAGCATAGCAACGATATCACTGTCCTTTCACAGCGGGGTTGATCAACTGCCAAATGTGTGACAAATCATCAAATGCTCTCATTTAAAGCTACCTGTTTCCTTATCATGATAAAGCATGATGCATAGCATGTGGCAACCCATCATAATTTTATGAGTAAAAAGAAACTATATTTACACAAGCTTTCTTTGAAAGGGCAAACAGTGGCCAGGAAAGGACGGCATGCAACTATCTGTATTCTTCTAGTCTTCTCTCTCTTCTCCCTTTTCTTTCACCTAATCAGCAAAGTATCTCATTCCTTTCCTTACCCTGAGAAAAACCAAGTAGGATTTTAAGAAAGCCCCAGAATCACCCGAAAAATGACTTTGACCACCCTCACTCTCATAGTCCTTGGATTACTATTCTGATCTTGAACCCTGAGCAGATCAGTAGTGAGCTAAGAGGAAACATTAGTGAACAGGCTATGAATTTAAACATCCAGCAGAAAAGGAATTAAAATGTTTAATCATTCTACCAAGCTCATAAGGTGTAACAAAGGGAATGCCAGCTGCCTGGACTGATTTGCTCTTTGAAGGAAAGATGGTTTGCAGCTCTCTGAGGGCGGATGGGGGTCATATTTTATTGTTTCTATTGTTTTCCAAGAGCTGGGTCCAAGCTGGTCAAAATTGTGATGCAGGGTCAAACTCCTCGGAGCACATTTCTATTCCTGAACTCAGCCCCAAGTCATCATTATAGCCCCTTTGTGCTTTATTCTTCTGTGGCAATTGCCATAAATTCTCAATGATAAGATTTGGAAGTGGAATGAGGAAGGCAAAAGACAATCTAGTGTGTTCTTGAAGAGATACCAAGATAAAGGATATAACTCTATCCATCAATGTTCCTCTCTTGGATAACTGAGGGCGAAAAGTAAGAAAAATGTTAGGAGAGCTAGGTTAGTGATGCCAGGATACCGAATTCATCGCTCAAGGAAAGCAAAGCAAAACAGCCTGATAAATGCTCATTTTAATACAAAGTATAATAAAGGCCTACTTTTCCCTTTCGAAGCCTAAAAAAGTTTGAAAGAGTTATATCAAAACTGTTTGGCCGTTCCATTCTAAATCATGACTTCTCTTTAGAATCCTGTATTTCCTATCAAGACACAAATTTCCTGCCATTCACTAAAGATCTACTTAATTTATTTTTCTATTCAGCCATTCAATCTTGTTATTGATCCACTTTTCAATTATTTTTTTCAGAAATGGGGGCAGACAACAAACACTGACACATTTTACACTTCCCCACGAGTCAAGTGCATATAGAGAAGAAGGGAAAGATTAGTCACCTTATATGAAAGGCTTTTCCCTTCAGGAGAGAGTAACCCCACCCACCTCTCTCAACTAAGCAGCCCACAGACTGCCTTCTACTGAAGGCCACATCTCATGACGTCTGGGTGGCTCAGCTGTTGAGCGTCTGCCTTCGGCTCAAGGCGTGATCCCCATCCAGGGGTCCAGTCCCTCAACAGGCTCCCTGCAAGGAGCCTACTTCTCCCTCTGTCTATCTCTCTGTGTCTCTCATGAATAAATAAAATCTTTAAACACAATAAATAAAATAAAGGCCACATCTCAAAATTTAACCCCTCAAGTGGGTGCAAAACCACAGTGATCTGTCTGGCCACAGTACCACAGAGCTCACTGCTGCCATCCTACATCCCCCTTGCAGTCAGTGCAGTCCAGTTTCCATGCTAGTAGGAGTGTTTTTCTCTGCCCCATTAACTACGTTCATAGTTTTGCAGCCAAAGCCTCGGGTACCTGCTGCAACACCCCTTTAGACACCTGCTTCATGACACAACTATGTCTCTCACATCACCTTTGGCCCTCTTATTCCTTCAGGCATGAGGCCAAAACCTAGTCATGCACTGTAGTCCAATGAGCACAGGAAGAAAGAGGGGCTATCCAGTCTGCTGGACTACTCACCTGGGCAGTCCTCCCATTTGTGGCATGGCACTGGCTGTAGGTTAGGGCTGAGATGTGTGAGGGAAATACGCCCCGGTGAGCAACCCTGAACAGATACCTCCCTTCAGCTCAGGATGGCCAGGAAACACAGAACCAGGATTATCTATTGAGACTACCAACCCCTGTTCTGCAGGGGGAAGATGAAGGAAAAATGACGTTGCCACGAGTAGGTCAAAGAAATTCATGGCAAAACTTGGTGCACAAAGTAGGGTTTACCAATTTCCCATTTGGTAAAAGTATATATAGGAGATCATTTTAGAGGAAGTTTAATTTTCACATTTTTTAAATATGCCAATTACCTCTCAACAAATATGATACATTGCCCACCATGCCCTTATGAAGCCTCTGTTTCCTTAAACACGTTGAGCCTCCTGCACCTCAAGTTATATCTCCTTTCATATCTCCTCCTCCACTATTGAATTCTTCAATGTTGGGATTCTACTTTTCGGCTTACATTATCATGAATATGTTACCAAAAATGTGTATTTTGCAGGAGAAGAATTTATTATTTACAATCCTCCCTTGCCTTCTCACCTCTACTACTCTTTGGCAGGTAGCTTCTGAAATAGATCCTTGTTTTGCAGAAAGAACGGAAAGGTGACCTTATGGAAGGCAGAAGGTAGGGAAAGCTACATACAGAAATAAAGGATTTTTCACGGGGGAGGAAGAGCAGGGGTCAAGGCTAAGATAAGGGTTGTGGAAAGAGAGTGAAGAGATCAGTCAGCTATCATTAAGAGAGAGCCTTTGGGAAAGAGCTTAAATATTGAAAGCGAACTACGTGAAAAGTTCAGCCATGTGATGTATAATACATCCTTTTTTGTCTCTCACCGAACCGTGTTAATAAATCCATAGCAGCCATCAATATTTCTGGAGATGGATTTATACGAGGGTGGTTTTTGTTTTTTGTTTGTCTGAGGTATGCAAAGATATGTGGAAACTGACCTCAGTTGAGGGAAAATAAGAACAAAAACAGTTCAAGTTTTCTGTCCTGTTCAGACCTCTTCTCTCAGGTGTATCTTGAACATCCAATTGCTTTCCTTCCAGGCCCATTTCATACAACGAAACTTCAACACGACCCAAACTAAACTCAAAAATGTGTTTTTTTCTTCAATCACTTCCCTTTCAGTAAATGATAGCACTGGCTACCTGGTTGTATGTGCCAGAAATCTTGAAGGGTAACTCCTTCTAACTCTTACCCTCTGCTTTAGAGTAGTGATCATGGTTTTTCCTCATTAATACATCTTAAATCCACCTCTTTCTCTTCACTTGCTCTGTCACAGTGCCGACCCAAGCTACTATCATCTCCCTCTAGAACTACCGTTAAAGCTTCCGAACTGGCCTCATGCTTCTGGTCTTGCCCCTTTTAATCAGTATAATCTTTAAAATATATCATAGCCTAAGGGCAGGGCTTCTCTCATAATTTCTAGAATAAAATTCAACCTCCCTATTTTAACTGACAAGGCCTTTCATGATACGACTCCTGCTCACTTTTCCCCCCAATCTCACACATCCTCCTTTCCTTTCTTGGTATTCTCAAGGTGCAATGATCACGTTTCCATTCCTCTGAGGAACTAAGTAACCTCCTGCCACCAAACATGTTGTTTGTTTTGCCTGAAAAGTCTCCATCTCCACTCAATCTCTAATCTTCACCCAGCTAACCTCTCTCTCCTACTCTCGTGCTGGGTCAGTTTGAATATCACTTCTTCAGAGTTTTCCTAAAGCTGCCCCCTGCCTCCCTTCCCTCCCCCACATTCCCCTACCCTTACCCCCCCACACACACACTCCCTTGTCACTCCCAGCCTGATCAGGTCTCTCTGTTACATGCTCTCCTAGCACAGTACACACTTAGGTCATAGCATTTATTTCATCTCTAATTAAATAACCTTTTCTATAATTATTTATGTCTGCCTCCACCATAGACTCTCAATTATATGATCCATATCGATGTTGTTAGTATTATGCTGGTGAATTGCTAATTATTTAATGTTGTTATAGACTGTCATTTCTGAGCTCACCATTTCTGTAACAGATTCTTTTAAAGCTAAGACATTAAAAATTAAATGCGTATAAATCACATTTACATTTGCTGTTTCTATTTCTCAATACTTTAGAAGGAAGAATATACCCACAATTTCTAATAGGAAATTAGGTTTGAGATGAGAATGAAACTGAAATTAAAATTCTGGGAATTTGGGGGGAATGGCATTTTTTTCTTCAAAGGACGTGTCAGTCACTAACAAGGACAAGATCTCCCACCTTCAAATGTAGTCCTTGAACCTCTAAAAATACAGAACGAGTATTAATTTTAATTCAAATGTCACTCTCATTGCTGAGGGAGCTCACAAAAGCAGTTCATTAGTGTCACCTGGGGTGACAAGTTTATGGTTCCATCATTACATCTGCTAATAAATGAACTGATGATATGAATCAAATTCGCTAAAATCTCTGTTCATCTCACTATGTTGTAAAAAATCAAAGTCAAGATGATGTGCTCCATAGTATTTCAGATGTAATAAAGCCTAACGCTCCCACTGCAAAATGAGAATTATGTGCAGTCAGCTATCTTATTTAACCCAAAATGTTTCGAGGGCTAATAGCCCATGGCATACTGCTCATCAAAATGGACCAAGAGAAAAGACATGGTTGAAATCAGTGGCTTATTCTATTGCCTCTCATGGCTGTTTCCACCTGTAAGAAAATCAGTACGAGCACAACTATCCACAGATATCTCAGATGCTTTTCCCTGGGAAGCCACTTCAGTCCTTTCCTTCATTTAACACTCACTACTTATGATTCTTGATTCCCTCATTTGATAGGAATTTAATGTGTATTCAATAAATGTTCATGGCTGCTCTAGGCTGTGTGGAAAATTGTAACATAAAGCAAAATACAGAATCCAAGTTTCAAAACTAGTTAGCAAGAGGGTATTTAGATCTTCCCTATACACACATTAACACAACTAATGAACAACTATTTTAAAGAGTGGGGAATCCCTTTATAGAGATGACATGGTGGGTTTTCGCTGAATTTCAAAATAAAAGAAAGGTCATTGTGGGATCATTTAAGTCTAAGAAATATTCTCAGAGGAACACAAAAGAGTATAGAATTTTACCTCTGCTTGTACCTATAGTTTGTTTACCGAGTTGGATTGAGAAGAGAGTCAAAGAGAACAAGCTGCCTAATATCAAAAGCAGTAAGAGAAAATATTGATAAGGTGAGGCCACAACAAGAACGATTTTAAATACTGGGATGAGATCTGAATGATATTAAAACGGCTAAGGGAGAGTTATACTGGGAGTAGGTAAGTGTGGTATTTCAATCAACAAACTTGGAAAATTGGAGGGGACATCAATTTGGGAACTACTCATGTTTGGTATATAGGATTGTGCAGTAAAGGGCAAAGATTCAAACAGAACTGCCAAAAGTTTAGAGTTGAGAGGACTTTAAGGTCCACGGCGTTCAAGTTTCCAGCAGGATTCAGGAATCCTTTCTGTAATATTCCTAGCAGAGATTTAAATACTCTCTGAATTTGAAGACATTACTAGGAACCCCTTTCTTTTTTTTAAGATTTTATTTATTTATTCACAAGAGACAGAGAGGCAGAGACTCAGGCAGAGGGAGAAGCAGGTTCCCTGTGGAGAGCCGATGCAGAACTACATCCCAGGACCCGGGGGTCAGAATCAGAGCCAAAGACAGAGACACTCAACAACTGAGCCACCCAGGTGCCCCACTAGGGCACCTCCTTTCTTATATTGAATTGAAATTTACTCCCCTGTCACATCCACTTAAAATTTTCATTTCTACCTTCTGGAACAACACTTAGACTATATCCTACTCCATGTGATAATTTTTCAAATATATGGCAGTCATTGTATCCCCTTTTTGTACCAACTTTTCAAAAATAACTATCTCCTAGCTCCTTAAGGTACAGCTTATTAACATAACATAAGTTTCATATTTATTTAGAGACTATGCATCAAAAATGTCTACCAGCTATTAGAATTACTCATTGCTGTTTTAGTTTTATGGCTGGATTTTATAATACTTTTTCACAAAAGAGGACAGGAATCCTCCCCTCCCCCACCCCCGGCCGAGAATGAAGAACATAAAAAATACATGCAAAACTAGAATATCTTATGTCTAATGAAAACCCAACACCAGCAAGTCTGAAGAACTTGTGACTGGTCTTCCAACGTAAATTTTAAAAATAAATTAAAAAGAATCAAAGTCAGTTTCTCGAGGGATTGTAATTCTCTACTTGTATTGCTATAAATTTGGCAGGCCATAAAGATTTTGGAAAAACTATTGTTATTATTGTCTGATATATTTTAAAATGCATTTGCTTCTAAACCTTGAGGTGCATTCATGAAAAAGAAGACTCCATTTAAATACCTATTATCTCTGAATGGAAACCACATTTGATGAAACTTCCACACAACTAACAAATGTTTGCCTACCCAATGACTTTTGCTCTGGCATCATGCCTTAAAAAATAAATTATTATTATTTATGATCATAATAATGTGCATTTACATAATAAGTTTCTCAGAGGAGTTGAAACCAGGTTTTGCTTATTTGACCACACGTCTCATTTGTAAAAGTCAGAAAACTACAGCTTTGTTAATTTTCCCCATTGAATGGGTGACGGGTACTGAGGGGAGCACTTGACGGGATGAGCACTGGGTGTTATTCTGTATGTTGGCAAATTGAATACCAATAAAAAAATAAATTTATTATTAAAAAAAAGAAAAAAAGAAAAAAGAAAACTACAGCTTTGATGTTCAGAGCGGGAAAATGCACCAGAAAGGCACAGGCCCTTTAAAGCCAAAGTCAGTATTCAACGTGCCAGCAGTCGGAGGATACCCACGAACGCCATGAAGCAACACTCCTGATGTTTAATCTTTCCCTTCAGTGTCAGCTATTCTGATAAAATAAAAATCTTACAAACTTAAAAATAAATGCCAGATACTATATGTACCTCCTGTGTGACCAATGTTACATGATATGGAGGACGTGGCCCAGTCTCAAATCTGAGGAGACAAAAATACCAAAATAAATCTCTTAAGACTCGTGTAAAACAGAATAAAATGGTTGTTTAGAAGCAGCAGCAGCATTGCTAAATTACAGGTAAGCAATAAAAAGACCTCTGTTTTATTCCCTACTCTGCAACCAACGTGAAGCAAGTAATACAAGTGCATACCCTCATCCTACCCCAGAAGGATAGGTGAGGATTAATCTCTTGGAGGTGTCTGGAGTTTCACAAATGGGTTGGTGATATACAAGTCACAGAACTTTCATTTTGCTTTTATAATAAATTCACGGTCCTTACACACTAGAGGGTACCTTCAGTTGTCCGGATTGTACATCAACGTGCATCCAACATCCCTCTTCGACATCTCCTGAGGATTAGCTGAACACCAAGCTAAGAATAGGATTCAATGATTACACATTAAATCATACAAGGTTGAGACATATAGGGCTCAATTTACCTTTGTAATACAAAATTAACCTTGTAGATATAAAATTACAGCATTATTTTATAATTATAGATATATCCTCTGTGTTTATGAGACATGACGAAATACCTGACCTTCCCAATGTAGGCTAGCTAACTGTTTTGTATCTAGCTAGCAAGAGCAAGTTCATTAAACCTGTGTCTCAATGTAAGTGGACCGACACTTCTTCATCTTACCAGTTTTTATTACCATTGTTCATGACACATTAATTAAATCTCATATTCAAGAATGAATTTAAATTAAAAAATTTAGCGAAGTGCACCCCGGTGACTGTTGTTTATAATATCATATTCTCAGTGTACAAAAAGCCATAAATGATTTTACTTATCTGTATATTTGTTTTACCTATCCCTATTAGACTATAAGCCACCTTGGGGCAGGGAAATTTATTTTTTTATTTTTTTTTTATTTTTAAATTTATTTTTTTAATTCATGTTTGCAACCATAGCTCCTAGAAAGACACTTTCCACATAGTAAATATTTGTAAAGTAAATAATAAATATTTATAGCATTCTTGAGCAATACTTAGATTGAAATGAAAGATGTGACTTTTTTCAGTATATTGTGTTATGTGAGTAGAATGTTGTCAGTTTAAATTAGTCAGGTTTCAACACTGGTCACATTCAGATTCATACGGGTTTTAAACAATTACAACCTAAAACCCAAAGTTCCATCTAACGTAGCTATATTTACTTGTCTTCCCTTTCGATAATCATTTCTTAAAGAGCCAAGTGTACTGCAGGCATATAATGTCGTGTGATATTCACAGAGAAATTCAGTCTTCTCAAAATAGAATCAAGGCATGGACTCATTTTTAATAATAGCAGGTTTTAAAAGATACAGAAATCATCCTTTCTTATTCTTTAATTATAAGTATTCATTTAGAGGAGAAACATCTTAATATTTGAATGTGTATATAAAGATTTTAGTAAATAAAAATTGAGCCTTGAAAGTTATCTTCTAAGTATAAAACCAAGAAAATACCCAACGCTAAATTTTTGAAATATGCATTCTCCTCGACCATCATACTATCCTTCCTTAAATTTTTTTTCAACC
Source organism: Canis lupus familiaris (assembly GCF_011100685.1). Taxonomy (NCBI): domain Eukaryota; kingdom Metazoa; phylum Chordata; class Mammalia; order Carnivora; family Canidae; genus Canis; species Canis lupus. The sequence continues at coordinate 4,890,446 of NC_049240.1, read as the reverse complement.
TGCAACATTCTCTTTCTTTTCTGTAAAACATGAAAGAACAATTTGCTTCTTCCTTTCTTCCTCTGAGTGGAATTATAATAAACCTATATTTTTAATATGAAAGTTTGAGTTGAAGAATTCTAATACATATTGGGGCAGCCCTTTATATAAAAATGAGAAAAAAATAAGGTCCATATCTTAAGATGTAATGATGGAATTAGATGAAATATTGTGAAACAACTGTTTTTTTTTTTGAACATATATATTCCGTATGGCTTGTGCACAATTTGACATTATTCAAGTGAGCTGCAATGTTAGTTATTTTAAGATACTTTAATTTCTGGTAAGAATAGAAAACTATTAGGTGCTGATAGAAATGCAAATGAAATTAAGAAGCTTGATCTTGAAGAGCTTAAAGTAAATTTATAGGAAAAAAACATAGGTTCAAGAAATGAGTAAGAATAATTATAAATAAACAGTCAATAAGTACAAGCCGTACTCTACTCATTGAATATGTAAATCCTTTAGAGAAAAAAAAAAACAGTAATAGCTAATGATGGAAGGAGGTTTGACAGGCTAGCAATTCCCACAAGTAGATTTAACAGGTTATAACAGACCAGGATCAGCTTAATTTCACATGCACCTGTACCACGTGAATAAGCAGTATCACCGGCTGCAATGTCCATATTGAAACGATGAATGAATAAAGCCAAGAAAATGACAATGATCAGACTTGAAGAGCTTTCCCAGGACACATCAGCTTTGATCCTGAAGTACCTGGTATTCAATCTCCATCTTAAAGAAGGAAAGGGAGAGTTGGTGAACACATGATAGCATTAATATTTTTAAAATGTAGTGGCATCATATAGAATGATGCTTTAAGATAAGGAAAAGATTTTCCCAGAATCAGCAGGGAAACTTTATCTTTTATATCTCATAAGAGAAGATGAGGAACCATGGTAGATCATCAATAGAACATACAGCATCAAAGGGGAGTGTATAAATAATGTCAGGGCTTAAAGTGGAATTCAACAGGAATTGTGTACGTCTATTCCAGGACAGGAAATCTTGAACTCCCCAGCTTTTAACATAGGACTGAGACTAAATATAGTCACTTACGATTGCTATATCCTATTTTAAAATTCATTAGATACAAGAAAATAGTAATACAATTATTTACATATTTAGCTAGCTGTTCCTACAAGTTAAACATTCTGTAACTCAAATTGTTATCAACCTCTTATTCTTCAATTGTAAAACATAAGGCCCAGAAGGCAAAGACTGGAACTATTTATAAAGTTAATATAAAATCATAAAAGGAGAAAATTTCAGAAAACATCTCCACATTTTCCTGGTATGACGGGTTTCTTAATGAAAAGAAGATAAAATTAAGATTTATGACAAATGAAGACATAAGAACAATGGAAGACTGTGCATAAAAATGGTATTACATTAGTGGTTTCTTCTTTATTTTATGTAAAAATCTGCTGCATTTCTAAGTGGCTATAAGTAAAATTATAGTAAACATCAATTATTAATTAATAAATATTAACCCTAGTGTAAATTCAGAAATTAGTGTGCTTTATTTTCCATCTTTTTTTCCTGACAGTAGATAAAAACGTATCCTTTTTTATTACTATTCAGTTCACAGTGAATATCCAAGTGGGTTTGCATTGCTATTGTGATCAGAGAATTTAATCAAACCATAAAAAAACAAACAACAGATTTGTTTTTCCTTCTGGAAGTTAAATTGCATGTGGAGAAATAGTTGCATTTTTTTCTCTCTACCCTCTAACTCTGAAGTTCGGTTTTAACTTAATTTATCGATTCTCCTTTATGGTGTTTCAATCCTTGATGAAGGATCTCTCAGGGGCTTTAGGCCTGGAAAACAAAAACAATATCAAAACTACAACTTGAAACCATGGCTAAAGATAAAAATAAAGAAATTCAAAAGCAAGCTAGTATTATCAAAAGGCACCAAGCCTGTGAGATTTAGCTTGTGCACTCATTTTTTCTAGAGAGAACTTAAAAGTGTTCTTTTTTTTTTTTTTTTTTTTTTTTTTTCAATTATAAAAGCACACTGTTTTTCTCAGTGGCATTATTTGGTATCCCTTGATCCAATATGGTGAACAAAGAAAACTGTTAGCCATATTGGTCTATGAAAACCCCATCCAAAAGTGAACATAGGCTAAAGTCATGGTTCTCAAATGTTTGCTATAGCTGCTTCAGAACTACCTTGAGGTTTTATTAAGAATTTCTGATTCTGTAGGTCTTGAAAGTGAAGTTGGCTAAAAAAAAAAAAAAAAAAAAAGGAAAGTGAGGTTGGGTGGTTAAGGGAGCTCAGATTTTTTTTTTTTTTTTTTTTTTGCCAATAAGTTCCCAGGTATTGCTGGCGCTGCTGGTCCTGGGGCCACACTTTATCAACCCTGAACTAAAGGAACTAGAGACAAAGGAAACTGACAAACTAAAATATGTAAAAAGCTTAGGGCCCTTATAATCCAGCTAAACATAGAATTCCAACTTAGAAATGTAACTGCTGGTGAATGTACTATGTAAAGGACAATAAATATTTTCAGATCTTTCCAGAAATTACCTAATAAATGCTCCCCAGAAGTAATATCTAAGTTAATCTCCTGCACTTAAGAACCAACCTTCTTACCATTAAGAACAAAAAAATCCAGAACAAGAGCAGGGCTGGATAACTCATGTCTTATATCACCATGCCACACCTTCTTCCTCATTGTGTACTTCTTCAACAAATGAGTGCATGCCAAGCACCAAAATGCACTCTCTACCAGGCCCAGCAGTACCAATTGCAGGGCAGGGCACAGAGTACAAATGGAGGTCCACTATGTATCTAAATATTTAAAAGTTAGAAATTCTTGATGAATACAGTTTCATAACAACTGGGTCACCCAGTTTTAATGTAGAATTTGTAGACTCAGAGTTTTGTGCCTAAATATTGAAGTGCCAGAAGAGCCAGTCTCCAGTTCGTAGGTCACTCTCCTCTTTTTAACTTAGGAACTAACATATTGTGAGATCCCTGGGGATTTGTCTACACCCCACAGAAATAGCTGCTACCCCTTGAGTTCAGAGGTGGACATTGTGGCATAGGCTATCTTTGAAAGGTGGTCTCATAGATAATGCCTGCACAAGCTCTGGGCAATAGGATCAGAACCTTTTGAGTAGGGAACTCAGGGATCCCTAGTACCTGAAGTCTAGAAGCAAGAATGTGGACTCTAGGTGGGATAATCTCCTTGACTCCTGCAGACTTCTCATCCAACTGGGAAGGTGTGGACAGAGAAAAGTCAGAGTGGTTCCTCTAGAAGATAGAGCTCAAGGTGGTACTGTACTCCTCTTCAGAGACCTAGGATCTTCATTGGTTACCTATTTTTTCATCAAAACCTCAAAGCTTCATTTATCCTAAATTTATAAGTAACTGATTTATAAGGCATAAAGTGGCCTTTCTCTTAAAGACATTTTATTTGTATTAATGCTTCCATCAGAAACAGTCTAATAGTAGAATTTCAGGCCTTGACAGAATGGGAAGGAAGGGCAGGAGAAATCAATGGGAAACACATTTCTCCTTGATACTTTTAAACATCTACTCACATATTACTCTAAAGCAAACTGGTCAGTATAACAAAAGAATGCAAAAATTAGGAAGCCTGAGTTCTACTTTCATTCTACTATGAATTCATTGCAGCCTAAATCAAGAAACTTTGAATAAATTACCTTTCTACCATTTTTTTTACTTTAAAAACAAAAAAATTAGACCGAATCTGAATTGCACAAAAGGTATCCGACAGTAGACATGGCTTCAAAATACGTGGCAGGAGTGGTGTTGGTAAAGACTGGTCTGTAGTCAAATATAGTTCACATTGAATTAAGCACCACTGAGTTGATTTATTTTATTCTACCAACAACAACAACATTGCTGATTCTGATGATGGAGAAAGGGGTCAAGAAATGCCAGTGGTCTCTAGAAGCTGGAAAAGGCAAGAACATGGATTCTCCATTATGCCTCCAAGAAGAAATCCAGTCCTGAGATGTCCTGACTGTAGCCCAGTGAGACTCATGTTGGGCTTCTGACCCACAGAACCGTAAGAACATATGAATATGATGCCCCGAATGTGGGAGCTGCCAAATATATAAATCAATTATTAACCAAAGTGAAGAAATACTTAGATAATAATACACTTATACTTGGTGACTTCAATCTAGCTCTTTCTATACTCGATAGGTCTTCTAAGCACAACATCTCCAAAGAAACAAGAGCTTTAAATGATACACTGGACCAGATGGATTTCACAGATATCTACAGAACTTTACATCCAAACTCAACTGAATACACATTCTTCTCAAGTGCACATGGAACTTTCTCCAGAATAGACCATATATTGGGTCAAAATCGGGTCTGAACCAATACCAAAAGATTGGGATTGTCCCCTGCATATTCTCAGACCATAATGCCTTGAAATTAGAACTAAATCACAACAAGAAGTTTGGAAGGACCTCAAACACGTGGAGGTTAAGGACCATCCTGCTAAAAGATGAAAGGGTCAACCAGGAAATTAAGGTCAACCTTAATTAAGGAATTAAAAAGATTCATGGAAACTAATGAGAATGAAGATACAACCATTCAAAATCTTTGGGATGCAGCAAAAGCAGTCCTAAGGGGGAAATACATCACAATACAAGCATCCATTCAAAAACTGGAAAGAACTCAAATACAAAAGCTAACCTTACACATAAAGGAGCTAGAGAAAAAACAGCAAATAGATCCTACACCCAAGAGAAGAAGGGAGTTAATAAAGATTCGAGCAGAACTCAACGAAATCGAGACCAGAAGAACTGTGGAACAGATCAACAGAACCAGGAGTTGGTTCTTTGAAAGAATTAATAAGATAGATAAACCATTAGCCAGCCTTATTAAAAAGAAGAGAGAGAAGACTCAAATTAATAAAATCATGAATGAGAAAGGAGAGATCACTACCAACACCAAGGAAATACAAACGATTTTAAAAACATATTATGAACAGCTATACGCCAATAAATTAGGCAATCTAGAAGAAATGGACGCATTCCTGGAAAGCCACAAACTACCAAAACTGGAACAGGAAGAAATAGAAAACCTGAACAGGCCAATAACCAAGGAGGAAATTGAAGCAGTCATCAAAAACCTCCCAAGACACAAGAGTCCAGGGCCAGATGGCTTCCCAGGGGAATTTTATCAAACGTTTAAAGAAGAAACCATACCTATTCTCCTAAAGCTGTTTGGAAAGATAGAAAGAGATGGAGTACTTCCAAATTTGTTCTATGAGGCCAGCATCACCTTAATTCCAAAACCAGACAAAGACCCCACCAAAAAGGAGAATTACAGACCAATATCCCTGATGAACATGGATGCAAAAATTCTCAACAAGATACTAGCCAATAGGATCCAACAGTACATTAAGAAAATTATTCACCATGACCAAGTAGGATTTATCCCTGGGACACAAGGCTGGTTCAACACCCGTAAAACAATCAATGTGATTCATCATATCAGCAAGAGAAAAACCAAGAACCATATGATCCTCTCATTGGATGCAGAGAAAGCATTTGACAAAATACAGCATCCGTTCCTGATCAAAACTCTTCAGAGTGTAGGGATAGAGGGAACATTCCTCGACATCTTAAAAGCCATCTATGAAAAGCCCACAGCAAATATCATTCTCAATGGGGAAGCACTAGGAGCCTTTCCCCTAAAATCAGGAACAAGACAGGGATGTCCACTCTCACCACTGCTGTTCAACATAGTACTGGAAGTCCTAGCCTCAGCAATCAGACAACAAAAAGACATTAAAGGCATTCAAATTGGCAAAGAAGAAGTCAAACTCTCCCTCTTCGCCGATGACATGATACTCTACATAGAAAACCCAAAAGTCTCCACCCCAAGATTGCTAGAACTCATACAGCAATTCGGTAGCGTGGCAGGATACAAAATCAATGCCCAGTAAATCAGTGGCATTTCTATACACTAACAATGAGACTGAAGAAAGAGAAATTAAGGAGTCAATCCCATTTACAATTGCACCCAAAGCATAAGATACCTAGAAATAAACCTAACCAAAGATGTAAAGGATCTATACCCTCAAAACTATAGAACACTTCTGAAAGAAATTGAGGAAGACACAAAGAGATGGAAAAATATTCCATGCTCATGGATTGGCAGAATTAATATAGTGAAAATGTCAATGTTACCCAGGGCAATATACACATTTAATGCAATCCCTATCAAAATACCATGGACTTTCTTCAGAGAGTTAGAACAAATTATTTTAAGATTTGTGTGGAATCAGAAAAGACCCTGAATAGCCAGGGGAATTTTAAAAAAGAAAACCATATCTGTGGGGCATCACAATGCCAGATTTCAGGTTGTACTACAAAGCTGTGGTCATCAAGACAGTGTGGTACTGGCACAAAAACAGACACATAGATCAGTGGAACAGAATAGAGAACCCAGAAGTGGACCCTGAACTTTATGGTCAACTAATATTCGATAAAGGAGGAAAGACTATCCATTGGAAGAAAGACAGTCTCTTCAATAAATGGTGCTGGGAAAATTGGACATCCACATGCAGAAGAATGAAACTAGACCACTCTCTTTCACCATACACCAAGATAAACTCAAAATGGATGAAAGATCTAAATGTGAGACAAGATTCCATCAAAATCCTAGAGGAGAACACAGGCAACACCCTTTTTGAACTCGGCCACAGTAACTTCTTGCAAGATACATCCACGAAGGCAAAAGAAACAAAAGCAAAAATGAACTATTGGGACTTCATCAAGATAAGAAGCTTTTGCACAGCAAAGGATACAGTCAACAAAACTCAAAGACAACCTACAGAATGGGAGAAGATATTTGCAAATGACATATCAGATAAAGGGCTAGTTTCCAAGATCTATAAAGAACTTATTAAACTCAACACCAAAGAAACAAACAATCCAATCATGAAATGGGCAAAAGACATGAAGAGAAATCTCACAGAGGAAGACATAGACATGGCCAACATGCATATGAGAAAATGCTCTGCATCACTTGCCATCAGGGAAATACAAATCAAAACCACAATGAGATACCACCTCACACCGGTGAGAATGGGGCAAATTAACAAGGCAGGAAACAACAAATGTTGGAGGGGATGCGGAGAAAAGGGAACCCTCTTACCCTGTTGGTGGGAATGTGAACTGGTGCAGCCACTCTGGAAAACTGTGTGGAGGTTCCTCAAACAGTTAAAAATATACCTGCCCTACGACCCAGCAATTGCACTGTTGGGGATTTACCCCAAAGATACAGATGCAGTGAAACGCCGGGACACCTGCACCCCGATGTTTATAGCAGCAATGGCCACGATAGCCAAACTGTGGAAGGAGCCTCGGTGTCCAACGAAAGATGAATGGATAAAGAAGATGTGGTTTATGTATACAATGGAATATTACTCAGCTATTAGAAATGACAAATACCCACCATTTGCTTCAACGTGGATGGAACTGGAGGGTATTATGCTGAGTGAAGTAAGTCAGTCGGAGAAGGACAAACATTATATGTTCTCATTCATTTGGGGAATATAAATAATAGTGAAAGGGAATATAAGGGAAGGGAGAAGAAATGTGTGGGAAATATCAGAAAGGGAGACAGAACGTAAAGACTGCTAACTCTGGGAAACGAACTAGGGGTGGTAGAAGGGGAGGAGGGCGGGGGGTGGGAGTGAATGGGTGACGGGCACTGGGGGTTATTCTGTATGTTAGTAAATTGAACACCAATAAAAAATTAAAAAAAAAAGAACATATAAATATGTATTCTTTTAAGCCACTAAATTTGTGGTGATTTGTTAAAAGTAGAAAGAGAAAACTATAATCACTGTAGTAATTTAATTTTTCAAACATTTGATAATTCTAAAATCTTGATTTAGTTCATTATTCAAGATAAATATAGAATATTATCTAATGGAATTTACAGTCCCTGTATTATTAGCATTACATTTGCTTTCATTATATTAGCACTCAAATTTTGCCTTGAGACCAAAGTGACAAAAATGAAAATCTCCTGAGCCAGAAAATGTTTTGTGGTGAAATTGTTTTGAAGAGTATATTCCACTTCTTAGAAGACTAGACTGGATTTCATTTTAAACAACAATTCTTGTAGAAACTGTTAAAAGCAGATGAGATCTTGAAGCTGCAAGGATAAGTTTTGAATAGGATAAAAGGTTGAGAGCACCTACACCAAAAGTAAGTTTGATTTTATAAAAATGTATAAAAACACTTCAAACTATTTTATTCATGTCAGATCTTAATATGGGTAAGAAAAGACTTAACCAGTAAAATCCACTTATCATTCATAAAATTCACTTTATCATTCATAATCTTTGTATTTGAACACCTAATAGCAATATACCATAAGGGCCTGGGGAAGCTATCAAGCCTAAGACTTTATTTTTAATCTCAGAACATGGACAACCTAAATGTGAATAGAAGACAAAACATTAAACATTAAATTACAATTAAAATTTGCAATAGAAGAGGACAAACCACAAGATGATTAATTGCCAAATAAATGATTCAGAGAATAAATTACATGAGACTGCAAATAAAGAAAATATGATTGAGACAAGGAAAAAATACAATGATAGAGATGCTATTCTACATGGGTTTTGAAAAGGGCAAGGAATCATATAGTAGGAAAAGGGAAGAATTCTACGAGGGTAATTGAGAGACAGTAAAATATGTCCATCCTTACACAAATCACTCTATGTTATCATTATTCATGACCTATTTAGGAATTCCTTAAGGACAAGAACCATGTCACACTTACATATGTACTCCAGGGTTTATGAGAGTCCAAAGCATATAGTATAAACTCAACAAATATTCAGTGAGTGAAAGAAATGACTTTTACAACAATGAAGTCATAGAAAAAAGGGGTATTTTTACAAAATAATTCTAACGGCACTTTCCAAGATGAGCTGAGATCCAAAGAGTCCTGGATGTCTGTTAAAATATATTCACTTTCTGAGAGGAGCTAAGAAAAACATGAACTGAAGGCTGACAAAAGAAAAGAAGAGATGCAAGACATGTTGATAAGAAGGAAACGACAAAAGTAGATGTTGGAGTAAGGGAGGAGTCAAAACAACATTTGACACTTAGATCCCAAGTTACCATTGGTGATGATGCTACAGTTAACAAGGATAAGGATCGAGAATGAGAAGACAATTTGTAGGTGGAGGTACTCAGTGTAGTTTTCAACACGTGGTGTATAAAAACACATGAAATGTGTATGGACAGTGGCAGTGGCTCCAGTAATTTAGTGAGAAAGCCTACGTATTTGAAAACTATGTGTCCCTGAGGCATGATCGGAGCCATGAAAAAGGATGAAATCACCAAGCAAATTCATGAAAAGAAAAAAGTAAGGATACAACTTAGAAAACGTAGGAAACATTTAAAGAAACAAAGGAAAGAAGAGAAAGTAGGAAAGAAGACAAAGAAATGACCGAGCCTCCCAGAGAAGGCCTGGGGAAGCCAGGACAGGTCAGCCATCAGCACCAAGGATAAAAGAAGTCTTTCTATTGAGGAAGTGCTTTTAGATTTGTGTTAGGTGGCTGCCTGTGACCCTTGAAAGAGTACTTTCTGATGATTAAGAGAATAATTAATACTGTGTATCTCAAAAACCTTTTGCTACTGAAACTTATTAAATAAAAGTCTAACATCCCGAAACTAAAATAATAGGGTTCTGCACAAGTATCCGACACCGCATTATACTCCCTCCTCAGTAATTTCTCCCAGGTGTGTATCTGAAGTAGTCCAAGTGGTTGTGGGTTAGTAGAGCAGCTAATGGCCAAAATGCCCACCTCTGTAAGCTTGTGTGTATATGAGGAGGGGACGGTGCCTATACCTTGAGCCTTGAATCCCGTGAAGCTGACAACAGGAAGGATCTGGAAAACTCAATTTCATCTTGGTGGGGACAGAGAGCTATACATCTGCGTGGACCCAAGGATCTCTTCCTAGAGAATTCAACTCAGTGTGGGCATTTCCTCCTTTGGGGGTGGGGGAGGCACCTAATTTCTGAACCACAGAGAAAAGGGCAACCATCCCACCCCTGAAATAACCAGTGCCGCAGCATTAGCCTATGTAATACACCACGATATAGAGCAGAGGTAGTTTCTTTTAAGACAAGCACTACCTTGACCAAATTTACATTAAGGATTTATACTAAGCCCGCAAGATGAAAACATGGTAAATTAGCAAAACTTTGGGTTCAAAAAGGTATATCTTATATGCCAGTAGATAAACCACACTGCCTCCGCTCACGCTGACATTTTTGTCAACACACTGCTAATTATTCGGGATAACATTTTTCATAATTGGCAAGGCCGTGCCCCCTGTGTGGACCTTCTCGGTGAATGTTGAAAATTGCTAAATATTATTTATGTAATTTATTTTTGTCAACGACCTTATTAGTGCTTCCACTGCTGAACTGTGTTTGTGGGCGGATGTGTGCATGAAAATGCAGTCTTGACTTTTTCAAAAAAGAAGTTATATAACTTTACACTTCATAAATTTAACAACCAAAATGTTATCTGTAATAAGTGTTTCTGGGAAGCACTGTTTTACCACTGACTGGTTTGATGGGAGTTGATTAGATAGTGGTTTTTCATCTGTGTGTTGTTACTGATATTGTCCCCATTCCAGCTGGCTGCTAAGGTGTCTAAACACTCGCAAACAAAAATTACCCGTAAAACCTGTGACAGGGTTCTCTGGGTTCATAGCTACAGATCACTGCACATCTGGATGGGTTGTTTCAGCTGAGTTTATAATGTCACATCCCTTGTAAACATGATACACCTGTCTTTCTGTTTAACAGACAGTTTTTGAAGCTGAAGCATTTATTTCCTCCCAGAACTCGGCAATGGCATATTATTTACTGATGCCGAAACTGGGAGTCCCTAAAACATTGCAAGATTTACATTCTTTTTGCTTTAGATGCAATAACCCTTTACTTAAACAAGGAGAAAAAAATGTCTTCATTTCGACTTGAAGGTGGAATTAAAAGGAACAAAATGAAAGAATCACATACTTGATGATTCCCATTATCTTTTAGAGACTCCAGACAGGGATTTGTAAGTATTTTCAGTTTTCACATGTTGAAAGTCACTTTTTTATGGCAGTGTTACAAATGATTAATCACCAAACTATCTGTGAGTATCAACTATGTACAAGGCTCTGTAAGAGACTCACAGAGTTGCAAAGAAATGTATCACTGCTGTCACCCTACTCCAGAGGGGCTTATCACCCATTTAGGAGGATAAGATGGATACGAAAAGATACTAAACCGGACAGTAAACAGGTGTCAATCATGTGCAAGGTGCGAATAAAGAAAATGATGAATGGCAAGTGCCTGGGTCCACGGGAAGCAAAAATGAAGTCTGCCCTTTGATTTAATGCCTGAGCTGCTACTAGCTGAGTTAATCACTGGTTGCTACTCTGCCCCTTACCTCAAAATCATGGATTTCAAAGTCGTTTTATTAGTATAGGCCTCAGAATTTATTTCTAGCGAAGGCCACAAAATATACCGCAGATTTTCTACTCCATCCCTAGTGTTCTCTTGCTAGCCTCAAATATAAACTCCCATCTCTAAGGTACACTTCCATATTCATACTCATCTTTACTGTTACTGATACCATTGAAAATAATTACATTAGGAAGGAAGTATCATTGACAGTACTTAAACACTGCTGGGACATTTGGAGTTGAGGTCAAATAATTTTCAGAACAAAACTCCTAGAGGTGTGTTGTCACAATTACAATTCATCTAAGTGGTTTAAGATAACAAAATGAAAGACAGTTTCTGAAGGAAAAAAAATACTCATACATTTTCTTTATGATCATAGGACTTAACTCCTATAATTCAATATTGATGGACTAAAAATGGCCTTAGATTTTTCCATAATTCATTGCTTCATTCCATAAACCTTTGTTGAGTACTTACTATATGCAAGTTCCATGACAGGTGCTGGGAAGACAACAATGGGCCAGTCTCTCCACTCTGAGAGTCTGCAATCTGGGAGGGGTGTGGGTTTGGGGTGAGGGGAGGCAGATGAAAAAATAAGCTGGGGAGATGTATGCATGCAATTCTACAGAAATACAAAAGAAAGGAGGGAAACCAAGAGGGGGTAACTCCTGAGTTGAGTTTTAGAAAGATAAAGAGAAGGGGAAGGACATAAGAAGAATAGGAGGTAATATATGTTTTGTAGGTTCATGGGACCCAAAACATAGTACCAATTTACCCAAAACAAGAACCATTTGAAAAATTATCCAAAGCAGACAACAGACAGGAGCCAAAAAGAAGATCTTTATTACCAGAGAAGGCTGGGGTGGAGGACACAGGCTCTACTGCAGGCAACTGTCCATTTATGGTGAGTTGGCCATGCATAGTCCTCCAGTCACAGGCGATGTGGGACCAGGACACCACAAGCTAGCTCCCAAAGAAAAAGAGCATGAAGGTGCTGACGTACTCATGCTCAGCTTCTCGTTCCAATCCCTCCAATCAGGTAAGTCACACTTTCCCTTCTCTGTTGTAAAGTGTGCAGGGGCATAAAGAGAGGTCAGACATGTTACTCTAGTGGAGCTTTCTTCAGAGTCACAGATACATCAGAAGTGGAAAAGAAATGGTATTTCCAGTTATTGCACAAATGCACAGACATGAGACTGAAGAGCTCAGAAACCACAAACAAGTTGATGTAGCTGAAGTAAAGTACTGTGACAAATGAAGTAGAGGGTGAGACTGTTGGGACCCCCATCACAAAAAGCTAAAAACAAGGAGCCAGGAATTTTTATATCTAATGCTTTAGTGCCCACCCTGTCCCCAAAATCCTCACCCCAGTCCTGCACCAAATCTAATCACCATTTTGATATTTTGAGGCCTGTGACAAAATGTTGGTGACGCCAGCAATCTGTGGGAAATAGACAATTAACCAGTCAGTAAACAGCCAAATGATGGAAATAATATGAATACTCTTCACTAGAAACAACAAAGCATCCATCCACCTGTCTATTCAGTTATGTCTTCAAAATCATAGTATTACTCTATAGAGTCATAGAAATATTATTTTTTACACCTAAAAACAATCATTCACAAGAATCCATAGGGATTTTTAGTTACTAATTATTAACACCCTGCAAAAGATCAATTATGCCAAGATATTTCTTCTTACTCAGCAAAAATAAGATTTCATTTTGACTAACAAAAACCATTTGTTGAAAGAATCAAGTAACATTAAAACAACTGTCTCTGATTAGCTCCATTATTAAGATGAGTATTCTGAAATATTTTGTCTGGTTCTATTCATAAAAGATAATCTAAAAATCAAAACTATCAGGAGTTATCACATCCCACTTGTTAGAGTGGCTATCACCAAATAGACACGAGACAACAAATGTTGGTGTGGATATGGAGAAAGGGGAAACCTTGTCCGCCATCGGTAGGAATGGAAACTGGGTGACCCCTATGAAAAACAGCATAGGTTCCTCAAGACATTAAAAATAGGACTGACATATGATCCAGCAATCCCATTTCTTAAATATATATTCAAAGGAAATAAAATCGTTATCTCAAAGAGATATCTGCACCCCCATGTTCACTGTAGCATCATATACAAGTGCCAAGACATGGTAACAACTGAAGTGTCCACAGATGGATGAATAGATCCAAAAAAATACGGTACATATGTATAAAGGGAATGTTGTTCAGCCTTGAAAAAGAAGGAAATCCTGCCACCTAAGACAACACGGATGGACCTTGTGGGCATTATGCTAAGTGAAATAAATCAGAGGAAGAAAGACAAATACTTTATGATCTCACTTGTACGTAGAATCTAAAAAAAAAAAAAAAAGTGAATTCATAGAAACAGAGAACCAATGGGTGGTTGCCAGAGGGGCAGGGGATAGCAGTAGGAAATGGGTGAACATGGTCAAACTTTCAGTACAAACTGTCAGTTATGTAAGTAAATTCTTAGGGTGTAGTATATAGCATGATGACTGTGGTTAACAATACTGTATTGTATTTGGGGTTATGTAAGCGTTTGGAGCCGATGGCCAAGGAAGAATTCTTGAGACGTCTTCTGTGTGGAAAAGGTGTTTTGACTGTACCACAAGGAAGGACCCAGGGGCAGAAAGAGGTGCACTGGGGTCATGAGGAGCAATTGATTACATACTTTGGAGTTGAGGGAGGTAACAACTCAGGGCAGTTTCCAAAAGGACTTTCATATGCTAAAGAAGACTCACAGGATCCTAGAGGCCTAGCTATTGTCAAGCTGAGGTTGTTTTTCCCTCTAGCAAGGCATTGACTTTAAGACAGTTGGGAGCATCCTGGAGGAAGGTCATTCTCTGCCAGTCTCTGGTCTTTATCAGTGGGTTACAGGTTATAAGGAAATTTAATTGTATCTACATTTCTTTGGCCTTTGTTCTCCACATCACTGTGGGAATAGATTTGAAAAGTTCTGGCCACAAGAAAAAAAAAACTGTACCTGTGTAAGGTGATAGATGTTAATGAAACTTCTTGTGGTTATCATTTCTCAATATATACACGTATGGAATCATTGTGTTGTGTACCTAAAATTAATCTCATGTTATATGTCAATTATACCTTAACAAAACTTGGGAAAGAAATTTTAAGGAAAATCTGGAAGATCTTCATCAAAAATTTCTAAACACACACACATATGCACACACACACATACTAGACTGAGATACCAAAAATTGTTTTTAAAACAAAGTAGAATACAAATGCAAGCATCAGTACATATATACAAACACCAAATATCAAACAAAATCTTCCTAGCAACAGTCTTCTGTTGTTTCTTCATCCACTGAATAAAAATTGTAACAGCCTGAAGTTTTCTCCTCTAATAGTGTTCTTCCAATGTCCTGAACAACAAAAACAAACAAACAAACACAGAAGGACAGCAACAACAACAACAAAAAAAAAAAAAAAAAAAAAAAGGAAGGGGGCTTTATTTGCATAGCGTCACCTCACCTCAAGAAAACCCCTCCCTGGCTTCTCTCTAACTCTCCAGGTTTGTGAAGTCCTTTGATTCCTGCTGCTGTAGTTCCTGTTTGCTCTCAGGATTGTTTGATCACTCGGGGCACAGCAGAACAGCATGTAGCTATTGCCTTTTTGGCACAGGCTTGATATTCAACAGTAGGTGGTTTCTCACCAGTTTGGCTTTTGCTTTAAGACAATGAGTGACAAGATGTTAGTTCACACAGCACGACTTAAGTAACTTGCAAAAGAAAAAATTATAAAGGGCTGGTGATTTGTTCTGCAAATCAGCAAAATTTTCAAAACAGGAACAAAAGTCTTATCCCATGATCCCATGATCGAGATGACTTGGCCAAACCAATAAAGGGCAACCCAATTGAGAAAAAACAGTCAATGGCGAGAATGTCATCATTATTAGGTTAATACCATCCAAAATAGCCAGACTGGGATCCGTAAAAAAAGATGTCCTGGTTGTTTGTTTGTTTGTTTGTTTGTTTTGGCAGGGGAGGCAATGGCAGGAGGGAGTTGAAAATAGAAAATATTATTTATCAAGGTGCTCACTTACTGAAACAACGGCCATGTGAATGTAAGGAAGATAAACCGTGACAAAAAGTCCAGCCCAGAGTTTCAAGAAAGCAAAACTCACATAATATGGTCCTGATAAAACCCATGTACGTGCTTGCGTCCGGCTTGAAGGGTTTAGCTTCACAGAAACCGAAGGTTGTTAGACCCCTTCAGCACTCTGAAGGGTCACAGGGTTATTGTCTCATGGAGTGGAAGAAAGACACAAAAGGGTGAAGGGAAGTAAAAGTTTATGAAGTGAAGGTGAGAACAGGAGAGAGAAGACCTCTCTAGAGTGAGAAGAGTCTTAAATGGCTTGCCACTGAGGGCTTTCCCCGGCCATCTTTTATTGGAAATTGACCAGGAAGCTTGTGGCCTTGAAACTGTTGAGCTGGCTTGGTTTGATGGCTACTTTCCCTTCGAGGTGTGGTCATTTTCTGTGGTTACGGTGTAGCTGCCCAAAAAAAACCACAAAAAAACCTCCCAAATGACCAAGGTCAGGTGGTCTGGTTCGTTCCCTTATTTCTTGTTCTGCACAGTCTCAGTATCTCTGCTGGCCAGGCAAGGTTTCAGAGCCTTGTCAGGGGCCCCCTATCTCTTCCTGTCTACATCTTAACCCTTTCCCTCCTCAAAAGGATGGCTCTAAAGCAGGTCTTTGAAGTTGAGAACTACTATTATTGAGGTTTTAGTTGTGATTTATTTTCACTACTTGCAGGATGAACATCCTGAGAAGTTATACGATAATTATTGCAACTCAGGGTCTGGATTTCTCAATGAATCATAACTCCTACTATCTAAGAATAAGTCATAGAGCAAACAAAATTTCCAAGAGTGTCCGTGTTTGACTACTGTGTTTTTCATGAATTTAAAGAACAAAACAAACTAACAAAAAAAGAGTCAGTGCAACCTTCCAGGATCTGGAATGCAAATCTCAGTATACCATTTTATAATTATAATTATGTCTGAAGGGGGCAACTGCCCCCCAGACTTAAGAAGGCAACTTGTATCACCCAGTCACATACACATCCCTTGTTCTGATCACTTCCCATTGCAATGAAAGGCCTGTAGGATTCCTTCACCTCTACCTCTAAAAACTAAAATTTTTCACATACCGTTGAAATTTTTAAAAAGTAAAATAATTTCCATGACAATTCTATAATTTAGTGCTTGAAATATGGCTAGAATAGCAGTCAAAAAATTGAAAAAATAGGGGGATCCCTAGGTGGCTCAGCAGTTTAGTGACTGCCTTCAGCCTAGGGCGTGATCCTGGAGCCTCGGGATCTGCATGTGGCCTGCTTCTCCCTCTGCCTCTCTTTCTCTCTCTCTCTCTCTCTCTCTCTCTCTCTCGGTCTCTCATGAATAAATAAATAAAATCTTTTAAAAATTTTTGAAGAAACAAGCAAAACTAGTTTCAGTAAACTAAAAGCAAAGACTCATCCTATATATTGCAAGAGACTGTTGATTAACTTATTTTTATTGAAGTCTAGTTAACATACAATGTTATATTACTTCCAGGTGTGATATAATGTCAACAATTCTATACATTTCTCAGTTCTTATTAAGATAAGGTTCTATTTAAGTCTGAAAAAAAAGTGTTGGAAGGGTTATTAGCAGTAAATAAAGTGGAGAGGTAGAGTCGTACTGACGAACAGTTATTGTACCAGCGACAAAAGAAATAGATTCATGACAGCTCAACCACTAACCACCAGGACCTCTCCAACTTGACCTTCCCAAGACCCTGGAGAATAGCTACTCTATTCACCTACTACAGCAGGTGGTTGTCAAGCTCAAAGCATATTATGTATATAAAGGTGCTTGATAAACTGCAACACACCCAGAAAAAAATGTTAGGTGTTATTGTACAAATGTGAAGTGTTATGATTTTTTTAAGATCAGAGAAATATGCCATTCATAACCTCTATTCTTTCATTTTCTTAAAAGAAAAAAAAAAAGATTTAAAAAATCAAGCCCCTGATTGTAAAGTCTCCATGAGTCAAAGTAGCCAAGCTTACTACTTGCGACCTTAATCCTCATTTCCATCCTATGGCCGTCACATCCTATAATTGTATAAATATGGAAAGGACATATTTAAAGGACACTTCAAATATGGAATGGACTAGAAGACAGAGGTATGGATATGAAATGAGTGGTTCACCCAAAAAGACCCAACTGCAAGCAAAAGAAGTCGGCTGCCAGTGCAGAGTAGAAAGTCAGCCTTAACCTTCATTTCTGCTGGCTATCTGTGTGGTTGGTGGTAGTTTCAAGAAAGAACGATTAGTCCTGTGGTCTTTGATGGCTAATAGGTATTTACAAGAGCACAAGCGCTGGAAACATCATTTCTATAAAAGTTAAAAATACAATCAAATTTGATCAACTGTAGTTTTGGGTTTGAAAAGTGTCCATGCTGACTGAACAAACACATTCAGGCACTGCACATCTGTGCTCTATAGCATCACAGGGCTTTCATCACACTAAGCCCATTCTTTGAGAGAGACTGGCATCAAGCTGAACTCAGCAGGAGGACCACAGGGCAGGACACCAATTAGTGGAGGCATTTGCACCAACTTGACAGGACCACTGTGCTGGGAAGTTCACTGGACCCCAAGCAGTGTAGAAGCATGTCCTGTGGCAGTAAATAATTAAACGAGGACTAAAAACTTTATCCTTCATGGATACAGATTTGATTTATGTTCAAGAAAATCTGCAACCTTCAGAAAACCCGATCAGTTCCCAATCCCACATGATCTTGACAAAGCCACTAGAAATCGCAGAAAAATACAACATATTTTCTATGTGATCTAAATTCACTTTTTTGACCTTCAGCAGCACAGGCATGGACCCAGAGGTGACAACTGAGTGAGCGTATGTCTGGTAGAAGCCATCACGGATCCCAGTTCCCACTCCCTGACAATAAAACCAACCAATTATTTGCCTCTCTGGCCTGCTAATGCCGTCGTACTTTTATAGTTCACAAGTTTCCATTTAATTATAATTTTTAAATATTACATCTTCTAGGTTTTTACATCATGAATTGTTTTTTTAGAGAAAAAAAAAGTGAGATAAGTAGCCATGTGCTGGCTGTATTTTTTGTAGCACATGTTTTGCTTTTAATCCCAATTTCCAGATCTAATTCCCCCTTGGTCTATTTCTACTCAGACTGATCTGCTAAAAAATACTAAGAAAAGATCACAAACCAAATCTTATGATAATATCCTCAGAAATTTTAAACAGCTCTAAGAGGTTTGGCCTCAGACCCAAACATTAACATGATCGCTCAATTTTAATGAGGTCAAACAAGCTGCTGGGCATCTGGCTGGTGATCAAGGTCTTGGCCGGAGTGGGGAGGGCCATCATGTTCTTACAAAGAACTTAAGAAATAGTGACAGGTGATAATGTAATGCATGATGCAACTGCCCTCGGCCACTTCATCTTTTCACCCCACTGGGATCCCAGAGGCCAGGCTACTTTAGCCAGATGCAAAAAGTAGCTAAAGATCTGCAGAAGAGCCCTATCTTTGTGGAGACAAATTTTAAGGGATTTAAATAAACCCCTAACATTCATCACAATGAGCTCATCAATGTGAGGAGACAAGAAAGAAAATAGACTTTTGGAAGTGATGGGCAGAGATGAAGGCTGACAAAGAGCCACGTTGATACAGCTGTATTATCATCTTGATTTTAAACAGTCTAGTACCTTAAAGAAACTCTCTTTATAGATCTCTCTCTTTACAGTTCCCCTCTCCTGAATATCATCTTTGAAAAAATTAAGTCATTCTTGAGTAGACTGTTTTCCTTTGAGTAACAGCAATATATTTAGGTCTGAATCATTTACTAATTATATAGGGAAACTCATTAGAGCCAAGACTGAAAACAAAAGAAAAATATTTGAGCCTGAAATCTCAGAAGTAGCTCATTTGACAAACAACTGTTTACATTTTTCCTTTTAAATGTTCAAGTGAGAAGCACCTGGGTGGCTCAGTGGTTGACTGTCTGCCTTTGGCTGTTTCTGATCCCAGGTTCTGGGGATCAAGTCCCACATCAGGCTCCTCCATCAGCCTGCTTCTCCTTCTGGTGTTTCCTCTCTGTCTGTCTCTGTCTCTCATAAATAAATAAAAATCTTAAAAAAAAATTTCACGGGATTCCTGGGTGGCTCAAAGGTTTAGTGCCTGCCTTCGGCCCAGGATGTGGTCCTGGAGTTCCAGGATTGAGGACTGCATGGGTCTCCCTGCATGGAGCCTGCTTCTCCCTCTGCCTGTGTCTCTGCTTCTCTTTCTCTCTCTGTGTGTCTCTCATGAATAAATAAATAAAATCTTTAAAAAACATTTCACATGAAATCTTCCCCTAAGTATCATGATCAATACAGAGCATGCCATGGTACAAGCAGGGACTATGTCCCCAAATACAAGAGGGAGAAAAGCACCTATTAACATAACACTTTAACATAAGTTTTAACATTCACTTTTAAAATAAAACATTGAGACCAATACATACAGGAATGCATAAGCAAAAACAGTGAAGTCATTCTCTATTAGTATTACACTATCTTAGAATCTGCAAAAATTCCACTATTTGCCTGAGACAGTCATTTAAAGGGTTATGAAGAAATTGAAAAGGGTTTAAAATCACAGAAATCAGCTTAAGAACTGGAAGTTCTTATAACATATAAACAGCGTCAGTCTTCCTTATTACAGAAATCATAAATGTTCTCTAATAATATTTGGGAAAGTACTTTATCAAAAAAAAGGAATGAAAAACCTATAAGGCAAGAAAAGTGAAAAGCTCAGTGGCTCTTCCTAATTCCTAATAAGAGAAATAACATATGAATAAGCAGCCAAGTGGGTAAAGATGACTATTTTCTGAGACCAGAGAGAGACCCCCTGAGTCCCTCTTCTGTTAAGTCCTACCATGAGGAATATGCGTGTGGGGTAGAAATTATTTCACCAACTCCAAGGTTCTTTTACTATGTGTGGAACAATCTAAGATTATTGTCACAAATCCTTGAAAGGTACTTTACTGTCACTTAGAGCACGTAGGCAAGAGATCAGGGCTGCCTTACTCTAAGGAGCACCATCCATTAGGACTTTCTGCAATGTCATAAATGTTCTAGAGCCATGCTGTCCAACATTGTAGCCATTAGCCACATGTAGTTACTGAGTACATGAAATCTAACTATTGTGACTACAGATTGAATTTTTTATTTTATTTTAATTGATTTAAACTCAGCCACATGTGGCTTGTAGCTGCCTCATTAGACCGGAAAACTATAGAGAGTAAGCATGATGCTTGCAGGCTGGTAATCAACTGGATCTACAAAATACCCACAGTCTGCACTGTAAAGAAGAAACCTTGTTCCGCTTTGACAGAGCTAGGTTAGTCCCATCACCACCACTGCTTCAGTTCTCTAATATCACCTGCTGCTGGATTTCTGAAAATTAGGAAATTAAAAAGCTAGGCTGGAAAATCTTGTTAGGTCCAGTACATTCCAGGTAACAGAAAATCTTGGTAACATGGCCGCTTACGTACATAACCCATGTGTAAAGATTATGTCATATATTGCATCATGCAGCCCACTCCTGCATGTGGCAAACAAGTCCACCAGCAACTATGAGTAACAACAGGTATCTGACTTAAAGAAAGAAGTATAAACCCAACTAAAGAGCTTTCAGGCCAATGGAGAATCAGCTGTTTTTCCTTCCCATACAGATAGTCTAAGATGAAACACCTAGAAGTTGTATCAGGGGAGATACAAATCACATGCAAAGAGCTTTCTTCAAACTCAAGATTGCACTGTGGAATGGGTTCGCAAAGGGTGACTATGGAATCTGTCACACGGGACACTCATAAATGCCATGTGGTTTAACTCATGGGTGTCATCCACCATATGCTATTTCTAGACTTCTATATTTTACTTCAGCTAAATATGTTTAGCCGAGTATGTTACATAACGGTCTTGCTATATCTTTTCCAGACTTGCAACTCCCACGTAGTCTAGTGTGAATGTACAATTATTTCCTTAAAAGTATATGTTAAATTAAAGCTAATAAGCGCTTCGATATGTTGTTACTAAGATTGTTGTTTGGTTGTAAAAGAAAACAATGTGGTTGGCACTGTGCTGAGGTACAAATGATGCAATTCTTAACCTGAGGGCATAATATAAAATTTAGCCAAATGAAAGATAAAGAGATGGCTATGATTTGATTATTCAAAACCTTTGTTGGTAGGTGAACTCCAGGGGGGGAATGAGTTTTTAGAAGCATTACGGAGCAGTATGAAATGAGATCAATTTCAGCTTTTAAAAATTAGGGAAAATAAAAAAGAAGAAAACAAGTTGACATATTGGGCAAGAATTTAGAATGAGTAATAGACTTGGTATGTATTCATTACCAGTCAACGATAAATTTAGAGGATTAATTATTAACTGCGTTGTAGAGAATAAAATTCTGCTATGGGCTATATTTATGAAACATGGTTTTGACAAGCAACAATTATATGAGCACAACATTCCTTTTCAGAGTTTTTTTAAGCTTTCATCATTCACTATATGCCCCCAAAATGTGAAATGTAAATGCCACAGATGCAAAACCTCCAGGTAGTCTGCATGCATATTTTCAGACTTCTGCAAACATTTACACCCTGCTTTCAGGAATCAGGAGTCTTTGAGACAAGCTCTTCCCTATACCATGGCCTATCCCCCCGCTCCATCCCTGTAGGCAGCAAACATAATGGAAGAGGCAGCAAACATAATGGAAGATACAAAAGGAGGTGGTGCAGTAGGACAAGGGAGAGCTATGGATGATGAACAAAGAGAAGATGGATTTGAAAGACTGTAGGTGACAAAAAACACAAAACCTGAGACAAAGAATGAGGGGAGTTGAAACCTCAGGAGTCCTGCTTTCCTATGTCCAATATTTGATCGGACTGCAAGTGTAAGAAGTGATAGCGGAGGCTCGTCACAGATGACACCCTTGCAGTACTTTTGACTGATAGTCTGACTCTTACCAACCAGTGTGCCAAAGACCACAGGAAGGTCTGGCTGAAAACGAATCACCCGGCCTCTAATTGGTAGGGCTGCCATCATTAGATTTGCCCGAAGACTCCTGGATATTGTTTAGAACAGGTGCCACTGGGTAACTTACTGATAGGAATTGGGTTCTGGAGTCAGACTGCTGAGTTCATACTCACCAGCTCTGTGACCTTTGGCAAGTACTCTTTCCAGGCCTCAGTTCCCCCAACTGTGGAAAACACAATACTACTGATCTTATAGCCTTGTGAGTTCTAAAAGAGATCATACTCAAGCAATCTACAAAACAGTGGCTGGCTTATAATAAACACTCAACAAATATTACATATAATTATTACTTATATTTTTCCTACTGTGTTGGAATAGTTTAACTGTATTTTCCATAGCAAACAAAATTATTGATATTTAATGGCTACTTAACAGATAGACATGGTGGTTTTAGTGGTTGGTAAATCTCATTAAATAGGTTTCTAATAGCCAGCTGGTATTTAGTGAGCATATTAATGGTCTTGTTGCCTTTAAATTAGACCCTTATTTCAACCATTTAATTTCTGTTTATAACTTATACATCCCTCCTTTTAAAAGAAGCATGTAAAGCTTCTCTTATAAAAGAATAATGATATCCATTGACTCTTTTTCTTTCCTGTTTTAATGACTACCTAAATCTTCAGAAGCATTTGGGCAAAGACACTTTGAGATGTTTAATCCTGCTAAGTCATATGTTGTTGTGAAATTATTTTCTGCCTAACCACAAATACAATATGCTTGTATAACTTCCTCTTTTACATTTCAACAGTTTCTGATTCACAGACAATCCTCACATCACACACAAGCTCTTTTTTCATTAAAGACATAAAGACACGGCTTCTGTCTTTATGCTCTTCTTTTTTTATTTCCATTTTCCTTTTTGCCCCTTGTGGGTGACTTCAATCTCATCATTTCTGCCCCTGTCTACTTGCGATACCAATATTATTTTATCATTGTGTTGAACTGCACTCTTCTCTGCCCCATATTTCCCACCAATATACACTCTTTCCCTAGATTATTAACTAGCCAGCCCAGCTTAAGGAACTGTTTCTTTGTCTGTCTTCAGTTGATTATCACGCATTCATCAGGCACTAGATAAAATTCATGGCTCGGGCCAAAAAGTGATGAGATTATTTGCTACTTGAAGACACATTTACTAGTCATATAGCAGAGAGCAAACTGATGCCTGCTTGAGATCTTACAGGAAAGTGCAGACAACTCACAAAAGCTTCTATAGAAGAGTCAGTTGTAAACACCTGCCATGACACCAGATCACCACAAATTGTTGTGAATAACATCTTTGCTGCCTTCCATACCACTGCTTCTTCCTAGGTCCTAACCTCTGAAGAACTAGACACCTCTGGAGAAGGAGTAGATGATGAGGTGATAAATCCTCCCCATGCCCACTTCAACTTCAGGGTTCCCACTGAGCTGCCAGAAAGAAAAAAGCATCAACTTTAACTCAAAATTGAAGTTTTTATTAATTCATGCAACTGAAAGTTAAATTGCTAAACTGAGGTAGTTTTCTGTGACCTGAAGTTACCAGAAAATCAAAAGTGATCTATGACTATACTATGCTGGTCATCTCAGTTCAGTTGTATCAGTTGCTTTCTGAAAAGAAATGGTGAAATGAAGGGCCAAAATGGCTTTCCCAGAAATGAAGATGCCATGCCCAAGCCAAAATAGGGGGGGCCAAGCCTAACTTAGTGACCTGTCTTGAGACCATGGACATGATCCCGAGCAGGAAACATTTTATATGTCATCATTAGGTCAAGCATTGCTAGTCTCTCCTTCATGTCTGTACCAGGGGCATGTCTGTACCTGGCATATACCAGATACCAAACCACAAGTATCTCCATTTTCCTGACCTGCTGAGAAAGAACCATCTAAAATGCCTCTTTTTTGCCTACCAGGAAGATGTTGTGAAATAGTCTTATGAAGAATTATAATTATCCTTTTAAATAATGACATAGGCATTAACAGAAGCATTATTCTTTTTCATGATAATAATGCCATCACTTAAAGACACAACTTATGACAGCACAAACTGCCCAGAGAAGAGGCTCTAAATCAATGCAAAATAACAAAAGGGTAAAACACATATCCCCAGAGACACACCAGGAAATGCACATTGTTTTGCATTTATTAAAATGCAGATGCAAGCATAAGGCATAAAATGACAATATTAAATGAAGAACTTAAATTATGTAGAATATTTTATGAGAATAGAACTTTGTTTTCCTTTGGGGAGACAAGGGAGGTGAGAAATATAGTTTCATGAGTCTGCTCATTGTAGATTTGAAGGCATCTAGTACAATATTTAGTATTTATTTTTCATGAATGAAAGATAAAGGAAAAAGGATTCAGCATCATTTAAGAAAAAGACCTATGAAAATTTTGAAGTAATATTGAAATCCCAACATTACATGTAACTCCCCCAATGTGGCCTAAGTAGTAGGTACCTAGCCCCACTCTAGGAGGCAAGACCTCAAAATCTGTTTCATTCCACTGAAACAAGTGATCTACATTTAAAATTTTTCCATTGTATGCACAAGATATGTGGGTATTTCCTCTGTTTGTTTTAAATAAAAACACTTCCAAATTGATTACATTTTATTTCTTAGGCCTTACAGATTCACACCACAAAGGCATTGTCCTATAGGAAATAGAACTATCCTAGGGCCGGCCAAAGGCCGTAATGGAAATTAAAATTCTTGCCTCCATCACATTACAGATGTACAAGACATTTATCTTTCCACTGCTTATGTATCTTTAAAAAGCTTAAATAAAATTAAATAAAATCAATAAAATAAAATAAAATTAATTTAATTTTCAAGTTACTGAGAAGATCCAAAAGACAATGAAATTATATGAAGATTTAAAGTCATCTAAACTAGTGATGTTTTTATTCTTTTTTAAATAATATTTCAATAAGGAGATTTTGTCTTACTAAAAGACAAGGGAAATAAATAGAAAAATCTTAAAAAGAGAGAAGATTTAATGTTATGCATAAGGATAACCTATCTCTCTATACCCTGCTAACTCTAATATGTAAATAGAAAGAGGTACAAAGAACAAATGACAACAACTTTTTATTTTATTTTATTTTATTTATTTTTCTTTTTTATTAAGAGAGAGAGAGAGAGACTGAGAAGGAGTCGCAGAGGGGAGCAGGAAAGAGAATCTTAAGGAGGCTCCACTCCTCTCACAGAGCCCAATGAGGAGCTCAATCTCACAACCCTGAGATCATGACCTCAGTCAAAATCATGAGTCAGACATAGCTGAGTGAGCCACCTCAGCACCCCAAATGACAATTTGAGCATGAAAAGAGGAATTTAAGATTGAGACACAAGGGCCTCTGGCAAATCCAAAACCCGCTCACTTTAATAAGACACGGGGTAACCTATTAGTTTCTCTGTGTAATGCTGTGATCACTCATCTAAAAGGGTGGGTGAGACTTTGCTATAAAATAACTTACTGTCTAGATATATTTTCCAGATTCATTATGTTTTGCTCCATTACAGTGATATTTTCTTTTATTCTCCATTCCAATTGTACATCAAAATAAAACTATGCTATTTCCTTCACTTCCATGTTTGCACCTTTGGCCTAAGCCATTTGAAGTAGGAGTAAATTTTTCATCTGCAATTTGAGAATTCTTATTCCTTAGCAGTACTTTGTGCTTTGGAAAAGTCCTAGCAGAAAAACAAAATTGTTTCTTTAATTTTTTTCATAATTTTATTTTCTAGATTTTAAAAACAGTAGAGGTAGTTGGGGAGAATAGCAAAGTATGAGGATGCTAAGCTCACTTTGTCCCATGTACGCACTGAGTCAACAACTACACCTACAGCAAAAAACTCTGAAGGTTGGCAGGTCATATTTACACAGTTAGTGATAGAGATATAAAATATAAAAAAGAACCAGTCTGAGGGAAAGAATCCAATAACTTAAATTTTAAAAAGTAGAGAGGATCAACAGCAGTTTAAAGGATGCAGATGGATGGATCAGCGATCTGGAAGATGGGGTAATGGAAAGCAATCAAACTGAAAAGCAAGTAGAAAAAGAATAGTAAAAAATGAGAATACGTTAAGGGGTCTCTGTGATATCATCAAATGTAATAACATTTGCATTACAGAGATCCCAGAAAGAGAAAAGAGAGAAGGGAGCAGAAAACTTATTTGAAAAAATAATAGCTGAAAATGTACCTAATCTGGGGAAGGAAACAGACATCTAGGTCTAAAAAGCACAGACAGCTCCATACAAGATGAACCAATGAGATCCACATCAAGAAATATAATAAACAACGTGGCAAAAATTAATGATAAAGAGAGAATCTTAAATGCAGCAACAGAAAACAGTTATATACAAAGAAACTCCATAAGACTACCAATGGATTTTTCAGCAGAAACTTTGCCGGCCAGAAAAGAGTAGAATGATATATTCAAAGTGCTGAAAGGAAAGACCCACAACCAAGAACACTCTACCCAGCAAGATTGCCATTTCAGAATTGAAGGAGACATAAGGAGTTTCCCAACAACAAAAGTTAAAGGAGTTCATCAATACTTAGCCAGCCTTGTAAGAAATGTTATAGGGAATTCTTTAAGTAGAAAAAAAACACACACACACACACACACAACTCAAAGAAAATCATGAAAGGAAAATTTTTTACAGGCAAAGGCAAACATATAGTAAAGGTAGTACATTTGTCACATAGGCATATAGAGGTTAAAACACAAAACCGTAAAATCAATTATATCTACAAAAATTAGTTAAAGGATACAAAAAATTGAAAGATGTAAAATCAGGACATAATATACATAAAACATGGAAGGAGAAGTAAAACTTTAGTGCCTTTAGGATGTGTTCAAACTTAAGCAACCATCAACTTCATATAGACATAACATGTTATATGTGAACCCAATAGTAACCACAAAACAAAAATCTATAATAGATGCACAAAATTTAAAGAGAAAGGAATCCAAGCATAACACTAAAGAAAGCCATGTAACTACAAGGGAAGCAAGCAAGAAAAAAAGAAAGGAAAAGAGAACTATAAAAACAACCAGAAAACAAATAAAAAAATAGCAATAAGTATATATCTATCAATAATTACTTCAAATGTAAATGAACTAAATATTCCAATCAAAAGACAGAAGATGACTGAATGGATAAAAAACTAAGACCCATCTATATGCTGCTTACAAATATTCACTTAAGACCTAAAGGTACACACAGACTAAAAGTAAAGAGATGGAAAGAGATATTCCATGCAAATTCAAGTGGGGAAAAAAAAGTCAGCTAGAAATACTTATATCAGACACAATAGACTTTAAAATAAAAACTGTAGCAAGATACAAAGAAGAGTATTACATAATGATAAAGAGATCAACTCAATAACAGGATATAAAAATTGTGAATACTTATTTAGACAACATTGAAAGACTTCAATACATGAGGCAAATATTGACAGACCTAAAGGGAGAAATTGACTGTAATAAAACAATAGGGAATTTTAACACTTATATCAATAGCTAGATCATCCAGACAGAAAATCAACAAAGAAACAATGGCTTTGGAAACACCTTAGACAACATGGACTAAACAAATATGTATGGAATATTCCATCCAAAAACAGAAGAATGTACATTTTATTCAAGTACACATGGAGCATCTTCCAGAATAGATGATAGGCCATAAAACAATAAATAAATGAATGAATGAATGACTGAATAAATAAATAAATAAATAAATAAATAAATAAATAAATAAATAAATTTCTCAATAAATTGAAGAAGACTGAAATGCTATCAAGCATCTTTTCTGACCACAACAGTATGAAACTAGAATCAATTACAAGGAAAAAAAAAGTAGACACACAAAAGCTTAAAAAAAAAAAATGCTACTAAAGAACAAATGGGTCAACAGAGAAATCAAAAGGAAACTAAAAAAATACATGGAGAAAAATGAAGATGGAAACACAATAAAGATGGATACAAGAAAAGCAGTTTGATGAGTGAAGCTTATAGCAAGAAATAAGAAACCTTAAATAATCTAACTCTATACCTAAAGGCTGAATAAAAAGAACAAAGCCCAATGTTAGTAGAAAAAAAGAAATAATAAAGGTAACAGTTGAAATAATGAGAGTGACTTAAAAATAGTCACATCAATGAGTCCAAGAACCAGATATTTGAAAAATAAACAAAATTGATAAATCTTTAGCCAGACTCATCAAGAAAAACAAGACTCAAAGTCAGAAATGAAAAGGAAAAATAACAACAAACTCCACAGGAAAGCAAAGAATTATAAGAGACTACTATGAAAAATTATATATTAAGAAGTTTACCTAGAAGAAATGGATAAATTCATAGAAATGTAGTCTTTTAAAATTAAATCAAGAAGAAATAGAAAATCTGAACAGACCAATTACTAGTAGCAAAATTGAATCAGTAATCTAAAAGCTCCCAATAAACAAAAGTCCAAGATCAGATAGATTCACAGGTAAATTCTATAAAATATTTAAAGAAGAATTAATACCTATTTTCCTTCAACCATTCCCCAAAAATAGAAAAGGAAAGAAAGCTTCCAAATATACTAAATGGGGCCAGCATTACCCTGATACCAAAACCAGACAAAGGCTCCACAAAAAAATGAATGAATGAACAAACCAACAAAAGAAAGAGAGAAAAGAAGAAACAAGAAAACTATAGGCCAATATTTTTGATAAACATAGATGTAAAAGTCTTCAACAAAATACTAGCAAAGTGAATCCAATAAGACATTAAAAAAATAATTCACACACTCAAGTGTGATTTATTCCTGGGTTGCAAGGGTCTTTCAATATTCACAAATCAATCAATGTCATACATCACATCAATAAAAGAAAGGGTAAAAACCATATTATCATTTCACTAGACACAGAAAAAGCATTTGACAAAGTACAATACACATTCATGATAAGAAACCTCAACAAAGCAGGTTTAAAGGGAACATACCTCAAAATAATAAAGGCATATATGAAAAATCTACAGCAAACATCATACTCAATGGAGAAAAACTGGGAGCTTTCCCTCAATAGTCTGGAACAATACATGGATGTACATTCTCACCACTGCTATTTAACATAGTACTAGAAGTCCTAGCCACAGCACTCAGACAACAAAAAGAAATAAAAGGCATCCAGGTCAGCAAGGAAGAGTAAAACTTTCACTATTTGCAGACGACAAGATATTCTACATAGAAAACATAAAAGACTCCACCAGAAAACTGCTAGAACTGATACATGAATACAGTAAAGTCACAGTATACAAAATTAATACCCAGAAATCAGTTGCATTTTTATAGACTAATAATGAAGTAGCAGAAAAAGAAACTGAAAAAAAAATCCCATTTATAATTATATCAAAAATAATAAAATACCTAGAAATAAACTTAACCAAGTAGATGAAAGACCTATACCCTGAAAACTATAAAGCACCAATGAGAGAAATTGAAGATGACACAAATAGGAAGATATCCCATGCTCATGGATTGGAAGAATTAATATTGTTTAAAAGTCCATACTACCTAAAGCAATCTATAGATTCAGTGCAATCCCTATCAAAATACCAAAAGCCTTTTCACAGAACTAGAACAAATAATACTAAAATTTATACAGAACCACAAAGACCCAAATAGCCAAAGAAATTTTGAGAAAGAAGAACAAAGCTGGGGGTATTATAATCCCAGATTTCAAGATATACTACAAATCAAACAGTATGGTTCTGGCACAAAAACCAATGAATCTTCAATGAAAGAGGATTGAGAGCCCAGAAGTAAACCCATGCTATTAAGGTTAGTGAATCTTTGACAAAGGAGGCAAAGATGTACAAAAGGGAAAAGACAGCCTCTTCAACAAATAGTGTTGGAAACATTGGACAGATACATGCAAAAGAATGAAACTGGACTACATTCTTATACCATACTCAAACAATGAACTCAAAATGGATTTAAGACCTAAATTTGAATCCCAAAACCATAAAACTCCTAGAAGAAAACATAGGCAGTTATCCCTTTAACCTTAGTTTGAGCAACATTTTTCTAAAGATGTCTGCTGAGGCAAGGCAAACAAAAGCAAAAAAAAAAAATTATTGGGACTACATCAAAATAAAAAGCTTTTACACAGTGGAAGAAACCATCAACTAAACAAAAGGGCAAACTACTAAATAGACGAAGATACTTGGAAATGATATATACAATAAGGGGTTAATATCAAAAGTATATGAAGAACTTACACAACTCAACACCAAACAAGCAAATAATTCAAATATAAAATGAGCAGAGGACATGAATAGACATTTTCCCAAAGACATCCAAATGGCCAAAAGGTACTTGAAAAGCTACTCAACTTCACTAATCAGCAAACGATGTAAATCAAAACCACAGTGAGATATCACCTCACACAAGCCAGAATGGTCAGAATCAAAAAGACAAGAAATAACAAGTGTTGGATGTGGTTGAGGTGGAGAAAAAGTAATATTTATGCACTGTTGGTAGGAGCATTATGCACTGTTGCAGCCACTATGGAAAACAGTATGGAGGCTCCTCAAAAATTTTAAAATAGAGGTACACAGGACCCCATAGTTCCACTAGTGGGTATTTACCCAGAGAAAACAAAAACATTAATTTGAAAAGATATATGCAAAAAAAAAAAAAGATATATGCACCCCTATGTTTATTGAAGCAATATTTACAATAGCCAAGATATGGAAGCAACCCAACTTCCCAGTGATAGATGAATGGATAAAGAAGAGATTTCACTTACATATTGAGTCTAGAAAACCAAACATGAACAAACAAAAAGCAGAAAGAGACCCATCGCTGCAGAGAATAACTTGATGGTTACCAGAGGGGCAAAAGGTGAGGGTGATAGGTAAAATGAGGGGAATGGGAGATGAGTAAATCATGGGGATGAAAGGCACAGCATAGGGAATATGTCAAGGATTTTATAATAATGTTATACGGTGACAGTAGCTACACCTGTGGCACATATGAGCATAGCATAAGACATAAACTTGTTGAATCACTATGTTGGGCACCTAAAACTAATGTAACATCGCATGCCAACTATACTGCACTAAAAAAATTTTTTTAAGACACTGGAAAAAATAATATAACCGAAACAAAAGGGGAGGAAGAAAAAAAAAAGCAATGCCAGGTGTGTGAGAAGTACTCTGTATGTCTCTTATGCCATTCATTAATTAATATGTTTCTACATAATTAACTAAATAGAGACATCAAGCCTAAGCCCTCTGATTATGAACATGTGAATAATCAAGATCACCAAATGGCAGATGTTTTGTATCACTGTTTAATTTTTCAGACTTTATTTTAAAATTTTTGGAATCATACTATTCAAGGCGTCCTTCCTTTTTCTGCAGAAGTTTCCATTCCATAAACTTGATTCCAATTTCAAGTAGATGCTAATCCAACACTTCTGAGCTGAATAGCAAGTGACTATTTAAGCGCATCCTGCAGGTTTCCTACAATGAACTGGTCTTGGGTTTTACAGAATACATTTCCATTGTGAACAGGATTTGTATTGGGAATTGTCTTCTAATTTCTAAAACATTTACAAAACCAGTTTCCCTAAATAGAACAATTTTCTGGGCCATAAAACACTAACTAAATTTGGTTTAGTTGGGAATATCAATGGAAGGCTTTGTCATGGATTCCACCAGCAGGGCATTCTTACAACATGTCATATAAATTTTTGTGAAATTTTGTAGAGTTGAGCAGATGGTTCAGCTCTTTGGTATTGGTCGTAACAGCTTCGCAAAGCTTTTAAATTCATTTGTAAAATTTTAATCTTCAACAATGAATCATGAGGGTGGAAGAGGAGTCATTCAGAACCATTTTAAAAGTTATTCAATGATATCATCCTATGTGTCCAAAAGTGGCTATGGTCGTTGTTCACAATCTTCCAATCTACTGGATTCAATATGTTTGGGGAGAAAAGCAAAAAATGCAGTTTCAAAATTTTAAGATATGACTTAGGTCGCTTGCTGAAGGAAGAAATAAGGGTGGAGACCAGCAGCTAGAACCTTTGTAGTCCACTGGGAGGAAGGGTCTCATGATATTCAAATGGGCCCTTGTACTCACAAGTTAACACAAAATGTTATTTGAAAGGGAAACTAATAACAAATATTAAAAAGAGGTCACAACACTCTTTTCAGATCTATTAAGGAGTCATGATCTTTGTTCCAGGAAGTAAACAATTAAGAAAACTTTTGTTAGTGACATTCTGAACTGAATGTGTGCTTTGACATTCTTCTAATTATGAAAGCTGGTTCCTATTCAAAAATGAAATAAAATGTTCTTGATATACAAATAATTGGAATATCCTTTGATATTAAATAATACCTAAATACAAACTCTTCAAAGTGTCTCACAACTATCTATTTAAGGACATTCCAGTCAAATTTCAAGGTGTAGCCTCTAGGCAAATATTTACTCAGATTTTCTGAAAAGGAATTTTCATTGATTTCCATTGTCCAGCTTTGCTTTGTTAATTTCTATCATTCAACTTTGTTTAATAATTTCAGGTTCTTGTCACAAGAAAATATTAGAGTTACAAGATCGATAATAGTAATAGAATTTAAAACTTTCTAACCGTTAACAACTCTTCAACTAACCATTAAGAACTATCTTTAGTATACAAATAGACACAGAACCATATTTCTCCAGGTCACATCAACCAGGACAGCATAATTGTATTACATGTGTTTGTAATATTACATATTTTTGTAATAGTCACAAAAAAACACTTCTGTCTTAGATAAAGAGCAAAAGTAGTTGGGGATTCAAGTTGTAAAGCCTCTTCCTCCATGGAGTTCAAGAAGGTGCCAGGTTCTTTCACTTGGATTCACCATATGATTATGACCACCATCTTGTCCAACTTCTACCTTCCTTTCCTCTGTTGTTTCATCAAGTACCTCTCTGTGCGTACTTTGTATTCCAGTGAAAGCCATTGCTTCTCTTGGTGGCCCTGTCAGTTCCACTGAACCTAAGAAGTTTGGCCTGCAGTGATCTATTCTGTCCTGATGGCACAGCTGCTCTCTGACTCAGTCAGAGTTCCTGGTTGAACTCCATTACTAGGCAAAGATGCCATGTGACCATGGATGCTGGTTTCATATGGATATTTCTTCTATTCAACTCACTCTCCATAATAGTCTCCTCTCCCTAGGGTCTGAGACAAGTCTTTGGACACTGGTCCAGAAGACCTTTAGAGTGATCAACAAAATGTATAGAAAATTACTCATAATCCTTGTCCATGCCTCTATCCTACATCCCAATCCCTGTCGGAGGCAAACTCTAAACCAAAAGAATTTATTCAGAACTAGCACACTTCTGCCGTAGATAAAAAGATGCAAGACGGGAATATTAAATCTTAGTGTAGCTAGTTGTTTCAGGCAGAGCCCATAAGAGCCCATCGTCTGTCAACCACCCTGTATCTAAAGCTCCTAAGAAGAGAACGATGCTCATTCTGCAGAAGTCTTGGGTGGTTAAAAGGCCAGTTTCTGAAATTAGAAGCCCTGGGTTTGAGTTCCAGTTCCCATATTCTTTGAACACATTTTAAAGCTCTATTGATTGGAATAAGCACCAACATGACTAGGGAATCTCCCTCTTAGAAAATCTTTAGAAATGGTGCCTTTTAGGGATCCCTGGGTGGCGCAGCGGTTTGGCGCCTGCCTTTGGCCCAGGGCGCGATCCTGGAGACCCGGGATCGAATCCCACATCGGGCTCCCTGCATGGAGCCTGCTTCTCCCTCTGCCTGTGTCTCTGCCTCTCTCTCTCTCTCTGACTATCATAAATAAATAAAAATTTAAAAAAAAAAAAAAAAAGAAATGGTGCCTTTTAAAAGAAGGGAAAAACTTTTCTGAAATATGCTAGAAAACAGAAGAATGGATGACATTTGAAGCCCCAAATGATAGAAATATAACTTGAAATAAACCTTAGATTTTACACTATACCCTTGTTCCCTTTTATTAGGTTTCTGTAAATTGAAGCACTCACTTACTAATAAGACTTAATTTTTTAAAAAAATAATATCTTTAGATACTTAGGTTCAAATGCTGTCCCTCCAAGTCTTTTCATGATTTTCTTCTTTCCACATATTTGTGAAACACAAAATATTTATGTAGCTATTAGTAATTCTATAACAAGTACATGCATAATTGTAAAACTTGTTTTTCATGGTTGATTATTATTTTTCTATCTTTGTCTGCTGCTATAATCCACTCTATAAATTTAACAACTTGGGTGTCATAGTAACTACAGCAAGGCTAGTGCCATGTGGCCTCCTTTGCCAGTAGGGAGTTTGGGAGGCCAAGTAGAAGCAGGAAACAAAATAACAGGATAATATATCTGAAAGTATGTAGATACTGACAGGATGACTTTTATTCTAGTTTTTATGGCTATTAAAATTATCAGACCATTAGTAATATCAGCTGTGCAATGAATCAAATTCTATATGCATCAGCCTCTTAGTGATGCTTACAACTTTATTTTGAACAGCATTTCACCATAGCTTCTTTTGGCTAATGGTTGATTAGGTTCCTGGTAGCTAACATTGTGTCTGCTGTGAATGCTGCTAGGCTCTGAAACACACTCTAATATTTGAACCCTAAAACTTAAGAAAGTTTTAAGACTCTCCAAAAGACCACATTAATGAGGAGATTTCCAACAAATTAGCTGCCAAAAGATTAGACACATCAGCAAGGGATTTCCCCAAGGTTTGGAGGAATATTTATGAGATTAAAACCAGCCACACGTTGCCAAGTCCAAGGTCCATAGCAGACAATATCTAATCAATATTTATCAGGCTTCTCCAGGACAAGACAGGGAGGGCTAGGAACTAAGAGATCTGTCCAAGTTCTGTCACTAATGAGCTGTGTGGCTTTGGGAATGTCACTTAGTGTTTCCTGGCCTCGGTTTCTTCTGCTATAAACTGGGCAAGATAATCTGTGGTTCTATCCAGAGAATTCTTCTGCTTAGTTAACAGGGTCATGGCCATTTATTGGAAAGTTTTATTTGAAAGTCTATGGGAGGCTAGAACATAAAACTTTATAATTTCAAGCACTCTTCTATTTTAAGCACCATTATATTTGAGAGAAAATAGTCCCAAATGTTTTTAAACTAATTCTTCTTAGCAACTTTCTAACAGTCCCCAAATTATTTAAATTAGCAGTAAATTGAGACATCGTAGAGCAGATATACATTTACTTTTAAATTGCTGTCTTTATATTTTACATATCATTGAATTTTCAAGTAAAACAATTAGCAACAGGGCAAAACTATAAGTGAACTGAATTTAAACTATGAAGCTACAGGGAGAGAAGTTTTTAATCACTAGATGTTCTGTAGCATAACTGAATCAAGTTGTTTATGATAATTTTATTACCTCAGCCCTCTCTTTAACAGAGTTATTATATTTTCTCCTGATGTATGATATCACACTTTAGAAGCCCTTTCAGTAATTGGAACTCCACGAACCTGGATTCCAAGGCTCATTAATGTGAAAAATTACTGTAAAAGTTAAATAAGAACATTTGCTTCACTTCAGCTTGGAACTTCTAACTATAAAAGATATGTTCTGTATTTATGACTCTATTTCTGATTAGAGATCACCTCTTTTTGTCAACACTGTATCTTCACGAATTTCATTTACATTAGAACCTATTTGTAATAGGAGGATTTTAACTTTTCAAACTAAAAATGCCAATGTGTGCATTTTATAAACATCACAAACTGTGTTCAAGAAGCTCTACCAGCAGTGGTTTTATCCTTGATTGCTCTTTAGAATCACCTCAGAAAATTCTATAGCTTGGCCCAGCATAGAACGTTTAAAGTAGGAACCCTGGAGGTGGGTAGCAGGTATTGGTATATTTTAAAGGACCGCCAGGATGTATGCAGTCAGGACTGAACTGCTGGCCTCAAGTTACTACTTATCTCATTGAACTTAAATCAGTCTCTGTGGTGTTTACTGTTGGCATTCTCACATTTATACCTGCTCAACTACAATGCCCTCTATTAATCCTGTCTCTAACAGTTTTTCAAAATGCTCTTGAAATAGTAGTTTACTTTGTCTTTATAACAATTCTATAGAGTTGGCAGCACATGTATTAGCCCATTCCACAGATGGGAATGTCTGGATTTGCTCAAGGGAACACAAACGTTAAGTGAAAATACTAAGTGATAAAGCAGGACTAGGTACTCAAGTATTCTTAGGTCAGGTTTAGTGCACTTCCCATGCTTGGAGCCCCAATGTCTGCCTTTTATCACACCTGGTCTGCATACAAAATTGTATCTTAAGACTATTCAGGCCATCTACCAAGCGGAATTTAGGAAGATGGCTTAGTAGGAGGACTCTGAACTCACCCCACACCATGTGTACAGCTTGATACCATCCCCAGCCAAGTCAACAAACCAGAAAGCAATCAAAAGACTGGTAGAACAACATTCACAACTAAATATAAAGAAAAAGGGGTGGCTCAGCGGTTTAGCGCCCACCTTCGGCCCAGGGTGTGATCCCAGAGACCCAGGATCGAGTCCCACGTTGGGCTCCCTCTTGGAGCCTGCTTCTTCCTCTGCCTGTGTCTCTGCCTCTGTCTCTCTCTCTCTCTCTCTCTCTCTTTCATGAATAAACAAATAAAATCTTTAAATAAGTAAATAAAGAGAAGAAGATATACCTAAAGTTTAGAAAGGCCAGAATGGCAGTGGCAGGCTGCCTACAACAGGGAGGGACCTGCATGTTTGAGAGGGTAGAGAAATGGACATCCACACCAGGGAGCTCACATGGAGAAGATTAATCCCCAAAATGTTCAGCTTTAAAAATTGGAGGACCTAAATTTTGTGAGTTTGTGAAACCAGTGGAATTTGGAAACTGGAACTTTAAAAGTCAGATGATTCAGCACTGGATGAGCCTTGAGAGTAAGTGATAGCTAGGTTGCTGCTCTTAAAGAGACAGCAGCCTATGCAGAGAGGCAACACGAGAAACAGTACTTTCCACAACACTGGGGCCAAATGGGAGACAGATCCGTTCATACTGGTTTTGGTGTGTGCTGGGGGACTTCTTTGGAAATGAGGGAGCTGGCAGGTGCCATTTTCATCCCTCACTCCCTACCCCACCCCCAGCCAGCATAAACAGAGCCACCTGTGGGAGACAGAGCAGCACAGATCATTGTAGCCTTGGCTCAAGACTCAGGGCAAACTTTGTTAAAGCTGCACAAACAGCCTGCCCAGCCAACAGATGCGCAGCTGCCACTGCATGCCCAGCTGCACACTCATAGCCACTATAACATGCCAGGGCCCAGTCACCCTGGAGCATAGCCCCCAGCTGCCACAGGGTTTAGGGGGAACCCAGCCTAGGATTAGAGGCCCAATGCAAATTTTGTTAACACCATGGTACTGCTCCCAAGTTTCCCAGCAGGCATGCCCCCCTGAAAGCTGGTCTTCCTGTATCCCACTAACACCACAGAGAGCAAGCACAGCCCGCAAAAGGCATAAAGTCAGTGCTTACAGCTGCACTGAAAGGAACAATGACTCAGACACAAGAGCAGGGCATGTGAAACACACATAGGATACTCTCCTGAAGTGCCAGTTTGGTGAGCAGGGGACACTGTACTGCAGGGCACTCCAGGACTTCTCCTTCATGAAGTCGCTAATTTCAAGAGCAGAAGACATAGCTGACTTCCTTAAAACACAGAAAAAGACACAGAGAGGCAGACAAAATGAGAAGACAGAAAAAGTTATCTCAAATGAAAGAACAGGACAAGGCCATGGACAGAGATCTAAACAAAACAGATATAAGTAACATGCCTGATAGAGAATTTAAGGCAGTGATCATAAGAATATTCAGTGGACTTGAGAAAAGAGTGGAAGACATGAGTGAGATCCCTTAACACAGAGAGAGGAATAATGTAGGAGAGATAAAAACCTCAATAAACAAAATGAGAAACACACACAATGGAATGAATTGCAGGACGGAAGAAGTAGGGGAATGAACTAGTGATGTAGAAGATAGAGTAGTGAGAAATAATCAATCTGAACAAAAGTGAGAAAAAAGAATTACACAAAATGAGAATAGACTTAGGGAACTCAGCAACTCCATCAAACATAATAACATTTATATTATAGGAGTCCCAGAAGAAGAGAGAGAAAAGGGGCAGAAAATTTATTTGAAGGAATAAGAGCTGAAAATTTCCCTGATCTTAGGAAGGAAACAGATGTGCAGATTCAAGAGGCACAGAGAACTCCTATCAAAATCAACGAAAACAGACTCACACCAAGATATATTGTAATTAAATTGGCAAAATGTGGAATAAAGAAAAACCTTAAAAGCCCAAAGAAGTCAGTAACTTATCAGGTAAAACCATAGGCCACCAGGAATTTTCCAACAGACACTTAGACTATATCATGCCACTTTCTTCTGGCTTGCAAAGTGCTGAATAAGAAAAATCTGTAGCTAAGAATATTTTATCAAGTAAGGCTACCACTCAGAACAAAAGGAAAGGTGAAGAGTTCCTCAGGCACACAAAAAACTAAAGGAGTTTATGACCACTAAGATAGCTCTGCAAGAAATATTAAAGTGGACTCTTTGAGTGGAAAGGAGAGACCAAAAGTGACAGTATAAAGATAGAAAACATGAAAGCAGTAAAAATGAATATTTCTGTAGAAAATCAGTCAAGGAACTCACAAAGAAAATAAATATAAAATATAATAACATACCTAAAATATGGAGAGGAGAGGAAAAAAGAATGGGTTCAAACCTAAACAACCATCAACTTAATATAGACCGCTATATACAGAAGAGGTTGTATACAAACCTAATGGTAATCACATATCAAAAACCACTTATAGACATACAAAGAATAAAGAGAACTAAATCCAAGTATATCACTAAAGAAAATCAACAAAACATGAAAGAAAGGATCAGAGAAAATCTTCAGAAACAACCACAAAACAAATACTAAAATGGCAATAAAGACATATCACTAATTACTTTGAATGTAAATGGGCTAAATGCTCCAATCAAAAGCCATAGTGTGACAGAAAGAATAAAAAGAACAAGACCCATCTATATGCTGCCTATAAGACACTCATTTTAGACCTAAACACACCTGCAGATTGAAAATGAGGGGTTGCAGAAACATCTATCATGCAAATGCAGGTCAAAGTAAGCTTATATCCGACCAAAAAAAAAAAAAAAAAAAAAAAAAAAAACCTTTAAAACAAAGACTGTAGCAAGAGACCAAAAAAAGATACTTACATGATAATAAATGGGACAATCCAACTAGAAGATATAACAATTGTAATTATTTATGTACCCCAACATGGGAGCACCTAAATACATAAAACAGCTAATAACAAACATAAAGGAACTAATCAATAAGAATAGAATAGTAGGAGACTTTAGCACCTCACTTCCATCAGTGGAAATATCATCTAAACACAAAATTAATAAGGAAACAATGGCTTTGAATGACACACTGGACCAGATGGATTTCACAGATATATTCAGGACATTCCATCTTAAAGCAGTAGAATACACATCCTTTTCAAGTACACATGGAACACTTTCCAAAATAGTCACATATTAGCCCACAAAACTACCCTCAACAAATTGAAGAAGGTCAAAGTCATACCATGCATTGTTCCTGACAAGAGCCCTATAAAACTAGAGTCAACCATTAAAAACAACCTGGAAAGACCACAAATACATGGAGGTTAAGTAGCCTGCTAATAAACAATGAATGGGTCAACCAGGAAATAAAAGAAGAAATAAAAAAGTACATGGAGACAGCTGAAAATGAAAACACAATAGTCCAAAACCTTGGGATGCAGCAAAAGCAATTCTAAGAGGGAAGTTTATAGTAATACAAGCCTATCTCAAGAAGCAGGAAAAATCTCAAATAAACAACCTAACTTTACACCTAA
Organism: Canis lupus familiaris; assembly: GCF_011100685.1. Lineage (NCBI taxonomy): Eukaryota > Metazoa > Chordata > Mammalia > Carnivora > Canidae > Canis > Canis lupus. The sequence goes on along the minus strand of NC_049240.1, from coordinate 4,849,804 downwards.
AGGAGCTAGGAAAGGAATAACAGACAAAACCTAAAACCAATGGAAGGAAGGAAATAATAAAGATTACAACAGAAATAAATGATACAGAAACAAACACACAAAAAAAGAGGTCCATGAAACCAGGAGCTGATTCTTTGAAAAAAAAAATCAATATTATTGATAAGCCTCTAAACCAGATTTATCAAGAAAAAAAGAGAAAGGACTCAAAAAATAAAATCACAAATGATAATGGAGAAATAATAACCAATACCACAGAAATACAATTATAAAAGAATATTATGAAAAACTATATGCCAACAAATTGGACAACCTAGAAGAAATGGGTAAATTCCTGAAACATATACTACCAAAACCAAAACAAGAAGAAATAGAAAATTTGAACAGACCCACAACTAGCAAAAAAATTGAATCAATAATCAAAAATTTTCCAACAAACAAAAGTCCAGGGCCAAATGGCTTCACAGGTGAATCCTACCAAACATTTAAGGAAGAATTAATACTATTCTTCTCAAACTACTCCATAAAAATAGAAAAGGAAGGAAAACTTCCAAATGCATTCTGAGATTGCATTATTGCAATACCAAAACTAGGTAAAGACACCACTAAAAAAAAGAACTACAGGTTAATATCCTTGATAAACATAGACCTAAAAATCTTCGATAAAATACTAGCAAACCAAATTCAGCAACCTACTAAAAAAATCATTCACCACAATTAAGTTGTTTTATTCATATTCACAAACGAATCAATGTACTATACCGCATCAATAAGAGAAAAGATAAGAACCATATGATCATTTCAATAAACATAGAAAAAACCTTTTGACAAAGTACAACATCCTTTCATGATAAAAACCCTCAACAAGGTAGGTTTAGAGGAAACATACCTAAACACGATGGTCATACGAGAAAAACCCACAGCTGTGTCATCCTCAATGGGGAAAAATTGAGAGCTTTTCCTCTAATGTCAAGAACAAGACAAGGATGTCACTCACCACTTCTATTCAACATAGCACTAGAAGTCCCAGCCACAGCAATCCATCAACAAAAAGAAATAAAAGGCATCTAAGTAGGCAAGGAAGAAGTCAAACTTTCTCTATTTGCCAATGACATGATACTATATAGAGAAAACCGGAAAGACTGCCAAAAAACTGCTAGAACTGCTAAATAAATTTAGTAAAGTCACAGAATACAAAATCAAGGCACAGAAATCTGTCGAAGAAACAGAAAGAGTAATTAAGAGGCCAATCCCATTTACAATTGCACCCAAATGGTAAGATACTACAAAGAAATCTAGTCAAAGAGGTGAAAGAGCTGTAGTCTGAAGACAATAACACACTAATGGAAGAGATTGAAGAGGACACAAAGAAATAGACATTCCATGCTCATGGATGGGAAGAATGAACACTGTTAAAATGTCTCTACTACCCAAAGCAATCTACAGGTTTAATGCAATCCATATTAAAATGTCAACATCATTTTTCTCAGAACTAGAACAAACAATTCTAAAATTTATATGGAATCACAAAAGACCCTGAATAGCCAATAGGATCTGGAGAAAGAAAAGCAAAGAGGCATCACAATTCTGGACTTCAAGTTATATTACAGAGCTGTAGTAATCAAGACAGTATGGTACTGGCATAACAGTATACTGTTCAATGATCATATAAGTATATAAATATATATATATTTATATTTATATTTTTGATTATTGATTCAATTTTTTTGCTAGTTATGGGTCTGTTCAAATTTTCTATTTCTTCTTGTTTTGGTTTTGGTAGTATATGTTTCAGGAATTTACCCATTTCTTCTAGGTTGTCCAATTTGTTGGCATATAGTTTTTCATAATATTCTTTTATAATTGTATTTCTGTGGTATTGGTTATTATTTCTCCATTATCATTTGTGATTTTATTTTTTGAGTCCATTCTCTTTTTTTCTTGATAAATTTGATAAGTATATATACTGTTCTGTTCTATGATCAATAGAACAGAATAAAAAATCCAGAAATAAGCCCACCCAAATATAACCCATAATTATATAGTCAATTAATCTTTGACAAAGCAGAAAAGAATATCCAAAGGAGGGGAGGAAAGCCTCTTCAACAAATAGTGTCAGGAAAACTGGACACCAACATGCAAAAGAATGAAACTGGACCACTTAATTACACCATACACAAAAATAAATTCCAAATGGATTAAGGACCTAAATGTGAAACCCAAAACCATAAACATCCTAGAAGAGAACACAGGCAGTCACTTCTTTGACATCATCCATAGCAACTAATCTTGCCTTGAGGCAGGGAAAACAAAAGCAAAAGTAAACTATGGGAACCACATCAAAATAAAAAGCTTCTGCACAGAGAAAGGCACAGTCAACAAATTAAAAACAACCTCCAGAATGGGAGAAGATATTTGAAAATGATATATTTGATGAAGGGTTAGTATCCAAAATGGGTATGAAGCACTGATACAACTCAACACCCAAAACAGCCAATAATCCAATTTAAAAATGCGCAAAAGACATGAACATTCATTTTTCCAAAGAAGACATCCAGACAACCAACAGTCACATGGAAAGGTGTTCATCATCACTCACCATCAGGGAAATGAAAATTAAAACTACCATGAGAGGGGGATCCCTGGGTGGCTCTGCGGTTTGGTGCCTGCCTTTAGCCCAGGGTGCCATCCTGGAGTCCCAGGATCAAGTCCCATGTCGGGTTCCCTGCATGGAGCCTGCTTCTCCCTCCTCCTGTGTCTCTGCCTCTCTCTCTCTCTCTCTCCCTCTCTCATGAATAAATTAAAAAAAAAAAAACTACCATGAGATATCATCTCACACCTGCCAGAATGGCTAAAATCACAAACACAATAAACAATAAGTGTTGGCAAGGATGTGGAGGAAAAGGAGCCCTCATGCACTGTTGATACGAATGCAAACTGCTCCGGCCACTGCGGAAAACTGTATGGGGGCTCCTCAAAAAGTTAAAAATGGAACTACTCTATGGTCCAGTAATCACATATACTGAGTATTTATGCAAAGAATACAAAAACACTAGTTCAAAGGGGTACCTGTACCACTACGCTTATAGCAGCATTATTACAATAGCCCAGATATAGATGAATAGATAAAGAAGAGTGATATAGTGTCGCCTGGGTGGCTCTGGGGTTGAGTGTCTGCCTTTGGCTCAGGGTGTGATCCCAAGGTCCTGGGATTGAGTCCCACATTAGACTCTCCGCAGGGAGCCTGCTTCTCCCACTGTCTGTGTCTCTGTCTCTGTGTTTCTCATGAATAAATAAATAAAATCTTTATTTAAAAAAAAGAAGAGGATATATATATAATTTATATTTTATATATAATTTAATATATATAATGTATATAAAATATATTATATATAATATTAAAATATTTTAATATATAAAATATATATTATATGTATATAAAATTATATATATATTCAAAATGGAATGTCATTCCACCATATTAAAATATTTTAAAATATAAAATATATATTATATGTATATATATATACATATAATTTTATATATACACATATATAAAATGGAATGTCATTCCACCATAAAACAGAATGAAATCTTGGCCTTTGCAATGACCCAGATGGAGCTAGACAGTATAATGTTAAGGAGAATAAGTCAATCAGAGAACAACAAATATATGATTGCACTAAAAGAAAACAAATGAGCAAAGAGAAAAAGAGGGAGAGAGACAAAGCAAGAAGCAAACTCTTAACATCAAGAACAAATGGTGGTTACCAGAGGGGAGGTGGGTGGGAGGATGGGTGAAATAGGTGATGGGGATTAAGGAGGGCACTTGTGATGATGAGCACCAGGTAATGCAGGGAAGTGTTGAATCACTATGTTGTACACCTGAAACTAATTTAACACTATATGTTTACAAACTGGAATTAAAGTAAACACTAAAAAAACCCAACTATCCAAAGAAAATGACAAAAAGGAAAGAAATGATTCACATTGCGCGTACTTGAAGCCCACTGACTGCCTGTATTCAGTCTATGACATTTCCTTCAAGAGTTTTGGCAAGGCCCTCAATGTTTTGCTATTGAAGTTTTATCTTACAAAAGGTGGGTCCTTTGAATAAATAATTAATTCATCAGTTTTTAGCCAATTATCAATTAGTTGGAAATTATTAGCCGGAGTTATGCTCTAGCCGGTCTCTGTTATTTACTAGTTGTCCCCTAGCAGCTCTTCCCTAATTAAAAAATTCACAGCTCTTTAACAGCTTCTTTCTGGCTTCCAGATCTGGAAAAGAAAATGAGAACCTTTCCATTCTGCTAACATTCAAAATACGTATAATCAAAATGTTAAAATTCAAGAAAAATATCACATAGCAAATATTTCGAGGACAAGGTATTTGACTCCAGGTTCTGCACACAAAGAGTCATAGGCGTAGTGCTTCTGATGTGCATAACTCAATCCAAATCCAAATCCAAAAATGGTGGATGAAATTGAAAGAGGCAAAGCGATCCCATGTACCTGAATCACTTGATCCACTGTGCGGGACAAGCAGGCCACTGATCTACCAAAGATAAAGTAATTGTTGAGATGATTTCAGAACTCCTCAACTTCTCTTAGGCTCAGCTCCTCTCTACCACCAGCACACGCAGCCCACACACACGCACTCATACACTACTCACACCGTCACCCCAGGCAACGCACACATATACCACACAGCGTGCACACACTGCCAAAAGCTCTGTAGCAGTAACAAGGGAATGGACTGAAACCCGGCACACGGGCCTGTGGCAGAATTTTAACATCTAGTATACTTACTCCTTTAGCTGATATTGATTAAACGTTCTTTAAGGCATGGTCCTTCCTTCCATACACTTGATACTCACTGGAAACTTCGCCTTTCCACTAAAATTCCAGAATACTTTGACCCTACTAAGGCTTTCTGGTATCAACCCCTGGGACAGCCACTTTTGATCATTCTTTAAAAACTTACAAGAGGATTGACAGTGTGAATATGAAGAAATGATAATAGTAACTGCTATTTATGAGCAGTGTCCTAAGTGCTTTACAAATGTTATTGAATTTAATTCGTGTAATTAACTCACTGAGGGCTACTTAATAAATCAAGCGAAGTTTGAACTCAGGGTGGCTTGATTGTACGAACCCACATTTTTACTCACTAATAATATTTTGCTCTAGATAGCACAGTTGGTAGAGAAAGTACAAAAGAATAGATCTCTTAACTGTGATTTGGCTTATTTAGAACTAATCAACTAAATCGTGAGAATAGAATTTTCCACTTGAGACGGAGAACAACTTGATACCTCACATCTCATACCCATAAATATTATTCATTTGAAGCCTATAATATCCCTTTCTTCCAAGACTTCTTCCAATTCTATCATTTGTAACTCATATCCTTTTTTATTACATAAAATGATCAAAGTAGATTTCTAAGTTTATAGAAATGTAAAGTCTAGCAATAGAATTATAGTCCTTATACCTTTGGCAATAACCCCAATGCTGCATAAATGCCACTAGTGAGTGAAAACTAATTACAGTTCTTTCAGGCTAAAAAGCAGCAGCTGAATACCACTAATTATGCAATGAAGCTAACAATAATACTAAAAACATTAGCAAAAAAATATATTCACGGAAAAGACAAATAAAGAATAAATGCAGCAAATTAGCTATTGTAGAAAAAAATGGCAAATGCTGAAATCTTCCTGTAATACACAATGGATATTTTTTAAATGCTTAATTATCATACAATGATTACTTCTAGCTCCTCACACAGGCAATTTTCATAGCTGTCACACACCCCCAAAAGCATCTTTAACACATATTGATGATTGTGAGTTTTTTTTATTAATGGAGCTATGCCTAAGCTCACATGGCAAACAGCTAGAGTTGACACTCAGTTATGCCAACAACCATAGACCAATTTATAAGATCACAGTTGTCCAACTGACTGTGAAGGAAAAAACAGGGTTTTGTTTGGATTTGGAGGAAGTAATTGCAATTCAGCTGTGTTAACCTGGCCAAATTGCTCTTCCACGCAGACTTCTATTCTAGTCAAATTAGATGCTACATAAAATCCTAAGGATTCAATTGGGAACATATGCCAATTTTATCCTTAATGTGGTCTGATTCAGGAGAGACTTACCGGAGAGCGAGAAAGAGATTAATAATATGAATACAAACCTATCATAGCTGGCTGTTTACTTTAATAGGGCCGTAAGCATCCCCACCCTTCAGTACGCATTGGCCCCAGCATGAACAACAAATGAGAAACCTGAATCTCCTCTCACCGCACTAGGCCTCAGTTTTCTTGTCTCTCATACGGCGAGCAACTTGCTTGCTTAAAAGCTATTTAAAGAATTTTCAAGGGCAATTTAGTAAATTTGACCATATGTGATTTTTGCCTTCCATGCTCTCTTTAGAATCTAATTGTTGTGAGGAAATTATTAACAATGAAGGTGAGTTTTTCTGGGATAATATATATTTTATGTAAGTGAGGATGTTAATAAAGTCTTGATAGTTTGAGCTTGGGGAAGGACTAATCACTGTAGAAAGAAGCTTCCGTACACATGTAATATTTTAGAGGAGAGGAGCTAGAAATGCTGGAAGTAAATTAGAATAAGACAATAATTTAGGTTTTTAGAATTAACGCTAAAATTAATTACAAATGGTCCCCAAGTTTTGATAGTTCAACTTACAATTGACTTTAATGATGCAAAAGTCATGCATATTCAGTAGAAACTGTTCTTTGAATTTTGAATTATGATCTTTTCCCGGGCTGGCAATATGTGGTATACTCTCTCCTGATGCTGGGCAGCAGCAATGAGCCAAGACTTCTAGTTAGAATACTACCAGAAGGGTAAACAACTTATATACTTACAAACATTCTGTACACACATAACCATTGTTTTTCACTTTCAGTACAGCTTTCTATGAATTACATGAGATGTTCAAAACTCTATTGTAAAATAGGCTTTGTGTTGGATGATTTTGCCCAACTGTAGGCTAACCTAAGTGTTCTAAACATAATTATGGTAGACTATGCTAAGCCTTGATACTCAGTAAATTAGGTATAGTAAATGCATTTTCAAGTTAGGATATTTTTAACTTATGATAGTTTTATTAAGACGTAACCCCACAGTGACAGAGGAAGATCTGCACATATGACCTTGAAAATCATTTATGGTTTATTTTCTTACAAAATGCTTTATGATTCTGTTCTTCTTAGCATTCCTATTACTAAATGTCTATCTATGATACTTTTGAAACTTCTTGATCATTCCAAAGACGAATCTATATATATTTTACAGTTTAAAAAATTTTAATATGATTTAGAAAATTTTCAGTTTCATAATTCATTAACAGTACTGTACATTTTTAGGATGTTATCAAATAGGGGAAATCACTTTGCGTATTAAGCTTTTCCAAGTTTGCCACTGCAGTAAATAATCTATATACTCCAAATTGTCAATCTTCCTTAAAAAGTTTGTTACTGGGATGCCTAGGTGGCTCAGCGGTTGAGCGTCTGCCTTTGGCTCAGGGCATGACCCTGGAATCCCAGTATTGAGTCCCACATCTGGCTCCCTGCATGGAGCCTTCTTCCCCCTCTGCCTGTGTCTCTGCCTCTCTCTCTTGTCTCTCATGGATAAATAAATAAATAATCTTAAAAAAACAAGTTTGTTACTAATGTTCTCAATGTCGTAAGGCATGATAAATTTTATCTTCATCTATATCAATATTTATGACAAAATACCAAAAACTTAAAAATTTTTCACAATATGTGTGTTTCATTCATTCTTATTCATTAATTGAATTATCAGAAGTCTACGACTCTATTCATTATCTCTATGTAAAACATATCTCTTCCCCTAAAGAGATTATTGCTTAAGGGGAAGTTGGGTTGGCATACAATTAGTTTGGATTTAACAATAATAATAGTCCCCAATTTATTGTTTTGGGTATTATTTTTTATTTTTTTAAAAAAAGATTTTATTTATTTATTTATTTGATAGAATGAGAGGGAGCATGTACAAGTGGGCAGAATGGCAGGTAGAAGGAGAGGGAGAAGCAGGCTACCTGCTGAGCAGAGAGCCTGATGTGGGACTGGATCCCAGGACCCTGGGATTATGACCTGAGCCATAAGCAGACACTTAACTGACTGAGCCACCCAGACACCCCTGGCTGTTTTCTAAATGTGATACTATAATTTTTTCAAAATTCTATTTTTATCTGAATATTCTTAGCTTTTTAAAAATTAAATCTAAGGATGACAAAGGGATTGTTGAAACATCACAAAACATTTTTACAAAATGCAGTTCAAATGAAGTATTCAGGTCTTATCAACTATTCTGAATAAAGTTTTTTTTTTTTTTAATCTACTTATTGTTTGGGATTCTCTTTCAAGAGTCATTAATATCATTAAACCTAAGTCACTAGGCTTAAACCACTTTAAAATTCAAACCATCCCATTACACATGACCTCTAAAGACAAACCCAAGTTTGCATGTGTGTACTCTATCCAAGAGATGAACTAGCATAGAAAAAAGGACAAATCGCTTTTACTGAAGTAGTCTCCAACCTTAAGGCCAGAGGAGGTGGTGGGGTGGGAAAGGGGGAAGATGACCCAGCAGATAGTTGATGAGGAATGGGTGGCTCTGACTTGGGTGCCTGTACCTACCACTGAACAAAGTTAGTTTAGCATCCAGATTTTGGAGACAGGGATAGGGATGAGTATTTTCTACAGAACATCCTAGGAAAGTGACTTTGAGGTTGATGCAGCCTTTCAAAGGTGGACTGAGAGAAGTGAAGAGACAATTAGCTATAGTCGGTCAATAATAAAAGGAATTCTCCTTAAAAACTCCTGCCTTTTCAGGGCAAGAGACCTACTGGAATCAAGAGTAGTCTCCAGAGCTTCACCAGTGCCCTCTCAACAGATGTCCTTGTTAACTATTATTTAACTACTCATGGAATTATATGTACACCAAACAACTATATCCCACTAAACCCAAACTAATTGTATCCCAACCCAGCTTCCCCTTAACCAAATACAAAAAAACACCCACAGCTACTTAACCATTCAAGAAGAGGGATAGTTTTATGGAAAGGGAGTCAAAGTGGGAAGCCAAGTGTTCTTAATCAAGAATTAAGACCAACTGGCTTACTTTTACAAAATATTTAAAAATATATAACCACATGAACCCATTCCTGGGGCCCCTAATGGATCTCTAAGTGGGACCTTGACAAGCGAATGGCCCTGGAGCTGGAGTTTCTTTCTCCTCACAATAGACTCCTGCTTCAGACTCCAAGCTCCTGGAAGGCAAGACCTGCATCTTTTATCCTGATGTACCAAACTCCTGGCACAGTGCATGATGCAGTATGGGTGCAAATAAAATATTTCATGGATTAATGGAGCAACAATGGTACATACAAGACAATGTTGGCAAGAGGGAGGCAATTAAATTTTTATACCAAGATGTAGAGAAGGACCAAGTAAAGTTTCTGAAATTTCTGAAATGAAATGGTGTTTAGGAGGAATATATTGGACATTTCCAATTGATTTTGCTTTTTTTTTTGTTTTTGTTTTTGTTTTTGCTTTGCTTTGTTTGCTACCCTTCACCCAATCTCTTACTCCTAAATCCAGGAGAATGGTCATTAGGTAAGTCTTGAGGAAGACTATGTGTCTCACTACAAAAGCAAAAAAAAAGCCAGTTCTATGCTTCCCTATCTCTAGGAAGCTGGATTACAGGAATATCACCTAAGCTTTGTCAATTAGATATAACCAGTAAGGACTTGTGTCAGGAGTTAGTGGTGAGAATCCATCCATTTCAGGAGTAGCAACAGTATCTAGGGTCAAATAGTAGAGGGCCTGCCATGAAGTATGGTTTCTAAGGTATGCAGTAGCAGTGGAACCAGGACCAGAATTCACTGTCTAGCATCTTCTCTGGATTCCTTTGTCTCTATGACAATACACTCTACTGTTATTTCCTTTGTCTCCTATGATGACACACTCTCCTATTGTCCTCCTGTCTCTCTGACCTTTAAAAATAATTTCTGATTTCATCAGTCTTTATTTTTTTTAATGTATGATCATTTTTTTTAAATTTTCATTTATTATTTATGATAGTCACAGAGAGAGAGAGAGAGAGAGAGAGAGAGAGGCAGAGACACAGGCAGAGGGAGAAGCAGGCTCCATGCACCGGGAGCCCTACGTGGGATTTGATCCCGGGTCTCCAGGATCACGCCCGGGCCAAAGGCAGGTGCCAAACTGCTGCAACACCCAGGGATCCCCTCATCAGTCTTTAAATGTTAGATCTTCAAGGTTCATCCTTAGGCCTTCTTCTTTGCTCACTTTATAATCTTCCACTGGCAATCTCTTCCACCTTTCTTCACCTTAGTTCCAGGCACCATCACCTTGAGTCTAGATTACCACATAACATCTGTTCTGTCCTTCTACATCTACTCCTCACATCTCTCTACTGTCCACCCAGCTTCTATAATCCAGCCTCTATAATGAAATCGGAGTGGCCTTTCCAAATGGCAACCAGATCAGCCCTCTGTGTAAACTCCTCATTGTATTACCAGTGTCTTTAGGATAAATATCAAAATCCTTACTATGGTTTATAAGGCTCTGCATGGTCTTGTTCCTGCCTGTCTTCCAAACATATAATATAATTCTTGTCTTTTGATGAACCCAGCTCCTATTCCCCTGACCAGAGCTCCCTTCATTGAACTATTCCCTATTCATTTTTCAAATCTCAGTTCAAATTTAACATCCTAAGGAAAGTCCTCCTTGACCCAGACTAAGTCTGATCTCTCTATTAAGTGTTCTTATAGAACCAAATACCCTTCCTTTATAAGACTTACCATTTAAAATTACATGTTTGAGTATGTGATTCGGGAATTTGATGTCTAAATCCGCAATTAAATGGTAAGAACTATGAGGAAATGTCCCCATGTTTATCTTTTTGTTTTGTTTTATAATAAATTTATTTTTTATTGGTGTTCAATTTATATCTTTTTGTTTTTCACCATCATGTTCCAATGAGTGCATAGTCCTAAACTACTGAAGTTTATAATAAACATGTTGAAGGAACAAGTGAAAAATGGTTCGATATTTAAAGAATGTAATACTAATCTACTATTAATGCCCAATTCTCCCATGCTCCCACACTCAAGCCCTGGGAACTGTCATTGATTCTTCCTTTCCTGCATTCACTATTGAATCATCAATTTTCATTATTCCTAATTAGAAATTTTCACCTTCATTTTCATTTTATATTCAACTGTCCACATGCTAGCTCAAACATCATGCTTTCAGAAGTAAATTTTTAACTTTTATTTTATATGTTTGAGGCTTTCCCCTGCGTACCACTACAAAATTTAATATATGTCCTAAAGATAAGTAAAATACCCATTATATTGTAATCTTATAGTCGTAAGTATAAAGGAGGCCATGAGAGTTTTTGAGTATGTTAAAAGTTAGTTTCTTAACCTATTCATCCTAGATCATCAGAGGTACCTAAATAACTTTGTATCTCAAATGTTCCCAATACAAAATATTACTTCTTGCTAGGAAAGTCTGATCACTTTCTAATTAGTATAATTTATGACTCCCATCTTCTTTTCTCAAATTGCTTTCACTTCCTAGAATGTATACATCTCGTATTTTTTTTTTGTTTTCTGTTGTTTGTTTGTTTGTTTGTTTGTTTTAAGGCTAGTCAAGTGAAGCAGTGGAAGTGGAGAAAGAACACAGAAATCTGTAATTGGCTGTGTTCAATTAATTGTACCACTGAGTCAAACCAGCCTGTCCTCATCTTGTTTTGACTGTAAAAGTTATCACCCACATGCAACTAAGACTTCACTCAGAGCGATCTATCATAAACTTCAAATGACAGAAAATTTTAAATGAAAGCAATTCCACTTTACCATCTTCCACCAAGGGACAGGATAGTAGAAGAGGAGCAAAAGATACTCATTACGTTCCAAAATATGATAAAACTTCTATTTCCACTACCTTCAATATTACCCAATTCTTTTTCTCCCTCACTCCCAAGTTTCAATCCAAAACATTTTCTAAATTCAGCCCATAAATTGACATTTTCTCCCAATCCTATCTAACTTGAATTTGTCTGCCTTTCCCCTGATATTGATTCCTAATAGGGCATTCTTTTTATTATAAATCCCTTTAACTCTTCCACTTATCTGGATTGACATTGTGTGTTGTGCCCAGTGTGAAGTGAAGTACAGAAACCTTGAATACTCTTACATGAATAATTTTTGCTTCTGCTCAAAAATACTATGCATTCTTAAGAACTAGTCTTAAGAATTATTTTTCCCATAAAAACTTCCTTAATGGTGTTATCATATACATCATATGCTTACATAATTAAGTTCCGTATCACAAAATTTTTAGCTCTTAAGTACACACTCAGTAATTAAATTTTTAATTGGAAAATGTTTTTGGAGATAATCTAGTTTCATTCTTTCCTTTCACAAATGAGAGAATGAACTCTATTTCTCAACCCTGTTTCATATATATGCCTTATTGCCTCGAAGTACCTGGATGGTGGAGAATGGTTATATACTGCTTTTGTATTTTCCTCAGCCCAATCCATAGTACTGTACAAAATAAGCAAATACTTATTTAATATCTAAATTGAATAAATAAAAGACACTACATTTAAAAAGTTACAAGGAAGTCACTTGCCCAAATTCCTCAATTTCAAATAAAAAAACTAAAGCCTAGACATAAGTGCTTTGTGCAAGGTCACATATCTAGTTAGTAGCCAATGTAAAGTATTTAAACATATGATTTTTAAACCACAAATATAATATATTATTCTTAAAATATGAGTTAGGGGATCTTCCAGGGAAGATGGTTGGAATAGGTGGACCCTAAGCTCACCTCATAACATCGATGTAACTGGATAGAAACCACATCACTCTAAATAACCCAGAATATGACCAAAATATGGGCAAACCCTACCCACCACATACAGGGAGAGCCACTGCACACAACTGGATTGCAGGCAAATGCAGCTCAGCCACAATTGCATGCTGCAGACAACAAATTTGGGAGATACCGCTGAAGTGCCAGGTTCTGGTGCATAGAATATGTTGCAATGCAGGGCACTCCAGGACCTTTCCTTCATAAGCCCACTACTTTCACGAGCAGGAGGCATAGCTGACTTTCCTAACACAGAGTAACAGACCAGAGAGTTCAATAAAGTGAGCAGACAGAGGAACATGTCCCAAATGAAAGAAGAAGACAAAATTCACAGCAAGAGACCTAAGTAAAATGGAGATGATATACTGATAGAGAATTTAAAGTATTCATCATAGGGGAATCCCTGGGTGGCTCAGCGGTTTAGCACCTGCCTTTTCCCAGGGCACAATCCTGGAGTCCCAGGATTGAGTCCCACATCAGGCTCCCGGCATGAAGCCTGCTTCTCCCTCCTCCTGTGTCTCTGCCTCTCTCTCTCTCTCTCTCTATGTCTATCATGAATAAATAAATAAATCTTTAAAAAATAAATAAATAAAGTATTCATCATAAAGATACTCACCAGACTTGAGAAGAGTGGAGAAATCAGTGAGGCCCTTATCAAAGAGATAGAAAACATAAAAACAAACTAATCAGAGATGAAGAATTCAATAAATGAAATTAAAAACACAGTAGATGAAACAAAAGACTAGATTAGAGGAAGCAGAATAATGGATTAGTGACCTGGAGGATGAGTAATGTAAAGCAATGAAGTTGAACAGGAGAGAGAGATGATATTAATAATAATAATAATAATAATAATAGTAATAAATGAAAATAGACCTAGGAAATTCAACAACACCATCAAGCATAATTACATTCACATTATATGGATCCCAGAAGAAGAAGAGAGAGAAAGGGAGCAGGAAGTTTATTTGAAGAAATAATGGCTGAAAAGTGCCTAAGTCTAGGGAAGGAAACAGAAATCCAGATTCAGGAGGCACAGAGAGTCCCTAATAAAATCAAGCCAAGGAGATCCACACCAAGACACATAGTAAATAAGTAAAATGGCAAAAAGTAGTGATAAAGAGAGAATTTAAAAGTAGCATGAGAGAAAATAGTTACCTACAAGGGAAATCCCATAAGGCTATCAGTTTGTTTTTCAGCAGAAACTTTACAGACCAGAAGAAAGTAGCACACTATATGTAAAGTGCTAATAGAAAAGAAGAAAAGAAGAAAAGAAAAGAAAAGAAAAGAAAAGAAAAGAAAAGAAAAGAAAGAAAAGAAAAGAAAAGAAAAGAAAAGAAAAAAGAAAAGAAAGAAAGAAAAGAAAAGAAAAGAAAAGAAAAGAAAAGAAAAGAAAAGAAAAGAAAAGAAAAGAAAAAACCTGCAGCCAAGAATACTCTATTCAGTAAGGCTACTATCCAGAATAGAAGGAAAGATAAAGAGCTTCTCAACCAAACAAAAGTTAAAGAAATTCATGATCACTAAACCAAGTCTAAGAAAAATATTAAAGGAGACTCTTTGAGTACAAAGGAAAGACCATAAGTAGGAGTAAGAAAAGTAGGAAACACAAAAGTAGTAAAATAAGTATATCTCTAAAAGTCAGCCAAGGGACTCACAAAATAAAAGGATTTAAAGTATGACCTAAGAAGTTGGGGGAAGAGGCATTAAAGAATGGGTTCCAACTTAAGCTACCATCAACTCAATATAGACTGCCATATACATAACATACAATACACAATACAATATACAAACAATACAAACATGTAATACAATATACAAACCTAAAGATAACCACAAATCAAAACCCAGTAATAGATATGCAAAAATAAAGAGAAAAGAATCCATGTATGTCACTAAAGAAAGCCAACAAACCACGACAGAAGAAAGCAAGAGAAGAAAGGAATGGAAAACAACTACAAAAACAACCATAAGGCAAGTAACAAAATAGCAGTAAGTACATACCTATTATTAATTATATTGAATGTAAATGGATGCAATGCTCCAATCAAAAGACAGCATGACAGAATGGATAAAAAAGTAAGACTCATTTATATGCTGCCTACACAAGACTCATTTCAGATGTAAAGACACATACAGATTATGGAAAGAGAGGATGGAAAAGCATTTATCATGCAAATAGAAGTGAAAAGAAAGTTGGGGTAGCAATGCTTAGACAAAATAGACTTTAAAACAAAGACCATAGTAAGAGACAAATAAAGACATCATAAAATCATTAAGGGAACAATCCAACAAGAAGATATAACAACTGTAAATATTTATGCACCCGATGTGGGAGCACCCAAACACAAAGTACTTAATAAAAAATATAAAGATAGTAATTGATAGTAATACAATAATAGTAAAGGACTTTAACACCTCTCTTACATCAATGGATAGATCATTCAAATGAAAATCAATAAGGGAACAGTGGCTTTAATTTATACATTAGACATGATGGCTCTAACAGATATATTCAGAACATTCCATCCTAAAATAGCAGAATACACATTCTTTTCAAGTGCACATGGAACATTCTCCAGAATAGATCATATATTAGGCTACAAAAAAGTTTCAACGAATTCAAAAATATCAGAGTAGGGACGCCTAGGTGGCTCAGTGGTTGAGCATCAGCCTTTGGCTTAGGGTGTGATCCTGGAGTCCTGGGATCGGGTCCCGCATCGGGCTTCCTGCAGGGAGCCTGCTTCTCCTTCTGCCTATGTCTCTCTTGCTGTGTCTCTCATGGATAAATAAATAAAATCTTTTTAAAAAAATCAAAGTAATTCCTTCATCTTTTCCAACCATAATGCTATAAAACTGGAGATTAATTACAAGAAAAAAACCTGGAAAAAAACAAAAATTCATAGAGGTTAAGTAGCATGCTACTAAACAATGAATGAGTCAACCAAGAAATTAAAAAGGAAATAAAAAAATAGATGGATACAAATGAAAAGGAAAACACAATGGTCCAAAATCTTTGGGATGCAGAAAAAGCTGTTCTAAGAAAGAAGTTTAGGGGCATCTGGTGGCTCAGTTGCTTAAGCATCTTACTCTTGATTTTGGTTCAGGTCCTGACCTCAGGATCATGAGATAGAGCCCCATGTCAGACTCTGCACAAGGCAGGGGAGTCTGCTTAAGATTCTCGCCCTCCCTCTCCCTCTGTGCCCCTCCCCCCAAATAAATAAATGCATAAATAAATAGAGGGAGGTTTATACCAATAGAGGTCTACCTCAAGAAGCAAGAAAAATTCAAATAAACAACCTAACTCTACACCTAAATGAGCTAGATAAAGAACAAACAAAACCCTAAAGCAGTAGAAGGAAGGAAATAATAAAGATCATAGCAAAACATATGAAACTAAAGAAACAATAGTACAGATCAATCAGCCCAGGAGCTGGTCTTTGAAAAGATCAACAAAATTGATAGATCTTTAGCCAGACTCATCAGAAAGAACAAAAAGGGGGGAGGAGGGGAGAGGAGTCAAATAGGACTCAAATAAAATCAGAAATGAAAGAGGAGAAATAACAACCAACTCTACATAAATAGAAAGGATTATAGGAGAATATTATGAAAATTATATGCCAAGAAATTAGACAACATAGAAGAAATGGATAAATTCCTAAAAACATGTAACTTCCCAAAACTTAATCAGAAAATATAGAAAATTTGGACAGACCAATTACCGAAAATGAAATTGAAACAGTAATCAAAAAATAATTCCCAACAAACAAAAGTCCATAACCAGACAGCTTCACAGGTGAATTCTACCAAACATTAAAGAAGAGTTAATACCCATTCTTTTCAAACTATTCCAAAAAATAGAAGAGGAATGAAAGCTTCCAAATTCATTCTAGGAGGCTAGCATTACCCTCACACCCAAACCAGATAAAGACACTACAAAAAATGAAAACTACAACCAACATTTCTGATGAACCTGGATGTAAAAATCTTCAGCAAAATATTAGCAAACTGAAGCCAACAATACATTTACAAAAATCATTCACCATGACCAACTGGGATTTATTCACAGGATATAAGAATGGTTCAGTATTTGCAAACCAATCAACATAATACCTCACCTTAACAAGAGAAAGAATAAAAACCATATGATTAAAAAAATGTATCATTTCAAGAAATACAGAAAAAGCATTTGACAAAGTACAATATCCATTCATGAAAAAAATCCTCAACAACATGGGTTTAGAGAGAACATACCTCAACATAATAAAGGCTTTATATGAAAAACAATAGCTAATATTATTCTCAATGGGAAAAAAATGAGAGTGCTTTCCCCCTGGGACCAGGAACAAAGAC
Organism: Canis lupus familiaris; assembly: GCF_011100685.1. Classification (NCBI taxonomy): domain Eukaryota; kingdom Metazoa; phylum Chordata; class Mammalia; order Carnivora; family Canidae; genus Canis; species Canis lupus. Next base: position 4,832,499 of record NC_049240.1, on the reverse strand, counting down.
AAGGATATCCACTCTCACCACTTTTATTGAACATATATCTGAAGTCCTAGCCACACAACAAAAAGAAACAAAGGCATCCTAATCAATAAGGAAGAAGTAAATCTTAAACTATTTGCAGATGACATGATACTATATATAGAAGGCTCTTAAGACTCCACCAAAAAACTACTAGACTGATAAATGAACTCAATAAAATCATAGGATACAAAATTAATACACAGAAATCTCTTGCATTTCTATACACTAATAATGAAGTAGGAGAAAGAGAAGTTAAGAAAGGAATCACATTTACAATTGCACCAAAAACAATAAAATACCTAAGAATAAACTTAATCAAGGAGGTGAAAGACCTGTACTCTGAAAACTATAAAACATTGGCAAAAAAAATTGAAGATGATACTAAGAAAGGAAAAAGACATTCCATGCTCATGGATTGGAAGAACAAATATTACTAAAATATCCATACTACCCAAAGAAATTTACAGATTTAATGGGATCTCTATCAAAATGCCCACAGCATTTTTCACAGAACTAGAACAAATAATCCTAAAATTTGTATGGAACCAAAAAAGACCTCAAATAACCAAAGCAATTGTGAAAAAGAAAAAAAATGGATAATTACAGATTTAAAGTTAGGTTATAAAGCTGTAGTGATCAAAACAGTAGAATACTGCCACAAAAATAGACATAGAGATCAATGGAACAGAATAAAAAACACAGAATAGAAACCTACAATTATATTAGTCAATCTTTGGCTAAGAGGCAAGAGTGTGCAATAGGAAAAATATAGTCTCTAACAAATGGTGTCAGGAAAACTGGGCACCAACATACAAAAGAATGAAACTGGACCACTTTCTTACACCATATACAAAAATAAACTCAAAATGCATTAAGGACCTAAATGTGAAACCCGAAACCATAAAAATCCTAGAAGAGAGCATGGGCAGTAATTTCTCTGATATCAGCCATAACAACTTCATTCTAGATATGTCTCCTGAGGCAAGAGAATACATTATTGGAATCACATCAAAATAAAAAAGATCTGCACAGCAAAAGAAACCATCAACAAACTAAAAGAAAACCTACAGAATGGTAGAAGATATTTGCAAATGATATATTTGATGAAGGGTTAGTATCCAAAATATGTATACAGCACTGATACAACTCAACACCCAAAACAGCCAATAATACAATTTAAAAATGTGCAAAAGACATGAACATTCATTTTTCCAAAGAAGACATCCAGGAGGAGCAAGATGGAGGAAGAGCAGGGTCCCCAAATCACCCATCTCCACCAAATTACCTAGAAAACCTTCAAATTATCCTGAAAATCTATCAATTCGGCCTGAGATTTAAAGAGAGACCAGCTGGAACGCTACAGTGAGAAGAGTTCGCGCTTCTATCCAGGTAGGAAGACGGGGAAAAAGAAATAAAGACACAAAAGGCCTCCAAGGGGGAGGGGCCCCGCGAGGAGCCGGGCTGAGGCCGGGGCGAGTGTCCCCAGGACAGGAGAGCCCCGTCCCGGAGGAGCAGGAGCTGCACCGACCTTCCCGGGGGAAAGGGGCTCGCGGGGAGGTGGAGCAGGACCCGGGAGGGCGGGGATGCCCTCGGGCTCCCGGGGACACTAACAGACACCTGCGCCCCGGGAGAGTGCGCCGAGCTCCCTAAGGGCTGCAGCGCGCACGGGGGACCCGGAGCAGCTCGGGGGGGCTCGGTGGGGCTCGGGGGCGGCTCCACGGAGGGGGCTGCGGGGCGGGAGCAGCTCGGGGGGCTCGGGGGCGGCTCCGCGGAGGGGGCTGCGGGGGGGAGCAGCTCGGGGGGGGACGCGGGGGCGGCTCCGCGGAGGGGGCTGCGGGGGGGAGCAGCTCGGAGGGGCTCGGGGGCGGCTCCGCGGAGGGGGCTGCGGGGCGGGGGAGCAGCTCGGGGGGCTCGGGGGCGGCACCGCGGAGGGGGCTGCGGGGCGGGGGCAGCTCGGAGGGGCTCGGGGGCGGCACCGCGGAGGGGACTGCGGGGCGGGAGCGCGAATCCACCAGCGCAGGCTCCGGAGCACAGGGCGCCGGGACACAGCCCAGGATCCCGCCTCCCCCGGGACAGGCAGAGGCCGGGAGGGCCCAGGACAGCGAGGACGCTCCTGCCCCAGCTGAGCAGATCAGCGGCCCCGCCCGGAGCCTCCAGGCCCTGCAGACGGAGAGCTCCGGAGCTGAATCTAGGTTTCCAGAGTGGCCCTGCCACTGGGGCTGTTCCTCCTGCGGCCTCACGGGGTAAACAACCCCCACTGAGCCCTGCACCAGGCAGGGGCACAGCAGCTCCCCCAAGTGCTAACACCTGAAAATCACAACAGGCCCCTCCCCCAGAAGACCAGCTAGACAGACAAGTTCCAGGGGAATTTAAGGGACTTAAAGTATACAGAATCAGAAGATACTCCCCCATGTTTTTTTATTTTTTTTTGATTTTTGATTTCTGTTTGCTTCCCCCACCCTTTTTCCCTTTCTTTCTTTTTCTTTCTCTTTTTCTTCTCTTTTTTTCTTTTTCTTCCTTATTTCTTTTTCTCTTTTCTTTCCTTCTTTCTCTCCTCTCTTTTTCTCCTTTTCCCAATACAACCTGTTTTTGGCCACTCTCCACTGAGCAAAATGACTAGAAGGAAAACCTCACTTCAGAAGAAAGAATCAGAAACAGTCCTCTCTCCCACAGAGTTACAAAATCTGGATTACAATTCGATGCCACAAAGCCAATTCAGAAGCACTATTATACAGCTACTGGTGGCTCTAGAAAAAAGCATAAAGGACTCAAGAGACTTCATGACTGCAGAATTTAGAGCTAATCAGGCAGAAATTAAAAATCAATTGAATGAGATGCAATCCAAACTAGAAGTCCTAACGACGAAGGTTAACGAGGTGGAAGAACGAGTGAGTGACATAGAAGACAAGTTGATAGCAAAGAGGGAAACTGAGGAAAAAAGAGACAAACAATTAAAAGACCATGAAGATAGATTAAGGGAAATAAACGACAGCCTGAGAAAGAAAAACCTACGTTTAATTGGGGTTCCCGAGGGCGCCGAAAGGGCCAGAGGGCCAGAATATGTATTTGAACAAATCATAGCTGAAAACTTTCCTAATCTGGGAAGGGAAACAGGCATTCAGATCCAGGAAATAGAGAGATCCCCCCCTAAAATCAATAAAAACCGTTCAACACCTCGACATTTAATAGTGAAGCTTGCAAATTCCAAAGATAAAGAGAAGATCCTTAAAGCAGCAAGAGACAAGAAATCCCTGACTTTTATGGGGAGGAGTATTAGGGTAACAGCAGACCTCTCCACAGAGACCTGGCAGGCCAGAAAGGGCTGGCAGGATATATTCAGGGTCCTCAATGAGAAGAACATGCAACCAAGAATACTTTATCCAGCAAGGCTCTCATTCAAAATGGAAGGAGAGATAAAGAGCTTCCAAGACAGGCAGCAACTAAAAGAATATGTGACCTCCAAACCAGCTCTGCAAGAAATTTTAAGGGGGACTCTTAAAATTCCCCTTTAAGAAGAAGTTCAGTGGAACAGTCCACAAAAACAAGGACTGAATAGATATCATGATGACACTAAACTCATATCTCTCAATAGTAACTCTGAATGTGAACGGGCTTAATGACCCCATCAAAAGGCGCAGGGTTTCAGACTGGATAAAAAAGCAGGACCCATCTATTTGCTGTCTACAAGAGACTCATTTTAGACAGAAGGACACCTACAGCCTGAAAATAAAAGGTTGGAGAACCATTTACCATTCGAATGGTCCTCAAAAGAAAGCAGGGGTAGCCATCAGATAAACTAAAATTTACCCCAAAGACTGTAGTGAGAGATGAAGAGGGACACTATATCATACTTAAAGGATCTATTCAACAAGAGGACTTAACAATCCTCAATATATATGCCCCGAATGTGGGAGCTGCCAAATATATAAATCGATTATTAACCAAAGTGAAGAAATACTTAGATAATAATACACTTATACTTGGTGACTTCAATCTAGCTCTTTCTATACTCGATAGGTCTTCTAAGCACAACATCCCCAAAGAAACGAGAGCTTTAAATGATACACTGGACCAGATGGATTTCACAGATATCTACAGAACTTTACATCCAAACTCAACTGAATACACATTCTTCTCAAGCGCACATGGAACTTTCTCCAGAATAGACCACATATTGGGTCACAAATCGGGTCTGAACCGATACCAAAAGATTGGGATTGTCCCCTGCATATTCTCAGACCATAATGCCTTGAAATTAGAACTAAATCACAACAAGAAGTTTGGAAGGACCTCAAACACGTGGAGATTAAGGACATCCTGCTAAAAGATAAAAGGGTCAACCAGGAAATTAAGGAAGAATTAAAAAGATTCATGGAAACTAATGAGAATGAAGATACAACCGTTCAAAATCTTTGGGATGCAGCAAAAGCAGTCCTAAAGGGGAAATACATCGCAATACAAGCATCCATTCAAAAACTGGAAAGAACTCAAATACAAAAGCTAACCTTACACATAAAGGAGCTAGAGAAAAAACAGCAAATAGATCCTACACCCAAGAGAAGAAGGGAGTTAATAAAGATTCGAGCAGAACTCAACGAAATCGAGACCAGAAGAACTGTGGAACAGATCAACAGAACCAGGAGTTGGTTCTTTGAAAGAATTAATAAGATAGATAAACCATTAGCCAGCCTTATTAAAAAGAAGAGAGAGAAGACTCAAATTAATAAAATCATGAATGAGAAAGGAGAGATCACTACCAACACCAAGGAAATACAAACGATTTTAAAAACATATTATGAACAGCTATATGCCAATAAATTAGGCAATCTAGAAGAAATGGACACATTCCTGGAAAGCCACAAACTACCAAAACTGGAACAGGAAGAAATAGAAAACCTGAACAGGCCAATAACCAGGGAGGAAATTGAAGCAGTCATCAAAAACCTCCCAAGACACAAGAGTCCAGGGCCAGATGGCTTCCCAGGGGAATTTTATCAAACGTTTAAAGAAGAAACCATACCTATTCTCCTAAAGCTGTTTGGAAAGATAGAAAGAGATGGAGTACTTCCAAATTCGTTCTATGAGGCCAGCATCACCTTAATTCCAAAACCAGACAAAGACCCCACCAAAAAGGAGAATTACAGACCAATATCCTTGATGAACATGGATGCAAAAATTCTCAACAAGATACTGGCCAATAGGATCCAACAGTACATTAAGAAAATTATTCACCATGACCAAATAGGATTTATCCCTGGGACACAAGGCTGGTTCAACACCCGTAAAACAATCAATGTGATTCATCATATCAGCAAGAGAAAAACCAAGAACCATATGATCCTCTCATTGGATGCAGAGAAAGCATGTGACAAAATACAGCATCCATTCCTGATCAAAACTCTTCAGAGTGTAGGGATAGAGGGAACATTCCTCGACATCTTAAAAGCCATCTATGAAAAGCCCACAGCAAATATCATTCTCAATGGGGAAGCACTGGGAGCCTTTCCCCCAAGATCAGGAACAAGACAGGGATGTCCACTCTCACCACTGCTGTTCAACATAGTACTGGAAGTCCTAGCCTCAGCAATCAGACAACAAAAAGACATTAATGGTATTCAAATTGGCAAAGAAGAAGTCAAACTCTCCCTCTTCGCCGATGACATGATACTCTACATAGAAAACCCAAAAGTCTCCACCCCAAGATTGCTAGAACTCATACAGCAATTCGGTAGCGTGGCAGGATACAAAATCAATGCCCAGAAGTCAGTGGCATTTCTATACACTAACAATGAGACTGAAGAAAGAGAAATTAAGGAGTCAATCCCATTTACAATTGCACCCAAAAGCATAAGATACCTAGGAATAAACCTATCCAAAGATCGAAAGGATCTATACCCTCAAAACTATAGAACACTTCTGAAAGAAATTGAGGAAGACACAAAGAGATGGAAAAATATTCCATGCTCATGGATTGGCAGAATTAATATTGTGAAAATGTCAATGTTACCCAGGGCAATATACACGTTTAATGCAATCCCTATCAAAATACCATGGACTTTCTTCAGAGAGTTAGAACAAATTATTTTAAGATTTGTGTGGAATCAGAAAAGACCCCGAATAGCCAGGGGAATTTTAGAAAAGAAAACCATATCTGGGGGTATCACAATGCCAGATTTCAGGTTGTACTACAAAGCTGTGGTCATCAAGACAGTGTGGTACTGGCACAAAAACAGACACATAGATCAGTGGAACAGAATAGAGAATCCAGAAGTGGACCCTGAACTTTATGGGCAACTAATATTCGATAAAGGAGGAAAGACTATCCATTGGAAGAAAGACAGTCTCTTCAATAAATGGTGCTGGGAAAATTGGACATCCACATGCAGAAGAATGAAACTAGACCACTCTCTTTCACCAGACACAAAGATAAACTCAAAATGGATGAAAGATCTAAATGTGAGACAAGAGTCCATCAAAATCCTAGAGAAGAACACAGGCAACACCCTTTTTGAACTCGGCCATAGTAACTTCTTGCAAGATACATCCACGAAGGCAAAAGAAACAAAAGCAAAAATGAACTATTGGGACTTCATCAAGATAAGAAGCTTTTGCACAGCAAAGGATACAGTCAACAAAACTCAAAGACAACCTACAGAATGGGAGAAGATATTTGCAAATGACATATCAGATAAAGGGCTAGTTTCCAAGATCTATAAAGAACTTATTAAACTCAACACCAAGGAAACAAACAATCCAATCATGAAATGGGCAAAAGACATGAAGAGAAATCTCACAGAGGAAGACATAGACATGGCCAACATGCATATGAGAAAATGCTCTGCATCACTTGCCATCAGGGAAATACAAATCAAAACCACAATGAGATACCACCTCACACCAGTGAGAATGGGGAAAATTAACAAGGCAGGAAACAACAAATGTTGGAGAGGATGCGGAGAAAAGGGGACCCTCATACACTGTTGGTGGGAATGTGAACTGGTGCAGCCACTCTGGAAAGCTGTGTGGAGGTTCCTCAAACAGTTAAAAATATACCTGCCCTATGACCCAGCAATTGCACTGTTGGGGATTTACCCCAAAGATACAAATGCAATGAAACGCCGGGACACCTGCACCCCGATGTTTATAGCAGCAATGGCCACGATAGCCAAACTGTGGAAGGAGCCTCGGTGTCCAACGAAAGATGAATGGATAAAGAAGATGTGGTTTATGTATACAATGGAATATTACTCAGCTATTAGAAATGACAAATACCCACCATTTGCTTCGACGTGGATGGAACTGGAGGGTATTATGCTGAGTGAAGTAAGTCAGTCGGAGAAGGACAAACATTATATGTTCTCATTCATTTGGGGAATATAAATAATAGTGAAAGGGAATATAAGGGAAGGGAGAAGAAATGTGTGGGAAATATCAGAAAGGGAGACAGAACGTAAAGACTGCTAACTCTGGGAAACAAACTAGGGGTGGTAGAAGGGGAGGAGGGCGGGGGGTGGGAGTGAATGGGTGACGGGCACTGGGGGTTATTCTGTATGTTAGTAAATTGAACACCAATAAAAAATAAATTAAAAAAAATAAAAAAATAAAAAAAAAATAAAACAAACAAACAAAAAAAGAGAAGACATCCAGATGACCAACAGTCACATGAGAAGATATTCATCATCACTCACCATCAGGGAAATTCAAATCAAAACTACCATGAGATATCATTTCACTCTAGCCAGAATGGCCAAAATCACAAAAACAATAAACAAGAAGTGTTGGCAGGATGTGGAGAAAAAGGAGCCCTCTCACACTGTTGGTGGGAACGCAGACTAATCAAGCCACTGTGGAAAACAGTATGGGAGGTCCTCAAAAAATTAAAAATAGAAGTACCCTACAATCCAATAATCACTCTACTGGGTATTTACCCAAAGTATTTAAAGTAGCTCAAAGGGATACATGTACCTCTATGTTTATAGCAGCATTAGTTACAACAGCCAACTATGGAAGCAGCCCACGTGTCCTTCCGTAGATAAATAGAGAAATGGTATGTATAACATTATTCCACCATAAAAAAGAATGAAATCTTGCCATTTGCAACAACATGGATGAAGCTAGTGAGTATAAAGCTAAGTAAAATAAGTTAGTCAGAGAAAGACAAATATCATATAATTTCACTCATGTGTGGAATTTAAGAAACAAGACAAATGAGCAAAGGGGGGAAAAATAGATAAACCAAAAAAAAAAAAAAAAAAGACTCTTAACTATAAATAACAAACAGATTGTTACCAGAGGGGAAGTTGGTGGTGGGATGGTGAAATAGGTGAAGGGGAGTAGGAGTACACTTACCTCAATGAGCATTGAGTAATATGTGGAATTGGTGAGTCACCATATTGTACTGAATCTAATTTAACCCTGTATGCTAACTAACTAGAATTAAAATTTAAAATGTCATGTTAAAAAAAAGAAATAGGTGGATTAAAAGTACACTTAATAAGATGAGCACTAACTAGTGTATAGACTTGTTGAATCACTATATTGTACACCTGAAACTAATATAATACTATGCATCATCTGTACGAGAATTAAAATAAAAAATATTTAAAACAAAGTATTTAAATACATGATTTTTAAAGCAATCATGTATAATATAAACTATTTAAAAAGGGAAAAATAAGGGTCAATTCAAGATAAAAGTTTTAGGCAGAATGCGGGGCAATCCTACAGATCTCTCTCTTGCTTCAACAGTGTTTGGATGGAATACACCAGAGACACCTCTTCTTCCAGCCTCAGACCACCATCCAATTTCTCTTCCAGTTGCAACCTTCAGAAACATCTTCTCAGCCATCCTCAGCCTCTGAGATCAGTCAACGTGTTTGGCTGGATAGCTTCTTACTATCCATCAACCGTGAGCTCCCACATTTCTCAGAATTATTCCACCCAGGTGGAGGTCACTGTCAACCCCTCGGTTAGCATGTATCCACCAGCCTCCTACACTTACCACTCTCTGGGTCTCTACTTCCACTGTAACAATGAGGCTCTGAGGGCATGGGCCACTTTTCCGTGACTTGCCTGAGGAAAAGCTCCAGGGCACCAGCATCTCTTCAAGACACAAAACCAGTGGTCTGTACCCTGCCTAAGATATGCAGAAGCTGTCCCAAGATGAGTGAGGTAACACCCTGGATGCCATGGAAGCTACCATAGTCCTGGAGAAGACCCTGAACCAGTCCATTTTGTATCTGCATGCCCAGCGTTCCACACCCATATCTCTGCAACTTCCCGGAGAACCACTTGGTGGATAAAGAAGTGAAGCTCAACAAGAAGATGGCAATCACCTGTCTGACCTCCCAAGCTGGCTGGTCTCCAGGCTGGGCTGGGCAAGTATCTCCTGGAAAAGCTCATCTTCAAGCATAGCTAGCAGCTTCAGAGTTTCTGCTTATGTCTTTCCCTGCAGCCACTGGGCAGCTTTTTAACCACCTTGGAGACCTTTTCCAAGCCAGGAGCCATATAGAAACAATAAAGCTTTTTGTGGGAAGAGGAAAAGAAAAGAAAGAAAAGAAGAAAAGAAAAGAAAAGAAAAGAAAAGAAAAGAAAAGAAAGAAAAGAAAAGAAAGAAAGGAAAAGAAAAGAAAAGAAGAAAAGAAAAGAGAAAAGAAAAGAGAAAAGAAGAAAGAAAAGAAAAGAAAAGAGAAAAGAAAAAAATAAAAGGAAAAAAGGGGGAGAAGTAAAAAAAAAAGTAAGAGTTTTATCTGAGGGGTAAGGAACGATCAAAATAAAGGGGGAAAGGAGTAGAAAGAGTGGTGGGTCCATGGGAGTGCCACTTGTACTGGTATTCTTTTAGCTCTGTGATTATTTTTGTAATGAAAGCTTTCTATTAAACTTTAACATACATATAGAAAATTGCATATAAAAAAAGAAAATTGCATAAATATTAAGTAGACAGCTTAACGAATTATCGCCAAGTGAACACATCTGTGTAACCAGCACCCATATTGGGATACGGAAATTTATAAGAACCCCAAGAGCTTCCTTCTGCTGCTGTCCAGTCAGCACCCTCCAAAGGTGAACACTATGGGGACTACAGACAGCACAGATTAGTGTTGTCTGTTGCTGAAATTCATATGAAAGGAATTATGCATACAGTCGTCTTTTGTGTCTGGTTTCTTTTGCACAATATGCCTAAAAGATGCAGCCATGTTGCTACTTATAATTCCTGTTTGTTCATTCTGATTTTTAAATAATCTAAAAATGCTGCAATTTATCCTTTCTATTGTTGATAAATGTGTATTTCTTCCAATGTTTGGCTCTTATAAATAGTGCTGCCGCAGATGTCTCTGTTCACTCATAAGTATATATTTCTGACAGAAATATGCCTGAGCATAAGGAAAACACCTTGCTGGTTCATAGGATAAATACATATTTAGCTTTAGTAGATATTGAAAAAATAGATTTATGAAGTAATTATACCAACTTATATTTCTACAACCAGTGTATAAGAGTTCTAATCACTCAACATCCTCACTAATACTTAGCACTATTAATTTTTTATTTTAGTCACTCTAGTGTCTATCTCAACATGTAGTTTTAAAACATTTTGTATCTGGCCAAAACATAATAAAATTTAATTAAAAGTTCTCATGATTTAGGAATTTACTTTTAATTTAATTCCTTTAATCAAGAAAACCTAAATTTCTGCTATCATATTATGTAAAAGAGTGATGGATTGATTGATATTATCATAAACACAGATAATGACAGTCATTAGAGAGGCAGATTAACATAATAGTTAATATCTAATGTCTGAACATAGACCATCTGAATTTAATCTTGGATCCCCCACTTAATCGTGGGCAAGTTACTTAAATATGTTTGCCTTAGATTCCCTCATCTACAAAATGCCAGTAATAATAGTATATACTTCATAAGACTGTTAGGATTAAATAAGCTACTACATAAAAGAGTAAAAATATGAGTAAAAATAGTGAGCAAGCAGTAAATAAATAGTTGTTCTTATAGTAGCTAAGCCTACTTGAGATTATTTACACATACACATATTTTTACACAGTCATTTCTTAAGCTTGTGTGAAATAAGGGGAAACTATCCTCCCCCATTCTGGTTACATACCTAGGAAAAACATCTCATAAGAAAGGAAGGAAGGAAGGAAGGAAGGAAGGAAGGAAGGAAGGAAGGAAGGAAGGAAGGAAGGAAGGAAGTAAAAGCACAATTACTCCAAATTTCTACTTAGATTTACCCTAGATACTTTAGCACAGTTTATTTTAAATCATGGAATACATTAAAGTTTACTTGTCCAAACTCCTCAATTTCAAATTAGGAAGATGAAGCCTGGAGATGTTAAGTGCTTTGTGCAAGATCACATACCAATTAGCAACAAATATAAAGCCCACTGACCCTAAACCCAGTGCTTAGGTATTTCTCCAATAAAGCCTCTCCATCTGTAGCAAGATTTAAGAAGCTAAATCCATCAGGGTCCATAGATCAGTGTCAGAATAATTAAGTACACTCAAAACTGCTCGGGAAGGAAAGTAAAAAGTTAATATTAATTAATTAATTAAGTGCATATGCACATTCTACCATTAAAACCCAAACTTATCTACTTCAAGATATCAAAGAACTTATAAGTGATTTATTTAGTACATAAAGACAAATTTATGTCATTCCATTGAATTAATACTGTGAAAATCAATTACATTGCTTAATACAGAGATTCTATCAGATTTGGAAAACTTTGTATATTTCCAAAACTCATTGATGTCTTTCAAAGATAAGACATCTACCTCCTGAAGATAATACTGCCTTATTCCATATTCTTTTCAATTATTGATATTTACTTTTAGTGGGATCTCAAGTAATCAGATTAAACATAAAGATCATTGACTTTTATTCTTTTGAATTTAATAGAAGATACTTTATTGCAAAATGCTGCATTTTTATGGAGTGTTTCTTTTTTTATAGAGTGAAATTAGGTTTGCAAATATGAAAGCTAGATATTAGCAAAAGTCAAGATCTCTCTATGGTTCAAATATTTTGTTTTATAATGACCAAGCTATGAATCAATTAATAACCACGTAGTTTATGTAGACAACTTTGTCTTTATCTCTGAACTATATGACATTAACAAAAACACTGCCAAGTCATCCTTACAAGCAAAGGTTTCAGTAAGATCACAAGTTTCAGGCTTTTTTTTGTGATCCTGTATCCTATTTAAATATATTCCATCTTTCATCACCATAGCCCTTACCATCTGGCTCAATTTACCCATCCATGAAATTTACTGAGATTGAACACAATTCCTTCCATAGCTCAAATGGTATGAAAACCAACTGCCAATGTATTCACTAGTAAAGATTCTGGTTTTCAAGGAAGTACTCATGAAACAAGAGCCCAGCACATGGTAAGCAGTTAATCTGCTGAGGGAAGGACTGTATGAATAACACAGTAGCTGCATAACCTATATAGTTTTTTTTAACTGTTTTATTATGGAAATTTTCAAACCTTCAGTAAAGGTGAAAGAATTATATGGTATTCACCTACATATTTACCATCTAGACTCTATAGTTGACGTTTCTTTTAGAGTTGCCTCATTATGTATCTGTCCAGCTTATTTTCTGATGCATTTCACGGTATGTTGTAGATACTATTGTCCAACACACTAAAACCTTTCAATACAACTTTTTATTTTATTTTATTTTTTGAAGTTAGAATTTTACATTATGTGAATTATGGGAATCTCTTAAGTTTACCATTTGAGAAGTTGTGAGAAATGCATACTCTCAAGTAGCCAAAACCACTATCCATCAACCCAGTTAGTTCCCTTGTGCCACTCTCCAGTGAATTTCTACCCTCTATACATAAAGGCAAGCATTGTTCTGACTTGTTTACCATAAAGTCATTTTACCTAACATAAAACTTCATATAAATGGAATAATGCAATATTCATAATATATGGAAAAGTATGTAACACACAGTCAGGTACTTAGTACACACTCAACAAATATCTTCTTGAACTGCTTTCAGAGTTATAGGTACCACTCAGATCTGACTTGGTTTCCTTTCTTTTTGCTCCCATAATCTTTACTTCTGAAATCTCATCCAATCTTATAGCTCCAGTTCCGATCACTAATTCTAATAACTCCCCTAAGTTCTAGTTCTATGTTCCCAAACACTGCTGCACAAAGCATCCATATTTGATAGTAACCCACCACATTGGGGCACCTGGGTGGCTCAGTTGGCTAGGCATCTGCCTTCACATTGAGTCGTGATCTCAGGGTTCTGGGATCAAGCCCTGCATTGTAGGGCTCTCTGCTCTCCCCCACCCCTGGTCATGCTCATACGCTCTCTCTCTCTCAAATAAATAAATAAAATCTTAAAAAAAAAAAGCACCATGTCTTCATACTCAATATATCTAAAACCAAATGCACCCATTTCATCTGTAATGGAAATACCACACACCCAAGCAATTCCTAAACTTTCTTTACTCTGTCTTCTTCTTCAGACATTTGCTGGCCAAACCAGTAAATTCTCTCCGATGACATATTTTATATTTTATTTCCCTCCCCTCCTTTATTCCAAATGCCAATACCCTATTTCAGATCATTACCCACCTCTGAATTGTAGTATTGTAATGGCACCCCAACAAAGTCCCTTGTGTCTAGTCTCTCCCATTTTTAATTCATCTCACATTTTTCCATGATAAATCTCCTTGAAACATTGCTAAATTCATTTTGCTCATCCCTCAAAACCCTTCCATGACTTCCCATTGCCTATTGAGTAAATTCAGATTACTTTATCCACCATTCAAATTCTCCTCCCTTTAGCCCCACCTAATCCTTACAATTTCATTTCCTGTTACTCTTTAAATCCAAGTCAAAAAACATTAAAAGTTATTGCCCATTAATGACCTATCACTTCTAACACTTTGTAACTACTAACATCGGCTCTTGGGCCAGCAATTCATCTCACATCTCATGTCCAAATTCTTTATTTCAGCTAAGGCCCAGAGAAAATGTCACAAATCTTTCTATGAACTACTAACTGAAAAATCTTGTTTTTCTCTTACCCAAGTAGCACTGTGTTTAAAGTTGGATTATGGCACTTATCCTTTCTTGTCATCTAATAGAATTTTATGCTACTCATTAACTGGTGAGGTGGGCCAGGTCAGTAAGTCTCTATACGCTCTAGAGTCAGGTAGACAGAGGTCCAAATTCTAACATAGCTACTCACTAGGTAAGTGACCTTAGGCAAAGTAGCTAACTTCACACATATTATCTGTAAAAGCAGGGACAAAATTAACTTCACCTACTATTATAAAGACTGATTATGTATATAAAGTGCTTACTGCACTGACATTCAAAGAGTAGTAGGTATTTGCCCAAGCTTCATATATGCCAGAAGTTTTCAGAGATTAATCTTACTTAGTGTTTACAACAATGCTATAAAATAGGTTTAATCCTATTAATATCACTTAGGATTTGAAGACATTGAGGATTTGGTCACATATATGGTGAGTGTCAGAGAAACTGCAGGCCCTTTATTCATATTTATATTCCTCATAGTAATATGCCACTTACTAGGTGCTCAGTTAACAATAAGAAAATAGTGAGTAAGTCATATTGTTGAGAAACAAACAAAAAATATGTACCGGCCAAAACCAAATAAGAAGGTAGCTATACTAATAAATCAATCACAGCTAATGGTCTATGTTACATTTCTTCATGATGTGAGAAAAGGTAATCACAACACCTATTAAAAAATGATTCTGAATTTGGAAGTCATCCTGAGAAAAGAGGAAGAAAATAGCAAAATAATACCCTGCTGCAGACAAAGTAAACTTAATTTATCTTAGGTAAAATAATCCAAAACACCTGGAAGGCAGTAGTGACAAAAAAAGACCCGAAGAAAGAATGGATAGCAGATGATATATGGGCTTGCATTACAATACAGCAACAGAAGGATGAAAGAAAAAAAGTACCTAATGTAATTTTGCTGTAAGCTCAGAGGAATCATGATACTGAACAGAATTTCACCTAGAAAGCTCTGGTCAGTTCTGAATATCACAGTATGTAATAGTTGTAAAACACTGGAGGCACTTCCAAGGAAAGCAATAAAAGTGAGCCCAAAAATAGTTGGATGTGGGCTGAATCTACACCATGCTTCTATGTGCAATTGGATTGTAAAATTCAGTACCGACCATTTATTTCCATTAACACAGCAGCAAAGAACAGATTGGCCTAAAGAATCAAATAATTTTGCAAATGTCTACATCTGTGTGTGCAAACTTATGAAATCTCTGAAAAGTCAGGATATAGTCCCTTTTCGGGACTTAAAATCTAGAGAAAATGGGCTACTTTTCAGTCTTCTCTAGACATAGGACAAGTAAACCCAGAAAAATACTGTTTCTAATGAAAGTTCAACCCGCTACTCCATTGCGGAGTGGGACAATCAGGCAAAAGTAGCACGAACAAGGAGAGAATGTAGGGCTTGCTAGAGAAGAAACACAGGACCTTCATGATGAAAAGATTGGGTTGTCTAGCTATATGCTTGGTTCAAAAATCCCAGTTCTACTAAGTAATTAGCTATGTTCACCTCGGGGAAATTATTCAACCTCACTGGACCTCAATTTATGCAATCAGGCCAAATTACAGTACTTCTCACAAAGAGAAGAAATAAAAATTAAATGAACTGATATAGCTAGTGCACTTAGAACAGCATCCAATACACAATTTGCATTCTTTAAGTGTGAGTTATTACATATTATTTTCAAAAAATAGGCTTGAAATCAAATGATAAAGGGGAGTAAGATTGAAGGGAATTTCCAAAATTTATAGTCAGAAATTCTGGGTTCAAATTGGAGTCACAGGACTAATTTGATGTGACATGATCTATAAAATGCTCTAACTCTGTGTCTCAGTTTCCTTAGATATGATAATATTTCTTTTCTTAAATCAAATGATTTCTATGGTGATCAAAGTATATAAAAGAAGGAAGTCTATAAAAATTCATATTAACATTATTTACTATTATTATCAGAACATGTCAGAGTCCAAGGTGCTTAATAGATATTCAGTAAATGTTGATGTTAGATGAATATTATAATAAATAAATTTTTTTGAGATAATTATTCAGAAAATTAAAAAGGAGAGAAGAATTTACATAGCCAACACTTAAAAAGATCCATTTGGGGGTTATATTGATTGATTGATTTTGTTTTAATTTTTCAGATAATAATCTCAAATTTTACTTTTACATATATATAATCAAAGGATTTTATTTTATTAATTTTTTTACCAGTATGTAAGAAAACTTATTATTTTTTAATGGGGAACTTGGGACAACTCTTTTTTTTCCCCAAGTTTTTATTTAAATTGCAGTTAGTAAACAGTGTAATATTACTTGCAGGCATAGAATATAATTCAACACCCAGTGCCCATCACAAGTGCCCTCCTTTTTTTTGTATTTATTTTTAATTTTTAATTTTAATTTTTATTTTTTAACAGGTGCCCTCCTTAACGCTCAACACCCATTTAGCCCATTACCCCCACCCACCTCCCCTCTGATAACCATCAATTTGTTCTTTATAGTTAAAAACATGTCTCTTGGTTTTCTTCTTTTTATTCCTCCCTGTTCATCTGTTTTGTTTCTTATATTCCACAGAGGAGTGAAATCATATGGTATTTGTCTTTCTCTGACTGACTTATTTCACTTAGCATAATACTTTCTAGCTCCATACACATCATTGCAAACCTCAAGATTTTGTTCTTTTTGATGAGTTATATTCCATTATATATACCACATCTTCTTTACCCATTTGTCAGTCAATGGACATTTGGATTCTTTCCATAATTGGCTATTGATAATGCTGCTTTAAACATTGGGGTGCATGTATCCCTTTGAATTAGTATTTTTGTATCCTTTAGGTAAATACCTAGTAGTACAATTATCAGATCAAAGGGTAGATCTATTTTTAACTTATCAAAGGCTTTTATATAAAATTTTCAAGTTAAGGTATTTTTCTCATTAGGAAAAGCAAAACAATAGGTAGAGTTATTAAATTTAAATTATATCCAATATACATGTCAAATTACCAGATCTTGGGTTTCAGCTGTTTCAGAGGTAAGATAAATAGATAACATCCAAAGGCATTTAAGTCAACAGATTTAATTTATTCCCCCACAGACCTTTTCTGAAACTAATTGCAAGGAGCAAAAATGGACTAATTTTAAAAGGCACATCTCTACTATGGAACGTTAAGAACAAAAAAGACATTTTTTTTTTTTTTTTGAGCATAGCAAAAGATTTTGTTAAATAAAGTCACACCTTGCTTCCACAAAAAAATCGCAAACACACAGAACTTCTGTCTCTAAGAACAGACTGGAAATGTGAAAAGGTGAAAGGACCTATATATATCCTCAGTGGATGTGTTCTCAGGGCAGTCGTGGGAGGAAAAAGAACAGGAATATGTGAGGAAAGGACTTTAAGACTAAGTAACGTGTGGTGATCTATACTTTGGTAATTGAAGCGAATTGACCGTTCGCCAATCAACTCCATGAAACAGACTTAAGTGTATATTCCAAACATGAGTCCCATCCTTAAGAACTACTTCTACTTTGAAATTATCACTCTTTTCAAAATTTCAGTCTCTATCACTTTTCTTTATAATAGGAATCATTTATTTCTTTTCTAAATTTTGGCCCTAACATTAAGATATAAAAAGCTATTTAATTATCCATTAGACCCAGCTTATTTCTATACAGAGGCACCAAAGAGATATTTATGGAATATTGAATTCCTTTCTTCATGGCATTAAAGTTATTAATTATTAAAAACAATAATAACACTGAAAACATTTGTTGACTGGATCTTTACGCCAAATGTGGTATACCTTTCAAAAGTCATGCGGCATTTTTATATTTATTAGTGTATTTGACCTTTGTAACAAGTCTATATAACAAACAAATATCATTATCCCCATTTTAAATTTGAAGAATCTTGACAGCCAGTACCATACTTAATAATAAAACTGTAACAGCATTCCCATTAAAGTCACGAATAAGAGAAGAATGCCTCTTTTGTCATTCTTACATAGCATTGTTCTGAAATTTCTAGCTAATGAGGTATAGACTCTGCAAAGGAGATGAAAAAATTATTTTATTTGCATGTGACTTTATTGCTCAAAATATAAAATTCAGCAAAACAGACTAACTTAAAAACCTGGAAAAAAAAGAAAAAAGAAAAAACACTTCAGCAGTTGTGTTTTGCTGCAAATGGTAAAACAACTGTAATAAATAGTGGCTCAAATATGCAAAGATTATCTTCTCATGTAAAGAATATGGACGTAGACAGCAATTCTACAGAACCATTAGGGAGTCAGCTTGGAGCTTTCTACTCTGCTATCTCTAGGGAATATCCTCATAGCTCTTAGATCCAGGAGTCACTGCGGATCAGCCAGAAAGGAGAAGGGAGAAACACAGATACCTGCTGTCCAAAAAGAACTACTGTCCAGAAGTCATATAGAATATGTCTGCTTTTATGCCATTGGCCACAACTTCCTCACATGGCTACGACTAATGGCAAAAGAGGCAGAGAAATATCTTTATTCAAGGTGACTATGTGTCCAACTAAAAATCAGGAGTTCTATTTAAGAAGAAGGGGAGAATGCATTCTGGGCATCAACTCAAAGTCACTGCTGCCAATGCAGTTCAAAATATCCACAATAAAAAATTATGAAGGAATGAAGTTAATAAAAATTACATCAAAACTATAAAATCTTGCTGAAATTTTTTAAATAAGTTTTTTTAAAAAAACAAAAATAAATATTTTCTTTCTGGATCGGTAGATTCTATAATGTAAATATATGAACTCTCCCCAGATTCATCAACAAGCACTATATAACTAAAATGAAATCCCAAAGAAATTGCATATTAAGAAAATGATTCTGAAGTGTTAGAAAATAAGTGGATGAAAATTGGTGAGAAGGTTTGGCGGGGGAAGGGAAGGGAGCTGCTAATTTACTCCATCAGATAGTATAGCACACCATAAAGTTAAATAATTAGAGCAATGAGAGATGGCACAAGAATGAACAAAGATAACAATGAAGAGGATCTTAAAGCTAAGGAGATATTTATAAAAATTTCATAAGTAATAAAATCTAGTGATAAAGATACATGACTAATTAACAAAACAAAAAAGCCCCAAACATCTCATTTTAGTGCTTAATTATTTACTTCACCTATGAAATGGCCCTTAGCTCTTCCCTTCTCAGCAATAGTTTTATGTTATGAAAGTTATAAATTCTAGTGACTAAGACCTCAGGTTCTACAACCAGAAAAGGCTCAAATTTAAATTCTGCCTCTACTACAAGTTGATTGGATAACCTAGAGGAAAGTCCTTCCCTTTTGTAGGTCTCAGTGCAACAAAGGTCTTACCTTGCTCATCTTCTAGAAGTTACCTTGTGAGATCTCCTGCCTGGTAAGAGTGTTTTGGCTTACGTGGGAATTTGGGAGATGCCAAATAATCTATGTTAACTCTGATTTATGGTGCAGGGCTTGGGCCATGCACTATCAGCTTGACCTCTGGAGGGACTGGAAAGTGAGGTCATGTATGTGTCAGCCATATATACCTGATAGACTCCTGGTAAAAACCCTGAACAACAAAGCTCAGGTGAGATTCTCTGGCTAGCAATATACCATGCATGTTGCCACACATCTTTGCTGGGAGAAATAAGCTCTGTCCACATGGCTCCCTGCAAGAGGACAGCTGACAAATTGTACCTGGCATTTTCTGGATCCTGCCCTATGTGCCCCTTCACTTTGTTGATTTTAATCTGGATCCTTTTTTCTGGATAAAACAAGCACCATGAGTATAACAGCTTCTATAAGGTCTATGAGTGCTTCTAGTATGTCACTGAACTTGAGGGTGATCTTGGGGACTCCAAAACTTGGGTAGTCTTTGTCTTTTTCCCTACCATGGGGATACTGATACTATTACAACCTGATGGCTGTTCTGAAGATCAATGATACAATGTCCATAAAATATTTGGCACAAAGCCTGCCAAAAATAATTATTCAATAAATACTAGCTTGTATTAGTTTAACTAAGTGGGAGGAAATTGACTATTTGATAAGTCATATTGAAATTGTTTGCAGTTTATGAAAAAAAATAAAGTTAAAACAACATATCACATTTTATTTCCAAATAAGTCTAGGATAGATATACTGCATATTGAGAATTTCAGGAGCTTATAGATGAACATGTATTTGTTCTTATGGAGAGACTGCTCTTTCTAAGCACAAAATTGGAGAGAATACCCTAAAAGGCTATGATAAATAATCTAAAAATACATAAAAATTTACATTTGTATTTCCCAAAAAGCACCTTAAACAAGATTAAAATGGGGAAACAAACTGATAATATTTGAAACATAGCACACAAATGGTTAATACTCTTCATACACATTGTAAGTAATTCTTGTAAATCAATTAAAATCGTAATTACTCGGCAGACTAATGGGTAAAGACTTTAAAAGGAATTGTAAAATATTTAAAAGGCAATTGTAAAACATTAAAAAATATTCTCTCTCACTAGTAAGCAAAAGAAATGTAGTATTTTTCAAATGCAGTATCATTTCCACCTCATTTAAGTGAAAAGTTTACTTATTTTTTAAATAATACCCAATGTTGAACAATGGTGGGTATACTAGACATTCTTGTGCCATAAGTGGAATATGAATTGACATAATCTTTATGGCAGTTCTTTCTCTACTGTCATCAAAACTCTAACAACCATTTCTCCAATTTCTCCTTCCTCTAGCTAACCTCATCTTCTATTTCACAGGGGAAAAAAAAAAAGCAAAAAGCAAACAGCAAATTCTCTTCTCCTAAGTCTACAACTTCATCTATATCTACACTTATTCTCTCCTCTTCCTTTCCTCTGGCAATCAAGGAGATGTCTCTCCCTCTGGATGAAGCTAATTTCATCCCCTTGCTGCAGATACTAATTCCCACCCTCCACATTCGTTAAGTCCACACCATCATTTAAATTTTCTCCCATTTAGATCTAGCCTCTGGCATCTATACCCTTTCAACTTATCTCCTACTTAATTGACTTCACCTTCTCAGTTTCCTGTGCTGATTTCTTATTTTTTTAATCCAGCTTTTAAATGCCACGTACCAAATATTTATTCTCTATAGGCAATTTCATCTATTCCCATGGATTTAATATTATCTCTATACTAATAACTCCATATGTCTTCATATATATCTCTCCCCTGAAACCCATATTCACATATCAAACCATCTGCATGTTATCTCCACTAGAATATCCAATAGGCATCTCAAAGTTAATAAATCTCAAATAGAACTATTAATTCATACCCCCTGCAAAACTGTTTCTCTCTCTGGCTTCTTTGTACTGGTAAATAGTGCCATTTCTGGGCAAAAACCTACATGTTTTCTCAGATTCTTATTTTTTACATCTCCAATTACTCCTTCATCAAGCCCTATCAGTTCTACTCTGTAAGAATATCTCCTTTCACTATTCATTATGATCACTATAACACCAAAGTAACTCCTGAATATCCAATGGGATGTGAGGTGGATATATCCATATCCATACTAAGGGATTGAACAAACCACTTAGCCTGGAATATCTCCAGCTGTGATTGTGGAGCATGAACATCTCCTTCCTTATGGATCTCTCTATATAAATACCATAACAAAGATATAGAAAGAGAAACACATCATCATATTAAATAAGCAGTGGTTACTTTGGAGTGGTATAATTATATGAAAGCAATATTTATTATGTGTGTTTTTGTAGTTTTTATATTTTTAGTTATGATTGTTTTATATTTTTAATGCAAAACATATTCTTGAATAATAGAAAGATGCACCTAATATAATTGCTTTAAATTATAAAAACGATAGAACTAGTGACTGAAATTGAGAAATCTGCATTAAAAGAGGAGATTTTAACATTCATCTCTCAATAATGATAAGTCAGGCAGATGAAAAAAGGCAATAATGATATAAGAGATTTGAATAGCAGAAGTAACAAGCATGATCTAATAGGACAGAGAGAGAACTCCAAACCCAACAATTATAGAACACACATTCTTCTTAAGCACAAATGAAGCATTTACAAATATTGACCACAGGCTCGTCCAGAAAGCAAGTCTTAACAATTTTCAAAGAAATGGTGTAATACAGATCATGTTTGCTGACTAAAAGTTCAACATAATAAATAAGCATGTGAAAACCAAATATCCACATGTACTGGAAAATTAAACACTTCTAAATGCCTAAGGAATGAATAAGAACTTTTAGTAAGTTTTAAAAGTATATTTCAATCTTCAAAAATTCTAAAACTCCAGCCTTTGATGAAACTATTAGAAAATAGGGGCACCTGGGTGGCTCAGTGTGTTAAGCCACTGCCTTCAGCTCAAGTCGTGATCCTGGGGTCCTGTCATTGAGCCCCATGTTGGGCTCCCTGTTCATCAGGGAGCCTGCTTCTCCCTCCCCTTGTGTCCCTGCCCTGGCTCATGCTCTCTCTCTCTCTCAAATAAATAAATAAGATCCTTTAAAAAAAAAAAAGTAAGAAACTATTAGGAAATAGACATTCTCATATTCTGACGGTGGTAGTACAAAACTATTTCCCTATGGATGGCAATGTGATAATGTAAATTGAAATAGATATGCATCTATTCCTTGGCCCAGCAATTCTGTTCCTAGGAATTCTCTTATGAATGTGCTATGTACAAAATGACATCTATACAAAGAAATAACACCAGTCCCTCAATAGAATACTGGAGAAACAATTTTTGTTTCTTCATCACAATGGAATATTTTGTAGTCATAATAAGAATGAAATTTCTAGGACAATTCCTATTGATAGGGTACAGTGTCAGGAACAAGGGGAAGGAAGTGTACAGTATATATTCCTTTTTGTGTAAGAAAGAGGGAAATTAAGAAGAGGTATTTATATTTGTTCATATTTACATAAAGACAAACAATAGATCCTCTCACTACTCCTTTTCTACATGACATTGGAAGTCCTTACTAATGCGAAAAGGCAAGTAAAGGCGGGGAAGCATACAGATTAAGAAGGCAGATATAACATTGACTTTGTTTAAAAGATAACATGATTATGCAGAAAATCCAAAGGAATCAACAAAAATCTAGACTTGATAAATGATTATGGCAAGATGACAGGATACAAGGTTAATATAAAAGTCAATTGCTTTCTAATATACTAATAATGAATATGAGGAATTTGAAGGTAAAAACACAATATTATTTATATTAATACTCCCAAAAATGAATACTTTCTATAAAATCTAACTAAATATGTATAAGATCTATATGAGTAAAACTATAAAACTCTTGTGAACAAAATCCAAAGAAGTAAATAATTGGAGAGAAATTCCATGTTCAAAGATAAAAAGAGTCAATACTGTTAAATGTTAGTTCTTCCCAATTTGATCTATAGATTCAGTGTAATCCCACTCAAAATAATAGTAAGTTATTTTGTAGATAACAACAAATTAATGTTTTGGGGGAGATGCAAAAGACCCATACCACTCAAATCAAGACTTAACTATAAAGCTTCAGTAATTAAGATGGTGAGGTATTGGTGAAAGAATAGACAAATAGATCAATAGAACAGAATAGAAAGTCCAAAAATAGATGCCCAGAAATATAGTCAATTGATATTTGACAAAAAAAAGCAAAGATCATCTCTTCAACAAATTATTATGGAACAACTGGACATCTATCTATATGCAAACAAAAAAAAGAGAGAGAGAGACATAAACTTTATACCTTTTATGAAAATTAACAAAATTGATTATAAATCTAAATATATAAATATAAAATGCAAAACCATGAGATTCCAAGATAACATAGGAAGGAATTTACATGACCTTGAATATGAAGATGACTGTTTAGATACACCAAAGACATAAAAGAAGGAATTGATAAATTGGACTTCATTAAAATGAACCATTTCTATTCTGCAAAAGACAATAGAAGAGAATTAGAAGACTAACTGCAGACTGGGAGAAAATATTTGCAAAAGATATTTCTGATAAAAAAATATTATCTAAAATATCTTTTTAAAAACTCTTAAAATTCAACAATAAGAAAACAACTCAATTAAAAACTGGGTCAAAGATCTTAAGAGATGCCCCACCAAAGATAGGCAGATGGAAGATAAGTATATGAAAAGATGCTCCACATCATTTGTCATCAGGAAAATGCAAATTAAGTGAAATACCACTACATGCCTACTACAATGGCCAAAATCTGGAACACTGAGGACACCAAATACTGGCAAGAACACAGAGCAACAGGAACTCTCATACATTGATGGTTGGTATGCAAAATGATACAGATACGTTGGAAGACAGCTTGGTAGTTTCTCAGACTTACTCCTACTGTATAACTCAGCTGTTGTACTCCTTGGAATTTACCCAAAGGAGAGGAGAACTTATGTTCACACAAAAACCTGCACACGGATGTTCATAGCAGGTTTATTCATAATTGCCCAAGCTAGACAGCAACCACGATGTCCTTCAGTAGGAGAATGGATAAATAAACTGTAGCACATCCAGACAATGGAATATTATTCAATACTAAAAAGAACTAGGCTATCAAGCCACAAGAAGACATGGAAGGATTTTATATGCATATTACTAAGCAAAAGAAGCCAATCTGAAAAGACTACATATGGTATGGTTCCAGGTATATGACATTCTAGAAAAAGCAAACCTGTGAAGACAACAAAAAGTTCAGTGGTTTCTAGGGGTGCAGAGTGGGAGATAAGTAAATGGAATACACTGGATTTTTAAGGAAGAAAAATATTGTGTGTATTTTAATGAGGGATATATGTCATAATACATTTATGCAAACCTCTACATAGAATGTACAAAAGCAAAAGTGAACCTTAAGGTAAAATATGGACTTTGGGTGATTATGATGCATCAGTGTAGGTTCATCCCTGTGAAAAAATGTACCATTCTGATAAGTGATGTTGGTAATTTGGGAGGCCGTGCAAGTGCAGAGGCAGGGGGTATATAGGGAATCTATGTACTTCCTTCTCAATTTTGCTGTAAATCTAAAACTGCTCAAAAAAAAAAAAAAGATCTTGAAAAGAAAGAAGCAAACAATGGAAGAATGCATGAAAAAATAATAGAAGCCATTACTCACAAACAGCTAAGGATTGAAATGAATAGGGAAAGTGAGCATCAGAGCCTCAGTCTACATCTTATTCCATAGTTTTCACTTATAAATCATGAATACACGTTAGCTGTTAAAAAAAATTGTTAAAAAAAAAGAAAGAAAAATGAAAATCCAACATGTCTAACCTTTTGGAATCAATGGAAGTAGTACCTAGAGAGAAAATTAAAGTCTAAAGTACATATGTTAGAAAGCTGAAAATTAATAACTTAGGTGTATAACTTAAAAAGAGAAAATCGAAAGTTGAAAAAACTAATGATCTAAGTATCTAACTTTAAAAATTGAAAAATAGCACCAGAAAAGCAAAAGATAAAAATAAGAGTAGAACCAATAAATAGTTCTGAAATCTGAAAATAGAAAAGAATCAACAGGACCAAAATTGTAATCTCTATTCTAGAATGACCAAAGAGAGGGAGAGAGAGAGAGAGAGAGAGAGAGAGAGAGAGAGAGAGAGAGGCAGAGACTATCAGAAATAAAAGTAAAAAATACATAAATCTGGAGAAACTACAGGTCAGAGTCTTAAGGGTGTTCAAGGGCCACCTGGGGTTGCATATGCAATGAGCTTCAGAGCTGGCCTTCTGACTCAAAACCAGTGTTTCCATTACTCTTTATATTCCTGAGGCAAATCTTCACATCTTTGGTTTGTTGGTTTGTTGGTTTTGGTAATTTTAAAACTTTATTTGAGCAAAAGTCTATTTCAATCAGCAGGATCAAACCGGAAAGGGTTAGGAGTGCTCCACCTACAGGAGGTGGTGGGGAAAGACTTTTATAGAGAAAAGTCAAAAGCAAAGTTAAGGAAATTATTGATCGGCTGTAGTTTAAAGCCTAGTCGGCTGTTTGTGATTGGTTGTTTCTAAGGTTTTGACTTTGTAACCTTGAAGCATTTATAGGCTTAGATTTTGGTTTGCTTATGTGGGCTGCCACAGCATTACAGTCATGAATGATTTAAGACATGAATGATTCAATCAATAATTATTGGCTTGGATAGAGAGAAGGAAAAAGTAGTAAGTACTTAATTTTCTTCTCTCGGGCTGCCTCTCAATCTTTGTATATATTTTTTTCCACTTCTTGTCAAGGAACGTAGAGGTGTGAAGATGTGACAGCCATACAAACTAGGATTCCAGCAGCTGCCTGGTCCTTCTCAGAAATTAAAAGTTCTCAAGGCCAAATCTGGGACTTGAAAAGCAAGAAAACCCTTAACATAAACATAATATTAAATACCTTGGCATCTACTAACTCATTCCCGTTGCTGTTACAGCAACACATATGTCACAGACAGTCACTCTAAGAATAAATGGAGCCATGTCACTTGTGACATTTTGCACGGGCCCTTCATAATTCTGAACAACCATATCATTAACAAAATCTATTGGTATTGGCGTGGGCACTCTGTAAATTTCTTTCCATTCTGTCATTATGTGTCTGTGACTCCAGGAATATAAGAAATCACTGAGGGATGCATTTCAGATGTCTAGAATGCAGTCACCTTTGCACGAGGGTAGGTTTACCCCTGCGCAGATGGGGACGAGACTCTTCAAAAACTCATAGGCATTGCTAAAGCTGAATATTTACCATCATCTCGATGGTTATATATATTCTCTCCTTCCCTTGATCTACAAATTAAAAGATAAAACACCAATGAAAGTTGTATCGAAGCAATAACTGCCAAGATTTCAAGTTTTATGTGTAAATTCCAATCTGATTCTGGAGGAAAGGAGTTACTTAGATGTTTTAGCAAAAAAAGTAACATCTTTATGCTCAAGTCTATAGTCAATTTTTTAAAAAGTATTTTGCTGTTCTTGGTTGTTTCTTTTTTTCTTCCAAGAGGAAACAAGTCACCTTAAGACCTTTTTCAAAGGATTGGATTTTTAGTGTAAGTTCTTGCATCCCCTAAAATAATAACACACATCACACCTGTGATATAGTGAGTGAGTGTATGTCACCATACCCTGATTTGGGCTTGGCGGTGTGACTTATTTTGGCCAATAGGATATTAGCAAATGGAATGCAGCAGATACAAGTGATCTTGCACTCTGGTGCTCCTTCCTGAGCCATGAGAACAACATGCCTTAGGATGCTCATGGCTCAAAAGAGGAGGGGATGTATGTAATACAATCCAGGACCCAACCTTCAGCCTGAATCCAGCTGAGCCTAGCATAGGTCACTTGAGCACCAGCCAATTTCATAGATGAGAAATACAGGATTTTGTTTTATGACACTGAGATTTTTATGGTTGTTGGTTACATAGCACTATCATAACAATATTTGACTAATACACTTAGCTACCAGACACATTTTAAGACAACCATAACTGTATAGCACTTTCCCAAAAGAAAACATGCTTTACGGTCTCAGAGTACTAACAAAATGGGAAAACATTTTTTCTTAAGTAGCTACTAGGAAGAAGGAGTAGGACCAAATGGCACTGTGAGAGTGTATTACTGTAACAAAGCCCTTTTCAGTATTATTATTACATCTATTTTGGAGATCCTAAAACAGAGAGCTCAATAATTTATCAGAAAATGGTAAAAATATGATTTCTGCTTAGGTTTTCTGATTATCTAAATCCTGTGCACTTCCAATAAGCAAGACTCTTCTCAAATCGGCTAATAAATAGAAAGTATACAAAGTAGTTTCTACAGCTTTGAAAACTCTATTCATCACTCAGAAATTAAATAAGGATATGTTCTAAAGCAAGAGCCTTCAGATTCATTTTATTTCAAGTCGCTAAGCCATTGATGAGCTTCTTTCCTCAACTAGAACATCTAAAAGTGGAGTGAAATACATTTATACAGTACTTTCTAAGAAAAACTTTAGAGACTAGATGAAACAGAGAGAAGTGAAATCTCCATGTCAAAATACCCACCTTTAAGAAATGAAATTATTCTCTTTCCAAAATAGAAATGAGAGTTCTCCCATGGACACTTGTTTATGAAAACTCTTTTTCTAAAACATATGCTCTGCAGGTGGTTCAGAAATGGGTATCTATCCTGCCATTGGATGTATATCATTACATAAAACCCGTGCTCCCCATATCCCTAGAGTCATATGTCATTTTCTCTTTTATTCTTGTTTCTCAAGAAGAGAATACAGGGAGATTACATGAGTCATTTTTCCTCCAGCATGAAAATTTGGCAGGGATGATATCATTTCCAGATGCTTTCTTATTTTTCATTTGTTTAAAGACTTTATTCATCAGAGAGTTGGAGACTTTCTAAAGTTTGGCTACATCAGTGTATCATGGGGAAGAATGTCGAAAGCATTGTCACCAGCAGCATCTCCATTATGGCCGTCGAATGAAGCTTCTAATACGTACAAGAGCTCCCCTCTTTCCATCCTGTTCAGTTATGCAATAATCTATACGTAAAGTAAAAAAGTGATTAACGTCTATGCAGACCAATAAGAGGGGGTTTAATCTAAGAACTACATCATAATTCTATTGTACAGGTAGCGGTGGATTATTGTGTGAACATCAGCAGCTGTTTTAGGGGCAGGATGACTGCAGGTTTTAGATTTACAAATTTTTTTTTAGACTTAAAAATTTTTGAAAATACTGAAAATGTTGGACATAGGCTACTCCAGAAAACACGTGCTTGAAGTATCTTTTAGCATGACTGATTTCTCCAAGTGATTATAATCTCAATTCAGTTCAGAATTCTGCCAATACCACTTAGGTATCTTGTGACATAAAGGGTCAAAATTTATTTCCAATAAAGTGATAGGAAAGTATATACACTAATATAATTAACCTGAAGTGGTATAGAAACAATTTACCTTTACAGAATTCAGATATTCCATAGTTGCACTGAGCCAGAATATCTAACAAAACTTGAAATGAGCAAACAAGTCCTAATTTCAGGGAAACTGAACTAGGTGTGACAAAACCAATCCTCCTCTCAGAGACCACTTACTCATATTTTCAAACATGTGCAATAAGTCCAATTTTTCCATTCTCTGTAGCCAGCGTTGGCCACTTGAAATGATTTAGAACCCAACTTGGAATGTCTTATCTCTTTTAAAAACAGAACTTTTAAAATTTGGTGTTACGTTTTCTTGGAACTTGTAAGATTGCATAATGAGAGATTATGTTCTCTTATTCAGAAGACCTTGGAGACTTTCATTCCAAAAGCAACATACCAACCAACTGACTAATTTTAGAAGACTAAAACACGCCATTATGCTTTCCTTCAGCTAGAAGAGAGGGGACTCTGACTCTCTCATCTCTATATAGTGCTATGAAAGCAAGGGCTGTGCACTTCGTTTGGTGCACACCTAGCACAACATTGAGCTAGTTAGGCAGAAATATTTTTTATTGCAGCACTAATGACTTTGAAGATGTCCAGGGTGAACATTTTAGCCTATCTACAAATCTTGACAATTTTCCTATTACTTTCCATGGAACTTCTACGATTTGGAGAAAATCACATCAAATAATCATTTCTTCATACCTTCATTTGAAATGTAATCGTATCCTGTTTCTGTCAAAGCCTTTGTCTCTTAGGTTTTTGTGAAATGCACATAACTTTAGTATCACATGATACCCATGTCTTTACTAGGAACCCACAGACAGGATAATTACTAATACAACATATGTAATGTCTTTGATGTAGGCTGCTGCATGTATGGCTCAGGACATCTGGAGGGTCAGCTGGAAGTCTCTTTCCCTTGGCTCCCTTGCCCCCCTCTCTTTCCCTCCTCCAGGGTCCTGGCCTTATCCTGCAGCTAGCCCTTTGATCTCTTCCTAGTTCCAGCCAGAAGAGTACAGTGACTCTTTCTTCTTCAGAGCCTAACACTTATGAAAAATAAGAACACGGTCATTTCCTGTTAATGCTGACCACATTTGTGCACTAAAACAGCCCCCCTCACCAAGAGTGAAGTTGAAAGAATTAAGGAAAGGAAAGCCAGAGATAACACATCCTGTTAATGTGTATTTTCACCAAAAATCACAAGGTATGAAAATGACAGGGATCCTACCAGAGTCAAGCCTTTTTTGCATTCTATAAGGTGAAGCATGAATCCAGTGGAACTTTTCTCAACAGCATCTTTGGTTATTTGCCCTTAAAGACGGCAAAGCCTTGGCCTCCAGACGGTAGCATCAAATGGCGGTGGAGGTGATAAGCCTTCTCTGTGTGATGTGATGTATTTCCAAATGGAGAGATTTCCTCTATATTTGCAGATTGATATACACAATTATCTCCTGAGATAGACGATCAAGCAATGTTTAAAATTTGTTGCTGTTTAGGAGAGCTAATTTCTTTTCTTAAAAAACATACATAAAATCGTGTTTTTTTTTTAAGCTTTGCTTTCTCAATGAAAAGCCCTAACCTAACAAAAGTTAACAGTGGAAGTTGACTTCTAACTAGGTGCCTATTTTAAGTGTTCATTCTGATCAAAAATATCAAATTTGGGCAGCCAGGTGGCTCAGCGGTTTAGCACCGCCTTCAGCCCATGGCCTGGTCCTGGAGACATGGGATCAAGTCCCACATCGGGCTCCCTGCATGGAGCGTGCTTTTCCCTCTGCCTGTCTCTCTCTCTCTCTCTCTCTCTCTCTCTGTGTGTCTCTAATGAATAAATAAATAAAATCTTTAAAAAAATCAAACTTAAAAATTTATAATTACTATATAAAGCTGATATTTAATGTGATTTCTAACTAGGTGCCCATTTTAAGTGTTTATTCTGATCAAAAATATCAAACTTAAAAATTTATAATTACTATATAAAGCTGAAATTTAATAGCCAACATAACCTTTTCAAAAGGAATTCCTAGTGTGACCCACTTAGCAGACTTTGTTTTCACATCATCCTATTCATATAAGAAGCTAAGGGATTTTTTCTTTATTTAGAACAAGTGAGATGAAATAGTTGTTATTCTTATTTTGATGTTCTTGAAGGGCAGATCAAATGAAGCTTATCTGCAATAATAATGATTGATGAGCTTCATCTAATGTTAATCCTCAATACCTCTGAGAACAATCCCAATAGATGCAAACAGCAACGAAATTCCTGCTCAATGAAGGGCATTATAAGTACACACAAGCATGTGCAATTAGCAATTTATTTTTTAAAAAGAGAGAAAAAAAGGTATTTATGTCAACCCTAGCACAGCATAAAGGAAAAAGACCTGACATTGTGATTTTTAATTCCTGGGAATATATCCCAGCTGTGGCACTTAAGGAGAGTGGACATTGGAGACTATCACAAATCTCTGTGAAACTTAGAGTCCACATGTATAAAATGAGCACTTGTTAATTGTTTCTTTCTTTTCTCTCTTGATTTTAAATTCTATAAGGTTAGAAACTTTTGTCCTTCTGGTTCATTTTTGCTTTACAAGTGTCCAGCATAATGCCTGGGTTTTAGTAAATGCAGAATAAATATTTGATGACTGAAAGAATGAAATCATTCAGCTTTCAATAAATATTTATTGTGTATCTCATGTGGCCCAGGTGCTGTTCTAGTTGCTAGGTATAGGGTAGTGGGAGTGGTTAGAAAATAGAGAAAAATCCTTACCTTTGTGGGGCTTACATTCTAACGAGGAAGACAACTAGCAGAACAAGTAGGTAAATGTGATGCCAAAAAATATTTAAAAGTTAAAGTTGGAAGGAAAGATAGGAAATGTTGGCTGATAGAAAGGTTTCATGAGATTTCAGTCAGGATTACTAGCAAAGTCCTTGGTAAGAAGGTGACTTTCAAGCAAAAGCTTGACAGTGACAATTTCAAGCAGAATGAACAAAAAGTATGAAAACTCTGAGGTAGGATTTCCAAGAAAAAAAAAAATGCACAGGTGCCAGTGTAGCTTATGGAGCAATGTGCATAGAGGGAGAGAGGATGGAGTCAGAGAGGTAGAGGGGAAGCAACAAATCATAGGGCTTGTAAGTTATATCAAGGGCTTTGGCTTTTATTGTGAGAGACAGGAAGCTGCTGGAAGGGTCTGAGCAGAGGAGTGACATGATCTGACTTATATTTGAATAGGATCACTCTGGCTGTGGTGTTAGTAATAGATTATAGGAGACAAGTGTAGAAATAAACACCTACCTCATAGCATTTTGGTAAGGACTACTCAGAAATACATGTGGAGAGCCTAGTGCAGACCGAGCACTAATTATCCTTCCTCACTACAGAGAAGCTATTAGCATTCTCACAGGTAAGAGTTGTGCTCTTCCTGTAGGATATATACTAAGGTTCTGCGTAGGCCCTGTTAACAATCCCAAGAGATCATGCCTCCAATATGGCTGCCTGGAAGTTAAGATATTGAATGAATATGAGCAACAATAATCAATGGATTACCAAGAGAAATGACCTAATAAAATTACTTAGGCAAAGTGAAGTAGTCACCCTATTTACCATCCATGCCCTGCACCAAAGGATCTCATTCATTTCATGGTGAGGCATCAAAGGGTTGTGTGGACACTGGGAATTTAGCTTTTATCGAATGTTTGTATCTAAAGTCCATAGTACCAACGTCAAAGAGCAGCCATTCACATCAACATCTACAAACAAACAGAGAGGTGCTTCATACCCCGTGTCTGGCATGTTTTCCTCAGGAGAAGCTAAAACTTCACACATGACAAAATCCAGGAATCTCAATTACATTTCTCCTTAAAATCTCATCATTAGACTTTAAGGACATTTTATTCTTTGAAGAAATATCTGCTTAGTTTTATTTCTGTTTAATTAAAAAGAACCCAGCAACCTGAAGGGAGCCATTCAAGCAGCCCTGACCTTGCAAACAACCAACTGAGCAGGTGGTGTTTCCTTTCCCAGTTTCCTATAACTGTTCTCATTTCAGTGCTACTCCTGGGAGAGTTTGTAGCAATTAATTCAACATCAGTTTACTGAGTATCTGTTTTGTATCGGGTGCTGTTCTAGGTGCTAATGACATAGCAGTGAACCAAATAAGACATGCTCTCTGGGTGTTCACCTTCAAGTGCCAACTGGAGATTAAAGAAGAGGAGAGAGATGAGCATAAGAAAGAATAACTGACATCCAGTTCTTCCCTTTAGCTGCACCTCTCCATCTCCAACCACTCTCATCTGGTGGCCTTTGGTAGATGCCAATAATAGCCTTGTCTGGGAAAGAAAATACATGAGAACAAATCGGGGCTTTCCTCTAAAATGTTGAGGAATTATGTTTTACTTTTAGGGGATCCAAGCACATACCACATCTTGTATGTGCATTTCTGTCTGTATATGTAATACTGAGCAGAAAGGAATGGAGGGGGATGTGTATTTGAACTTTGTTCAAAGCAAATAAGTAAAACTCAGTAATATTAGCTTTTTATTTATTTTTATTTGTTTTTAATTTTATTTATTCATTCATGAAAGACACAAAGAGAGAGAAAGGCAGAGACATAGGCAGAAGGAGAAGCAGGCACAGAGCCCAATGTGGGACTTGATCCTGGGACTCCAGGATCACACCCTGAGCCAAAGGCAGATGCTCAACTGCTGAGCCATCCAAGCATCCCAGCTTTTTATTTTTAAATAAAACTTTTGAAACTTTGTAATTTTAAATAAAATTTTAAAAACGTTGTAATTTTCCCTTTAATTATTAGTTCTATCCATTTTAGTTTTAGTTACTACAGTTAAAACATTTATCCAGAGCTACTGTTTTTTTCAGAATATGTTTACTATGTAAGATTATAAAAGACGTTTTTTGATTGCCTTCTCAGCATCTTTTCCCCATTCTACATTCTTATGAGAACCCAAACTTTATTCAGTGACCCTTTCCCATTTACGATGCCAGACAAAGGTGACATCCCAGAGGTAATTCATGGTCAGCCTCAACCAATCAGGTTGGAGCACTCCAGGGAGGTGTCAATGCTTTAGGAATGGACATGTGACCCAAATTGGTTTAGTCAGACTGAATGGAAGATGTCCATGGTTGGGGGAGAAATTTCCTCTCTCTCTCTCTCTCTCTCTCTCTCTCTCTTCCCTGCTAGATAAAAGTAAGAGATTAGCGTTAACTCTGTGAGAGAAAGAACCTGAGGCTACCACTGAGCTCTTAAATGAATCAAACCTGAAGCTATAGAAGATGATTGATTTGTTTACTGTCTAAGCCAATCTGAGTAGGTACTCTGTTACTTGCAGCCCAAAGCATTATATCAGGTACACACTAGAATTGTCACTGCTCTAGGAAAATGCAGGATTTATTTGCGATTCAGATTCCAAGCAGGAAGAGTTTCTTCATACCAGAGTCTTTTTAAACCACCCTTGTTTTTATGACATGAAGGAAGAAAGCTGTGCCAGAGCACAAAAGTCGATTCTGGCAGAGAACACACACACACACACACACACACACACACACACAAACACACACACACACAGAACTTTCATACTAGTTTTAACACTACAGACCCACTGTACTAAGGGCTTACTTTGTATCCCCAAGGATGGGATTTTAAACAAGAGCGTAAGTAAAGATCATATTATAGTAATAGGGTTCTGAAACAGAAGTCCTACAGACTTAACTGTGTAGGACAAGAACAATGTAGGGCATAGA
The DNA here is from genome assembly GCF_011100685.1 of Canis lupus familiaris. Taxonomy (NCBI): domain Eukaryota; kingdom Metazoa; phylum Chordata; class Mammalia; order Carnivora; family Canidae; genus Canis; species Canis lupus. Next base: position 4,797,735 of record NC_049240.1, on the reverse strand, counting down.
GAGGATCTAGATGGGATTATACTGATTCTGTTCCTTGGTAAAGAGGAATGGGAGACAGATAATAGAAACTACTGTATATCTTATATATTCTATTATACTATAAAATATATCAAGCATTTATGTGTAGTAAATTGTATTGTTTTTCTTGTGACTATTCAGTCATTCTCAGAAGATCCTATTCTTAAATCCACAAATAAGTGCCAAGATTTGCTATCTATAGATATATTGGTAAATTCTTTCTCTAGTAGATTGTTTGCAAATATAGTTTCATCAATTCTTCCCATTTTGGGAAGCACATGTCTTTATAAAGTGATTTCACTGTTCTTCTCAAGGTGGAGATGTTTTTCCTCCCCCTGATGTGGCTGGTCCTATCTTATGACTTGTTAGAGCCAATGGAATGCAATAGAAGTGATGGTGTAGGGCTTCAGAGCCTTAACTTCAAGAATCCTTGCAGCTTCCTCTCTTGCCCTTTTGCTGCTCTGAGACTATTATGTAAGAAAGGCCAGCAAGGTCCTAGGAGTTGGCCCATGAGGGAGAGAGAAGGAGACCTGTGGGAAAAAGCCCGGGCATCTCTTTGGGGGCCCAGGCACATTACTGAGACCAACTGGGACTATCAGTCCCCAGTCAAAACACCAACTGACAGCAGCCTACACTGATGACAGTCATCTGGTAAGACCTGCAGAAGTACCACTCAGCTGAACCCAGCCCATATTTTAGAATTGTGAGCAACTGAATTATTGGTATTTTAAGTTTTGGGGTTGAAACTGATAGAGCCTCCCTGTCTATTGAAGTCAGGATTCTGGTGCAAAATTGAGTCAAGTACACTCCTTGTAGGATTCTATCTTAAGGAAGCTTTCTTTTTCTACTTGGATATGCAATATGTCATGTTATAAATAAATGGCTTAGAAAGTCTGAGAGGTATTTTTTAGGAAGAAGCCATTCTGGAAGGAAAACAACCTCCTCCATGGAAGGCCCAGTTCCCTTCATTCTATACCAATGACACTTTCCCTAGCCCTCATACGTACTCTCCCACCTGCCTGCCATAGATCACATTAAATACAGTCCTGATTGGAGCTAGAATGGTAAAAAAGGCACATTCTCATTTCACGAGACAGTCGTTGTGGGGCAGTGGCTAGTTCAAAAAATAGAACTTATAGCTTCATCAGCCTCCAGGCCAGGGGTCAGACATAGGAGTCCACCACTAAGGGTCCTGGAGCATCCCTCACTCGCCCTATAAGGTAAGCCTCTCTCCCCTCATTGTCATCCACTGTTCTCTGGACTCTAGTGAGAGAGAACATGGGCTGGAGATGAGGAAGCAGGGTTAATAGTTTGGCAGCCTTTTACTAAGTGCTTTAGGGATCTATATAAAACCTCTCTGTATAATATTCTGTCCTCAACTTTGGGACATCATTTAAACATTCGGAGACAACAGGGTAATAGTCATTAAATATCTAGTTATATGATTTATTAGTCTATTGAGACTTTGTGTAAAAAGAAGAACCTAAGCCAATATTTCCCAGTTGGTAGGCTGAAAAATTGGTTATTATTAAGAGTTCCACAAACTGAATCATATTCCCTTTCATTAATTCAGCAAACACTGAAGAGTATTTAGCAGGAAGACCTGTGGCTATTGCAGAAACAAGTCACGCAAGGTCTCTGCTCTTGAGGAGCATAGTCTAGTGAAGGAGTATAGCTAGATATAATGGCATGCCCGCCAATTGCAATAAGTGCTATGGAAAAAACAGGACAAGTAATGTAACAGGGAGTGATTGGGAGGGTGGGGGTAGAAGTCTTGTTCTGGGTTGAGTGGCCATAGAAAGTGTTCTTTGTATAGGAAATATTTGAGCTGAATCTAAAATAATAAGAAAGAGCTAGGCTTATGAAGATTTTGGGGAGAAGAATTCCAAGGAGAGAAAATGCAAGGACCCTGAGCAAGAATGAGCTGAGCATGTTCCAGAGAGAATGCAGCCATGGAGCTGGGTGTGATGATGGTGGGGAAATGCTATTTTACATCACACTGCTTATAGACCAAACCTGTGCCACATATACCTGTGCTGCTAGTAACAGCCTTGTCCAAATGTACACAAATCTTGAAAGTGACATAGACATGTGTTGAATGTGACATAAATGTCTAGCATGTTTCCATTATGAGTACAGGGATAGTGAAATTTACTGATGTTAAAAGTCCTTTTCTTGAAAATAGTAGAAACCACTACCTGCTCTGATTTCCTAATATAAGATTTATCTGTACAAAATTTAGTTTCCATTTTTTCTATTCTAGGGAGAAACAGTACTTTCCAAAGAGGGAAATGTTCAAATTCAACCTATATCTGTCTTTAAATGACCGTAATATAAAAAATAATAAAAATAAAAATAAATAAAAATAAAAATAAATAAATAAATAAATAAATAAATAAATAAATAAATAAATAAATAAGTAAATAAATAACCATAATCTATATACAATAGACAGACCCGCGGACAATTGATGGTACAAGCAGAGAGGCCAACTATCATCTTCAGGCAAGTATTTCCACGTTCTTGTTACAAAAATCCCTCCTATATAAACACAGTCTCTGGTATCTCCAGAGATTCTGCATATTTACATGTAAAATTATTCTAAATGGAACAAAAATTGTATACCTTATCACCCCAGTGGGCATAGGTTTTTACTAATAGAGATTATAAATACAGTTATCTGCAATGTAAATTGAAAGCAGACCGTTTTTAATGGCTGATGCCAAAATCATCATGGAACTACCTCTAACTTACTATCAGAGACTTATTTACCATAATTGACTTTCTCGTTGTTTTACCTTGTCTTTGACCCTGTACACCTAGCATGATGCTCCTGAATTTTAAAAGAGAAAATGATTAATGTGGCAAGTGCAGAGACAGCCAAGATCGTGTATGCCAGTGGGGACCTGAGAGAAGCTTAATAAATAATAAACACTGCCACTTCTCACACTCTGACTCTCTCTTTCACTGCATCTTTTAGGCAGCTTTTTAAATGAGAGGTCACTTATTTTAAACCAAGTATACCTCTGTGCTATTCAAAACTTATTTATGCCATGGTCAGGAAAAAAATATTTACATCTAAAAATGCTGAACCATAAAACTCTAGCCATGGGAAAGGTTACCTGTATAAAAAAAAAAAAAAAAAAAAGAAGAAGAAGTTTGTATTACTGTAATTTCCATAATCATTTTCTTTTCTCTCATAAAACTCTCACCTCTGCTTTGTCTTGAGACACTAACTTATGGGTATCTCTTCTGTTCAACTTTCTCTGTGAAACAATTCCCAAATCAAAAACCTTTGAGGCTGAATATAAGAAGCCCTTAACTATGAGGCTAAATAACAAAGTAAATCAATTCTGGGAATATAGATGATAGAAGAACAATGATTTTGTGAAATTAAAGAACATTAATGGATTTCAAATTAATTCTGTGTAAGATGTACAGAATTAGAAATGGAATATCCAGTTTCCAACACTTTGATAATCAGGAGTTAATGAATTCTATAATTCATTTTTGTTTTCAAAGATCAGTTATATCTTCCTCCCACTATTACTTATTATCTTTTTATCCTATTGCTGCTCCTTTAATCTATTCTGATAGCTGTTAGTTAACTAGAAATTGTGCCCTCTCTTTCTCATAAGCAATAGAGTTAGTTAAGGTACAGGGAATAGGTGCTGTGGAAAATTCAGTTAACATATCATTGAGTATATTAACAGAAAAATGTAATAAATGGTAAATGGAAAAAGATGGGAAATAAGGAGGTAAGAGCGCCATTGTAAGGGGCTCATTGGTACATAGATTACTGGGCTAGAGGTAACACTTATGTTTCTGTTAGCTTCCTATTCCATTCAAGTTTATTCCAGTTCAGTGGCGGCTCAGTTGTAATTTGCCTCCTCCCCCATCCTGATGGGAAGTTGCAAATCTAAATCTTTATTAATAGATTTATAGTAACTGTGACAAATGCATTGGGTTTAAATTTTGAATCCACTCTGTAATATCAAGTCATTTTAAACCCACTGAACTTCAATTTCTTTATATTATGAAATCACAGTATAATAAAATAACACAGGTGACAACCCTCATTCTTGAAACAAAGTAAATGCTTCACCAATGCTTGAGGATGATCATAATATTTTTAAGACTCTGTTTGAGGACATTTTTTCAGTTGTTCTTTCTTTTATTCTTCTAGTCATTCAAGTATTTACTGAGCATCAAATATATACCAGAATTTGAACTAGGTGTTAGAGATACATGACATGACGCCAGTCTCTAAATTCAATGAACTCTCAATTAAATATGCTCCCAATAGGTCTTCACAATTTGTTAAGACTTCCTGACTCAGGACGCCTGGGTGGCTCAGCGGTTGGGTATCTGCTTTCTGCTCAGGGCATGATCCCAGAGATCTGGGATCGAGTCCCACATCTGTCTCCCTGCAGAGAGCCTGCTTCTCCCTCTGCCTGTGTCTCTGCCTCTCTCTCTCTCTCTCTCTCTCTCTCTCTCTCATGAATAAATAAATAAAATCTTTAAAAAAAGACTTCCTGTCTCATTTGTACCCTTACACTTGAGCCTTGTGGATCACTAAGACAGATTTTATGGCAAAAGTCATTTTCTCAGAATTACTCCAGCCAAAATTTAGTTTTTACTCCAAAGCCACCAATGTAATGAAACACAAAGTAATTTAAGGTTCAAATGTAATAATAGAATATGTGTATTTATACTAACCTTTTGAATATTCAGTTAAAGTAAAAAGGAATCTTACTTTTCACGGTCCTTTCATAAGACAGTACCTAATTCCTTCCAGTTTCCCTATGTCAAAGTCAACATTACTAAGGAGATGCCAATAGAGAGAAACAGAAAAGGAAGAGATAAACATAATATTTTATGGTTTGTGATATTAGAAGATAAATGACCCCGGACAGTCCTTGTAATATCTTTTGGGTGCCTGAGTTTAAGTAGAAAGAATTATTGCATATCTACTTATTTCCTGCTATTCCCCTACAAAATAGATTGGCATATGGTTTCCAGAAGGACATCATGTCTGGTGTAACAATGAATATAAGGAGAAACAAGGAATCTGAAAAGAACATAAACAATAATTGGTCTTTGACAATGAAGTAAATGTAATAAAATGAAGCCGAGATTGTCTCTTCAATAAAAGATGCTGGAACAACTGGCCATCACATGTAAATGAATAAGTCTAGACACAGACACTACACATCTAATTCAGAATGGGCGATAGAACTAAATGTAAAATACAAAACTATAAAACCCTTAGATTTCATAGGAGAAAATATAGATGATCCTTTTTAGATATAACACCAAAAACTTAATCCATAAAGAAAGATTGATAAGCTAGACTTCATTAAAATAAAAAAAATCTACTCTGTAAAAGACAATGTCAAGAGACTTAGAAGACAAACTACAGACTAAGAAAAAATATTTACAAAACACATATGTGATAAAGGACTTACCTAAAACATACAAAGCTCTCTTAAAACTCAACCATTAGAAGGTGAATAACCTCTTCAAAAATGGGCCCAAGACCTTTACAGATACTTCACCAAAGATGATATGCAGATGGCAAATAAGCATATGAAAAGATGTTCCACATCATCCGTCATCAAGAAAATGCAAATTAAAATGATGAATTACCACTACATATCTATCTGAATGACCAAAATCCAAAAGACTAGTATGCCAAATGACAAGGTTGTGGAGCAACAGGAACTCTCACACATTGCTGTGGGGAATGCAAAATGATACAACCATTTTAGAAAACACTTTAGCAGTTTCTTACAAAACTATGCAATCCGGCAATTGCCATCCTTGGTATTTACCCAAAGGAGTTGAAAACAAGTTCACACAAAAACCTGACCATGGATGTTTATAGCAGCTTTATTCATAATTGCCCAAACTAGGAACCAATCAAAATGTTCTTCAGTAGGTGAATGGAGAAACTGTGGTACATCCAGACAATGGAATATTATTCAGCATTAAAAAGAAATGAGCTATCAAGCCACAAAAAGACATAGTAGAATCTTAAATGCATACTACTGAGTGAAAGAAGCCTATCTGAAAAGTCTACACACTATATGATTCCAACTATATGACATTCTGGAAAAGACAAAACTGTGGAGACAATAAAAAAGATCAGTGTTGCCAAGATAGGGAAGGGAGATAAGCAGGTAAAATACAAGATTTTTAGGACTGTAAAAAATACTCTATATGATATTATAATGATGTGTAACTATATATTTGTCCAAATCCATAAAATATATACCACCAAGAATGACCCTAAGTAAACTATGGACTTTGGGTGACTATGTGTCAGTGTGGGTTCTTTCTTGTTAAAAATGTACCATTCTGGTGAGTGATGTCAATAATGGTGGAAACTATGCATGTGTAGGGGCAAAGGGTGTATGAGAACTCTCTGTACCATCCTCTTAATATTACTGCTTAAAAAATGAAGTATTTAACAAAAAAAGAACATAAGTAAGACCAATCTATCAGTATGATGTATGGTTAACTAACTCACTATGTATTTTGAACTTTCTTTACTAGACATTAAGTATTGGTATTTACCAAAATATTTAAAAATTAAAATAATTAGTTTTTTAATTTTAAATGAAATTGCTGATAAATCTAAATATGTAATATTAATGAAGCAGACATGCAGAGGAGTGCCTTACTAACCTTATTCTCTTAATTTCTTGTCCTAATTGGAACATCACATCTCAACACTTTTTACCCCAATCACTAATTTTTCAAATGCTATAAAGTAGGTAAGTCTGAATGAACTCAGCACCAGCACACTTTCCAGAAACTAAAATTGACCAGATAATTTTATTTTTTTAAGATTTTATTTATTCATAAGAGACACAGAGAGAGAGGCAGAGACATCGGCAGAGGGAGAAGCGGGCTCCCTGCAATGGAGCCTGATCAGGACTCCATCCCAGGACTCCGAGATCACTACCTGACCCAAAGGCAGACACTCAGGCATCTCTGACTAGATAATTTTAAATCACTGGGACAGAAACAGGCAGATTGTCCCTAGGCAACAAAATTAGAAAATTCATTGACAGGAAACTCAAGGTTCCTGAACTGAAAGTTCCTGAACTGAAACTTCAACACAGACTAGACTCCAACAGGGAAGATATGGATTAAAGGCATGAGGCTTTCTTTTCGGAACTAAAATTGCCAGTTGATTCAGTCAATGAAGTGATGGAAAAAGCCAATTGTATTGTTTATTGATCTGGAACAGAGTTAAGTCAATCAAAACAATCAATCCTGTTAGTCCACATTAAGTGAGGAGAAGAGCAGAGTTAATTATCAGGGACTCTATAAAAAAAGAAAAAAAACAACTTCTGTTCTATTATGGATATTTGACATGTGCAAGTACTTTTGTCATGATATATTCTAAAGTTGCATTAGTTCACTTAAATTAGAATAAGGAGATGTAATTAAAGCTACCAGTGAACAAATCTTACTCTCATACAGGTTTTAACCCCTCCATTATACGTAAACGTAAATAGTGTTTACATTTTTAAATGTAATGTAATAAATGTTTATAAATGTAAATTGTGTTTACATTTACATATAATAGTCAACTGTGTCCACATATTAGTCACATATTAGTGACTAATTAGTCCACTATTAGTCACATATCAGTCCACTATTATGTCCACATATTAGTCAACTGTGTCCACTGGAGGAAAAATTAATCACTCAAATGGATTTTGCAAATTCAATTCAACAATTTTTTTTTTTGACAGAGAGAGAGAGAGAGAGAGAGTACAAGCGGAGGGAGATGGAGAAGCAAACCTCCACTGAGCAGGTAGCCCAATGTGGTGCTTGATCCCAGGACCCTGGGATCATGACCTGAACCCAAGACAGATGCTTAACTGAATGAGCCACCCACATGCCCCAATTCAACAAATTCTTATTTGATATTTCCATCATTAACCCATAACCTCCTTTTAAGACTTATGGTCCACTTTCAGAATCTGATGAAATTTGAGAGATCGAATGACATATACACACATTCTCAAATGTACAAAATATCACATATCGATTTCAGGGACTTCACAGATTCTGATTCATTTACTCTGGGTTAAGAACTGCTGTGTCATGTACCTGAAACTGCACTAGACACTGAAGTCCTGGAGCAAGGCAGACAGGGCCTCATATATGAAGACATAAAACAAAATGGTAGGTGATCAGGGGAAATAATAGCGGGATTACCCTGGAACACAAGACAATGGAAAGTCAGAAGACAAATGGTGGGTAGAAGTCAGGGCACTGATGACCAAATATGTCATATTAGGGAATTTAGGATTCTCTAGCCTAGTGTTTTTTAGTGTGATCCAAGAACATTATACTCTGCCTGAGTGATTTGTCGAATTAAAATCTTTGGTGAGGGGGGCCCAGGAATATGCATTTTGAGGTTGCTATCCAATTTTTGCTGATGCATATTGAATTTTGGAACCATTGCTGTGGGCTAAGGGAGGAGACATGATTGGTGAGGAGAAGGCAACAGGCAGCACCAAAGGTTCTAAGGAGGGTGCTGGAGATGATGATAAGATTTTCATTTTAGATAGAGCACTCTGCAGGTTGCAGAGGATAGGTTTAATGATGCCAGATGAAAGGTTGGAGACTAGTTCAAGGTTACCATTGTAGTAGGCCCAGGGAGAGATGCTGTAACATAAATTAAAGCAGGAGTTGTGAGGAACACAGAGACATAGAAGATTCTCAAGCAGTAAAAATTAACAGGCTGCATCAATGAGAAAGAGAGAGGGAATCAATGAACACTCGTTTTTTTTGTTTGTTTGTTTGTTTTTTTTTTTTTTTTTTTGGCTCAAGGCAACACCTAGATGGCATGATTGCCCTTAGGATAGGAAACCTGTATGAAGAGCAGCCTCAGGAGGGAAAATAGAGCTGAGATTTGGATTTTGAGATGTTTAGGGAAAATCTAGGTGGAGAAATACACAGATCTGGACTTTGGTGGAGGTGTCAGTATATAACTAACTTCAGATACCTATCTCAATGAGTCTTTTCTCCTGGGATGGTTCCCTCTGAGGTGGACACCTCTTCTCTGGGGAGCAGACTGTAGGCATGCTGGGAACCCAGTGGGGGAAGTGATGGGGATATCATCAGTCACTTAATCCTCTGTGTTCCGTCCAGATCTTACTCCAAGTTCTACTTTGCCTGGGTCCTGAAGTCTGAAGCCACTTTGGCTCAGTTCTCCTGTGGTTATTCCAAGCCTTTCTGGGACTAGCTGTCTTCTTGTCACAATTCTCTGTGCCAGCATCGCCTTCCTCATCTTTGGCAACTCAAAGATGGTTGGTTCAGGTACTGGGCATCTCTTAGTATCATTGAGGAAAGTGTTTGTGGTTTTCTGTTCCCTCCTCTTTGTTATTTGGGAGGTGGTTTCTGGAAGGAAGGGTGGAAAGGGCAAAAAAATATTTGTCATTTTAAATTTAATTAGAATTGTCTTTATAACATAACATGGACATTTATTTCATTAGTATTTCATTAGTAAAATAACTTGGATATTTACTTCATTGACTCATCAATTCCATTTTTCTAGGAATCTATCCCAAAGAAATTCTCATTTTAAGTACATAATAATGTATGTATGCTGATGTTTATTTCATCATTGTTTGGAAAAGAAAAATGAAATAAAAAAAAGAAAAAAGAAATAATCATAATCAGCACTAAAAAAGGAGTAGTTAAGCAAATTATGGAATATCCATACCATGCAATACTATGTAGCAGGTAAAAAGAATGAGATGAACCTAAATATTAAAGCTTAGGAAACCATATTTTGTGAAAAACGTTCTTGCCTGCAACCTATCACCTAAAAAATAATTATTAATGTCTCAACTAATAAAAAACTCAGCTAAAGGGAAGGAAGGAGCTACTTATGCCCAGTAGTACCAGCTTAAGAAGTAGAAAAACAAGAAAAAGTATTAGGTATTGGCAAGAGCTGAATGAGACCAGAAAGCTAGAAAGTATGATCATATTGAAAAAAACAACAATACTGCTTGGAGAATTGGACTCTGAAGATAAAATTAAATCATGAGAAAGTATAAATTAATACTAAGCACCTATAGATATTGCCCAATTAGACAGCAAAACATACTAAAATTCTCCGCTAATTAAGACAGTATGGTATAAAGCAGAAACACAAAAACAAGCCAATAGAATAGAATATGGTTTGGAAGCATACTCACATATAATAAGGATTTTAGTAATAAAATTTATAATACAGTTGATATCGCAAATTAGTGAGGAACATGGACTATTCAATAATTGCATAGGGGACAATCAGCTATTTGTAAGGAAAAAATAAGTTCAGATCCCAGTTCCACAACTAGGGCTACAACACAGCTTTTAGATATTGCAGATGGATTAAAGAATTAAATCTGTATGTAAAATCAGAGGAAAATACAGGGGAATATTTCATAATCTTAGAATGTAAAAGGCCTCACTAAGCAAGTCATAAAACAACAGAAAAAGAAAAAACACTTTTCCTATGGGGAAAACCAACAATTTTGAGCTCATGAAATTTAAATTGTTTTTCATTTTGTTGATTGTTTCCTTTGCTATACAAAAACTTTTTAGTTTGATGTAGTTCCACTTGTCTATTTTTGCTTTTGCTGCCTGTGCTTTTGGTGTCATGTCTAAGAAATCAGTGCCAAGAAAATATTAAGAAACTTTTCTCTGATCTTTTCCTTTAAGAGTTTTACATTTTCAGGTCTTAGGTCTAAGTCTTTAATTCTTTTTGAGTTAATTTTTGTGGTTGGTGTCAGGTAACGGTCCGATTTCATTCTTTTTGTGTGTGAATATCGTTTTCTCAGCACCGTTTATTGAAGAGACTATCAATAGTATCATTTCCTCATTGTATAGTCTTAGTATCTTGGTCGAATATCAAACAGAATGTGTGGGTTGGGGGGGTCTCTATTCTGTTCCAATAGTCAATATGTCTTTTTCGGCCAGTATGATATTGTTTTGATTACTTTATTTTTATAATATATCTTGAAATCAGAAAGTATGATGCCTTGAGCTATGCTCTTCTTCAATAGCTTTGGCTATTTAGAATTTTTTGTGGTTCCATATGAATTCTTTCTATTTTTTCTATTTCTGTAAAAAGTGTCATTGAGATTTGGATAGAGATTACATGAATATGCAGATTCCTTTGGGTAGTATGTAGTATTTGGGTAGTATTACATTTTAGTAATATTAATTCTTCCAATCCATGAACATGGAATATTTGCCCATTTATTTGTCTGCTTTAACTTCTTTTGTCAGTGTTTTATAGTCTTTAATATACAAGACTTTTACCTCCTTGGTTAAGTTTATTTCAAAATAATTTAATTTTTTTTATCCCATTATAAATGGAATTATTTTCTTAATTTTTTTTTTGGATAGTTCATTGTAGGTGTATTGAAATGCAACTGAGCAGCTTCTGCACAATGAAGGAAGCAATCAACAAAATGAAAAGGCAACCTACCTACGGAATGCAAAAAATATCTGCAGGCCATATATCTAGTAAAGGGTTTATATCCAAAATATATAGGGAACTCTTAAACTCAATAGTAAAAAAAAAAATTAAATGATCCAATTTAAAAATGGGCAAATGACCTGAATAGACACTTTTCCAAAGAAGACCTACAAATGGATAACAGGTACATGAAAACACTAAAACATCACTAATCATCAGGGAAATGCAAACAAAACCACAATGAGATATGACCTCGCACTTGTTAGAATGGATGTTATGTTCACAAAATTTGTAGAAAAGGAAACCCTAGGACACTCTTGATGGGAATGTAAATTTGTTCAGACACTATGGAAACCAGTATGAAAGTTCCTCAAAAAATTAAAAATAGAATTATCATATGACCTAGCAATCCCACTTCCGGTTATATATAGATACACATCCAAAGGAATTGAAATCAAGATCTTGAAGAGATATCTGCTTCCATGTTCACTGCAGCACAATTCACAATAGCCAGGGGCTGAGAGCAGAGGGAAACAGTAAGGTATTAATCAAAGGGTACAAAATTTCAATTATGCAAGATGAACAAGTCCTAGAGATCAACTGTATAGCATAGTGCCTCTAGTTAACACCCCCATATTATATACTTAAAAATTTGCCAAGAAGATAACTCTTATAGTCTGTGCTTATCACTAATAATAGTAACAATAAAGAAGGCAGGCAAAAAACTTCTGGAGGTGATGGGTATGTTTATGTCGTGGATTATGGCAATGGTTTCACAGGTGTATAGCTTATCTCCAAACTCTCTTCACTGAGCACTGGGCCCAGCCCAGAACCCTGAGATCATGATCCTTAACTGACTGAGTCACCCAGGTGTCCCTCAGTGAAGTGGTTTCAAAAAAAATTTTAAAGTATCTTTACACCAAAAGTCTCCAGACGCAAGGCCGGTTACAAGCGACTAACAGAGAGAAAACATCCATAACATATTTTACAAAAGCTTCATGTCTACAATATGTAAAAATTATTTTCACATCAAGTAAGAAAAGTCAGTAGAAATTAAACACAGCAAATAAAGATGCAATTCCAGGAAGAACCAAAAATGACCAATAAACTCATGGAAAAAACACCACCTCCCTGGTAACCAGGAAACTATAAAGTTTTAAATATTAATATTTATTTATTGTGGTAAGAACACAACATAAGATCTGCCCTCTTAACAAAATTTTAAGTGCACAATACAATATCATAAACTATAGACACAATGTTGTACAGCAGATCTAGACCTTACTCATCTTATATAACTAAAATATTATAACCAGTGAAAAGCAACTGTCCATTTTTAACTTCTCATCTCTCAGATCAACAAGAGTTAAAAAGATATCTTGAGTAGGGATGAGGAAGGCAAAAGACAGTCACTCTTATACACTTCTGGGAAGAATATAAATTATATATAAATTGAAAATATTATATATAAATTCAATTATATATAAATTGAAAATAAATATAAATTGAAATCTTTTAGGAAGGACAATTTCAAAGGTAACATTCAATATCCAATGTGGCACAGGCCCCAAGTCACCAAAACACATGCTAGCTATAACCAGTTGATAATATCTTGGCCGTACAATGTTCCAATACATACCGGCTAAATATCAACCCCAATAGAATTTACCTAGCCTTAAAGTGTGCATGCCCTTTAATGTAGCATTTTCATTTCTAGGAATCTATTGAAAGAAATTCTCCTTTAAGTTCACAAAAATGTGTGTATATTGATTTTTTTCATTCTTTCAAAGAGCTAAAAAAAATAGAATCAATCTTAATGATTACCAAAAATGGAGTGGTTAAATAAATTATGGCACATTCATGCCATGAAATACTATATGGCCATCAAGAAGAATGAAGTGAACCAAAATGGACCAATATAGAAAAATATAGCAACATATGTGGGGTGAGGGGAGCACGTTGCAAGTCACAGAACAATTTATATATTTAATCCCCTGTATTTTAAAAATACAGATGTGTTTGTATGTGTAAGCATGCATAGAGCATAGTATGTATGAATACATTCTAAGGCATAGAAAAGAAGACACAAGGATGTGTAACACTCATCATAGGAAAGAATATAGGAAAGAAGGACAGAAGGCAAGAGAGGGACATAACATTTTTGTGTGTACTCTGCATTCTATAATGAGAATACATTTAACTTTTTTAAGATTTTATTTATTTATTCATGATAGACATAGAGAGAGAGAGAGAGAGAGGCAGAGACACAGGAGGAGAGAGAAGCAGGCTCCATGCAGGGAGCCTGATGCGGGACTTGATCTCGGGACTCCAGGATCACGCCCTGGGCCAAAGGCAGGCGCTAAACCACGGAGCTACCCAGGGATCCCCTATATAATTTTTTAAGATATAAAAACATATATAGAAAGCCCTCAAACTATTAGACCCAGTCTTCAAAATTATAGCATGACTGAAATGCACATTGACTTTTAGAACTGAAAGTCAAAGTCACTTCTTAACATGTAACCTAAAATATTCTAAGTGTATGGAATAAGCCACGTCTCAAGGGCAGCATTTTAAACAAAATTCATTGAACCATTTTTAAATTAGCTAACTTTTAGTTTTAAATACTTGACCTCTGGGTTTTATCCAATGTCCTTATACTCTCTTATATTCCTAACTTTGTGTTCTTCCTTAAAGAGAATTCCTAGAAGCACTTGGGGAAAACAGGCTAGCTCACTCTTTAAACATGGAATAGTCTGAACCAAAAGCCCAAATGCGTAATTGTCTCCATATTTTTTAGTGCAGAACATCATTTGCAATTGATATTCCTCTCCATAATTATGGTATTTTATTTCATACTCTTGTATCACTAACTCCACAAGGTGAATGGCCAGACTTCCAGTTATAAAATGTCCAACCCTAACTCTTTAAAGCCTATTATTCCAACTGTACAGTGTGCCATAAATGCGAACCTCGGTTCTTAAAATATTAATCAGAATTTTAAGATAACTCAGAAATATCCAACAAAAACCTGTATACAACCAGACCTGTCCCTTGTAGTCAAGAACACAACCACCTAGAGGATTTTTTTATTGGGCAGCCTTCATTAGTAAGGAAAAAACCACATTCGGGAGGGAAGGATCTTTGCCCGGGGGAAACCAGAACTACAAATCCTTACCACTTTTGCCCTGTGAGGTCACACAAAACGACCAGGGTCTTCAGTGCTGGTATATTCTGAAGAGTTACAGTTTTCACAATCAAATCTGTTCTCATTCGTAGTAGGTGCTGGAACATATTTCCCAGTTATGTTTATTAAGTCTCTCATTTTTAACATCACATATTCACTAAATTAACACTTTTAGAAGAGTTTCATCAAGGAGTAAAAGACCTGCAAGACTCTCATCTCATCTCAATTCTTTTCTTTTTTTTTTTTCAATTCTATATCATATTGTCTCAGCACCTGCAGAATAGAACAGTAATTTGAATAAATGGAATATATTTTCCTTAGGTAATTGGATTGTGCTTTCATTTAACTTGTCCGTTGCATATTCTTCTTAGATTCCTTCAAGACAAATGAACCATCATTCCCAAGGTGACAAGAATATTCAATGAATTTGGGAAAACCTAATGAAGCGATGGTTCCCCTCTAACTATGAGACAATCAAAACTCTGTTATCCTTACAATGATTTTGGCGCATTGATTTTGCCTCTACTTTTAATTGTGAATTTGACTTTTTGGTGGATTTATTTTGCGAGATTACAGTAATTCAAATGAAGGAGTCCAAATGGTGTTAATGCAGACACCTTTATGTCCTTCAGGGAAGCGCGTTCTCGCTGTTATTAAATGTGATGTGGCTCCAGAAGGAAGATTCCAATACTTCTCTTTCCCAAGCTGCCAAAATCACAGAAAATTTAAGTAACTAGATATTTTAAAACCAGAAATATTTACAATTTAGGTTGAATTTTTATTGTTTTGTTGTTATTCTATCTTAATCCTTAAGAGGCTCTGTATAGCATCTCAGCTCATCAAATCTTTTGAGAACAAAATGTACTTTACTGAATGCCATAAAGAGGCCTGTTGTTTCCACTGCAATTCAAAACATGATGTTCCAGAAATGAAAACTGCATAACAGAGCAAATATTCATACATTCTCAGCTGTTTCAGGTTATTTCTTTCAAGAGGTCATGGCTTTAAATACTCACAGGCAAAAGCAAGATGCGTACTTGGGTAACCAAATGGAGACAGACAAGGTACACAGAAAACAAAGCATGAACTGCCCACCTAACCTTAATTTTTCAGAAGGGAGAAATTTTTTTTGAGAAATTTTTTTAAAAGGATATGCACACTGATACACTGCTATGGCAAGGATTATTACATTTCAGATCTGGTTTGAGTCTGACCACTGGAGGTCTATATTTTGTCAGGTGTCTTGGCAACACACCTGGCAGCTGGCTAGCAAATTCTGGGGAAGTGAAGACTTACTGCTTAACCCACATTCTTGACATAGATAGGAAAATGTAGCATCACTAAGATTATTCAGTCAGCCCTTGGAAGAGCTGGTCCCCCATTTCTTCTTCACCCAATCTTTCCAGGCTATTGCTCTTAATACGGCATCAAAGCCAGTAAAAGCACATTTGAAAATGAAAGGTCTATCACATTCCACGCTTCTTTTGAAACATCAAAAAGCCACATAAAGAAGCGGTAGGACCAGAAAAAGCTGACAAGGAGCAGGACAGTGCCTGTTAGGACGACAGGAATAGCTGGAGGTGAACCGATGTGAGGTCTATGAAAAGGCAAGTGAGAGAACCAGAAATTTGCTGCTGACAAGATGAAACAGCCCACAGCTGTGTCATGCTAATAAAAAGTTAATTTCAACTTTCAGACACTCTTCATGGTACTTTACAGTTCAATGGCATCAAGCTCATCCGTTGTGCTGTATCACCTGCAGAGGCTGGGTCTATTTACAAGCTCTTGGAATCCAAACAGAATTTGAGGAAACTATTTTATTTCTGAAAGACGTACTTGGGCATAAGAACATTTGTGATCAGGTTGGACAGCTACCCCAGTGTCCTTGGAAACTTGAGCTTTAGTCTTAAAATAAGTCCTGAACATCGACACGGGTGGATCAGGAGCTTTTCCTTAGCTATATAGTTCGTGCCATCACTGTCAGAATCTGGGGATAAGCACAGTTTCATCTGAAATAAAAAAAAAAAATCTCAAGTTTCTTGATAAATCTGTGGTCACCCTCACGACCTACTTCTTTCAGGCTGAAACAGACAACCTACAAAAGTTTTTTTTAAAGGCATGTCACTAAGTTTTCTGCTCTGTTATTTCCTGAAACCATAAATCCAAGTTGTTCTGTATACATAGAAGCCGCCTCTGGTAATCTTGTACTTGGTGATGTTTAAGAAATACAAGCAGAAAACAAAAATCCAATAATTCTCATGTGCACATCTTTTCGGTGCTATCAGGCCCTGACTTCAGAAAAAGTCCTATTTCACTTTCTAAAATAGGATAAGCATTATATACCTTACAAAGACCATGTGATTTAGAAGTGTCGTGTACTGGGAATTAAAAATCCTGATGAATCTCAGCTCTGTCACTGACTGTTTTATTGTTAGCAAAATATTCAACTGCATTCCAAGCCCAAATCTTCTGAGACATAATAAAGCCTGCCACCCCCCTGCTCACCTTACAAGGGTGTTGTGAGAAACAAGTGTGAAAGTACTTTCAAGTAGTATAGGAAAGTGTGCAATTATTAGACCCAGCAACAGGTAGCAGGGACTGATATACTGGTTGAATTAGCGGAAGATTTAACTACTCATAAGAAAACTTACCATATACCTTTTTTTTCAATACATATGTTTTAATTAAAGATGATTTCTAATTCAGAGCTGTAATATCCCTAATATCCAATTGCATATCCCTGAAGATATTGATTAATCACAGTTATTTTAATAGATCTGTTTGCTATATTAACTCTTTTTCTTTGGATATTAGTTCTTCTGCCCATTGGATTTACTGTCTCACTTTTTCAAATGTCTGTTGAGTCTTCGCTGTTTGAGAACCTTTGTTTTTGAAAATGCCAGGTCTACTGGGATCCCGGGGTGGCTCAGCGGTTTGGCTCCTGCCTTCGGCCCAGGGGGGTGATCCTGGAGTGCCGGGATCAAGTCCCACATCGGACTGCCTGCATGGAGCCTGCTTCTCCCTCTGCCTGTGTCTCTGTTTCTCTCTGTGTGTGTGTGTCTCTCATAAATAAATAGATAAAATCTTTAAGAAAAAAAAAATGCCAGGTCCACGATCTTTTCTACTTCAGTCTGCTCAAGATTATAGTGGAGGAATAGTGAGATATGGGGCTTGGTGAGCTATATGATAGACTTTTCTGTGAGGATGAATCCCAGACTTCCTAGTCTTGACAACTACCAAGGGTGCTGCTCTGTCTCTGGAGACCCAGCACATAGTGATGTCATCTGCTGTGAGTACAGAGCTCTACCCACCCATTCAAGCAAGACTCAGGGAAGAGGCAACTGACCCAGCTGTTCCAACTGATGCTACAGACTAGTTGTTCCAAGGTCCTTTCCTCCAGCTCTCTGTTGCCTGTGAGCTGAGAAGACTTGCACAGCGGTCTCTTCCTTATGTTGATGGGTGTAAATCCATCTACTTTCTGTTTATCGATTTCTTGTCCTCCAGTAAGAATTTGTTCTTGGCTTTGATTCACTGATGTATGAGGGAGGTTCTCAGTGTAGTATAGAGAGAAGAAATTAGCTAGAAAAATTTCCACGCAATTGGTTATCTTATCACTCTGTGTGCCAATCAACCCCATCCATTTAATACGAAAACAACACATGCCTTTGGTCAGAAGTTAAATAGTACAAAAAAGTGTCCAAAGATAGGTGACTCTTCTTCCCTGCCTCAGAGTTCCCTTCCATAGTCAACAGTTTCTTGTATGACATTCCAGAATTTTTAATGTGAATACATGCCTATAAACACTGTTAAGCACCTTCCTTTTGTTTGCCTGAATGATACATCTTTCAGATCTGTCCAAATCAGCACATGTAGATGTACTCTTCTTAATGACTATATAACAATTTATTATGTGTCCGGATCAAAATATTTTATCAGTCTCTTGTTGATGGACATGGAGGTTGTGCCCTGTTCTTTTTCACTAGTATAAATAAGACCGCAATGAAAACTTTTTGTAAAGAGATGCAAATAAAACCAGAGGACAATTTTTTAGAAGTAACACTTGCTGGATTTATACTTTAAATTTTGATTCTGTTCAGTTGCATTCCAAAGAGGCAAAACCAATTTTTACCATTTCTACACTGTATATATGCCTTTATCCTCACTCTATCACCCACCACGAATTTCCAAATTTTATAACTATCACCAGCCTGACAGGTGAAAACTGTATCATGCTCTGAATTTACATTTGTTTAATTATGAAGAGACTGAAGATTTTAATATGCCTAAAGAGATTTTTTTCTCTCAACTCTTTCTTCACATTCTTTGCCTATTTTGTGAGATCTGTTGTATTTTTCTTGTTGATATATAAAAAGCTTGTATATACATTTTGAAGATATAGGTGCATATACAGTTCAGGTGTGGTAAAAATTGGTATAAACTTTTTGGAACATGATTGGACATGTTCAGATTTTTCAATTTTGTCTTTTGCCCTTAATTACTGTACTTTTCCAAACAGAAAATTTTCATATTTTACAGCAAAATTTATCTCTATCACTCTTGTTTTTGAATGTCTACTAAGGTTGTTTCTGACTTGAGAAGGTCTTACTCCAAGATTACTTAAAAATTTTTGCTGTGATGCCCTATAAAACTTCTACAGTTTTCTATTTTCTCTTTAAAGCATACAGATCCATTTTCCCCCTAAATGGCTAAAAACTTTCCTAATACCATTTATTAAATAATCTATTGTTATTTGCTGATTTAAAATGCTACCTCTATCATACACTAGATTCCCTGAAGTATTTGGACCTACTTAAGATTCTATTCTGTTCCATTGATCTGTCTGCCTATGCAGATATTTTTAAAGTGAATACATTTATGGAGCTATAATTTAGCATATGTGGGTATATTTCCAGGCTTTAGTTATTTGTATTCTACAGTATGTTTATTTGTCACTGTGTTCTTCTGGTTTGACTTCCTCAAGGGCAAAGATTATGGATTCTCCTCCCTCTGTAATTCCCTAAAACATAGTCTCTGCCAAGTTTGACATTTTGGAAACTAAAATCAAGCTGTGTCTTTAGATAGAACCAATGATGGTCTGAGAGGTTTGAGAAAAGGAAGCTCCAGCTTAAAATATTTGACCCCTAAATAAAACATAAAACACTACAACAATTAATTCCTCTTATGAATGGGACTTTCCTGTTAAAATGCAAATATTTTTGCATGTTACCTATTCTGCATTAATTTATCATACCATCTCTTTGGTCTAGGTTTTGATAGAAAGGCAACAAGAACTAATTTAGCCAAGCAATCTGGTAAGAATAGTACATATCCCATCGCATTTAATATCACCAAATAGCCTAGGAAATTGGTATCATTAATCTCACTTTAGAGAGAGGAAGCGGCCTCAGGGAAGTAAGTTAAGTCGCCAGGTTAGTTAGTGGCAAAACATGGATTCAAACCCAAGCTTGTTAGATTCCTAATGTGTCTGATTCAAAGCTGAGTTACTTGTTTGATATATAGTTCGAGAATATTCCTCCACTCTCCCATGCTTCCTGTCAGAGACAGAGTTCCCCGAGCAAGGATGTGAAATAATTTCCGCTTCTTGTGCCAGCTCTGCAGTGGCCGCCTTGAGCACTGAATAGAGAATAATTTCGATCTGCAACCATGCTCAACAAGAAAGAGGATAAATGATCGATGTCTGCCATGGAACTCGGAGGCAGGAGTGGCAGGGTGGGACATTGTTTGCCACTACTGCCCAAAGCACAATCCTGGAGACCAAAGAAACATTTTACCAACTTCACAGTTGTGTTTAGGAAAAATCCTAAAATCAGTCAATAAAATTTCACTCCCTAAATAAAGCCTCAGGACCCAATAATAAAAATAAATTTTGAGAAATACTGCAAACAGAAGAGAGCATTATATATGGTATTGAAAGTAAATTAGGCCTGCAAGCTTGACATGCTAAATGCTCAGCCTCATTTTGTAATAATCAACTTGGCTCTACCAGTCATAGGAATGCCCACTTGACTTTCTACCTTTGCTTCACCAAGGCCACTTCTTCAAACTGGTTTTTGCCAGCATAAGGGAGATAAGGCTGGTGGGTAAGTGGTACAGCATCTAATTCATCTTGTTTGTAGCTCCATCCTAGAAGTGTGTATTAAACCAAGAAACTGGGATCCCTGGGTGGCGCAGCGGTTTGGCGCCTGCCTTTGGCCCAGGGCGCGATCCTGGAGACCAGGGATCGAATCCCACATCGGGCTCCCGGTGCATGGAGCCTGCTTCTCCCTCTGCCTGTGTCTCTGCCTCTCTCTCTCTGTGTGTGACTATCATAAATAATAAATAAAAATTAAAAAATAAAATAAAATAAACCAAGAAACTGAGCTTGGAATCAGGCTCTGTCCAGTTTTACCAGTTCTAAGAAGTAGGCCCCTGGATTTATATGGTAATCAGTAGATCCAAGACCACCATGTGTGTGTCCACCTCACTCCTATTCCTCTTCCTTTCCTTCAGAGATCTGCTATTCTCTTTAGGTACCCAGGTGTCAACTGGCTCAGGAAAATTGGCCCCGCCCAAGCTTCTGACAATCCATGTGCAATCCCATGCCCCTTGTCAGTGACTAGATAAGCAGCGAGGAGGTGACCGAGTTCAGATACTGAAATACAGGCAGAGGTTACACCAACCATCTGAGGAAGTTCTTCCTCATTCCTCTGGGAATTAGAAAACAGCTATTTCTGGTCTGCTAGCTGGATATGTTCTGAGCTGATACGTGATCCAAAACTGCAGTAGTCACATCACTGAGAGGAGGACAGAGCCCAAAGAATCACAGAGAAGTGAGTCAGGACTCAGCCCTGATGATCACAACTCTGAAATTGGAGTTATTGAGGCAATCAGTGTGTTTAAATTGTATGCTGCTGTCACTCACTGCCAAATGCTTCCCAGATAACCTCTCTCATATACCCCAACTTGAGTCTCCGAGGGAGTCACTCTCTAGACTCTAGACTAGGTCTCCTTGAAGCTTTTGTCTTCTGGAAGGACAATGTAGGAGTTAAGAGCATGGGCTCAAACTTTGACCTCGGTACTATTTTCCCATGTGACCTCAGGCAAGTTCCTTAAGCTCTCCAGGCTCAGTTTCTTCATCTGTGAAGTGGGGACAATAGTCATATTCCACAGTTGTATGAGGACTAATGAAATAAATCATGTAAAGTCCCTAGAACTGGGCCTGCCATGTAACTACTGGCAATATCACATGAATTTTGTCAGGGCCTGCTGCCTGACTTCCCAGTGGGCCCCAATTCCACATTCCCTGTCTAGGTTTGGATCACCACCTGTAATCTCCAGCCCTGAATCGAATCCAAGGGTCTTCCCACCCACTGCACCTCAGTTCTCCTGATTTTTGACTGATCTTCTTTACTTGAAGCTATAGATGCTGGGATTTTCCAGGAATCCCAGAAAGGACATAGCGAATATAATCTTATAACGTAAAGAAATACAAATCTAGTGCTAGAAAGATTCTATCAGATTTTAATCAATTTCTCTGGCCACAGCCCTACTGCTGAAAAATAAGCCCTACACAGAAAAATAAGTTACTAATTACTATTCATATTTGGCTTTGTTTCTCCACGGTCAATTGTCCTGTTTAGTAGCTCTCACTTCCCACTGGGGTCTGTTTAATTCATTTGGCATTACTTTTTTTTTCCCTTTGCTATGGAGCTACTGTGCAGTTATGCTGAACTTCAAAAGGAGATTGATCAGGGAAATTTTCAAATGCATCATTCAAATTTCTTTTCTCTCAGAAAATGAAGTTGAACTGCCCTTATGCCATTAAACGTGGCATTTGAGTTGATGGGACAACTCCCTTAAAAGCACATACCTATGGCTCTCTTCCAGACCCTGGCATCAGTTTGTCTGTCCCTTTCCATGCAGCTTCCCTGGGAACTGTGCCATATATAGCTATCATTTTCTGCTTATAAAAAGGAAGCGAGAGATCAGGATCGTTAGATTCTATAAACACTTGAATGGTTGAGAAATGCAAAGCAATGAGCTATTTTACAGGGCTGCTGGAGACAAGGAGGGGAGAGAGGAGAAAAGAAATTATATCTTAAAACTCCGACGCGTACCATTCTTACATGATGTCTAAAGGGACAGGAATTCAAGTTGAGCATTTAAAATTTAAAACAAAATAGACAATGCAATGTTCTTTCCAGCAAAATAGCTGCCATACATGTATGGCCCTGAATGGAAAGGGAAGAAAAAAGAAACAGATAAAATGAGACACGGAGAAGAGAGAGAAATGGATTATCCAGGGAGGGTGCAGTTAAGATGCCTGCAGTTTTACATGAAAAATAATTCTGTTACATAAAGGGTGCTAAAACAAGGGAAAGAGGAAAAAGTCAGGCTGAACTTCAGAATCTATGATTCCCTGGCCTAGAATATATCCTCAACTGATCCCAGCAATTTCAGGTGGCCGATTCAACGCTACATAATCTCAAAGACGATCATCTAAACTCCCTGGTTTAAATCAGAGAATATTACTTTCATATTTTTCTTCACCCCCTCCACAGTTTCAAGGTAAATTAACAGAAAGTCAATAGGATTTTAATGTGTGGGCTGTACTGTTCTTTTTTCAATGGGGTCTATACAACCTTTCCCCATCTGCACACATACGGAGGAGCCCATCCGGTGTGCTTTTTAAGTTTTCTGCTTTTCTGTGAAACGGAATGCTCCTGAGAAAACCAGAGTGGTAAAAGACTTAGAGCGGGTGATAAAACCTTGTTTTTGCACTGTCGCTCAATGACATTGCATTGCTGAAGCTGCCTGGCAGTAATGGCTATTGAAATTATGCTGGCCCACCAGCCCTTGGACAGGAAGAAAACTAGCTGTGAGAACTCGGATTTTATTGAAAATCAAAAGCCAGCTGACAGGATGCTCTCTGAACTCACCCAGGAAACTCTTCATTGGAGTCATTGGCTCTAACAATGTGCTGAGAAAGATTTAGAGACTAAACCTCGGGGAATTGCTTTAAAAATACATACATGCACACACATCGGGGTGAATTTTATAAAAGTATATGAACGGCTGCAGGAAAAAGTGGTTTTAAAGGCAGGATACCACAGCCATCAACCATCTAGTGCATTTTTAAGTTCAATAAATTCCTAATAACCATAATTGAGTCTGAAAGCACAGAGTAGAAAAATGAGTTAAGCAAAGAATAATTTTAAGGCTGAAGGATAATTTTTTTTTTTAAATAAGCATAGGAAGGCATGGGTGTGTATAAACATAACAAGTGTAATTATGTAAAGCAGTAATTCCTCATTCATGTGCTCCCCAAATGTTTAATGAGCACCTACTCTGAGCTGGTGTCTTTTCTGTCACAGCTAGTGCTGTGGATGCAGCTAGGAACAAGACAGCATTTCTACCCACATTTGTAGTTTCTGTAGAACTTATTTTCTCTCTGGAGGAAAGTAAATATAAATAAATATATTTCAGTAGCTATATTCGAAGTCTATAAATGATCAAGCCAGTCACTCCATTCAACATTTATACCAGTATGTAAAAACATATTTGGCTCATGGCACACTTTCATAGACAACAAAAGCATGATTTTGTTACGAGTAGTATGATTATACTTGTGAAATATATATTCCTTCTTCTTCTTTTTTTTTTTTTTAATCCATCTAGGCTGATACATAGAAGCTGTCTTAAGGTCAATGAGTACCTGGACTGAAGATTTATCACTTTCAGCAGGTCAAAGGATTGCCATTTCTGCTTTATCATTATGTTTAACATTTTCCGGCTTTCCTTTTCAAATAATTTTTTTTAGAAATAATCAAATAAAATGCAATCAAATATTCAAATAATTGAACAACCAACCATACAAAAAGACAATCCTGTTGAAAGGGAATTGTTGTCTGGCACATAGTTTCACTATATAACTGCTTGAATTTTTGTCATCAGATATAAGAAAGTCTAAACTTAATAAATAAAAAGGTGATTGAGAAGGTTGGTTATGTAATGTGATAAAAGGTAGTTTGTATGGAAGTTAATTTAAGGAAGTCTCTATACCTTTCTGAAGGCACACATGCTGTCTCAGGCACACATACTGAGTTGCCATAATTACAATAGGGTCTTCCATTAAGATATCCTAGAACCCAACATTCCATGTCTTCCCCCCTCTAGGGTGGGAAAGATAGGGATCTGAGCCTCTGAGTAAGGTCCAAAGTAGCCATTAATGGTTCCATCCAAAGGTTACGGAAGACCAGATATATTAGTCTTCTTAGAGTCAAGGGACGAGAGAATGGGGACCAGATGATCGGTGCCATGTTTCTATTTTCCTCTTATCCACACATCATCACATAGATGCTGTAATGAAAATTGAAATCAGCTGTACATTTTTTAAGGCAGCCCACAGAAGCAATTCTGCAACTGTGTGCTTCAGTGCTTTCCTTAACCTCTCTGAAGCTCAGTTTTCTCATCTCTGAAATGGAAAAGGATGATTAAATGAAATAGCCCTTACAAAACACAGAAAACATTCCATGTGGGTCACTGAGTAAATAAGCCAGTATTATCCCTAACAGGTTATCAAAACTACAAATCTTAGTGAGTAAAAATTCATCTAACCCTTGCTACATCTATCTTCTATCACTAAGGTAACAGAATAATCAAGAATAATATTTAAAAAAAAAAGAATAATATTTAAACCAACACTAGAATTTAAGAACAAATTCCTATAAAATACATCAAAGTGGATGTGATCCGTGAATATAGGGATTTCATCTGCCCTGGAAAAACAGAATTTAATTTCTGATAAATCAATAGCCTGTTTTCCTTTTCATATTTTTGGTTTGGTCATTGAAAATATATTAATTTCTCATATCATTTATATTTATTTTCCTAATCAAATTTGTTTTAGGAGAGAAATGATTGGTTATGAATCTATGATTTTTTCTTTCTAGTTTTACTTTTCAATCAGCTATGGAATATTTTTAAAGTACATAAAATACAAATTTTCTGTCCAAGATATAATTGAACAACACCTTCATTGTTTTCTAAACATTATTATTTTTCTAATCCCATGAATCTCTTAGTAGTCGTGTTTTCTACTTACTAGTTTTCAAAGTTTCTTTGTGAGACATTTTTCTGTTTTCTTTAAAGTGGGCTGAGTAGCATTCAAAATACAGCAATCATTGCTGCATTCCATGTTTGTCATCTTCGTACAACACCGTAAATAATATGCAAAAATCAATAACAATTTTATACTGGTTCAATGCCATTTTGTAGGGAAAGAATCTCTTTGTGTAGATTTTAATATTCTCTTCTACCTCAGTTCCTCTTCAATAATATTAGACTTAACTAAGAAAGATTAATTTATAAAGATCAAATGTTGATTTTTTTAAGATCATGAATGATTGACATTTTCATAAGTAATGCTTATTATGTATTACTAAATGTTCAAAACATATAAACTGGCTGCTTTATTATATATTATCTACATATATGATGTGTTAAAAAAATTAGAAAAATGATATTTGCAAGGAGCACCACACATGGACCATCACCAGCACATAATCAGTAGCTCTTAGAGTGTAGCTCAGAGGCAGCACTGTGTGATGCCCTCACAAGGCTCCTTGGAGAAATTCGAATGGGCATGTGATGCCACAACAACAAGCAACCTCCAAAATCTCAGTGGCTTGAAACCACAGAGCTCTGTACCTGGCTCATGCTATGCGTCCAAAATGGGTCGACAGGGGCCTCTGCTCCTTAATGTCTCACAGGAATCCAAGCCACTGGCTGCTCCACCTGAGCTCATCTTATACAATCACTAAAGCAGGTGGGAGCAAGGGCTTAATTAACCAAGTATTCAGCATTAACGATTCTTCCTCAAAATCATGTTCTTTCACACTTCTTTAGCCAAAGCAACCCCATGGATCACCTAAGTTTATGGGGGGGGGGGGGGGACATGATTCTTCCATGTGCTAAAGAGAACCATCTACACGTTTGGTGGGCAGCATGCATGGCTATCAGAGCCCCTACTCATCCTGTCATCATGAAAAGAAATGAGGGGCACCTGGGTGGCTCAGGCAGTTAAGCATCTGCCTTCGGCTCAGGTCATGATCCCAGGGTCCTGGGGTCCAGTCCCACATCCTCAGGCTCCCTACTCAGCAGGGAGTCTGCTTCTCCCTCTCCCTCTGCTCTCCATCCCCCTCGCTTGCACACACACACACACACACACACTCTCTCTGTCTCAAATAAATAAAATCTTAAAAAAAAATTTTTTTTTAAAGAAAAGAAATGAAAAGGCAGGAGTTTTAACAGCTGGCCCAATGAAGGCCCAAAATTCTTCAGTGACATTCATCTCATTCCTTCTAACTCAGACTCCAGAGGTAGGGGATGACTAGAGTAAGACTTACTATTTTCCCTCAGAGAATCCTTTCCTTGTAAATGCAAATATACACCTTTGTGTAATTCTTTGCTCCTTTTATGTTTCCAGGATATTGCTAAATGGGAACCTGGTTAGCTTCAAAACCTCCAAGAAAAATTAGGAAGAGGCCAGTACAGACTTAAGAACATTAGCTTACGACTCATGGTCCCTAACATTTATTTAGACTCTATGCTGGATGCTACTTAGTGGGGTTTGTATCATCTCATATCATCTTCAGAGCAACTGTATGAAGTGTGTAGACACTATGGTCATCCTCACACTTCAGATGAAGAAAGGAAGATGGCCGAAGTCAATGGTGAAAGAGGAAGGATGCTGTCCCACCTGGGGGGACTCCAGAGCCCACACCGCCAACCCACATATGACAGTAACATCGGTAACGTGTTTTCTTATAAATACCATTCGAATGTGTGTATTTAAATAAATGCCAGTTCACAACTGTAATTTTGAGAAACGGTTCCAAAACCACATTCCAGCACATTTTCCCATTAAAAAAAATAATAGTGCTAGCTTTTAACTTCATCAGATTCCTTTCATACATCAAATGGCTGGCTACATAAGGAGCATTTTTTTGGAGCTACTCTATAAACTTTATGTGGCTCTAGGCTAACTAGAGAATTTTAAATATTACCAGGAATGAGTGAAACTAGTTTACAAGGAGTATATTGGGAACATGACAAGATTCATAGCTGCTGCATTGTTTTGTGACTGTGGAATGACATTCATGGAGGCCACGTAAATGTCACCCCCTGGAGTTGTACCGTGTACAATGTGTGTGACCATATGTCGAGGTTATAATGTTTTCCACGGGAAGTCTACTTTTACCTACACTCCTGTCCCAAGCTGTCATCTCCTGACAGGGAGTCCTGTCCTATTTGTTGTTTTTTTTTTTTCCAAATATCTGTAAAGAATTTAATACCTTTAATTATTTTCCAAATTGGCAGTAGGGAATATTGATGTGATAAGCATTCTGAAAGCAAGTCTTATAAAAGCACATCTCACATGGTCGTTTGTTGCTAGAAGAGTCAGTGTCTGGCCCTGCACAAAGAAATTATATTAATTGAACTGGGAAACTTCAAAAACAGTCTGAATTTAAGGAACTACATTTACTGGAGTACAGAATAAGTTATTCAACTTAATTCTTTTAAAATTTCGTAGCAATATATTAAGTGGCATTGTAAATTTTGTGTGTTTACTGATATCTGTGGGGATAAATCATTATTATTTCCAAGAATAGAAAAAAGAAACACCACTTCGGTCCGTCAACTTCAACAGCTTCCTATTCCAATCTCCATAAAACTGCTGGTTCATTCCTCTCCTTCCATTGGACCCCATTACAGACCCCACAGGATCTCACCACTACTGCTATTGCATCTTAATTGTGTTTTAATCATTTTTTTTTTCAATCCCCCAACCCACTGTAGTGTCAGCAAGCTGCTGTTGATCTGGAGAAGTCCTTTGTTGCCAATCCCATCGAGCTGCTCTCTGCAGAGAACTGCCCCCTTTGAAGACCTGCCCCGGTTGTCTTTGTGTGAGCTGCTACAGTGAAGGAATAGAGAGGCATGCCTTAGGTAAGAATTTTTGCAATGCCTTTTCAAAAGGTATTTGTACACTTTAGTAGTCATCATAGATTCTCTGCTGACCTAAGAGATTTGCAGCATTATAAAGGCTGTGGCAGAGGCGAAGAATATTCATCAATCCTTTTCTTCTTTTGAAACAGGCCCGAAAAGGAATGACTTGTGGGCAAATATTGATTTCTTTTCCCCAAGATCAACTATTAAGTATAAAAGGACACCTAAACATGAAATTGAAAGGTTTCCATTGTTAAACCAGGGCGGAAGGCAGAGAAGGAAGACTGTACTTCCCTACCTGGGAACACGAAGGGTAAGGGACAAGTGAGAAATGTAATGCCTGTGGCACTTCCTACTAAAGTCTTTTCTGGAAGCTGAAGGGAAATAAATGAAGCAATTTAGGGCTGTGCTTCTCAAACCTAACCCTCGTGCATGTGTGAGTCACCAGGGATCTTGTCAAAATGCAGATTCGGATTACAAGGCCTGGGTTGGAACCTCAGATTTTGACTTTCTGACTCGCCTTCAAGCGAGGCGAGGCTGATCCTGCTGGTCCAGAGCTCACTTGGGGTACCAAGGTTTCAGCCACTTGCAACTGACCATCATGTCGTCTAACAGCCAACCACGTTCTTTCCAACAAAGTTCTTTCCAACAAAGAAAGGGCAAAAGCAGGCACTGATGTCTCATCTGCATCCCCTGCCTCAAAGAATAAAAAAGGGTGAGGAGCCCCCCAGTGGCGTTCTCTGTCCATAAAAAGATCACATCCACCTGCCTGAGAAAAGGATTGAGGGAGGCCATTGGGGTTGGTGTGATGAGTTCAGCAATCCCCCGTGCTGAGCGTTGGGGGCACTTGGTTTGGTTTTCACATTACCAGCCTCAGTGAGGTGGAACAGAGGATTACAAAGGGATAAGCTAAATGGCAATTGCAAGTGTATTGTGTGGTCACCAGCACCTTTTCCATCAGTATTTTCCATTTCTCCAAAGCCATATGGAGCACTTAATCTATTTAGGTGATTTCTTAAGAGAGAATGAACAATATGTGTCCCCAAGTGGCAAGTGTAGTGAAAGTTAAAAACGGTATTTTCTTTTATCCCAAAGCCTCTGAAATGTTCACAGATCTTACTATTATCATAAAAATAAATGACAATAGGGATTTAGTTCAGTTAGAAATCATCCTGCTCTTGTCCATATTGCGAAACTTGAAATAAAACACACTGCCTTCTAGCCCTCAAGATCAGGGGAGGGGGGAGTCCAATATGAAAGCTCCAAATAATCTATGGTTTGAAGAGCGGGCTGTTTTAACAGAGTTCATGGCCAAAGACTTAGAAGAAGAGGAATTTCAGATCCAATACTAAAAATAGTAGATTTATGCTTAGATGGGTTTGTTTCTTCAAAGAATGCTCCATTGATCTTACTGAAATTCTTCCAGGTGAGTTACTTGCTCTGTCCAAAGAGCAGCTGCTGTCTAAAAAATAATAAGGTATTTGTAAGCTAACAGTTCTGTCTAGGTAAGTCAGAGACTTGGGCCAAATTTACAAAGAAACATTTTTCACTGACTTTCCAAAAACATCTATCAATGTTATAAGTAAAAATTTGAAAGAAATTAAACAAAAATATTCAAGAGCCAAGTGTGATGGTGCCAAATTTATGTTAAAGGTCTGAGTCGAGCCTAATTAGAAGGATAATGGTCAAACACAACGGGGCTCGATTTAAAATATTAAGGACGATCTAATTGGTGAGCTGAGGAAGTGGTCACCTATATAAAATGAAAGCATTTCTAGGGACTGACTCTTCCTCTGTCCCAGCCCAAAATACCTTTTGCCTAAAATCCCAAACTAAATACCCTATTGCTGTTAATTAGCATCCATGGGAAATACACATTAAATTGTTTTTGATTCCTTGATATATTTGCATCAGTTTGATTGTTAGGGCTTCCTTCCATTAGCTAGGCATGGATAGATTCTGTTTTCACAAAGGGATTGAAAGGAGTGGCAAAGGAAAGGCCGGGTCCAGAGCCAACTCAGGACAGATTAGCAAGCCATCCAGGGGTGGTGATAAGGGCATTCAGGTATCCGGGGGCTTGAACACTAAATTGGCCCTTTGCCAAAGGCAAATTTAATACTTTTTGTATTTCTGCCTACAATGGGATGAAAGCAATCACAGAATGCAGGCCAAAGCTGGCGCTACACACCTCGAGCTAAATGTACGTGGAACTTTTCAAAGAGTGGTTCTTTTCAGTTAGAAGCATAAAAGGACTGACATGAATTGTTTCACAAAACTTGAATAAAACAACTTAACTGAATATTGTCAACCCTATCCATAGTGGAGGCATTCATAATAGACAGGAAACAAAGTTCCTAATACCCAGGATCACTTATGCACACATAGGAAACATGTTTTCCCCTCTGGCAGGATAGCATTTCTGGTATTAAACAGCTGTTTTCACCTCCCCCTAAAAGTGGCTGTGATTCACCCTCCTTCAACTTATCCAGCCAAAACCTGTCAGGAGTTGCTTGAGGCTGAAAAGTATGCATGTTGCTTTTTATGTAAATGGAGGGGGAATGGGTGCCACAGGTAATGCTGTTACACACAAAAAAAGACTTTAAATGGATGCCAGAAACAAATTCTCCTGGTCCTCTGAGTCTCTTTTTCTGCTTAACCACATTGCCCCCACCCCCAGGTGTCCTTGATGCAACTCTGAACATTCTGAGAATGATTTTCAAACCCAATACATTTCGAAAGTGTGGAATGGATGCCTCTGTGAAATAGAGATGAGCTTGAAAGAAAAGATGAAATTTGCACATGTTCCTTTTGCAACCAGGGCTTTCTAGTGAATTGCTTGATTCAGAAGATAATTCTTCCTATTTTTCAGTGTTTGAAGTGTAGCATGTGCTCAAGCAGCTAATGGATCTGTTTCTGGCCACAATGCCATCTTTGAGATGCAAAGCTTACAGAGTAGGCATCAGATTGACCTTTGCTTCCCAACTGCTCTTGATCTCACTGCATACTGATTTGTTCTTCCAGAAAGAGGAAAGGCATAAAGGTTAGGCAGCTCAGCACAGATTAAATGAAAACAGAAATAAGTTTTTATTTTTATTCGGATAAGTGACCAACGTCTTTCCAAGGCTTCAGAATCTGTCAGTCATATATTACACACACACGCACACGCACACACGAACACACCATCCTTGAACCTTTCTAGGCACAGAGGATAAAAGAGTAAGCAACACAAAACTTCCACCATCACGGAACTTAACACTGCAGGGAAGACAGACAATAAAGAAACCAAAAAATCCTGTGTACATGTAATGCAACATTGTGTAGTAATAAGCACTGTGAGTTGTAATAACCCTGGGCAGGGGGATCAATGGGAAGGTGGAGTGCCTACCCACAGTAGGCCCATCTGAGAAAGTGATATTGGAATGAAGACTTGTATAAAATTCGAGAGCAGTCCTTACAGGTATCTTGGGAAAGAACTCTCCAAGCTGAGAAAATAATGTGCTCAAAGGTCCTAAAGTAGCAACAAGCTAAGCAACAAGCAATTTTTGAGGAATTGAAGAGCCAGTGTGGTAGAGCTGAGAGTGTGGCAAGAGATGAGATTGTGTGGACAGGAAGAGGGCAGATCCAATGGAGCCTTGAAGACCATAGTAAGGAGCTGGGTTTTTATTCTGATTGAATGAATCCACTGGACGATTTTGAGCAGAAAAGGGACTTACATGTCAATCAGATAACTCTGAAGCTCTTGACATAGTGTGGGCAAGATTAGAAGCCAAAGAAACCAATTAGGAGTTTAAATGGGGGTCTTGGACTAGGAAAAGTAACAGTGAACACGAAGAAACTGATTAAGTCCTAGATATATTTTGAAGTTAGAGATTATGCATTTCCAATATACTAAATATGAGGTTTGTGAGATAGATATCAAGGATAACTCCCAGTTTTTGACTTGATTCATTTTGTGAATGATAGTGCTGTTTACTGAAATGAGAACAAGAAATGCTTGGGAAAAATGAGAATCAAGAGTTCCCCTTTGAAGATGTTAAATTTAAAAATGCCTTTTAGATATCCAGGGCAAGATGTCGAGGAGGGAATAGATATACAAGTGTGGAGCCCAGAGGAAAGGAAAGGGCTGAAGATGTAAATTCAGAACCGCCCTGATATAGCTAATATATAAAGCCATAATAGTGAGTGAAATCACCTAGAGATAAAGACCAGGAAAAGGAGAAGAAACCGTGAAGAGGCTGAATCCTAGAGCACCCCCAAAATCGCTAGGTCAGAGAGAGGTGAGCCAACAAAGAAGAATGGGAAGGCACAGCCATTGCATAGGAAGAAAACAAGAGAGTAATAGAGCTATCCAAACCAAGTAAAAAATAGACTTCCAGAGAGTAGACATGAAAAATGGGATCAAGTGCTACTAACAGGTCAAGTGAGATCAAGGTTGAGAAATGCCCATGGAATGTGGCAAGATAGAAACCATTTGTAGCCTCAGTAAGAAGGATTTCAGTGGCATGCTGGAGATGAAAGCCTGAAGTTGAAAGAGCCAAGGAATGAATATATAAAACATAAAACCTTTTCAGTGAGAAAAGAAAATGCCTGAGAGGGGATGTGAAATCTGAGCGAGAGTGGGTGACTTTGTCAGGGGAGATTTTAGAATATCTTTGAATATGGGTAGGAATGATTGTAGAAAGAAAGAATGATGCCCGAGAAAGAGAATGTAATTGCAGGAGCAAAGCCCTTGAGAAGGAAGAAGGGATGGGATCCATGTAGACTTGGACCTTGGAAGAAACAGGACTGTTCATCCGTTGCAATGAAAGGAAGGCCAAGTGTATGGATCCGGTGCCAAGGGGATCTGGGATGGCGGAAACTGGCAGAAAATCTCTTGTGTTTGTCTTTATTCTCTTAGTGAAATAGCAGGTAAGGTCATCAGTCCACAGTGATGTAAGAGTATCAAATGCTAGGGGAGTGAGAGAAAGCATGGGAAACAGCTTCTCAGAGTGGTGGAGTTGGCCAAGGGACCTAACAGCCCTCCAGGGAGTGCAGATTGGTAGTCACAAGTTAAGTAACTCTCTGCCTCTTACTGCTTCCCCCGTACTGCTGAATGGGAAATTTGGATATTATCTCTATATTCTTTTTTTTTTTAAAGATTTTATTTATTTATTCACAAGAGACAGAGAGAGACACAGGCAGAGACACAGGCAGAGAGAAGCAGGTTCCATGCAGGGAGCCCGACATGGGACTCGATCCCAGGTCTCCAGGATCAGGCCCTGGGCCGAAGGTGGTGTTAAACCACTGAGCCACCCGGGCTGCCCTTAAAAGAACATTTAAAACCAAACTTTCCAATGTAACTTTAAATTCATAATGGCCTTTATTCTCATTTCCGTCTATACATAAATTGTTCCTCTTTGAGCTGAGAAGGTCATTTTCTTTGATTCAAAGAGCACTGTACCATCAGGAGACCTACTTCTAATCTCTCCAATTAGCAAACTGTATGATCCTAAGCAATTATTTAATCTCATTATAAAAGAGACGAGGTTACCACACCAATATCCTTTCTTCCCTTTTGACCAGTAACAGGATTTTTGATTCTTAGCTGAGCAGAAGACTCCTCAAATTAAAACTATGTTTCCAAACTTCCTTTGCAGCTATGTGTGATGGTGGAATTAAGTTAGGGCCAATGCAACGTAAAGAAAAATTGTATGAGGCAGGTTCTAGGAAACTCCCTTAGAACATGCCATGTACTCCTTATCTGCTCTTTCAGTCCTTTCATCATGTTAGCTAGAGTTCCAGCCATCATCTTGAACCATCCTAAGAAAGGCAAAGCAGCCAGGTAGAGAGAACCTGAGTCCCTAGCAATTCCGTAGAGCCCCAAACGTCCAGCCTTCTGCAATGAGAGAGAGAGAACTGTCTATCATGCCATTGAACTTAAACATGACCAATAGACACTCAACCTCAGCTTTCTTTTCCAGACTAAAGCTACTGTCAGGTTTCCTGTGCAAATGAAAAATTCTCACTTGCAATGTCATCTCTTTGTTTCAGAGGTCACAGAAATAAAATCTACAATGGCTAGAATGCAAAATTTCTGGCTTTAATCCCTTCATTTAATGCCATCCTGAAGCTCGTTTAGCATTGCCAAGAGGATTTCTATCCAGAGCTTTAACACCTCTCTTCACACTTACATTTCCACAGAGGTAGGCGATCACAATGCTTGATCTCTCTGGTTCTGACACCAGGATTAGTCTGGTATGTGGAGCAAAGAGGTGCTGCCGAGAGCTTCCTACAATCCTCTGGAACCCTCACTGTGCCCCACAATTTCAATGGCTTGAACAGTCCACTGTACTATGCAGAATGCAAAAATTGAAAATGATAACTCTCGTGAAAAGTTTCTCCCCACATTATGTTTATTTTTATTTCGTCTTGCTTTTCTGAAGAAAACAAACGGTATCTGCCCAAAGAATTTATTAATTAACCCGGGGCACCTTTATTTTTGTGTGTAAAATGCTACTACCAAAAGAATAGAAGGAAATAAGCCAGACAAAAACAATTATTTGAAACAAGGCTTGTGAAAATTATGTCTTTAGGAAATACAATTTTGAACTTACTGCGATAATTTGTAAGCAAGTTAAAAAATTTTTTTTCTGCATTCCATCATTATTAAACTGGAGTAGAACTTTTTCCCTTGAGTTATCATTTATTAAAAATCTCCCTGGATTTTCAGGCAATTTGGGGAAATGTAACTTGTAAGAGAAAAAACTTATAGAATATAATGTTTTAACAAAATTTCTCT
Source organism: Canis lupus familiaris (assembly GCF_011100685.1). NCBI lineage: Eukaryota > Metazoa > Chordata > Mammalia > Carnivora > Canidae > Canis > Canis lupus. Next base: position 4,762,245 of record NC_049240.1, on the reverse strand, counting down.
TTTGAAGAAGCAATTGAGCCTTCTGCACTCTATGCAAATAGCGTTGAACCAACAGAAAGTGCTGTAAAAGCTAGCAGTGGAAGTCTGTGTCTGTATTTTCTTTTGATCTCTCTCTGGATTTAATGCCCTCATGAAGCTCGAATGGAATATATGCAAGTCACAGCATGGCAGAGGGATAATATATTTCCCCCTGCTTCGCTGAGCATGAGTTGTGTATCTTGCCATCTTGAGAGTCCACAGTGCAGTACATTTATCCCCATTAGAAAAGCTCACTCCAATAATATATGGATGCTGCAGCCACTTGTGACAAATATGTAAAATCATAACCTTATACATTCTGAAGATGGGGTGCATATATGTTGAAGCTATTAAACATGCATTGACAGATTTTTGTTAAAACTAGACTTTCAAGTCCAAAGACTAAGAAGGCAAATCTATTGATGATATTTGTATATTTATGTAGCCTCAGAAGACTCCAACTTTAATTTGAAGATGGAAACATAAAAGCAGTCCTTCCCACTTTGGCCGTATATGAATTCTCTTTGCCCATCCTGAGCAAAAAGCTATTCAGATCAGGGGTGGGTGTTCGTAAGTCCTGCTTGATGAATTTGTGATAATACGTTCAGCTCTTTCTAATCTCATTTTAGGGCCAAAGATCGCAGCAATGAAAGAGTATATATTTTTAAGTGACCAAAAAGTAAGAAAATACTTGTGGTTTGAATCCTAATATTTACTAACGTGTACACTTGACTAAGTTTACTTAACCCAAGTCTCAGTTTGCTCACCTGTAAAAAAGGGAGAATAATGATAATACCTACTTTTTATAGGATTGTATATAAAGGGCTCAGCATACCGCTGGCACTCAATAAATATTGGCTATTTTCATCGTAAGGATTACCTCGGGATCCTCACTGGTATGTCAATGAGGAAAACTCAGCATAACATATGAAAAAGATAAGGTGAGGGAGCTGCCATTAACTGTGATCTCCAGCTTCTCCTATCCTCTCCCAAAGGGTAATAATATGATGATATCCCTCAACACAACTGAGAAACAGACACAGATGCTGAGAACCGCACAAAGGCTTGATAAACCCCCCAAAAGTCTGGGCTCTAAAGTCATGAGATCCAAAATTTAAATCTGTGTCTACATCTACTTAATACATAGGACACCTTTTAGCAACCTTATAGCCAGGACAGCCACAGCCCTGGAGACTAGGGGAGAGCCAGCCATAGGGTTAGTTTTCTCTCCTCTAACCAGAGGTTAGAGCATTTGCATCTTTCCGATCTCAAGGTTCACATCTCTTGAAACAAATTATATTTAAAAAATCTGTCAATTAGTTGATTCTCTGCATTGACAAGGCTATAAACTCACTGCTCAAATTCTTTAGCTTTGAGGATAAAAGTCCTGGCATGGAAAAATAACATTTCATGCCATTTCCATTAGAGTTAAGGATACAAATACATCACCAGTATTAAAATCTCATAGACAATCCGATTTTTCCTTGTTGCTTGATACATTTCATTATAAACTTACCACCTTATTCAAGCCAATACCCATAGCCTTAAACCTTATAAACATATATATTGAATTCTGGTGCGAGAGAAAGCACAATTATATGCAATAGCAATTACATGGCTAAGAGTTAGGTAGATAATTAGAATCAAGGTTTATCCTTTGTAAAGATAGTCCTGGGCGTCGATCTGCTACCCATACATCACCGGGAAACATTTATTATTCTCTGTTTCACAGGCAAAGAAACTAAGGTTAAGTTACCTGTCCAAATAACTTTTTAATTATGGAAAATATTATTCTTGAGGATTAAAATATCTTTGCAATTTATGAGACTTATAAGACCTGGAAATGCAGTTAAATAAAGTAATATATGTGAAAAAAAATGAAAAAACCCTTATTAAAATAACAAATACCTGTATAGAATTTGGCATTTAATAGATACTCTTAATATACCTATTTCCCCAATTAACACAGCCTAGTCATTAATATACTGTATTATGTTATGAAGTCATAATTGCAGTCAAGCAGAAAATAATTACCATCTATCAACTTTCATGTTTTACAAAAGCAAAATTATTTTTCTTTTGTTTTAGAAGTTCCTCAGAACAAATAATAGTTTACAATGGCAACCCTTTCATTTCATAACCCAACCGCCACATGTCTCTATAAAGCTGTCATATACCTTTCTGGGCTCAACTCACATGTAACTGTTTCAATTTTAAAATCTAATCCGAGGGCAAATCCTCCTGATTCCATTGTGAACACCTGGTACGAACAACAGTGAAAAATAGTGGGTCTTTTTCAAATGTATCTCCACGTGCAAAAAAAAAGCCTGATTTTACACATCTCTCAGATCAGACTTGCAAAACAATTCATTGCAATTAATTGATGTCTGCAAACCTATACTGAACACCCACTCTCACGTGCATTGTTGGGCACTGTGCTCCCGGAGGTAAGCAGCCCTTAGGGCAGCTTATATATCATTGGAGAGCAATACAAGTTAGGGACACAAATAAGTAGAATGCAAGGCAGAATAGGAAAAAAAAAGCCTGAAAGAAAGATAGAAAATAATTACAAGTTTCAGAGGCAAGGCAGCTCGAGATCATCTAATTAGATATATTGACATCATTGAAAAGATGTGACGTAAAGTTGGTACAAGTCCATCCAACAAAGATGGGGCGGGCTGGACATTCCTGACCTAAGGAATAGTGTTATCAAAGACTCTAATACACATGGTGTTGGGAAAAGCACATGGCGTTTGGGAATCAACAAGAGGTCCTATTTGCTTGAATCAAGAATAATCTTTGTAATGGACTTTATTGTTTCTGCTACCCAAGTTATAGTTTTATATTTTAACAGATACATGCAGCAGTGCAACTATTAGCACAATCAAGAATATTTCCATCACCGCCAAATTCTTACTAATGCCTATTTACAGTCATTCACTCCCAACCTCTGACCCCAGGCAACTGCGAGTTGCCTTTCTATCACTATAGATTGGTTTTTCTCATTCTAAAATATTATAGAAATGCAATCATACAGCTTATACTCATTGCATCTGGCTTCTTTGACTCAAAATAATGCTTTGAGGTCAGCCATGCTGTTGGGTTTGTAAGTAGTTTCTTTTCATTCCTGAGAAATAGTTCCTTATATAGATGTACTACAATTCATTGATCTACTTTCCTGTGGAGGAACATTTGGGTTACTTGAGGCTTTTGACTATTATGAATAAATCTGCTAGGAACATGTGTGTACAAATCTTTTGGAAGATATATATTTTCATTTCTCTTGGGTAAAAATCTAGGAGTGGAATGGCTGAGTCATTCCCAACATAGGGAAAAGATATGTTTAATCCTATAAGAGATATCCAAGCTGTTTTCCCCAAATGATTATATCCCTATATTCCCACTAGCAGTGTGTGCAGGCTCAGGAGTTCCACTTCCTCACCAGCCAGCACTCAGTATGTAAGTCTCTTTAATCTTCACCATTCAAGTGGGTACATAGAAGTGTCTCACCGTGATCTTAATTTGCCTTATCCTCATGTCTAAAGATGTCGAGCACCTCTGCATGTGTTATTGGCCATTCCTACATCTTCTTTCATGAAAAACCTCTTCAAATCATGTGCCCACTGGGTTGTTCTCTTGTATTCTTCAAAAAGGAAATCTTCTTCCTGGTTCATCCCGTGTGATGCGATTCACTACGCACTGGATGACCTTACTTTCCGTCTCTATTTAATACATCTTTTAAAATCTGGCTCATAGATCCCCTTCCCTGCGTAGCTTCTTCACCAACCATTCCTTTCCCTGAGCTCTCATAGAACTTCACTTCCACGTTCCACTCTAGCAGCATGCATCATACCACATCATAATTCATTGTTACTGGTCTCTATCTATCCCCAGACTAGGAGCTCCTCAAAGTTTCAGGATGAGTGTTTTTCTTCTTTGTATCTGCCTGGGACTTAATACAGTGCCTACCACATTTAAGTATTCAGGCTCACTCAGATGATTCCTAAGAGAAGGAATAGCAACCTATTCAGGCAACCATCATGGATGGGTAAGGGTAGGTTCAGAATACTGGGGGAGTCACTATTTGTTCATTCATTTAACAAATATTTCTTGAACTCTTGCTATGTGCCAGGCACCTCAGATGCTAGGATACAGAGCTAAACAAGCTAAACAAAATCTCCACCCCAATGGAACTAAGCCTACCTCAAAGGAGACTGAATCATTCATCAAAAGTTAAAATGTAGTGCAGCAAATGCTATGTTAAGGGAAATCTGGGATGCTAAGGAAGCTTCAAGAAGAATCTCTAACCCAGGCTTTGAAATCAGAGGAGAGTTACTGAAGAAGTGATATCTGAGCTGAGATATGAAGGATACATCAGAGTGATTCAAGCTGAGAAACAGAGGAACAGCAGCTCTTGCGAAGGCCCAGAAGTAAGAAAGAACAAAGCTCATTCGGAGAGCCACACTAAATGGGCAGAGATAAAGAGCTAGCTATTGGATATAAGGACTGACTGCAAAGAAAAATGCTGGTGATGATTCCATTCAGTGATCAATAAATACACTGAAGAAAGGCTTTTTACAAATTTTTGTTTCTGTTGTGTGAGAAATTCATCAGTTTTCTCTCATAATCCCACCTCTAACATTTATTGGCTGTGTGATCTTAAGACAGTGGAACCTCCCTGTTCCATTTCCTCATCTTCATCATGGGAATAATAATTTCATGAAGCTGGTGTGACATGGGAGCTAATACAGGTAAAATGCCACGTCAGGGATGAATTGGTTGCTCACCAAATGTTTTCCTGTCCCTGGGCCATAGTTACTCTACATTTGGGGGCAACCTTTTATCTAGGTGGGCCATGGAACTAGTTACCAATGCTAGGTGAGTCCTAGGGGTGTGTCAGTTCCTAGACTAAGGCAATTAAGAGCAGGTGCATCCTTGTCATTGTCTCTCCCTTTCCTTGGGTGATAACTTTGGAGTCCACATGTTGAACACTCCCTGGTAAGAAGCCCGGGTCTCTGAATGACTACATGAAGTAGAACCCCTTTATGATACCACACACCTACCCTCTGCTAACCTGGCTGGACTGTGACATGTGGTGATAAAAAAAAGAAGAGGAAGAAGAAGAAGAACAACAACAACAACAACAACAAGAAAAAGAACAAGAACAAGAAGAACAAGAACAACAACAACAAGAAGAAGGAGAAAAAGAAGGAGGAGAAGGAGAAGAAGAAGAAGAAGAAAGAAGAAGAAGAAGAAGAAGAAGAAGAAGAAGAAGAAGAAGAAGAAGAAGAAGAAGAAGAAGAAAAGAAAACTCAAAAAAATTGTATTGTGTTATTACACTAAGTCCTTGTGGTTTTTTGTTACGGTCCTCTACCCTGCTTCATTCAAACATTTAGCCCAATGTTTAGCACAGAGTACTGAAGAAATGTTAGCTGAAGATCCCAGAATTATTATTTGTGGTCGTATTATTATTCATACATGAGACAATACGGCATGATAGCTCAAGCTCAAGCTCTGGAATCAGACAAAATTGGGTCTGACCCCTCATGCCACACGTACCAACTGTGTTTCCCAGTCACTTAGCCTCCTACACCTCACCTCGCTCATCTATATGATGATGGTGCCTGCCTCAGAAGGTCACTATGAGTATCGAATAAAATAAAGCACATAAATCTTTTGGCACGCTTGCACCTTGCAAGCACTCATTAAGTAGAAGCCACTAATCATATTATCTCGCAAGGAAAATGTGATATTGGGAGGGTTCAAAAATCTGCTGCAGCGTACTCGTTGGAGAGGTCTCTGGGGAGCATATCCCCCTCGTACGTCAACCTCTCAGGAAGTCCAGCATGTCTCCCTTTCTGCTCCAGGACATTGCAAGAGTGGACTGGTCACTCTGGCAACCTGAACACTCTATTTCCTGCCGTCACCCCAGGAATGTTTGTTGCTCTGGAGGTACATCCATAATATTGTCAGGTCAGTAATTACCCCATCTGACAGAAAATAATAATAATAACAATGTGTTAACAGATCAGGCCTCCAGTGCTCATAAATTATTCTTTCTTTCCTTCCTCAGCAAGGATCTTGGGGATGCAGGGGCTTTGAGCTGTTGGCCTCTCACCGCCGGTGCTCCTGGCCTGCTCCGTTTCCCCAGCACCACAAGGCACAAGCAACTCGTGCTGGCACTAGACATCTTTTAATATTTGTTGCCCTCTTTCTGCCTAGCACTTGTGACTCCATCTTGACATGAAGCCGTTTCTGTTATTGCCATTACTAACTAAATAGCCCCTGGACTCTGGCTGGAAAACAGTGCCATAAATTGCTTAGAGTTATCCCATTGCCCGCAAACAAAAAATCCGGGTAGCCTTGGGTCCATTTTTACTTTATTATTTATACGGCCAGGCCATTTATTGCAAGATACTGCCTCTCTCTGGGTTGGAGTAGGCAAATGATTCCATTTTCTATAGGAAATGGTGCAACTCCTAATTCAGGAGCCTCGACAGGAGGCGTGCTTAGGAGGGAAGCATTTGCACATTTGTCGCTGAGAGCAGGAAATCATTATCTGTGCCCTGTTCTTCCTTGGTGCTTGAAACAGAGTGGAATTGAAGAGCAGGGTTTTCATATCTCTTTAGCCATTGGGTCAAGTTACTGCCAGAGAAAGAAAGATGGAGAGAGAGAGCTTGGACAGCACGAATTCATTTTAATGGTCTATTGGTTCCACTTAGTGAAGGCCTATTAATTGCATAACATGCATCTGTATCTGTGTCTTTCAAATAACATTTCTAACCACCTGGGGAACTGCTAAGAAGGCACAGAGGGCTATATAAAGAATGGGTGCAATTAGGCAATTATGATCAAGGATAGAGAAAGATTTGAAGGGAGAGAAGGAGACGAGGCTCCTGTTTCAGTGCTGTCGGGTATTTTTATAGGGGAAAAAAGGCTCTTTAATTATGAAAATCTTTTCTTTTGTAAATTGCTACACAAGTAACACAGAGACGGGGGAAGTAAATTCCTCAGTGAAGGGATCAGGTGTGTTATGGAAAGTAGGTGAGCTAGGAAGTTTCTGATCAAAAAGAAACATTTTTTTTAATTTTGATTTTTTAAAAAACTTGCTAAAATTATATTTTTATTCTCCTTTATTGTTTCATGGTGAAATTCCATTTTAATAAAATTCGGAAATTAAAAACTACTTAGCGCATTTTTAACCCTATGTAGTATCTTGTGCCCCCTGAGAAACCGCCAAGTGCATCTCAGCGGGAGGAGGAAACATCCTGATCTTCCATGAGAGGAGGTGCCAACTAGTGGGCTACTTGTCATTTCCCGACAGCACCATTCATCAAGGGTCAATCATCACAGGCCTATCTCCCGTAACAGATCATGAGGGCACAAGGGAATTTCTTTATACCGTTTTGATTATCTCACCTTTGGAAAAAAGGAAAATAAGTATCTTGAAAATTCTGAAAATTCTGTTTAAGTTTGTTATGTGTTCGAGAAAAGGAAATGAATGGCAATAGATCTTTTCTCTTTGTATCTCGGCGTCCACCACATTTTGCTTCGCTGGGAAGGACAAAGCATCCAATAAGGAGTGCCTCTGCTTCTAGAGCATTCTCAGGTAGAAGGACTAAGCCAGCTAGGAGTTAGCCACCTTCTGACGTGGCCACCCTGACAGAGGCGGATTAGCAAGGATCAGGCTCTTACCCTGATGCTAGAGGGATAGAAAAAGCACTGTACCAGGACCAGAAAGTGGTCTCTGGCTGTAGCACACACTTGGCTCCTGTGGAAGATGCTCTGAAAATCAATTCAGCTCTTTGTCTTTTGGATAGGTGCTCAGCAGTAGACAAGCTGCAGTCCAAGGGGATGCCTGATATGGTGCCCACTGTCAACCAGTCTCAGCCCAGAGAAGGACATCTGGAAAGTGAACATATCTTGTCTTAGGGCTACAGGTGACTGTTAAGAGAATGAGTGGTTGGGTTGGCACCTCCACTTTAATCTTGGTCTACTGTACACCAAAAAAATAGGCCTCCACTTTATTTTTTTGAAGATTTTATTTATTTATTCAGGAGACAGAGAGAGAGAGGCAGAGACACAGGCAGAGGGAGAAGCAGGCTCCATGCAGGGAGCCCGATGTGGGACTCGATCCTTGGTCTCCAGGATCATGCCCTGGGCTGAAGGCGGTGCTAAACCGCTGAGCCCCCCCCTGCGGGGCTGCCCAGGCCTCCACTTTAAAAGTCTAAGTGCTAAAAGGATTAACTAATTCCATTTTCTCTCCTGACAGAGGAGGCATTACAATGAGCTATTGTTAAATGGACCTTCTTAGGGGTCCAGGTCAAGATCCAGGAGTTAAACTGTGGTGATAAGTTCCAGGAAGGAAAAGATAGTGCTCTCTTGAGTACCATCAAAAGCAATTATGAACAGCAACACCTTTGGCATTCAGGACACCAACACTAGTGCACAGGATGTACAATTCAGACTGGAATTGGGGTTTGTTAATGGGATCATCCAGAGACATCTAGAATGATTCCTTTAGTTTATACTGTAAAGCTTAATGTACTATCAGCCAGAGATCACCTCTCTTATCCTACATCATAACTTCAGATCATCAAAAACAGTCACATGACTTTATTATCCTTGCTTCATCAATCTTAGTGTCTTAGAGTTAGCAATTCAAAAATACTTATTAAATAAAACAAGGTAGGATGGATTTCTTAGAGTGACTAGAAATTCAACGGTTTAGTGTATTTCCCCCCACACGACCCTGCTCTGTGTGACTTTGTTAGAAAGGAATGATAGAAATTGGAAATTAACTAATTAGAAAAGAAATAGGCTTTGTCCTCCCACCTACTGCAGGGGCAATCCAAATTGTCATCTTCAAGGAAAAACTTTCCAAAGGCAGTTTGGCTGGCCTTATACACAAGACCAGGTGGAGACTTATAGCTAAGTCATAAAACATAATTGATTAAACAAATATATTTCATGGGTACTAAGTAGTATGCTGGGTCATAGTTTGGTTTAAACCAATCTTGTAAGATATAAATGACTAGGTTTTAACTTCTTATCACTAGGACTCATTATTGATGAGACAATTCACTTATTTTGTCTGCCTGTATATGAAAAGGGGCATTAAAGAGAAAGAAGTCTTCTACCACCCTGTCCTCAGAATCTCAGACTGCCCTGCCCGTTGATTAGAGGGATCCACCTCTACTAGCTAAAGGTCAGAGGAAAAGGAAATAATTAATACTGTTTACATATAAACTTGTGTCAAAAAACCCTTTCCTAGGGAAAAGATAAAGTCAAACAATGCGGACTAAAAAATACTGGGAAGAAATATTCCCAAAATATTCCATAAGAATTACATCATTCACTGTCATTTAATGTATTAGGATATTCAAAGCCAGCTCTTCACTCATTGAATCATGTCCCCAAGGAAGGGCTTTTTCACCTTTTCATGGCATGGAACACACAGAAAATAATATAAATAATAATAATATCTGCAAAGCATATTGTAGTAAATACTTAGTTTGAACAGAGATGACCTACAGGGATGAAGACGCACCCCGCGAGGCCAAGGAGATGTGCATTGCAAACACTGTCCCCTTTAGAGGAGTGATCAGCAAACTTTTTTCTGGAAAGGGCCAGAGAGCAATATTCTACTTAGGTTTTGCCTAAAAAGGTTTCTGTCTGAACCTCTCTACTCTGAGGTTGCAGCACAAAAACAGCCACAGACCATACATAAATAAAAGGGCACGGCTATCTGTATTCAGTAAAACATGATTTGCAAAAACAAGATGTAGTAGGATTTAGTCCGTGAACCATAGTTTGCTGATTTTTATTTTCATTCTAAGAGAATGAAATAACTGAGTGAGTTGGCCCCAGGCCTCACCACTTGCAACACACACACACACACACACAACCAGGGAGCTGTATTTGTATCTATGTTGCATATTGAATTTCCATGACAGATACTGTTTAAAACAAATTTTACTTCTGAAAAACAGATAAATAAAACTTTGAAAACTATTTCAATAAATATTTATTATAAAAATATATACCTTTATATAAATATATAAATATATATATAAAAGGATATATATATATAAATATATATAAAATATATATAGAAGGATATTTATATATTTATATATATATATATATATCCTTTGGATAGTATTATTTGACTGAATTCTGCTACTGGTTTTGGGATGGAAGTCAAGGTTCAAATGACAGAAATGCTCGAAGAAACACTAACACCTGGGCACAAAGAAAGTATGTTAAAATGACATCTATTCTTCTTATGGTAAATATAAATCCTTCTTTTTAGTTTCAAAGGGAAAAAAATCTTGTCTTTTATTATCTATATACTTACAAGTACTGAAAAAATCTAAGACCCATGGGATGGTAATGAGCTCTGAATAAGTTGCTTATTACTGTAAGCATGAAAATAAGTTTACTTTCCTAATTAATTAATAAATTTAGAAGCAAATTCTCACGGGATATCTGGGTACAGGGAATGTTTCTGGGAATTTAGGGTGGGAAGGATAGATAAGTGACACTTTCACCTAGTTTTTACCTATCGTTCTTTAAAGAGCTTCCTTTCTAATCCCAAGGAAAACTATAAGCAGCCTTTTCCCTTCAATTTAATTTGTGAGTAGTCATCAAATTTTCAGTTGCAAACATTTAATTAGAGATGCTCACTGAAAATGCAGAATCCGGGACGCCTGGGTGGCTCAGTGGTTTAGTGCCTGCCTTTGGCCCAGGGCATGATCCTGGAGTCCCGGGATCAAGTCCCACATCAGGCTCCCTGCATGGAGCCTGCTTCTCCCTCTGCCTATGTCTCTGCCTCTCTCTATGTGTCTCTCATGAATAAACAAATAAAATCTTAAAAAAAAAAAAAAAAAAGAAAGAAAATGCAGAATCCAATCGTGCATTCAGAAGATCTGAAGTGAGGCCCAGGGATCTGCATTTTTAACAAAGAGCTTGAGCTGGTGGACCGTACCTTGGAAATGATGACATAGATTTCATTGATTTACAGCACTAGGCTCTTACCTTTCCAAAAGGTGGAGGAATAGGATAATAGTATATTCTTTAGACAGTGTTCTCTTTATTGTGATTTTTTTTCCAATGACATGTGTTTGCCTTGAGTGTCTGAAAAATAGTTTCTTTCTTGTTCCATTCATTGGTGTTCACTGACGCCTACTCCTAAAGGACGTGTTTTTAAAGGGTACAGGAATACAACTACACACAGATATGGTCTATATTTTAAGGCAACACTTGGTTTGAGACCTTTATCCGATGTCTTTGGGGAGTTGAGTTCATATTCAGTTCTAAACGTACCAACCCCCAGTAGACATGAGTGTTGCAGTCAACCGAGTTGAGATTATTGTACAAAGACATATTTTTAGCCAGTTCTTGTATTAAAAGTTTCTTGTATTTTGTTTTCATGAGAGGTATCTCCTGTAGCTTCTAGGTTTAAAAAAAAAAAAAAAAAACAAAAAAAAAGGAATCACAGGAACCGGAAGTATTGATCTGATTTAAAATGGGGGGGAAGAAAAGAAATACAAGAGAAAAGGAGCAAATATGATCAGTATGCCAAGCGCAGGCATGGTAATGATCTGTAAACATTTAGAAAATATAGTAAACACTTCCTTAGGAGGAAAAGCCATCATTTAGTTGAGTACAGGGTACAAAGACAAAGAGAAATGGGTCCCGATTTCTATACAGTTTTCTGTCAAACTCAAAGTTGCTGATTACATAGTTTCAGCCATTTTTAAAAAGTGGTTTTTGGCACACACAAGTAAAGCTCTTAACTAATCCAGGACTGCTGATGTGAATGCAGCAAGAGTTTATTTACAATTAGGCCTCACATTCCCAAAGGTAAATCCATTTTTAAAAATCTTTAGGAAACTTACCTCTGCAAAAACGCTGCTCTCCCCTCCCCCAAGGGTGTCAACTTGGGATGGGTGAATCAAATAAGAAAGTTGCTGAGTAGCACAGATATTAGTAAATATTTGCAACTCCCACAATTTCTGCTTTTTTAAAAGCTTACAGGTTCGATGCTTCCCTTTCAGCAAACCACGTTAGCCAAGAAACCCAGGAAACACTGAAACTTGCTGGCTTGGAAGATAATTCACATCCCAAGAGTAAAAACTGCTACTTACCCACTCTCATCTCCAAGCCACGAGCTGCCTTTGCAGCTGTGTTTCAATACTGATTCGAAAGATCACTTGCCTCTTTCTTCTTCCTCTCCTCCTCAAGATTTATTTCCTTAGAAAAATCAGTTCTGCACCATACTAATTTCTGAGACTATGTCTTTCGACCTTACCATGGTATTTTTTTCCTCGTTTGTTTTACCACATTATGTCTTACCAATAAAAATGGACAGCTCCCCAGAAAAGAACTTGTTTGAAGTGGTGTCTGGAAGAATCAAGTGTTTGTCTAAGGATATTTCCATGCAATGGGAACCTTTTGAGGATGGTCTGCAGTGGGTGATCACCCACATCACCAGGAAGAAGAGCAGCAACGCACAATCTCAATACCCATCTCAGACCTACAGAATCTAAATCTTCATTTTGATAAGATCTCAACATATTTTGTATTTTTGAGATAAATTTCTAGGCACAAGATGAAGCCACTCCTACCCAAGGTGCCACATCAGCAAACCAAAACTCAGATACCTTTCACGTCCCACCAAATGCTCTGCTTGACCAAAAATTGTCTATATCCAGTCAGCCAACCCCTAAACACCAAGCCAACTCTGGGTTCTATACTTACTTTCTTGTTCTTCTCTCCCCAAACAAAGTTGACTATGTGATTCCAGCCAATCAGATATTTTCCATTTTTCTCTTCCTTGTTCTTTACTCTTTACTATTTATCCTATAAAGCCTGCCTGCCTTCCACCCCATGTGGCAGTACTCTAGGTGGAGTCTGTCCACTTTGTGAAGAATTGAAGTTTGTTTGTATCACCTAAGTGGTCTTCTTTAATCGTTTTTTTAAACAGTTTATGCTTTAAAGTTTGAAGAGCAATTCTTACTTGAGCAAGGAGTATGGAGATGAGCAGGAGAGAATCAGAATCACCAGGAAAGGTGTTCCATGTGCACATCTAGCTCACATTGCTCCCAGGATTCAGATTTTGCCATTTGCCATGCCTTAAGAGACTGCCCTCCATGGAGTGGGTGGAAAACGTGCTGGGGATATTTCTCCCATGTTTTTCCTAGTGGGGAGAGTATTAGGGTGCCACACAGCACTCTAAGGCAGGCCACATAGATGGTAAAATCCTAGAAAAACAACTAGCTATCCTCAACCATTATTTCTCCAGTGCAGAAGGCAGTGCCTAGAATATAACGGTGTTCACTAACAAATTGCAAATGATATCTAAAGAGCCCCAACATCACTAATGAAATATATATACACATTTCGATAACTTGAACAAAATTTCTTGGTGTGGTTAAAGTGAGATTACCTCTCCTTATGGTTTTCATTGTTTCCTGGTGTGGTTAACGTGAGATTACCTCTCCTTATGGTTTTCATTGTTTCTGACCAAGTCTAAACTATTGTTTTGTGGAATTTACCGTCTGTTCCAAATCTAAGTCCCAACAAAAGCATCGTAGAGTTTCGTTAGGCTAGTGACTCAAAGCTACTCTCTGATATCATGGAGTACACATTCTAAACTTTTGAGGACTTGTTTAAACCTGATTATATGGTATTCAAATGGTGGGAACTCCATAAATGCTGCTGGCAGACTGACAAGATTCACTCACCTCTGGCTTGAGTCTTTGTGACTCAGTTCCACCTCAAAGGAAAAGAATCCACAGTCTTCACCATCCATTCTGAAGCTGGGCAGCCTTTCACCAATGCAGAGAACTAATTGCTTCTTTTCTCTGGATTGCATATTGCTTATTACTGGCATGACATTCCAGTACCCAAGAAGCACAAATAGTGATCCCTGAAGCTGCTTTAACCTTTTCAGACTACAGCAACTTGATTGTTCGCCTCATTACACTCTGCAGACCTTGTCTGGGATGACAGCCCGAAATGGAGGGCTCCGCTGGCATCCTTCATTAGCACTTTCTTCACCATTTCTCAGCACAGCAAATGTCCCGGGAGCGCAGGCAAAAAAATTCAGCAACCATCCCTCAGTATTTTAGTACTCTGAGTCCCTGGGCACATTTCTTAACTATTAAATCATGTGTGTGCTTTCAAAAACATGCACTTAATGAGCTTTGCCCACCCCAGCTGGCCCCAGGACAAACCCTTCACTAGAAAATCCCTCTCTATCTGGTTTTCCTATCATAAAGCAGGAACACCAGTAAAAATTGAAAAATTTACAAAGCTAAGATGAGGATATGAAAAGGAAAGCAGTTTCAAAACGGCTGGGAAAGTATCCTGAAATTGCAATTACTGTCCTTTATACATTTTTTTAATTTAAATTCAATTTGCCAACATATAGTATAATACCCAGTGGTCATCCCATCAAGTGCTAATTCCTGTGCTATTTGGTATCAGATACAAAGCTCCAGCTAATCTGATCCCACTGGCTTTGCAGACTCATCATCTCCCTGTATCACCCACAGCAACCACTCCCTGACCTCAAGTCATGAACTGCATCCCCACCCAGTCAGCTACACCTCATTGCAAAGACCCACCATAGTTTTGCATATTTGGATCATCTACCCTATTTGGTAAATGCATATTTGTGTGTCATGGCCTTGTTCAAATAGCTTTTCTATCAACCCTACTTGAACCACAGGTCATTTTTTGACCTGCAAGCCACCTCTAACTTTATTAAAAAAAAATAAAAACAAAAACAAACAAACAAAAAACTTATTCAGCACATATCACATTAATGGTTGACTATGTACATATGTCTCCACCCTAGCATGTAAGATATTTTAGAGCAGGAATGGGCCTTAATCAGCAGGATATATTCCCACTACCCAGCTAAGTAAGTACTTGACTCTGTGCAAACAAGAAAAGTAAAAGCAATCAGTAGTTCATGCCCCAAATTAGAGACATCTTAGAAGACATGTTAGGAAACATTTAAGAGCAAGTAATATGCCTCCATATTTTGAAAAAATGTTATTGATGAAGTAAATGTAAAAATATATACTGTCACAAAAAGTCTAAAAACACAAATGTATGGAACCAGTAGGCCTCTATCTTTTGAGGAGTTAAAAAAGCTGAAAACCACAGAAATTGTTCAACAGGTGTTATCCGTTTGTCTAAACAGGAAGCTGGGGCCCATGGGTGGCCCAGTCCGTTAGGTATCCAACTCTCTTTTTTTTTAAGATTTTTATTTATTTATTCATGAGACACAGAGAGAGAGAGAGAGAGAGAGAGAGGGAGAGGCAGAGACCCAGGCAGAGGGAGAAGCAGGCTCCACACAGGGAGCCTCACGTGGGACTCGATCCCGGGTCTCCAAGTTCACGCCTTGGGCTGAAGGCAGGTGCTAAACAGTTGAGCCACCCAGGCTGCCCCAGGTATCTAACTCTTGAGTTCAGCTCAGGTCATGATCTCAGGGTTATGGGATTGAGTCCCAGTGTCAAACTCCATGCTCAGCAGGGAGTCTGCTTGAGGCTCTCCCTCTGCCCCTCCCCCTGCTCACACTGGGCTCTTTCTCTAAAATAAGTAAATAAATCTTAAAAAAAAAAAAAAACTTTAAGCTAGAAGCAATAATCCCATTAATCTGAATGACTGAAAAGTATCTCAATCCTTCCATGAGCCAGTTTCATCATATGGTTGTATAACCATATTATTTTGTTGAAAATGTTATTTAAATACTAATGTAAGAGTAAGCCAAAGCAAACCAAAAGTTAAAGACTTTTATCATCTTTAAATATAGCATTATAGCAAAAAAAAAAAAAAAAAAAAAAAAAGAAAAGAAGGAAAGAAAAAATAAAAAGAAAATTAGGGTCTAGGAAAACAAGCTGAGAAGATAAAAGTTTCTCTTCAAAAATTTTCTGGGGTGCCTGGTTTGGTCAGTAGGGTTAATGAGCATCCCCCTCTTGGTTTCAGCTCAGGTCATGATCTCAGGGTTGTGAGGCCAAACCCTACATTGAGCCTCAAGTTGAACCCTGCATTGGACTCCACACTCAGCAGAGAGTCTGCTTGAAGATTCTCTCCCTCTAACCTTCTAATGCTTGCTCTGTCTCTCTCTGTCTCTCAAACAAATAAATAAAACATTTTTAAAAATTACCTTTCTGTTAGCTATTTCAATTTCAAATATTTTCTATTAAAAAAGCCTGTGCTGTGTTATCCAGCCATGAGTTCTGAATACTAAGGATATTCTTCACGTAGTCACAGCGCACATTAGAGGGAATATTATTAGCCTAAGCAATACATAGCACGTCCTTTGATAAACAGGGATTAAAACAAAAAGGTGAAGGGAAATTTTGTTCCTTTATGTGCTTTATCTTCTAATTAAACAGCCACAAGGGCATCAAAGAGAAAGCTCTCTTTTTCAGGGAAAAATATGATTCTTGAATATTTGAAAATGTTTCTGGCAAAAACATGATGAGAGGGGCCAAACATAGGGCATGGAGTTTCTAACACTCTCGTTGCTTATTTTTATACCTAAGAAATACATTCTGATTCCGACCCTCTATCCTTATATATGAAATTTTCTTCCTGACATAACTAATATACATAGCCATTTCCTCACATACATCATCTACACACCAGACTATCATAAATGTTTGGAAGGGGTCAAGTTCAGGGACAGAGAGCACAGGCTATGTATCCCAGATGCTCCTTCACTTAATAAATTCAGACATGTAACTTCATCTCTCTTCCTCATTTTCCTCATCTGTAAAAATGGAGTAATACCGTAATTCATTACTTGGAAGACAAAAGCTTTTACATTTTAACATATTTGAAATCCAGAAGTGTCTTACAATTGCTATAGGGCCAAAGGGAAGTTAAGCTCTGAAGATTTTCATGTGTTCCCACCAGGAGAATTTTCTACCCTCCCTGTACCCAGTGTCTTGACCAAGCCATGCAAGTTTTCTTCGTTTACTCTTCTGGATGATAAATTTATTTTCATTTACCCTTATCCTGAGAAGGAGGTCCCAGCTTTATGCAAAGGCCTCCTAACTTGTGACTTTACAATTGAAGACATCTCAGATGTGATGAGCCATCTCAGAGGGCAGAGGTGAGACAATACACGGAAAGAGTCTAGAGCAGTACATGGCACAAAATAAACACTCAACAACTGGCAACTATTATTTCTGTCGTAGTATCAATATCTACTTGTCACTAAACAGACCAACAAGCTAATTACTTAATTCTCTTAATCGACGTCAAAAATGCAAGCATCAAAGTGAAGAGAGAAAGCTATTTGAAATAGCCTTTGCAAAGCTTAGGTGGTCACGGCCTGTGGCTGGCTGTGGCCTCAGTGGGGCAAGACACAGGATTCAGCCTCTTTCTCAGAAATGATCTTGCCAAGTGTTTCAAATCCCTCTGCTGGCTAAGACTGGCTTTGCAGAAAGTGTTCCCTTTTTGTTAATGGAAAAAAGGAATTTAATCTCGTAGAGTTCCTTCCTAACACGCTCAAAATGGACTCCCCGGAGTTCTGCAGATGCTGCATCAGCAGGGCGGGCGGGCGGGCTGGCAAAGACGCAATTCTCCTGGTATACCAAAGACTAGCTCGAAGGTCATGCTACTTTGCTAATTCAGTAAGACATAATTACACTGCAGAAAGCTAGTTCTGTTTTAATTCCTCTTACTGATATACAAAGTTTTTTGCAATTTAAATTGCTTAAATGTCAGGATATTCCCACACATCGCCAGCAGCAGTGTGTCTATATCTCCTCCAAGGCTCAGGATTTGGGCTTGAGACTAGAGGAGGAGCCTGTCGGTATTGGCAATCTACAGCCAATAGCAATATTTCTCTCCCTTTCTGGGTCCAAGCCCTTTTCCTCTGCTGCTTGACTTCAGAATGTGGGAAGCGGACAAGTGACAGTGGATTATGTAATACTTGCAGAGTTGCTTCAATGCCCAGCTCCACAGGCACTTTTCACATGACAGTCTATGTAAACCGTGTCCCTAGGAATTATGAAGGCACGATCCAGGAGGCCATAAATGATAGCTCTGGTCCCAGTAACTGGAACCAAGGCAAGGTCTTCAATGAATTCTTTATAATAAGGACATTCATTTTGACTATTTGATAATGTCACAATTAATATAACCTAAAAGCAAATAAACAACTTGCAACTACTGTTACTGGTTTTAGAATTAGTCTTTATCAAAATTTATTAGTTATCTATATAGCAAATAATTTAATGGATACCATAGTTGAGGCTTCCAGCATTTAAAGTAAATGAGATTTTATTTATAAAGCACCAAACTGGTGTCCACTTTAGTGGTACGAAATGCCAGAGGGTTCTTTAGGCCTCCAGCCTGAGTCCTATCTCTTTTCAAAAATCTCCACAGAAGATCTTCACCTTCCATGATTACCCATTCCAATTATCATATTCTTAAAGTCACAATTCCTTCTTGTTCCATAACAAAATCCATCCTTTTACCAACAAAGTCATTTTTCTGAAGGTGAATCCTAAGAGGAGATAAAGAGGGTTTTTCTTGTTAGCATAAGTAGTTCACAGTTCCAAATTTTGTTTTCTTTAAAGGAATCTGATATTGTGGAATATCTTCTGCCCCAAAATAAGAGTTTCTAAGGCCTCTCTTTGGTAATATTTTCTCTATAATCCTAAATCAAATGCAGTCTTTTCAGAATTACAGTAAACTTCGAAACACTGCTCAAATATAATGGAATATTGCCTATCAAGCATTGACTCTTTGAACTTATGCACAATTTTATGCACTTACTATTTCTCCAGATTATTTGACATTCTGATTCACATAAAAAATACCCCACACCCTAAATCCTTAACTTGGAGTGAATGAAGTCTATGCTACCTAATTTACCTCTTTCAATGTGAAATTGCAAAAGTAGAAAGGCGGTACCTTTTCCTTTTTGGCAGAATAAGTAGGTACCCATGTCAGGGTAGGGGTAGCCCCCATGGCTCAGAAAGAGGTGTCAAAGCCTGAGCTGGGCAAGAAGGGTATCCCCATGAGGGCAGCCTATATGGAGTATCTGAGCTCAAGCAGGGTGAGCTGGGAATCATGTGAAGATCAGCCAGGGATGGGGATTCAGAGGCCAAGAAGTGTGAAGAGGGTGTCCACACTGGGTGATGACCCTATGATGAGTGTCTGAACCCGAGCAAAGGAGGACAGGATCCATATGGGGGATGGCCTGGTACAGGTACCAGACCACAAGTAGGGTAATATGGGCCTCTACCACGTGGAGGAAAGAGGGAGTGGCCTAGTGTAAGGTGTTAGAGCCAAGCAGGGTGAGGAGGGTGTCAATGTGTGAGAAGAAATGGCAGCAGAGGTAGAAAATTGGCTAATACAGGGAGCGACCAAATATGTAAATAGGTAAGGATGGCGGGGACAGGTTTCTCACTATTGCATAGTAGATCACAAATATAGAAAGTAAGAAAACTATAATGACCCTGCAGTACGGTTGTATTGAGTAGGAATTGAAGGTATCAGTATAAACTTGTGTTTTCAACACATAGAAAGAGAAATAAATATCGATACAAATATGTGTCTGAACGTTTGAATATGTGTGCGAGGTGCAGGTGAGCTGGTATTTGTGCTTCTATATCAAAACATACGTATATGATACATACATATACGTAAATATGTGTACGTGTTTTATGCCCTATACATCACATACACACACACACACACACACACACACACACACACACACTCCCTAGGACTGGTAGCAGTGATATGCTGATAGCAATGAGCACACCTAGAGCCTGGCCTCCTGAATACATTCTCCAGTTAAAGGAACCCAGGCTGCTTAAAGAGCTGGAGAGAACTCAAGACTAGAAAGAAAAAGTACAGGATGATCCCAGAACATCCTTTTATGACAGAGAATGAGGAAGTACTCAAAGAACGATGGGGACATACGTCAAAGTTTGAGGCAGCTTTTACTGCCAAATCAGAAATTTTGAGTATCAAAATAAATAATGATGATAATGGAGTATAACCCATTGGATAAAATAGGAAACCATAAGCCCATGAATGAGTGAATTGAATGTCTGATGATAAGTGAGACATTTATGTAATTTCAAAGTAGCTCCTCTCAAAATACTCATTAATTACAAAGGGGGAAAGAGTAATTTTGCAGTGGAGATGCCCAGAAGCACCACCTTCATCAGGTAATAAGGTCAAAATTGGGTGCCACCGCATAAGCTGCAGTGGGAAGAACACAGTATCGCATTTGCAATATCTCTGACGAACATGCATAACTCAAATCATGAGGTAACATCAAACAAACCCATGTCGAAGGGCGTTCTGCAAAATAAAAGACCTGCAATCTTCAAAAACGTCAAGGCCATGAAAGTCAAGGGAAGCGTGAGAAACTATTTCAGACTGAGAGAGACTAAAGAAACATGAGAGATCACTAACTCTGGGAAACAAAGGGTTGCAGAAGGGGAGGTGGGTGGAGGGGATGGGGTAACTGGGTGATGGGCACTAAAGAGGGCACGTGATGAGATGAGCACTGGGTGTTATACTATATGTTGGCAAATTGAATTTAAATATTAAAATAAAAAATAAAAACGAGAAAACTTTTTAAAAAAAGAAATATGACAATGAAATGTAACACATGATTCTGAACTGCCTAATTTCTATCAGGACATTATCAAGATAACTGGCCAAGCCGAGGACAAGATAAGACTCATGTATCAATATTAGTTTCCTCTGTTCGGTTGACCTGTGGTTACGTAGGAGAAAGTCTTCATGGGAAACACACACTTGAGCATTAGGGGGACATGGCAATAGAGCATCCACGGGCAATTTACTCTCAAAAGGTTCAGTAACGAACTACTTTGGACTGTGCTTTCAACTTTTCTGTAAGCTTGTGATGATTTCAAAATTTTTCAAAGTTCTTGCAAAATCAGCTATTTACCAGCACAGGTTGTTTTAAAAACAGATTTCAAACTAGATAATACTATTGAACCAATGGAAAATTTCCTGAATTTAATCTTTGCACTGTGACTATAAAAGGGAATAATGTCCTTTTGCTAAGGAGATTCACGTGGAAGTATCTTGAGGTAAAGGATCGTGATGTCTGACATTTATCTCAAGCAGCTCCGAAAAAGACATTAATAATAAAAATGCACATGCACATACAGAGAGAGCGGGGAGTCCAAGTGTGACAATGCTAACAACTGGTAGGTCTAGATGAAGGATGTATGGGAATTCATTGTACTCTTTCGGAAGCTCTTTAGGTTTGAGATTTATTTTTCAAAGACAACTTTAAAAATAAAACAAAACAAAATCGAAATCATGGGGATCATGATTCCCAATCCTAGCTGCATAGCTGAATCCCCAGGAGAGCTTTACTAACTAAAGATTCTTGACATACACTCCAGTCTTACAAATCAAAGTCTCCAAGGGTTCTTTCCACCTGCTAAGTTTTCAAAGTTTTCAGGGGTTTGAATGCACCACATCCACTGACCAGCATCTGGGACCCATTAATCTGTTCTGTCGCCCTCATTTTATAAATGAAGAAACTGAGGCCCCAAGAGGTGAAGGGACTTGCTTCAGGTCACTCTGATAGGTAGTGGCAGAGAAAAGACCAGAATCGGGCTCTCCTGACTCCCAGTTCAGCTTTCTTTGATCACAATTCATAAATGGTTGACTCTCAGTAGGATTGTTTTTTTAAAAAAAATCTTGATCTTCAAAGCTTTCTCAACTTAAAATGCTGTTGTATTCAACCCCGAAGCTTCCCATGGAGCTCGGCAATGCAGCTGTGACTGTCCTCAGAGCTCAGGGCTAAATTGGAGACCTGGTCTTTGAAAACGCAGACACTGGCTTGTAATCATACTTTTCAAGTCAAAGAGTCAAGTCTCTTAATGTTTGCTGGAGTTTATGGGTTTCAACCCTGAAGGAAATAAAAGCGGTTGGAAGAAAGAATTCGGGGAAGCAAGTAAAGAGCCTTTGTTGATGGAGATAATTTCTGATGAGGCCTCAACTAGCTTGACTGAACCATTACCCCTCCCCTCGTCTCTAGAATGCAGCAGCAGTTCTGTAAAACAAAGAAATCATGCGGGGTTTGCACCGGTACAGTATGGGGAAATCTCCCCGTGCTTCCGACCAAGCACCTCTCCTTAAAAGAAAAAGGAAAAGGATAAATTATATCAGGTTATCCTTTTTATTCCCTTTGCTGAGCCAGTTCCTGCTGCACTGAGGGAACCTTATAATCAGATTTGTGCAAGTATTTTTGTCCGGGCATGCTGAGCTTTGTCAGCATAAAATGTTTATAAACTGCTAACATACAGGGTTGTGGGTTGTTGGTTTTTTTTTCAGTCTATTTGTATGGTTTCATTTAATTTCACTTTTCTCCACCTATAGACCAACTATTTCATTCCCAGACAGAGAAAAGAAAAAAACTACTCACCTTTGAAACCCACTATCCTCCCATCACACAAAAAATCGGGAGATTAGAGAACACAGTTAACATGAGTGTAACTAAAGGAATCAAACCCTGCTTCCTGACAGCCTAAGTATGGAACTCACAACATTAGAAGATTTCTACCCAATATGGATGCACTTAACATAA
The DNA here is from genome assembly GCF_011100685.1 of Canis lupus familiaris. Classification (NCBI taxonomy): domain Eukaryota; kingdom Metazoa; phylum Chordata; class Mammalia; order Carnivora; family Canidae; genus Canis; species Canis lupus. The sequence continues at coordinate 4,739,600 of NC_049240.1, read as the reverse complement.
TCTACTAAATAAGATTGGTAAACATTACCTCTGAGCCAGAAGTAAGGCCACCAGCCTATTCCACTGCCTATTTACCCAGCCATGCTACGATCTGCTAGTAGCCACGCTACTATTAGGTTGGGATATTTAAGGCTTGAGACTGGAACAGTGCCATTCCTTCAGCCAGTGATAACCTACATTTCCAAAAAAGTATTAAAATTCAACCAAATCACCTTCCAGTCATGCAGGTCAGAAGCCTAGGAGTTACCTCTGACTCCTCTCCCTCTTCACTCCTATGCAATAAGTCTCCAAGTGCTTTTCCTTTCTTCTTGGGTCCATCCTCTCCCTTTTGTTTCCAATGCTTGGGCCAATCTCTCAATGTCTTTGTCTTAAACATTTCCAACAGTATTCTGATTTGTTTCCATGTCATTGATTTCTCAGTTTTCCATCCATTATTTTACAGTGCTACTAAGTTAGTTTCTTTAAAAATATAGAATTTATTATGCTATATACTTACTCAAAAGTCTTCTGTGGTTCCCCAAGGCCCTAAAGAATAAAGCCCATCTATTGGCATGGCTTCTCTAGCACCACTCTACCTTTCTACCACATAATCTTCTTTACCTGTTTACGTAACGTGTTCTATTCACACACAAGAAATTATTCATTTCGTGCGTATGTGCTTTGGCACTTCTAGTAACATGATGGACTAAGATGATATCAATGAGCTCACCTTAGAAACTCATAGAAATTCTGAATAAAATAAAACACACACAAACAATTCAAATGCAGAGTGACCACAAAAGAAATCAAAGGTGCAGATTATAGAAACAGAGAGCAATGGTAAATCTAGTACAATAAGCAGAGGATGATGCCCAGAAGACTTTCCACTCCAGACAAGAGCTTGAGAGGGTGGAGACTTTGGTTCTAACATCTATATGTGAAAAAATAGATGGATTCTGGCCTGTTAAAAAAGGAAACTGGCTAAACCCTGAATAAATTGAATAGCCTCAAAGATCTGGCCCGTCTATGGAAATGAGACCTCTGACCTTAGCCAGAGAAAGCTGCAAGGAAGACTGCCATTCAATGGGCCCATTGGGAAAGTAGGGAGGAGTAAGGGTAGAGGCAAAAAGATTCCAATCAGAACTCAAAGTCTGAGCCTCATGCCAGAGGGGCTTGAGTCTAAATATGTATTATCTGTGTTATAAAGAAACCCCAAAATAAAAATTAGTCTATGCTGTTAAATCCATTGAGCCCAGACAGACGCAAATGGAAATCCATTCAGTGAGAATGCTTCCACATTTCAGTGCCCATAGAAACATCCTAGCACGACCACACCACCAACAGAACCCACAGAAGATATAAATTTAAAAAAAAATGACAGATCCCAAGAAAAAAAAATCCACATGACCCAGGGAAGATAGAACAAACAGGAGAGCAGTTCCCTAAATACTACAGATACTAGAACAATCTTATAAAAGGGGGAAGGAGAGGATACAAAGTTCAACCGGCCCTCAAGGGACTAGTCTTAGAAACCAAAGACTATCAAAACCAAGGCAACTACTCTTTGCAAAACTGTCTCATTGAGGAGCTACATACTACCGTGATGTGGCTTCTGACTGTACATTTCTTTAATTCTCGGTTCTTTTCAGATTATCTACTTACATACTAAATACTACCCGCGCATCATCAATAGCTTCTTGCTTCCATTTGCAAATACTCTCCATTCACCCTATAGAAGCCAGTATAGCGTAGTGCTTATAATATCTGCAACTAAAAGTCCTGAGTTTATCCTGATTCTTTCTGCCACTTACTGGCTATATGACCCCAAATTCACCATCCTTTTTTCAGTTCCTCCTGCATAACAGGAGGACGATCGATCGCTTGTATTGAAGAGAATTGATGAAGAGACCCAGTGAGATAGCACTGTAAAACTCCTAGCCTAGGGCCTGGCACAGGGAAGTATTAAACAAATGTTATTCATTATCATTTAGGCTAATTACCTTGCATGCATTATTCTATATCCTTCAAACAATCTTGTAAAAAATATTATTACCTCCCTATGACATATTGGGAAAGTGAGTTCATAGATGTTAAGTAACTTGCCTGAGGTAACACTGCTAATAAGAGGAGAAAGTAGAGCATGAACCCAGAAGTCTTTGACCCCAAAGCCTACATGTCAGCTTCTACGTGATATTGCCAAGTGTACGTAGGACCCCAAAATGTTCACCCTCAACCAAGAGCCTTACTATCTGCTAACTCCACTGATGAATTGCTATGTGTCTCAATGTAAATTCACTTCTTTACTGAACATATTTATTGTGCTTCCTATACTCTAAGCACTGTGTAAGGTGCAGGAATTACAGTAGGGAATAATGCTACTTGCAATCTAGTGAGGTGATCAAACAGTACCTAAGTAAAAATGTGTGTGTGTGTGTGTGCACTTGAAATCATTAAAAAAAAAAAAAAAGCTTTGTGAAAAAAAAAATCATAGGGTGCAGAGAGAGTAATAAGTGGAACCTACCGTAGTGAGGATATAGTGGAAAGGCATCTTCTAGAAGCTAAAATTTAAGCCGAGTCTGAAAGTCCCCAAAGGAGCCAGATGTAGAGTGAGTAGGAGAGTAGTGTCCAAGGAAGGGCATCATGAGCAGAGGCCCTAATGTAGAAATCACCCTAGCACACTGGAGGAATTGAAACAAGGCCAAAGTGGCAGGAGCATAAAGTGGAGGCCAATCAGAGGGATGAGGAAAAAGAAGGATCCCAGGGGCTGGTCATGGGGTGAGTGATGGAGGCATCGGGGAGGAGGGTCGTGTTGTGAAGTTGTTTTCAAGGACAGTGGGAAAGCATGGAAATTCTTTAAATACAAGAATGACATGTTCTGATTATATTTTTAAAACATCCCTCTAACTAGAGAATGAACTTCACAGATAAGAGGCTGTACATAAAGAAACCATGTAGGAAACTATGATAATATGTTCATAGGGCAGCATGGCAGCAGAGAGGAGTGAGCAGACGGGAGACACACTTTCCAGGGGAAATGAAGACCATTGCTGAGAGATTGGACAGATTCTGGTAATAGGCTCACTCACTCAAGACTTAGCCTTATGACTCTTGAGTCCCTGCTTAGTCACTGGATTAGCTTCTTCTGGACTCTGCACCAGCTATGATCGGGGACAGGCACCTGGGCCAGAATCAGAACTAGCCCTTGGAGAACCTCTGGATGAGGCCAAACCCAAGGACAACATTGACGACATTCCCTCTACTCAACCTCCCGCACTAGAGAATGAGCCTCTTGCTGAAAGAGATTTTCATCTTGTCTAAATTGTAACCCCGTATCAATTAACAACATCTGTTACGTAGTACATGCTCAATAAATATACTTTCAATTCAACTAAGTTTCTCAGGACTAAAATCAATGCCATATGACACTGAAGGGCTGTCTCTTTTCTCCCTTATCCCTCTTCATTTGTTCCCTTTCCTTCTCCATGTTCCTTTCTCTTCCACATAACTGGTATTTTTTTTTTTTTACTTGCTGTCAGACTTTACCATTCAGAGACGACCAAAACAAAAGGAAAAAAAAATGGTACAAAGAGAAAATCAGCAGTTCTGTTCAATAATAGCCAATTGTTTCCCTGACAGCATCCAGACAAATAGTCTAAATCACAAATGCATTTGTGACCCTCGTTTTGGAAGGGCTGCTCTAATCTTAGCGACTGGAATTGAACTTCAAAAATGGGTATCAAGGTCTTTGGGGGGCCCTCAATTTGCTGTTCCAACACCCCAGTGGCTGAACTGCTACCATCCTTTTTCATTCGCTTAATAAAAATAACAAGAAAAACCATAATAGCCAAATTTTTCTCTCAAATGCCAATGTAGAGAGCAATCATTCCCCAACTTCAAGGCAGTAAAAAGGCTAGTTTGAACAATGCTTTATTTTTACCTCATTTATTTCTCAATTTTTATCCCTAGATTAGCTATATACTACAGAAGAGGAGACAATACTTCAAGCTGCAGAGTAGTTTAAAGTTGCAAAGCAGATTAAGGAAAGAAGTCTGTATAATCACTATCAAATCCCTGTGTCCATCATCCTCCTCTTATGCCTTTATGTAAGAAAGTCAAAAGGTAGCTTAGATTTAAAATTAAAAAAAAAAAATCACAGCATGACTGCAGATGGGTTCTAGGAGCTCCTTTTTAAAAAACAGCAGATCATGAAGCGGCCCTCATTGGATAAAATCAACTTTGGGTAAAAATTCAGCTAAAATGGTATGGAGACTCAAAGGTTATTATCAATTTATTTCACACTATGATTGCTTTCAGGTTTTTGCTAGACAAAATTTTCAAAAACGTGCAAATTTCACAGTTCTCCATACACCCCTAAGCACTAATCATGCCTAGGTACAAGATGCAGATGTTTTGTAAAAGGGCTAAAAATATATTTCTGTAAATATTGTCCCTTGGGAATATCTTTTATACAACTCAGTTTGAATGGCTTATATGATGACACAACTAAATTCTTCAGCTAAAGATGCTTACATATTTATCGTCTGAATAATGAAATATTTTAATGGCGATAGTCTTTGGGTAGTGAGTGTTTCAATGAATAATATACGTTGTTCTTTCAAAAGAAAAAGTTCTCACGTGCTCACATGAAGAACTGCCTTCTTCATTTTATTCCAAGGTCAATTTAATATGCACACTGAAAATTAAATATAAATAAAATGTAGTGACATATACTTACTGTTCTTATACCATATAAAAATCACATTAATGTCAAATGACAAACGATGTTGTTTTGCTGACTAAATGGCAGGTTTAATGAGAAAGATACATTTTTAGGCCTAGTTCTCATTCATTGTGTCTACAATGTAACTTCAATGACAATAATGCAAAGAATAACTTTTTTTTCCAAAAAAAGTTATCAATAACCTAAAATCTCTGTGTCCTATTCTAGGATATTCAGATCCCACCTTTACACAAACCAGCAACTAAGAAAAGAGGCACTTTTGGTAATTCTATAGAGATATCTTTTTTCCTTAAACATAAGATTAGACTTGTGGCATTATTAAAATTTGAACTGTAGTTGGCATCTGCTCCAATTATGGCAGGAACCAGGAAAAGAAATTTCCTTATTTGTATGTATATGTGTGTCTACATATGTACTTATATACTATTACACTTAACTTCTAATAAATTCTTGCAGAACGGTGTGAACAAAGATGGGATCCACAGAATACATTCACCCCAAACCATAATATGTCACAAATGTCTTTGGCACAGACGCTTTTGAATTTGCTGCCTGCACTAAAACCTGCCACATTATAAACATAGTTGACCCTACAACAACAGCGGTTTGAAATAAGCAAACCGGATTTTTTTATATGGGATTTTTTTTACAACATAGTACTATAAATGTATTTTCTCTTCCTTATGACTTTCTTAATAACATTTCCTTTTCATTAGCTTACTTTAAGAATACAGCATATAAGATATCTAACATATATATTAACACATAAAATATGTGTTGTTTATGTTATTGGTAGGGATTCTGGTGAACAGTAGACTCTTAGTAGTTAAGATTTGGGGGATTCAGAAGTTGCACACAGATTTTCAACTGTGCAGGGGGTCAGTGCTTCTAACTTCATCATTGTTGACCCTTGAGGGTCAACTGTATTTATCCACTGTTTTTCTGTATTTGAACAACTGTAAAAAACAAAACAAAACAAAAACAAACAAAAACAAAAACCCTCCATGTGTACAGTGTGCTAAGACACTATTTAGCTTTTATATGGTATGAAACACAATCATAAATATACACACAGGCAACAACATCACCTGAAACTTACTTTGTCCAGAATGTCTATACTAAAATTTAAATTTATAATCCAAATAAAACCCTAAATTTACAATATCTCCTATGGGATGTCTAGGTGGTTCAGCCAGTTAAGCATTCAACTCTTGATTTTGGCTCAGGTCATGATCTCAAGGTCATGGAATTAAGCCTTGAGTCGGTCTCTGCCCTCAGCAAGGAGTCTTCTTCAGATTCTCTCTCTTTCTCTGTCTCTCTCTCAAATAAATAAAATATTTTTAGAAATTAAATTAAATCAAAAATCTCCTACATAACTCAGATACCCAAGAATCCACTTATATCACACACCACTTTGATAAATACTGGTCTTTTAGAACAAAGATAGTCAACATCTTTTATCTCTTCATTCACACATACTGGAACTGTAGTATTCTTAAAAGGTTCCCGAATAATTAGGTTATTTCCCTGTGGCTCAAAAAGCCTAGTTGCTGAGAGAACTGCCTTTCTGAACAGCCTCCTGTAGCTCCCCAATGAAATCCCAAGCTTCCTCCTGAGGCACAATCACCAGTGACACAAAGGGGGCCATTTTTCTAGTAACCATGCATGCTGGAGCCAACCAGAATTGAGAATTTGATCCAAGTGTTCAATAGGAAGCTCAGGGACATATATTCTTTGCAGTGAAGATTGGTTCTTCTTTGCAGAAAAAGCCACGTTCTTCTACCAAGCATTCAGAACCAGAGGGACACACAAGAAAATGGAGGGAACGCCCACCTATAGAGCTTCATCAGTCATTGTAGGTGACAACTATCAAACCCAGGTCATCCCCAAATCTAGCTAAAATTGTCAGCCACCTCCTGTCAGGGAATCCCAGAAAGTCCATCGGGAAAATCAGTAGTTTCTTTTACTTTGTGAAATCCTCCAAGTGTATCATTAAGGCTCCAGAGGAGAGATTCAAACTTAAGGTATTTATTTTCTTTAAAGAGTTTAGGTGTGAGATGCCTATGCACTGAGGATGAAAGGTTGCATTTATAATTACATAAATTGTGAAAAATTACTGTTGTTCAGAGGCTGGCAGTAAGTGTGGATAAAAGGCTAAGGTAAGTTTTTCTATCCAGAGGTTATTTAATTCTTTCAGCGCCCCTCCCACCAGCCCAGCTGCCGCAACTACCCCCCCCCCCCCCCCGCCCACAGCTTTATAAATTCTCAAATTAGAGAGTCTTAAAACAGAAGCTTCTATTTTGGCAAAGATTTATTAATATTATTTTATGCCCGGTTTCTCATGCCTGGGATAGTTACACATAATGTTTTAATCCTGGCTTGTAAAAAAAAATATTTTAAAAGATGAATTCTTTACACTTGTATCATGTATAATATAATTATAGACTACAGGGTGCTATTTTGGACATCAGGTACAGAGTTTTGTCTTAATCATACTGTTCAGTTCATAGCACATTATTAGCACTGGCCTGTACAAGGCACTACCTTCTTTTATTTCACTCCCTTTTAATCCTATAACCCACTCACATTCCTCTCTCTCTCCCGTTAGCCAACAATTGTAATGTGTTTGATATGTATCTTTCTGTGCATGTGCTTATAGCATGTATATTGTTCATTTTTTTCATGTATTTTATTCTATAAGGTACTATATATTTCAGTCTGGCTATTTCCTTTCTAAGGAAGCAATGTATTGCTTTTTTCTTTTATTTTTTTTAAAGGATTAACCTATTTTAACAATCATTTGATTCTGACTGCTGCTTAAAACTTACTCTGTATATATTCCCATCATGTTTCCCCTACTCCCTATTCCCATGAAAAACTCTTTACACCACTGCAATGAACCCCCTTATACATGTACGCTTATGGATTAGATGACTATAGTGTCCAAGGTAAGTCACTTCTGAGAGCAAACGGAGGCAGTGTTACTTGACCTGCTCAGGAAAGCCAGGTTGTGTGATCATTCTGCTTATGGACCTACGCAGGACCCTTTGGGATCTATGCCAAAGAACAGTGTTCAAATACTCTTTTTTTTTTTTTTTTTTTTTTTTTTTTTAGTGTTCAAATATTCTGATCTAACTACTACCAGATTGCTCACCGGAATACAGTATTAGTCTACATTTTTGTCAGCCCAGACACAATTTCCATTTTTATATTACTTTCTTTGTAATATTGCCTACATACGTGTTAAGATGTTTTTAAAATTATGGAATGTTCTTTTAAAGCAATGTCAAGCAAAACTAAGCCAAATATCTAAACAATTTTAAAGTCATAAAAAATAGAGGAGTCTGAGATATAGCCAGGAGCCAAATGAATTCTCAGAGCCATACATGCATTTCTTTGCACAATTGATATTCTCTGCACAAAGGTGTATTGATAAAATCTTATATATCAACAATACCAAATCTTTTCTTCCATGAGGATACACTTGACTATATTCACATTTGGAAATACTAAGATTATTTGTCTAAGATTCATAATATATGCCCAAAAGCTGTGAAATCATTTCTTTATCTCCCATTGAACACCACCCAACAATGTATTAGAACACTAGCTTTGAGGGGCACCTGGGTGGCTCAGCCAGTTAAGTGTCTGCCTTCTGCTCAGGTCATGATCTCTAGATCCTGGGACCGAACCTCATGTAGGGCTTTCTGCTCAGCGGAGAGTCTGCTTCTCTCTTTCTCTCCCCCTGCCCCTCACCACTGCTCATTCTCTGTCTCTCTCTCTCACTTAAATAGTTTTTTAAAAAAATACACTAGTGGGCAGCCCAGGTGGCTCAGCGGTTTAGCACAGCCTTCAGCCCAGGGCATAATCCTGGAGTCCCCGCATCGAGTCCCACATCAGGTTCCCTGCATGGAACCTGCTTCTCCCTCTGCCTGTGTCTCTGCTTCTCTCCCTCTGTCTCTCTCATGAATAAATAAATAAAATCTTAAAAAAAAAATGAACACTAACTTTGAAAAACATTGCGATTTACTTCAATATGTAAATACACCATGCATAAGCCATCCTATATAAGAAAACCTTCCAAGCTACTAAAGTACCCACACTTCACTTTAATTCTAACTATACTTCCACATGTGATTCAAAAGCACAGCCAAGTACAGAAACAACTGTTTTAGAATACTTTCTCCGTACCACCATCCCACTCCACCCTTCTCTATTTTTATGGCTTCCTTGGATAAGGATTTCGTTTGCCACCGTTTGTTGTATGGAATCTATGAAATACAGGAATTTTTGTATACAAATCCAAGACTTGCTATAGTGTAGGGTTACCATGAAATCTGGAATTACTGGAAATGTGTGAGTTGTTCATTGAAAGTGTTATAGACTCAGGTGAACATAAAAAATGTCAAGGTCCAGCAATATAAATATTAAAGTGTTTCCTGGTCCCCTGAACACTTTGACATATGGTGGGTTATGATGATGCGAGAAAGTAAGTAGAAGAATGTCAGAGAAGATATTGAAATATTAGGATGTATGGCATCTTGATAAATGTTTCCTTCTTTGAAAAAAACCTGGAACATGATGTATTATGATTGGTGCACCAGTCATCATGGAGGCAATGACCTCTCTTACAGTCTGAACCAGACCAGCCTCTCTTCTCTATATTATTCAGAACCTTAAAGGGCCATAACAGCTACTATAAGAGGGTCCAAGCAAGTATGAAAAATAGGTATAATTATAACATTTGGCAGTAGCAGGAAAGACAAAATTTTGCTCCTGCTTTGCGACACTAAAAAGAAAATCAGATATTGTTTGTTTGTTTGTTTGTTTGTTTGTTTTTTTAATATTGCTAAGTAATGAAGCCACAGCATCCTCTCCCTGCTTCTCTCTCTCATCCTGGTTACACATCCTTGACCTCCGCCTTATCCTTCGCATGCTTCCTTTTCATTAGCCCAAATCACAATGCCACCTTTTAGGAGCAGCAACTTCTCTGAGTGTGGATGTAGTTAACAGCAGAAAATAAAGTCTTTGTGAATGGACAACCTTTGCCATTTCCATTTCTAGTTATCTAGCACTAATACAGAAAAAGTATCGAGTTTTCATTTTGTACCCAGATGCTACTTCAAATTTTCTTTTTAATTCTAGCAGCTTTTGCTGTGCCTTGCTTTGGTTTTGCCCTCTCTCATTTTGTTATTGTTATACCGTCTATACTTTGCTTTGGATTTTGTTCGTTTGTTTCAACAGGGCACCTTGATTTCTCCAGATACGTTATTTGCCCAGAGAGATGGCTTTTCTTTTCCAGTTTACGTTCATGTTTTACACTGCTATTTGTCCACATTTGCAAGCCCCTCCAAAGCACTGTTGAATAATATGATGATAGCAGCAAACTCTGTTAGTTCTTGATTTTGATTGAAATGGTTTTAGTGGCTCCATATCTATTTGGAGGTTTTAGCAAATATAATTTATCATATTTAAGTAAAACCCCTCCATTACCTGTTTAGAAATGACCGCTGACCTTCCATATCCCTTTTCAGCATCTATCAACCTATCAGTGATGTGCGTGAGTGGCTTACCCAGGTTGGGGAGACCCAATTGTGAAATCCCTTCTCAAATTCATGCAGTGTCATCATGTTGGCTAATGGCTAAAGCATTTTTAAATGGCAATGGTAGAAGTATTTGCACCATGGAAATCAACAAATGCAACAAATCAGGGGGTTTTGTATTTTGGAAAGTTGCTTCTTAAACATTTACCACACACCACAGGACATGATCATTTAGACTTTCTCCTTTGATTTAATTAACTTAATCCATTCATTTAACAAATACTTCTTGAGCAGACACTACATACCAGGTGTTGTTCTAGGTACTGGGGATAGAGCAGTGAAAAAACTCCAAAATTCTTTCCTTTGTGCAGCTTAACATCTAGTAAAGTTTATATTCTATGATGTGAACGAACGTTGACAGACCTCCTGGTATTAAACTATATTGTTATTATGGAATAAACCTTAGTTGGTCAACAGGGTATGTTATTTTCATGTAGTGCTGAATTGAATTTTCCTATTTAGGATGCTTGCATCTATATCCATCAGGGATAATAGTCTTTAGTTGAGGGCTTATTTTTGTATTATGTTCATCAGGTTTTGCTATTAATGTTATTCCATATGCATAAAATTAACTGAGGAATTTCACTCTAATTCTGAGATCTGGAATAGCATAAATAACATTGAAATCATCTGTTCTTTAAAGGTTGGCTAAAAACTCAGCTGTGAAACCATCTGGACCTGGGTGCCTGTTTTGACGGTGGATCTTTAATTGCCCTTCCAATTCCTTCTATGGCAATGTGTCCATTCAAACATTTTATTCCTTGGCATAACATACCTTTTGATAAAAAAAAAAAAAAACAGCCATTTTGTCTAGATTTTCAAATGCATCACCAAAGAGCATCACTAAATATTATTTTATAAATTTTTAAGCCCTTCCATATCTGTGTTTGATACACTTTCTATATTTTCTCTCTTACTCTTCATTCTAGCTTCTGGAGGATTTTATCTATTTGGTTAGCCTTTCCAAAGAACTAGCCCTTGGATTTATCTTATTTTCCACTCTGTTGTTGTTGTTCTACCTCAGTTTCAGCTTCTGTCTTTATTATTTCTTCCCAATATCTTTTGGTTAATTTCATTACTAATTTCTAAATTTCTAAAACTGTATGTCAAGTTACTTTTCTAATTTCTAAAACTGTATGTCAAGTTTCTTTATTCTTAGCATTCCTTAATAATAGTGGCATTTAGTGTCATATGTTTTCCTCTTATAATTTCAATTGTAAGCAGATTAATTGAAATTAATTTTTATTTCAAGACAATTTATCATATCCATTTGAATTTCTTTTTTATTTCAGAGTTAATTATGGGATATTTCTTAATTTCAAGTAGTCAATATTTTTTGCTCATCTTTTTTTTTTAAGATTTTATTTATTTATTCATGAGAGAGAGAGAGAGGCAGAGACACAGGCAGAAGGAGAAGCAGGCTCCATGGGAGCCTGATGTGGGACTCTATCCCGGGTCTCCAGGATCACACCCTGGGCTGAAGGCGGCGCTAAGCTGCTGAGCCACCCAGGCTGCCCACTATTAGATTTTTTCTTTTGCAGTCACGTACACAGTTTTTATGAATTTTCCACGAATGTAAAAAATTTAGATATTCCACAAGTAGATTTAAAATGTGAGAGTGTTATGAACTGAATTGTTTCCCTAAATTTCATAGGTTAATGTCCTAACCTCCAGTGTGACTATATTTGGAGATAAGGACTTTAAGGAGGTAATTAAGGTTAAATGAAGTCATAAGGGTGGGGCCCTAATCCAACAGGACTGTTGTCCTTAAAGAAGAAGAAGAGATACCAGGAGCTCACAGAAACAGAGAAAAGATCGTGTGAGGACATAGCAAGAAAGCTGTTATCTGCACCAAGGAAAGAGACCCCTAGATAAATCAACTTGCCAACATCTTAGTTAGACTTCCAGCCTCCCAAACTGTGACAAAATAAGTTTCTGTTGCTTAAGCTGCTCAGTGGTATTTTGTTATGGCAGCCCTAGATGTAAAGTATATAAAGATAAAGACAAATTTATTAATTATAATTACCTAAAGGATGCAAAAATATTGATTCAACAGGGCACGTGCACCCCAATGTTGGTAATAGTATTATCAACAATAGCCAAATTATGGAAAGAGACCAAACGTTCATTGACTAATGATGGATAAAGAAGCCATGGTCTATATAAATCTAGTGGAATATTATTCAGCCATGAAAAAGAATGAAATCTCACCATTTGCAATGACATGGATTATGCTAAGTGAAATAAGTCAGTCAGAGAAAGACAAATACCATATGATTTTACTCTGTGGAATTTAAGAAACAAAACAGGTGAATATAGGGGAAAGTAAAAAAAGAGAAAGAGAAAGAGAAAGAGAGAGAGAGGCAAACCATAAGAGACTTTTAAATACAGACAACAAACTCAGGGTTAATGGAGGGAGGTGGGGGGGTGCTAAATGGTGATGGGTATTAAGGAGGGCACTTCTTATGATGAGCACTGAGTGTTATATGTCAGTGATGAATCACTAAATTCTACTCCTGAAACCAATATTATACTATATGTTAACTACCTAGAATTTAAATTAAAACTTTTAAAAAACTTTTTAATTATATTATTTCTACTTTGTTTCTTGCTTACTTTAGGGCTACTAGATTCAGCCCATTTTGCATGAGGTATATGGAAATTTCACATTGTGACTATATATTTATCAGGTTTTCCTTGTAATTCTAACAGTTTTTGCTTTATTTACTTAAATGTTTTGATATTTAGCACTTACAGATCTATAGTTTACTCATAAATGTTTCCTTCCATAATTGCACAATATCCCTATTTATCCTGTTACTATTTTTAAATCTTGTTTAGTGTGCTAAACTTTAGTTTTATTTTATTTTTTATTTTTTTATTTTTTAAAGATTGTATTTATTTCTTCATGAGAGGCTCAAAGAGAGGCAGAGACACAGGCAGATGGAGAAGCAGGCTCCATGCAGGGAGCCTGACATGGGACTCGATCTCGGAACTCCAGGATCATGCCCTAAGCCAAAGGCAGATGCTCAACTGCTGAGCCACCCAGGCATCCCTAAACTTTAGTTTTATTAAGTATGGCCTAATATTAACATTGACACTACTGTTTTCTGTTTGCTTTTTCCTTTATCCAGCTTACATTTTGGAAATTTTTTCTATCATTCTGCTTTAAGTGTTTATCTTAAAAACAATATATTTTTGGATTTTGTTTTCTAACCTGATACAACTATCTTTGATAGCCTATTTATATTTAATTTGCTAGGTTTTATTTTTTCATAACATTTGATATTCATTTAATTTTGTTGCTTTTTTCCTTTCTCTGATTTTGAGCTAATTTAATGAAGTTGCTAGTCATTCATTCTTTTTCTTTTTATTCAGACATTTTACTGTGCACTTTACTTCTACTAGGACAACTTTACTTCTTAAAACTCATAATATTCCAATTATTATCACCAGTGAGATGTTATTTTTTTTAATTTTTATTTATTTATGATAGTCACACAGAGAGAGAGAGAGAGGCAGAGACACAGGCAGAGGGAGAAGCAGGCTCCATGCACCGGGAGCCCGACGTGGGATTCGATCCAGGGTCTCCCGGATCGCGCCCTGGGCCAAAGGCAGGCGCCAAACCGCTGCGCCACCCAGGGATCCCACCAGTGAGATGTTATATGTCCCAGTTGCTTCATCCTAACCCAATTAGATTAGACTTTTAGAATATTTTGTCTTTCCTACTCTTCCAACCAATGAAATCTTTAGATTGATTTTACTTCACTTCTCTCACCATACCTAACAAATTCCTAAGCTTTGCTTCATTTAGCATTATAACTAGATACTATTTTTGGTTCCATTGTAACATGACTCATATTTCAATAATTTTTGTTTTATAACTTTTTTTCAGGTATTGTCATATTAAATTGAACTATGTATGCTGCAAGTTTCATTGACAACCACTTGCCCCCACATCTTCCCCTATATTAAAGTTTATCTCTCATGTTTTACTGTTGGATAGATGGGGCTAGTGGATAGCACAAGTTCAGAATCCTTCTATATATCTAAAAAGATTTCTTTCATCCTAACAGACAATTATCAGTGCTCTTCACCCAGGCACCTCATATTTTCTAGCTTTCAATTTGCTGATGCAAAGTCTGATGTCAGTCTGATTCTTGCTTATTCCTGCCTAGAAGATCAGAAGATATTCTTTTTATTCTTAAAGCTTAGGAATATTCCCAGGATATTTGTACATTTTATCTTCAACTTTGTGAGCTCCTTTAATCTGCAGGCTCAATCTTTTTTTTTTTGGATCAGGGAAATTTTAATCCATTGTTTACCTCCTTTTCATCTGTTTAGTTTTCTCCTTCTGAAATCCTATAATTTTTTTTTGAAATCCTATAATTTAAAAAAAAATGAAATCCTATAATTTGATTGTTGGGAAATACAAATATGTAACTAAATCTGTTATATTTTCCCTTATGATTTCCAATTGTTTTTATTTTTACCCCATATTCACAATATTTCTATCATTTGATCTTCCAGACCCACAGTTCTGGTTTCACCATTTCCTTTCAATTTATCTACCAAATTTTAATTGAGAAATCATAGTTTGTCTATTTGTCTTACATCAAATATGTCTCTTTATTCAGTAACTGAATCTAATGCTCTAATGGACATTTTAGTCCATTTCATTATCTGTACCCTCCAGAAGTTCTGCTTCATTAGGAGATTTTTGTTCTAGGTATGCATTCACTTATTTATTCACTGATCAATTCAATGAACATGTTGTATGCCTGCTATGTTTTAGGCACTTTTATAAGTGCTGGGGAAGAGCAGTGAAAATGACAGAAAAGGACCACTTTCCTCATGGAGAGATGAACAAATAAATGGAATACATAGTGTATCAGAGTGATAAATGACCTAGAGGAACTAAGGTAAGGGAATAGAATGAGAAATTGAGGATAAGGGGTAGATTGCAATTTTACATGAATAGTCAAGAAGATCTTTATTAAGAAAGTAAAAGTAAAAGAAAGAAGAAAAGAAAGAAAGAAAGAAAGAAAAGAAAGAAAGAAAGAAGAAGAAGAAGAAGAAAACGAAGAAGAAAAGAAAAGGAAGAAGGAAGGAGAAGAGATATAAGAGAAGAAGAAGAATCGTAAGAAACGATACAAAAAAAAAGAACGAATCAAAACGCCAAAAAACTCAAGCACTAAGCAATAAAGAAAGAAAGAAAGAAAGAAAGAAAAGAAAGAAAGAAAAGAAAGAAAGGGTAAAGATCTGTAGTATGTGAAAGCCTAAGAGGATGAGCATTCCAGGCAGAGGGAACTCAGGATCAGGATGGTCAGAACAGAATCACGTATGCCTGTATCAGAGTCTTGCCACCTTGTACAACTCTAGAGAAGACTCTATGTAAATGAGAACCCCTATAGCACAAAAATGTATGGACGCAAACAGAACAATTATGAAATCATTGCAATATTTGGGTAAGAAATGATGATACCTTGTACCAAGCTAGTAGTAGTAGCAGTGATGAACAGTGGTCAGATTCTACTGGTATCTTAAAAGTAAAGCCACCTGTTCATTCATTCATTTATTCATTCAACCAGAGCTGGCTTCATGAACATGCAACCTGTTCAGGAGCAGAAGGCCCTGTGCTTAGAAGGTCCCATGATGGGTTTGATACTTTGCTGTAGCTATTTTAAATTCATAATAATCTTTAAATAAGAAGACCTAAATTTTCACTTTGTACTAGACCCACAAATTATGTAGCCAGTCCCATATGCAGCAAATATTTATTAAGCATTTATTATTATAGGATCTGGCATTATATCAGGGAAGAAAAAAACAGAAGTACTCTCATGGTGTTTACATGGATGAAGCAGATAAAGGGCAATGAACATAATAATAAGTCAATTATTTAGTGTGTTAGAAATTTAGTGGTGCAATAGAGAAAAAAATAAGAAGCTGGCAAAGGGATCTGGGTGAAGATGCAGAGCTCAAATTACATGATTTAATGGGGGTAGTCAAGATAGGCCTTGTTGAGAAAGTGAGTATCTGAAAATACTTAAAGGAAGTAAGGGATTTGATGAAGGAATGCCAAGGGGATGAGGCTCCCTAGGAGAAGCTAGCAAAAGACCCTATGAAGGGAGCATTCCCACTACATTCCCAGAGTAGCATAAGCAAAGGACAAAATAGATGAAGAGGAACAATGTTGAGGGGAAGGGGGCAGATACTATAGGACTTTTTAGGCCATTGAAGCACTGAATTTTACTGAGTGAAAAGGGAGTCGCTGTAGGGACATGGACAGAGCACTTCCATCTGACTATGTTTAACAGGATTAAAGTTGTATAGAAAATCAACTGTAGGAAGGGACGTTCTAATCAATTGCAAAGCTATTACAATCCAGGTGTGAAATTAATGGTAGCTCAGATCAGGGTGATATCAGGAGAAATGGTAAGAGTGATCAGATTTTATACATATGTTGCAGGTGGGACCAAAATAATCTCCTAAATGATTGGATGTAGGGTATGAGATGGAGTAGGCAAGAATAGCTCCAGAGTTTGGGTCCTGAGAAAATGAAAGAGTAAAACTGAGAAATGAGATGGATGAAAAAAGCAAATCTAGAGAAGATCATGATTTCAGTTTTGGACTTGAATTTGGAATGTCTCTAAGACATCCTAGTGGATGTGGGATAGAGCTTTGTCTAGAGATCAGACTAGAGCTCTGTGCTGGGGATATAGTGCCCCTGGACTATAAATGGTTTTTAAAGCACTGAGACTATGTGAGATGATCAAAAGAATGAATGTAGATGGAGAAAAGGGCCACGCACTGAGCCCTGGGACATTCAACATTAGAGAACTGGGCAAAAGAGAAAGAACCAGCAAAGGAGAGTAAGGAACAGCAAGCTGTGAAGTAGGAATTACAGTCACAAAATTATGAGAGAAATAGATTTTGAGACAGTAAATGTGGACAATTCTTTCAAGAATGATCACTCCAAAGTGGAAGACAAAAATGGGTAGAAGCTGGTAAGCAAGAGAGATAAAAAAATAAGCGTCCAAGATGTTAAGAACAACAACATGTTTGTATGTTGGAGGGCATGATTCAGTAGATTTAGGAAATGAGAATATTGCTAACACGGTGCTCTTGAGTAGTTGAGAAGGAATGTGATCATTTCCACAAATTAGTTAGCTCTAGATAGGAGCAAGTTGAGTTGTTGTTCACCCATGATCATGTTGTAACATGAAAGTTGTTTATCTATGGTCATGTTGTAACAGGAAGGACAGCAGAGTATACAGGCAGATACTGGTACTAAATTACTGTAGTGCTTCAAGTGTGTGCAAGTGTGTGTTCTTCCATTTTCCTTCATTTTCTAAATAGAAAAACAAGGCACTAAGTCAACAGTATTTGCTAATGGACTGGGTGTGGAGTACACAAAAAAGAGAAGAGTCAGCTTGACCCCAGGATTTTTTGGCCTGAACAATCGGAAAGTTGGGGTTGCCATATCTAGGCTGGATATAGAGCTGGACTCATACTAGCTCATGAGAGCCAATTGTTAAATTTCCAGTGACTCAGTAAGCCAGTCATTAAGTAGAGCCATTATTAAAGATTAAATTATACAAACTTCCAATCAAATAAAATTTTAAGAACAAAATTAATATATATCATCAAAAATATTAAAAATAATAATACATACTTGACACTGATCAGTTTACTGTGTTTTACCATATTGATGTTCTTGAGGTTATTTACATCTGTTGTATCCATATGATGTAAATACAATATGGTGGCGTGTTACTGTGTCTCTCTTCCCAACCATCCATTCAGTGATGTCATGTTGGTAGCTTGAAACCACCATGTTAGGAGTATTCCCACCACAGAAACTGGAAAATGCTAAAAGTCAGGGCTTAATTTATAGTTTCATTGTTTGTCTAGACTTCAGAAAGTGATAGAGAAGATGCTAATATTGTAGATTAAATTCAAAAGTATGTGGTTGTGTCTGTCACACTGTGAAAATGCAAAAAGTAGGAGAACTATTCCTCCAGTACTCAAAAGCATTCATCTGATTCAGCAAAGTCTCTGTGTTACTGACAAATGAGTGAAGTTCTAACACATATTTTTGTTGCGTCACTTTCATCTTAGTAAAGTAGATAAAAACAGTAACGAACATTCACATGGAACTAGGCTTGTTCACCAATTGCAACCATAGGTTGGCTACAAATAGAAGAGTTTGTCAAACATCAACAAAAGCATTCTGTAAGAATCAATTGGCTGTCACTAAAATGTATAATAAATGTGTTTATAGATTTTTTTTCTCCAGAAAGGCAACTGTTAAATGTTTAACAGCTCACCACTGCCTTTACTAAAATGGAAAAGAATGGAAGGAGCCAGTTTGTGGAGGATTATCACCAGAACTGCATGTTCTTTCTCTATCTGATGGCAGAGATTTTTCTACCCTTAGGTGCTTTGCTAATTTCCTTTGTCCATTCATCACTGACTTCTGGGATAACGGTGATCTAAAGAATGGCAACAGATAGAGAATATAAAGGGACATCGATCAGTCTTCCATTAGCTCCCCTAGTGGGCCACACAATGCCCTACCATTCCTAGTATCTCACAAGTTTCCCTGAATCTCTAGGACCAGTGAGGACACAAAGAAGAATCCAAAGGTGGTGATGGCCTCAAGGAAAGGCCTGGGGCCTAATCAAGCCCCAACTCGGTCTCCAACATTAGCTGTCTATGTGACCTGACTTTCAGAGGCAACTGTGGAATTACTGGGCTTCATGCATTCCACATGCACTGTGTTATTGCTCAGATCATGTGGGAAATGGAAGGAGCACTGGACCTTAAAACCACAGACTTAGGTTCTGGCACCCTCACTGATTTTAGGCAAATACCTAACTATTGACTTGGGAGTTTGGTCTAAATAAACTTTATATCCAGAAACTTTAGAATTCTAAATTCTGTTCTCACTTACTTATAGCATGCAAGGAGCATCTGGAGATAGTTGCCAGGTAATAACTGACTTCAAAAGTCTATTGCTCATATCTATAAAATTGGATTCTATTTTTTTTAATGACACAGATTATTTCTTCAATGAGAGTCTCAGTTTATAAGTTGATTAGCAGCATAAAGAAAATTGAAGACTATAAATGACCATATATTCAATCAACAGCATTACATTTAAGATTTTTAGAGTAACGTACCTTATTTCACATATATTCAAGACAATTAGGGTGGTTATCATGCTATCCCTATCACAAACATATCGAAAAGCATCCTATTTATGCCAGAGACCATTAGTACTCACAAAATATTCATGTGTTCCCTTATATTTCTCAATTTTTCTTGAAGTTCATTGCCAGGCCAATGGCTCTAACCAATAGCATGTTGGTAGAAGTGATGGAAGCAAACTTCCTGGCCTAACCCTTAAAAACATCCTACAGGATGTCACCTTTACTGTGGTAAGCCATTGAGATTTCATGAATTGGATCATTGCAGTAGGTAGCACTAGTTCAATACCTTCCTATTTTCCAGAAGATTAAAGTTCCCACCAATCCGTACATCTATCAAATAGCAACTTCCTTCCACATTAAACTCTGCTTCTACTCCTTTTCTCTTTCTCCCAAGAGGACAGACACTGAAAATATGATTGTGCTTCATATAACAATGCAGATATGAGAGTCTAAGATATTTTAATTGTCCGTTTCATTTCATCAAATTAAACCCTAATATATTCATAAGTAATCCTCTATTGTGATTTAAGGCAGACATAGTGAAAATGATTTTATTTCACAAATTTCTTTAAAAGTATCTAAAGAATTTTGCATGCAACATACTATTGAAATGGCTAATACTTTAAGTTACCTACTACTCATTTTTTGACCTTTTTTTTTAAAGATTTATTTATTTATTCATGAGAGACACAGACTGAGAGAGAAAGGCAGAGACACAGGCAGAGGGAGAAGCAGGCTCCCCACAGGGGTCCTGATGTGGGACTCGATCCCGGATCCCAGGATCAGAACCTGAGCCAAAGGCAGGTGCCCAACCGCTGAGCCACCCAGGCGTCCCTCATTTTTTTTTTAACTTTTTATCTTAAAATGATTGTAGATTCATGAGAAGTTACAAAAATAGTTTATAGAAGTAGAACATAGAGGGGCGCCTGGATGGCTTAGTGGGTTAAGCATCCAGCTCTTGGTTTAAGCTCAGATCGTGATCTCAGATCATGAGATCCAGCCCACATCAGGCTCTGTGCTCAGGGTGGAGTCTCCTTGGGATTCTTTCTCTCTTCTTCTCCCTCCCCCTGTGCCTCTCACCCTGCTCATGCTCTCTCACTCTCTCTCTCTAAAATAGGTAAATAAAATCTTTTTTTAAAAAAAAGGTAGTAATACATAGAGTTCCTTGAAACCTTTCCCCAGGCTCCCCCAATGGTGACATCTTATATAACTGTAGTACATTATCAAAATCAGGAAATTTATGTTGGAGTAATATTAGACTAAAAATTACACCACAGAATTTACCCAGTTTGCATTTTTGATGTATTTTTAAATTTTTGATGTGGTTTTCAATGCATTCATGTGTGCATGTGCATATGTATGTGCTTCTGTGTAACTTGGTCCCATCTAAAGACTCATGTAACCACAACCACCATTAGGAACAGACCTGTTCCATCCCCACAGAAGAACTCACTCATGCCACTCCTTTATGTTTGCACTCACTTCATCTCAATCCTGTCCCTGTCCCCTAGCAACTGCTGTTCTCTATCTCTATAGTGTTATCATTTCTTTTTTTTTTAAGATTCTATTTATTTATTTATGAGAGACACAGAGAGAGAGATAGAGACATAGGCAGAGAGAGAAGCAGTCTCCTGTCAGGGAGCCCAATGTAGGACTTGATCCCCGAACCCGGGATCATGCCCTGAGCCTAAGGCTGATACTCAACCGCTGAGCCACCCAGGCATCCCTATAGTTTTATCATTTCAACAATGTTAAACAAATGCAATCATACAGTATGTCACCTTGAAACTGGATTTTATTTTAACTAAGCATAATACTCTTCAGATACATTGGAGTTGTGTATATCAGTAGTTTGTCCCTTTTAATCGTTGAGTAGTATTCCATTACACGGTATACCAAATCTGTTCAACCATTCGCCCACTGAAGGACATTTGGGTTGTTTTCAGTTTGGGACTATTAAAAATAATGCTGCTGTAAATATGCATGTGTTGGTTTTTGCCATAAGATAGATTTTTATTTCTCTGGCATAAATGCCAAAAATGCAATTCCTAAGGCTTCTGCTAAATACATGTTTAGTTTTATAGGAAATCATCAGACTATTTTCCAGAATGGCTGTATCAATTTACATTTCTATCAGTAATGTATGCCTGAATCGGTTTCTCCATGTCCTTGTCAGCATTTGATATTGTCATTAGTTTTAATTTTAACTGTTCTAATAGGTGTGTGGTGAGATCTCATTGTGGTTTTAATTTGCATTTCCCTAAAGGCTAATGATGTTGAACAACTTTTCACGTGTATGTTTATTGGCCTTTCATATTTTCTCTTTGCTGAAATTTCTGCTTATGTCTTTTGTCCATTTTTTAATTGGATTGTTTGGTTTTTTACTTTTGAGTTTTGAGAGTTCTTTATATACTCTAGATCCAAGTTCTTTGTTGGATATACGCTTTGCAAATATTTTCTCCTGCTACTCCTATTAGTAATCCTTTAAAAAGTATATCAAAGAACAGCTAAAGTTCTCATAACTTCAGATGAGTTTGAACGAAGACGTTGAAAAATTGGGGATACTTTAGGAGACTGTCATTAATAGTCATTTCCCAACTTTTTCTGAAATGATGAGAAATTATTATTGCCTTTTGGGTAGCAGATGCATGAAGGTTATTGAGACCCAGTGGGGCAAAGTTACATTTTAGTGCACCTACAGCAGATTGATTAATTCTCATTACCCTAAATTGAAGACGGGAGGATAAGAACATTGAAGTGATTTACTAAGAAGTTTATCAAGCATATGCCAATATAATTAATTTTTTAATCCAACAAGAAAATAGGTGTCAATAAATAAGTCATTAATAAGCTAAAGGGACTTATTTCCAGGGTATTGAAATTGAAAGAGAAGCTTATTTAAAGATTAAGAAAGACATCAAGGAATACATTTCAGAAAGATTAACAAGTACTGTTAATGAGCTAAGTATTTGTCTCTAAATAAGAGAAAGGCCTAGAGACAAGAAAAACTAGGAGAAAGAAAAACATTTTATTAACAAACAGAAAACCATAGTGCAATAGTCTAACTAAATATTAAGAACAATTACCATTATAACTAAGTTTTTAAAAATGTGATAAGAAATGCAAGTCATCTTAATAAGAGTGAGAAATGAATATTTGCTTACCACCTGAGAAAACAAAATAACCTTCCAGGGTAGTTTCAAAAATAAAACACTTTAGTAATTAAAATAAAATTGGAATTAGAATTAATGGATTAGATTCTGTATACATGCAGATAAAGCAGTAATATAATCAAGCATAATGATGAAAATGGAATAAAATGTTATTGGTAAGACCTTGCTTCACATTACCAAATTCTAGAAAAACACCGGGCAATCAAGAAAATAACGTTTAATAGATATTGTCACTTTGTATTAATGAGAATATTAATATAGTTTTTAAAACTCTACTAAAACCATCTGCTAACTTGTCTAACCTGGACTACATAGAAAGCTATGAGTTCTGAAAAATCTCATTTCAAATGACAACTCTACTTAAAAACATGGTCCTACAGAATGATCTCTATGTTGAGGAGAACACCAGATACAAAACTTGATCTAGCTTCTTACCTCCAGAGCATAAAATGAAAAGGCATTTTATATATTTACATACTAATGACAAGAAAACATTGCATGACTCATCATGTCTGCTGCTAGATTTAGATACAGTGAAAGCTAGAGCTTCTAATTCCACATCTGGGAATTGGAGGTGGTAAAAAGAAAAAAAAAAGTTATCAATTAATATCTGAACCCCCTAACTTTTTCTTATCGTCCAAAACCATTCTCCCTTCTTAGCACCACGTGTCCATCAACAGCATACACTACTCTCACTTAACCCAGGTTGGAGAACTTTCGTCTTTCTTCCACTTTAATTATTGAGTCAGGTGTGCTCTCAGAATTTACATATGGGAAAGGGTTTATTCTTTTACTGAGGCCTGGATACCAGGGTTTTTGAAACTTTGATGAATAGAAGCCAAAAACTGTCATTCCAAAACCTCAAGGTCTTCGTGAACCTCCTGAGTGGTGAAAATAGACGCGTACCTGTGGGACACAATTTCTCTGGGAGAAGTCAACAGAATGGGTCCTTTAATTACACAAATGTAAATAATTGATCCGTTGATTCTGAGGGAAACTCTAAAGTCACCATTGACCTGTTTTATGTTTTAGAAAAGGTGTTTTTAGACACGCTGAGTGTGTTGTTGAAAAATGCAAATAGGACTCTGCCTACAAGCTGGCTGCCCTTGTTTGGGTAGGAGAGAAAAGAGGCAGGTAAAGGGCCAGAGAAGATATTAGTTCAGTTTCTGCATGATGGATGCAGTGCACTGGATTTCAAATTATTCCTTGTTACTGTGGACGGGTTTTTTGCTTGCTTGTTTTGTGTTACGGTTGTTTCACTGCCTTTTTACAATGAGTAGAGATCTGACATTGAAAAGCTTGCCAGAAAAACTTGCAGACTTTGTCTTCAATTTACATTGGAGGAGAGGTTGTAAAAAGGAGCTATGCTGGACTGTTGTTAGCTCTCACGCTGTGGTTTTTCAGAAGGCAATGGAGCCAAAATGCACAGATGTTGGCCTGCTGGGCACTCTCCTACAAGACCTTGCCTGGTTTCCTCTGAAGGGAGAGGACATTCCCATATATCCAATCATGTTGACTCAGAAAAAAGTTTGAGGAGCAAATCTCCCTCTCTGAGTGGGATGGTAATTGGGCTCAGGCTCAAAGCAGCTTGCTCAGAGCCGTGGAAGGGGAACCGGTGGTGTCAGGTGAGGAGTTCAGCCCAGAGGCCAAATTGGGACAGTGAGTTGTGCCAGTCAAGTTCCACAGTCAGTCGGACATTAATTCTCATGGTGTTTTCTCCCATTATCCCTGAACTGTCAGTAAAATCTTAATAGAATTCATGGTCTGGTGTCAATTCTGTATAGACAGTTTGGTAAAGATCCTAACTTAATGAGGAATGATGGGATGAAAGAAAAAGGAGGGCCAGAACAGTGAAGCCTTTGTTCCAGGCTTTAAGAGCGGGTTAGAGCTTCAGGAGGTAATAGGTAGAGGCCCTGGTGGGGCTGTTTGACAAAGAGCCTGGAGAAGAAGAGGTAGGGAGGTGAACCACCCCACATACAGAAGGTACGACCTCCAGAAGAAAAAAGAAAAAAAAAAAAAAGAGGGCGGTGAGAGGATCTGACACCCAAAAATCACAGCAGCTGCTCACTCAACATCAATGACCATTTACACTCAAATAGGAAATTCAAAAGCTGAAAGTGCAAGAAGCAATAGAATGGCTTTTGATGTCATCCCTTCTCTTTCTGTTCCAAGCACCATCATCACTAAGGCTCCAGAGACCAGATTTCTTCACTCACCTCCTGACCAGAAGTCAGAAGCCCCGGGAATCTCTCTGTCGTATGGCCTGAACAACACCATGAGCTTAACCTTCACAAAATGTTGACTTCCTCACAGGGCTCCTCTGCCCACACGAATGATATGCAATGGCACAAAATTCCATATCCCGGGCAGCAACAATGACACCAAGGACAAGAGGCAGGGAGAAAAGACTTTCAAAGAACAAGAAAGAATTCACCCAATACCTGGGCAGAGACCCTCACATGAGAGGGAGAGAATAGGGCTAGCCCTCACATACCTCGGTCCAGTGACGCCCGCAGGAAGGAAAGCCAGGACAAGAGCCCCCGTCAGTGAAGAGCGTGGAGACGTACAGGGGAGGGCTGTGCTGGGACCCACCAGGCAAGCCCACCTGCTTACCGCTGCCCTAGCTGAGAAGCAGGCCTCGGGGCCCTACACACCCCCTTGGAGGGACACAACACAAGAAAGTGCTCTTGGGATATGAGAGACAAGAAAACACAGGGTTTGAGGAACAAGAAGGAGAGAGAAAACTGTTGTAAGGATTAGGGCTGTCATGCACCAAAAAGCCAGGCAGGCCTCTTCTGTGGGGGACTGTGTGCCCACAGGGTGACTAGGTCCTTTGAGGGAAGCTTGGAGACAGGCGTTAACTGCTAAACTCCAACCGCTCCTTATCAGAAGCCCACAGGCATCCGCTGAAACATCTCAAGGTGGGATTTGTGGTTGGGATAAAAATAGCTTATGCGAGCGTTTTTTCTCTAGGAATCGTTGCTCACAAATAAACCTAGATTGCAGCTCTCCCAGAAGCTCCTTCACCCTGCCCTGCACACAACACTCACCAAAACTGTCCATTTTTCTGGTCAGTGACCAGTGACTGGTGAAGGCCCCATATCAATCTCCTTTTTCCCCTAATAACTTGAGTCTCTTCATGTGAGAGAGAAAGAGAGAGGAGCAGATACTCAGAAAGAGAGTGAGGAGAGAGAGTGATATGCAGAGACAGAGGAGGGAAGGGGAGAACACATGAACAAGTTAGTAAGTTCACAAGGGATTTACCGAGCACCTACTAGGCCCCAAGCACTCTTGTAGGTGTGCAGAAAGGGCAGTAAACCAGACAGAAGCAACTCACGTTGTAGAATTTGTGCAAAGGCATTCTTGGGTTCCCACCCCATGCTTACCACCATGGTATAAGCTCTGTGCGTTCTCTCTCTAAGCTCCAAAGAAATGGTGATGAAACAAGAAGCTAGAAGTAGAGAGATGAGACTGCCCTCAAGACAGAGGTAGAAATGGAGAAGATTGATGCAAAATTATCTGCTGAGAGAACCCAATTTTCTATACTTATTCACTTCAGACTCCATTCTGGAATCAGATGAGCTTCCAAAAACCTCAGCCAAGTAAAGCAAAAGAGTTCCAAGGATAAATAAAGGAAAAAGTTTCTAAGTTTTGCCCAGCACTTAGGCCATGCTAGAGTGGGACGGACTTGGCTGGATACTCCTGGTTATTTATAGAGCAAGCGAACACTAAAACATGCTGCAATTGCAGATGGCTGGGCCAGACGATCTGTCACAGTCCCTTCCAACTCCATTTATTTTGTGATTTTTCATTTTTGCCCTAGTACCTATCACAGGGCTAACGAGTGAACCATTATTAGGCGGGAGAAAAGAGGCCAAACAAAAGATCTGGGTGTTTGTATGGCAAAACCAATTAAATAATATAAGGGGGGGGGTGTTTCTAATGTGAAAAAACCTAATCAATGAGGGTATCTTCCAGTGACTCGTGTTTAGGGTGATTTCCTATACCTGCAGGTGGTAAAGAGCCTGAGAGGCCATCAGAAGAGCCCGCTCATTTTAGAGTCAAAGCTGCTGCGGCCAGGGTAGTGACATGCCTGCGCAGGTCATCTGCTCCTTGCCCAGATGGCTTACAGCCAAATCACAGTTCAAGTCGTTTTGCTAGAAATTGCCATCC
Organism: Canis lupus familiaris; assembly: GCF_011100685.1. Lineage (NCBI taxonomy): Eukaryota > Metazoa > Chordata > Mammalia > Carnivora > Canidae > Canis > Canis lupus. The sequence continues at coordinate 4,712,713 of NC_049240.1, read as the reverse complement.
CAGTTAAAGAACTCCGAAATAAGTCCCATCCCAGGAAAAGTTACAATAGATACATTTGCTACATTTGATACGCTAACGTGTGCGATTTGTGATTACGATGTAATTTTTTATATATATTCATATAAAAGTTAATGATTATCTATAGAAACAAGTTCTCCTAACTCAAAAGCTATCCTCAGAAGCTATTTAACTCTTTTACAATAAGAACATCACACTAAAGTAAATTATAGCCTCAGTGGTACATTACATTATGTCTTATTTAAATAATTTCCAAAGAGACCTAACTTAAATTTGGTGTTTGACTCATATCTGGGTTCCCCCTGGGATTTTGAAGAATCACCTGGCAATGAAATATTGTAGGTAGAAACCGTTACTTATCTGCATAAACATTAGGCAAATACTTTATTTGAGGTACTACAGGACTCGTTTGTTCTTTTTTTTTTTTTTTCCAGGCTACTTTGTTTTTCATAGGACTATGAGATTTCTAGTCAAGAAATATTTTAATGGGTTTCAAGAATAGGATGAAAACATCAAGATGTTTGACCTATATCTAGAGTGAAAAAATCATAAAGATGCTTGGTGAGAATTCTAGTTTATCAATGGTTGTTTCCCATGACAGTATCTCCACTTGCAAATTACTGAATCAGTCCAATGGCTGGTTGTCCAAGATTTGAATATATTAACTTTAGACTTTATTCTTGCTATTGAGCAAAACAATATTCCACTCACCCCATAAAAAAATATTGTCAAAGATCTTCCAGAATGAGACTAGAAAGAGAGGTTTTCTCCATTTCTCCAGTAGCCTCTGCCAAATGGTAAATCGAAAACAATTTAACAGCCAGTCTGATGTCCTTCATTCAAAAGAAATAATGGATTAGGCGAGTACCTTGCCTCACAAGCTGTGGAGCACTGTTCCCAAGGGATTTGGCACAAGAGCCAGTTTCCTAGGGCCTTAGTAGAGGCTATGCAGAGATGGGGCATGCTTGGGTTAGGTTGTACATTTGACTTTACTGAGAAAGATCGAGGAAATATGTACCGATCCCAGAATTTGCTTGGCATTTAGGGACTGGGTGTACCTATTTACTGGTTAGAACACTTACAGAAACTAGGAAGTTCGATCTGCTGATGTGGCACCCCAATCAAGAGCAGTTCCACCTTGGGCCTAGAAGTCACTTCAGTGTCTCTTTTTCTGTTCATCTTTATTAGCTATCATCCCCCTGGCTCACATTTTGTTCATCCAATACAAAAAGCAGAAGAAAAGGCTCATGATCAGCCTATGGCAAACCTATTATTACCTATCTAGGAAGCAACAGTCCTTAATCAGGAGGAGAATCAACTGCACAAAGCCTCTTCCTGAAAGCTTTATGAGAGAAAGCTTTCTTTCATTACCGTGATAGAAGAACTTTGTATTGGGTAGAACTGTAAAGAAATTAACATTTATGGATTATATACAATTAACCAAGTACTTGGATTACTTATCCCATTTAGTCTTTACAAAAATCCTTTAAAGGTGCCCATTTGGGGAAAAAAAAAATACTCACAAGCCCATATTTGTGAATAGCCCAAGGTCACAGATACTAAAAGCTATGGCTAGAAACTCATTTCTCTCTTCCCTCAAATTTGTGCCCCTAGCATCACCTGGAGGTTTTCCTTGTTGAGTAACGTGAAAGTATTGGAACAAACCTTTCAGAATAAGAGAAGGGAACTTATTTCAATATAAGAAAAGAGATTGTGAATGAAAAGAAATATAAGTCCTTTTGTTGTAATCATGTGTTAGTTTTAGCATGATTTACTCAAGAATCTTGAGGATTCTGTGTTCCTGCATCAACAGAAATCATTAAAGAACATCCCTGATGGTTGCTTTTGCCTCCGGTTCTAAAACCTATTGTTTGTCATTGGAGCACACCAGTATTTGTTGCCAGTTCTCTGGAGGCCCTAAGAGTTGTGTGAGGATGTCCTCTAAAGATATTTTACTCAACAGGAACTGAACACCTAACAAAACAACAATAACTTGTGATTTATGGGTGTTTCTAACTGATGGGAAGTGTGTTGACATCCACACGGGCTCGGAGACGGAGGGAATTGTACAAGATCTGTCATAGGGTTATACACACGATTTTAAGCACTTGTGATGAGAGGGATTTTCTCCAAATACGATGCACCCAAGAAAGACAAAAATCTATCGGGCTTTTTGGTTGCTTTAAATAATCCTATTTAGCATTCCTTCAAGATAAGTTATCACTGAAAAGAGTCACCACTTCTTAGAAATTACAGTACGTAATGAATGTATTCATGGGACTTCAGGAAAGTTGTGAAATCAATCAGAGCAGACCAATACCATGGGCGGCGAGGGGGGGGGGGGGGCGGGGGGGGGTTCCCGTAGGGGAGGAAAGGCTTTCCCTCCACCCTCCTATGTTCCATAACCATGTCTATGAAATAAACTGACAACAAGCAGATTAACAGGAGAAAAGATGCACACATTCATTCATTCATGTCTAATACTGTGTGCATGGGAGCATCACTGGGAAGAAAGTGCCTACCTGAAAAAGTGATAAGATTTGAGAGCTTATACTTTGCCTTAAGTGGAGATGTAAGCCACTTAAGGGGGAGTAAACTGTTTTTAGGAAAGATGAATGGGGGCAGCGCCAGTGGTTCAGCGGTTTAGTGCCACCTTCAGCCCAGGGCCTGATCCTGGGGTGCCAGGATCGAGTCCCACGTTGGGCTCCCTGCATGAAGCCTGCTTCTCCCTCTGCCTGTGTGTGTGTCTCTCTCTGTCTCTCATGAATAAATAAATGCAATATTAAAAAAAAAAAAAAAAAAAGGAAAGCTGAATGGGCCCAAAAGGAACAGATGGGAAGTATGGTAGCTTGTATCAGAGTTTGTCGGTTTATCACAAAGAAGTCAAAACGGTGTAATTTCTAGTCTCCTCTCTGTGGTAAGAGTCAATCTTTGCTTCTTGATGGAATTCCCAGAGAGAGGATTTAGGACAATTTTGGAGGATCTGTCTTTAGGCAGATTAGTGGAATTCAGAGAAAGCCTCACCTGCCTTTTGCTGTTGTTAGAGTGCCTTTGGCTCAAAATAATCCTTAGGCCCAAGATTTTAGAGTGGCGTACTCTGCCCCCCTTCACTTACATAATTAGTTTGTTGGATGGTGCAATGTCAAGTTGATTAAAATGGAAGCTTCGTTTCTCAAAATATCTTTCTCTGTATGGTTCTAGGTTGGAGGTGGCCAAAACAAAGGAGTTTTGTATGAAAATTTGAGATGCAGACGTGAAACAGTCAACATCGTCAGATGTGTTCATCATCAGATGTGGTCATGGTCATGTGACCATGGTCATGGTCAGTGCCCCATGGGTCCCAGACCTCCCTCAGTCTCCTGTGTTCTGCATCAAGCTCTTCTTCTTGATGGCTGGCCTTGCTAACGGCAGCCCCCAGCCCATCACCAGACATGAAGCTGGGGACCCTGGAGCCTGGAGCTTTTCAGAGGCCTCTCCAAGAGCTCCTGCAGTGCAAGAGCCTGATGTGGAAGCTCTGGTTTGTCCATCCATGCCAGTGTTCCAGGCAGGCTAGGAACTCCTCCCTGATCTGACTCCTACTCCCAGATCTTCATTTCCCCAGCTTTTCTCACAGCTGTGTAAGGACTTATTCCTATAATGTAGTCTTTATTCCATACTATACAGAGTGACTCTGCCTTTCCAAATGAATTTTGATTAGTAACAGTTACACATATCATATACACACATATATATTGAATAATTACTAATTCTTATATGTATAATATAGCTCCTTATATATAATAAATATTACATATATTTCTTATATATAATTTAGTCATTTCTTATATATAATACATATAATTTCTTACATATAATATAGTTCTTATATATAAGTTCCTGAGTCATTTGCTATATCCTCAATATCTCGTACAATACCTAACAACAAAATATGTGCTCAATATTTGCCTAATGCAAATGAATGGCAAACTAGTTTTTAGATCATTTACAAGTATTTTTCTACCCAGTGGAAGTCAGTGCTCAGTAATTCTGGGAAATTACATCAAACATCGAAAGTGTCTTAAATTCAATTTTCAGATGTAGAACTAAATATAATATGTGTCTTCAAAATAATAATCAGAGATGATAGATTCCAGACCTGATCGACTGTATTGTTTTGTGCAATACCATGTCAACTCTTTATATATATATATATATATAAATTTATTTTTTATTGGTGTTCAACTTGCCAACATATAGAATAACACCCAGTGCTCATCCCATCAAGTGTCCCCCTCAGTGCCCATCATCCAGTCACCCCCACCCCCCGCCCACCTCCCCTTCCCCTACCCCTAGTTCGTTTCCCAGAGTTAGGTGTCTCTCATTTTCTGTCTCCTTCTCTGATATTTCCCACTCATTTTTTCTCCTTTCCCCTTTATTCCCTTTCACTATTTTTTATATTCCCCAAATGAATGAGACCATATAATGTTTATACCATGTCAACTCTTACACTTCTCTGTAAAGCAGGACATTTCCAGTGTGTGACTGTTAAGTGACACCTCACCACAACCCCATTTCTGTCTTATGTATATGAGGCTGTCATGCTGCATCCCAATACGTTTATCCTTTGGAAGTAGGCTAGGAAAATGTCAGATACCTGTGAGTAGAGAAAGTCCGCCTACAGAAGTAAAATGTCTCCAAAGAGGAAAGTAGGCCCAATGAGGCTGACTCATGGAGGCTGCAGGAAGAGCAAGTCTGGCACTTTCTCTCTTAGGCTTGGATTTTGAGGAAAGTGGATATCCACATAGTCAAGGATGAGTAAGGCAGGTTCCAACACCTGGAAGAAGGCCAGAAACGAGAAAAGATCTATATGTTAGAACGCAGGATAGTAAGCAAGCCATGTATTGTAATCAAGATTATCCAATTGGTATCATTTTGTATTGATGAGTCCTGGAGTAGTACTAGGAAGGCAGATACTGTGTCTATTTTGTTCACTAATAGATCTCTAACCCTAGCACAAACACTGGCACCAATAAGTATTTGTTAAATGATACAAATATTTGTAGACAAATCTTTTCTTATGGCATCACCAAAGTCTTATTTAAACAGGACAGTCTTGCCTAGCTATGCTGTGAAGACAAAGAAAATAGCTCTGAATCCACATTTGGTCTAGAGCATTAATGCTGCCCACCCCTCAGCCCTGAGCCACTTAGGGTGGTCAGCATAGCAATCAGGAGCAAGTACTCCCAAAAAAAAGATGGGTTCAGGTGAAAAGTCCAGGCATTTCCTCCCATGAGGACATTCTCCTTCTCCAGTGAATTTTAAAGATTCCAATTTTTCTACTAGTGTAGAAAAGTCATTCATTAAAAATCTATCGTATCAGGTATTGTAAAGTTACCTATGTTTCGTTTCAATCTGCTGCAGTTTATCAGAACTCAAGTAAGTGCATCCCGCCCCTCCCCAGGAGAACAGAAAGTCATTTAATTTCTCCTCCTAATATTTGGGTTTTCCCTGACCCCAGGGGACCAGAGGACGCCTTTTCAGTTTGAGGGCTGAAAAGGAGACATCAGGCAGGTCCTGTGTAGGCATTCCTGGTTTCCAGGGTCCACTCAAGAGTTCTCAAACTGGTGGCCCAAAGACATGTTTTGTTTTGTTTGACACGTCTTCAGTGTTCTAAGATCTGTGAGTTAGTTGCAGTGGAGAGAAACAAACAGGATTATCCAATGTAGGACAGCAGAGCTCAAGTTCTTAGCAATGAGCTGACAAGCACCTGGCGAGCCCCACATTCCATGAAATGAGGGGTTGCTTCTCCCAGGAGGCCAAATCCAACTTCTTGTGACTTTGGCAGGTAGCAGCAGGCATTGCCAAACAACTCTCTGTATAACTGGGGTTTACGCTTGGTGAATAAGAGTTTACTCTTGATAAGCTGAGGTTGGCTGCTTGATGCCTAAACTCAAAACATTATCCCCTACCCTCGAGTGATCTCACACTTGGCATTATTTGAAGGTAAGATATCAGGTGTGCACAGCACTTCCCAGGAAAGCTGCAAGTGCAGCAGTTTTACCAGACTCCAGCCTGCTCCCCTGTGTGGCGGTGAAAGGACAGAAGACTAAACTCCTATTCTTCTCCACGCTCAGCTTTGTAAACCAGCTCCCCTAAAAAGCTTATTTTTTAATCCCCTCCATGTGACACTGTAGTATTTGTCTTCATACCTTGTCATAGCTCCCCAGAGCCAGCATTTAAAAATTGAGAGGTTTTACATGAAAATCTGGATGCCAGTGTATCTTAAAATTGCCTGCATTCCCAAATGACAGCAAACAGCTAAAGCAGAGAAGCTGGTCCTCACTATTTCTTGAATTCAGACTTTAGCCGTCATTTAGTGTCATATTTGCCTGGGATTTACCTGACTGTGAAATAAGAGGAATATGAAACACTTCTCGACTCCAGCTCTACCCTATACTTACCCCCATACACTCATGTGATACACCTATCTGGCCCTTGCAGAGATGTATCACAACTCATCTAAGTGGATCCAAGTCCACTAAGAGATTGATTAAAGATTGTCAAAAGGGGGAAGTAGAGGAGACCTTGTGTTTCAAGTGTACATGAAGGACCACCATGGGAGAACTAGGAGAAGGCTCATGGTTTCCAGGAGAAGGACCTCTGAGCTGTGGGAAGAAACACTTGCATGTAGTGTGCCAACCTGCCCTGAGCAGCAAGTCCAGAGAGGCAGTGGAGGACTCCCCCCTCACCCCCACAGGGCATCATTTGGAGCCAGAAGTGACGGCCAGAGGACATCTTGTCAGAACCACAGAGGTTGCTCTGTATGTAATCCAAAATAATAAACCTCCAAAATGGACTAATATTGGGTTTCCTACCCACAGTTGTGAAGCTTCAATAATATCTAATCATGATTCAAGTCCAGAGAGGCAGTGGAGGACTCCCCCCTCACCCCCACAGGGCATCATTTGGAGCCAGAAGTGACGGCCAGAGGACATCTTGTCAGAACCACAGAGGTTGCTCTGTATGTAATCCAAAATAATAAACCTCCAAAATGGACTAATATTGGGTTTCCTACCCACAGTTGTGAAGCTTCAATAATATCTAATCATGATTCAGATGAAAGAAGACTTGTATGCTCCGATCCTTGGCCCCGATGGCTCCTCTTTGCCCCTCCAGAGCCACTCTCCTTCCTTCATTGTCTTGTCTCTGCTTCTACACAGCTGCCTTGAGGATGGCATCAATAGGCTGCCAAGTCCTCTGGCTTCAAGTTGAGTCTGGTTAATAGGAAGTTAACCAGGGAGTTCTGTGAAGAAGAGTAGAGGCTCCCTCTCTGCAAGATTACCTCAAGCTGGATATGCCCCACAAAAGTTACTGCCTCTCCCCAGGAAGCCAAAGCAACACCATTCTCTTCAAGTTCTGCAGCCTGAGGGTTGGAACACCTCTGCTTCTGCTAGTACCAGGTTTCTTCACCATTCCTTGTGGTTCTTCTATACCAGACCTTTCTAAATAGAGCTCTCACTGAGTAAACCTATTTCAAGTGTGCCATCTTGTTTCTGCTGGGACCCTGTCTGATACAATGCCAAAGTAAAATGGGACGGTTCCCACCTGTCACACCAAGAAAAGTGGCATTCTGGAGTAGCAGTGACAGGATCAGAGCCCTCCTACCAAATGAGATCCCTTCTGGATCCAGAACACAACTTGCTTCCCCTGACATAACCAAGAGTACACACTTGCTTACAGTGGAAAAAAATATTCCACAAGTTAAAGTACAGTCAAAGCTGCCCCCATTATGTTTAAGCATCTGAAATACCAAATTCCATTCTAGATATGGGTGTGCCTACTGAAAGGCTTCTGCATAGCAGTTGTGTGCTTAAGATGAAACATGAGCTTGGAGGCTCTGTCCTTGGTGCACAGACCTCTTATCCCACCAGATGCTGCACCCCTTGTAACCCTTGAGCAAGGCCTGCTGAAATGTGGACAAGGCAGGGTCCCCATGGGATCTTCCAGGATGCACCTGGAAGAGAGAAGCAAGAGAAGGGATAGTTCCCTGTTCATGAACTGAAATACTTGAGAAGTTTCCAGGAACCCTTCTAGCTTTATGCTCAGAATATGGTTATGGTACAGGAGGAGCCAAACCCAGCCTTCCATCTGGATCCCTTCCCTCCAGAATGCTGCTTCTAAGCCATGGCTTTACAGCTGTCCTTGCTCTGCCATACAGATACCATCAGCTCCTCTCATTGATCATGGAAGTCTTTGAGGCTTGGTCAGCTAGAGTGGGGAAATGTTCATTAAATAGTTTAGGGCCACTGAAGAAGTTGAAACTGTAATTGTAGGAGGTGCTCACTTTGTGTGAAGGTTTGAGAAAAAGCTAGTGTAAGAAGAGAAGTCACATGGAGGTCAAAAGCCCGGTTGCCATAAAAATAGAAAGTAGAACATCTGAGTTATCTCACTGCTAGTGTATGCATTAGGCATTCTTCAGGACTACAGGCCAGGGGCTAGTGCTCAGGGATAATATGTGGGCTTAGACTGTAGCATCTCCCATAGGACCTTCCAAAATTTAGAGAGGACTTGCAGTCACTTTCACTCATGAGATAATCCAACAGACTATGGAGTTAGTTCTCACTGGCCCAGCCCTCTGGCTCCAAACTTCACACAGAATTCACATTTTCCCATAATTTAAATATATGCAACTTAGTGTGGAAATACTAATAACATATTTGTGCTGTGGTTAAATGATTAGAGAACTCAACTTATGTGTCATTTAAGATAAATCTTCCCGGAGTTACTTCGCGGGCTAGGATGGGGGTCAAGTCAGGCACTTCGTCCTCACTTGGGAGAGGTATTTGCCATTGTTCCCCATTGGTTGAGCATTGCCCCCCAGGAACTACTGACTCCCAAAACTCCCACTTCAGGGCTCCCTTCCGTGTCTCATGCTGTGTCATTGGAGAAGCCCTCGGCCCAAAAGTAAAAGTCACACAATGTATGCTTAGGGCATAATACTGTCAGCACAATGTGAGTCGATGCCTATACAGATCATAGTTCGTTCCTTTAGCTACAGGTAAATCAAAAGTGGGTCCAAAAGGATGAGAAGCAAAGCACAAGAGGTATCAGGCACACAAGGTGTCTCAGGAAATCCAGTCTGTAATTGTAAGGATGCTTAGCGAATGTAGAATGAGAAGGAAAAGACCCAAATATTCTTGTAGTATATTTGGTGCTTGAAGAATCCGATTTGCTTTGGTATAGCATACATCTTTCCAAAAACCAGAATATGTTTGTCCATAAAATATAGTTTTTTCTCTACTGATTGCTAGATAATCACACATGTTGGCTATATTGAGTCTACTTTTTCCATATCCTTGTTTCTTGCATTATTTATTGATTTTTTTAAGAGGTGATACATTCAAAGATCAAAAAAGTCTAACAGCAGCTGTTTTAGAAAACTGTTCAGCAGTATGTACCAAACTGAACATACACATCTCCCATGACCCAGCAGTTCCTCCCCTAGATGCATTCCTGGCAGGAATGTATGCATGTATGACCAAAAGACACTGGTGAGAATATTTATCATAGCACGATTCATAAGAGCTTTGTCAGATGCTGGCTCCCCCAAAACATCTCCACATAATTCGTTGGTAAAACAAAATTGAGCTCCTCTACAGCTGTGTACGTTGTGGGCAATGGATAGTAATGCAAATTATTCTTGTTTAATCATACACCAATGAATTTTGTAAGGTGAAGATGGAATTGATCATAGCCCCATGGAAATTGGCTAATTTTGCATCTATTAGCTAATTCATTTCAACATTCCCAATTACCTATACAAGTGTCCGTTCTCTGGATTCTCTTTGAACTGTTCTGGGTTTTTTATTTTTGGTTTTCTGGGTTTTTAAAAAAAAAATATTTTACTAGTTCCCTGATTAATGAATGAGTTAAAATCATTGACCCATATGTGTTTTCTATTTGCGTGAGAGTCATGATTTTACCTCTTTTTAAAGATGAATTTTTAACAGGAGTGAGCAGTCACGATAGTGGGAGCAGATAATGACTGGAGGGCACCTGAGGCAAATAAGCTTCCTGGCGTCATGGGCACTGGTGAGGTGGTGCTATGTTCTATTTCTAGATATGGTTGCTGACTCCACAGAGGAACACTTGGAGCTGTAGACGAAAGCTCTTTGCAATTTTCTGAATGTATGTTATACTTAAATGAAAAACTCATTTTAAAATTTTAAAAATACAATTAAATAAACAGCCAAAAGGTATACAGTGAAATCCCTCTCCAGCTAACCACCTCCTATCTCAGCACCAGCCACTGTTGTTCATTTGTTGTTTTACTGATCATTCCAAATGTTTTTTTTTTTTTTAAGCATATAGGAGCGAATAGGATACAGACTCCTTTTTGCCCAAAAGATAGCATAAAAGATACAATATACACACTGTCCTGAGTCTTTTATTTTTCTCTTCACAATGAATCGTGGAGATCTCTTCTTATCAGTGCATGGACCTCCTCCACTCTTTATTACAGCTCCATTGTATTTCATTAAATGGATGTGCCATACTTTATTTACCCAGCCCTTTCTATTGATGGGCATTTGGGTTGTTTCTAATCTTTTGCCTCACAGAAATATATCAAGCTCCCAAATAATAAGAAGAAAAAGACAGGAAGGGAGAAAGGAGAGAGGCATGGAAATCGACGTGGGAAGGTGTTGTCAGTGGCATAAAGGCCCTGAACACGCGTGGGGGTGGGAACGTCTGAGATGAGGGTCGGTAGCTGTGACACCGCACATCAACTCTTTTCCTTTAGAATTTTGCCTTCCTCCAGCCTTGACATTTTTCTTTAAGTGGTTACCTATTTTAACAAAGGGAAGTCAACAAACACTGCCTTTTCTCCAGTACGGCTGGATAGTATGCATATATTGGACGTATAGGAGTCTTTATAATGATTCAAATGCTGGGGTCTCCCTCAACTCAGAAAAAAAACAAGAAGAGCTGATTTCAAACAGCTAGTATTTTCTTTCCAGGAATGAAATGCCAATAGTCTCCAGGTTCCCACTTACCTTGGAGCAAAGAGAATCAGGTTGCTAGGTGGGCCTTCAGGGGCTGTGACTCCCAAAGTCACTGCCCAGCAGCATGACAAGCCCAATTTGTAATTCTCCTTTATTTTCCATCCCAGAGGGATGGAAAGGCCCAGCTGCCTCTTTCTAACAAAAATTTATTTTATCAAGCAAGCACCATGTTCTTTCAGCTCTGGAGAAGCCCAGTATGAACTGGAAAAGACAAAACGATTGTTCTCATTTGCACAACTGCTTGGAAAGAAAATGAGATTACTGGCATCAAGGGAAAATTTAAATTTTTCCCCAGGCAAGAAGAATTGACTTCCTGTGCTCCAGGATGAAGGTAGTAGAGAATTTATTGCTCGACCTAGCTGAAAGAAAATAAGGAGCCTCGTAAACCCAGGCAATTTAAACACACACATGCACCCAGAAATTCTCTGTGCTATGATTTATGCAAATGTGTTAATTCATAATTAAAAGGTAATTGAGATCATTTTAATGGCCTTTTCTTCCTTTTAGACTGCCTCAGTGGCAGACCCCTGTCACATCAATTTGGGGTGTTAATATATCAATTCCAATGATTTTATTGTCTTAAAAATAATTTAGCTGCTGCAGAGGCTGCCTTAGGGAGTTCAGTCTCCAAGGAGGAAGCTATCTAACAGCCAGTCGTTCTGATCTCCCAGTTATTGACATGCAGAAAAAGAAACATTCACTTTTAATAATAAGGCTCTCTTTCATGCAAAGATAGTAGAGGATTTCTGAGAATAAATAATTCATGCTTCTCCAAGCTCCCTGAGAATAAATTTGTTCCTTTTCTGTTTTGTTTTTCTCCAAGATATGACATCTTAGGAAGAAGGGGCTAGGGGGAAAGAAAGCACTTTCTGCTTCTGTGGATATAACACACTGAGTATTTCATTCCCTAGTGCAACAAAACCTCAAGATCAACAGACAAGAGCTGAAAACCTTTTCCCACCAGACAGACACAGTGCCATCTAAATGTTCTCTCAAAAGATAGCATCTCATAAACAGTCTCAACAAAGGGATGTCAGTTTTCCCTTTACTGTGCACGTGCACATCATTTAAAAAAAAAAAAAAACTAATAATCACAACCAAATCCAGCATGAAATTAATTGCATTTAATTGATCACATGACTAGCTAGTTACAACTCTTGCTGTATTTTGAAAAAGTTCTACATACTTTCCATATTTGATTTCATTTGTCATTAAAAGAAAAAAAGACGGCAGTTTTCTAATATACTGTCTACCAGTGGTTCTCAAACTTAGCGTATTTTTTTTTTATTTTATTTTTTTAAACTTAGCGTATTTTAAAATCACCAAAGAAATTTGACTAAATACAGATTCCTCAGCATTGCCCCTCAAAATTCCTATTCGCTTTGTCTGGCATAGAGTCCAGGAAATTTCTGATCTTCCTATACCATGGTTTGAGAAAACACTACACTATAATTCTAATAAAATATAATTTGGCTGAATATCTGCTTTAGCCTGAATGTTTGCATCTCCCAAATTTCATATGTTGAAGCCCATATGTGATGGTATTTGGAGGTGGAGACTTTGGGAGGTAAGTGGGTCATAAAGGTAGATCTCCCCAAAATGGGATTAGTGTTCTTACGAGAGAAGAAAGACAACTAGCTTAGATGTTAAGACTCAAACCAGAAAGAGGGCCTTCATTAAGAACCGAACCATGCTGGCACCCTAATCTTGAACTTCCAGACTCTAGAACTGTAGGAAACAAATGCTTCTCTTTAAACTAGCCACTCTATGTTATTCTGTTATAGCAGCCCAAATTAACGAAGACAAAATACAAATATCCCCCCTGGCATGATTCCTTTGATTGTTCCCTGAGATTGACTATTGATCTCTACATGCCCCTGAAAAGTCTACTCTTTTGAAAGAAATTGCATATTTGGATTATCTGAATGATGCTATGGAGCCTTAATTCATGGTGGAACCGAAGCAGGAATAGAGGAATGTCATAAAATCCAGATTCCTAGGATATTGGTTAAGAAATTGAGGGTAATGAGTTTGTTGAAAAACTATGCACTCTTTACTAAGAAAAAAGGCACATCCACACAAATTTTATACCATTTGGGTAGTTTTACAGACCTCAGGGTAGAGATTTCCATCCTAAACTAGGTCATAAATATAAGGGCCAATGTTTATTTGAGTTTAAGAATGTGAAGACAATATGTTCTATGACAAGGTGGTGGTGACAGCTGAAATGTGTGGTTGAAATGTAAGACAGGTCTTCTGATTCCAAGAAATAAAAAAAAAAATTGTTAACAAAACACCACTTCCAAACTTTCAAAGGTAAAATAAAGTTTAGCAGCCAACCAGTTCACACAGTCTATAAAAATAGCCAAAGCAGGTAATTTTAAGTGCTAAAGTACAAGAATTAAAAAGAAAAATGTTAGGAGTAGAATAAAAGAAGGTGAAATGTTTTTTCTTCCTCAAACCTGAAAGTCTTTAATTTTGCTTTGGCTCTATATAAACGAAGTAAGACATTCTGTTTAGTAAAACTAAAAAATAGTCTCTGTGACTATTTCCACCGTGCCCCTCCCCCCGCTAGGATATCATATATAGTAATTCAGCAGAAAGAAAGAAAGAACACTAGCAAGGTCCAAACAGTACCAGAAATTCCATGAAGATATTAAATTTGCTCATCACATTTTATCTATCTGATTGCACAATTAAAGGAGTGCTGAGATCATGTCTAAAAAGCAAAGTGAGCCTCACTAAAAGAAAGGTATTATATTAATGCAAAGTATTGCTTCATCATCTTAAACCTGAATATCATTGCCATCTATTTATTTCATACGAGTTCTAGAAGAATTAAATAAACTGAGATTTAAAAAACACTTTGTCTATATGATATAACTTATTACATAGATAGCTAATAGCAAATGGATTGCATTGGGTATGACTCCTAGAGTATGTTATAACAAAAGACTTTTAAAGGGCCTGGAGAAGAGAAACTGAAGTTGTTAGGACTATAAAAGAAAGGAGAAGAGAAGGCAGAGACAGAAGGACTATTCATCTGTAGTACTCAGTTGCCTCTTGCTGTGTAAGAAACTACTGCAAAACGTTGTAGCAGCTTAAAGTTAGCTATTTGCTTATGATTCTGTGGGTCAGCAGTTGGGAATGGATTCAGCTGGAAAAATTTCATCTCTACTCCAGGTGATGTTCATGGTGCTCATTCACATGTCTGGGATCTCAGCTGGGACAAGCAGGATGGCTAAGATGTTTGAGGTATCTGGGTCTCTCTCCACGTGGTCGCTCGGCCTCCAAGAAACAGAGTTCCAAGAGGACTATTAAAAAACCTTGAAAGTCTTATAAGGTGTTGGCTCAGATCTCACATAATATCACATCTGCTTTATGATAACCTGAGTCACAAGACAGCCCAGACACAAACAATGGGAAAATGGACTCGACCTCTTGATGGAGGAAGTTGCAAGATATTTGTGGCCATTCTCATCTACCAAAGATGCTTTTCTGTAAAACTGTACTACGTGTAACACAAAAGTATTTTTGTAGAGAAGAGGGTGCACTTCATTAAGACTATCAACCTGATGGGACACCTGGGTGGCTCAGTGGTTGGGCATCTGCCCTGGGCTCAGGGCATGATCCCGGGTCGAGGGATTGAGTCCCGCATCAGGATCCCTGTGATGAACCTGCTTTTCCATCTTTCTATGTCTCTGCCTCTCTCTCTGTGTCTCTCATGAATAAATAAATAAATCTTAAAAAATATATACTGCCGACCTGAACACCAAAGAGTGGTTAGTGGATGAATGTAGATGGTAAATATTTGTTGAGCTGTTAGGGATGGGAGGTGCAGAAAGATAGATGGAATCCTTAATAAAGTATGTGTCCCTCAAGTGAATTATTTTGATAAGCAGAACCAAAAGTATAAGAAACTGCTATCTCTATTTTTAATGACTACCGTAAGTTGGTGGATTAACAAATATGATGCCAATGGTAACACTAAGATATAATGGTTTTGTAATTCAGCACTGAGAACATGATATAATGAACACATGTTAACCATACCTAACTGTTAAATAACCTGTTACTCACATAGATTTTTTTTAAGTAGGTAGGATAAAATAATTTCAACAGGATCAAGTGAGTTGTGATGTAGCATAAAAAAATCTTGCCAGATGCTTTTTTCTCTACCTCACTGTTATAAAAAGAAGTACAGAAACAAGCAGAAAGAAAACTTTATCACACTTGGAGTTAGAAAAAGGGCATTCTAGTCCTATCCTGCCAGGAACTTGCAGTCTGCATATTAAGTAGAGGTTTCTCTAAGTGATCAGAGTGGTGGTAGATGATTTGTACAGTTTTGTAAGTTATAATATTATTATATAAACACACATACACACACAGATATACATAAATGCAAATGTGAATGCTGACAGAGAAAGAATTCACAAAAACCAATAGTGCCTTGGAGAAGAGCACAATTAAAGAATTTAATTTTTGTTATTTCTCTTGGCCTTTTATTCTCAAAGTTAATTATTCAAGAAATAATATATCCGTAAATCTTTCATTTTATTTTAGCAAAAACCTTTGATATTCCATTTATGCTGAACATGATAGACTTCTTTTTGAAGAGTCCTTCTCAGCATGTATTAAAAAAGACAATAATTCTAATTTTGTCCCACTCTGCATATATCATAAAAATAAAATTATAGAATCCTAGAATCTAGGATCTAATACTATTTGAATTTTTAGTCATGAAACATATGTTACTATAGCTTACATTCATGTTTTATTTCCAAAGATTTTTAAACCATTGCCTACATTGTTTATTTATATGTGGCATACCTCTATGAAAGTTGAAGGCTGATATGATTGTACCAATTTTTCAAATAAAAAAAACTGACTAATAAATTGATGATAGCAAGAAGGTATCAACAAGTGTTTTAACAGATGACAGATTAACAGATATGAGCCCAGGTAATGGAAAACTTAATCATTCAAAATATGTCCTGAAAAAGGAGGTAAAACTTTTCCAGTTCTAGAACTGTACTTTGTATGTTGACAAGCTTTTTTTTTTTTAAGATTTTATTTATTTGTTCATGAGAGAGAGAGAAAGAGACAGACAGAGGGAGAAGCAGGCTCCATGCAGGGAACCTGATGTGGGACTCGATCCTGGGACTCCAGGATTATGCCTTGAGCTGAAGGCAGACACTCAACCACTGAGCCACCCAGGCATCCCTGTTGACAAGCTCTAAATCAAATATAATTAACAGAGATTTCTGCTATCAATCATGATGGAGATTAGAGAACTGATTTATTCTCCCACTTAAAACAACTAAAAAGAACAAGCAAAACATATGAAAAACAATTGTAAGACATTGAACCTCAAGAAATACAGGACAGTGATTACTGAGAGAGGGGAAAATAAATGGGGAAAGCCCTATGATACTCCAGCTAACTGACTAGAGAGAGTTTCCAGGATGCAGCACATGGAGGAAGAATGCAAGGAAAATTTTGAAGTATACTTCAGTTGAAGAAATAGACCTAAGAGTCCAGGGAGAATCAGACTGCTAGAGCTTGTGGGATAGAGTTCCAGAGAGAAAACAGCTGCACAGATAGACAACTATAGAAATCTGTAGAAGATCCCACTTGAAATTTTAGAGTAATGCTGGTCCGAACATATATGTGTGAGGAAACTGCCTGAGACTGAGGAAAGAAGCACAACTCAAAAAAGCACAGAGAACAATCTTTGGGGCTCTCATAGATCAGAAATAGTATCTATTCCCACTAGTGAGAGTGGAAAACCACCCAGTTTGTAAGATATTTGGTAGAGTGTCCAGAAGGTATTACCTCAATATGGAGACAATATTAGATGCAAGCTAAATGCTACTCTGATCATGCCCGGCAAGGCTTGAAAGCAAACCTAGAGAGATCAAACTTTTCAAGTTATTTAAGTGCATCCCAAAACAAAACTCAAGAATAGTTATAATGATTTCAAAAATATCCAGCACTAAGCAAGGCAAAATTACAATGTCTGGCATCTAATCAAAAATTACCAGGCAGGGGCACCAAGGTGGCTCAGGTGGTTGAGTGTCTGACTTTTCATTTTGGCTCAGGTTATGATCTCAGGGTCATGAGGCGGAGCCCTGTGTCAGCTCCGTGCTCAGCGGGGAATCTACTTGAAACTCTCTCTCCCTCTGCCCCTCCTACTGCTTGTGCTCTCTCACTCTCTATCTAAAATATATAAATAAATCTTTAAAAAAATTACCAGGCATACAAAGAGATAGGAATATGACCCATAATGAGGAAAAAATAAATCAAGCAAAACTAACTCAGGAATGACACAACTGGTAGAATTAGCAGACAAGGACATTAAAATATTCACCATGATTCTAGTCTATATTTTCAAAAAGCTAGTTTTTAAATACCTTTAAAAGGGTGCCATGTTAAAGCAAAAATAACAACAATGCTTTGTGGGGTTTATAATATATATAGAAGTAAAATGTATAACAATAATGTAATGATCCAAAGGTTAGGATGTGGGAAATGGAATTATATCGTTGTAAGGTCTTACAAACACATGAAGTAGTATATCATTTGAAGGTAGACTAAGCGAAGTTAAAGATGTGTACTATAAACTATGAAATGACCACTTAAAATGAATAATAAATATTAGAGCTAGTATACTATCCAACAAAGAAGTAAAATGGAATAACCAAAAGCAACCCAAAAGAAGGCTGAAAAGAACAAAATAAAAATGGAACAACAGAAAAAAATGGCAAGATAGGTGATTTTAAGCCACCTATATCAATAATCACATTAAATGTAAATGGTTTAAAGACCCAATTAAAAAGCAGAAGTATTCAGAGTAGATTAAAAGAAGCAAAATGCAACCATATGATCACTGTAAGAAACTCACTTTAAAAATAAGATACAAATAGGCTAAAAGAATGGAAAAAGATATACTATGCTAATGCTAGTCAAATATTATTAATAGCCTAATTGAAACTGCTTTAAAGAAGCCCTTGTTATTTGTGCATGTGAAAGCATAACATCTTAGATGCAAAAAAAAGAAGAAAGAAAGAAAGAAAGAAAGAAAGAAAGAAAGAAAGAAAGAAAGAAAGAAAGAAAGAAAAAAGAAAAAAAAAGTTCTATAATTGTCTTTTAGAATGGTAATTACACAATCACGCACACTAATTCCCTGGAAGTTAAAAGAGAATGGAAGCTCTGAAAATGGGAAATGAAAATGTCTTTCTTTGTATTTTATTTCTTTTCTTTTGGCTATTTTTCTGTTGACTGAACAGTAAAAGAAAACAGCAACATAATCTGGAGCTCCTTTTGCTCAGTGCACCAGTCGCATTATTGATTTGGTATCATGGTGTATATAAAGCAATGTTTGCTTCAGTGACTCCAAGCTGTATTCCAAATAAAAAGCTGTATGTATAAAGACAGATTCCTACAAAGGTAAATTTAAGAGAAAATAATTTTTTAAGCTCATTCTAGTTTCCTTCCCACTCCATTTCTCTCATAAAGAACTATCATCTAACCAAATTACATTATTTTATCATGCTAGATTATTGAATATTGCTTAGCTTATTCAAAGATTTTTGTCAAGTTATATTTTGAGGAAATTCAGTCTGTGCATGGGTGATGTGTCATAAGAAAAGCTAAATGCATAAATATTCAGTACCTATGGTTCATATAGATACAGTTTATTTCCTCCTATTTTGTGATCCAAGGTTTATAGTTCCTTCTAAAACTGAATAAACGGGAAGTGGAGACAAGAGTAGGATATGAAATAGTGGCAGCAGCTGAATATGGCCCAGGTTAGGGGCACAGTTGGAGTGGAAGCATGAGATCCCTGTGTCTGAATCTGATTGAGAGTGAACAAGGAAATGAATTTGAGCATGTTAGCTTTAGATGCAAACAATAAGAAATCGTAAAGAGAGAACGATTTTCCATTAAGTGAATTCATACTGTTATTAATTTTAGTTACTACAACCAGACAACAGAGGATGCTAAATTTTAGTGGAGGATTTGGAGGCAAAGTGCAAAAAGTGAATACGTTTGGATAGAAGATCAGTGACCCATAAGTTTGTCAACTGCATGAACTGTATAAACATAATCTCACTAATATCTAGTGTAAGCTGAAGAGTTTTAGTTCCTTTCTAGAACTGATTGGTCATGATCCAGCGATTACTTATCTTGACTCCTAACCTGAGAAGAATGTTGCACAGGTAACTCGCGGTCGTGAGCATCCAGACCAGCAGGCTAAGGGAAAGACCACCACCAACAAGGACGTATTCAGGGGAACATTACTTAAAAGGAAACTCTGAGTATCTCCTTTGAGGACTCTGCAAATGCATTACCAACATCAGCAGGTACAGCTAACTCCTATTTGTCTAGAAGAATAGTAAGCCTTACCATATGTATGACGGGCAGCTTGTCAATCTTCAAAAGAGACTACAGTGAATGCAATGGCCTTATGTTAGGAGAGTAAGACATGATTAAATCTCTGAACATTCAAGATGAACACTTTGCAGCATCATAGCATGATGATTCTGTGTGAGTTGGGGGGGGGGAGGTGCGTGATGGCCAAAAATTTTTGATTTTTTGAAATCTCACTAAATAAGACACCGCATCATGATTACTCCCATGTTGCAAATATAGAGGAAACCTAGATGGTGGAAGGCCAACTTATTATTGAGCCTGGGAACACCTGTATTCTTCCGCAGACAAAATATCAGCTTTGAATACAGCAGAACCAACTCTCATTCCTTCATTTTGACCTTAAATATGCCATATGATCTGTTGTGGGACAAGCCTTGATCTAGTAGTGGAACTAAAACTTAGTTAAGAATTATGGAAACATCTAGGCTCAATCGCTGCCTGTGGACTGAACACAGGTAAGTAAGGGAAGAAACCCATCACCTGATTGTCAGAGGAAACTGATTATCTGCCCTCTGGGTTTCCTAAATGCCATTTGATTGTATTTGACTCTATCGATGGATATATTTTCCATCCAATCATCAACAAGCTCATCCTGCCAGGACTTCTCAGAAAGAAACAGCTTAACCCGAAACACTCCTCCACCCTCTTTAATAAATACAGTTCAGTCCCTCAAAAGTTGAAAAGACTACATGAGGGGATTCAGACATTCAATTCCAAATTGAATTCATGTTCTTCTCTAGTTGTCAAAACAAACCATTTGAAACTTTTTAAATTAAGGTATATTTGCTCAGGTATTTTTGTGAAATCCATCATTCTTGCCAATAATGTATTCACTTAAGATATAGTCTGAACATGATTCTGAGGGAGATCAAATGTGCAGTAGAGTCAGTAAATATTAATATTTACTAAGTTAAAGGAACACCTAGTAGGCTGAGAAGTCAAGCGAAAGAGACCGAAAAATTGATCCTCTGCTGTCTTCTTGGCGCTCATTACAGGTGGAACCCCTGTCTGTATTTGCTTTTCCTAAATCCAGTGTTTTATACTCCCTGTTTTCAAATCTATTCTGAATCTCTGATATGAGGAAGTACACCCATTAAAATCAAAGCAAATGAAAGAAACTGTTAACTTTTATTGCCGATTACATGATTACATTAAAACCTAAGAATATGACTTTATTCTTTATGTCATGTTTAGATTTGATGTGGGTCCGGGTAGAAATTGTCAAGGATAATGATGATCAATTCTTAAAATTAGGAATGCTAACAAGGCAGGAGTGGGAAAAGTGTAAAATAAGGGAAAATGGGATAATCTATGTTTGGGGCCTAAGAAGAGACACCAGGGTGAGAAAAGACAGGGAGGAACAAAAGCAGTAGGATAATCACGGTCATTTTGGAGCATCACACTAACAACTGTACTTTCATCATCTGTAAGCTTTATATCAACCCGTAAGGCAAATACCATAATCCCCATTTTATTAATGAGAAAACAGAGGCAATTTAGATAAGGACCAAGGTCAAATACTCGTGCCAGGGACGTGTTGAAACAAGAGCCCATCTAACGCCAAGCCTGAATTTGTCTCGGTAAGCTCCAGACAGGGAAGCCCTGAACACCTCAAATAACCATTTATGGAGATTAAATAGATCATGGAAAGCCACCGGAAGTTTCAAACAAAGAAGTGTTAACCTCGGATCTAGGCTTGTGGAAGATTCCTCTGACAGGAAGGAGGGACTGAAGGGAAGCGTGGTTATGAAATCTGTTAAGAGCAAGGGGTTATGAGGCCCTGGATGAGGTCACGAGAGCATGCAAGAAAAGGCAAGGGCAGGTGGAACGTGAGGCATGCAGGGCGAGAGCAGCACAACGTGGAAACTCATTAGTCGGAAATTATCTCTGCAGATCTAGCTCCCACAGCCTGCACCTGAGATAGGTCAGATCCTCCTGCCAGTCCATGCAAGTCTACGGACTGAGGCAGATGCCTTGACGTCTCCTCCTCATAACAAAAATAGGAGTTGTTAGGTGTTGACGGTATGTCACATCTCTGAGAAGCCTCGTAAATATATCATCTCACTTAATCTTCAGAGTTGGAAATAGGCATCGTTATCAGTCCATTTACAGATAAAGAAACTGAGGCTCCTAGTTAGATTGTTAACAACGCCCCAGTCATTTTTCATCTTAGATGTGATTTTACTCCTAACGATAATAAAGCTAAATGCCCTGCAGCCCGTGCAGACCAGTGACCATTAACAATACCATCAAAGCCTTACATGAACTATAGAGCTGGACTTCTACTCGGGAAATTAAACTAAATCCTTCAATTTCCAAATCCACATTCCTTCGGTGCATATTCAAAAATTCAATCAAGAGGTCCAAAATTGAAGAATTGGACAACTCAGGTGTGTCAGGCTCCCTACTACTGATGGAAAGGCTTTCCCCTGTGAACCAACGGAGGAAGAAGAAGAGGAGGTGACATCGACTTAATTTCTACATTTCTACAAAGTCAAAAAACATGTAGGCACCAGAGCCCAACCCCAGGAGGGATCGCCTCTCCATTTCCCATGTACTTTGGGAAATGGAGGCATGATGGGCATGATGGGCATGATGGGCATGATGGGCATGATCGCCTCTCCATTTCCCATGTACTCTGGCAATGGAGGCATGATGGGCATGATGAAGAGACCATCTGTGAGCCCTCTGAGAAAATATATGCCAAAAGGAAGATAAAAACTGTTGAGAGCAAGAATAAGATTTTGAGATCCTTGAAATATTTTTTCATCCTAGAGTGTGATTTTACTCCTAATTATAATAAAAGTTAAATGCCCTGCAGCCCATGCAGAGTCAACCTAACAAATAGTTCTCAACTACATGCTATACAGTTAATTTGCTAAGCACTATGAACGTAGAGATCTGCAAATTTGTGGAATGTGGCCCCGGCCTCCAACAAGCCTGCTACTATATAGGATGTGGGAAGTATAAACAATGCTCAGATAGGAACATCAAACACTTCGAGGCCATGAGCTGAATCAGGATCTGCTGGTTCAAAAGGTGCCATCTTCAGATGTCTTTAGTGCACATCTCACTTCTTGTTTCATCTCCTCGCCTGAAAAAGCACTACTTCGGGAGAATGTGTTCATGGTGTGACACTGCACAGGTTTCCATTTTCCAGAATCAACATCACAGTGCCTTTGACAGTTCTTTACCTGACATGGCTTAAAGACACATTAGTGCACTTGAGAAATATAGGGGCTGGCCAGTAAACAAGTAAAAAAACTCTTAATAATACATGTAAAAAATAATGTAAACATGTAAAAAATAACAATAATACCCCACCAAAAAAAGCACGCTCCTTGCTCCCAAGACATTCCCAGTGGCCTTAGGCAGAAAGACAGGAAAAGAAACCAATGATACACAGAAGAGGTGGGCTCCGCACGGCAGCACAGTGCTGAGGGAGCCCAGAGCAAAGCTTAGGATCACTTTTGACACCATGAGTTTGTCCATGACCCTCTCAGAATGTGAGACAAAAAGGAAAATGCAACATCGAAGGTCACCTTGAGATGGACACACTGGCCTAGATTTACTTTTCTCTGTCGTGTGAGCTTTGGAGGTCTAACAGGAGTTGAGCAAACAGAAATGGCCAGGTCGAGGAGCAGGAATTCCTGGTGAAAGAAACAGCATGAGCAGAGCAGGAACCAATTGTACCTCGCCTGCTCTGGGTCCCTGTCCAGCTTCCGAGCAGCCAGCCTCGAGGGCGGTGGTTTCCTCAGCTCTCCTTCACGTCTCCGCCTTCCAAGGAGGCTCGCGCCCCTCCCACACAGGCAATCTGAGCTCAGAGAGCCCCTGTGACCTCCAGGTTGCCGCACACTAGGGCAAGTCTCTATCTTGATATTTCTCATGTTTCTGACATCATTCCTTGTCTTCTTACACTTGCTTGAAATTTTGCTTCCCTTCCCTTTGGCTTCCCCTTAATCCCTTACAAGACTGTTTTATTCTTTAATAGTTTATTTATTCATTCATGAGAGACACAGAGAGAGAGAGTCGTAGAGACACAGGCAGAGGGAGAAGCAGGCTCCATGCAGGGAGCCTGAGGTGGGACTCGATCTCGGGACCTGGGGATCCTGCCCTGAGCCAAAAGCAGACGCTCAACCACTGAGCCACCCGGGTGACCTTCTTACAAGACTCTTGTCTACTCTTTCTCTATCATGTCAGTGTTGTTGTTTTCAGGATTTCTGTCTGACTCCTTTCCTTACTTCCAGATAGCATCCCAAGTTAGCTTGTAGTCTTACCTCCACTCTTGGAGCTGGATCACAGGCCCCTTCTCAGGCTTTGGACCCATAAATCCAACTGCAATTGGCCGTCAATAGGTATCTCCCCAAGGAAGCTCAAACGGAACTGGTCTCCCAAATCTATTCCCCCCACATTTTCTCTCTCATCAAATTATTATCCACCAAGTCAAAATGGCAACAGTCTGGACATCCAACTGCATTCCTCCTTCTCTCTCCCCACAACCTAATCCAAATTCTGTTGGTGGGCTAGCTCCTTAATTACTTGAGAATCTGACCCCACCTTTCTATCTTTATGGCCACGGCCTCAGATCGGGCCCTTAGCGCTGTTCACCTGCCAACTCCATCGGTCATTTCACTGGTCTACTTGACTCATCGTTTCCAATCTATCTTCCTAACGAGGCCAGAGCGACCATCTCAATGATATTATTCATCATATCACCTACTAAAACCTCTTTATTGGTTGTCCACACTTTCAGGAGGAAGGGAAAGCCCTTAGTTTGGCAAACGATGGCCCCAGTCTACTTCCAGCCTAAGCCCATGCCGTCCTCACATAGACCCCACGCTTCAGCCACACCAAACTACTTCCCACTCCTGAGAGCACCAAGATCCTTTTTGCCACTGTGTTTTCCCACATGCTTTTCCCTCTACATGGAAACCATTCCTCTCCCTCTGTCTCTACCTTCATTATTATTGCCCATAAAGAACGTACCCAAGGGGTAACCTCTTCTCTGTGCTAGCCCCTCCTTTGGGGCTCTGTGTACTTTATTGTTGGCCTACACATCAGTTGTCCTGATGCGCTCTGTAGCCAGCAAATAATGCACATTAATTTATGCCTAGCACAGTGACTGGCACATAGCAGGCACCCCATAAATGCTTGCTGAGATAATGCTATTCTTCATCAACATGGTTTTCAGACTCCTGCTTTCCCTTGATTTGTAGCCCATGAAATGTTCTGCGATCTCTAATGAAAATGTGGTTCTGAGGACTAAACACAGTGCCATAGAGGTAGTCCAACCAGTGGCATTAACTGATCCTTTGGGGGTCAACATTAAGGAACCACGATGCAAGGCTTACATTGAGCTCCCTGTCAAATAAAATGCCAGGTTTTGTGTAGTTTGTTTGTATCTCTGGTAATAAGGTTTTGAAAGCTATTCTTTTCATTTTCCTCTTTATTGCTCTTTTATTCTTTTTGATACTTTCATTTCATTCCATTAGTAACCCTTATTCGTTTAGACCCATAATTCTATCCTGGATACTAATCCGTCATTCGCTCTGGTGTTGCTAATCCCGGTGTAAGACATTTGCATATTGGGTACGCACTTATTTTACTGTATGATTCCAAGGTGTTAGGAAAACAAAAACAAGACAAAACCTAGGAATAGAATCTTGAAGGATGTCACTAAGTAACCGTCTCCAGACTGACGCTAATCCACTAATTCTTCTTCTTCGGGTAAAATTCTGTAATCTCCTGGTTACAGCCCACTCGCATGAGGTATCCTGAAAAGCCCTATAAAATGGTTTGCCTGAGTGTTTCTCTTACCTACGTTCCTCAGTTCTATCAAATTCAAGGCTAGTTTAACATCGTGCATTTTTGGCGAACTCGGACCCCCTTCCTCGTGTTCATCTCTACAACCGTTTGGCAATTCACACCAAATTATAGCTGATGCCTTGAGAGGCCACGGCTCCCCACTCTCTAGAAGTCAGCACACTTTCGTTCCTCTGGAACCCCTCATTCAAGGTCACCAACAGTGTATCTCCTGACCGTTTCTTCGAGAACTCTCAGCAAGGTGGGATGTGCTTGCTCCAGCCTGAAAGCTTAAAATTCATTTAACACAGAGATCCTCTCATTATCTCCCCAGTTCCCTCTTTCCCAGCATTTCCCACCCTTCTGAGTTTCCAAACCAATTACCTTTATAGAAAGGAGAGGGGAAAATTCAGAACCGTGTAGTGGTGCATTCCTTCTGGTCATCAGATCAACATCACACCATTGGCCCCCGGCACCGTGACAGCCCGACCACACTGTCCTTGCTCCAGGCAAAACAGAACAGTCTGTCGATGTGTGTGTGTCTGGATCGACTAAATATTTTGGTTCAGCCTCCATTGGAGGAGCTTTCTCATTTGGACCTGTTCTATAAACTTTATTTAGCATCATTCTAAGTCTTTCAGAAGTTCAGCTTTCCTAACACTGCATTTTCAGTTTTTTAACATTCTTTTCTTTTTTTTTTTCAGTTGTTGGTTAATTAACCTTCCTTCCGTCTTTTGATATTGTCCTTTTAAAGGAAGGCTCTATCGTAGGCTCCTTTACAGTTCTGGTAGTCTCTATTTCTGTAACTGCAGCATGTTTCATTCACACTTTCTGCTAAGCCTAAAACGGTAATTTATTGAACGTGCATCAGGCACCTTCCTCCTCCCGTCTTCCCAGATGCTACAAATTTCTCTTTGGGTTAACTATTAGCACATGCTGGGAATCTGTTCTTACCCAAGCTCTGCAGAATCTCTCACCCTGCTCAGGCAGGTCCCTGACCTGAGAATCTGGAGAAAACCATGTTCTAAACACCTTGTTCTGGGTCGTTATCCTTCTCTGACACTTAGATCCCCTCCTTGACCCCAAGCCCTACTCCACGTCTACAAGCTCTCTGTCTCTTACCTGCTACCAAACATCATGTAATCTCCCTTTGAGATGTAAGGTAGAAATGATTGTTCACAATACAGTGAAAGACATTTTCTTAATTTCCCCACAAAGAAAGCAAACGTACATATTTCCCCTTGTATCTCAGAGGTCATCTGGGGCCAAGCTGCCCCATGGACAGAAATAAGGTAGACGAACTAAGCTCGGGCCTGCATTACTTCTCTGGAGGAAGCCTCCCCATGATATAGCTGCAAGGTCTCAGGACGTTTCATCGCAACCTCTGGCTTCAAGTTTTTACTTTTACTGCATTCAATTTATGGATAACCTGACCAGTCTGTACCATGGTTTCCTTGTCTTGATTTTTGCTGAAAAGAAACAAACAAAAATTCCCTTATTTATGGGAGGCCTCTGCACCTTTCTTATGTCTAGTCCCAGGATG
This sequence comes from Canis lupus familiaris, assembly GCF_011100685.1. Classification (NCBI taxonomy): domain Eukaryota; kingdom Metazoa; phylum Chordata; class Mammalia; order Carnivora; family Canidae; genus Canis; species Canis lupus. Next base: position 4,685,872 of record NC_049240.1, on the reverse strand, counting down.
AAGTCACCAAGAGAAGAGAGTAGAAGGCATCAGAAAGCAGGAAGCCTGGAGCCTGAGGTACCATGTCTGAGGCCTGCCTGGCCTTTGGACCCTCGCTAGGTGATACTACGTCTTCTCGGTATGTGGGCCAGTTCACCTTGGCTGTCACTATAATGGCTACGTTCCTCAACTCCTCTTTATCCCTGTTGCAGGCTGCCGACGTCCCATGTGTTGTCCCAGCCTGTAACACAATACAGTGGGTCAGGCTTAACATTCCAAGCACACTTCATCTAACACCAAGGCTCCAGAATTGGACTGCCCATTCTCAGATTATCTCTTCTGGTCAAGTGCTTCTATAAATGAGTGATCACATTTATTGCATGTTTGGGCTGTTTGTTTTGCTTTGCTTTCCCTAACTTCCTTCTCAGAAAGTAATTTTAACTTCAGTCTTGAAAGTATCATGCGGTTGCCTCCATTTACCACCCACAAGGGGTTGAACTAAATGTTCCTTAAGGTCCTTTCCAGCCGTAAAATTTATGGCTCTATGTAAGAACCAGTTTCACTATCTGCCAGAGATTACACATAAATGCTTTTCTTTTATCTGAGCTTATGTCAGGTGGGACATCCTCTAAATCTAAAAGCAAAACCATTTTATTTGGAATCCTTTTAGAACAAATGGGGTGGTGGGGAGTACCTGAATATGGTTTCTTTTGCTATAAGAATGGAGATATGGAAGTGTCTGTGCCCTTAAATGTATAATTTTTACTGCTGGGGAAATTTTTTTCATACTGTTGATTTCCTACAAAAATAAGATTGCAATAAGCATTCGGAGCAACAGACACGATGGTGAACGTTAAGAGTGAAATAATCACCTCTCAGGTGACTAAGATCTTGTTTAGTTCACCTGACTCTAAACCTCATGTCTTTGACCGGGCCTGAATCCCACTGATAAAGTGAATCAATAATGCAACACCTGATTGAAGGAAGGAAATTTGGAAATACCTCGTCGCACACCTAGAGAAATCTTGCAGCTGCAGAGCAGAGCAGCCCTATGCGTGTTCTTTCACGGATACAGGGTTTTTTAAGTCAAAGGGAAAAGAAAGAACAGGGGTAGGGTGCGTCTCTCCCTGGTTTCTAACTGTCACCGAGGCGGAGGCTGCGGAGGCCTTGAGGCTGATGCTGGCTGACAGTGGCAGCATATTGCTTGCTGAACTGTGATGATACAATTCAGGCACAGCCCTTGTAGCCCTCATTATCTGCTGCTGCCTCTGCTCCCTGCAGAAGGGGGGGGGGGGAGGGCGGGAATTATTAAATATAATTCGACTAATTATGGCGTGGTATAAAAGTTCACGGGGCCGGAACCAGTGCCCCAAAGGAAGAACAACATGAGGTAAAGATTGGAGGGCTTTTATGGTGGTGCTTGAAGATAATTATAGGTATAGACACCAGTTCCAGAGAGAAAGAACTGAGCCAAGCCCAGACTGTTTTCATAATGCAGCATAGCTTCCTCTTGACATGAAACATTAACTGGTTTTCCCCAAGGGGGAAAAATTCTCAGTGTCGGCCTCCTGGTCCAAGAGACTCCGACTTAGGGCACCAGGCAGCAAGTGGGGATGCAGGAACCTGGAGCGCCTGTTACCATTTTCCATCCCTTGGCCAAAGCAGCCGGGATGCAGCGTAACCTCCCACACTGCAGGTTCTCCCGCAGTGCAAACGCAAACCCAAAGAGCCAGTAAGAATACCAGCCCCCTTCCACGTGTGTCGCCTTTCACAAAGGTGATGCTCCCTGTGAACTGATTCACCATGTTACCATATAGACCCAAGAGTAGATACTGTGCATAATGGTACTGACTCATCAGCATGCAACACTTAACGTGCAATCAGTTACTATCAAAGAATTTAGTCCTCCTCTTTAGAATATGAGGACCCAGAATAATTATATTAATAAGCACTCTGAAAGCAGTCACTTCAATTCTACAAGAAGGATTCTGAGTACATTTTAGATGCTCTGTTAATGGGGTGGGAGTGGGCAATAAAACTTGAGAGCGTTTGTCAATTCTTTGGCAATAACAGACTCGGGATTTCTCTGCCATCTAAGATTTCTCTGATTTTCTTGGATTCAGAGGAACAGCCCTGGTTAGAGGAGTATCCACCTGGATGCATCACTGTGGAATCCACATCCTCAAAACAGCCCTCGAATAGCCCTTCAAATCTGTGGCAACCGAATAGAAAAAAACAAAAACAAAAAACACATGATTCTGGGCAGAAGAGTGCATTTATGAGTTTCCCCTAAAACGGAAAGCACGTATTCATAAAAGCCTTAACTAAGGTAGAGGATGGTTTTCAGCAGGAAATGGATGTCAGACAAGGACCCAAATACCAGTGAGTCACAGAATGAGGAAGCTGTTCTCTTTTCAATCCATCAACCCATTTTACTTAACAGATGACAGTCTCAGTCTGGTGCTTCCCTTTCCTTAATACTTCTTTAGAATTCTCTAATCTTTCATTTATCAAAAAGGTAGCGGTCATCAGGTATCAATTTGTAATTTGATAATATTGTTTTGTCTTCATTGTACGTACTTTCACTGGGGCTTTCCATTTATGGCAGCTTTGGCTATTGTTCTGTTCGCGATAGTAATATAAAGTTTCTCCTTAAAATAAACACATTTACTTTTTTTTTTTTTTTTTACATTTACTTTTTTTAGAAGTGAATTCCATGGCGGGGGTGGGATTGCTCCATGGAAAACAGTGCAGGTGGTATATGGGCTTGGCAAAGAAAGTGGTAGATGATAACTGGTTTGGTAAACACGGCAATGCCCGCCGGCCCCTGCCTACTAGATGCCCATAGCTCCCCTGCTCCCCACCACTGTGACAACCAAAATTATCTCATTTCCAAATGTCCCCGGTGGGGATAGAGAGGGTGGAGGAAGAATAACTCTGGGCCAGAAATCACTGATTTAGAGCAGGATGGTCTCTGAGTAATTGTTTTAGAAGGTAGATAGGGTGTAGTGTCCGGCTTTGTGCAAGTGGCAATGTGAAGAAGTCTGGGGGCAAAAGCCCCTCAATAAAGCGATACTTGGAGTCAGAGAATTTTGGGTGGATACATTTTAATAAAGACACAGATTCCCTCTGAGGGCTTCTCCTATCTACCGGTTCATTCAAATATATTAATATCAGCCATTCTATTTCTAATAAAGGATTCCAGATATGAATCCCAAAAACAAGGTTGCTGATGGTCTTTGCCTTTGTAATTCATTTCTCCATCCAACCAGACAATAGAAGGGTTTGTGAACCTTCAGGGAAAAAGCACAAGCTCAAGCCTGCCAATCTGGCATGCCTCAGTAGGCTGAACTGGCCTGGCTTTTTTATGAGGTGTTTGGCAGCCCGAGTATTTAATTTCATTCTTTTATTTTATGTTTTGGGTGCATACACCCAGAGGCCTTTGGACAATTGCCTCTTTTTTAATAAAGCTAATAAATGCCCATAGGAAATTTACCTATATCTAAACTGACATAACAAAGCTGATACTTCAGAGGGGTCAGGCATGAGAGATTCCAGCAATTTCTATAAATGGAAGAAGCTGGCGTGAATTTGGACTGCCTGGAGTTATTACTCAGACACTGGCAGTCCTCCAGGCTGTTCATAATTTTAAATAAATTCTGATCTTGGTGATGTATACTTATTGATCAAGTTTTCAGAAAGTCATCACCGTGTACTCTTTGACTACGTATTGATCTGAAATCTCTACAGTTCCCGAGAGAGGGCTGGCAATACATTAGCTACTATCTACACCACAATTCATCCTTCTATTTGAATCAAGCCTGTGGAAGCGACTCATTCTGTTCCGCTTATTGTGGAATGATACTGGGAGAACAGCTGGAAAACAAGGTTCTTAGGTTCTGTATCTCAATTTGTCACTGATTATCTTCGGTCATTTCATTTCTGAGATTCTCAGCTGCTCCTTAATGTTAAAACGGTGAATGGTATTATTTATGGATAAGAAACTCTTGGTTTTTTCATTTCAAATTCCTGTTCAAAAAAAACATGGCATCTTCTCACTTGAAGATGCTGCTGCATCTCAGTTGGAACTCTTACCACCCAAGTCTTCAGAAAAGGTTGACTGGCCAGCAATTAGTTTTACAGGGTCTGAAAGACAAAGAACACGTGTCCGCTCTGTGGGTCACGTGCCTGCTAATTGCTGGCCCTTTGACTTTCCAACAGTGGGCTCCATTTTGTTTGACCCCTGTTCCCACCACAGCTGCTCAAATCTCTCTGTCCTCTCATTCTCTCTACCCTCAAAATCTATACTTACTTATAGTCTCCTTAACTTCAGCTCTTTATATTTTGTTTGGTGATTGTGTAGGTAGGATACTGGCCCCCGAGAGATGTCCACGTGCTAAGTCCCAGAACCTATGATGTGTTGCATTACACGGCAAAATGGCAAAATGGAATTAAAACTGCTAATCAGCTGATCTTAATACAAGGGTGTTATGTAGGTTATGTAGGTGAGACCAATGTAAACCCGAGAGTCCTTTAAATGTAGAAGAGGTAGGTGGAAGACTTAATGTCTAAAGGATATAATGCGAGAAATAATTGATCAGCCTTTGTTGCCTTTGAAAATGGAAGAAGACCACGAGTCTAGAAAGTTAGGAAAGGCAAAGAAATAAATGTTCCCCTAGAGCCTCCCCAAAGGAATGTAGCCTTGCCAACACCTTGACTGTAACCCAATGAGACCCATGTTATTCTTCCCACCTACAGGTCTATGAGATAATAAATTGACGTTCTTTAAAGCCACTAAATTTGTAGTAATTTGGTGTAGCAGCCCCAGGAAATGATATAGAGATGTTACTCCCGAAAAGGGCAAGTAATCACATAGACCATAAAGTATGATTTGTGAAAGCTCTCTGATTCTCCAGCAGCTACAGATGTTAAGGAAAGATGAATGAGAATGACAGCAGCAGCAACTCTTCCAGTCTACACTGTCCTAGCATATTTCTACCCGGCAGATCCACTTTCTCTTCACACTCCCTTTTAGCTTAAGCCTAGACTCCCTCTGCTCCCCAAACCTCCATCCTCAACCATTCTCACCTTCCAACCCAACAAAAGAGAAATACTATTTCTAGAACATTCGGTAGTACTTAGTAGGCATCGAACTTTTTTTTTCTTTTGCTGTAAACTCTCCCATTTGTGATGTTTCTCCGTATATTCCTATCTCCTATATCTTTCTACCTTTAGTAATAAATTTCTATAATAATATGTTTGGGAACCTTTGGGAGTTATGTGTTACCAACGGCAGTGGGAAGTCTAACAGTTTTATTCAGAGAGTCCCTCAGCAAACCTTCGATGTATACATGACGCTGAGTAGATGAATAAGATGGCATCCCCCCCCACCCCTCACCCCCACCCCAGAGTTAACAACTTAATATGGCACCGAATAGGAGAAATGTTCATTCACTTCACAAATACTTACTGAACCCATAGCTTACATGAGACATACATTTAACTATAATCCAAGACAGAGCCATCAGTTCTATAACAGAGCCACAAACCAAAGGGATAATGAAGGAAGTGACAACCATACAGGAACACAGCACCTCTCAAAAACCCAACTGTATTCAAAACACACTCAAGATCTAGAAAGAAAAACAGGAAAAGAAAAAAAAAACTCTCATGATCAAAAGATATGTAACAAATTCTGAACTCTGAAACTCAAGTATTTTGCATGTGCGAGGGCCTCGTGCACCTTCATTCCGTACCCACCGTCCCATATTTTATGCTCTAAAATGTGTGCTTATCTCCTATCCTGGCCCACAGATGATTAAAAAAAGCCAATTAGAAGACAGAAACCACGAACCATAGTCACAGCAATAGCACACGAAGCAATTCAACTGTGCAGCAGCGGGAAAAGGGACAAGCCAAACTTCAGCAAAGTGGGGCCAATTCCATCATAGGCTTGCCACCTGTGCCAACCAATAAACCCTAAGACCGTCCCCGACATACACACCACAAGGTGACTCAGTTTCCAATGATTCTGAGTCTCCCAACGAGAGTTCAAATTATGTTCTGCATATTTTATTTAGAAGTATGGGGAGGACTCCACTTTTACACAGACTTCATCAGAAATTGTTATACTCCCTTAAATTCTGGTGCTTTCTGGAGGACGATGTTTCACTGTTCCATGCGCTGAGTACCCATAGGTCACAGACCATTAAGGAGCAACGGCAGTGGGCCCATACAAATGGAAAAAGAAGATTCATTCCGGGACTAAAATATACTAAATATGTCACCGTGTCACAAGCTAAGCAGCAAGGACATCCAGAATATCAGCGTCTGCTCTCAGAAAAACCACAGTTCAGAGAAAAAAATATCTAAGCAATCACCAGGATGGGAACTCATTTACGGATGTCATGTTTAAAATATAACTCTGTTGTTAAAAAAAAAAAAAACACACACACACACACAACAAAAACCTGTTTAAGTTCATCACCAATGCCTGACATTTCAGGATGGTTCTTGCTCTGTTTTTCACAGTTTCCTTTACGATCAGAGGGCTGAACTTTGCTGGGAAAGTTTCTGGGTGACACTCTGGAGTGTCATTTTCTAGCAAGTCAGTTAACAGAGGGCTGTCTTCAACTCTTTGCCTTTATATAAATCTAAGTCATTGTGCCAGCCTACGTTTTATGAGGAACAAATAAAGTCATAAATAATATCAGTGCATTCTGGAAAGGTAAGTTTCCTTGAAACCCCATAATGAGGGAATCCACCCCTCTGTGCTTCAAAACGGATTAGGAATATGCACTTCTGTCGGTGGTCTGGCTTCTACCAGAGGCTGCACAAACCCCAGGATGCACAAAATGAACGCCCCACGTACTGTGCCTGTGATGGAGAAACACACAAACACCAACAGACAGGTCCAGGGTGCATTTCGAGGATTGCTAATCCTCTCTATTCCCACATGCAAAGAAAAAGTGTGCAAGCGATGGATGAATCACTAAATTCTACCTCTGAAACTCATAATACAGCGTCTGTTCATCGAATTGAATTTAAATTTAAAGTTTTATTTTATTTTATTTTATTTTTTAAGTGTTTTTTTTTTTTTTTTTTTTTTTTTTAATGAGCAGACTCTTGAATCATTATTTTTCCTCACTGCTGCCCCAATCTTAATTCAGGGCTAGTAAGCGATGGGACAGATGGTAGCTATACTTGTAGTGAACACAGCATAATGTATAAATTGTCAAATCACTAAGTTACACACCTGAAACTAAGGCAACATAATGTGTCAACTATACTCAAATAAGAAAAATTTTTAAAAGAACTAGTAAGCGATACAAATAGCTAATGTGTATACAACACTTACTCTGTTCCAGGCATTTTATAAGGGTTATCTCACTTAATTTTCATGACATCTCTGTTCTGGAAATATCATCGTGCCCATCTTACAGATAAGGAAACCGTGACTTGGAAGGGTTGAGTAGCTTGCTTAGGGTAGAACCTGGGGGAGATCATGCACCAAAATGCCAGAGGTCACCCTCTTCACCACTATAGTATCCGTGAATGTGAACATTTTGGAAGCTGGACAATAGCAGGAGTTATAATTTATAAACAGGCAACGAGCAACAATTTGAACTTTTGTCTTCATCTTTGCTACAGCATTTACATGCTGGGAGAGGATTTACACGCTCTAAAGTGATTCATCTTTAAAAAGAAGACAATTTGCTGAAAGAAGGGAAAAGGTGCTGAAACAAAAAAATGCATGATCGGAAAAACACGCTAACTAATCATTCTCAAGCTCTATCTGCTCTCAACACTGACCTGGCTTTTTTTAAGAGGGAGCCTTTCCCATTTTTTAAAATTGTGTGCCATCTCATTGTTTACTTGTACGTTTCACCCTAGGCATTGTGCTCGCCTCAGTTAACAACCACTAAGAGTGTGTGCCATGCCACATGCCCAAGGTAACCAACTGAAAGTCTTGTTGGAAAGAGCATGAACGGATCATTTTTCTTGTCAAAAAAAGATACTGCTTGAGTCCTCATTAACTGGAAAGGCTTTATTTTTAGAAGTAAATGTTAGTGGAAACAGCGCTAGCCCTAGGAATCAGAAATCCAAAATTCTGGCTAGGGTTCCATCACTCATGAGTCATCTTTCCTTGGAGAAATGCATCATCACCTTCTTTATTTTTTTTTTTTAAGATTTTGTTTATTTACTCGTGAGAGACACACAGAGAGAGGCAGAGACACAGGCAGAGGGAGAAGCAGGCTCCCTGTGGGGAGCCCAATGGGGGACTAGATCCCTGGACCCCGGAGTCACGCCCTGGGCCAAAGGCAGACGCTCAACCACCGAGCCTCCCAAGCACCCCTCCTCATCTTCTTTAGACTCAGTTTCTCCCTCCACAAAATAGGAATGCTACCAATGCCCTCACCATCTCCCACATGTTATAAGAATCAAATCAATGTAATGTGACCCAAGCCTATAAAACCCACTAAAATATAAGGTACTATGAAAATTATGGTATATTTTAAAAGGTGTAAGAAGCAAAAATGGGATGCAGTGGTGCCAAAGAATTCACAAGTAATTCCAATGAGTCTTTTCTGGAAAAGTAAAATGTTACATTAATAATTACCGTAAGCTATTTCTCTACGGGGTCATCATACCCACTACCCTATTTTTCGCATGACGGCCTTTCGCACATTGAGAAAGAGTCTTCAAGTTCTCAGAAGTTCCCTTGTCTTGGTTAAATGTGCAGAGTTCCTGCAATTATTCCACATGGGATATGATTTGTAAGATTTTTATCTTCTTTGTCTTTTCATTCAGTTTACTCAGTGCCACACTTAAAGTGAAGACAACACTCCAGATATGCTAAGATTATCATAGGTATTGCTGCCAACTTTGATCTAGATCACACACTTGCATGAAAAGCAAACTTTCATTTTCTTTTGTTGGGGCGGACAAAATGTCTCAAGTGTTTTCATCATGTGTGTTTGCCCAACAATACTTGCAAAACTGTTTTTGTTTTAAGCCCTAAAACCTTTTATCCTCTTGAAATATTACCTTGTTGAGTTCTACCTATCTTTCCAATCTGATGAAATCATTTTGAATGATGATCCTCATCCATCATATTATCTATCTCTCTCAGGTTCTGTCATCCACAAATTTGATAAGCAAAACGTCTACGTCTTAATACAAGCCACAGATTTAAAAAAAATGTACAAGACAGATTTTAAACAAAATTTAAACAGATTTAAAGCTCTGTTAAGACATTTCTAAATACTGCTCTCCAGGTGAATGGAAATACTCATTATACAAAATTCTTTGGGACTAGTAATCAACTAGTCATGAATCTTCCTATTTACATTCATGGTGTATTTCTAGAATTGTGCTGAACATCCACTTGTCTGGTAGATTTTCCCATTTTGATAACACAGACATCATCTTCCCATGTTTAATCTTTTGGGTCTTCTTTATTGCTCCATAGTTTCAAAACAATTACCCAAGCCAAAAATCCACTATTACATGTGCTAGGTTTTTTAGTGGCCTGGGATAATATCATTCATCAAAAATCAAGGTTTTATTTTTGAGTAGTCAGAGACCATCAAATTATTTTTCTTCTACTGCAGGTTGCAATTACCTATTAAATATTTTTGCTCTAGTTTCCCCAGTCTAAGCACATTCTCCTAGAGAGAAAAGAGAAAAATCAAAATAGAATTTGAATAGTTTCTCCCTCCTGCCTTTCATCTGTTTGCATCATACCATCTATAACAAGCAGGAAATTCATGATTATTTATTTTATTGTTATCCTAACTCCAAAAAACTCTTTGTTCTCTTTCACATTTTTCATAAACCTTAGCAGTTTTATTCCCCATGATTTTATGCTTCTTTGTTATATTTTTTTTCTCTTCTCTACTCTATGATCTCCTTTAAAATCAGTGCTCATAGAACCGATTGTGCACCCACACCTTCCATACTTGGTCATTCCAAATTTCCTCTCTAGAGCCCATCCTCTTGAACTGCCTTCCCTTTTGGAGTCATCTTCCCCTTTTAAAACGATTACCTAGTTGATATCAAGGCTAAGTTTTTTGCCTCATTGAAGAGGATTATCATAGAATCACAGAATTCAGAAAAACTTTTTTAATAACAGTAGTATAAAAGGAATTTGAAATGTTACTCTAAGTTATTACTGACTATAAATCTATCTACTGGCATTTCATTTAGAAGGAGGTTAGGGGCACCTGACTAGCTCAGTCACAGAGTGTGTGACTCTTGGTCTCGGGGTCATGAGTCCAAACCCCATGTTGGGTGTAGAGATTACTAACAAAACAAATAAATAAATTTTTTTAAAAAGAAGAAGAAAAGGAGCATAAGTTTATGTGCATATTAATGTAGAAAGCATCAAAACTCATCATAATTACCAAATTAACAACCTCAGCATTCATAAAGAATCCATCAAATTCACAGTGAGATAGTAACATATTTGTCTTTCGCACAGGGCTAGACTGTGTAGGGATTACAGTGGTAAATGAGACAAGAAAGATTACTTTCCTCTTGGAGTTTATATTCCAGTGAAAATATGTGCAGTAATAAGCAAACAAATAAACCTTCAAATGAAACAGATTGGGAGAAAGGATGGGGTTCTTTTAGATAAGCTAGTCAGAAAGGAGCGTCTGACAAAGTGATATTTGGATTAGAATCTGAAGGGTGAGACTTATTCAGTTACGTTAGGATCTGGGGAAAGAACAATTCAAGGAAAGGATGGTCAGGGGCAACATCCCAAAGATAAAATGGAACAGGAGCCATCAGTCAAAGCAAACCTGTTTAGAGACTAACGTAAAAAGCTCGGCAATCCAAAATATTACAGATATCTGTAACATGCCTAGAGAAGTGCCAGACAAGGTGACATAAAATGAAAGCAAGGAAAAAGAAGCATTTGAGGATAAGATCACAGAAAGTAACTCATATATGCTGTACCCTTGACCTACTCGTGCACATTGACTCTGGTAACTAGAGTACTAGCAAATTTGTTGGATCACATGTAACTCTATGGCTTCAAACATATCTTTAATAATTACATGTTTGATACTTGTTTTGTTTGATCATATCCCATTGGATCAACGCAAACACCAGTTTTCTCTGTTGCTGCTCCACAGTTGCTGAGAATTGCTGTATGTCAGGCAAAAATATTAAAAAACCAAGTCTCCATAATCTCCCTCTTGTCCTGCCTTCTCAAGACAATTCTCTGCTTGGGATGCCCAAGTCCTGGGCATTTGCTGAAATGATCAAGGTAATGAATAGAGAAGGGAGCTGGAGAAAGTCCTGGAAGATAAAATTGATTTCTAGAAAATAGGCCATGAGATTATCCTCAAAAGTAAAGTAAAAAAATCTAAGAGGCTCCAGGAGGCAGTGGGAAAGACGGGACAGCAGAAAATGAGGACAAAAGCAAAGCTAGGTGGGGTTTCATAAGAGAAAAGTGGATAAGGGTAGCAGTTGCCATAATAAGTAACATAGAATAGAAAAAAAAAAAAAAACTAGAATTTATTTTTAGAAGATTTTACTGTTTATTGTATGATATAATTTCTTTCTCTCTACTTTCTCAAGGGACCTTCAGGATAAGCCTGGAGGCTTACTTTTCAAAGTATTATGGAATAGATTTGAAAATGATAGCTCATTTCTATTCAGATTTTACATGCGTATTGGATATTTGACAAATTCATGCATTACGACCTCAGCTGGGCCCCAACCAGCTGTTGCTGGAAAATATTTCATTTCACTAACAACTGATTCTCTTCTCTATCCTGCAGAATGAGTTTTTCAAGACTTTTCCTTTTTTTTCTCCCACATTTCCAACCCTACCAATTCTTAGCCAAGTACCTTGGCCTTTAATTCACTGAAATGATAGTTATCAGAATCCCTCTCCTTGCAGGTCCTCCTCTTCAAAATGCTCCCATTCCCTCATCCACCATTCCCTCTTTCCTGTCGGCCTACGAGGAAGGAGTGGACCTCCTCCTTCCCCAGCTAACCAGGTACTCTACATCACAGCCCTAGCCCTTCCTGGCTCACCCAGGATCAGGTGCATCAGTCCATCCATTCTTTTCTCCCATTCTTTCTGTCTCTGTGGTGCCTCTTTTCCTTGTTCTCACCCTGCTTCTTCACAAAATAGAAGTAACGCCTTAGCCCAGTGGTTCCATTTCTGGAAACATATCTTAAAGCAAATCCTCACAGAAGATAGAGTCCCACAGTCCAAATAGATACAACCTCACAGAATATAGAGCCCACAGTCTAGTTAGACACAACCCTTAACAATACATAGGCCCACAATCTTAAAAGATACTTTCTTCTTAAGAATTTCTCTCCTAAAATATTCCCAAAGACCCAGGGTGTGTCTTGAGACACATTATTCTCCCTCACTTTGTATTTGATGATATTTTGAATTTTTACATTCAAGATGTATTGCTTTCTTAAGAAAAACAATAAGGATTTCTGAATGCCAACAATGCTGTGGATTCTTCTTCTGAAGTGCTGTTCGTATCTAGCTGTTCCCTACTGCCGTCCTCATTCCTGCCCATGCTCAGGACTTCTCAGACATTAACTGGGCAGCCCCAGAAGCTGGCTGATTGATGGAACTTCTCGATTCTATTTCAGTACTTTGCAACTCTTCTAGAAAGCTCTCTCTTCTAACCTCTAATTGGATCATGTCATTGTCAGGCTCACGGACCTTCAGTGGCTTCCCATTACCTCCTAACTGAAGTAGGAACTTCTTACAAGTCATTTAAAGTCTTGAGAACATGACATAAACATCTTTCTAACTTCTTAACCTCCATTCATCTCCCTCTGTAAAACTTCAGCCAGACCAGGCCTCACCTTTGAACATGAGCTTCTGGCACTCTGACACTTTGTTAATGTTTCTTCCTAGATCCAGAATTCCCTTCACCCTCCGTGTCTGACTAAATCCAAACCCTACGCATCCAGATCACACCCATCACCTTATAAAGATTCACTCATGCCAGTCATCAGAATTAACCATTTCTTCTTTGTACACTAATCGTACCCTCGGTCCCCGCTATTAGACTTATCATGTTTTGTAGCAAGCTATGTATAAAGTTTTATGGCCCCCAAGATAATGGGCTTTTTGAAACCAGAGACTAATTTTATTCATGTTTACATTCTTCCTACATATATAATATGCGGCATACACTAGCGATTGGGTAAGCATTTATTGTAAATTTGATAGAATAATTTTTATCAGCATTGAAGTTAGTATCTGATATGACCTTAGTACTGTTTTCTATTTTGATTGTTTTAGTTTGCAAGCTTTACCCAAAAGTGTTACAATTAAAAGGCTTATGCATATTTTTGAGTTTTGCCTTTAACTTGAGGGGAAATGCAGAATAAAATCTCATTCATAAATCTGGCTCTTAAAAGCTACATGTTTAATATTGAAATAAACTTGCCTTTTGTTGAGTATCTACTAGATGCCAAGCACTGAGTTAGTATTATGCATTTGTTATATCATTTAATACCCTAAAGAAACCTATGCAGTGCAGCAAAGTCTATTTTATATCCATTCCACATGTAAAGAAACTGAGTCTTGGTCAGTAATTAGTCCCAGACCATAGAGATCATAGAGTTATGTGGAACTGCCAGGCAATCAAAGCCAAATTTGTTTGATACTTGAGTTCATGTTCTCTCAACTCTCCCCCATTTGCATCTTTATTAACTGCTTTAGGGGAGAACCATGATGATGGGGTAAGGATTCTGAAAAGGGAACTAAACTGGAATGGGCTGGCACTAGAGGCTGTGTCCCACAGTGTTCCAGGAAAAAATATTGCACGTTAATTGGAAATAGGGAGTAATGGCAGAGGGAGGATTTGAAATAGCCATTATGTAACAGGGCATTTGATAGCACAAGAAAACCCTTACAATTTGCAAATTTATGGTTTGAAATCCTTGGTGTGATGAAATCTGTGCCTTCCTATCCAGGCCCTAACCCTCTCCCTTACCCCTGGCCTCAATAAACCTCAAAAACTGCCCTACCAATGGCACTGGAGCCTATATTCACTTTGGTAACTCTTATCCAGATATTAAAGTGCACATTCAAATGAGGGACCAGAAAACAGACACAAAATTAGTGTGATTATTTCATGAATCTCTCAAAGTGGCAACCAGCTCCCTACTGTTTTTCCATCTTTGCTTGAAAATGTGTCTGCACCATATAGATGTCTTCGGAATAACAATCTTGAAATAATAAATAGAGAAGAAATGTTCTGAAGCAAACATTTATGAAACATTTGGAAACATCTGCCCTGTGTTAACTGAACTTTTGTTTCTAGGTGGGTTATTTTGTCATATGTGTAGACCAAGAAGAGCTTATGCCTTATTTCACATAACTTAAACCTAAGCTCTTGCTCCATATTTGGATCTACAGTGATTCCCTTTTTCCAACCGCCCCCCCCCTTAAATTTCTGCTTCAAAGTCTTTTCCTTCTTCCCCTTCAATGTCTTTTCCAAAACTAAGTGGCTGTGGGGGGGGCAGGGGCCTGAAGATTCAAGAACAACAAAATGCCTGCAAACACCATGCCAGACACCAAATATGTCTACTCGAGGACAATTATTCAGCTTCTCCTTATTCATTTTCTGCCTTTATGGTCATCTATGTCCCATTAGATCATAAGCCCATGGGGAGAATTTGTGTTTTTAGGATCTATTCAGCAAGTCGTATATTACAAATGCTGAAAAGGTGCTTAGCTTTAGAAATATGCAATGATGTAAAGTTGTAATAGTCATGGAGGAAAAGAACCGGCCTATTTCTTGTTAAAATTATCTGCAGTTTCATGTCTAAAAGAGATAAAAGTACTTTATTCAAAATATTAACCTCCAGAAAACCTCCCAGATAAAGGAAGGAGGCTTGGCCAGGAGTCAGAAAACCAGGTTGCAGCCCTAATTCTTCCACTGACTCATCCCATGAAATTGGATCAGTTGCTTTACCCATTTGTGGGAACCCATGAAATAGGCACACTAACCCCTTCCTACATCCTCTCAGGGATTTCTAAGCATCAAATGAAATGAACGGTGTGAAAGTTCATTCAATAGTTTAAACCAACGATTGATGGTCATGGCTCTTGTTACTGTTATGAGAGTTGCCTTTTGGTGATTTCCAGTTCACCACGATGAAATAACGCGTGCATTTCCCTCCACTCCCTAAAACCACATCAAAGAATAATAAATGTTTAACAGATACAAATCCACAATTCACAAAGTCAAGGAAACAGCAGGGAATGCGAAAAATCTAGCAAGTGTTTAGAAGATGTAAAGCAGTCAAGGAAGCAGAGTGAGGAGAAAGCTGAGTGCCAAGTGCCTAGAGACAAAATCGATTCATACCCCCAGACTAGGAAAGGCTCAAGAACTTCAGGCATCCATTATCTCACTGGGGAGCCTGGGGGGCTCCTCTAAGGCATTAGCAAGAAGTCTGAGAAGCAGGAGCAGTTAGGCCTCCTGTAGTCCTTCCCTCTATGTATAGAGAAGCTTCTGTCTCTTAGTAACTGGCACAGTAGAGAGAAAAAAAGGGAACACTGGACAAAAATCAAGAGATACACATTAGCCTCAATGCTAAACGCTGAGGTGCCCCTTCTACTCCACACCCCAAATTCCGACCTGACATAAACCACAAAGACAAACAGGAGGCAAGCCCTGCCTGTGCTCTCCTCAGTGATTTAGAAATATGGCAGAAAATACCAGGAGAACAGCTAACAATGCTAAAAGTGGTGGCCCTGGGGGTCTGGGAACTCCTTTATTGAGAGTAAACCCCTTGAAATACTTATGAATCTCTTATATTTGTTACTTTGAAAAAAAATAATCTTAAAAAATTTACTTTTCAAAGAAACCAGAGTATAGATTCCTAGGAGTTCATATATTCTCCTCCCACCTTTTGATTTTATTAGCTAACCCAGATTAATTTAACAGATAGAGAATATAATAAAATTTACACAGAAAGGCATATGCAATTTAGAATTTTTAGGCTGAATCAGTCCCATCAGGGCAGATTCACATGCACCTGATAGTGTTCCCCTGATAGTTTATCACCTATAAAGGTGAAAAAGGTGTCTTAGGAGTAGTAGGGTGTCATTCTGGGGCTCCTCCGCTGGTACTTCCTCAGTGGCCCTAGTGCCAGCTGCCTGGCTGACCTGGTTTGCAGGCAGTGAATTTGCCTAACAACTTTCCTCCCTTCCTCTGGCCTCTCCCTCTTCTGATTCATTCCTACCTGAGCATTGTTTCCAAAGTGGGTGTGATCAAGTCCTCCTTCTCTAAATCTTTTGATGGCCCACACGGACTTCAGAATGAAACCTAGTCCCTACTATCCATCCAGCCTTGTCTCTCAAGCCTGCTCACCCGCTGTGCCCACTTCAACACAGAATTGTTCCCTCTCCCCTAAACTCTTCCATGCCTCCTTATCTCCCTTTCTCTCCCTCCTCCCAGCAATGTTTTGTCCTGTCTTCAAAGACCCACTCCTTTAAAAAAACCAAAAAAACAAAAAAGGCTTAAAAACCATCATCCGATCACAACCCAACAAGGCAAAGACTGGGTTGAGATCAGATGCTTGCTCACTCTCCTATACTCTCTACGTTTATACCTTGTGTTATAATCACTTCCTTCAATGTCTGTCTTCCCTATTAGACGGGGAGTTCCCAAAACAGGGGTTAGGTTTCATCATCTCTGTATTCTCGGTACCAAGCAAAATGCCAGGCACATAGTCAGCCCTCAAGTAGAGTTTGTGGAATGAACCAGAAAGAGTGAATTGATCTCACTTTAATTTGGGCCTTAGCATACTCTACATTTGAATATCTATATAATGCTAATGTGAGAAAATACGATTTACATTCTAGTTGGCTAGCATCTAAGCTCCGAGGGCATGAGGTCTAAATATCGCCTTGAACACAGGAGCAATATCAATGTTCTACTCTCCTCGGGGATAAGAGAAGGGAGTAGAGGCAAGGAGGGGCCCAGCGGGAAAGCTGGTGTATTTAACACTTGGCGCAGGTCATTTCTTAATATCCCTCTCCTTCATACGATAAAATTATCTTCCATAATAATCATTATTTTCTTACAGTGTTCCGTCATTTGAGGAAATCGCCAGCTTAAAATGAAGAAGACATTTTCAAGTCCACGGTAGTATTCAAACTCAGTAAAATACTGCAGGTATGAATGAAAAGGTGCCCTTACCAAACAGAAAGAGTATACCTCACAATTCATACTCCTCTTCCTCTTCAAAACATTAAACACAAAAACTCCACGTGGTTATAAAGCATGACACAATTGAGGTAACTTGAATTCCTTTACTCTGTCTTCACAATGGGTGCTATCCTTGGTACTTTCGAGCCTACTGTTTATAAGCAAGAAGAGGACGTACCACTGGGCTGGGAGACAAAAACTGTGCTCCACGGGGGCTCAGGTGGTTCCAAACCCTAACAGACCCACTCCCCAAACCAACGCCGGTAGCTGCCTTGGCCTGTGTCAGGGCCTACTGTATGGCTGGGACTCCAAATTAACTTCTGTGTGGAATGCAATTTTTTTATTAAGAGGTTAAAAAACAAACAAACAAACAAAAACATGTTCCATTGATGCTAAGATTTACATTCATAAAACTCACAGTAACCACAGCAATTGTTTAGTGCTTCAACCAACAAAGTATTTTATTTTAGGGGGAGGGCTAATATTTTACCATGGGCATTGTTTAAAATAGCTGGGGCTTAGTGACAAGAAGCACACCAACTCATAGTCGGTTTTATTATTGGTTTTAAATTCTCTATAGGCAACACATCTCTTTATTGCCACCCCCATGAAGACCATAGGAAATATCTCCTTCCTCGTTCCTCCATTGTATTATAACATCTCTTCACTTCCTTGTAGGAGACAGGAGCAGGTATAGAACAGGGAGGCCCAAGTGTCTCCTGGAGAGTATAGCTAAGAGGAGCCTCACCTGAGGAGTCAAGGATGAATTTCTGCAGCCTTTCACATTAGCCTGGCAGCGTTGGCCTTTAGACGACAGCCACCTGCCATTTATTCCCTCTGTCTTTATATGGTCTTCCCTCTGTGCACATCCATGTCCTAATTGCCTCTTCTAATAAGGACACGAGTCATATTGGATCAGGACCTACCAATATAACCTCATTTTACCTTAATTACCTTTTGAAAGGCTCTATCTCCAAATTTAGTCACATTCTGAAGTGGTAGGGGTTAGAGCTCAATATATAAATTTAGGAAAGATAACAATTCAAATTATAATACCTACTCTAGGACCTCAAGACACTCAACCCAACATCCTATTCTCCCCATGTTTGAAGCTCACTGTCCACTGTCCACATCTGGAAAGTCTCAATCACCTTTCTTCCATTTCCCAAACTCACGTTCTATGTGTCTCTTATCCCTCTTTTTTGATTACATGATTACTGGAATAACTAGCGTGGGCTGTCTCAGAATAAATAGCATTTTAGAGAAGCTGGATAACTAAAACGTTGCTCTAATTAGTAGAACATGCAGTTGGTGGCAATGGAGGTGAGAAGTGTTGGTCTTTTGGGTGGTTTTTGCACCTTCTACTTCAACTCCTCACCATCCCCTTGCTGTCCATCCCATCCCCCAACAAGCATGCCGGGTATTCAAAATTAACATACATAGGTTTCTTCAACACCATATCTCCTCCTCCACTTCCACTCAAAGAATACATTACTACTCACTTAGGCAGCAGACATGGAGTTCAATAAAACATGGAAGGTCACCTCTGGGAGCAAAGGATTAGAATCATTAAAAAAAAAAAAAAACCATACACATTGCAAAACACAAGTCTCTCCTTTCATAAGTTCTCTTAGATATTATGCTTCAAAAGCTGCAGTTTGACTCTAAGCATATTATAGTCTGTGTAAGAACATCTCTGCATAGCCAGCCTCTGGTGTGGCATCTAGTGCCTAGGAGAATCATGTCTTTTCGCTTTTTTTATTATGTACTTAGCAAATCATAGGGACAGAAAAGTTAGGACTGCATCTAAAAAGAGAACATATTCTCAAATGGACATTGTCATATGCCACAAGTTATATTTTATCTATTATCCTTGTTATCCAGAAAACCATTCTGAAAAGCATATTAAAAGAACGGAAACCAAAAGGGGGAAAGGATGTCAAATGTTTGTTGGCACCGTAAACCATAGCTGTCCCCAGCCATATGCACAGGCTTCTTCCTAGGCTTGTCTCTGCAAAGGACTGAGTCAGAACCCCCAGATCCCTCAAACAAAACAAGGTGCTCTCTAGCTATGTTGAACTGAACTAAATTGAAATGAAGCAGTACGTATTGGCTGGCCTACAAACACATAATCAGCTTATCGATTTTCACCAGTTAAGTCAGTTATAGAAAAAGGATCAGAGATTTCTGATTTTTTTTGAATGGAATCAGAAATTTCCACATGACTATTTCAAACACTACAATGCTCCAAATTTCTGCATTGAAATCACACTAAGAAGGAGGAAATTTGACAAGCGCAGTTTTTCTTTTATCTATTATTATATCTCTTATCATTATTCTGAAATTCCTCTCAAAGCTCAAGCTTGATCCGCTCAGCATTTAATTATCCTTATTGCACCCAGAGTCATCCGTGTTCAAGAAAAGCATTAAATACACAATTTAGAGAAGAAAAACATGACATTCAGTATTGTCTTACTTTCAGAAAATAATTCTGTATGCATGTAAAGCTTACTGCGAACTAGGGAATAATTTAACTTTATGACCCTCATATTCAGCTGTTAATTACTTTTCCGTTGTCCTCAATATATTTCTATTGCATCAATGGGAAACTGTAGTAGTCCCCCAGTGACCAAAATTATACATATCAATTGTTATGAATATTAATTAAAAGCTCTGTGTCTTCATGGAAAACCATCTACTTCCTACTTCAAAGCCACTGAGTCTGAGTGCCACAAAAAATTCACTTCAGTTAAAAATTCTAATCAATAAGATTATGGGTTCTTTTGTTGTTTTTCTTCTTCAACTTCTGGAAAGACAAATCTTTCTAAATGAAGTAATTGATCTACAACATTCTGTCCATAAAAGAGCCTATTTCAAAAGAAAATAAATGTTCCATGTCTGACTTATGAAAAAATATATATTACAGAAAGGACGCTATTTAGGTATTGAGGTTTTTAACAACAGAGCGAGCAGAAGCTGGGAGAATCAATCAACTGTGTTTGTTGTGTGTCCAACCCCACAGTGGTGGAGAGCATCATGAGGGTTATGAAGAGTTTTTCTAATCTTGCACACACAGTGCTTAGAGAACACATTCTGGTGCCTGCACACCCGTGTGCCCACATACAAGCACATTTAGTAAAGCAAACATGTGGAAGGGAAGGCACTAACTCATTCCTACAGGCCTTTGTTCCTCTCTCTTATTTCCTTCTCTGTCCTTTGAGAACAGAACAGGTGACCAGAGAGTTAGATTGTGCCTGAAAATTGTGCAAAACGGTCGCTCTTAATCTTGGTTTTGCAACCCCCTGTAGTAAATGCAATCATTCCAACAATATAACAAATGTGCAAAATTAAAGTCATTTTATTTAAACCATGTGTGTGTCTTATACCTTTCTCAGGAAGAGGGTCTTTGTTGTTTGTTTGATTTTCAATTAGCCAAATTCTAGTACATCATTAGTTTCAGAGGTAGAGTTAGTGATTCATCAGCTGCATATAACACCCAGTGCTCATTACATCAAGTGTCCTCCTTAATGCCCATCACCCAGTTACCTACCACTTCCATCCACCCTCCCTCCAGCAACCCTAAGTTTGTTTCCCATGGTTAAGAGTCTCTCGTGGTTTGTCTCCTCTGATTCCTTCCCATTCAATTTTCCCTCCCTTCCTCTACAATCCTCTGCACTGTTTCTTATATTCCACATATGGGTGAAACCACATAATAATTGTCTTTCTCTGATTGACTTATTCAGCATAACAAGAGAGGGTCTTTGTTTTAAGGATAATTGCAAATGTGGTTTTTTTACAAGTAGAAAAAACTTACAAGCAGTAAGTTTTTTTGTTTTTGTTTTTGTTTTTTTTTTAAAGAAAGGCAAAATGAAGAAGTGAATTGCAGGGCAGCTAGGAGGCACCAGCTACTCTTCTCTGCGTATTTCCACAGGTCTTTAAGGTGTCACCCAGATATCAGCTGAAACGGCTGGTCCCAATTCTCCACAGGTTTCTGAGCGCTCTTCCTAGGGCATCTGTTGCTGATGGGAGCCTCACCCGAGTCACACTCGTGGCCCCCAGGACCAGGTCTCTGCAGACACAGTCTGGCACCCACCACTTTCCCTAAGCCTACTGCACACACCATTTATGACACAGAAGACTTTGCTGAAGTTTCCTGAGGTCAGAGGAAATTATATCACAGAAAAGCCACAAAACTCCAAAATTAATTGTTGGCTTTTCTATCATTAAAACATTTCTCAGCAGACAAACACTTGTGTCGGCAAGGATGTAGAGAAGTTGGACCTTTCATATATTGCTGCTGGGAATGTAAAACGACACTGCCGGTCTGAATGTTAAATACAGAGTTACTATATGACCCAGCCATTCCACTCCTACTTATACTCCCCCGAAAAAATGGAAATATATGTACTGTTAAAGAAAAAATCATTCTGACTCTTGCTAAAATGATAAGGAAGACTTTATTCAGGACTACTGCTATAGCTATGAGGACTATCACAATAGGGAGAGAGATGGGCCCAATAGGGAGAAAACTGGGCTCAACTCCAAAGAGCAGAGATGGCTGGGGATTTAGAACCAATGAGCAGAGTGAAGGAGTCAGTGGATGGAGAAAGATAGGAGGACACATCCAAGGTAGAGGGATTCTTGCTAAACTAATATAACAGCATTATTCTGAAGGCAGATCACAGACTCATACATCAAAAGTGGGATGGAGGAATTTGACCAGTTATCAGAGGTAATCAGATATCAAGGGTGGGACGATTGTGGCCAAACTCACCTAGCAGGATTCTTGCTACCACTGGGCTGTTGAAGGCCTGGCAAGGACAGAGCCACGGTCAAGGACTAGTCAAGGAGAGGACTCAGAGGAGCCTAACTAAAGTTTGGTCAAGGAGAGAGTCTTCATCAGTCCGCACAAAAACTAGCACACATATGTCTGTAGCAGCATTATTCATCATAGCCGAAAAGCAGGAACACCCAAATGCCCCATGAACTGATGAAAGGTTGAATAAAATATGATTTATTCATACAATGGAATAGTATTCCACAATAAAAAGGAATGAAGCATTGATACATGCTACAACATGGGTGAATCTTGAAACATTATGCTAAGTGAAGGAAGCCAGTTACAAAAGACCACATATTGTATGATTCCGTTTATATGAGATGTGCAGAAAAGGCAAATCCATAGAAACAAAAGCTAAATTAGTGGTTGTCAGGGGCAGTGGGGAGGGAGAGTAGGAGTGACTGCAATGGGTACAGGGCTTCCTTTGAGAGTAATGAAAATGTTCTAAAATTACCCAGTGGTGATGGTTGCATAGCACCATAAATATAGTAAAAACACTGAATTGCATGCTTTAAAAGAGTGGATTTTATGGTATGTGAATTATATCTCAATAAAGCTGTTCTATATAAAAAAAAAAAGTTCTCAGATATTTCCACAAGCTAGCCTCCAGACATGCACTAATTTGCTCAGTCCTCATTCTTTCCCCTTCTTCTTCCCCCAGAGCAACAGAAAAATAATCCCGCTCACTTTATTATGGAGAGCAAATCTACTTCTCCAGTTCCTGCCCCCTGCCTCAGTCTTGACTCCTCTTTCTCATGTACTCTAATGACAAAATAAGCATTCTGCTGGAACCTTCCTTATACTCCACCTGTCACTGATATGTGTCCCCTTTTATAAAGAGGAAATGACAACCATCAGATATGACTTCTAAGTTCTATGGGTACTTTTAACTGAATAACAAAATTTCATATTCAAATAAAGTATGTCTGATGTAGTTTCGAGGTATGCACTTCCAATAAGGTGGCCTCAAGTTTTTAGAAAATTCAAAACAGGAAAGAAAAGTATCATGTAATAGCTATAAGAATGTTTAATATTTCTAATAATTGATATAACCAAAGGAAAACAATAATAGTTAATTCAAAATGGAGCAACTATCATCCTAAATCACTGATTAAATCTCAATTATGTATGTTTTGTCAGTATTTACATCCATTCAGGTTTGCGGACATATTAATAAAATATTAAATGTATAAGTAATGACTATACTAAAGGAGAAAAATATGATATGCAAATTAAACAGAGCATGACATATGGACATGCCATAAAATAATTTAGCTACATACAATCAGCCACAAAGTGCCTCTTTTAATGAAATAACAACTCCAGGTGTCCCATTAGACAGCATGTGGAAACTACCACCATCCATTATGCTTAGCTTTAGATAGCTACTAACCTGAACCCTGACTCTGGTTAAACATAGTTTGAAAACATTAGATGGTGCTGTGCCAAAAAGTAGGAAATCAGAAGGGTAGTGGGATCAGTTGACTCAGAGAAATGGTGCTGAGGGTAACTATTAATGATATACAACTGTATGAAGAGGTCAAACACAGAAACTGCCTATCAATCGTTTCTTTGCCTCTTTCCTTTCCTTAAAGAAGGAACAACTGTAAACAAATTCAAACAATCTGGGAGTATCACTTAGGATTGTACTCTACTGCAAATGACAGAAAACCCTACCATAGTACTTGAAACAAATAGATGTCTTGACAACTAGAATCCAGGAGTAAACAATCCAGGGCAGATACAGTGGCTCAGGGATGTCATCAGAGACCAAGCTCATCCATCTCTTCTCTCTATCACCCCAGCACATTGGCCTTTGTTCTCATGCCTGTTGCCTTGTGGTTGCAAGATGGCTACTGCACCTCCAGTCATCACATCCGAATTCCAGACAAGAAAAAAAGAGGGAGCAAAGGAGAAAAGAAATGCAAAACTTTCCCTGAAATCTCTAACAATTTTCTGCTTGTATCTCATTAGTCAGAACCATGCCAGTAGGTACCCTTTGAGGCAAACTAATCTGGGCAGGTGAGTTTTTAAAAATCACAATCTCCAAGGAAAAAGGGGTAGAATGGATATGGGGTTAGCAACTAGCATTGGGTTTTCCAGATATATCCTCAGTGGTTTGCAAGTTATAAAAACTTGTAGGGATCCCTGGGTGGCACAGCGGTTTGGCGCCTGCCTTTGGCCCAGGGCGCGATCCTGGAGACCCGGGATCGAGTCCCACGTCGGGCTCCCGGTGCATGGAGCCTGCTTCTCCCTCTGCCTGTGTCTCTGCCTCTCTCTCTCTCTCTGTGTGTGACATCATAAGTAAATAAAAATTAAAAAAAAAAAAAACTTGTAAATTTTTGGTTTTCATATTGATCATGATGTATTGATATAAATTAAATATTGAACTAGATGGCCACCTTACTGTTATTTGAACAAGAAATGCCTTGTGATTCCCTTGACTGTGTTTAAATGTGTGTTTATGATGGAAATGCTGCCAAATACCATTATTTTTTGTCATGGGCTAATGAGAAAAGTGAAGGTAAAAATAAAAAATAAAAATAAATTAAAAACATGTGAAGTGGACAAGACATAAATGATATGCTTGGACAAAATAAAATTCACATGACATCACAGCATGCTGTAATATTAGAGAAGGTATATAAAGTAGTCTGCAACAAACTCAGACAAGGCCTTGCCTTTGGCCAGTATCTTGAAGATGTACACTCCCAGGCAATGACAAAGAGGTATTTGAAACAGTTTCTTTATTGCTTCCAGTGTTTGGAATCTCAGCAGTCAGAAGAGTCATGCATTTAGAGAAATACCAATCCCCCACTGTAGGCATTTCATTAACAAATATGTGTTACTGTTCCAAAAACATAAAAATCCAGAAGCTTTAAAAAAGAAAGAAAAGAAAAACTGGGCACACCCACATAATTGTGTCTAGCAAGAACTGGTTTCTTCTGTAGCTTTTTAATACGGTCTTATGGTTGCTTTGCAGGAAAAAAAAAAAAAAAAAAAAAAAAAAAAAAAAAACACACTCACCAGAACTGTCAACCATGGTTAAAAAAAAAAAAAAAAAAAATCAGCAACTTCAAAGGCACTTCACAACTAGCTGAGAAATCTGGTGAACTCCCGCGTAGCTATCCAAGAAGTACGGCGTTGTGTTGTTGCTGAGTTCTTGCCCAGTTTCAAAGCATCCTCCCATTCCACAGTAAACAGAACTGGTACAGCCATCGGTGCCAAGCATTTGATCACTCTGACCCAGGTAGCTTGTGGAATGAACCTAACTAACCCTATCAACCTGCCTGAATTAGAAAACAACCATATAACTGTGGATGGTCATGGAGTCCCCGAAAGTACAAAGCATAGTGGCTCCAATTTTTAAAAATCTAGGAAGAGAAGGGCTTTCTTTTATTTCCTCCCCTTGGAGAAAGCCATTCTTTGAAAGCTCTACAGCCTCCTGGAGCAGTTTCAGTGGTTTTGAACACGCGGCTCTTCTATTTAAAGCCCCTAAAAATGAAAAATGCCATTATATGAAGAACTAGCCACCAGCAGCGGGAACATGACAAGTACCAGGCTTCAAAATGAACTTGAAATGGCAGATTTTTCCATCTAAGG
Organism: Canis lupus familiaris; assembly: GCF_011100685.1. Classification (NCBI taxonomy): domain Eukaryota; kingdom Metazoa; phylum Chordata; class Mammalia; order Carnivora; family Canidae; genus Canis; species Canis lupus. The sequence continues at coordinate 4,660,234 of NC_049240.1, read as the reverse complement.
GTCATCTACTTAATGAGCCCCAATCCATGTTCAAAATCCCCCGAAGCTAAACAGACTTTTCTATTTGAGTTATATCTTAATCTTTTCCTTGGATAAATGTTCATGAGTTGCGTGCCCTGCCACATACTTTGCTTGTGTGCAGCCTGCCCCTTGCCTACCCCGTCCCTCCTCACCCCACCCCCATTCTTCTGTCATGCAAGGAAACTATCCAAAGCCCCGTCAAAGCTTTAAAAACTCAGCCTTCATTAAACTTTCACACAGATAGTATGAGTGAAAGATGTGAACCAGCACAATCACTACTTCATTCCTGGTGGAGCTGAGCTCCTAGCTGAGAGTTTTAATTCTTCTGGGGCCCCAGAATATATAAGGAGATCCCATTTATAACTGTGAATTGCTCTTTTTAAAATCCCATTCCTTTATTCCTTTCATTTTCCAGGCTCTTCATACCAACACTGGCCTAAGTCTTCTTTTCTCCTCCTCACCCTCAATTTCCTACCCACACTCTCTCAGAAGCTCCAAAGACTCATTTATTTCCTCTATTCCTTCTGCCCTCTTCCCTTTTCTTTCCTATTTGAACCAAACTGAGCTCTTTCCAATGCAAATCCTCCATTTGGAAATCATTCACCACGCCCAGTTGATTAAGGCAATCTCTATAACAAAGCAATGTGTGGGTAATCCAACAGGTATCTCCAGAGTTTACCTGAGGATATCGGAGGGGAAAGAGGCATTTATATGGAATCCTCATTCAACCCTTGTTCACATTTGACTTCATAATACCATCTGGCCTTCACCTGATCCAAATGTATTTTTTTCCCCCAAACGAGAGCTACCTCTCTTCTTTATTCACCAGCCAGCATAATCTAAGTCATAATGCTTACTGCCAATTTGGTCATCAATACCACTGGGCACTGAAAGAAGAGGATGTGGTAATGAGGTGGTTATTTAGAATATAGCCTGCTTATTTTAGATTCTTATCTAAGTAAAAACTCAAAATTTAAGAATTCTGAGGATAACTCAGAAATCTCCAAGATTGTATGGCTAGTTTGAGAAACTATGTTTTATGAAATGATCTCTAAGGTCCTTGTCCGCTCAAATGCCTCTGAGTGAACTGAGAGGTAAGTCAACCCAGAAAGATGGTTTGACGCCTGAATGCTACCGTTGGCGCTCTTAAATCTTAAATCACTTCTTTCTTCACGGACTCTGAGGTTGAATCCAGAGATTAAATGGCTTTCTCAGCAAGAATAACAGGAGATACATCTCACAACTGGCACCAAGTAAGCCCTGTGGGTTTAACAATGACATTTTCCTAGACAACGAGAGGGAGGAAGGCTGCATTTACAAGACTTCATTGGTAAAAAGTCATGGTAAGTGGCTGGCCAGATAGGCTACTCTGCAGAATTTCCTGTAAGCATTGGTGGAGAATCACCATCTGCACACTGAAGTGAGGACCACCAGCCCATGCACGTAGTTCCCACCCACTTGTCTTGAAGCCTGAAATTCACACCAGTAGGGAATCCTTCCCCAAGAGCAAATACCCTGAAGAAGGGTTTACACTCTCTGTCCTAATGCCAGGCCCTCGCTGAAGCTCTGTTGCCTCTCTACCCCTCTGCCCTGCTCTGTTCTCTCCATTCTTGACAATCCAGTCCATCCTCCAAGGTTATACTCAAATGCCCACCTCCTAGTCGAACCTTTTTCCACTACTGCTTAGAGTGAGCTTCTCTCTTTGCTTACTCCTTGCACTTTCAATCATAAACTGCTTTTATTTGCTGGCTTTTTCTCTCTCTCTTCAGCTAAATCCCAAGTATGTTGTATAGTCTCTGAACTCAGAATTTAGGGAGTTATTCTTTTTTTTTTTTTTTTTAATGGCCTAGAGCTGAGTTAATTACAACTAGAGTTGACCCTAGGTCAAAAGAAAGAACAGAAGTAATGGGATACAGGAGAAGGTTGTTTTGATAAGGGAGCAAAAGGGGAGGAACAGGGCTGGTGGTCCCAGTAGTGCTGCTACTAAGGTGGACAGCACTGCAGAAGGCAATGGATGAAAATAAATAAATAAATAAATAAATAAATAAATAAATAAATAGAAGGCAATGGAGGATCCTCCTCACCATTTGGCCTACAGCTCCTCTGGGCTTCTGGTTTCCTTCTTCACTGTACATGTGGCTGAGAGAAAAATGGCAAGGTTGATCCAACATGATCATTTAATTCTACAGTGAATTGTTTGTTTTCCCCATTTTCCTGGCTCAAAAAAGATTTGTCACCAAGAACTACAGGGAAACGTGTTTCCTGTCTTACTGCTTGCCTCACCTTCAAGGCCATGACGGGCGATTTCTGGTATAGAAAGGCTAGTTCGAAGCTCCTTTGGAAAGAACATAATGCTAGCTTGGGGATTGTGTGCTTTCCGCTGGTCAGAAAACATATACAGGAACACAAGGTACTGTTCGCTTAGTCAAGGCCCAAGGCCTTCACCAGTCCAGAAAGTTTCAAAACTTTGACTCCATGTCCCACATTGTGAAGGATCAGGGAAACTTTCTGCATGAATTATGTATGAGGAACCCTGGGGCAGGATCAAGCCATCAGCCAGGTGCACACATACTGTGTGTCCCCGACCCCTCCCCTCTCCGGAGCGGTGACAGTGGTGTAGACACTTAAGACTGTCCTCAATTTCAGCGCAGCCACACACAGCAGGGAACATGAATAAGGGAAGAGGGAGATCAAAGAACAAAAGAGGAAGCCAGGGGAAGAGGCAGACAAAAATAGAGAGGTGGGATTAAAAGAGAGAGGAGGGCAAAGGAGAGTGAGAGAAGAGGAGCTGGAGGGAGGCAGGCTGGGACAGAAAGAGACAGACAGGGCTGTAACGAGGGGGTTTGGCCTCTGTTTCCTTTCCCGTCCTTGATATTTAAACGTTTTCTTCTGGAGGGCCAGTCCTTCTGACTGAATTGGGTGGGATGGTGCTGGGGCTCTGGATTCTGGTCCTCACTGGACCCTCACTGCGTTCCTCGCAGGCTTCTCTGAAGTCCAGACACTTGAAAGTATCCACTCCGGTTGACTCAACTCTTCCAACTAAATCCATTTCCATCAAATTATCACTTCTAGTGGTGATAGAAAAATTAATGATTTCTTGAAGGGACTATTGTATTTAAATATTTCAAGCCTGTTGGTGTGATGTGTGTCAGCAAGAGAGAAACATATTGACTTGGAGCTGCAGCTAATGCTGGCTTTTATAAATATCCTGTCAGATAAATAATGGCTCTCAATGGATCCAATATGATGTACGGCTCTAAAGCAAGCAGGGTTTTGCAAAGAAGCTCAAAGGAAACTGCCATCACAATACCATGAGCTGAATAATGGGATTTTCGTTTATCTTTGCTACTAGAGAAAGGAGCAGTGGAGAGATTGGCTTGGCAGGCACCAAGGAGAAGGTAGATGGATTCCTTAGATTCCACAAAAGGTCCAAAACCAGAACAAAGGCCTCTAGCTGAGAGTCTCCAGAAAGCCAAAGGGCAACCAATATCTGCATGTGTCCATTTGACAACCGAGCAGCCAAGCTGGGGTTCTCAAGGGTCATTCCTGCCTGGACAAGCTGAAGCCCTCTCAGCTGGTAAGAGCTGGGCACTGGGCAGGAAAAGCCTGGGGTGTGGAGAGCTCCAATCAGAAATGACCACTGTAGCGACCAGGGTGCTGGAGACAGTTTAGCTGTCTACTTTTTGTCTCATTGTCCTCCTTTTCTCTCCTCCCTCCTATTATTTACCCTGCCCTCTACCTCACTGCACACCAGCAAATCTTGAGTTCCTCCAGAATTCATATATTAAAACCTGACCCCCAGGGTTAGGGAATTTGGAGGTGGGGCCTTTGCGAGGTGATTGGGTCATGAAAGCAGAGCCCCTGTAAATGGGATTAGTGTCCTTAAGAGAGACCCCAGAGAACTCCGTTGCCCCTTCCACCATGGGGGGTCACAATAAGAAGTCTACAGTCTGTGACCCAGAAAGCAGGTTCTCACCAAACACCAAATCTTTGGACACCTTGATCTAGAACTTCCCAGCCTAAAACTGTGTGAGATTAAATGTATGTGGCTTACAAGCCACCCATCCACGGCAGCCTGAACAGACTGAGACAACCTAATCAGGAAACTTGAGCAATGTCATTTTGCTTCCTGTTAAGATTTCCAACAAATATGAGGTGAGGGGTGGGCATGTGGAGGGATTACAACCACTGGTTGGAGAGGAGGTGGTATTATTGTCTGTGCACTTCAATTACCCACCATCAGTTGAGGACTGACCCTATTATACTGTCATGCCCACAATTCATCTTCAAAAGACATTTGAAGATCACAAGTTATAGGACTTTAAAATCCTAAACAACCTCATTCAAAGTGAAACACTCACTTAGCTTAGACTTTTCTGGCCTGCTCTGGGTTTTAATGTTGTCTTCTATTTAAAGCAATTGAAAATCTCTGCTCTCTCATAGATAAATAGAGTTGAAAGATTAATTAAAATGTGGAACAGAGAATGCCCTACCATATTTCATATGAGGACGTGGCAAAAAGGAACCATGCAAATCATCAGTAATTCAAAAGACCTCATCTTGACTGAAACTGTTCTGTTAATAAGTTAAAATGCCACGCAACTTTTAAAAATAAAAGTCCAACTTGTGAGCATGCCACCACTGTACTAAATTTCCTCACATAAATTAGCTATTCCCGTGGTCCTGCTAAGGATCCGTCTAGGCTATTAGTGGTAAGGAAAAAAAAAAAAAAAAAAAACCATCTTCACACACATTTGCTGGGTATGTGTTTGGCTGAACCAAAAGACACCCCTCCCCCACTTCCCCTAATTCCGTACCCTTGAATTTACAGGATTACTGTGGCACCACAGTCTATTTGTGCTTACAATGGCTTTTGCAAGTGGGCTCTTAGCAGAGGTGTGGCCTTTGCACAACCAGCAAAGACACAGAGTTTCCCTCTGCTTCTTACACAAGGCCCAGTCACACCACGGAACCTGGAGAAATGATTGTTCTACCCAGTGCAAGTAACACCAAGCCAACCCTGGCTTCTTAATCCCAAAGAAACTGACAGCTTTCGGCAGAGAAAGATGACAGACATATAACTTCCCTGGGAATTTTGTGTTTGTAAAGGAAATGGCCTCCAATGACAGCAAACCAAGTCTCCAAGCGTGCCTCCAGACACTCAGCTCTGTGGATATATTTTTTAAAATTAAAAGAAAAGTGGAAAATAAAAGGGTTCATATTTTTAGGGCGACTACTCACCTGTTTGAATTCAACTCAGACAGTCTGAAAGCTAGGAATTTCCTTTAAACCTTTAGTTATTCACCTCTCTGGCACTCTACCTTGGGAACCACTAACTGTCCCATCACACAGACAGCAGGAATATCCTCCCATCCTCCATGAAGCGATTCCTTCAAACTCTCGCTGTGCGTCTTGTAGACACAAGGGTGCCATATACTAGGACAGAATGGCGGTCCCTCGCATACCTCATAATCGGTGGGGGAAACCCTGAATCTAGTTCCACCAACAGGCTCTCCTGACTCTGGGCAGCCTGTTCTTCAGTGCTGATCTGTTTTCCTTCTGAGAACTCTGAACAACATCATGCAAAAGTAGGGTGCTTCCAATTCGTTTGTCCCCTCCCCTCGGACCTGTCACCCTCACAAAGATGATACCTCTCATTCACCCTGATGTCCAACTACCATTTCTTCCCGTACGTTTATGGCTCTATTGCCATTCACAACTCAACTCCCCTTCCTCCGCATTCTTGGGCCTCGTTGTGTATGTTTCAAAACCGAGACACAATTTCTAGGAAGTTACACCACATGACTTGCAAGCTGGAAAGTGTTTCTTCCAAAAGTTGTGGAAAAATTATCTCTGGGTGAAGGCAGGTCCCATTGACCCATTAAACCCCTCTCTGCAGAGGGGGGGCCTGCCCAGTCACTGCGCTACATACTTGATATTCAGACAATGGGCGACACAAGCAACGTCCCTGCTCTTAGGAAACTTCCATCCTAGTTTGAGGGGAGGGAAGCAGAGAAATAGAGAGTAGGAAAGGAAAGGAAAATAAACCAGATAACTACACATTTTGATGAGCCCTCTGTGTAAACTCGCGACACAGGCCTCAAATAGGTCACGACTCTGGGGAGAGGGAAGAGCAACACGCACATAACAAATTCTATGGTGTGACCCTGCAGTGACTACTCCACCCTCACAGGGTGACTTAATGGGGGTTCCTTTTTGTGGGACAGAGGGATGTCCCGAGTGGGGGGGGAAGTTCCCCTGGCAAAATGAAATGACCTCTCTCTTTGTACACAAAATGCCAGAAAGTGGGGTTTACATTATTTTAATTTATAGTTTTGTTTCCTCACAAGCATACGGGCCAAGAATGTAATCAAAATAAAAGATGCATTGATAATCTGACGACCAGGATTTTTCCTACCTCATTCCTAAAGACCTTCCTCAATTTTTCTAACCAAATTTAGGAATATCGAAATAAAGTTTTAAAGGACTGTTTCCTTTTTTCCTTCGTTCCTATGTCTTTACAGCTCCCGAAGCATTTTATCTTTCCCTTCAAAATGTTTGCAGGCCTTGCTATTACCTACTAACCACCTGATGCCAACCTTCTTATTTCCCTTTGAAGTGATTTCTTATGTTCCCTGTGGCAGCGATTCTGGTTATGGCAGCGTCTTCTAACTCAAAATAATCACTGACACTCTTCTTCTCCTCTCGGCCCCTAGACCGCAAAGGACCCCCAGCTACCCTGACCTCTAATTTGAAAAATACTTTCCTATGGCACCCCCAGCACATAAATCTGCTTCTTTGTTCTTCTCCAAGAGCCTGCTGTCAACTGGCAGCAGACCCAGGAACAGCAGCCACTTCTATAGATCCTCGGGTCCATATGCTGCTTACTTTTCTCTAGCCGACCATAAGCATCTCACCCAAAGTGAGCAAGAGCTATTCTGGAAGCCTTTTCCACACCAGCAGGCAGGCCTTTGAGATTCTAAGAGAAAAGCGTAGGAAAAGGCGATAATCCTCACTCAAAGTTTTCAGCAGGAAATGGAATATCTCCAAGAGCCTTCAGCCACACCGGCGCTGGACAAAGACGCAGAAAGAACTGCCCCACATCTCCAGCTAGTCTCTTCTGCGAGGCGATATTTCCTTTCTTGGCAGCTATAGACAGCATTCCGGAACTCTGCATCTCTGTGAGCTCAGAACACATTTTTATTCTCAAATAAAATATGAAAATGTTAAATATTCCAAACCAGAGCTTTCAAGGTTTTTAAATAATCCTGGGACCTTCCTGACAAAGGCCCCAACCCAGCTTTCCGACATTATTATCCTTAATTCTCCTTCATGTGTGTAAAAACTCCTGCCAAAACACCTGAAGCACTGGTTTCTAAACAAACCCCCTATTTTCCAACCTCTGAGCATCTGCTCACCAGATCCCTCTGCCTTGGAATATTCTTCATTCTCAGCGCTCGTTTGAGACTCCTTTAGCTGCCGCCTCCCCCCATGAATCCGTCTCCATCCCCCTCCAGCCAAAACCCATCTCCTCTTCAGCATGCTTTCCTGATACACTGCTTATAGACCTACAATAAAACGGGCCGAGTCCTGTCTTGCATAATAGCCATGGACTCTAAACTCACTGAAGGTAAGGCCTGAGTCTTACTGATCTTGTTTTTCCCTCCAGCGTCCAGCACATGCAAACAGGCAATATTTAGTTATTTGTTAAATGTAAGGAATTGTATTGATTCTTTCTCTTCAATAATGGACTCTTTTTTCCTTTAAGATTTTATTTATTTATGAGAGATGCAGAGACACAGGCAGAGGGAGAAGCAGACTCCCTGTGGGAAGCCCGATGCAGGACTCGATCCCGGGACCCAGATCACTCCCTGAGCTGAAGGCAGACGCTCAACCACTGAGCCACCCAGGGATCCCCCTGTCTCTTGAAATTTTTGCTCTTGACCCTTCACATTTGAGGCATTGATTTTGTCTTTCCTCCTCTTTCAACAATGGATCGTACAGGAAGTAAAGCTTCTCTTGCCAATATGTGATTATATCTTCTCCCTTAGGTGCTGCTGAACACTGAACAGTGTCTGGTAAGCGGTAATAATTCCATACATATTTGTCATTATTGAGGAGGAAGAGGATATTGATATTAAAAAGAGAAAGGGAAAAAGAGAAAAGACCATTAGGTGGCATAAAGATGGCCACCAATTTTTTGACACTCTTGCTATGAAGAAGTACAGTCCCCTTGCATGTGGGTAGGCTCTGTAACTACTTTGGCCAATTGAATAAAGTAAAAATGGCACCGTGCCAGTTTCCAAGCCTAGTTCTTATAAGATGCTTCCACTGCCTGTCCTGGAACAATAATTCTTGGAACCCAGTTACCATGCTGGAGAAGTATAAGAAGCCCAAAGAGGAAATGAGTCAAGGCTCCAACAGCTCTCAGCTGACGGTTGCACCAACTAGCCAACCATATAAGTGAACCATCTTGAAGGTAAAAGCTCCAGCCCCTGTTGAGCCACCCCAACCTGAGGCCAGTAGAACAGAGCTACCCCGGCAAACCCACCAAATGGCAATTTGCAAACAAATTAAATGAGTGTTGCCATTTCAAGCCATTAAGCATTGGGATGGTTTGTTCAAAAACAGCAAATAATTGGGACATGTCTCATGGTTTAAAAATCTAAATATTTCCTAGACTTTTCAATATCCATAATATATTAACTTGGCCAGTTAATTAATGAATGGGCTACTCTTTTTTGAGGGACATACATGCTCTGTGTGGCATTCAAACTCTATTCCACCAAAAATTCTAAGTGGGGGTTGAGACTGAATAGGATGTGGGCCTCATGCTCCAGCTCCAATTAAATCTGGTCCCCCCCCCACCACTGTCATATTTCAAGTTCCTCTCAAGAATTCATTTTAATAAGGGATTCTATAGCTGCAAAATGTTTGAAAAGTGCTGTTCTAGAGTATTAAGCCCAACAAATCTGAGGCCATGTCCTCTGCTAGTAGCTCAGATTATTTTCACGACCCAGTGGAGCAATGGGCTTAAATTATCTTCCATTTACAGGCCAAACTAAGCTAAAACCCTAGTTACATTTTCTACAATCTCAACTATGTTGGGCATTTTTGCTTCTGCCTGGGATATCTGGTACACGAAAGGCAACTCCTGTTGCTTTCGGAAGTTCCCTCTATGAGCAGCAAAGCAGTGACACCTGCTTGGAAAAATTCTTCCCAGGAGTCATGGATGACATTTCTGGGAAAGATCCCAGAATGGCACATTGGAAATTAATAAGCGTACCAAGCAAATGGCTCCTATGGAAGATGTATCCTCTTGTTCGTTCAGCAGAATTGTATTGTCAGCGTAATGACCTCCCTGCCTCCCTGGGCCACTACCACTCATTGCTAAAGCCATTTGACATTATTTCTTATAGGTTGAGGCTTGCTTTGGACACTAGGACCCCATCTATTCCTAGTCAGGGCTTCTTTAGGGACATTCAGCTTAGAAATGTATTTGGGATGGAAAATGACCTTGGTAGACCCAATCTGACTTCAGATTCTAGTAACTAGAGCCTTCCACTATGACCAGGTGCCCGCATTCCTCCTGTTTCCAGCCACTTGGTCCTCCTGTGCTCTCTATCTCATCCTCAGTCTCCTCAAAACCAGAGCCCTATTATTATTTCTTCATTCAGTCTGGGCTCTGACAGATGCTCTACAATGATGTATGCCTTTCTGAGTCTGAGCATCTTGCTTTGTCCAGACTTTGCACCACTGGGCTCCACCTCCTTGCAAGAATACCACCTGTCACTGGCTGGCCCACCTTGACACTGGCTCTTCTCCAATCTACCACCATTGTGGCTTTTCAGAAACCACACATAGCACGCAGGGTGGTCGCTTCCACCCCTGCAGGCAGACTCAGCCTCTCAGGACCTGCCGCACCACAAGGATGTAAACTGTTCCTAGGATATTGTAAGGCTGCTGGGGCTGCCATAACCAAGGACCACAGACCAGGTGTCTTCAACAATAGAAATGCATTGTCTCACAGTTCTGAAAGCTAGAAGTCTGAGTTCAAAGTATCAGCAGTATTGGTTCCTCCTAAGGGCCATGAGGAAAGGATCTGTTTCAGGCTTCTCTCCATGGCTTGTAGACAGCCATCTTCTCCCTGTGTCTTCACAGCATTATCCCTGTGTGTGTGTGCATGTGTGTCTGTGCACACATTTCCTTGTCTTATAAGGGTACCAGTCAGAATGGATTAGGGCCTACATTGATGAACCACATTTTACTTTAATTACCTCTGCGAAGACTCCCATCTTGAATATGGCCACATTCTAAGGTTCTGAGACGTTAGGATCAACAAAGGAATGGCAGCAGGGGCAGGGGGCACATAACACTGATAACAGATGCCATCACTCCAGTTTAGTTCAACCCACTGTCTACGTGGTCTGAGCTTGAGAGTCTAAAAGCAGTGATTTTCAACTCAACCTCAGTCCTATAATGAGGAAATCCAAATGGTATCCCCTGCTAAAGCCTCATATGTGAGTGTGTCTTAAAAGGTTGGGGAGGCAGGATTGCCAATTGCTTATTGCCACCTGAGAGACTGGGTGATCTTGTGGAGTAAACTGACACAGAAAAGGAGAGGAAGGTGAGTGGCCAGCAAGAAAGAACACAGGGTCTGTCACTGGATATCCCTATAAATTCATAGTCCTTGGGGGAAAAGATAGATTCCAAATTAAAAGTAAAAGAGCTGTTTTTATTTTTTTTAATATGTTCCATTTTCCTTTTTTTTAAGACTTTATTTATTTATTCATGAGAGACACAGAGAGAGAGAGGCAGAGACACAGGCAGAGGGAGAAGCAGGCTCCATGCAGGGAGCCCGACGTGGGACTCGATCCCGGGACTCCAGGATCAGGCCCTGGGCCGAAGGGGGGGCTAAACCGCTGAGCCACTCAGGCTGCCCTAAATATGTTCAGTTTTGGTAGCATAAGCAATCCTGCCTTATTACCTGGCTAATAGGGAGTAACATTATCCTTATTTCCTAGCCTAAAACAGCGTAGCTGAGTACACCGAGGGCTCAGAAAATGCAGTAAAGCTTTGATGACAAAGTGCCCCAGGACATCAACCAGATGTGACATAAGTAGCAGCATGTGGTGGATACAGCTATGTCCTGAAGAAGCAGGAGTGGGAAGTATGGTGCCCAGGAGATATCAAGGGGTAAGTGACCGCCGAGGCTCGTGAGAACACTTAAGTCACATCATGGAAGTTTTCAGAAATCACTGAGGGAGATGGGAGTGATTTCATCAGGACCTAGGGTATGTATCATAGCAGGTAAGAGCAAGAGTTAACAAATACACATTGTCTCCAAAAATAAGGACTTTTTCTTTTTGTATGTGTGCCTGACTGCTTAACTAGGGCTTCCAAAGTCACAGTTAAAGAAAGAGTTTCTAAAGAAGTGACATTTTTTAAAAGGAGAGCTCCTGATGGATTGCAATGCAATTTCAATTTCGTTTAATCCAAGCCAGAAAGGTCATAATTTAATGTTAGCATCTGGCCAGTATATTTCTTCTAATCGCATAGTGTTAAAGAGATGCATTCTCCTGTCTCATTGAACACTGGTAGGCTGTCATCTTCACTGGGGCAATGGAACTTCATGGGTCAAGGAAGTCTACCAAAGGGGCGCCCAGGGGGCATAGTGGTTGAGCATCTGCCTTTGTCTCAGGCCATGATCCGGGGGTCCTGGGATCGAGTCCCACGTCGGGCTCCCTGCATGGAGCCTGCTTCTCCCTCTGCCTGTGTCTCTGCCTCTCTCTCTGTGTGTCTCTCATGAATAAATAAATAAAATCTTTAAAATAAAAAAAAAGAAAATCAAATAAAGAGATACATTACTCCATTCACCTCCATCATTGTGATTTTATTGAAGAAAAGTGATCAAAGTTAGACTCTCTTTGGTTGGCTTCACCTGGAGAAACAAAATTCCCAGGAGAGGGGGTGCGCACATGAACATCAAGACACTCACCACAAATTAAAAGGTCGCCAAGCTCAACGGCATAAAATTCTATTGTAACATTTATCCTCCTTGTCTCCTACGGTGGTTTGTAGTGAAAGCTGCGCAGCTTGCAATGAATCCACCAACCAAGGTAGAAGGTTTATGACAACCTTATTTCCCTTGTCAGAAAGTATATGGGAAAACCAAACGGAGAAGGATAACAAAGGGCAGAAATCCTGAGGCTAAATTATAGGTTCACATATCCATGCAGTATTATTAGCCTAGTCAAATGCCTACTGAGCTTCTGCATTCTAGTAAGATTTCTCTGTGGCGTCAGTGGGACACCATGCTCCACGCTCGGCTGCCTCATGAAGTGTTGTTATTTAATAGTTGACGCGTGCCATCCAGCTGTGGCAGCAATTCCCCACAGAGGTTTTACATTAGTTTAATTTTTCAAAGTTCTACATTTTTTTTTCTAGTTTAACAGACGTTAATGCACAGAGATGGGACGTTTTATCAAAGTCATTTTTCCAGAACTACGACTAACTGGTAACGAGTGATGCGGACCTCCCAAGTTCAATTACCGGAGAGCCCCAGTTACACAAAGCGCCGACCCAGAATCTGAACACAGTAGACATCCAGCGAATATCACTTCCCTCGCCCTTCAAGCTGACCACACTGTGGGTTTCTATTCAACCATGGCACAGATTTTTCTCTAAAGCCCTTAATTATGTCAGAGACTTTATGTTTTCTAACCAAATTTCAGATAAGGAGATACTTCTGCTTTTGCTACTGTGTGAATTAAGCACCCAACTGAATGGACTCTCTCTCTTTTGGCCACTGATCTGGGCCCGTCAGTGAGGTGGTCGCATACCACCCAGTTATGTAAGGTCAGAAAGTGGCCTCGGCTGCGCAAAGAAGGGACACATAACTGCCTCAAGTCTATTTGAAGCCTGGGTAGCTTTGAGGCAGCAGTTGAAGCAGAAGATTAGGGCAGGCCAGAGTCTAATCTCTTTGCCTCCACATGCATTCTGACCTTGAACTAAAAAGAAGGCAGACCTGTAGGAAATGGCAAGGAAACTCTGTCCTCTGTCTGGGACGGGCCACGGGCTCCCTTGACCTTCCACTGCTGGTGGAATTCAGCCAATAAGAAGGCCTGCTAACAGACTGAGGGAGAGAAGAGAGCAATGACGAGGTATTTATTCCCTCAGCTTCTTCCAGCTGACTGCGAACCTCCACAAGAGGTTACAGGTGCTGTCAAGGCAGCCCACCGCACGTAACTTCCTCCTTTCAGGCTGTGGGAACACTACCTCCCCGCGTCTCCAGAGGCTTAGAGGGATGACAACTACTAGGCCCTTTGCTATCACTTAAGCTTGCCCTACGTTCCATCCACACCTTGGTAACGTGTGTATTAAACCACCCTCAAATTATTCCTTTACAGTGATGGAGGAAAAGGTGTTACATTTACTCCAAAACTCATATTACACATGTCAGTATGGCGAAGGGTCCTCAGCCACATTTATATGAAATGACAGTCACTGTGGACATCTTGGGACACCAATGTTCAGCTGCACCCTTCATTCTTTCAGCCAATATGGATTGGTTGGCTTCTATGTGCTGAACACAGACACTGTTCTAGGCAAGCTGGCTGATGCAGGGAGTCCGCTGGGTAGCCCCAACCCCACCCCAAACACACACATTAGAGATGAAGTCTCTTGGCTCGCCATTTGTCTGATCACCATGCCCTACTGGAGCTCAAGCCTTCATCACTGCAGCTGAAGGCACAGTTGACTCCACATCTGAGCTCCTGCCTCCCTCCTCCTCAGTCCATCCTCTGTGCTGACACATGGCCGTCTCCACAGCACAGATCTGATCATGGCACTGCCACTATAAGGTTACCGATCAACTCTGAGCATGCCGCGTGGTCCTTGCCCATCTTTCCATACCATGGTCCTGTCCTGCCAACACCTAATGTTCCCCCAACCGGAATGCTTCTATAATTTTCACATCCTCTTCTAGCTGCTTGGAATGCTGTCTTCCCATTATCTTGCTGGAAAATTCCTAACTCGAGTGAGTCTGCAAAGCCTTCCAGGGACCAGTGGGTGGAATTAAATGCTTCCTTCTGTGTGGTCCTATAGCAGCCCACGCACACCTCTTGTCACATCACTCAAAATACTCTGCTGCAAAGTTGGTTCTCTCATTGGCTCTCCTACTATGCTCAGGTTGTGTGCAGGGGCCCTGTCATCTTCATCCTGGGGTAAATGCTACTTGAAAAGCGATGGATGGCAATTTCTGCATTCCAGGTGGTATAACAGATTTATCTTTGGGGAAGATCTGGAGTTTTTTTTTAATTGGGGAAAACACTGTGGTTTCCTTTTTAATTTACAAAGGAAATGCCCAAAGCCTGCTATGGAAAAAGAGACTAAGATCATAAGAAACCAAACAGTGTTAAAATCAAGGCCTTAGGTGGTGTGATGCACGCCTAAGGAGACACTACCTGGCTGCGAAGAAAGTCTCCCTGTTCTTCCCCAGTGAGGAGCCTGGGGCTGGGGAAATAGATAGCTTGGTGGGGGAATCAACCTCAACAGCAAGACGACTGCTGGCCAGGGCTGCAGGAGATGCTGTTGGAGCGGCGATAGCTAACCTCTCACTTATGCTTTCCTTCCCCATGTTGTAATTCTTTCACGATGACTTCCTGTCATCCGTTCACCACTATATCCCAATAGCAGCCTTGGGGAATGAAAGAAGAACATGTATGTGTGTTTTGGGGCAAACCAGAGCACAGAGAGCCAGAGCAGCAGGAGCAGATGGACAAGAGGGGCAGCAATGAAGGGGATCCCAGACCAGAGCAGCACCCCAAGAAAGAGACGACCCTGGCAGGTGTACCTGCATCTTCATGTAGCCTTCAGAAAGGGTGAGTGGATGTCTTGAGTTCACAAGACTAAGGGCAGGATTCACTTTATGTGGCTAAAAAAAATAAAGAGTTATGATCAGCTAATTAGTACAAGGCATCTAGGAGCTCATCTGTGTGCTCACCTCCGTCACCCCCAGCCACCAGCCAGCCTCACCTCTGTGGCTGTAGCAGATGGAGCAGGTCCCCGTTACACGCGAGCACCGTCCAGTTTGCTCCTAGCTTTCACTTTCCTGAGCCACTAGAATGATCCTGGGGTGGCTGAAGGTCTAATCTCTCCCAGCCACCAGGACAAAGAAACTGTAAAACACACCAAAGAGAGGGTTGATGGATCCCTCGCAAGGCAGGGAAACACCATGTGTTCTGGAAGGCTTGGAGAAGGAAATCCTGAGGGGCTGTAGAACTTCCAAGCCAGAGGTTTCCGGGAGCCTAGAGTCAGCAACTGTGCCCTCGTGAGCATGAGTGTTTATTCAAGAGAGAAGCCCTCAGCCCTGAGAGGCTCCACTGACTCCCACCAAGAGATCTGAAAGATGTTGGTGTTGCCAACTTTGACCTCCACACCCCTCCTTTCCTCCTAGGTGCACTTCTTTTCTTTGGAAGACATTGGATTTTGGCCAGGGAGGCACAAAAGTTTCACCCTCTCCAAAGTGGCTAAGAGGGTGAGGTTGTAGTAAACCACTACACACAGGGGCAGCCCAGGTGTGCGGCACACTCAGGACCGCACTAGGCCCTTGGTGTGGTAGCAGGGCTCCTGGGCCAGGGGCTGGGGAGGGGCGGGGGTTGAAGAGGGAGCTCAGGAATGGGGGGGCCAGGGATGGGGAGGACTTGGGGAGGGGAGCCTGTGACCCCAGCAGCTCCAGCGCCAGCAAACAGGCCCGCAGGCCTGGAGAGGAAGGCAACAGCACTCTCTTGCCAATGGGAATTCTCAACTCGGCTGTTTACTAAGTGCTTCTGCAAAAGAACGTGAGAAGCAGAAAAGGTCAGAATTCTGAGCTGTCTGTTACCGCTCACGGCCCCAAGTGGACAAGCAGTAGGAAAATGACAGAATTAATGATGAACCAGGAGACAGAACAAAGGGGAAAGGACAAACAAGCAAGGCTGGACAGTGGGGTTTCCATACACCGTCAATTCGGAGGGGCGCCAAGACTAAGGGATCATCCAAACAGGGACAAGGAGCCCAGGCCAACACGTGACAACACTTGGGTCCCTGGGGACGATCAGACTAAGACACATGTGTGTCCTTAGCAAAGGGTTCGTGGTGGGTTCAAGGAGTCTGCATTTGGAATTTGTTTCTGTTGCTCACGGGAGCACTCTCTTTACTAGGAACACAAAGCAAAGAACTTTACTGTCTAATACATATGTCTGTTTATCAGTAGATTTCCAAGGCCTAAACCTGAACATATCAGATCCTATATTTGGATGTTCCTAGCTACAGGGGAAAAAAAAAATCAAAGACAAAGGATTGGCACCTGTTTGAGAAGGTAAATGAAATCTTGAGTGGAAAATGAAGCTCATGTGTCCATGACAAACATAAATGCACCGAAAAATCCAAAGTAGTTAATAAGCACTGGTGTGTTACAGATAAAGCGGGGACGGAAGGAAGGAGGGGTTTGAGAAATCTCCAACCCCGAGACTGGTTCCTGGATGTGCCATCTATGTTGTGGCAACCATCAGGGTGCTGCTCCCCCCGTCCAAGCCCCAAATCCCTCTCTGTGATCACGCCATCTGAGAGGGGCTAAAGGGCTAAGCCCAGCATGTAGCACTTGGGAAATAGGAGCTCATCCCTTCTTCCTTCAGAACAGCTTTGGGGAAGCAACATGGAATTCTCTGCATAAGGTCTTGAACTTCAATTTGTGGAGGCAGAGGCAGTCAGGGGCAAGAAAACAGCAATGGATCAATGAGTAAAACCGAGGCAAGCAATCCCAAGAAATGGCTAATGGTTCTCAGTCACTACAAAACCATCGTAAGTACTTACTTAGTTCTGTCCTCTTGCATTGAGCAGAACAAGTGCCCACAAATTCACCAAAATCTCACACAGGGGGCCCTTGTGAGGCCCCTGCCCGCTGAGGAGCGTCATCGCTCACCTTGGCCCTGTGACCACTGATCTTTCCTTTCAGTATAGAAACTGAACCAAGGACAGCAGCATCACAGCCAGTATTTTTCATGGTATAAGGCCAGGGTTGGTCTCCAAACACTTACTTGGTCATCCGACTTTAGCTAAGGGCAGGAGTTCCCAATATTTAAAAATACGAGAGCAGTTTCTTTTGCAATAGAGAGTCACAGAACACCCTACGCGGCCCAAGATGCCCTTTTTGTACCTGTCAATTAAGAAAACCTATAATCTCAAAAGCCGACCCTAAATGTGAATTATATTTAACCCTATGGTTTCGCGACGTGTGTGTGTAAAAATACTATTGATCCCACAAGAGAAGATACTGAGTGAGAATACAGCCTTCTGGATGCATTGCAACAGTGTGATTAACCTCCCTCCTCCTGGAGGTGCAAAGCCCACACCTGAGGAACCACTTATCTGGGGCCCTCAGCCTCTTGCTTCTTTTATATAAATCTCCATCCAGGAGGCCTGGCTGGCTTGGTTGGTTAAGCATCTGCCTTTGACTCAGGTCATGATCCCGGAGTCCTGGGATCGAGCCCTGTGTCCCTTCTCCCTCTGCCTCTGCTAGTGTGCTCGCTCTTTCTCTCCATCTCAAATAAATAAAATCTTTAAAGAAAATAAATAAGATAAACCTCCACCCAAAAAACTGAAGATGAAGAATGATTTGGTCAATTTTGAAGCCAGCTTTTAAAAATAGAAAGATGGAGGGAACCTTCAAGTATTGAGAGTAAATTTATCCCTGAGGTTATAATGAATTAATGAATATATTGCTTACAAACAACTGAAATCTATTTCCCACAGTTTTGGAGGCTGGAAAGTCTAAGGTCAGGCGCCAGCACAGCCTGATGAGAAGCTCTCGTCCTACTTTATAGCTGGCACTTTCACCGTATCCTAACTTGGAGGAAAGGAAAGGATCTCTCCCCTGGGCCTCTTTTTTTCCTTCTCTGTCTTTTTTTAAGAAAGTGATCAAACATCCTAGTATCTCTACTCTGAAGCACTAGCAAACAACAGTGAAGGAAAAAAAAAAAAAACACGGTTTTTACAAGGAATGATTGGTACAGTGACATAGCTATGTCTCAGAGTCCTAGAGAAATTAATGCTAATTAATTCTTATTATTAATTGTATCTGTTAAAAATGGAGCAGGGTATTGTTGGATGATATTTAAGTTGGCCGTAACCGGCAATAGCTTATAAACTAACTGAATGAGAAGTCTTTAAAATCTGGTTGCTAAAACAGAAGGAAAAATCTCTAGACATTCATATGATTGATTATTTGGCATGATATGCTGAGTCTCAGGGAAAAACCAAAGCAGCTAACTGAAGACTCCTTTTATTTTTTATCTTGAAAATGACAAAATAATAATAATAATAACAACTCCCAACAATACCTCCAGTCCTCCCATACCGATGCCAATTTTTATGAGACCGCCCCCAGCAACTAGGTCCATGGTTTCAACGCAAATGGTATGATACGCCCCGTCACTGGTTAACGGGGAGGCATCTGATCCTGTTGGAACAGGCTTGAGCATCTGCCTTCCGCGTTTGGTTATGGTCTATGTCAACAAATACAGCAGCAGAGAAGGCCCAGCACAATTATTCACCAGGGACCCGTTTACATTTCTACTGTCAATTCTAATAGGTTTTTTATTGAATTAAATTCTTCTGCCCTCATTAGAATCATGATTGCCTGTCACCGAGTATGACATGTTTGAATTCCCACAAGGATGTTAGACTCTCCATCTTGTATATTGCCCAGGAGGGATCAAGGACAAGGCGCTGTTGAAAATTTTACATGTCGATCCTTGAAATTAGGGTATAAATACCACTCGGCAAATATGTAACTGTGCTTCACAACAAACAATCCAGAGAACTCCTGGTGTTCTTGTGTCTAGCAGGATGAGCAACTCGGCAGGTCCTGAGACAGCCAGGCTGACCTGCCACCTGCCAACCTCAGCTTGTAGATGGAGCACCTGGTGGTTTTTCAGGTCTTGTCAGAGAACGTGACCAGAGCAACAACCAACTAGAGGACCTAAGGGCCACCAAAGCTTACCAACACGGACAGCCACGTCATGTGGGGCAGGGTTGGAGGTAAGGCTTACTGCTAAGAACTCAATACTTGGGCCCTGTGGAGGGCAGGTGACTGTGTGCTGGATAAGAGAAGAGAAATGCCCAAGAGGTGGTCATGGCTACTGAACACTTACCCTGCCAAACACTTTCAGGCTAATTCTTTTAAGAATTACAACTCAGTGAGGAATAACGCTTATACCCATTTTAACAACAGAGGCCACTGAAGTTCGGAGAGCCACTTTCCCACTGTCACAGAGTAAGCAGCTGAGCGGGAGGGAGACCGCGTTTGCCTGACTTTCACATTACAGCTCCCCCTCATACAGTGGCTCAGGGCAGAGGCTGGCCCTCCAGAGACAGGGAATGTGACAGAGGCTGACAAGGGGGACTTTGGGGACCCGGAACGTATCCTGGCTAAGAGGATCAGTGGAACTACAAGCCAGATTCCACAGAGATCCACGAGCCCAGATATACTCCCATCTGGACCACCCCAAAATTTGTGTTCATAGTTGGGAATTTGCTCTTTCTTCAGTAACTACGTGGAAAGAAAAAGAGGACTCTGCTAGCCAAGAATGATGATGGGGGAAAAATAAGCCATCTTCTCTTCCCTTGATCCTTAATTTTCAATCAAGTATACAGATGTCATTCCATGAGACTGCCTTTTGGGGAGATTTAACCAGCATCAAGGGAGATGGCTTCATCCTCTCAGCTCTAAAATTTTCACATTTTACAGCTTGATCCTGTTTTTTCAACATTCCCCAGCCTGAGTTTCTCTGTAGGGACATTGGCCTCCCTTGAGACTCCATGGGTGGGGTCCAGGCAACTATATTCATAATAAGCTCCCCAGGCAGTTCTAGAGCACCCCCTCCCCAAGTAGGAGTCCCAAGATACAAAACAAGTTAACATTTTGCAGGTGGGTATCAATCAGTCATGGTATCTTTTTTTTTTTTTTTTCTGGTGTCTTCATTTGTGGGGAAAATAAGGAGGGACAACTTTTGGGCGGGAGGCCACGAGAAATAGGCTGGCTATAGGAAAATCCAGTTTCTCATCACTGTTTAAATTCCTCTCCAAGAGATTCGAAATCAACCGTATTAGAATATCCAGGGGAGGGGAAAAAATTCTTTCTATTAAAAGCAGCTATTACCTAGAGAGAGCAGAATATAAGGATAGGGTTTGTTTGATTGTTTGATGGCTTGCTTATTTGCACTCATAAACTCAGAACTTGACACCTAGGTGGGGAAGCAGTTTTGCCCACTCAGTACCATCTGTTTGCCTATTGAGACAACCTGAACTCCAGCTACGTCTCTTTAATGATCTAAAGCAAGAAAATAGCTTCTCTGTCCACAGATGATTTCTCCTTTTCTTCCTCTCCCTCCATCTTTTCTTCCATGAACTCTCCTTTCTTATTCCTTTTTCTCTCTCTCTCCGTGTTCATTCTCTGCATCTCAACTTTTCTTGGACAACCTATCTGTACTTGGCCTCTAGACACTTCCTTCTGTTTTGTATTTTCTTTCCTCTCAGACTTCGGGCTGCCTTCTGTTCTAGCATCACTCCTCTCCCTGCCACTCCCAGGCTCATGGTTTGGTACCCAAGCTGTTTTCTGTTCACTGGCAGCTAGCCTCAAATTCCATTCTGCCACAGGATTTAACTCTAAGTCAGGCAGTAAATGGGCTCTTTACAAATCTAGCTTAATTTAAAGAACTCTCTCCGTGAGCTGCATTTCTGGGGACATTTTTCAAGGGTGTTAGCAATGAGGCTGTGTGCGCTTGCTTGTACAACAGCAGACTGGCTGCTGTTTCTGTCACTCTGAGAGACCAACGTGAAGTCTCAAATTAACTAGCCAGTGTAAACTGCAGAAACCAAGGGAGTGATTTCACAGACTCGGGTTTTTCTTCTAATTTGTATAATTTTAGCAACTAGGATATGAGGTACACAGGCCGGAGTGTCAGTGTGGCAGAGGCAGCAGGAGGCTATTGAGTTGATCAGCTTGGGGGCAGGATGGATGTTGGAGAAGAGAGAAGATTGGAAGTCATTCATTATTACTCCATCATTCAACGTTGGTGCCTGGGGGGTTAGCTTAGTCATTGTCTTTCATTGTTACATACTGTGACACTTCATGTCCTATACATTTCTGAGCGCATCTGCTTGGGACCATTGATACCTCGCTCATAAGGTCATTTTTTTAAAGGGCTCATTTTGATAGACAAACCGTCCACGGGTCTCTGAACTATGCCAAATGGTATTTGAGTGCCACGCTCTGTGACACTAAGTAGGTGACACCCTTGTGGCAGTGTTCAAGGACCTAACAATACTCAAGTGTCTGGAGAAAGCCAGCCCACCTAACTCAGTTTGTTTTGAGGGAATGCAGTTTGCATTGTGATTAAGACCTTTCACCACCCCCAGGAAACAAGGAACCGGGGCAAAATGTGTAAAATTCCATTCTCCAGTCCCTCCTCAGATGCTAATGAGGAGTGACAGGACCAACTCAAAGGCAGCCAAGGAGCATGGTGAGAAACAAGAGGGCATGGCGAGATGAGATTAAGGGGGAAAAAGAAGAAAACCTACATGAATAACAGCAGGACTCTGGTACAGACCAACCTCTCTATATGATAGTGCAATGATCAAGCTCCATCAGAGGAAAGGAAGGAAGGAAGGAAGGAAGGAAGGAAGGAAGGAAGGAAGGAAGGAAGGAAGGAAGGAAGGAAGGAAGGAAGGAAGGAAGGAAGGAAAAAGTCATTAATGAAACAGAAGCATCTCCCTTGGCATTATGGGTACAGCCTAGTTTTTCACTGCCCAACAGTACCCACTCACTATAGGTAACCGTGTAACTCTAAATTAAATTAAAAATTCAGTTATTTAATTGCACCCCCCACAACTCAAGTGCTAGCAGCCGCACCGGGTCAGTGCCTGCCACATGGGATGGGACAGACCCAGAACACCTCTGATTACAGCAAGTTCTACTGCGCTGCACTGCTCTGGCACGTTCTGGTCTGATGGCCGACTCTGGTGTATGGTCCAGTGGGTAGCCACGTCCAGCCAAATGAAAATCTTAAAAAGCTGTGTTGGAAGGGAAAAGCGCAGAGGGGACCAGGCAGGCAGCAAGTGTCCAGCATAAGCATGAGAACCTGCTGCAGAAGCGGCCTAGGAGGAGGCAGAGAAGGGACCATCTCCTTCCCAAATCGATTGCTCCTCTCCCTCTGCCTCAGGGTTCAACTGGGAACAGTGAGTTGAGGACCGATTCCTCATATAGATTAAGTGGGAAGGGAGGACTATCCCAGCACTCAAGGCCTCAGAAGCCAGGAGCGCCAACATGATTAAATAATTGAACTGTCTCACCTTGCCCAGTCAAGCTAGATTCCAATGAGGGTAATTAATCTTCATGCTGCCTGTTATTCCCTGCCCTGTGCATACTTCTGCTGCTGTTCAAAGTCAACTTTCCCAACCTGCCTGTTTCTTCCAAGAGAAGAAAAGAGAGGAGGAAGCGAAATAGAAAGAATTCCTTATAGAAATAAGGGCATTAATAGGAAGTTCTTTTCAAACCTAGACTTTATGCTTATCCCCCCACCCAAAAAAAATATGGTGGAATTAACACTGTAATTATTTGCAACTTTATGTGCAAGTTTCAGAGAAACAAACATATTGGGGGTTTATAGTTGATCTTGAAGGCTGAATTTGAGAACTTCCCCTCCAGAAACCATCAACCGTTGTAATCCCAAGAGCCCAGAAATGACACAAAGACTGAGACGAGGACTTGTCAGGTGCCCTACCTTGCTTCAGTCCCCCCAAAAATCAGAGAACCGTTGCTTGAAAGCAAAAGCAAGATGGGGGGGGGGGTGCTATCATCACACCTGTGTTTAAATTCATTCATTCACTCAACACATTTATTGAGTGCCTTCTCCACCGTGCACTGTTCTAAGAGGTTGGGATACCTCCGTGACCAGACAGACAAAAATTCCTGCACCGGTGGAATTCACATTCCTAAAGCCAACGACTGGGTCTGTTTTTAGCCCACCCACCCACTTCTTATCAGTATGAGTCCATTTTGAAGATGCAAAAGCTTAGCATCTCCCTACTTTGCATCACTCTCCATAAAATGATGGTTTGACTCCCGTAAAAGTGTGTCTGTACAGGTACATAAAAGTAACTACGATCCCCAGGACTATCCCAGAATCACACAGATTGTGAGCCTGGTTTCACACCGGGAAGAAGGCGGGGAGCTTTCCAGCCAGCTCTACACACGTCCACCAGGCCTCCCCAAATGACCAACATTTCCAAGGTACGGCCAGCCGCCAGTCCGTCTCTTCCTGGAGGGAAGTAGATAGGAGAGTAGCTCCTTGGCAGCAAGACAAGAACAGTGAGATGAGATGGGAGAGCCAGACAAAGTGGGAGAAAGGAAAAAATAATCTCACTGCATCATCCACCACCCCTGAGAGTGTATTAATGGACCGAGAAAGTGTGCCCTGGAGAGTCTTAATACTACAATATGAAACTCTGTGCACCAAGACAAGCAACGATGGCACAGTGCAACAAAGACAGTTTGGGCTCTGTGTTGTTGGTTTTCTGGTTCTTGCTAATGTTCTGGTTTTTTAGTTTTGCTCACTTTGGGATGTGTTTTCCTTTAAAGGGCAGCCCGCCGCAGAGAGCATTTTCCAACGAAGTGCAATGCTGCCCCCGAGCGATGGGCCTCCGCAAGAGCGCCCGCAGACCTCCCGCTCCGCTCCTGGGCCCAGCTCCTCACAGTTCAGCAGAGATTTCATTTTGTTCTCTTTTCATCCTCGAAAGTGCAAATATTTCATCCTTAAAGATCCTCTGCGTGGAGACATTTTCTGACTCAGCCTAGTTCACACCACTAATCAACATAGCATTTTATCCTAAAATAGGAACTGTGTGCTGATTATAAAATAAGCGTCGGTGGTGAGCGGATTTTCTCCCCCTTTTGCTTATAAATTAAGCAGTCTCCCCAGAGAAAGCTCAGAAATCAGGCCTATTGCATATAACCTTTAGAATCCTGATTGGAATTCTCCCTGGAAAGACATTTACTGAGAACTCAAGCTCCAGGAATCAATGCCTGGGCCTGACAGACATTCAACTCCCAGACAAATGTATTTGATTTCACATCATCCTTCAATCTTTGTACCGGGAATAAACCTGAGACCCAAAGCTCTGAAAATAATGCAGGTGGTACACTGCACTATCAGGAGCCCCTTCCTGAATGCACGAAAACACGGCTGCTGGCTTGAGAAAATTATATCATGTGAAAACGTGTAAGGAGGGATTGAGTGAGAGCTCATCACACCGTGATGAGCTAAGGCCAAGCGTAGGATCTCATTTTCTGTGAGCTGGGAGCCCACCACCTGCATCCCAATAACCTGGGAGGTCGTTAACATGCAAATTTGGGGGCCCAACCCAGGGCCGAGGACCTAGAAGTTTGCATTTTACCCAGTGCCTTAGGTAATTCCAAGCGCACTACATTTTGAGAACCACTGAGTAAAATTCAAAGCAATTTTCAATTTTCACGTAGAAGATTCTCCTATTGGGGAATTCTCCAACACGACGAAGCTACAAAATAACAAAAAAATAATAATAATACCTTATGTTTACCAATTAGCACGTTGCCTTGGTTTTCTACAAAGCCAAAGGCAGCGCAAGGCGCTCTCTGGCCAGCACACAGCGGTGAGGACCAGCCCAAACCACAGACCCCACTAGGTCCCTGCCGGTGCTCTTTGCTGACTTCTTACCCCAAAGCCAGGCTTTCAAAAGGCTCCTCAGACGGTAGCATGGAACGATTCATTAAAGCAGAAAAATGCACTAAATCAGAAGATTTGACAAGCCTGGAGAGCTCTCCTCGCTCGTAGAGAAGAACCTGACCAAAATGAGCCAAAAATAAATAGAGAGAGAGAGAGAGAGAGAGAGAGAGAGAGAGAGAAGGAAACAAAGGAAAAGAAATCATGGGCACTAGCACTTCCTGATTTTTCCTCCCTTCTGACCCACACAGCTGCTCCCGGCCTGGCCTCCTGCTTCCCCATTGTTCTCTGCCTCTCTCGGTCAGCATTCTGTGGCTACCTGTCACCGGGTCCTGTCCGGGCCACAGTGAGGATGGGTGATGCTCTGGACTTGCCAGGCCAGGGCCCAGATGCCAGCATGGGCAGGCTGTCTCCACGTAGGCCACAGGGCCTGAACAGGTGCCAGGCCCGACAGGTTGTATTTCATGGTTTCCCTGTATTGCTTGACTGAGCCACGGGAGGCGACAGCAAGGGGTGCAGAGGGGTGATGGTTGTGCCTCAAGGTGTAGGCATGAAGCTTAGAGAGGGTCTTTGAGCTCTTCTGGCCACCCACTGGGCTATCACTCAGCCACCACCACCCCCTGGGTGGGGAGCCAAAGAGACCCCCCCTGTTTCTGGGCCCTGGCAAGGGGAGGGCAGCGACTGGGCTTCATCAGGCCGGGCTCTCCAGACAAACCAGGACTGAAGAGAAAGTTCCCTCGGGCCAAGACCACAGGGAGAGCAGACTGGCGTGGAAATCTAGAAATACCCCAAAGGTCAGGCTCATAGCCAAGAGCCAAATCTCCAGGGGGATGGCCTACAATCACGAGTGACCTTAAGAGAAGAGCGTCTTAGGTTATTCTGAAGAGGGACATTGTGACCACATCAGGCCAGTTTGTTCTGGGAGAGATCAAATATCACAGAGCATCCTTTAACGTAATATAGAATTTCAATACATCCCGGAAAGGAGGCTCTAAGTCACGAGCAGCGCCCAAGGATAGCAAAGAGAAGCCGGGGACAAGAATTCACCACAGAGGTTGGCTCTCGCTGTTTACGTCTGGCTGCAAAGAGAAGCAAATTGCAAATTGAAGGATAGGACAGTTTAGAAGAGTTTTTTTAATGAATCACAATAAATATACATGCACGTAAGGGTTCTCCCACAGGTAGGATGTGGATTTTCCTAAATCAGCTAATATCTTAGTCAATTGTCCTCCATTTGTGTCTGGCCCTTGCCACATCTGAAAATCCATACCACTTTATAGCTCTCCTTAATTGCTCCATGTGGGTACCTTGCATTTAAAAGTAGTTCTCTTTGCCACTTGACCTTTGAAAGGAAATCAGAAAGTAAATTTTTCATCCTACGAAAAGACTATACTTTCATACACACGAAATAAATCACAGGGTACAGTGGAACAGGAATTCAATGAGTGGGCTGCCATTTGCAAGTCATACCATATGGGACCGGAAGTAATGGTTTTAAAAAAAAAGGGGAGAGGAGTCCAAAAAAGTATTGGTTATTGCTTATTTATAAGAACTGACTGGCTGAAAAAAAAAAAAAAAAAAACTGATTGGCTGGTTTTTGCCCTTTGTTCCTGGGAGAGGCACAATAAAGCTCCCCACCCACCCCCGGCCAAAAAAATACATATATCCACATCTTTATCCATGGAATCTGAATATGCTCTCTTCTATGGTGAAAGGTACTTTGCAGATGTGATCAAGTCAAGGACCTTGGATAGGAAGATTATCACCAGATTATCTGGTGGGTCCACTGCAATCATAGGGGTCCCCCTAAGATTAAGGAGGCAGGGGGGCCCTTCAGAGGAGATGGTGGAAGCAGAAGCAGGAGTGAAGGGACCACTGGCTTTTGGAGATGGAAGGAGTTTCCATCCAAGGAATTTGGGAGGCCTCCCGCAGCTGGAAAGGCAGGGAAACAGATTCTCCTCTAGAGCCTCCAGGCAACGCAGCTCTGCTGAGACCTTGATTTTAACTCGGTGAGACCCGTTTTGGACTTCAGACCTCCAAAACGGTAAGATAATAAATTTGTGGGGTTTCCAAGCCCCTAAGGTTGTGATCATTTGTTAGAGCAGAAATCAGAAACCAGTACGGTCGCCAAGGCCTTCCTGGGAGGAATTATGATGACCATTTTCCATGTCTCAAAGACCGACAGTGGAACAGCAGGCCAACACTCAAAGCTGATGATCTTCTGGGGCATAACTAAAGCCTGCCACATGTTTTATAGCTATGGGTGTCAATCACCAGCAAAACTAAACAAGCAAAGTTGGGCATTTTATTTAATAGAAGAAATTACCAAGGATTCATCCAAGAGTACACCAGAATGATGAAAACTGCTCATGTAAACTGGTTAGGCCGCCATTTTGTTTTCTCATTTCCTCTGATCTTCCTGATGTAACAAACAGTGGGAAGTTGACACAGAAATGGGTTTCAAATGAGGGAGAGAGCCCCACGAAAATGTACTTTCTGATCTGCACATCTGCCAGATAAACCAGATCTCATTTTGTTGCTAAAACATGCATCCCAGTCATAGAGGGCCATGGGGGAATGAAGCGTGAGGGGAAGCCATCACCGAGCACACACATCGCCGTGCAGAGCAAACACAATGTCCAGGCCTGACGGGGACCCAGGGGCCTGACTTGATGTGGGAAATGAGATGGGGACCTAGGGGTGTGACTTGGTGTGGGAAACCCTGCCTTCGAGCGGGACTCATGACTATCCACTCTTTCCAGGCTAGCTCTGGAAGACTAGGCCAGGGTGTAACACCCCAGTGTGAAGGGATTGCAGGCACTTTCTCTTTCATACTCAACACTCTGGACACTCCACTGATGCACAAGCACTTCCTCTGATATTTCACAGTGGGAAATACTCTAAATGGTTTTTAAAGAATATTTTGGTCTCCCTAAACCCCACCAAAAACCTAAACTCCAGGAAGCTTTAGCTTGACAGTAAAGTTTCACTTCCCAAAGAATTTTGGTTTTGTTTTCCTATTCAAGTTTGTTTTCTTGTTTTTTAGATTAATGATATCTTGAGAGCTGGCCAGGAGGAAGAAGGGTGTTTGGAAGGGAGAAAAGGTGGAAAATGAAGAGGCAGCAAGGGACTCACTCGGGCAGTCAGACAAACAAATCATCTGTCTTCTGGGCTCAGGTCAGGAAGGAGAGGAAAGCCCTGCATCCTGTGGAGCTGCCCAGAGCCGGCCTGATGCATCATTCTCTGGCTCTGAGTGAGAGAGACAAAACCTTCATTTCTCTCTGAGCAATAAATACAGAACAGGAGCCAGTGTCCATCTCATTAAGAATAATAGAGAAAATTGCTTACAATCATCCCTAATGGGTTGCCAGTTTTCTGACAATGGACTCAGCAATTAGTTTGTCAATTTTTAACCAAATGTAAAAATAATAATCATCCCCTGAGTGAGCCTTTGATCTGCCCTACCCACCTTTCACCTGAGGCTCCTGAGACCTCGGGCACTCTCTGTTGGTCTATTGGCATTTGCCACACCCACTTTTGACCAAGGCGTGAATCCACCTCTTACAAGGTCTCTCAGGAATATCCCATGGAAAATCCTGGCCATTCACCCTTTCCTATCCTGGTCTCCCTAAACCTTAAAAAAAAAAGAAGAAAAGAAGAAGAAAAATATCCCCTACCTTGGTTACAATCTGGGCTAAATTGGATTTTTAAAATATTTGACCTCTGGCCTCCTTATATTAAATTAATGTCCTGGTTAAGAAGCTGTGGCTGCCAAGGAAATATCTTCACTTTGCTTCCCAGTCCTCTATCATGGGAAGACAGTGCAGCCCTGTCTAATTAACCCCGGTAGGGAGGTGACAACAAACCCAGACAAGACCTCCTTCCAGGCTGTGCCTGGAAGTCACAGGGAGGAAGTAGCCAGAGAAGGAGGTGGCCCCCAAATGTCCACCTCAAGCAAATGGCCTGGTGGTAACGTACTAAACTGGTGGCGAGGACCTATGTGAAAGGACTGGCTGATTCTATTCATGAAATTTCTAGCAAATATCTTCAATGCCCTTGTATTGTTTTTTCTCTCCTGAGAAAGAATAATGCCAAACCCTATTACCATCTCTCCTCTGAGCACTTGAGAGGAAAATACTCCCTCGATTCAAAGTCCAGTAACCACGTTCTTAATATTTGCTCCACAGTTGCTGCGTTCTTCCCAAGTTTTGAGATGTTTCACGGGCGCCCTCTTCACCTCCACACAGGAATAGACCGACAGCAAGCTAAGGCCATAGAGAGGGTCTTCTGGCCAAGGACACAGGGTGAACCAGCAAATTCCAGGGCAGATCTCTCCTCCTGAAGGTTGCCTGTGAACTTATCCCCTTTGACAGAAAAGGGCACGATGGGCAGGGAGGGAAGTCCACTGGTACGACAATCCCTGTTGCCACCACGCAGCCCTTCCCAACGTCTCCTGTCCTCGTGCAGGTGTCCCCTGGATACAATGAACTACTGAGATCTCATTTTGCACTGTGCTGGGAGCTATGATGAGTGCCACACAGACATTATTCAGGAACCTTCTCTGACCCCTCGGTAAAAACCACTGACATAATTATTACATTGCATCCTTCATGGCTCATAATGCAGTTTGAATTATATGCTTCTTCACTTATTTGTCTCTCTTTCCTCGGAGTTCCTGGAAGGCAAAGACTAGGACCATTTCATCCTAACACCTAGCATAGGGATCAGCATATAATAACCCATAACGATCGAAATGAGTCGATTATAGTCTTATAACAACGGTGGAAGCCAGGTGTGATGATCCCTATCTTACAAGTAAGAAGCCTGAGTCTCAGAGTGCTATAGTGACTTTCCCAAGGTCACAGAGCTAAGTAACTGTGGAGGCCAGGATGCAACCCCGGGCTTCTTAAACCATAACCTTCCCCATCGCTGGACCATCTTCTTCAACACAGTACATCCCTCCTCCTTCCATCGGCCAACGCCAGCCCTCCTACTCTATTAAAAGAAACTCAAGGTCCACCTCCTCCTTGAAGTTTTTGCCCATTAATTCTCCACAATCGCTGACCTTTCCAGGGGACTCTCTTATTTACTTACAAAATAGCTTACGTCTGGGCTATTTATCTACCTGAATTATATAATGATTAGAACAGAAAGAAAGCCAGAGGGAGGGAGGTCAGGAAGAGAAAATGAAGGGAAATGGATTTCCGAACCAAAGAAGGTATTTGTCCAGCACAGACTTGAGAGAGATAAAGAGCCCTGAGGAGGGAAAGGAAAGCAGCCCAGAAGCAGAGAGTGCATCCTGCCTGTGGGGAGGAAGGAGCTGGGACACTCGGAGACTCGCATTTACACTGGTGGGCTGGGTGGGTGGAGTGGGGGTGCTCAATCTGCTTGGTTCTGCTGCTGTCCAGCATGGAGTTGCCATGGGTGGGCCTACAGAGATGCCACCCTGGATACCGGGCACGGGGATGGGGAAACATTCTTGGCTTAAGGGGAGAGTTTTCCCTAAACTACACCACACCAGGACACTCAACGAAGGTTCCGCACACTTTGGCTATTGGGAGCATCCCCATCCCTCAGGACTTCAAACCTAGGAAGAGCCTGGGGTGGGGGTGACAAAGGCAGAAGACCATGAAGTCAAGAGAGCAGAAACCCTATCCATACTCAGCACACCTGTAACATTTAGGGCAGGGTTTTGCCCTATCACTGCTAGGCTCTTGTGTTTTCCCTGTGAAACCCTGCTGACCGCCTGACCGTCAGCCCTCTAGCAGAGGACTCCTACTATGTTCAAAAACGGACAAAGCTGGGTTTTTTGTTGTTGAGGTTTTTTTGTTTTGTGTTTTGTCTCCCTGGCTCCTGCATCTCAAGATGGCATGACTGCTTTTTTTTCACATCTCTTCACTCCACCCCATATGAGGCACGTAGCTACCCCAGGAGCAAGCAGAGAAAAGTAGGACTTAAGATGCAAAGTGGAAAATAGCTCTCTGGCTCTTCATCACCGTCATTACGGTGTAGCAAGATTCCAGATGCATCTGCACACGCTGTTCAGTCCAATCACGACATAAGGGAACCCAGAATCATTTACGGGTTGAATGCCCCCATTGCTACCTAAATGGAGGCGGGCTCACTCTTGGCCCACATTATGCAGGACAAAAGAGATAGATATAAAGAATCACCTATTTATCAGTTCTTTATTCTATTACAGGTAGGGACAGAAAACTGACACCCACAAGGACCCTTTGCAGCAAGGGATTATCTATCACACCATAGAAATACATAAAAGACAAATTATCCCTGAGATCATCGTGCCTCCATTGACCTGTTCAAGGTTTAAAGGAAGCTGCAATTAGATGCCACGGTCACAGATCCTCTGGCAGCTTAGAGCACCAGCATTTACTTTAATCCTGCAGAAATGAACCGGCATGAATTCTGTGGGCATGTACTCCGGCTCCGTCTCAATTCTGTGGGTCTGATTCAGATTTGTGGAAGTTGAGTAATTTGCCTTTGTTAACAAGATCTTTCTCAGCTTCTGCAGTGTTTACCATATGAGATCTAATTTGAGCTTAAAATACTCATGAAAATTAACTGCATTACTTTTAAAAATGCAATTGGGCAGAGATGGGGAGGGGAAGCGATGTCACATGCCACAAACTTACCACGTTTGCACATTTGCCGGAGAGCTCTCTCCCAGCTGCTGGCGACCAGCGCTCACAGACGCTGCTGCTCCAGCCCTTCGGTCTGACCCGACTCTCCAACAGGGGGACGAGCTGAGAAATCTGCTTTACTGCTTTTTGAAAAGCAGTAAATTGGGCACTGAGGGGGGCACTTGACAGGATGAGCAGTGGGCGTTATTCTATGTGTTGGCAAACTGAATACCACTAAAAAATAAATTTATAAAAAAAAGAGAGAGAGAGAAATTGGAAATCTATTTGGGATGGGAGCATGGGGGGTTTACTTGTGTTAGCACTTATAAAACACAAAAGACCCCTGATACAAAGCTTCTGGAGCACAATAGAAATAGCTGAGATGTGCGTGATTATCATACTTTTTCTGTATAATAGTTTTCCATGCGCCAGGCACTGTTCTGAGCACTTTACTTGCATCACCCCCAACCAACCTGATAAGGAGGTTGTAGCATAAGCAGAGAGTAACCTTCCCAAGCGACAGGACAACGGCAGATCCAGAATCCAAATCCTGTTCGCTGACCTTCAACCCCTCACCCATCACTCTGATATGCTGCTTGCTTGAAACCTCTTTTTAAGAAAAAAATATGAAAAAAGAAAAAAATGTTTTAGAAAAGATCCATTAGATCATGACAACCACATCCCCTGAACATAAACAATACTTAAAGTACCTTTAGTTTATGAGCTTAATAAAAGCCAGTCAGTTAAATTTAAGCCTACGATGCAAAAAAAATAAAGAATAAAAATAAAAATAAATGGATCAGTCCAAACAGACTCAAAAATATGGGTGTGGATTTAAAAAAATAAAAAATAAAAAATAAAAAATAAAAAAAAACCTTTTTCAGAGCACAGGGATTTAGTGTAGGGCTTCCAGGAAAGGTCAGCTGGCTGTCCCCAAAGAGTCCAGATCCTTCCAGCCCGAGGCCCGATTTCGCCACTACACCAAGAGTGGACCCAAGTCCATCTCAGACGTAGAGGAAGAATAACAATGATTCATAAAACCAGAATCCCAAAGCATTAATTTCCGACAAAAATTAGATGTGCCATGTGAACCATAGTGGAAACTCATCTACCTAATTCTCCCCTTAGGCGGCCCTGCAGGGGAAGTCAGCCCATAATCAGAGGGAGTTGGTGAACATGAAATCAGAATATATGCTCTCAGATGCAGGTTTAACAGCATCTCCCGGTGGCAGCTTATCAACGAATCTGGCTCCACAAAAGGGACGGCCTTGTGAATCAGACCAGATTTCAACTGGTCGAGTCTTCCCCTTCCTTAGACAAGACTTTGAGGCGGGGAGATTTCTGTGACCCACTTTGCTCTCTACCTGGGACTGAGTGATCCTCCTCCTCACTGACAAATCCTATCAGTTCTAACCAAATCCTTGCTCTCCTGGACATCAGTCTGTCTTTATTAAGTGGTGTTCATATATCTGTACTCTGGCCTCCTAGGGGTTGACTTCTGAGGGTGTCCCGGGTGAGGTTCTTTGGGAAGCCAACTTTGAGAAAAAAACGTACATTAAGGGGTGCCCTTGGGGTCATATCCCCGATAGAGGGGCGGGGAAGGAGAGCACGGGTGGGCAGAGGGAGACACTGGGCAACAAGGGAGTCCCAATAAAGACCCCAGGCAGCCCCACAGGGAGCACTGAAGCTGGGATGACCCCGCAGAGTAGTGAGCAGTTGGGGAGAGGCGGTTTAAGCCTTTGTAGTCCTATTCCCATCAGTCAATGGCTGTGGACTACCTTGGGAAGGGGGTGGGGTGGCTCTCTCCAGCTGAAGCAATCTCCAGGGCAAGCTAGAAACGGAGAGCTGTCTATCAGCAGCACCTACAAAGTTTGGGAATAAATCCTTTGGTCCTGAAGGGGAAAATGGGCAACACATTGTAGCAGCCCCCCAGGAAGGAGAATCCTAATTTCCTGGAGAAAGCCACACTCAATCCCAACCCAACTGAAAAACTGAGGTGGTAATGGCGAGAAGGGCGAACCAGGTTTCAAGCCCATCCAGCCTAAAAAGGATGGGAAGACTAGGAATGCCTCCCTCCAGCCAGGGCTGCTCTGTGGCTTCCAGATAATTCCAGGTCCAGCCTCTCCTCCTATTCCCCCTCTACCCTCCAGCCATCTGACCTCCTCCGTGTCTCTGAGGACCAGGCTCTCCTTCACCACACACCACCATCCTCTGCCTCACCTGATTCCTACTCCCTCTCAGGGCCTGGCTCAAGCCCAAACCCCTCCCCAGGATGGATGACGTCTGACGTCCTCCAGCTGGCCAGTCCATTAGCGTCTCTCACTTCTCCTGCTGGGTAATTCCTCTCTTCATTTTTTTTAAGGATTTTATTTATTTATTCATGAGAGATACAGAAAGAGAGAGGAAAAGAAAGAGAGGCAGGGACATAGGCAGAGGGAGAAGCAGGCTCCCTGCAAGAATGTTCTACCGAGGACTCTCCCCAGTGCTTGCCACGGAATTTGGGAAACTAATAGGCACTCAACAGACACTCAATAAGTGAGTGAATGAATGAGTAAAGGTGTAAATGAACAGATTCCAGCACTTCAAGTCAGCCCACAAGGCCTCCAGCCTTGAGACGGCTCTAAAAATGATCCCACTTCCAGAGACAACATCCCCCCAAAACCTGGGTTGGGCGCCCCAGCAAAATGCTCCAGCAGCACCTTCCCCTGCCGCAGCACTGAATATGTCACCTTGTAATTGCCCGCTCAGGGGTCTTTTTTTGTCCCCACCACATTGTAACATCCGTAAATGCAGACCCATTTCTACCTCATTCCTTGTTTTAACTCCAGCACCTAACACAGGCCGGGCCTGTGTGTGTAGGTACGCCACAAATATCTCTTGAATAAACCAAAAAGGAGGATGTGCATCTATTTAAGGAGAGTTCAGTGAAATATTTTCAAATTTACATTGGTATTAAGGTGAAATAGGGTGGTGTTTAACCAGCTTCCAATAAAGCTGTAAGCAGAAAAGCAAGGATTTGGGGGCCTTCTCTGAGGAACACAGAAGCCCTGCGAATCCTGCTGCCGGGCCAGAAGGCCCCTCCCTTCCACGTGGGGTGTGCTAAGCAGAACAACACATTTGGTACACGTCAGCAAAGATTATATTTATAGTTACACTGTACCAGGGACTCACGGAGAGCCCAGCAAGATGCTGAGCATGGTACAGAGACAGTGTTATGTCAACAAATATCCATAAAGACACCGTGGTGCCGGAGTTACAACCCCCATTGTTGAGCTGGTGAAGTCAAGGCTGACAGAGATTCGGCACCTGCCCCAGGTTACCAAGCTGGTTAGAGGCAGAACAAGAAGAGAAAGAACAGGTGTGCCTGGCTTCAAAGCCTGGGCTCATCTTGAGCAAGATGGTAAGTTCCCTCTTGCGCGTGACACAGCGTCTCCAAATAAGTGAATTCAGTACCACATTGAATATGAGCCCAAAGATAACCCTGGAATGGGTATTATTTTATACTCCTTAACT
This sequence comes from Canis lupus familiaris, assembly GCF_011100685.1. NCBI lineage: Eukaryota > Metazoa > Chordata > Mammalia > Carnivora > Canidae > Canis > Canis lupus. The sequence continues at coordinate 4,625,259 of NC_049240.1, read as the reverse complement.
GTCTTGGTGCTATCCCAACTTCTATCCAGTTACACCCACAAGAAAGGCAGAGCCTATTATGGTATCTCAAGGATTGGATAAAGCAGCCATTTGGAAATCTGGACTGTGGCCTGGTCACCTATTCTATCCCAAGCGATTTCGCTTCCCACAGCTATTCAGCCAAGGCCCACAGGCCGAGTGCTTTGCTTTTTCTTCATGTACCCAAGGCAACCTATTCACACTGAAAGTGTGCATTTAAAATGCATATCTGGCCAAGCTGGGAGGCAGGAGAAGTGGAAGGGCTGGCCTTGCCCCCTTTGCAAGCACTGCTTGGAACAATGACCTGGGTCAGGGCTATGTTTTCATTTTGCCGTGCTACACCTCGGGGGGAAAGGGGGGCTGGTATAGGAGATCTAAAAATTAATGGATTAAAACATTTTTCTTATTTTTTATTTATATGCTTCCATGGTAACAGAGCCATCAACCAACAAGTGTGTCATTCTCTCCTGCAAATAAATGGTTCTCAAGGCGGAGAATGATAATAACACATTTATCCACTTTGATAAGTAACATATCTTGGGAGCTTCCAATGAAATCCCTACTTTTGTTCCATTTCTATTCTTCTTCAAAGACTTGTCCAAGAAGCAAAGTTTGGGGTAAACGAAAAAGAAGTCTAGGAAAGCTTTCAACGTCATGAAAACATAGGTCACAAATCTAGAAGGTTTTTCCCCCGAACCAAAGAAAATCCTAAGAATATTTTTTTCTCATTCTAAATTTCCCAATGCCTTGTTTCTTTTTTTTTTATTTTTTTTTTTTAATTTATTTGTGATAGTCACAGAGAGAGAGAGAGAGGCAGAGACACAGGCAGAGGGAGAAGCAGGCTCCATGCACCGGGAGCCTGATGTGGGATTCGATCCCGGGTCTCCAGGATCGTGCCCTGGGCCAAAGGCAGGCGCCAAACCGCTGCGCCACCCAGGGATCCCCAATGCCTTGTTTCTAAACCATTCTTAAACATATCTACCGACTGGATCAATTCTATAAACTGGTCAGCCCTGAAGGCCCCTGGCCAGACACTAAAAATAGCCCTTATAACTTCTCCTGGAATCCCTTCTCCCTGCCCTTTCCATGGCAGGCACTGAATGCCGCCTCCAATCTACATTCTTGGGTTCCCCTCTGGAAACAAGTCTTTTCATTTCTCCAGCGGTCCTGGAAGCCACAGGGTAGCAAAACATTGCCCTGTTTCCCCAGCCCTGGGCATTCATACCCAGAGAGGACAAGGAGCTCTTCTCCTGCAGATCTGACCTCCACATCTTTGAAACAGGGAGGGCGCCATTTATTTAGGCTTCACTTTAATCATCTGGGCAACTCTCCATTCTTCTTCCCAGTCACTGAGTGCATTTAGCACCGTGATATTATATTATACAAGAGTATGTGTGGAGCCAACTTCTTTGACCACCCTTCCTAGGCATTGTCCTGATCCGTCCCTAACCAGCGACGACACTGAAAAGAATTGCTACTCCTTTCAAATAATACTACTGCCAGATTTCTCCTAAGACAAAACTTTTTTATGTACTTACACTCTCTCTTTTATTCTGTCCTTTATAATTAAAAAGAAAGATGAGGAAAGAGAGAGAGAAACTAAACATGTAATACAGAATGTCCACAAAGTCTACAAAGATGGTAAGTTCCCTCTTCCGCGTGACGCAGCGTCTCCAAATAAGTGAATTCAGTACAACACTGAAGGTGAGCCCATATTCAATATGTGGCCCAGCCCCCAAGATGGAAAACCCTTCTTCCTTGAATCTTCCTGAAGGCCGGAAGACCCGCACACTTCTCAACATGCACTTCATCCGAGTGGGTTGTGGAGAGATGTTTAGAAGTGCTCCAGCTGGTTCACCTGGGCTGCTCTGCAGAAGTGATGGGGTAAGGACAAGTGGACCTACCTACATTCAGCGGGAGGACGCTCCTTCGGGAAGGTCTGCCTGCCAGTAGAGACAGCCTGGGCACCAGAGCGGTAGCTACCTCCAACTACCAGAAACCCTGTTTCCTAATCTCACTGTCACCTCTGGAACCTAAGATAAAGTATTCAAGACCAGGCCCCCAACGCTGGAAAATGAGATGTGGAGAAGAACTGAGCATGGTAGCGTCTAAAAATTCCACAGGTGCTTCTGCTGTGCAGCCGGATTTGGCACCTGTGGGTGTCAGGATGAGATCCCAAATGGAAGGCACACCTGAGAGGACCTTCACTTCCCAACGCACCTTCCAGATACTCCAAGTCATCATTAGAGATGAGCAAAAGCAGTGGAATAATAAAACAGGATTCATTCTTTTTGTATTAATTTCCTCTTCCTGCTGTAACAAATCACAACAAATTTAGTAGCTTGAAACAATGCAAATTTGTTATCTTATTGTTCAGGAGGTCAAAAGTCCAAAATGGGCCTCATGGAACTAAAGTCCAGGGGTTGGCAAAGCTGTGTCCTTTCCAGAGGCTCAAAGGGAAAATCTGATCCTTGCCTTCTTCAGCTTCTAGAGGCTTCCTGTCTGTGTGCTTTGGCTGGTGGTCCCCAGTCAGCAAGCACGTCACTCCAACTTTGGCTTCTCTGATTCTGACTCTCCGGCCTTTCTCTTTTACTTAAAAGGACCCTTGTGTAGGGGAGCCTGGGTGGCTCAGCCGGTTAAGCGTCTGCCTTTGGCTCAGGTCATGATCCCAGGGTCCTGGGATTGAGCCCCACATTTAGATCTGCTCAGTGGGGAGCCTGCTTCTCCCTCTCACTGCCACTCTGTCAGTTTGTGCATGCTCTCAATCTCTCTCTCTCTTTCTGCCGAATAAATAAATAAAATCTTAAAAAAAAAAAGGACCCTCATGATTACATTGGGCCCACCAGGATAGTCTCCTCCATCTGATAATCTTTAATTTAATCACATCTGCAAAGCCCCTTTGCCATGTAAAGTAACATATCCACTGGTTCTAGGGATTAGACAAGGACATGTTGGGGAGAAAGATGGTAGTATTCTTCTGTTTATCACACTTTTCTTCTGGAAATATTGGGGTAGTCCAATTAAAGTGGAGAGTAGGTGTCTGCCAAGAGGATTCTCTCATTACCAAGGTGTCAAAAACATTCTCGGCCTTAGTAGTCTATGTTCGTTCTGCTTGCTACTTATTTCCACTCCTGCATTTCCTGATTAATGAGTCTCTCCTATTTTATCTCTCCTTGTCTTTGGAGATACGTAGCTCTACATAGGACACAATGCTCATTCCAAAAGGAGACAAGGATACTGCCTTTGGCACGCACAAAAGAAAAATAATTTTAGAGCGTAAGTTTACAAACTTTGTACAAAATAAACTTAGGAAACTCAATAGCCAAATATCGTCAATCAGCATTCCTGGCACGCTGCTCATTAAATGCTATGCAAGTCAAGCAGGTCTTTATCGTTGTTGAAATAGCAAATGTGCACATTTTGTGTGATTTGAAATATTTGTAATAGAACTGCTACTACATATATAAGCATAGCACTGGTCCTCACATTCCAATTCTTCTTCGGTGGTGAGGCAAAGCATCGTACCCAGCAGTACAGCTCTGGGGAGTTTTGCCCATGATAATAGAGTATTTTGGAGGCTAAGAAGGGAGAAGGGGGAAAGCAATTATAAAACTGAGGGAGGCAGGATATGGGGCTCTATTTGCTAAGAGAAAAGCAGCTGGAAATACACTGTGGTTGTTAGAGAAAATAAGAGTTTCTTGGAAATTAAATTCAGGGAAGATGAAATTGAAAGCAAGAGGAAATGAAAATTCTCTTTGATTTAAAGAAGGCTCATTTAAGAAAGAGTAAAGTGATGGTAAACATTTTCAGATGCTTCTGTGTGTTTCTTGTTTGTGAGTGGCCAGTTCTTCCTTGTTTTTCTCTTGTAGCTTTCATCTTTTTTATTGATTCGTAAGCACTCTTTGTGTATTAGGTCTATTAACCTCTTTTCCGAAATACGTGTTACAAGTAGATTTCCTATCTGTCAGTCTTGTTCATGATAGGAATTTTTTTCTATGCAGAAGTTTCAAATTTGTAATCAGTCAAATTTATCAGTGTTTTCCCGCATGCTTTGTGAATTTATTATTAAGCTCAGAAAAGCCTCTATACACAAAGATTATTAAAATATCACCCACTAATAATCAAAAAATGCAAATAAAATTAGATTAGATTTCTACCTATCAGATTCATTCATTTCCTTAACAAATATTTGTCAGATGTCCATTATGTAACAAGCATTGTACTAAGAGCTGGGGATCCAGAGATAAAGAAAACAGGGAAAAAATTCTTCCATTGTGACATTTACCTTCTATTGGGTCCAGATAAGCAATAAACAGGATGACTAAGTAAACTACATAATATACTAGAGAAATGCTATGAAATAAAATAAAGCTAGAAAAGCGAATAAGGGATGCTGGAGGGTGGGACAGGAAGCATTTTAAATAGAACGATCAGTGATTCAGGCAGAGCTTTGAGCCAGTGTAAGTCATGGTGTCCTTCAGGAACAGCAAGCAAGCCAACGTGACCAGAGGGGTTGGAAAGCAGGGTAAGTGTGGAAATAGGTGGGAAGAGGGCAATGTCACCTAGGTCTTACGAGCTACTGCAAGAATTCAGAATTACCTCACAAATTATTGGAATCACTCTGGCTTCCACATTGAGACTAGACTCCCCTGGAAGCAGAACAACAATGGTAGCAGACAATTCCAATAATCCAGTTGAGAGATGACAGTGACTTGGGCCATGTGGTAGCAAGGGATTAGATGTAATTGATGTCTGAAAAATGAGTCAAAACAGCATCAGGTTTTTGACTGAAGCAACTAGAATGATGGAGTAGCCATTAACAGTGATGGGAAGGCTGCAGGTGAAACAAATTTGGGGATTTTGAGAGATTGAGGGGTTCAGTTCCAAGATACCTACTAAGAATCTCAATAGAGATGTCAAATAGTCAGCTGGATCTATAAGGTAAGTTCCAAAGATCTCTTGCACCTGCAGACATGTACTTGGAAGCCATAAGCATCTAGGTAGAATTTAAGGCCATGCAACTAAGTGAGGCCACCAGGACATGAGCAAAGATTAAGAATATTGACAATACCAAATATCGACAGGTACCCAAGAAAATGCACATTCCCATATGCCCTAAATCAGAATAAAATCTATGAGCACCATATATCAAGATTTAAACCTATATACTTCTGACTCAGTAATTCCATTTCTAGGAATTTGCCTTAAAGAAAGAACCAAACAGGGACATCTAGGCGGGGCAGTTGGTTCAGGGTCTGACTCTTGGTTTCAGCTCAAGCCATGCTCTCAGGGTCGTGAGATTGAGCCCCACACGGAGCCCTGTATCTGGCTCTGCACTCACCGTGGAGTCGGCTTCAGATTCTCTCTCTCCCTCTTCCTCTTCCCCGCCCCTTACTCTCTCATGAAATGCAATGCAAGTCACTAGCTCTCCCCCACTCTCTCAAACAAATAAATCTTAAAAAAAAAAAAAGGAACCAAAAGGTGAATAAAAATAAAGATGTTCATATTATTAATTACTACTTAAAAAGCCAGAAACAACCTAAATGTCCTACAAAAGGGAATTAATTTTTATGATCCACATACAATTAGTACTCTATGGCCATTTAAATTTATAGTACACTGTATAAAGACATATATTCACCTATATCCATAGTTTACTAAATACTTTAGCAATATAGTATAATAGAGATGTGCATGGGTTTTTGTTTTTTGTTTTTGTTTTTTTTCTTTCTTTACAGTTTAGGCTACACCCTAGAAGGAGACAATTGTTCTAATCAGGAATCCATACCCCAGCATGGTCAGCTAGGCTTTTATCGGAAAGGCCACTCCAGAGGCTATTACTAAAAGCCCTCCTGTAATCCACATCTCTAATCAACAAAAAAACTTTAGTTAATTAGCATACTGAATTTCAGAAATGGGTTTTCATAGGGGAAATTAATGGGTTGTTAATGAGCATAATGGATATTAGAAATGGGCAATCATTGGTGAAATTTGTAGAATTCAAGAAATGTGAGTTGGCTAAAAGGTTTTAGAGACGTCCCTCCCCTCGCATGAGCAGAGTAAAAAATATCTAGAGAGGCCCGAGAGCTGTATTTTCAGAGGTGTCCCCTGAGTCTTGATCCTTAAACAGTCCTATATCCACCCATCAGTTTAAAGCTTTCTGGTTGCCTATTGCTGACCTTAAGGATAAGAGAACATTGTCTAGAGAATTCAGTAGGGTTTCAAGTGAACTCTTCATTGAAGTTAGAGTTGGAGCCTCTAAAAGGAGAAACTACCTTAAGAGGATTTCAGGGGATTTATAGAATAGATTAGATGTACTGTGTTGTTTTGCTCTTGCCTGGTAATGATTGTTTATTCACCGAAGTCCTGCATATGTGCTAGAACTAGCCAAGATCACTCTCAGAGGCAAACTGAGAGCGGGATTGTGAGGAGTAGCTAACACTCACCCAGCTCACTTTTCACATGGCTATTCTGGTTTTTTGTTGTTGTTGTTGTTTGTTTGTTTGTTTGTTTGTTTGTTTTACCCGGAAGAACCCACAGTTTGCTGGTGACTTAGGCAGGCAGCTGGGGGATTGGGGGGGGACAACCCAGAAAAGGATGTGAGACAGATACCATCTTCGCCAAGTAGCACAGGACCGGGATCAGAAAGGGCTGATCCTGGGTTGCCTTTTTATAATCAGGCAAAAAGAAAAAGCTCAACATTGCCTGGTAAAAAGTGAAGTGAAAAACAGAACATGCCAAGAAAAGGAGATGGGTGAGAAACATCCAGGGAATTCCATCAACTTAAACAGTCAGCTGACAATGAATATTTTAGCCTTATTCCTGCCTTCACTACACCCCTCTTTTTTTTTTTTCACTAGTAGTATTTTGGACCCAACTTACCTACAAAATGACTTCTTTTTATTTTATTTTATTTATTTATTCATGAGAGGCACAGATAGAGAGAGAGGCAGAGACACAGGCAGAAGGAGAAGCGGCCCCATGCAGGGAGCCCGATGTGGGACTTGATCCCGGGTCTCCAGGATCAGGCCCTGGGCTGAAGGCAGCACTAAACCCCTGAGCCACCCAGGCTGCCCTACAAAATGTCTTCTACTTGCTTTTTCCTCTCCCAGGATCTAGTCTCATGTCCTACTGACCAAATACATCTGGACAGGTCCCAAGCTTCTCATGTTTACCCCATCCAGCTCTCCTCTCATCCCCTCCAGGCAGTCAGCAGTATTTATGAATTTATTTCTTATCATCTGTTTTAAATGGCATGATGTTATTCTTGATTATTGAAATCACTAACATTTTCCATTGATTCCTGCTTCCTGCCTTTTCTCCTTCGTGTCTCTTCCTTTCCCTTCATAAAGTAACCCCTGATTTATTTCCCCAGGCTCCCTTGCCCCCTACCCTCTCTCTTCCTTCATCGCTCTCTGCTTACTCCTCTTCTCAAGCAGTCCCAGGTGCCCAAAGAGAATAATGGTTAAGCAGCAGCGTGGGGAGGAGCTGCCCCGAGAGAATTTCATGGAGTGATCCACGACCCCAACATTACAGAAAGGGCCAGGTTTATAACCCACACTCAAAACCGTGCCCTTAGTGAAGACTGGAAAAAGTAATAATCGAATGAGAAAAGTTTTCCAAGGGCCTATTCCCTGGCTTTATGAAGGCAAAATAGAAACCGACACAGGAGGGAAGTCTAAACCCCAAAACCCAAGAACCCAAGCCTCAGAGAACTCTCATACGAATGTTGAGAAACACCATTTCCTCTTCAAACAGCACTTTTTTTTTTTTTTTTTTCTTAATGCTCTTTGATTTTAAACTTGCCAATCCCTGTCTGGATGAACATGTGTTAAGACACAATTATTCCCCTTTGAAAATCTCCACTGTCCTACAAACCAGCAGGAAAAGAGAGTTTGCTGGCAGGGGGTGGGCAACAAGACATGAGATGCCTTGACCCTTTTAACTGCTTTAAGTGGCTGGCTATTTCCTTTCTGTGCATCTTTCTTCCCCACCCCACCCCCTGCCGCTATGACTGTTGTTTCTGCTTTGCAAGGACATGTCATCTTACTTACACTCTCTCTCCCCCTTCTTAATTGGCCTGCAGTAAAAATACAAATTGCACCACTGTACTTTATGATTAGCCATTTGATGCACCAAAAATGCCTCGTAAGTACTGCCTAGAGGATATTAATCAGACCTGCTGACTCTTCTAAGCACCCACTTGTATAGCTTGACCCTCAGATGAAGCCAGGGGATCGTAATCGTGCCCCCTCCCATGGGTGCATTTAGCTAGTCACTGCCTCTGCATGAGCAAAGGCACAACCAAAAGTTGTGTGGTGTTTCCCTTAGATTTGGTGAGAGCCTATCCGTCCTGCGGGAGGTGAGTACACAGCCCGAACCTCTCCTTCTGTCCATTAGCTTTAATGCCTGTTGTACTTTATGGACATGAAAAGTCTGTCTCATTTTTTCCCTCTCTCCAGGTAATAGAGCATGGAACGAATGTCTGAATCCTGAAATGGCAGCTAAGCTTAGTAATCTCCTTTAAAGTTTCATGGCTTGGCAAAGACAGCGTCCTCTCTTAGAAGTAAAATCCAGGAAAATTGTGGTCCCCAAGAGGCCAGTGGAGAAGTGCATTTCCAGCGAGACAAGCATCAGGATCTTGGCTCCTGGGTCAGGGTCTGCTCCGCTGCTCCCACTCTGTGCTTACAGTTGTGTGTCTCATTGCAGAGAGCTTCTGGAAGATCTCAGTTGTGTTAGAAGGATGATCCAGGTTTATTGTGAGATTTCGATTTGACAAAGCTTGATTCTTCGTGTGAATCTCACCACCAGCCCTCTTGTATCAGATATTTTGGCATTCGGATCACTGTGCGTAACTCCGAAACGTCAAAAAGGAGGAAACCTATACCTCTGTGATGCAAACCATGTACCAAAAACACTTCCTTATTTATTACTGGGCCAATCGGTCGAGGTCTACAGCTCAGTGCAGAAAATGGTGGGATTTCAATCTCATGTTTAACTTACTTTAATGCATCATTTATAATTTTGTAGAAGCTGGTTTCTTCACCTCAGACCATTTCTTTAATATCTCTATTTTCCGTATAAACTTTCATGAGTTCCAAGGTCTTGTGGCCATAATGATTTTTTTTAAGAGAGCATTTCAGATCCAAAGGGAGATTTCAATGCATTCCAGCAATAATTATCAGATAGTTAGAGGGACTCCCAACATAGCTCTTGCTTCCTGCTGCTATGGTGGTTTCTGTTCCTATGGCAGAAGCACACGTATCACTTATATACGTCTAACTCCTCCGTATTGGAGATTCTTCTATCACAGGTCAATCAGTGATAAGTGCAACATACTTGAGGTTTTGTGTTCTGTTCCCTACTGGAAAATCCCCTCCTCTCAGGCAATGAGCCCACAGAGCAAAGGTCTGGGAGCAGAAGTCAGGAAACCCCAACATTCAAACCCACAGAGAAAAGAAGGATCATTGAGCAAGAATAAAGGAAAGGGGGGAAAATAAGAAAATGGCATCACAGAACCAAAGAAAGACTCAACGAGGACAAGATTCCATGAGTAAGACATGCCATGGGACCAGGAAAAGAATAAGGGAAACACCACAGAAAACAGGGAGGATACTGATCAAGGCCGAGCATCAAACAATTTAGTTGGTAAACCACTTGAGGGCAGACACCATGACTATTATTTCCCTTATAACTATCCTAACACCTCGAAGTGTTAGATGGGATTTCAATAGATAGATGTAGATAGATACACAGATAGATACTATATGTAATGAGCATTAAGTAGTTTCCAAGTACACTTTCGTATATTTTTCTGTCTGAAACACAGGAAGTTGTGATCAAAATGTGGCTCAGACAAAGAAGAGCCACTGGAGGTAAATAGGAGCCTTGGCAAAATGTTGCGTTGGTGATATTTGCCCAGGAGACTGTGTGGAACAGAGAGAAGCTGAGTGGATGGGAAATTAAGGAACTAAAATTCGCACTCTGACTCTTCAATGACTCCCCTCTGACCGTAAGCTAACCCTTAACCCCTCTGAGCCTCGGTCTCTACCAGAGTAAAATTAGGGGACTGAACTCTGTGATGCTGTTTCCAACTACAAACTGCTGTGTATGGCATCCTTTCTGCTGTCCCACCTCAAGTTGTATCCTTTACCCATTCGGGCAAGGATTTTTCCCTGGCTGTTAAGTCCTCCTAGGCCCTTTGTGCTGTCTTCCCGCTGCACCTAATCTTCACACATAAGCCCCTCCTTCCGGAAATGCCCGCTTGCTCCTAACTACTATTCTTGCAGTGTGGCTGGTCTCAGCTGAGTGTTATAAGGAAAGTAAAAGTCTGTTGGATTGACTCTCTTTTCACTCAGGAAATTAGGTTAGTGTGCAGTGTGTCTCCCATTTGGTGGAGACGTATTCCCTACCCCCTACTCTGACCTTTATGGACCACATCAGCAGAATGGGACCCATTCCCTGTCTGGCCAATGGGAAGTCCTAACAGGAAATCAGGGGAAGGCAGAAAGGAAAACGAGGTCAGGGTACTACCTCCCTGGCTGCTTCTCTGGTAGGTTTCCTGGAGATGACCGACAGCTTCATTGAAGGTCATGTTCAAGGAAACTCTTTCTTCCTATGGGCTTTAATAACTGGTGGGCAACCTCTCCTCCCTTGCACCCTTTAATTCCCAGGCGTGGTAACAGCTCAATTGTTGCAACTCCAGTCTCCTTTCTTCCTCCTATCCTTTCTGGTTTCCACGAACCATCCTTTTTATAAATAAATCTCCTTAGATTTTTCTTGAACTACCTTAATTTGACTGTTTCAGCTGTTTCCTGTTAAGACCTTGATATGTATAGATTGGTAGAACTGGGTTTTGGGGGTGGAGGAAGGAATGTTTTAAAACCAGCTCATTCGGGTAAATTCATCTCTAGTTAGTAAAATGAGGCCCAAAGTTGTGTTTTGTGGTTTTAAGATCAAAGTTCATTCTTGGTCTCTGGTCTATCTGTGGACCAGCCTGGTGTCCTCCACCCTCCTACAACTTCTGAAAGATTGCGAGCCTTGGTCTCTAGCAATCCAAACCTCGAACAAACTTTACTTACCAGAATTAACAACACATCTGAAGTCTAACACGAATTCAGGAATAATTTACCCAAATTGTATGATTCCCCCAAAATACATGCCCTGGAAACACAATGTGTATTGTTTGCTCTACCTCTTTTGAATTAGGGATTTTAGTTGGCCTTCAAGAGTGGACACTTATTTACCATTCCCAAGAAGCTTCGGTAACAACGTGAGCATCCGACAGTGTTACTGAACCCCAAGAATTCCCCCAAGAGGAATGGCCAGACTGAACAAGGAAGGGCATGCAGCCAGGTGGATTTTGCCATGCTTAGAATAAAATACGTCCTAAGTCCAACGGCAGTGGCCTTCAAGGAAGTTCCACCCCCACACTTGACATGTCGTTTTATATTGTGTGTTACAGGGGATTTTTTTTTTCTTGACCTGATTTTATAATCACTTTGCTTAGCAAGCACCATATTTGGAAGTCTGGAGGTTTCTATTCCACAGCAGCTCCTGAAAATAGAGATGTTCTTCTTATTCAGATACAGCAAGTGTCTAATTCTTCCCTCTAAATAGCCTAGGTTAATTGCCTCTCTTAATATCCTACAGCAGCAAATTCTACAGCCTAATTCAATGTTACACTAGAAAAATAAAATTCCCTTTGTGTGAAATTGGACCTCTAAGTTAAACCGGGGGTGGGGGGCGGGTAGGAAATGGGTCACAGTTTACCTGTTGCCCCAAATACACATTATCTTGGTTAACAATCTCCGGGGAAAACGTAAATACATCTCACTCTCCATGAAGCCAATCCAACGTGGTTGTATCATCAAGCAAAAGCTGGCTCAGTTGAGCATATACAGAGAATCTTGTATCTCCGTGTATAAATCACATCTCTTCCGTGTGACAAGTCATGTCCAGGCAAAGCTTATTATCAATTCAGTCTAAAATCTAGAGAAGGAAGAGGGGGGAAAATAACAACAGCTTTATGGAGCTATACCCAGGAAATGATTTGAACTCATCCCAATTTTAAAGTTCCATCCTATATGGCAGGCAGCGAAAACCCCATTCCGGAGGGGGGGCGCTGCCCTTACAGGGAAGGTGTGGCAAAGCCATCTGCTGCTTTATAGTGATGGTTTTCAGCCTTGTTTTTCTGGTCCAGCTATGAAATTGCACTAATCACAGAAACAGACTGTTTGGCCAGGAAGCAGTGTATGCCGGATACAAGCGAATCTAAGCCCGCATGTATTGAGGCTGCAAGCTTAGTTTGCAATTTATGTGCGAGCGGTTTTGTATTTATTGATCTGGACCGAGTGCAGGTCCTATAGGGGAAATATGACAGATTTCATCTGTCTGACAGCCAAGTCTAATTGTATTTTCAGTCTGAAATGACCAAAGACAAAAGTGCACATGTCGAGAGTCTTCACTCTGGTGCCATATGGAGTATTCGATTCAAAGCTCTGGTCACTGTAAGTGTTCATTTTAATAACTCTATGCAGAGTGCATCCTGAACAGCTCAAGCAAAAGAGGCGAGAGTTTTTAATTCAAACCTGAATTAATAGACCATCTGATTCAGCCTGGATGTGGGTGGGCCCATCTTAAAGGTGCCCTTGATAGACATGATGGGGGGGGGGCTGGATTTTAAAGTCGTGTCATATATTATTGATTCATCTGGACCATGAAACTTCCGAGGCAGAAGTCAAATACTTCCCTCAATGGTTGTCACAAAATTATAACCAATACTCCTGGGAAGGTGTGGCATCTTCAAAATCAGAAGCTTCTTCAATAACCATACTTTCTAGTTGGGAAGACCAGTTGTGCCTGTGAGATTAGTGAGCCATGATTTTTCTGATGGTGTCTCCCTCTGCCTCTGTTTCTCTCTCTCTCTCTCTCTCTCTCTCTCTTTCCCTCTCCCTCCCCCTCTCCCCCACCCTCTCTCTCTCTTTCCCTCTCTCTCCCTCTCTCTCCTACCCTCTCTTTTTTTCCATCTCTCTCCCACTCTCTCTCTCTCTTTCCCTCTCTCTCCCTCTCTCCCCCACCCTCTCTCTCTCTTTCTTTCCTTCTCTCTCTCTCTCTCTCTCTCTCTCTCACACACACACATACACACACACACACACACACACACACACACACACACACACGGTGGTTGACCATCACCAAATATCAGACACCACATTAGCCGCCATTATATAACTAAAGAGCCAGTCCCCAAGGAAACAGACTTCTAGAAAAAGTGCTACTAATACCCAGCGATCCAGAGGCTGGGTTCCAACAAAGAGTCATTCAGGATTCTGAATTCCGAATTCTGACTGCCCAATCTTTTACAAAGACTATTCCACACCGTAGGTCTCTCCTGCTTCTCGGCTTCAATGACACCACACCAGGTATCTCTCTCCCTCCCTCTGTCTGCTCCTATCTTTGCCTTTAGGAGCAGCTACCCTTCCCCTAACTGTGCACATGGTGTGAAAGACCGTTACTGGCTGATGGACTATCTCCAAATTACTTAACTTCTCTAATTCTGTATTTATCACCTATAAAAATGGTGCTAACACTATGTTGTAATAGAGGGACAGAATGGAGGGGCGCTATAAGGGTTAAACTAGTTAATACATATTTTAAAAATAAAAGGTCCTCTAATGCCTGGTCAGAGTAGGTGCTCAGTGAATGCTACCCACCCTTCCCTCTTGTCTGCTGTCTTTAGGCTATCTCGGAGAAACGTCTATGTTCATCGCTTCAGCTCACATCCCAACTTCGTCTTCCAGAAGCACATCTTCGACCTCAACTCTTCCTCTACTAAGCATCCTATTAACCTAACTCTGATCTATTCCTCTGTCATCATTCCATGTTTCCCCAGATCCCAGGATTTGACTTTTCTATCAGTGCATTAAGTTCAACATCAATGAAGCGAGGCTTACCATTAACTCCAGCCCAACCACTCCACCTGCTGTCGAGAAACCTATTGTGCTCTCTAGCTCCCTTTCATGTTCTCTAATCGAATTGAATCACTGCCCTCTCACTCTTCAGTCTCAAAACCCTCAGATCTTCACTGATGGAGCCGCTTCTCTGTCCTTCACAACCAATGGGCACAATATCCTGCCATGTTTCACAACCTTTCAGATTCACGTCTTCTTCTCAGTTCCCAAGCTTACCCACCCCTACCCATAACTCGGGATTGCCATGCTCACCCTAGCTACTTCTTTACCTCTAGGTGGTCTCAAGGACACTCTAAATGGGAGTGTTTTTGACCTACAAGCCTGGGCCTTGCCCACTTACTACATCAGTTTCCTATTGCTATAGGACAAATGACCACAAACGTAGTAGCTTCAAACAACGCAAACATATGGTTCTAGGAGTCAGAAGTCCAAAATTGGTCTCATGGAGCTAAAATGAAGGCTTCGGCAGGGCTGCATCCCTTCTAGAGGTTCTAAAGGATAATTTGTTTCCTTGTCTTTTCCAGCTTCTAAAAGTCCTTGGCTTGCAGCATCCTTCCTCCATCTTCAAAACCACTAGTGTAGAATCTTCTAATCTCTCTCTCTCTCTCTTTCATGCTGACACCCCTGCCTCCCTCTTTCTCTTACAAGAACCCTTGTGATCACATTGGGGTCCACCCAAATAATCCAAGATAATCTCCCCATCTCAAGATTCCTAACCCTAATTACTTCCATAAAGTCCCTTTGCCAAGCAAGGTAACTTATTCACAGGGAGTAAGAGATGGAGCCATTTTTTTACCTACTACTCCTACCTCTCCAGTCTTACTTCGTAGAATTATCCCTTACTTTTCCAAGAGTTCCAACACCCACTGATGTTCTTATAATTCCTCAAATAAATTATAGTTACCTCTGCCACATGACCTTTGCACAGAGATCTCTCTGCTTTCACTTAATTTATAGTAACCATCCTTCAAGCGAGGCCAACTGTTCCTGTTAAATAACCTCCTAGTATCATATACTTTTAGTTCTCAGAATAGGTTATACTTATCAGTTAAACACATATGTTTATGATTAGTTGATTAATGTCTGTATCTCCCACTAGGGTTATAAGCTCCATGAAGCCAGGGACCACATTTGATTTGGCTTAATGTTATCCCAGGGCCTAGAACAGAGATCACATGATAAGCATTTGAAGAATATTTGTTGAATGACTAAACCAGGCCAGTGGGTGATGACTCTATCATCATGAATATCTGTAGGAATTAACACATACACACACACCTGGCCAAAAAAAATAATAACTAATATATGCTGGATGCTGCAGTGAGCTCTAATCTGCCATCTCCCATCTAATCCCATAATGAACTTCTGAGGTGGCTACAATCATAATCTTCATTTTAGAGATTAGGAACTGAAGAGAAGAAAGGTTAAAGAACTTGCCCAAGAAGACATAGCTAGTAGATAATTGGATGGGATTCCACCCCAAGTGGGTTTGCTTCCAAAGACCACACTGATGTCCTGGGGTTATTTCTATAGGAGCATGTGGATGACTGGAACTATGGAACAAAGCCAGTTGAAGACAGGAGACTATACCAGTGCACACACTCATGAGCCTCCATGCACACACACAGTTGGGCAATTTGAAGGACATTCACAGAAGGCCCCCAGACTGATGCAAGCATGTCAAATAAAGTAGTAGGAACATGACTGGTGTGAAACCTTAGGACATCTACCACACAGATAATGATGGAGGTATGGATTTTGAAAGGTGTGGGTACGTCTAAGGCCAGCCAGAACCTTCATTAATGCCACCAAGGGTAAACTACAAACCCTAGGAAAGGGAAAAGGAGAAGCTAAGATGTGACACAGCTCCCTGCTGACATCCCCACAGAAGGAAAAAAGAAGCTGGCAAAAAGGGATCCCTGGGTGGCGCAGCGGTTTGGCGCCTGCCTTTGGCCCAGGGCGCGATCCTGGAGACCCGGGATTGAATCCCACGTCGGGCTCCCGGTGCATGGAGCCTGCTTCTCCCTCTGCCTGTGTCTCTGCCTCTCTCTCTCTCTCTGTGACTATCATAAATAAATAAAAATTAAAAAAAAAAAAAAGAAGAAGCTGGCAAAAGGCAGAGATGCTGCTGGATTTCATCTGTTCAATAAGAATATAGCTCTTGGGAGGTAGTCCCACCCCCCCCACCCCTGCAACCATGCAACCAAGGTAAAGAAGAGTCAGAAGTCCTATTAGGTTAGTAGGTAAGTCCCTTAACTAGGAAGTTAAGTGTCTCATCGAGGCCATAGTGCTGTGAGGACAAAATTGGACAGCAGCAACAGACACCAAAGAGTTTGCAGTATCCACATGAAGTCTCTGGAAACTTAGCCGAGCTCAGCTTGGGAGATGGAAGAAGACAGAAGCAGCTCTAAGGTAACCATGTGCCACTTGGGCCAAGTAACCAAATCAAGGGACTTCAGCCGGCCAAGACTTTGGGAGAGATGACCCAACTTCTAGACGCATCCTTTGAGAATGTAGACAGACAAAGAATAAAGGAACGAGTACTCCAGACTGCAGTGGAAGGAACCTAGGATGCCAGCAAAACTCCTTCTAGTGTTTTTTCTCTAAAGCCAAACCTCTGAGGGAAGACATTCAGGAGGATTTGCAGAACTGGAATGCCTAGCTCCTTCGCAGAAACAACCCCACTTATCATCCAGGAAAGGGGAATGCGGGGAAATGAAGTCAACTCTATCCCACAACAAGCCTGGGGACCCCACAGAAAAGAGAAAGATAGAGTGTCTATTCAACTGCCCTGCCAAAAAACCTACCAAATGGGTACTTAGGTTTAATTTAGAAATAGCCATAGAGGAAGTTTGAGAGTTTTGCTTAATATTTATGTTCCTTACTAATTCAGTACCAGCCTGTAGAGCTCATCCTTTGTGACATGCAAGTGATATAAACATTTGCTAATAGGAATTCATCTAGAACAGAGAGAAAAAACAAAATCATGGAAGAGGTCAGATTCAGCTGGAAGTTTGGAGGACAGGTATATAATTAGAGATGAAAGCCTGTAACATTGTAGGCTGGAAGAGTCTGGGTCCACACAGGAAGTGGTAGCTCCAAGGAGTCCTGCTGTTGAAGTTGGCAAGGTAAGCCCTTGAGCCAGACAGGAAATTTGGATATTTTCCCATAGTTTGAGCATAGTTAACTACTATAGATTTCCGAGCAGCAAATTGCTTAGAAGTTTGTCTCTTATCACAAAGGAAACTTCTTACCTCTAATAAAGAAGAAACAACACATTTATAAGATCCATTTACACATCAAGGAAGAAACTGTTTTTTTAAGCATATATATCAATATCATTATTTAGCATCAATATACAAAACTACTTGTAACTTACATTTCACTTTATTGATTTTGTTTAAATATTTATCTATTTGAGAGAGAGAGAGAGAGCTCTAGCTAATGCATGAGCCAGGAAAGGCACAGAAGGAGAGGGAGAGAAAGCAATCTAAAGCAGACTCCCCACTGAGCTTAGGGCCTGACGTGGGGCTCGATCCGGGGATCCTGAGATCACAACCCTGAGCTGAAACTAAGAATCGGTCACTTAACCAACCAGCCCAACCACCCAGATGCCCCTACTTTATTGAATTTTTAGCAGGTAGCCAAAGTCAGTCAAAGCTCTCTTGGTGGAGTCAGGCATGACTTTAACAATTCTAAAGTAAAGCACAAAAACTCAAGGATAATTCACAAATGTGTTAGCTTTTCTTTCCAGAGCTATCAGCTGGTTTTAGCCATAACATATCAATTTTCAAAGAAATAAATAGTACCTAGGACACTCCCTTGTGTCTGGGATTAGTGTCAACTCGATTGAAACAAATTCTAAATTCTGCCTCTCATGCTTCTTTTCACAGGTTTAAAAGATGCATTTTGGAGTTTTGCACTGTTGGACATCCAATTTATGTGGTTGTGAGGAGCTGCTAAGCAGTTTATCTTCTATCCATTTTAACGATCAAAACTGAATTCCAATGAAACCCTTATACTGCCCGTTGACAACGTGAAAATGGGCCAAATTTATAGCCAGCTTTATTAAATGGGGTTGTAAACAAACTCCTCTGCATAAAGCCCTGCAAGTTGAGTCAGGCTTTGAGGCCAAAAAAAAAAAAAAAAGATAAAACACAGGACCTGAAATCATCCTGACTAAGCAAGAGGATGCTCCAAGAGGTTCAAAATATCTGACTGGACGAGTTTGAAAGGCCTGTCCGCAGACTCCCAAATCTAAGCCATACCAAAGGAAAATGCTGGGCATTGTGTGGATTCAAAATTAATTTGCTTTATCATTTCCTGCAACAGTAGTAAAAACTTTCCCCCCAGTTTCTAAAAGCAGCAAGATTGGTGGTGGTTGTGGTCATGAACAGCCAATGAATGATTCATTCTCGCTCAAGTGGAACCCATGGGAAATGTTGCCAATAACTTGGTTTATATCTTATCTTCAGTTCTCAGCAGACAACATATTCGTCTATATTTTTACAAGAGTCATAAATTTTTCAGTTAGTGTACAAATCATAACACTACGTGATTCCATTTGGTCTCCATCCTCAGGGCTTTGGGAGAGGTAAAGGAAACCCCATTGTCTTGATCCACAGTGTGGACCATGCTTTCTGCAGGCTGCTGGGGAGCCCTGGAAGAGGGCAGAGGGAAGGTGATGTGCACAGCCGTAAGGCCTTGGATGCATTTCCTTTTTCTTTTTTTTATTTTTTATTTTATATTATTTTTTATTGGAGTTCAATTTGCTAACATTTAGCACAACACCCAGTGCTCATCCCACCAAGTGCCCCCCTCAGTGCCTGTCACCCAGTCACCCCCACTCCCCTCCCACCTCCCCTTCCACCACCCCTTGTTCATTTCCCAGAGTTAGGAGTCTCTCATGTTTTGTCACCCTCATGATATTTTCACTCATTTTCTCTCCTTTCCCTTTATTCCCTTTCACTAATTTTTATATTCCCCAAATGAATGAGACCATATAATGTTTGTCTTTTTCCGATTGACTTATTTCACTCAGCATAATACCCTCCAGTTCCAGCCACAGTGAAGCAAATGGTGGGTATTTGTCGTTTCTAATGGCTGAGGAATATTCCATTGTATACATAAACCACATCTTCTCTATCCATCATCTTTCGATGGACACCGAGGCTCCTTCCATAGTTTGGCTATTGTGGACATTGCTGCTATAAACCTTGGGGTGCAGGTGTCCCGGCGTTTCACTGCATCTGTATCTTTGGGGTAAATCCCCAGCAGTGCAATTGCTGGGTCGTAGGGCAGGTCTATTTTTAACTCTTTGAGGAACCTCCACGCGGTTTTCCAGAGTGGCTGCACCAGGTCACATTCCCACCAACTGTGCAAGAGGGTTCCCCTTTCTCCACATCCTCTCCAACATCTGTTGTTTCCTACCTTGTTAATTTTCCCCATTCTCACTGGGGTGAGGTGGGATCTCATCGTGGTTTTGATTTGTGTTTCCCTGATGGCCAGTGACGTGGAGCATTTTCTCATGTGCTTGTTGGCCATGTCGATGTCTTCCTCTGTGATATGTCTGTTCATGTCTTTTGCCCATTTCATGATCAGATTGTTTGTTTCTTGGCTGTTGAGTTTAATAAGTTCTTTATAGATCCTGAATCCAAGGATCTATAAAGAACTTATTAAAAGGGCTTGGATGCATTTCCAAAGCATTGAGCATTGAGCATTGGTGGCATTGAGCCCAACACGCCAGTTGACTCTCCCAATTCAAAGTTATTGTGCGGAACTGGGATGCTTGGCCACATTCACCTGAGGGGCTCTAAGAGGTCACATGACCCAGCAGTGTAGGGAGGTTCAACACTGTCGTGTGTGTGTGTGTGTGTGTGTGTGTGTGTGTGTATCTCCCTCTCTTTCATCCTCCCGCAAATGAATTCACCCGTATGTGAAAATGAGGAAATACCCTGCAGGGTTATTTTGAGGTTATATTAAAATACTACATGAAAAATTCCTAGCATAGCACTGCACATAGTAGATCCTCAACCAATGTTCTCTCTCAGCCTGCTTTAAACTTCCCCACGACAAGGATCTCATGAAAAGGTGACCCTCCACACTCCCCTGACCCCTGACCAGCACCACAGCAATTAGCAATCACACTTAGAGGCCCTGGCCTCAACCCTAATTTTCAATTCAATCCCAGGCAAGGCCATACCAGCGCTCCACAAAAAGATGTATCTGAGGGCAGCCCCGGTGGCACAGCGGTTTAGCGCCGCCTGCAGCCTGGGGTGTGATCCTGGAGTCCCAGGATCGAGTCCCACGTCGGGCTTCCTGCATGGAGCCTGCTTCTCCCTCTGCCTGTGTCTCTGCCTCTCTCTCTCTCTCTGAATAAATAAATAATTCTTTAAAAAAATAAAAAATAAAAAAATAATAATAAAAAGATGTATCTGAACTACAAAACATCGGCCTTCACTTTCTGGGGATCTAGTGTAAATCTACCTAAGGTCAGCAAACATTCTCTATTATAGGGTCTCCTAAAGAACACAAACTGGGCCCTGTTATTCTGTGACCCTGCAATAGGACTGGCCATGAAGTAATGAGGTTCCATGGAGAGCTCAGCCAAGCTCTCCCCTGCTGGCAGGTAGCAGTCAGGAAGCACGCAGGGAGGCATGCTTCTGCAGCCCCCAGCAGTCTCTGCTACGGAAACTCCCTCACAAAGGGCCCTTCTCGGGCCTACAGTCCACCTCACCGTGACCTGTTATCTGACCTGCTAAGAGACCAGCACTTGCTAATGCCACCTGCGGAGCAAGTCACCTGCTTCTTCCCCTCCTTTCTGCAGCCCTGCTAAAGCCTCAGCCCCCCACACCTCTGCTCTCCACTCAATCTTTCCCAGCACTGCACGTATTTCAGCATATTTTTTTTTCCTTCTCCAAAGAAGAAAAGCAAGCATCCGCTCTGAGGCATGCTTTTGAAGCAATAAACAGCTCACTTCTTTGTGGAAAAATAGGCAATTTTCGAGTAACCTTTGGAAGCATCTAAATAACCCACACATATTTATGGCCGAGTGACTCTTTGGATTGAAGAAACTTTAAGTTTGTGTTTGCAAAGATTTCCATTAACATCTCTGAGCCACCTCTCATCTCATTTTAAAACAAATGGCTCACTCCACAGAGGAGAATCTGGTTGGTTTTCCTCCTCCCTCCTCCCCCAGCTTGGCTTCCAGAGCAGAGATC
This sequence comes from Canis lupus familiaris, assembly GCF_011100685.1. Classification (NCBI taxonomy): domain Eukaryota; kingdom Metazoa; phylum Chordata; class Mammalia; order Carnivora; family Canidae; genus Canis; species Canis lupus. The sequence continues at coordinate 4,604,048 of NC_049240.1, read as the reverse complement.
TGATGCTTGCACGTAGGAAGCTCAAATAGCGAATCTTCACCCAGAGGTCTCGGGGTCCTGGGAGCGAAGACAAAAGCCTCCGTGGTGCCCAGGGTCAGCCTTTTTGTCTCATTTTAAATGAACCTCCATTTCACCTCACCCCCATCTCTTCTTTCTTGCAAGAATAATTCCCCAAGAAGGGAAATGGGCTTTCATTTTCCTACCACCCGCCCCCTTCCCCCCCCCCACACACACACTGCAACAGAAACACACTGTTTTTAAAGGGTTGTTCTCAGGAGAAAATGCCATAAGCTATATTTATCTCTAACTAATCCATTTCTCTCTACTCCAAGATTAAGGAATTAATGGCTGCCACAGCTGCTGTCCTTAGCACATTAATTACTGTAAATTGGCTGCAGCTTCAAAAAAAAAAAAATCCACTCTACGACAACGGTGAGAGGCCAAGGTTCTATGCAAAGCATTAGGCACCTAACCTAAATAATAAATCAGTGTAGCATCAAGCCCAAGACAATATGTACAAGCTGGGGCACTGGGGTTGCACCCACCGGCTGTGAGATGGGGCACAGGTGGGCGAGTGAGGGAAAGAGCATGTTGACTCTATAGCTAACTTTTCTTGAGACCCAGGACAGATCAAGTCTTAAGGAAAACCACGCTCATAGTCCTAAAAGCCTGCATTGTTGCAAGTCTTCTTAGGTCACTTCTCAGTGACTTGGCCATTTTTACATTCACTAAAATCCTGCAGGCAGGACAGGGAACACAGGTGTCTAGAATAACTTGCCTGGCCTGGCTTCCTGGTGTCCTATACTCCAGGAGCACCACGTCGGTCCTGCAAGGCCCGAACTCTTCCCTCTTCAAAATCCTTTCATATTCCATTTCCTCTCCGTGTGTGATGTGCTTTCCCCTTTTGCACCCCTTCCCCATCCAACAGAGTTTCACAAACTCCTAGCCCCAACTCAGTGTCCTCCTCCAGGAAACTGAGACCCTAGCTCTTCCTACCGCCCGGCGGTAGGAACAAAGAACTTCAATCTTTGTATCGCAGTTTCACAGACCAAGGCTAAGAGCACCCTGGGGACTAGGCTCCTGAAAGTTTTACTAGGAATGATCGGGCTCTGCTCCCCTGTAGCCAGCCATAAGCTGATCCTACAACAAGCCTCCCACCTGGTCTTCCCGCCTCCAGATTGTTCCATCTTAAGAGCAAATCATTCTATCGAGGTCCCCTGCTTAACATCCCTACATGCTTCCCCCTCTGCCCTAGGTTAAATTTCCAACTTCTTCATATGATTTACTAGGCTTTCAATGTCTCTCCAATCTCATCCATTTTAACTCTCATTGCCTCTGTTATCATTTGGGACTTTTTTTTCCTCCTTGAGAGTGTCCTGTTTCCTCTCATTATCAGACCTTTGTCTATGCTGCTCCCTAATGCTGTCCAACCTTGTTTGTCCAGCTAACTCTTCCTTGTCCTTCAGTTCCCATCTTAGCTATCACCTCCCCCAGGAATCTTTCCCTGCGTCCCCCAGTCCTGACCAGGTGCTCCCCAGATCCTCCCACAGCGCATAGTACTTCCCCCATCCCAGCACTTAGCACAACTTGGCAACTGCCTGTTTGCTGCTTGGCATTGCACATTCTCTGCAAAGAGTAGAGATGCCCTCAAGTCAGACCACACTGAGTGGGATCATTGCAAGGATGCAAGGGACCTCACAGGCATCTGAGAACATGAGCTTCATAGGAACTGGAACATAAAAGCCACCAGAAATTGAAGCTCTTCTTTCTGTCTCCCGCTCTGAGAACCTACGGTCACAGCATCATCGCTCCTCTCTGCTCATCACTCCCCATTCTCCATTCTCTCTCTCTCTCTCTCTCTCTCTCTATCAGCCAGCCTCCCCTACCTCAGCTCAACCCACAAGCCCATCCCAGCCTGCACTACCATACCTAGCCCTCCACATTACCTTTCATCTTCTGTCTCTTGTGTCAGCAGGTGTCATCTCTCAGCTTCCTGACTCCAAGTTTCTACAGGAGGAATTTGATTGGTCCCTCCCATCCCATGGTTTTGTGCCACTTGTATCTTGGTGGATTAGTGCCCTCGATTCAGGTCTAGTCTGCTTACTCAAGACCCATAGGGTGTCTTTGTATGGAATTTAGCTACATTTACCTGGGGATAAACTGTCTTAAACAATAGACAAGTCTGGGACACCCCTGTCGCACTATCTCCTGGGACATAACCAAACTTTCACTGCTCTGTTCTGTCTAACAGAGAGTTAGGCACAGGGTTTGCTGAGTAATGGCTGGATGAAAATTTGTCAGAATTTTCTATCTAGAGGACACATTTGGAGATCCTTTTTCAGTCAAACCTGGCAGGGTAAGCAAGTTCTTGATCCCCATATAAAAAAAAGATAGCTTTTGTTCCTTAAAGGGAGTTGCCCAGATAATAAAATATTTTCTGACTCTTAACTTCACTCGAATCTAACCTACCACTTAGCTGATAACTGCTCCTAGCAGCTTTAACCAAAACAGCAATAATCTTTTGTAGCTTCGGCCTGCTCGTTTGACCTCTTCTTAAAATAATTGCCGACTTGGGCTTTAGAAGTCTAGAAGGAAATCAGATAAAAAGTATCAACAGGATTAATGCAATATTTTAGCATTATAACAACTACCTCAAGATCTACCCAATTTGAGGTTCACCTCTAGACTCTGCAGATTTACAAGCCACATTGGCAAACATGAAAAGCTCTATCTCGCATCAGGTCTTTGTTGTCCAATCCAGGTCTTCACTCCTTATTGCACTTTGAGATCTTGCTCTAGCTCTTTATTTTTTCCTCTCTTCCCCTTCCCCGTCCTCACTCATTTGCCTTTCCTACTCATGACTAGCCATCTATTTTATTTCCAAAACTTCTTTGAAACCCATAAACTCCTGAGGGTACTGAAAGGAAGGAAGGACTGCTGAACACTCAGAAATCCTTTATGGAAAAATCCATTCATTTGTAAAATATATATATATACTGAGAGGTCTGTAGGCATGCAAAGGACCAAAAATAGAGCCGAGAAGTATGAAAGGCAAGACTGCAGAGTACGATGTTGGACAGCTCCCCGCCCACCAGCCACACTCCCTTTGGCTTACAGGCATCACCACTGAAGACTGTGGAACAGCAGGCTGTGCCTCAGTCTTGCCTGAGCATCAGCATCACTCGAAGAGCTTGCTGAACATACATATTCCTGGAACCCACCCACTGAATCAGAATCTCCAAGAGGGAGACATGGGAATAAGTATCAAACAAGCACTCAGATGGCCCTCAGGCATGGACAGGCTTGGAGACACTGTTCCACATAGTGCCAGTTGGCAATTCTCAAAGCCTGTTCCACTAGGTAGGGGTCCTCATCTCTGACTGCACAGAAGTTGCAAGGTGTGGAGCCTGGGAATTTTAAGTCCCATCCACACGGTCATTTTTCTTCACATCTACAACCAGAAATGCAAAGCAGCGTTTTAGCACCAGCTCTGTAAGATGCTCCGGGAAACACAAGGGCTGTCGAGATGAGTGTAGAGGCAGTATTCTCTAAGCCCCTCTTCTAGATTCCCAGGACAGACTGTCGTATCGAAGGCTCTGGAAGTCCTACAACAAAGAATTCAATTTAATTTTATTTAAATTTATTTACATTTTTCTCAAGATTTAATTACAAAAGGAACTTGTTTTGTTTGCTTGCTTGTTTGGTGGCTAGATGGTTGGTTTTTACATAATATGAATGAGCCTCGCGTGTAGTAGAAATATACTTAAATAAAGGCTGTTGCCATGTTTTCTGAGTGAAGAGCTACCCTAGATGCAGTTTGTAACAACTTCTGTACTACAATTTTGCTTTCATTTAACTCCTCATTTCTATTTCTATTTCTATTTACTATTTATTTCATTCCTATTTCCGGATTTTATATTGGCACTGACTCTCCCAAACTTGGATGTCGGTTTCTCCTTAAGGAACAGGACTGAGGCAAACCTTTCTTACCCCTCTCCCTTCATTCAACCTGACTTGAGGCAGCCTGGAAATCCTAGCACTCCCCAAATGCAATGGCATGTCTCTGAGCTTCATGCAAACAGATCATATCCACAGTTTTTAATACGGCTTTCCACATTATCCACTCCAAACAAGAAAGGGACAGAAAGAGGGAAAGCAGGGATCACACATGGCCCAGAACTGGTCCATAACCTGGTCCCCACTGCAGGAAAATTCACACAGAAGGAGGGTCAACCACCATCCCCTTGTACACATGCCCTTCCCCATGTTGGACAATTTCCTAAAGGTGAGTAAAGGAAGTCATTAGAATTCTTGAAGAAAACAAAGTGAAAGATAATGGATGCTCTACTCATAAAAAAAGGAAAGAGAAATGGCAAATTTTAAGTTATTTAAAATAACTTTTTTCTCTAAAAAAAAGAATTTTTAGAATTCTCTAAAAAAAAAAAATTGTCACTAAATTTCTCTCCCACTCATACAGTAGAAATAATCTTTTCAACTAGCACTAACTCCATGACAATTTCTCCACAACAGCACCACTGACATTTTAAGCTGGATAATTATTTGTTGTGGGCACCGCTGGATGCTTAGCAGCATCCCTGGGCTCTACCTACTACATGCCAGTAACATGACTCCCTCCAGGTTGTGACAATCAAAAATGTCTCCAGACATTACCAAATGTCCCTTGGGAACCAAATTGCCCCAGGTTGAGAACTGCTGTTGTAAGGCCTAATTCCTATATGTAAAACATCGTGAAACCCAGCCCCGGTTGGGGAAATAAAAGTTAAAGCACAAATCATCTTTTCTGGATGTTTCGCTATAACCGTAAAATAAAACATCCATAAACATTTTTCCCAAAAACTTTCCCAAGAGTTTTGATTTCTTATCACAAGTGTTAATTACACTCTTATTTAAATCTTCAGTTGATATGGGGGGGGTGAGTGTTTGGGGAGGAAGGTAAATTTCTAAGCTGAACCTGCATTTCTTTAGTTGCCAAGAAAGTTGAGGAATTACGATTTCACTATATAAAAGTTAAAAATATTGCAGGTTCAGAAAAAAATTAACCCAAATAAAATAGGCAAAAATTCAAAACCTATAACAAAGATTAATGTTCAACACATAGTCTCTAAAAAATGAAACCGATTCTCTAAAAAATGAAAGCCACTGAACTAGCAACTGATAAGTAGCCAAAAGAGACATACAAATAATTTACAAAACAGAACACTCAACAAGCAAATAATGAGCACTAGAAAACTGTAAGCATCACTAGAAATCAAGGAAAACTAAATTAAAGACAATTTTTGCCTTTAAAATTAATATCTTTTTAACTAAAATTATTCCACACTGGTAAGGGGGAGATGAAAAAGACACACACAGTGACGGAAGAACTTCTAAAACTAATTTGGCAAAATTTATAATAGGCTTTAAAAACATTCGCTTTGCATAATCTAGCCTAAGGAATTAATCCTAATTACTGGAAAAGCTCAAAGATACTCATTACAGCATTATGTAAGATAATGAAAAATAGAATATCACAATGCCCAACGAGTCAGTATATTACACAGGTTCTTTGTGACAATTAAATGGGGTATTATGAAGCCATTTAAAAGCTGCCCTAGAAATAACAGGTAAAAAATCATACTAAAAGTATCATTACTATATATATATAGTAGGCACTAGATGGATACCTATGGGTAGCTGGAATACAAGCAAAACTTTTCACTTTTTCTATTTTCTATTTCTAAATTTTTTGTAATGAGCATGTATAACTTTTACAATGGAAACAGTAAACTCCATAAAAAGTTATTAATTCTTCTAAAAGTGCAGCTCAATATAGTTTAGGCCTTAAAAGAAACTGGCTTTTCTCCATGTTTTCTTCAGATTGGGCTATTTTGAAAACATTCTCATCATATAAAAGTTGATTGAAGCCAATGAAACCTAATCTGCTCAAATTTCAGGGTTATCAACTTCAGCCACGTAAATAACCAGGAGAAGATAGATTCTGGAATGCTCTTAAAGAAGCCTTAAGACATGACTTTTCTCCCTTCTCTCATCCCATTTCTTCACTGAATACATCAAACAGCTTCGTATCTACACACCAATAGAAAATCCCAAACAGAGAAAAATAACATCAAGTCAACTCTGATTCATGGAGAGGAATTTAAAAATAAATAAATACGTTGGCAAATTGAATTTAAATTTTTAAAAATATTAAAAATCAATCAATAAATCATGAACCCTCAGTGTTTCCCCTTCATTATTGAATCCTGATCAATAATATTAATTACAGCTCTGTTCCTCTTATCGTATTACATTCATGAGCCATAAGAAAAAACAAAGACATGAAAAGATCTCAGTTTTAGGAAATAATATGATTAGGAAGTAGAAAAAAGATGAATGAATGGATAGATACATAACTATTTATCTCCTAACAATGCAAGTCAGAAATTTGTAGAATTTAGGAATTAGAAGGTACTTAAATACAACTATCCCCACCTCCTCATTTTGTCTGTGCTTTTGTGTCAAAATGGAGAAGAACGATGTAAGCGATCATTGTAGACAGACTTCAGAGCAGGCCACAATGGTGGGAAGAGCCTTAGAAAAGCAGTCTTGGATTAAATTATTAAATTAAATTAAGCAATTAAAATGGTAGCATAGTACCTTTAGCCATCAAGAGCAGGATTCTTCTCTACATCCCTGACAGATGGTCACCCAGATGAGGTTGGAATCCTTTAAGAATTATATCACTGATGCCTTCCTCCCCACAGCCACTCCTAGGTCGTGTGAATTTTAATTTGAGAAAGTCTCTTGCATCCATTCCACCTTTCCTATTCTCATCAATCTAGATGGAAATAGGGAGGAAAGAATGGCATTAATCCAGGCAGAGAATGAGGATCTGAGCTGAGATGGTGACAAATGAGAATAGGATGCAGGACAGGGTAGAGATGAGACGTCCGTTAAAGGAAGATAAACAAAGGTATTGATGACTGAGTGGATATAAAGGTGATGTCCATGTCTTCTGAACCAAAAAAAATGGGACACGTGGACTGACGATCATGAGGGTACTTTTGGGTTCAATGGGGCAGATTATTTGCTCTCAGGGCTAATACAGAAAATCCATACAGACACTTTTTTTTTTTTAAGTGAGCATGGCTGAGAGTTATAGAATAGGAGTCAGGATGAAAGAGTATGGAGAGCCAGCAACAGGTAAAGAAAGAAGGCCTCTGTGTGCTCTAAGTACTAGCTTATTTTCTGTTTCTATTCAAGCATGTTCTCTTCTGCTGGAAAATGCTTTGTTAAACTGATCTGAGGTCGTTTCCATCCTCATGAGAAATCTGATGCAGTATTTCATCCTAAACATTATAAAGCTTGGCATTAAAAGCTTCCCAAAGTCTATTTTCCCCTGGAGTCAGGTACCGTTTGTCATTTGCTCACACATTCCTTCTGGCAGACTGCTTTACGATGATTCCCATGGGCAGCTATGGGGCTGGAGAGCATCCTTCACACATGACTTCCCTCCGAGTCCAGAGGCCGATGGACACAAGTAGAAAACTAACTCACCCCGTTATTGATGGCATCTAACAGTTAGGGCACACATGGGTTGTCTTCTTTTTATACTGTTCACCTGGGTTTACAATGCACCACAGAAAAACAAAACTTGAAACCTGAGAATAAGTTCTATATTAAACTACTCATCCTATGAATCCAATATTGTTCTTTTTGGGTGCTTGCCCAAGCCTATCTGTCCCAAAGAGACAGGGAATAGTAAGTATACTCTCAAGGTGAAGACAAAGGATTGTTAAATAAAAGGGGGGAGGGATATGAGCAGTATTTTAACCATAGATATGGTGACCACATTTCTTGAAACAAAAAGTATGATTTATAACCCCCCAAAATTTTTATATTTAATACAATGGAGAACAAGAGAAAAGTATTTTTGAAATTAACACTGAAAAACCGACATCATAGCTATATAGTCAGATGGAGAACAGACTTTCTTTTTTAATGAAAAGATTTTTTAAATCCTGAATTATTAAATTTAGAAAGAAGAGGTGAGGATCAGAATATACATTTATCTTACTAATGTTTTTTTTTTATTATTTATTCATGAGAGACACAGAGAGAGAGAGGCAGAGACACAGGCAGAGGGAGAAGCAGGCTCCAATGTAGGGACCCCGACGTGGGACTCAATCCTGGGACTCCAGGATCACACCCTGGGCTGAAGGCAGCGCTAAATCACTGAGCCACCTGGGCTGCCCTATCTTACTAATTATATTGGCACACCAGTGTCTGGTTTTGTAAACATGGTTCAAAGTCTAGAAGAAAAATTTTTGATCCATAACAGCTTTCTTTTTTCTTTTTTTTTTTTTTTTTAGAGAGGGAGAGAGAGGGGGTCAGGGAAGGGCAGAGGGGGAGAGAGGATCTTAGGACTCCATGCCCAGTGTGTAGCCTGATGGGGGGGATGATCTCACAACCCTGAGATCATGACCTAAACCAAAATCAAGAGTCGAACACTTTGCTGACTGAGCCACCCAGATGCCCCCATAACACAGCTTTCTAATACTCTTTTGACCTACAGCCTAAAATGAGTATTAAACACAGACCCTGTTGGGAGTTGTGGCAAGTGTACAGAGTGTAAATTTTTCTTACCTTGTGATAGGAAGGAGTATGGGTAGATGAGTGTAGAGCCCCTATGAACAAAGCACCCTAAAATAGCAGTTTGATAATCCATGATAATTGGTGGTAGTCTGTTGTACCCTCAGAATGCATGCCTAAAAGCCATTACACTTGATGGGGGGTAGTGGCGACACAAGAAACAAAGCTCTAAACAAGGCTTTTCAGAAGCTGTCTCTGTGACTATGAGGTGAGTTTTCTGGTGTCTGTTAATGTTATTGATTAAACCACAACACTTTTATATACCCAGAATGTAGTTTAAGTTTAGTATTTTTCTTTTAAATAAAGATTTTCTGTACCTTTCAGCCCCCTCCCCTTCCCCATTTATAGTGGAAATTTTTCTCTGCTCAAAGAGCAATCATAAGGTAGAAAAGGCTTCCCCACCGCTGGGCACCAAAGAAGGGGATTCCTGAGCCACTAGACAGGCCTTGGGGTAGTTAAAACCATGCCTATATGGCCTCTAACTTGTGTCTCTCTCCATATGGCAGTGACAGGTTTCCCCTATCAACCCTCACAGACCCAACCCACTCTGGAACCCCACGTTCAGTGTTCGGGTACCAGTTCGGGTTCAGTGTTGCATACCACACACAATAATCCTATTATTTCAGGGAGATGAAAAGAAACTGCCCCTTGGAGGAGTGAAGGGGTAGAGAACAGGTGTCAGACCTAAAGTAACTCATTTCTACGGAGGGTCTTGTACTTCCCCTGAATACCAAACAGATTCTGCAAAACTCCAGAAGAAAACCGGGCATATTCTAAAGGTGTCAAAATGCTAGGAAAGATCTAAGGGAAGAGGCAAGTGTCACTCAGTAGTACCACAGCCATCAGGGCTGTGTCTGCACACAGGTAAATTTATGTTTTCTTTGTTGAGATCAAACAAAACTCATATGGAAAGGTTGCCCCATGACTTAGGCCTATCACAAACATAGGGACACCTGGATGGCTCAGGTCGCGATCTCAGGGTCGTGACTGTGAGCCCCTTGTGGGGCTCCATGCTCAGTAGTGAGTCTACTTCTCTCCCTCTCTCTCTCTCTTTCCCTGCCCCTCTCCCTCTAAAATAAAAAAAAAAAAAATCTTTAAAAATAAATACATAATAAATCATGACAAACATAAATATCAATAGGTTTAACTGTTCTGAAGGACTATTTGTTTATTTATTTTTCTGAAGGACAATTTAGCAAAACTTTTCAAAAGCTTTTAGATGTGTATGTACTCTAGGACTCAGCAATTTCCCATCTAGAACTTTATCCTGAAAATGTATGTGTATGTATATGTATATATATGTAAAACCATATATATGTATATATGGATTTATGCAAAGATCTAACCATAAAGGATATTTAACCTATATTTGTTTACAGTAGGAGAAAACTGGAAGGGGCATCTGGGTAGCTCAGTTGGTTAAGCGTCTGCCTTCCACTCAGGTCATGATCAAAGGGTACTGGGATGGAGCCCCACATCAGACTCCCTGCTCAGCAGGAAGTCTGCTTCTCCCTCTGCACCTCTCCCTTCTCATGCCCTCTCTCTCTCTCTCTCTCTCTCAAATAAATAACTAAAAATCTTAAAAAAAAAACTGAAAAAAAAAACTGGAATCAATTATCTAGCTAGCATTAGGAGATTGAATAAACTCTAATATATTGGCATGAAACGCTATACACTGTTTAAAAGTAGTGTTATGGAATATGGAAGGATATTTAGTAACATGATACATTAACAGGGAAAAAAGATTATAAAACAATATGAACCATATGATTCTATTAGGGAAAGCCACCATAAAAAATATAAGTAAACAAAAGTAAGAGAATCAAAAGCTTCACCAACGTGTTTATATTTTGGGGTGGCTTCTGAAGTCTATACAACGAATATGGACTATTTAAAATAAAAAGTGAAAGTTGTTTAACTACGACTTCTAGATCTCAAACAAATATCCCCCAATATTAATTATTAGCACAGCTACTGGGAAAGAAGAAAGAAGGGAGGAGAAAACTAACTTGAGTTGTTTTTGCTTATTCAAGTTCATTGAAATGTAGGGTCAACCCAACTTGAATCGCGTAGATATCAAATATAATTAGAATGTATATCTTCTACTGAAAAAGCAGGAGGAAAATGCCTTGCTTTTTCTCTCAATCCTTTATCATTAAAACCCTATGATTAAGATTACTTCTTCTATTTACTGAACCTGGTGAATGCTAAAGTTTTTTTTTGGTTTTTTTTTTTGTTGTTTTTTTTTTTTTGAGGTGAAGGTGTTAATTTGCATTACCTCTGATTACTCATTCAAAAGAACGAGCCGGGTTGCATCTGCTATATATTATGCAGTGAGCTGTTGATTATCTGCGGAGACAAGGACAGTACAAATAATAAAAATCCACAGAGAATACCCAAACTTCATTTTAGCCAGAAGTGTCAACAGTTTGCCAGAGTTGTTAGCAAGGAACAAAGCTGATTTGAGTTTTATCTCCCAACTCCCTTCCATATGCTTGAGGATTATGCTAATAAGAAGTGAAATGACCAGCAGCAGAGGCAGCCCTGAGTAATTCCTAGTCAGGAGAATTGGTTTCTGATTAATCAAGATCTGGCTGACTCGGAGCACGGACATGCAACTGTCTCCTGATAAGGATCCTAAATATTCCTTAAGTGTTCAACACCTAAAAAATTCCATTTACTTGACAACATGTTTACCGGAGTTTATTTTACTTACAAAATCCCATCCATGTACTATCCCATTTCGGCCCTACGTGAACCCTAGGTGCACAGAATAAACAATGAACTCATCTCTCTTTGTCATCCAGTCCTATGAAACTATCAAATTAAAATTTCTAAATATGTGTTTTTGTAGTAATTACAATTCCATTTACCGGATCAATCTATTTAGGCAATATGCAATTAACATAAAATTCAATAGCCTAAAATTACTAGCTTTCTAAAGCTTGGAAGGAAAATGTGTCCTTCTGTGACCTTCCGTTAGTCAGTATAATCCACAGAAATTCTACACTCCTGCATATTTACACACACACATAAACCCTAGCAATGTCCACGATTTGATTTAACAGATGCCTCTGACACTCCATATGTCCACATATCTCATTTGAAATTTGAAATTAAGAAACTTAAGACAGGCCTTCTCAGACCTTGGGAGAAATATCATTTCTCTAAAACTGCTTTTCGTTGAGAGACGATCATAAATTGACTGACAGGGATGTTAACTGCATTAACTTTTTAAGATTCTTTCAAGCCTCTGTCTTTTGTGAAATAACTATAAATTCAGATTGGTGGTTCATATGGCTTTCTTCCCCCACAACAAATACGAGTAAGATAAATTGAACTAAAACTCTTTTATGCTTTATTGAATAACAGCCAGTAATAAGACAGGCTCAGGGAGCAGATTCTAATATCAGATGCATGGCATAGCTTTAAATATCTCCTATTGCACTGGATAGCAGGTTAAAATCTGTCCCCTTCATAGGAGATTCAAATTGCTTCTTCTAGACTTTTCAATAAGAACTTTTTGGTCTTTCCTTTTGCAAGTGATAAGATTTTCTTCACCTAGTTCATACATAATTCGTGTCCCTCTCCTGGGAAAAAGTTCCATTGTCACCACCACCTAAGAAAATACGAGGCATTCTAAGGAGAAACTGATTTATGATTTACTGATTCTTTAACAAATCATACTCTTTTTATTATGAATGCTGTGAGTCATTGTCTCCAAGTTGAAAGACAAACCCGAACAATCATCCTCAGTGATCCCTACTTAAGTTCAAGAAGCTTCCTGGCTTCATGAAAAGTAATATAAAAATTAATTTGTATTAACATAAAATTTCAGAAAAAGACCACCAACTTACATCTTTCCTGGCCCATATATTTGCTTCCTGACTCAGGCTTTCTTTAAATAATTGGGCTCTCCCACTGGAGTCTGGAGGTCTAGTGGCTTTCTTCTGTATATGCGACTATTTCAAATCAAGCTTCACAGTCACTATCTCACTGTCTCCTACATGAGACACAGGAAGGAGATCTAACACATTAGAACACTGCACAGTGATTTCTAACACCCATTTCCTGATTTGTGGGTAATTTTTCCCCCCAAAGTTGATTAAATGCTTTAAAAAGACAAATGTTTATTTTCTACCTAAAAACAATCCAATCAAATTTACTGCAGTATTTCCACATCCTATAAAATTCAGCCTCAACATCTATTGATCTTTCTGGACCTCAAAATGTCCTGGGTAGTTTCTAAAACCAAAAAGTTGAAGAAGTAGGATTGAAAAAAAAGAAAATAGCATCCACTTAAATATGAACGGCCACATCTAGATCACATATTCATCAGGCATTCAATAATTGCTTACTTTTAGCAAAACAAACTCGAGTGGCAATGATAGGGAAAATTATGCCTTCCATGATAAAAATATGATGCCATTGTATGATGCAAATTTTTCCAGATTTGGCAACACTCTTTTTTTTTTTTTTAACACTTTCCTTACTCTTTTCCCTCATTTCGACTCGTTGGCAATGGTCCTGAACACTGAAAGCTTGAACTCCAAAGGAAACATGTTTACTTAGCCCAGAATCAACCTGATGGTCAGGCCAAGGCTGATTCTCACACACGATGATGACGGAGTCTCCAAGTTCCTGCCTCCCTCCTGTACCTTGTAAAATTCACTTGGTGGACAACGGACAGCTATGTTTATTCCCCTAGCGCAACCAGGATTTGAAAAGCCCTTTCACTGAGAGCACTGAAAATGCTATTTAATAATAAAAAGGAGTTTAATAATAAAAGGAAATAATAATAAAGTTTAATAATAAAAAGGAAATAAGTGGAAAATATGGTAGTTGTGGGTCTCATACTGACTTTTATAAAGAAGTTGGAAATTGTCCTTTTAAAATATAAATGAATCAAATGTGTTTTGCATTTTTTTTTAAAAAAAAGCTCTTTATACAACTAAATGTTACCTTAGGTTAAATGTCTACTGCTTCTTTAGCTATTAGGTGAAGCCAAACTCATTTATGCCTTATACACTAATTTTAAACCAATGTATTAAATAAAGTAGGTTCTATATCTCTGTTAATTTTAAAAAGTCAAAAAAAATGTCTAGAGTAAAGAGGAGACAGGTCAGATTCCCTTGAGGAATATTCTCTTTAAAAGGCTCTGTTAGAAAGAAAACAACAAAACAAAACAAAACGTGGGGGAATTGAGCAATGGTCTCCTGATGTCATTAATTGTGTTGGCTGTTTGAAAAATGTACACTTAATGGAGTCTGGGTTTTGTTTAATAGCAATACTTAGGGGCCTGAGATATCTAAATATCAACTTTTTTTTCTTTGCTTTACATGCAAGCCTACACTGAAAACACTCTAATTAGGAATTTATCTTGCTCCAAGGGGCACCTGGGTCCTCAGTCCATTAAGCACCTGCTTTTGGCTCAGGTCATGATCCCGGGGTCCTGAGATGGAGCCCCAGTGGCGACCTTGGGCGTTCCACCCTGTCCTCCTGGAGCACCTTTGCATGTTCTAAGAGAAATTCCATGCAGCAGGGGACCCATTTATTTGTCTCCCCCACCTCCCCACTGTGTAGGAGCAATGCCAGGACAGGCTTTAGCCTTGTTTATCTTGATTCCCACATCGCCCACCCAGGGTCTCAACTCTGCTCTCTCTTCAATCTCAGGAGGTAGGCCAGCAAGTCCTGGATGCTGCATGGTAGTAGCTACTTCTCATGCCATCGAGACAGAGAGGTCTGGCCTGATATCTTTCCAGGCAAAGTTCTCATCTGTACATTCCTCATCCCAAGCAAGGAGGGTCCAATCTCAGGCCTCCATGTCATCAAATATCCCAAGGCTCCTCTTATACCTGAAATGGAGCCTGCAGGAGAAGGAGGTGTGCGGTGGCCAGGGGAGAAGGAGAAAGCAGACACTTAGGAAGTTTCCAAAATAAATCCACTTTTCCTGCCTCTGCCTCCTTTCCCTGCTCTGTGCATTTCCCTCTCTTTCAGAAGCACTGACACCTCCTAGCCATCTAATCAAGACAAATCTTTTATGCGGTAATTAAAATACAGCTCATCTTCAAGGAGAACAGAAAAACAAAGGCTAGAACAATTAGCTGACTGCGCCAAACAGCACGGTGCGCCCCCTCCCGCCCCCACCTGCTCCTCTCCCTCCTTCCTCCAACTGCTTGCTTTTAAGTATTTTCACAGGAAGGAAAACTTCATTTTGCTGAAAGGTAAGAAACGGAACACTTAGACTAGGAAATAGTTTAATTGAATTTCATATGAAAAATGCTTAGGACTGTTTAAGACAAACGTCAGGTTCCCTGCTCGACTGGAATCACATTAGGCAAAAAAGGGAGTCAGGGACACTTGCTAATCTGTTTGGGGTTTTTTGGGGGGGTTTTTTGTTTTGTTTTTTATTTTTTTTGTTTGTTTGTTTGTTTGTTTGTTTGCTAATCTGTTATGGTCAGGTTAGAACAGAATATTGCATTAGCATGCAAAAGGACACAGGCCAGCAATACAGGCGGAGACGAGCCCTCCCAGAATAAAGACTGTAGAGGGAAGAGGTAAATGGTACTAGTAACCACTCCGAAGGTGGAAAATGAACTTGCACCTCGTCGGGCTGTGTGGGCCTTGATTACATTAGCGCTGCTTGTGATATTATGCAGTATATTCATTTTTATTGTATTAGTTTTTGAATAGTCTGTAAAAAGGCCAGTGTTTTATTTGGCTCCCTGAGCCACCTGTCTTTTCTACAACTTCCCCTACCAGCACGTTCAAGCATTAGCATTCAGGTTTTCTAAAATCTTTTAACCATTGATGGCTGCCAGCAGTCAAATTAAATTCAAAGGGTTTAGTATAGCTCCAGGTTTTAGCTATATAATTTACTAAGAATGCCCAAAGCACTTGCAATCTAATTTGCAGTTCAGCAATGAATACCATTTCCTAACGAAATCTACCTGAAATTTCCTTTTGAGGCTCTGGAAAAAATACGCTGGTGACACCTGTGTGTCTTCCTTCTGGCGCTGACTCAAAAACACAAAACAAAACAAAACAAAACCTGCCAAGAGAACGCTATACCTTGTGCAAGGGAGCATAGGAGAAGGAATCACAGGAATGGATTTGTTTTTACTGCCAGGTTATCTGAACCAATACAGCCACTCTACATTTCTTTTTTAAATTTAGACTTTTTTTTTTTCAGTGTCTTCCAAATCCACTAATGTGCCATATCCATGAGAGCTTCACCAGCATGGACTTTACCCAAATCTTGGCTCTCTGACAGATGATTGATAGACAGATAAATGATAGGTATCGATACAGAAAAACCCAGACTTCATCATTTCATAACTGGCCGGTCTGTCTTCCACGGCAGTCCAGAGTGTCGATTCCGAATCCTAGTGCTAATTTCATTTCTGTCACTTACTCCGGAAGCACCACTGTCTCCATGTCACCCTTACGGAAGGGAAATAAAGTAGAAAGTTACTGTCACAGTGTACAGTTAATCATACACTATCGTTTTTGTCTTATAAAAAGATAGCTCTCCCTTACCTTCTCGAGATTAAGGCATGAGGAATCCTTGAAAGGTGTTTTGGGAATCTTCTGTGAAAGCTGAAAATATGTTACTTACTTTTATTTTTAACTTTAATCTCTCCCCCTCTACTCATATAGAGGAATTCCGATTCCTAGTGTCAAAGCAATAATGACAAAGCAGGGGATCCCTGGGTGGCTCAGTGGTTTAGCGCCTGCCTTTGGGCCAGGGCCTGATCCTGGAGACCCGGGATCGAGTCCCGTGTCGGGCTCCCTGCATGGAGCCTGCTTCTCCCTCTGCCTGTGTCTCTGCCTCTCTCTCTGTGTCTATCATGAATATATAAATTTAAAAATCTTTAAAAAATGATAATAATAACAAAGCAGCTAAGAGAAATTGCAGCTAACAATTGCTAGGTGAAATCTAAATTCTTACAAGCATTCCCTATCACAGAGATAATACTCACCAATGACGGAGACTATAGAAATAAAATCACCAGGCTGAGTTAATTTAGTTAACAAATGGCATAATTTGGAAGCCTGTTAGAAAAGCCAGAGGTGCCAGCTCTACCCACAACAGCGTTAATCACTCGCCATCCAGCCAATTTAAGGTAACCAGAGATCAGACCATTAAGGTATAAATTGGAAAAAGCCAAGTTCATAATGCCTCCAATGATCTACATCTGGTTGTCGATCTCTCATTTTCCACTTGATAGGCCTCTTTATACCGTATAAGAAGTTCTTGAGTTTATAAATTTTGAAAATACTAGTGGAGAAGCATATTTAATGTTTTTAAGGCCTACCAGAATATCAGCCATTGAAAGGGAACAGAGGCATCCCAAAACAAAAGGAGCAGAAGCTAAGGCCATAGGAGCAGGAGCGCCTGCCCCCAGGTCACACCTCCCATTGCTAACCCCTCTCCCCCACGCACGACTCCGCAGGATGCCTCAGGTATCCAAAAGCGTGGCAGACTGTGCAACAAAAGAGAATGCCACAATATTTTGATTTTTCATTTCCATCACCATGGAATGAAAACCATAATCTATTGAGTAAAAATGAAAGTGAACCTGCTTTTCAAGCATCCCCTTGCTCCTCAGTCCTAACCGAATGGCTCTCCACACACTTCAGCTAACAACAAGAACCCGTATTTGTTTGTAGAGCACCAGACAGAAAATTAATGTAGTCAGCTGTTCACTTTCCAATTAATTTAGTGAAGCGGCAACTAAATAATCCAATTCCATCAAGTCTGAACATAAAAATATCAGCTGCATAGCACTTGGCAACAGGAGAAGGAAGAGAAGTCACTAGCATTTTTAAATGCCCTCTACATCGGGCACTTCGCTAGGCCCTTGCACGGATCTTTTATATTTTCATCCTCATAGGAGCACAGGAAAGGAAGGAATGATTATCCCCATTTTACATAAACTCTCCTTAAGTGCAAAATTTAAATGACGTCCCCAAGACCACGGAACGAGTGTGTGGTATCGCTGGGACGAGACCCGAGGTCTCTTGGACTCCTTGAGTTAAAATGGAAATAAGGAAATGATAAAAAATCATGACACCTTATGTATGATTATTCACTACGTGAGTCTCTGGACTTAATTTTAATAATTCTGTTTTTTTTTTTTAATATGGAACGCTTCACGAATTTGTGTGTCATCCTTGCACAGGGGCCGTGCTAATATTCTCTGTATCATTCCAATTTTAGTATATGTGCTGCCGAAGCGAGCACAATTCTGTTTATTTTTAAGTGTTACATTTGCTTTGCTTCTACCTTATTCTTGGGGATAGTCATTTACTTCTTAAGAAACAAGAAGTTCATCTGTACCCATTCCTTTCTCCTCCTTCATCTGCACCCTTTCCTTCCTTCACTGGCTCGTTTAGATCTCCCAGAGATCCAGGCAAGTCAAGATCCCCATATGACTTGATGGGAATTAATGAATTGTGTTTAATGAAAAATTAATTCTGAATACAGATTGTTACACTTTATGGACACTTCTCATGTGCGTTTGTGATTAGAATAACTTTACAGAGGATTAAGGCCCAATAAAACCCCACAAGATGTACAGTGAATGTGTCAGACATCTAAAAATTCTTGAGAAAGCAATTATACTGAGTGCTGTCTAATAATAAATCCAAATGGACAGCTCTGGTACGAACCGCGTATCCTAACAACACTACCCCCACCTGACTCTGCATTGCAATCTTTGCTAGACTCTCTGCAAAAGAACAGATGTTCTGCTTTGGGTTGAGAAATCAACAGTTACCATTCATATGTTCCAAAAATTCAAGGGCCTAGTGCTGCTGTTTTAAGGATGCTAATTAATTCTAGCCCTTATGCTCCAATATTCTTGCAGTTTCAATCAACCGCATTCTCATAGGACTTTGGTCCCAGCGTCTCCTTTGAAAGCCTGTGGGGAAAAGCAACTAGGAAGTGTACACTCCACGGACCTGGGGGGAAAGAAAAGGATTCATCTGATATGCTCTGATTTCGTCTGTTTCTCATAATGTTCTCATTGCCTTCCTCTCTGTGTATTGATTTGAACAGGTAGGCCCAGCCCAGACGACAAATTTAATTGAAATCAAACCTGGAGATGCCTTTGGTCATACTTTTTTTTTTTTTTTTTTTCCCATTTATTCGCCACTGAAACACAGGAACACAGACTAATTTTGGAAGCTGCATAGAAAGAGCTATTTACTGAATCTGCTTCTGGGTTTGTTTATGTCTTTGTTTTTATGTCTGGTGTTGACTGTGCATAACATCCAGCTAGGAGCGGGGTAAAAATGCAGGTTCCTGGGCTTCACATCATACAGATTGGTAGATCTGTGAAAGTACTGGGGTATCTGCAACCTTTACCTAAAAGCCCTACTCTGAAGCAGATGATCTGGGGGACCTCGGGAAGTGCTGTGTTCATCCACATGCACGCCTGGACGTGGGTGTTAACAATCCCTGCGACCTTGGCCCCAGATGAGAGAGGCTCCAGTGAAAACAGTGCCACGAAGCAAGTCTGGCATTAAGATCCCACTCCACTTACTTTAACAGATCCTGTTCTGCTCCTGGCCCCACAGACATCCTTCACGCCAGAGTTTTCCATAGCGTCCTATGGTTTGAATCACCTAGGGTATGACAATCCCTGGAACCTCAGACAGAGTCCAGTGATTTGTTTTTTTAACAAGCATGCCAGGCAAATGTTACGTACCCTAAAGTTCGCTGCATAACACCAAGGCAAGTATGCCCAGGGAAAGAGCATCAGCTGAGGAGTCAGCCAGATGTGGGTTAGAACCCCAGATATTTTACTTATTACTGCCTGACTTGGGTACGTTCCTTAATCTTGACTTAATTTCGGTGAGCTTTGGGTCCCTCCCTGTAAATTTGGGACAGCTCCAAATTGTCGTGAGAATGTATGTCAAAATGCAGAGCACAGAGTACAAATCTGAAGACAGAAAGAGCAAGGGTTTTCACATTTGTATGTTGCCCACTCATCTGAGGAACAGGGCCTGCCATCCTTTCCAACAATTATTCGCATGAGTTGATATACAAGATTCTTTTGTTGTTTTGCTCAAGGAGGGCAAGGAATTATTTTTTGTTTTAGGAGAGTCTGGGAGGGAGAAATGAAGAACACAGGGAAGGTAATAAGGGACCTATTCCCGCCCTGCCACTTGGCTTCATATGGTTCCTCAAGTCAGAGAGGACAAGGTCTGAAGGAGCTGTGTTCTTTTTCTTAAAGATTTTATTTATTTATTCATGAAAGACACAAAGAGAGAGAGGCAGAGACATGGGCAGAGGGAGACGCAGGCTCCATGCAGGGAGCCCGATGTGGGACTTGATCCCGGGTCTCCAGGATCAGGCCCTGGTCCGAAGGCAGATGCTCAACCACTGAGCCACCCAGGCTGCCCCTGAAGTAACTGTTTTCTAAAGCGACTTTTGTGACTGTATACCCAAGTTGTGATGTTTTAGGGCCCAAGTGAGGCAAAGAAATGGAAGAGAGCCATTCTCCATTTCGGCGGAGAATCCCCTGACACTCAGAAGCCTAAAGATGGGCATGAGTAGAACCAAAAGGCAGCACTTAGCACCAGTATCAGTGGCCTCACAGCTGCCACCATGACCAAACAGACATCTGAGATGCAGAGGCCCCCGTCCGATGGCTCTGAGGGCTGGGAGCCAGGGGGTCGCCGCAGAAAGCAAGCAGAACAGTCCATAATGCTGCTTAATTTCTAAAGCTGAGAATTCAGTTGTCAGGTACATGCCCAGCTTCACCTGCGGCCCCACACACGCCTGGAGAGGTCTTAAAAAAAGAAAAAAAAAAAAAAAGAGGATAAAAAAATGCCTATTATTGGTCCCAAGGGGGACCAGCTCAGCAAGAGCAGAGAGAAGTTAATGAGTTTTTTTTTTCTTTGCCAGAACTAAATGTCCAAATAAAAGCTCCAATGGCGTTAAGGATCATTTCTACATGGGCTTCGTTGTCAGTGACCTCAAACAAATTATTTTACCCTATATATGATACAGTCTCCTCATCTGTGAATTAGCCTACCTGAGAGATGCTCCAGGCTTAACATCTGAGGGTAAAAATAGCTCAGGATGATACCTAGAAAGCATACAAAAGAGTCAAAAATTAAGGGTTTGGTCTATAGCTGATGGTCAAGGGGTGGTGGAAAGGGAGGTGGGCGGGGGGTGGGGGTGACTGGGTGACAGGCACTGAGAGAGGCACTTGATGGGATGAGCACTGGGTGTTATACTATATGTTGGCAAATTGAACTCCAATTAAAAATAAATAAATAAATGCTTTTAAATTAAAAAAAGTAAATCTTTCACCATCATAAAAAAAAATAGCATTGCTGTCTGTGAATTAGATTGTATTCAGAGGGGTGGTAGGAAGAACACAGAAACTGGGGGTTTGCTCTGCCAATAGCAAGCTGAGCAACCTTAAGCAGGTCCTTTGCTCTCTGTGAGCCTCACTTTCCTCCTCTGTAAAGGGAAGGGGTCTATTTTGTCCGTCACGTTCAAGGTAGATGTCAGGTCTTGAGAAAGGCAACTAAAAATACGATCTCTTTGTGATGCCAAGGGAGTTTCATCACCCCACACTTACAAGAACCCAAATGTTGACTGAGATCTTCTGTAAGCAAAAAGAAACACTGAAAAGCCTTGTCAGGCATTCTGTAGTCGGTTGGTAATGCAGATTGGAATGTGTCTATCTTGAGCAGACCCAGATGTTTATGCCATTTGGATGTGTGTTAAAATGTTAATGCTTCACTTAATGAGATGCATCCAGGCCCCTTTCTGGCAGTAGAGCCACAGTGAAGGGGGGTGGGGGGAGAACGGGACAGTGTAGCCTCACAGGGACAATGGCACCCTGCAGTCACCAGTTTATTGATGACACTGGTCATTAGCGTTCAGTCCTCTGTGTTAATTCATTAGGTCATCAACAAATATTTACTGTGTACCTTTCCTAAGCTAGGCACTGTGCGAAGATGTGGGGAACGCAGAGTGTGGTACCCTGGCCTTCCCCCAACGTGAAGTCTCGTTTGAAGAGACAGGTATCCAAGCAATTATAAAAACAAGGCTGAAATAATTAATTAATTAATTAATTAATTAATTAAATAAAAACAAGGCTGTTTCTGACAAGCGTCACGTGATTCTAGGCAATAAGTACCATTTATCCAGAGCATTCTAAATTTATCCAATTTTTTTTTTCAGCTGAATGAGGCATCAACTGTTGATGGAGTGCCCCAAGGTCTTTCCAGTGAACCTGGAATTTGGGCCTTTGAGGCAGATGGAATGGAGGCAGGTAAAGAGAGGAAGGACCCAGAGGAAGCTGACTTTAGGAAGGGAAATTAGCATAAACAGTGACACTGAGCCGGGAAATCCCAAAGCCACCAGAACAAAGCAGGTGAAATCCGACAGTGTTGCTCAATGCGGGAACCACCTCCAGGTCCCCACTCACTATTTCTGTGCCTCACAAAGAGGATCCCATCCAACTGATTATTATAAACAGCTCCCTGACACCAAGTGCTTGTTTCTTTAACCAGAATTAATCATTTCATTAACTTAAGTGGTTAGTTGCCAGACTACAGTCCAGAGATCTGTAGATCCAATCTTTCCAGTAACACCAGGCAAAAAAACAAACACCTCACTCTTGCTCACATCCAGTAAGAAGAGAACAGTGTGTGGCCCCACTGCGCTCTTAGTGTTAGGTGGACCTTTGGCCTTTAGCCAACCTGATAGCCATCAGGGCAGGAGCAAGAAAGGGGCCAAAAGGCCAAACCAAGGGGCTTCCCACTGGAAAACAGATTGACCTCTCTGGATGGAGCAGTATGTCATGGCTCTGCTGAGCATGGAAGAGATGCTGCTAACCATTGGCCATTGGTGATACCCTATCCCTACTGTGAACGTTCCTTGCAAACTACAAAGACCTTTAAAATGACATCAGCAGCCGCTGGGGCTGGAAATAAACTCAGGATTAATACCAGCCAGAAATGTAAACATTAGGATAAGCAAATATGTTCCCCCAAAGAGATAGCCTTCAGACCATACATCTAGCCATACCCTCCCTCACAACTGAGTTGAATTCATCTTATTTAATAAGTGCGAGCCTAAAACAATCCTCATTATTTTATATATTTTTCTGTAGTTGGAGTGCTTTAAATCATACAAAGCTTTTTACAAACAAATTACCTTCTTTGCCAAGTTTCTATTTCAATGACCTTCCATAACACGGCAGGTCTATTATTTTAAAGTTTGGTGTTTTTCCTTCACCTTACACATTCCACCCTTTGACAAGTTTCTCTCAATTGGCAGTTTCTATTTATATTTCAACATATTAGTATAACAAATTTAAATAAAGTCCTCCACTTGTATCATTAATTAGCATTTGGCAATGGGCCTGATTATATGCCCTTGGCAGCAAAATGATTTAAGTATCTAAAAGGTTATTTTTATCATTTATTAAGAATGCCTGTTAGCAAACTATTCCCGCCAACTTCTCAACGAGGATTCTGCAGATTCCAGTGCAGCTCTTGACATACCTCTCCAGGTTCTGCTGAGTAACTGACAGTCGGTGTGGTCAGTTTTTCTAACAAATGAGGAAAGCCTGTCTGAATAAAAGGAAGTTTAAGTGATAATAATAATAATAATAATAATAATAATAATAATTTAAGTTTAAATGATTTAAGATAATTTTGCTAATCTCTGCTGGAATTTGAGGAAACAAAATTTTCCCCTCATCTTTGACAGTTTAGCAAAATATGAACTGGGCTTTATTTAACCAGCAGAAGTCCTAATCTGTACTCTTCCAACTAAGAAGCTGAATATATCTCTTCAAACACCCTGACTGAATATGAACTGCACGAAGCCTGGAAAATTTTTGCTTTATAGCTATGAACTCTCATTCCTAGGTCTCCGGCTTACTGGGTATTTCCAGAAACTAGCCCAGAGCCTGGAATATGAGTGCTCAGTAAATATCTATTACATAGGGGTGCCTGGGTGGCTCAATCAGTTGAGCAACCAACTCTTGATTTCAGCTCAGGTCATGATCTTGGGACTCGAGCCCCGCATCCAGCTCCTCAGTCAGTGGGGAGTCTGCTTGAGATTCTTCTGTCTCCTTCTCCCTCTCCCCGTCTCCCTGCTCACACGCTCTCTCTAAATAAATAAATAAAATATTTTTTAATTTTTTTTTTTTGTAAATTTATTTTTTTTTGGTGTTTAATTTGCCAACATATAGAATAACACCCAGTGCTCATCCCATCAAGTGCCCCCCTCAGTGCCTGTCACCCAGTCACCCCCACCCCTTACCCACCTCCCCTTCCACCACCCCTAGTTCATTTCCCAGAGTTAGGAGTCTCTCATGTTCTGTCTCCCTTTCTGATATTTCCCACTCATTTTTTCTCCTTTCCCCTTTATTCCCTGCCACTATTTTTTATAGTCCCCAAATGAATGAGACCATATAATGTTTGTCCTTCTCCGATCGACTTATTTCACTCAGTAATAAAATCTTTTTTAAAAAATCTGTTATGTAATAAAGGGAAGAATATCAATTGCCTGTATGCCTCTAAAGAGAGAGAGTGACTTAAAAATTATGTGAGTTGGGGGCACCTGGGTGGTTCAGTCAGTTGAGCATCTGACTTTTGATTTCGGCTCAGCTCATGATCTTGGGTTGTGAGATGGAGTCCCTTGTTGGGCTCCATGCTGAGTATGGAACCTACTTGGGGTTCTCTCTCTCCATTCCTCTCCCTCTGCCCCACCCCACCCTCTCTCTCTCACTCTAAAAAAAATTAAATAAATAAGTAAAAAATGAGGCCAATTGCCATATGTTTTGTATTTGTTTGTGATTCTATTTAAATATGAGATACAACTGTAAGACCTGAACAGTATGGAGGAAAAATTTTTGGAGCAAGCAATGTAGTAAACTTTGGAAAATCAGCCACGGTGATAGCATATTTTCAAGATCTTCCAAAAATTAATATACATACTGTATAAAATGAATAAAAATATCCATTTGCTGTGGCCCTTCCAGGCACAGTGTTTTGTGGTTTTCTGACTTATCAGGAGAATTAGAAACAATGTTCCATGAAGACAATGCTTTGGTGACTAGAAGAAAGACCTGAGTGTTGCAAATAGGGAATTTGATCTACTGGAGACTCTCCTGGGCTTTGGGCTTATAAATATGGATTTATTGAGCAAAGAGATTTAAGACAGGAAGACTTCCTTCAGGGAACTTACAATCTGGTGGCTTTCAATAAGAGTCTTAGGAGGAAGAAAAGAAAAATAGGGACATGGAGAGAAAATCTGTGTTTCAAGAAAACCTTCAAGAAAGAAAGAGAAACTAGAAACATCCAAGAAATGCCAGAGGGGAAACTATGTAATAGAATCCATTTAACACCTGGAAGAGCCTGAAACTCCAGGAAAGAAAAAAAAATGTAATCCACCTCCACTTTCAGTCGTAAGTACACTGTCATTCAATTTTAGCAAAATGAAAAAGAAAATCCAAATATGGAAGGAAATGAAAATAGGCCTATGCCATATTGTGAATAAAATATTCATCAGTCAAACAAAAATTCATAATCAGAAGCTGGCTACTTTTCAAATATAGTTCAACAGTGAATGAGGTGAATTTTAGATTATGTGTGTGGAAGAGGCTTCAAATGATTCCCTCAATATCAACACTAGGTTTTGTAAACACAGACAAGACATTCTGCAGGCATATTGGGACCCCTCCATCTTGGGCAATGCCCACCTCATTAGTCACAGAGTCTCAGTTTTCTTACGTTTCTTTAGTGCTACTGAACAGTAAATGGTTGAAGAAAGGTAAAACCATCAGACTAATGGATGACGTGGGCAAGCCCTCCCTGTGAAAAAAGAGGAAAAGATGGAGAAAAGTCTTTATTCTACGTGCCAGATGCTGTATTAAGTATCTTATATGCGTTAGCTCTTTTAATCCTTACAACAACCCTGAAAATTAGTATTAATGGGAATATTATTTCTATTTTTGGAGATAAAAGACTTAAGAACCACAGGGATTTACAGTGCTCACAATGCTAGCCATTAGTGGAAATAAGATATGAACACAAGTCATTTGGGTTAAAAATATGGCTTCACCCAACTAGCCACGCGGCACCCTTAAAAGGGAAAAGTTCAATAAAACCACCACATGTACTCATTCTGAACTACAAATATGCCTTCAGTCTTGTATCCCCTTCGTTATGCCTGAGTGAGTGCTACCAGTGGCTACCACTCGGTTGCAACTATAACATGTGCTCTAGAAGTGATATTCATACATCCGCATCACGCCCTTTGGGAACACTTTTTAGGTAGCTCTCGTGTGAAGCAAATATTGTATTTGTCTTGTGGTATCAGTCACCTCCACCACCACCAATGCCACCACCAGTTGTATCTTACTATTCTCTACAGCCGCTAACACAGTGCCTTGCAAATAATTGGCAGTAGATGGTTGATGATTTGAACCAAAATATAGTAAAGATATTGTCCTGAATTATAGGATAAGGCAGCAGGGTCCGCATCATCTTTGATTCAAATAATTATTGAGCACCAGCTGAGTGCCAGATGACAGTCATATTTCCTACATTCATGGCATTTAGTTTTTCTACAACATCTTTTAAATAGTAAATGGGACCCCATCATTTATATTATCATTATGGTCCTCTATATCTGGAGACACAGTGGCATTTGATATTTTTAACTTTTGCCATTTAGAGCTACAGGTCAGTACTATGGATGAGTCCAGGAAGTATTTTCCATGTGACATCCCCCCACACACACATTGGGAAGGTAGAAATGTAGACATTTTAACCTAGAATCTTTTCAATTATGAAAATCCAATTCTTGAGTTACATGGGGGCATTGCAGGTTTAGAGGAAAGTGGGAAATCTGAAACCATATCAAGATGCTTTGTGATTTACCCCCTACCATGCTCAGATTTCCTCCCCACCTCCTGTGGGAATTCTGAGAACGCCAGTCCCTGCGTAATTCAATCCGCTGGTTTTCCATCCTTCTCCCTTCTTTCCCATGTGGCCACTGCAATGTGGCCATTCTGGTTGTTAAAATCTACAAATCCTTGGGGACGTAATTAAGGAGGCATGAGATGCTTTCATCACAGGGAAGTTCATCTGTTGCAGCTCTACTGCTGTTCATGCAGGTTAACTACTTGGTAGTCCTTTCATGTCCCAGAGTCAATCTGTGTTTAAAGGATGGAGGTGAGTGGGCAGGACAGGGCAGTTTATCTTCACTGCCTTCTCATTTATGATTGCATTGCTCTCTCACATAGCACTACCTCAGCTGATCAAAATCAGGGACCACATATCATCAGAGTCATTGGGATGAAAGGCAAAATACATTCTTTGTTCAATCTACATAAGAGTATTTAAAATAATCACGGCAATAAATCTGATGGAAATACGCGAACATAGAAATGGCTTATTCCAGAGCAGGAATGACTGTCTTCTTTTTCTGCTAGCTTCCCACAGCAGTCACAGACATCTTTGCAATATATGAATATTCTCAATTATCAGATCAGTCTGTAAAATTGTGTCAGTTCACACACTCTGCCTGCAGCCAACACATCTGTGCTTGATTTCAAGCAGGGAATGGCCAGTTTTCAGCAGGAGAAGTTCAGCTCCATTCTACTTCCTGACATAAGGCCATAACCCTTTGAAAGTCTTCGGCATGGAGATGTTATACTAAAATAGCGTTCATCCAAATTGTGCATTCTCTCTGTCCTTCCCAAAATTCAACACAATCGGAATTTATTAGGTGCCTATCATGTTCCTATAGGGTCAAAGTGAGAAGCTGGCAAAATGAAAACAAAAGAGGCAGAGCTGGGTAAGGCCTCGGGGAGCTGGACTAGAAAAGATGCAACCCTGAAAGAAATCCTAAAGATTTCTCAAAATACCAGAAACCAAACCCCTGAAATCAAACGAGAACAAAATAATGAAAGCAGAAATTTTTCCATCCCTTGAAAAGACATGAAAAGTCAATCAACATAAATGTGACAGCCCAGGACCCTTAACACAGAAAACCTGAAGCAAAAATCTGTGCCAGGAAGACAGATGGAATTCATCAGTCCTTTCAGTTTCCTGAAATACACAGAGCTCTGCAAACTACCCCTCTGAACTATGAGAGGAAAATCATTTAGCACAGTCATTAAATGCAAGAGCCATAACGTGTCTAACAACCACGTAGAGGTGACATAATTCTACTGAAAAATACCCAGGACATCTCAAACTTTGCTGGCACACTGAACAACAACAAAACACTGGACAGGGTTTCCACACAATGCTGAAAAGCTGCCTGTTTCACCCAAAGCTACCATGAAAACACCATCAGCCCCAACTTAGCACCATCTGATAAGCACGTGATCGGAAGTGACTTAGTGGAGAATGGTAATCCATGTGCCAAGAAAATAGACACAGGTCTCATTAAACGGTGGAGGTGGTGGGGGTACTGGGGGCAGAGGGGGAGATTTGGGTGGTTTCTCCATTTTGAGACCCAGATATGGCTTTTCTAGGGGTCTCCACATAGAGCATTTTTGCTGCAATAAAACATTGTCTCTGAACAAGCCATCCCAGCACACAGCAGCAGGAACTGACAAAGCCTGGAGTCCAGTGGAGGCCACCTCCTCACACTGTTATATTATCTGTGACCAGTGGCCAGTGTTGCTATGACAACTTTTCAAAGTAGCCTTATCGAGGACCAAAAAAAAAAAAAAAAAAAAAAACCCAAAACACACACACAAAAAACCAAACCTCCAAGTACAGATTATGCCTACTGGACATGAAAGAGCTGGTCAGTTCAGTGAAGGGTAAATGGTCAGGACAGCTCTTAAGCAATATTTAGAAGCCCTCCACCCCTCAATTTTAAAAAAAACTGTCCGATATCTTCACCTATAGTGTCATGAAAATATATAGAAGTTTCTTTGTAAACTTTAATACAATAATTACGGAGGACCCCACAAGGTTGCCCTTTCTGGTTCCTAGGACCGAAATGCCATTCTCTCTGTCCCAGTACAAGCATCTCACATTGCAGGAGATTTTTATAGCCCACTTAATATTCAAGCCCCATGAGGGGGGACCTTTGATGCACAGAACCAAGTGGAAAGGGGAGATGAGAAAGTCCCCTTCTCACAGTGACTCCACGGTCAAGGGCAGGCGACCAAAATAAGATAGATAATAAAGGACTTTGCTTCCTTTTCCAATTCTACCAAGAAAAAAATTACTTCCCTCAGTAATTATTTATTTTCCTGTTTGCACACGTGGTTCTCATGATAATTGCTAACTTTGTGAAATGTTAGAACACTGACACTTATGTAAAGCAAAGTGCCTTTTGACATTTATGAAGTGCTGATTCTCTATAAATATAGAAAAGTGGTAATCATCACAAGAACTACTCAATGGAATAGATCAATAGCGAAGACAAATACTCTTCTTTCATTGAAATTCAGAAGGCAAAAAATAGGCCATTTTTCATCTCTTGGATAAACTAGTGCATTCTGTGACTTGCCAAATAAGATTGAAGATCAGAGCTATGACACGGACACAGGGAAACTTTAGGAAGAAAAGAATCATAGGTCAACTTGGTCTATTTCCTCTCTTCGTATAGATCTATATATAGATATATGTGTGCAAACACCTCTGGAGACAGATAGTGGTGGCTATACTGTCATTCACCTTATGAGCTCTTATTAAAAAAAAAAAAAACACTGATTGTGGGCAGCTTGTAACACAACATAAGCAACGATATCTATCACAAAATTGCTGGAAAAGCAGATAAGCTTCGAAGAGTGATTTGGGGCATATTAAGTGTGAATTGTGCTTTCATTTTCCGGTGACATTTCTTTTTCCTCACAACCATAGAATAGTGCCGGGGAAGGCACAGTGTTCATTGACACCTCTGTGCAGAGCACACGTAGTCCAAGTCAGAAGCTACTCAAAGGACTGAAAGGGCGCATTTACGTTTATTGGCCAGTTCAAGTCTCATTAGGCTAGCCCACAGTTTGAGGGAGTCCAAATATCTATGAACCAGAAAGCAAGCACCAGCCAGCAGAGGCCATGCCCATCTCGTGAACTCACCCCGAATGCTGAGCTCGTTTTAGCATCTGATACATCTAGTGTGGCTCTCCAACACCTCCTTACACCACCTTTCATCATATTTTAATACTTCAAAGGATCAGGGATCTGATTGCTATCCATAAGGTTTCAATCCCACATGGGCGTTATAGGCCTCTGAAAATATGCCAAGAACCATCATTCATTTATTGAACAAATGGAGCACCTACCCTGCTGGTGTCTATCAGAGTGTGTGGCATCATTGTCAAAAGTGTAGACTCTGGACCTGGGCTGTCAGATTCAAATCTTGGCTCTGCCATTTGCTTGTTAGGGTGGCCTTAGACAAGTTAACACTTGACCGATCCGTGCCTCAATCTCCTCAACTGTAAAATGAGGATAATAGAAATGCCTACTTCCTACGAATTCTGTGAAGATAAAGGAGTCAATACATGTGAGGCATCTTGACAGTGCCTCGTATACACTGGTATCAGCTCTCTCGTCTTACCAAAAAGATGCTGAAGTCCAGGCATATGGCGAATTAGGAGCTCCTGGTTTCATGTTCCTTATGTGGTCTGGTCTGTATGATTTACTTCTCAACACCAAAGAAATAAACCAAGTAGGGCATTCTTCTATTTTTTTTTTCTACTTCGCCTAAGGTATCCAACTAAGTGTTTAATAAACTGTTAATTCTCTCAGTCTTCCCAAAGCTATTTACCATAACTAATCTCATAGTCCATTAGGACAAACTGAAAAAAATAATAATAATAATTTGCTTCAACTTCAAAAAGGCAATACTCTAACCTTTCAATTTATTATGATTATTGTTATTTGACATTTCTTGATCATTTACTCTATGCAAGACATTATGGAAGCACTTTCTAAATCTTAAACTTCTCTTAATTCTGACAATCCCATGAGGTAGGTGTGAGTTGCCCCAGTTTATAGGTGGGGAAAGTAAAGTTGATAAGGACCATGTGCCTCACCTAAACCCACACATGTAATAGAGTAACACTAGCTATCATAACAAACAAGCCCCCAAGTCCCAGTGGCTCACCAAAGTACAGCACTGTTGCTCATGTTGCTCATGCTGCCAGATGCAGCAGTGGCAGTAGAGGTGTACCTACTGCCACTCCCGGATAAGTGGGAGCTGCCACAAAGTCAACTTCAGAAAGACCCAGGCAACTTCTATCCCTTCAGTTCTCTTCCCGCCCATCCCCTCACCTTGGCGCTCCCCCTTCCCACCCCCTCGCCATCTGCATTCAGCTGGCTGAAGGGGAAAGGGAGTGGGGATCACACATGGAAAGTGCATACCTGGCGCATGCCTGCAAGTGGGAAGCCCTGCTCCTGCAGCTCACATGCTAGCAGTCAGAAGTCAGTCACATGGCCACAGCCAAACAGGGAAGGCTTAGAAACGTGGCCAACCTGTGTGCTTGTACTCACACTGCCAGGTCCGGAGCCAGACCCACGGGGCTTCAGAGCCCATACTCTTTGCCTCCTACAATAGTCATATCTGCATCACCTTTCAGATTTCCCTGCCTCGCTCTGCCAGCCAACTCACTTTTCAACAGACTGTAAGGCTAAGTCACTCAATCTAAACTTATACTTGTAAAAAAAATAAGTTTTTAAAAAGTTTTATATATATCTAGTTGTGTATAGCTATTTACCTGACATGGTTTATTTAATCTCATCAAGAAAACAGTGGAGGGGCGCCGGGGTGGCTCAGTCGGCCAAATGGCCAACTCTTGGTTTTAGCTCAGGTCGTGATCTCAAGGTCAGGAGATGGAGCACCCCACACCCCTGCTGCTCTCTTTCCCTCTCTAAATGAATAAATAAAACCTTAAAAAAAAAAAAAAGAAAAGAAAACAGTGAAGAACACTCTATGACTTCTATTTACATATCTTAATCTCTCACCAGTCTTTCCAGAAACAAGGACCATTTCTGACTAAAACGGTACAACTTCCACAGGGATTCCAAATTGTTGCCATCTCTTCAAAGTCCATGTCAAAATATTACTAGTAATTGTTAGTAAATTTAAACTTAGTAAATTTACTAAATTTAAATTTGTGACATATGAGATTCCCATTACGTGTAGGATGTCTGTTTAGTCATACTCACACCCATGTCATTGGATTGCTGTTTTTTAAATAAGGAAATAAAAAGACACATTGATGACCCACCTTATCAATAAGTAATAAACATTATGAGAGGACTTTAAGAACGATCTGAAGTCTGTTATGTTGATGCTACACTCAAAAAAAATTGAAAAAAACTGATGACAAACAGCAAAGATCATTATAGTCAATGCAAAGCTACACAATAATAAAACATTAGGGAAAGCTTCAGCATGTACAAAATAGCACCATAAAAGTCTTACAAACAGCCCATACATCATGTAAGAGCCTTGAATCTGATTGGTTAATTCTTCTATGTGAGCAGCACACTATTGAAAATCAATTCAAGAAACTTATCAATTCCTAAAAATAGAAGCTATTCCAATGTTCAACTATTGGAAAACTTCTATTAGCATCATTATTTCCATTCACCAAATACTTTCAGCTTTCTACCTTCCTAATGAAGGGTAGGAGTCATTTCTATACCATCCTTGAAGTTGGGCATGACTGTATGAGTTGCTTTAGTTTATGGAATGTGAGTAGAAATGACAATCATCATGTCCAGGCAAGAGATTGGAGAATGAGTACCTGATGTTGCTACAACCCCATTTTCCTGCTCTGGTGGAAATGGCCATAAATTCTGTGGTTTCTTCAATCAAAAGGTGGGCTCTTCCCTTCCTTTTGATGCTGAACTGGCTCTATGACTTCCTTTGACCAACAGAACGTGGTGAAAGTGACGATGTCACAAGGACGATGTCCTCAAAAAGCCTTAAACCTTTGCCTCTCATTCTTGCTTGGAACAATGCTGCCATGTATACAAGCCCAGGCTAGAATCCTTGAAGATTCAAATCTGGGCGGTTAAAGAGATCAGCCATCCCAGCTGCACCAGCAGTATCAGTGGACCCCACACGTGTGATTGAGGCCACCCGGCAGCAGCCAGTCCCCAGCCAACCACTAACTCACCAACTAACTGCAGCTGCATAAGTGATCCCAAGAAAGAAAAGCAGAGCTGCCCAGCTAAGCCCAACCCAAGGCACAAAATAGTGAGCAAACACATACTTGTTTTAAGCCACTGTGTTTCAGAGTTGTTATGTAGCAACACGTAAACCAAGGCACCACCATGGTCAACTGGAGAAGCAGATACTGAGCTTCCTTCAGCCTGGATCTCTGGATGAGGAGGACAGAGCAGAGGCCCTTAAAATGTGTAATAGGAGTAAGAGAAAAGACTGTCATTGAAGCCACTGTAATTTTGAAGTTGTCCTTTCCCATAGCATAACCTATCCTCAGAAATCAGTGGAACCTATCCTCAGAAATCAGTATCAACAAGTGAAATTCTGCTCTGCCAGAAAACTGAAATGTGAGGTCAGGGAGTGGACAGAGAGGAGACCATTATCAGAAGCTCCACGGATGACAATCTCTATCCATGATGACACAATATTTAGTGAAATAGCCACCCGTGAAAATTCAGAAGCAACAATGTGCCAGATGAATATGTAGCTTAAGGAAGAATGACGAGGACGAGGAACAAAGTCCCCCAGGGCCCACCCGGTGGGCACTTAGCACGAACAAGAGAGAGACCTCCCCTTTTTAGGACACTAAACTGTTGGTAGTTGATTGTTATCGAGCATGTCCTGACCAATACAACCTATGAGCCATTCTTAACTCTAAAGTCATGTCTGTCTGCACTGAAAGAGGAAAGACACCAAGTCATTGCTTTACTTTGACCTATAGAGAAATGTTCACCAACAAAGTGAACAAGAGCAATAATGAACTGGGACATACAGCATTTGGCTCTGGAAAGCCATGAATAGGAAATAGCAGCCAAACCTTCAAAACAACCTGACTTTCTTGACTTAAAGCATCTGGTAGCCTCAGAAATACAGGGCTGCAAATAAAGAGAAGCCCAGATATTGGGATTTTTCTTCCCTTTTTAATATTCTTATGCCCTGACTATGGAAAGTTCTTTGTCATAAGCAACAGCAATGGAGAAAACACAACTTAAAAAAAAAAAAAAAAAGGAATTCTGTCTTTTTTTTTTTTTTAATTTTTTATTTATTTATGATAGTCACAGAGAGAGAGAGAGAGAGGCAGAGACGCAGGCAGAGGGAGAAGCAGGCTCCATGCACTGGGAGCCCGACGTGGGATTCGATCCCGGGTCTCCAGGATCGCGCCCTGGGCCAAAGGCAGGCGCCAAACCACTGCGCCACCCAGGGATCCCGAATTCTGTCTTTTTATCAACATTTAAGACATTTACAGTTAGGGTGTTATGTAGAATGGAACTCAAAAGAGATGGCTTTGTTGTTGTTTTTTTTTATTATTATTTGAATTTAGAGGTAGTTTAGAGAAATGTGATTTTTTTTTTTTTTTTGTAAGACTATAGGACATAGAGGAGCAGGTAAAAATTTACAGTGATTCTTAGACCTACCCCAGATTTCCTGTGATATTTTTATAGACCTGACCTCCACTCAACCTTTTCTCCTTCTGGAACTGCAACCACCATACTTGAAGTGTGCAAAAGAGGACTTAGATATCAGCAGGTACTCCAGGTGGGGGAGTGAGATTTAAGTGCAATTGATATCAGGCATCAGATAAATCTCAACCAAGGGAATGAGTCTGTCCCTTCTCAAGCAGCAGGCTCAAACATGCCCAGATCTGGGATTGATAGATGTGTGCCGCTGTTTCATATACACCAAGGTGACCCCATTCACTCAGCCTGCCATAGCAATGATTCTTGAATAAATGTCCCCAACTGAGAAAGAAGTGCAAAAAGTGAATCTAACAAGCCAGACTCATCATGAGAATCAACATCCCTGAGCTCCAATGACTGAACCAAGCCAGGCCAACCGCAGGGAGCCCAGGACTTCATCAGTTCCACTTCATGAAGCAACAAATAGGAGTCCCCTCCCTCTCAAAAGCCCTGCTGATTCTCGGGGAAATGGGCATCCCAATATTAATACCAGCTGGGTATTAAAGAAAGAAAATATTAAAGAAAGAAAATATCAGTTATCCAAGAAGACTACCAGGACTGGCTACCGGTAGGGAAAGGGCCCTGGATAAAGCAAATAAACCCAAGGAAGGAAAAATTAATACTTCAGAAGAAGTAAGAACACAATGAGTCATGCTAAACTATTTGACCGCTTAATTGGGAAAGAGTTGAATGCAAGCTTAATGAAATTTGAGAAGTGACGTATTTATGATTCAAAGGCATGTTTTTTTCCCCCAACAAAATGGCACCAGCACAGAAAACATTCCCATGTAATGAGGATTAGAAAATATCTATTTTTTTAAATAGCATTTGCTGCAGGCTGAATCACTCTTCTCTCGTTAATAACATGGGTAGTTGAGAGATATGGGGCTTATTGATGCTGTATGGTTAGCAACTTGTGAGGTGTCTGATTCTGGTATTTATGTAGCCTTTAGAGATTTAATGCTTTAATAATTTTTTGGCACTTTGATTCTCTCCATATGTGAATTTAAATATAAATACACAGCCCAATCCCTGGCACCATCTTCATGTTCAAGAATATGGTAATAGCGGGCAAAGTGAAAAAAAAAGGAATTCCCCACCATTATTCCTATGGAAAGACTAAGGCTTGCTGTCAAAAGGCCCTTGAAACCCATAATAAAGGGATAAGTTTCCTTGAACAGATTTTTGTTTGTTTTTGTGTTTTCACGGATTATTTTTCCTTCCAACTTTATGGAGATATAATGGACATATAATATTGTGTCAGTTTAAGATATAGAACATAGTGACTTGATGTATGTATATGTTAAAAAAGGATCACCCCAACAGGGTTAATTAACACATCTATCACCTCAAAACAGATTTTAACCATGTTTACCCACACACAAAGAACTTTTTAAAAAATTTTTTTTATTGGAGTTCAATTTGCCAACATATAGCATAACACCCAGGCTCATCCCATCAAGTGCCCCCCTCAGTGCCCGTCACCCAGTCACCCCCATTCCCCATCCACCTCCCCTTCCACCATCCCTTGTTCGTTTCTGAGTTAGGAGTCTCTCATGTTTTGTCTCCCTTTTTGATATTTCCCACTCATTTTTTCTCCTTTCCCCTTTATTCCCTTTCACTATTTTTTATATTCCCCAAATGAATGAGACCATATAAAGTTCACACACAAAGAACTTGATGAAAATCAGTCAAAACCATTTCAAGTATCAGACCAAATAATGTGATGATCTTTTAATTTGTTAGTTTGGTATTATCTAGGCACTGATCGTGTGAATGATAAAATACCAAAGGGATTTTTTTCCTGCCTCAAATTTGGGCTCTGTGCTCTTCACATCTTGGTTGACACCAATTTCAACAATTTCAACCCAGGGTCCATCATGTTATCACTGACTAAAGAACAAACCCTACTATCAAAACCAATCTCTGCAGCCTCATGTCCCACATGTACTCTTACAGACCCCTCCTCATTCACCTGTGATCCTACCTCACTAGACCGTCACCTGATGCTTCCCAAACATGCCAGACTCTTTCACACCTCTCCTTGCTGCTTCTCATACCTTTAGTTCTCTTCCCACTCATCAATGTAGTGAAATTCTAATCCAGCCCAGTACCAGTAACTCAACACAATTTCCTTTAATGACATCTGGCAAAATGAACAGCACTCTCCTCTCCTTAAAGATGCTGTTCCTACAGCTACTCTAGCAACTACTCTAAAACAATATGCTCCTTAAAGACAGATCATTCTTTAGCCATCATCATATCCTGATCATCTGAGAGAGTACTGTATTAGTTATCTATTGCTTCAAAAAAAATTATCCCAAAACTTAATGACTAACTTAAAGAATCATTCATTATTCCAGTTTCTGTAAGTCACAAATTGGGCGTGGCTTAGCTGAATCTTTTAGCTCTGGATCTCTCATAGGCTAGTGTCAAGGTGCTGGCAGGGGCCATAGTCTCGTTTGACGGCCAACTGGGAGTGGACTTGCTTTCCAAGCTCACTCCACTGGTTGTTGGCAAGATTCAGTTCCACGTCAGCTGTTGACTGAAGGCCTTTGCCACCAAGGCCTCTCCATAGGGCAGCCCAGTTTCATCAGAGCCAAGAAATGAGAAGGGGAAAGAATTCCAGCAAAAGATGGAGGGCTAGCAAGACAGAGGTTAAAGGCTTTTGTCATGGTTGGAACATCCCAACACTTGTGCCATATTCTGTTTGTTAGAAGTGAGTCACCAGGTCCGGCCCACACTCAAGGGGAGGGTGTTACACAAGGGCATGAATACAACAGTTGAGATCATTGAAACCTTTGTCAGAAGCTACCTCTCATAAGTGTGTTACACCAGTAAGCGTTCAACAAAGCTTTATTTACAAAAGTAGAAAAGAAATGAATGCTTTCTTCAAATATCTTTACTTTTATGATCAATTCCATGAACTTTAAGTTTATATAATAATAAAAATTATGAAAAGTCCATGTTTGGAAACACATTGTCAAAATAAGTGTTTGCTTGCAAATAGTTGATTTTGAAGAAAAAAAAGTCTTGCCCATTCTAACAAAATCACCTCAACCATAAAATTTGGATCAAAGCTTGATAGATCTTCATGGTTATGACTTGCTTTCTGGAGGTTTAGAAGAAGAAAAAAATATAGATAGCTAAATAGGAAAGATACTAAAAACGTAGAGAAATATCAACAGCTGGTTAATTTAGATGAAGGATATAAGGCTGTTCATTGCTTAATTCTTTTCAACTTCTCTGTAGGCTTTTGACATTTTTCCAAATAAAAAGCTAAGGGAGGATTTTAAAGAACTGCTTCACGGAGCTCCCTCATTAGCCAGCAGTAGCATCTCAAAGGTCATTGAATGAGAAATTTTCATAAGGAATACAAGCTATTGTAACTAACAAACCCAACAACTCCGCGGCCTCAAGTGATTAAAGTATCTTTCTCAGTGTAGGGTAGCTCTCCTCAGTGACTCTGATCCACACAGTATGACACTGCATCTCTAACAAATTTCAGAAAGATAAAGTATGTGAGTGATTATAAAGACATTTTGATGAGTAGAACTGAAAATGGTACCCATCACTTCCCCCTCAGAGCCCATGGATCAGAAACCATTGAAATGGACCCAATTCAACTGTAATATAAGCAAGGCTGGACAATGTGGTCTTCTCTGTGCCCAGGGAAAGGAAGTAGGCAAGTGAACACCTAGCTAATCTCTGACAGAAGAATGCAATCACTCCAGTTGCTGCCTTTGTAGATAAAGAATGAAACCTTCCTGGGACACCCGGGTGGCTCAGTGGTTGAGCGTCTGCCTTTGGCTCAGGTTGTGATCCTAGGGTCTGAGATCGAGTCCCACATCGGGCTCCCTTCTCCCTTTGCCTGCGTATATCTCTGCCTCTCCTCTCTCTCTCTCTGTATATGTCTCTCATGAATTAAAAAATCTCAAAAAAAAAATGAAGAAGAATGAAACCTTCTTTAAATCAAGTTTACACTACAAGTTCCTGATAGGAACTAAAATACAGGTATACTCTCTCTCAGGTCAGCAGTGTGACAATGACTTCCCAGCCCTAGTTTCCTTAATAATCAAACTCATAGGGGATCCCTGGGTGGCTCAGTGGTTTAGCACCTGCCTTTGGCCCAGGGCGTGATCCTGGAGTCCTGAGATCAAGTCCCACATCGGGCTCCCTGCATGGAGCCTGCTTCTCCCTCTGCCTGTGTCTCTGCCTCTCTCTCTGTGTCTCTCATGAATAAATAAATAAAATCTTTTGAAAAATAAAATAAAATAATCAAACTTGTAGCTTGAATTAAGTTGTGTCATGTTCTCACAGTGCTGCATTCATCTAGTTACAATTAGGCTTAAACAGCTTCAGTGTCTTTAGTCAGGTATGTTGCCATTTTAGGGGGTTGAAGTCAGTCCAATGCAAATTTCTTCATTCAGGCCAGATGAAGCAGAGTTCCCTTAAGAGCCTAGCTTTGAAGCAAATCTTTTTTGCTTATATTGGCTAAAAATATTTAGCAAAGCCAAAATAGAACTCCATCTCTATTTATGAGAAAAGTGGCCACTATTTGCATTCTGAGTCCAAAATTTCTCTTATTTATACCAGAGGCTCCAGAAGACCAGGGAGAGGGGGTGGGGGTGGGGGGCATATGGAAGGCAGTCAGTAGAAGAATAATGAGACGACCCACCCAAATTTATACTGATCTGTTAGCTGATGGGTTGTCATTTCAGTCCAGATGCTTTTTTTGCTTTAGAGGAGGGGTGGAGATAGAGAGAGAATCTTAAACAGGATCCACACCCAGCCTGGAGCCCAATACAGGGCTCAACCTCACGACCTCAAGATCATGACCTGAGCGGGAATCAAAAATCAGAAACTCGACCGACTTAGCCACTCAAGTGCTCCTGAGTCCAGATGCTTTTAAGAGATTCAAAAAATTTAGAATTCTCATGTAAATGCTTGGGGAAAAAAAGTGTGAAAATATTATGTCTTTTTTATATGCTTGCAATAGAAATAGTTAATGCAAAAAAAAAAGTGTGTGTGTGTGTGTGATGTGTCCAATAGGAGAAACCCTGTCTGCTAATATTGAACAAATTGATATAAAGAAAGAAGAGCTTATAGATAACCACTCCACCTTATGGATGGTCTGCATTAGCCTTGCAAGGAAAAGGGAATCATGCCTCTGCGTCATGAATAATGTATGCAGCATATTGAGCAATGCAATTTCTCTTTAACTGTTAGCATCTCTTTCACCAATAGAAATATCACAGACAACAAAACTCGTAGAAAAAGCGATCAGACTTGTGGTTACAGCTGTGGACAGTGGAGGAAAGGGGAAATTGGAGGAAGGTGGACAGAAGGTACAAACTTCCAGTTAGAAGATAAATAAGTGCCAGGGATGCAGG
The DNA here is from genome assembly GCF_011100685.1 of Canis lupus familiaris. Classification (NCBI taxonomy): domain Eukaryota; kingdom Metazoa; phylum Chordata; class Mammalia; order Carnivora; family Canidae; genus Canis; species Canis lupus. The sequence continues at coordinate 4,564,356 of NC_049240.1, read as the reverse complement.
GAACAACATGATGACTAGAGCTAACGCTGCTGTAGGATATATAAGAGAATTGTTAAGAGAGTACATCCTGTGAGTTTTCAACCCAAGGAGAAAATTTTTTTTCTTTTATCCTTTTTCCTTTATTTTTTTATCATATCTATATGAGAAGATTGACGTTCACTGAAACTATGTGGCTACTCACTCCACTGTCCATGTAAATCAAACCATTATATTCTACATCTTAAACCTATATGTGATATATGTCAATGATTTCTCCATAAAACTGGAAAAAAAGAGAAATATCAGAGATAAAACTCCAGGACTTGGTAAGCACATAATTTGTTATATGTGGAGGAATTTGAATTCCCAAGGAATATCATGCAAGTATTAACTACGCTTGTACTAGGGATGCCTGGGTGGCTTAGCGGTTAGGGCAGCCAACTCTTGGTTTCAGCTCAAGTCAGGATCTCAGGGTCATGAGATCGAGCCCCGCCTCGGGTTCCATGCTCAGCACACAGTCTCCTTGAGGATTCTCTCCCTCCTTCTCCTTTTGCCCCTCCCCACTCTCTAAAATAAACAAATATATCTTTTAAAAAAGAAAGAGAAAGAAAGAAGAAAGAAAGAAAGAAAGAAAGAAAGAAAGAAAGAAAGAAAGCAAGCTGTGCCAAGATGGAAGAATTTAGCAGGAGGACAACCATAATGCCTGCAGCTATGTTACATCAGAGCATGAATTCCTCATGACCATCTTGGTGTAACTGGTCAAACACCAAAAGGTCTTTAATGATACAAAGACAATAATTTCTTCCATATTTTTCTGTGGAAAGCATGAACTGAGACTGTTGGTATAATTCAGTAATCCTTTAATTTGAAAATACATCTTTCGATTCTAATCAGACTAGAAGTATACTCCTCCTATTTATTTGCAGTTGTACGGAAAAGAAGGTACTTAATTAAACATACCTGACTCTGCAACATTAAAACCAGGGTTACTTGTACCCACCAAAGATACAGCCAGAAATTGTAGGGAAGTTTCCATGCCCTTAATAGTTAGTTCTCCCACGCTTCTGAAAAGTTATACTCCATCCTTATGTTTTCCAAATTCCATTTATTTAGAGTAGAGCTTTGTGAATCCATTAATCTCCTGAAATTGCATAATTTTTATATGAGTTTGTGACATTTTCCTGGAGAGAGTGTCTAGGGCTCTCATCGGATTCCCAAAAGGAACTCTAAGCACACTAAAACTAAGTCACTGGACACTTCTTTGGTTAATAAGCTCTTCAAATGCAAATTACCCTTGGAAGTAAGTGATGCCTTTTGCACAAACAGTTCCCAAAGGCTGGTCAGCATTTGGCATATGCATGCAGAAATGTTTACCAGTCTCAAGCCTCCCTCCTAGGTCTATTTCTGATGACTCCAGTTTGGGTGAATAAGGCACTCAGGTTTCATAGACCTATATGCCAGCAGATGCTACGTGATGCTCACTCTATAGTCTCTTTTCAGAAAATTGGCTAACCAGACACCCTGCTCACGGCTTAATTTTTCAGGTTTCTCACCAGCAAACTGCAAAGAGAAGTTGTGCCAAAGCACTGGGCTTTTCCTATAGTTCGCCCAGAACATTTCATACTGAATGAACAAATTAAAGAGAACATAGGGTTTTGTCAAGTTCCTCCGTGTGAAATTTGATATTTGACAATGAATATGCTTTAAGAAAAAAAAAATTTCCAGATCATGTTAAACAACCGTGGTCTTTTCATGTAGGTTGTGCAGTTGGCAATTTTACATGTAAACTGATAACATGAAAATGAATGTTATGATATTATTGAATTCCATCTTCTAAAAATAGATTCCATTTAAAAAGTATATGTTGGGGCGCCTGGGTGGCTCAGTCACTTAAGCACCCGACTCTTGGTTTTGGTTCAGGTCATGGTCTCAGGGCCACAAGATCCCCTTGTGAGGTCATCAGGCTCTGAGCTCAGCAGGGAATCTTCTGGAGATTGTCTCTTCCTTTCCATCTACCTCTACCCCTCGCCCTGTTGTGCACTCTTTCTCTCTAAAATAAATAAATAAATAAATCATGAAAATATACATACCTAAGTCAGCATGAAGTTGCCAAACTCTCTTGTATTAAGCTGAAGAAATACCTTTTATTATAGGATTATATATATCATAATTTAAAGGTATTAGTCTCTATTTTATGAAATTATTGTGCATAGAAACTACGTAGAAAAGATGGAAATAACAAACTTTCTTATTTTCCCTGCTTCATAAAATTCAAAAGCCTAGCATTGAATTATGCCATGTGAATATATTTATCGACTTGATCTTCTGAGGACTCAGAGGGCAGAGTGCTCTAGGAAAGAAAGGAGTAAGCAAAGGGAGAAAAGATACACCAAAGGAGGGATGTTTTGAAAGTCAGAACCCTGAGGGAGGGTTGGCATAGGTGTGGCACTCTGGGGGCGTTTGGGGAAGTCAAGGGCAGTGTGAATGATCTGTGGATCCGGCAATCCCGAGTGACCAAAGGGAAGGTGAAAGTCCCCCAAGACAAATTCTCTTTTGTCATGTCATCAATGATGTGCCCTGGCCGTCAGGGTGTATTTGTGGTAATCACTGCCTCACAAAGCTAAAAACCAGTGCCTTCGTTGCAAAGACATCTCGAAGGTGTTATATTTTATAGAAGTCTAAACGTTGTATTCAGAAAAGACCATTTGATCTGTTTATAAAGACGTCTACACATTTTTTTAAATTTTACTTTTGTAGCTCCATTGCTCTGGGGATATTTTAATATCTATAGAGAAACAGAGATGTTGCTTAAGTACAGTCAAATCTAATAGAAACCAAAGAGCTCACCTGCACAGTTTACTTGGGCCCAGAGACATGGCCATGTTGCATGGAAAGTCCTCGTAGTCCTCATACCATCCCTGCCATTCTGAAGATTGTCTCAACCATTGCTTCACTCCTTCAGCAAATAGTTATTTAGAATGAGTTGGATCTTTCCATACCATACAACTCAACTGACTCGTTGACCAGCTAAACAAGGGTATTGGATGTTTAAATACCAAAGGCCACATTTATATTAAGAGGAAAATATGTTTTTACATTTCCAAACAGCCTGGCAGAGGCCTGGATTTGGGGTGGTTGTGGGGGGTTTTGTTTTGTTTTGTTTTGTTTTTTAAAAATTGTGATCATCAGGGCAGCCCCGGTGGCCCAGCGGTTTGGCGCCGCCTGCAGCCTGGGGTGTGATCCTGGAGACCCGAGATCCCTGCATGGAGCCTGCTTCTCCCTCTGTCTGTGTCTCTGCCTCTCTGTGTGTGTGTGTCTATGAATAAATAAATAAAATTAAAAAAAAAAAAAGAATTGTGATCATCAGTCTGGGAAGTGACCGGTCACCTAGTTGCCCGCTATTGAAATCTCTCTGGGACACCCATTGCCTATGGTTTACAACAAAGAAAGGCTCATTCTGCCACTATATAAAAGGATCTTCTAATAAAAAAAGCATCTTACCTGTTCTCAAAGGAATATTGGAACAATGAATTAGATAATACTCTCAAAAAGTACATTTAAACAGTGCTATAGAAATAGAAGGTGCTAGCCTATTGTCACTTTTTTATAGGCAATGTTCCTTGTTTGTCTTGGAAAAGCTACCTTTTCATCAGAAAAAGTCAAAAAGCAAATATACTTAAAATGGCCATTTTATGGACTCAAAAATATTATTTGGGGCTAGATGGACATTTCCCTTCTCCCTTCCTGCCCTCCAATTCCAAGCAACCCTGTGGGACCAGAGATCTCTGTAGTCAAGATTCGGAGAAGAATTGAGATAGGCAATGGCAATAGGTAAGCAGAAAACAGCCAAGAACAAAACTACAGAAACTTATCAGCAGAGGACACGGTTGATGGTATGTAATTCAAACTCGTGCTACCCTAGGGAGAGACTCAAACTCAGAAAAGTCAAAGCAACATTGTGACCATTTCCCAGCTGGTTGGGAACAGAGTGGTGGTAGATCTCCACACATCATCAAAGGGCCAGAAGGTGAAAAGGCAGTCTCCTGCCTGTTCCAGCATTACCGTGGTCCCAGAGCCTGACTCAGGTTCAAGTTCACGAAGAGGGCACCCAAGCCCTGGTTTTCTACCATATGGGGGCTAGGAGTTAGGAGGGATCGTCAAGTGCGGTGACCTGGGCTCCCTCCTAAGCCCACCCTACTCTCTCTAGCCGGGTAACCTTAGGCAAACTCTCTCTCCAAGCTTAATTTCCCTCAGCTGTAAAAGTGGATATCATCAGTACATACTCACCATAGGGTTGTGGAGAGGATTAAATGAGACTACATAGACAGTGTTTAGCACAGCGTCTAATGATAATTGTTGCTTTTAATGTCTCTAGATAGCAAAATTAAATGAGGATTAAATGAGAAAATGCATATAAAGTGCTCAGCAGGGTGCCTGACACCATAATAAGTGCTCAACAAATACTGGGAGGTATTATTACTGCATACTCCCACACAAGCGTTCATTTTACAAGTGTTCCTTGAGCCCCTCCGAAGTGCCAGGAACATTGCTATGTCCTGGGGATTGCACTCCTCGAGCTCAACTTGCTTACAGTCAAATGGAAGAGGAAGACATGTGTTCAGTAAATGCTCTGCACCAGGGGTGGGCGAACTAAGCCCACCGGCCAAATCCATGCCTGTTTGCCGCATGGTCCATGAGCTGGGAACAACTTTCACATTTATAAGTGTTTGGAAAAAAAAAAATCAAAGAAAAATATTTCATAATATATGATGAATATATGAAGTCCAAATTTCAATGTCCATAATCAAATTTTATAGGAGCACAGCCACACTCATTCATTTAGATATTGTCTATGACGACTTATACCCTGTAACAGCCAAGTTGAATAGTTGCAACAGAGACCATATGGCTGGCAAAACCTAAAATATTCCCTATTTGGCTCTATACAGAAAAACTTGCCAACTCCTGCCCTATAACCTGGTGAATAATACAACATACATGTACACTGAACGGTGCTATAGAAGCGTGTGGCACGGGATGGGGGCCCCTCACTCTGGGAATTTGTGGAAGCTTCACCAAGGAGCTAAGTCTTTAAAAAAATGACTATAGAACCTCCAGGTGAAAAAGGGGACCACATGTATAAAGCTCAAAATCATGGCCAGCAAGGAAAGTTCTAGGAAAATAGTGAGACACGAGATGCTTCTTTAAGCCAATCCTGACCTCACTGTCCTAGCAACATCCACAAATGCCATCACTGTATGTTCCTAGGCAGGAACACACTAGATTTTCAGCTGTCTAGTAATCTCCGGAACACTGTCCTAGATGCCAGAATAATTCTCTCCTCTCAGAAACATCACACAGAGCTTTTGATCCCTCCCCCAGAGGATTTCAACATTCTGATGGAAATGAGATTTAATGGCCTCATTAAGAACATGCTCCTTCCTTGTGTCCATGTCTGGTCTCATTAGCATATGTCACAGGACTAATCTGGAACTGTGAGTGGCTCTTACAGCAGATGTGAAAACCACACTTGGCTGTGAAGTTTTAAACTGAGATGTGCTCCGTGGAGAAAAAGGAGGAAAAAAAAGAAAATACACAGAGAAGGGCAGGACTTCGCAGGTGGCACCAAACTAATAGCCAGTCACATGGGAAGAGCAGGCAAGAGGATGTGAAGGCCTCTGATTCTGGGGCCAGAAAATGAGCAGCACTGACAACCAGAGACATTCCCGACACTTGAGAACGTGGAGAAACGATGGCAGATGGGTGAGTGACTTCAGTCACCGAGGGCTGTGACGTGGCACTGGCTTCACTCAGTGAAGTCATTCGAAGGCTCTGCCCTTGTCCACTCAGAGGCTGCCAGACGCTTGAAGTCACATAACAGAAACTAAGAAAGATCAAACTCCAAATGGGAAATGCATACGAAGGACAAAATGAAAAACAAAAACAACCAATAAACAAAAAGCCCAAGCATCAGGTTCCCTTGTCCTCTCTGACTTGGAAGTGTCGGTTCATGGGTGGTTGACAGCCCAGAGTAGCGCCATTCCCCAGTCCTTCCCACTCCCAGACAATGCACATGAGCCCCCCATCTCCAGCTCTTCCAGGCACCCCCCAGGGCAGCCGTAAGCGTTATCCCATTCTTGCACCCATCTCACAGCATGTTGACTGAGCGCCTCTGTGGGGCGAGCACACGAGTGCTGGTGATCTAGTTCTTATTTCTATAGGAAATAAGGCAGGAGCCATCCCTGCTTGCATGGGGCCTTCTGCAGAGCAGGGACGATAGAAGTGATGGTCAAGGAACTGAATGTTCTAGAATGAGACCATTAAAAGACCTTCTAGAGCGAAGCTGGGGAGTGGTTTACGGTGAGGCAAGAAGAAAGAGGGAGGATAGACAACTCTCCTCTGTGGACAGTCCCCCAAGGATGGCTAAGTAGCATGATCGGTGTCCATCATTGGGAGAGTCAATTAAACAAATCTGGCCTTGGTTTATAGGCACAAGGGCAGGGGGGCTACGTCAAGGAGACAAGTCCAAGTCACATGCAACCACAGTACTCAAGCATCTCCACCTGCTCCTGACTTGCCCCCTTCAAGTCAGGCTCTCGTCTCACAGGTGCTTTCACAGGTGTCTCCATGGTTCCCTGCAAATAGACTTCCGTGGGCGTCCCTACCGGGTCAGCAGAGATGCCCAGGCGCATTTGCGCACCAGCAGGGACCACTGCTTGTGCTCCTTCCCAGGAAGCTACAGGGGAAATACATTGAAAACCGGTCTGTCTGGCCCCTGGTTCATTAGCTATTGTTGGACATGTCTACACCACGCATGTACAAACCAGTATCCCAGCCACGGGCATACCAATATCACTTACTGAGTGACCCTGGATGCAGAGAAATTGTGCAGCATGGATTCCTGGGATGAAGATCGAATCTGCACTGCGTACTTATTCCCCTAAACAATATTCCCATGTAAATCAAGCTCTAGCATTTTGTAGAAATGCTTTCAGCTACAAAACCCCTCACTGTTACGTTCTTCACCCACAAACTGTGTATTTTCTTAAATACAGAGACAAAAGGGGAATCCCTGGGTGGCTCAGCGGTTAAGCGCCTGCCTCTGGCCCAGGGCGTTGATCCTGGAGACCCGGGATCGAGTCCCACGTCGGGCTCCCTGAATGGAGCCTGCTTCTCCCTCTGCCTCTCTCTATCTCTCATGAATAAATAAATAAAATCTTTAAAAAAAATACAGAGACAAAGCACAACATTCAACTAAACAGGGGAATGTTCTTAATGCAACAAGCATTCTCTACGCTGCCAAACTCCAATGAAGTCAGGGAGGAAATATGCTTCCTTTGCCCTCAAGGGAAAGAATGGGCATGAGTTTGAGAAAAACTGAGGGACCCACTTATACCCTCTCTCACAATAGCAATCGAATAAACTACGGACTCTGTAAAGAATGACTACCTATAAATCTCTTCCCACCGAAATGAGTAATATTGTTATTTTAGTATTTATATGTAGGCCCAAAGCAGACACAGCCTTATACAATAAATAAGATTGTGCCGAACAAACAGTAAGGCCCCTGCCCTAAGGATCTTTACAATCAAACGTATAAATAAAACAAGAAGGAAAGCTGCAGAAGCTGGAAATGGGAATGGAAGGTGGAATGCTTCAGTCAGTTTGTGAGCTGCCTCTGGTTTCGAGAATGTTATAGAAAGAAGAACAAGTAAAAAAAGAGAAAGGAGACAGTGACCAGTTGGAAAGTGAAGCGCTGTCTCTCTCCCCCTGGGCTCCATCCCTTGGGCTGTTGTCCAACAGAAACTCCTTCTTGAGGAGACCCAGAGCAAAGAGACTGGAGCAAAGGAGGTGTGCCTCAGGTGGGGGTTGAAGGCATGGTCTCAGAGATAAGACTGGGTGGCAATCCTGGCTCTCGAAGGGGGTGCAATTTGGATCAAGGTCCTTAATCACCTCCATAAGCCTCAGTTTCCTTATCTGTTCAATAGGGTAGCAATAGTATAGTTTAGTACTTAGATTCATAGGGGTTCAGGAAGATTAAGTGAAATAATAAAGTGCAGTACCCAACATACAAAAAAAACTCTAACTAAATTTTATCTATGTGATTTTTTTTTTTTACATAGATCCATTTGTCTTCATCTTGAAGGAAAAAGAATGTGGTTGAATGGTGTGGTAACAGGAGTACCGGCTGGCATCTCAAAGGCCTCGGTTTGGGTGTCAGGACTAGGCAAGTCATCTACCCACCCTAGAGCCAATTTCCTGTAGAAGACTAAAATGTTGGACTAAACTATCCTAAAGCTCCCTCATAGCCCTAAAATAATTCCGTAACTCTGAGATTAAAACCAGTAAGTTCCTATATCACATTTCTTGCCAAAATGCCAGGCACCATATGGGCTCTCTTGCTCTCTCTAATCTGGATGCAGTGTTGCCGCAAATTAGATCATGTCTCCTAAGACATAACTGATGAATTTAGACTAGAGTGTGGGTGTTTGTCCTGTTTCTCTGACAAGAACTACATGGGGTCAACCCCTTTCTTCTTATACTTCAACATCAGTCACAGGAAGACCAGGCTCTCTTTGTTCTGAAAGCCAACTCACTTTGGTGCTGCTCCAGGGAAGAGGTGGCAACCATTATCTTCCTCCTCTGGGGAAAAAAAAAAAATACCCCACGGCCCGGAATTATGAAAATACATCCAGTGTACTTTGTGCCATTTTCCCAAATTTGATACCTCTGACATACAAAATACAATGCTTACTCTGAACACCAAAATGAGGTTGGAACTGCATGAGTAATTACAGTAAAAGGAATCACGGAAACGTATCTTTTCCAGGAAAATATCTAACGACAGGTGCTTTCTGAAGCTGGGGGTCGTGCTTCTGAGTGGCATACATGCAATTTCAGGATATCTCTTCACTCGTATTTCTCATAACCATCAACGCAATACTCTGGCTCTTTTTGATAAGAGTTAGATATCGTTTCATTTCCTTACTGTTTCACAAGCATTTCGAAATCCCGTAACACAAGGTGATATGAAACGGATGTGTGAGATTTATCTAAAATCCAATTGTGTTTAGCAATAATGCTGGTTATAGAAATCCCCCTTGTATAAGATCCTATGTGATATATTTATATAGCAATATACGGTTGCCCCAATCCATGATGTGAGTGATTACCTAAGCTGGGGGCATGAATGTTGCCCTCCTCTCCCTTTCCTCTGGCTACTCGAGTCCCTTTTGAACAAGGCTCATTTCTATGTAATTCACATCCCTTTGTTGAAAGTGCTGCTTCTCTCACATATAAATTAAATTAAATTCCCTAACAGCTAAAGACAGTACACAAACCAAGAGAAAACCAGCTCTGCGTGTCTCCACTGCGCTTGTAATAATAAATGTTGATTTTTGTTCAGTTTCAGTTACTGAAGAGCAGTTCCAATTTTTGAGAAAATAAAAAAATAGTCCTATTGTACCGTATTGGCTCATAGTGACAAGCTAATCGGACAGTAGGATTTTAAGTAAAATAAAATGGGTGTAAGTCAGAAGATCTGGGTTTTCATCCCAGCCCCACCACCTATTATGTGTGTCAGAGGCCCCGTTGGCTCATCGGTAAAATGAGAAATGGGATGCTCCCCTCATAGGACCATTATGAGGATTAAATAAAGTAATTTAGATCAATGAGAGAACACTATGCAAATATTAGCTGTGATTCTATAATTTAATCAATGCCACCTCAAATCCTTTGTGGATAGAAGTGGAATGATTAAACGGAGATGATAGGTGGAAAGATAGATGGGAAGACAGATAGATAGAGACCAAACTTAATAATAATTCCCAATACATGTATGATATTTTATCACCACAAACTCAACTTTAAAACTCCTGGAGTCTCTGCATACAGCTGTGCAATGTGTGGCCTGTCCCAGGGCACCCTTCTGGCTGAGGGGATCCAGCCCACACTTGGCTCACAAGGGACGCATCCTGGCACAGGACTGCGTTTCCCTGGAGGTATAGACGCTTTTTTCTAATTTTCACAAAACTCTCCTATGGACCAGCAGTGAACCTGACCAGAATTATTGTATGAAATCCTCAGACAATTCTGAGAGATGGTATTGCAGCACTCTTACAAATTAGAAAACTGAGACTCAAAGAACTGAAATGAACTGCCCAATGGCCCAAAGGACTGAAGCAAAAATCAAGGTCTTCCCATCCCTTAGCCAGTGCGATGTCTAGCACACAGTGGAAACCTAAGAGCAAAGGCAGGCCGACGTAAGCGAGGAGTGGATGGATGGAAAGCTGGACAAGACATGACAAAGATTCAGTCGCAGACGTTAACACTCCCTGCTCATGTCCATCAACAGATCCTTAATCCACAAATAGAGAGAAATCATGTCAAGAAACCTAATACAACACAACACAAATCTAAAAGAGACAGACAACAACCTCCACCCCGTACAAAACAGTAATACGGTTCTATCCAGCAAAATGCTTGTAATACAATTAGAGGAAAATGTTCATAAGGATCATGATGGAAATACAATACGATGTGTTTTCTAATTTGGGGCTATAAACTGATGGGAGATTGAGATCAACGCTCCCAGGTTGGGGTGGGATGGGGCCTCAGACCTGGTGGGATCAGAGTTTGGGTGGGTGACCTCAAGGTATGTGCTTTAGAACCCTTTGTAGCAAAGCTGTCGGGGGATACTTGCTGACACGGGTGACCAAGGGTTGGGCAAGCAGCTACACCTTCTGCATCCTGCAGGCGAAGAAGAGCAGAAAAGACCCAAGGGATGCACAGAGCAGATAAAAGTTGCACAGAGCAAATCAAAGCCTGTAAACTGGAGAAGAGGATATCAAGGAGCCATGGATGGCGGCAAGTGATCAAGGATCCAGGAGGGATGAGAACAAGGAATGGCATGGGAGGAAGAGGGAAGTCTGAATAAGCGACAAAAAAAAAAAAAAAAAAAAAGGTGAGCCCTCGAACTAGCTTCATTTCAATGACCAAAGTCAGAGGGGACAAAGGACCTAAGCCCTGGAGCCCTGGAAAGCCAAAGAGTGAATAAATAAAATATTGATATGGCTCAATCTTCAGGCTGATGCCAATGAAAGAGTCCCACCGTCTTGGGGGGATGGGGTCTTCCAAAGCTAAGGTGAATGGACTTGGGAAGTAGAAAAGTTACAGGAACATAATAAACACAAGGGAAAATCTAGCACACAGCAGAGTAGCATTCGTTCACTCATCTATTCATTCAACAAAGTTCACCGAGTGCCTGTTAGTAACACGCAGTAATAGTAGTAAGAGCAGCAGCTACCACATAGCACTTCTCCCGGGCCGCACGTTGTTCCAGGGACTTTTAAATATGTACCCCTTGCTCCTTGATGAGGTAGGTACTCTGATTATCATAAAGAAGGACACTGAGGCACAGAAGGGCTCAACAGTCTGCCTGAGGTCCCTTGGCTAGTGAGTGGTGTGAGCAGGATTGAAAGCCGGGCTCTCTGGATCCAGAGCTCACGCCTGCATCCGCAGCCAGATAACCTGCTATGTTCTGGGGCGCCGCCTGCTTTCCCAGCTGAAGCAAGACCTGCCTCCTGCCATTAAAGGAATTGATGGTCCAGCAGAAGTTCCAAAAGAGCAGTAAACAGGAATATGGAGGAGAAGGTCCTATGTGAGGCTTCAGTCAATCACAGTTCTTCCCAGGTAGGCCCAGATGGTCTTGCCCTCAACTGGGTCACCAACTGGAGAGCTGGCCGACGGTGGGAGCCCAACAGCAGTATCCAGCAGAGGGAGGAGAGAAAATCAGACCTCCCACATGCTCCCCTACCCTCCTCACAACAGATTGGAATTATGCACATGTAGTTGGAGCACTTAGCAGGTATCTGGAACTTATCTCTGGTTTCCCTGAAATCCTTTATCGAAAACGGAAGTCTAGGACATCCTACGGGTTGCCACTACAGGACTCTAAGGCCCTGCCAGGACACTGTTGACATTTCATTTAAGATGATCTCTGCGAAAGTTAAATGGCCTTTGGGAAGCAACTCTGCATTAGTGTCCAGGTTAAAAAGTGCTTATGAGCTGAACACACTGTAGAAGAGGGACACGTGCACATTCCCGAAAGTGTGCAGGAAACGCAGAGGCACCCGAGCTTCCTTGCTTCAGAACCCGCATGGCTGTCTCACTGCCAGGCTCTGTGCCCTCTGGCTTCGGCTCCTTCAGAGGACCTGAGAAGAAGTAGCTCTTCACCCTGTGTGTGTGTGTGTGTGTGCACGTGCGCGTGAGGCCCACCAACGTCATTAAGGACTGTTCCCTGCAGTTCTTAAGTTCTCTTTAAATAAATGAACTATTGGGGCACCCAGGTGGCTCAATGGTTGAGGGTCTGCCTTCGGCCCAGGGCGTGACCCCGGGGTCCTGGGATCAAGTCCCACATTGGGCTCCCTGCATGAGCCTGCTTCTCCCTCTACCTGTGTCTTTCATGATTAAATAAATAAAAATTTTAAAAAATATAAATAAATAAATAAATAAATAAATAAATAAATAAATAAACTATTCCAGTTATTTACTGCTCCCTAATAAAGCACCCTAAAGGGATGCCTGGGTGGCTCAGCGGTTGAGCGTCTGCCTTTGGCCCAAGGCATAATCCTGAAGTCCTGGGATCGAGTCCCGCATCGGGTCCCTGTGTGGAGCCTGCTTCTCCCTCTGCCTGTGTCTCTGCCTCTCTCTCTCTCAGTGTTTCTCATGAATAAATAAATAAAATCTTTAAAAAAAAAAAAAAAGCACCCTACAACTCAGAGGTGTAAAGCAACAAAACAAATCCTCCTTTTGCCCCTAAATCTACAATGGGGGCAGAGCTCAGCAAGGGACCCTAACTGGGTTCTTTACTCCACCCGTGCGCTCTCCAGAGGGACACCTCAAGGTGGCCTGACTTTCTCTGGGTCAGCTCAAGGCTGCCAAGGCCTGTGTCCCAAGAAAGGGAGCCAGGAAAAGGCTGTATTGTCTTTCATGGCCTCACCCCCAGAAGTTGTGCAGCCTTACGTCTACTATATCCTGTTTTGGGTTTGTTGGGTTTTTTTTTTCCAAAAGAGTTTCTTTTTTTTTTTTAATTTTTTATTTAAATTCAATTTGCTAACATATAGTGTAACACCCAGTGCTCATCCCATCAAGTGCCCTCCTAGTGCCTGTGGCCCAGTCACCCCAGTGCCCCGCAATCCTCCCTTCTGCAACCCTTCACCTGCCATATCCTGTTGATCAAGGTGGTTGGGGGGGGAGGGGACGGGGAGATAGACTCCGCCTCTTGTAGGGAAAGTAATGGAAAAGATGGTACCTGTGATTTTTGCTGCAGTCTACCGTCCGAACCCACGGGAAGAATTTGTTTCAGATCCTATACCAGGGATTAATGTGATGCTACCCAAGAAAATGTGGGCTGAGCTTATGAAGCTGTGGATCTTGTTTCTCTTTTATCCATTGGCTTCCAGAAAACTCAGAGACAAATATGTTGCCTTCCTGTAGCCAGGCCCCTTGGCAAACTTCATACATAATAACTTCCCTTGTCTTCATTTTTACTTTCCTACCATTATTTTCCTTTGGCTCCAATTTTCCTCACTTTTAAAGCACCCTGTTGTCGTGTGCGTATTTTGCTAGGCTGCCTTAAACAGAGTGAGATATGAATTTTAAAATATTCTAAGAAACCAGAGAATCTATGCAATAGGAAATAAATCTAGTTAAAAAAAAAAAAGATACCAAAAGAGTATAAACCTCACTAGTAAACAAAGAAGTGCACATTAAAACAAGGCACTTAAAATTTAGTGTGGATCTGAGGCTCAGTGCACAGTCTCTCACTAATGTTATGAATTATTAAATTGATTTTCTTTCCTGTAGTTAGGGGTTAGGGTATCAATAGTGCTATCTGGACCTGGGAGAAATGTGAGCTGGGACAACTGTTTTCACAAAATAATTTGGTGATATTTAGTAAATGCTGTAAACATTGAAAAAGAGCTTTTCTCTAAGAATAAAGAAATAATCCAAGTTCTGGGAAATGTGTGTTACACAAAAGGACAAATGCATTTCCTGTGTGCATTAAGGCATCATCTCGGCTTTCTTTTTTTTCTTTTTCTTTTTCTTTTTCTTTTTCTTTTTCTTTTTCTTTTTCTTTCTTTTTTTTTTTTTTTTTTTTTTTTTTTTTTTACTGTGGTAAAGTACACATACACAAGACTCACCGTTTTAGCCATTTGTAAGTGTACACATCAGTAGCATCGAGTACATTCACATCATTAGGCAATCACTCCATCTCCAAGACTTTTTCATCATTCTCAACATTAACTCTGTACCCATTAAACAGTGACTCCCCACTATCTCCTCCCCCCAGCCCCCGGTAACAACCATTCTACCTTCCGTCTCTATAAATTCGGCTATTCTAGGTACTTCATGTAAGTGGAATTGCACAATGTGTGTCCTTTTGTGTCTGGTTTGCTGCACTTAGCACAATGTTTCAAGGTTCATCTGCATGGGAGCATGCATCAGAGCTTCATTCCCTTTTAATGCTGAGTAATAATCCATGATATGTAGAGACCACATTTCATTCACCCATTTATTCATTGATGGGAATGTTGGTTGTTTCCACCCTTTAACTATTGTGACTAATACTACTCTTGTTAGAGATGGAATTGGCTTTGACTTATTTTATATCAATGAAAAATTAGAAGTAATCATCATGTACAACAAATAAGGGAATTGCTAACTAAATCATGGTACATATTCTTGATATCCATCTCCTTTTAAAATGAGGACTCTGGAGACCTCGCAGGCTGCTTCCAGCCTGCCCTCCTAGGCCCCTGGTTCTCCACACCCCATACCTGCCTCCATCACAGAACCTGTCCTGCCATGTAATAGCTCCGTTGAGTGTTTCCCCTACTAGGTCCCTGTCAAGACAGAGATTTTCTCTTCCATCTCTGGTCTCGGTTCCTCAATAGCTGGCACAAAATACAAGCTTGAGTAGTGTTGATTAGACAAAAGATAAATTAGCTAGAAATGGGAGGTCAGAAATCACCTCACAGTAAATATGATTCAGACGCTTACCAGCTGATTGTGAAAGCCTTCCCAAGGACATGAACCTAGACCCTAATTTGGGGAATACAAAATGAAAATCTTAGAAATGATAGGAAAATCTTATGAGTGTGAATATACCTAACATTTGAAGCCACTGAGGTGGATTGTTTTGTTTTAGGATTTAATATACAGAGAAAGAGTGAGATTCTTGAAAGACCCGGAGTCTTTTAGGAGAGCCAGGCGACTCTTTCCCACACAGAAGCATTCGCATCTACACATTACCCTTTCCTGTCTATTCCAATGAACGTGCACACAAATATACACACCTGTATTCTAAGATAATAAATGTGTCCAATATTCTATAATGCCAGAGCTAGTAGAGATTTAATAGCCATAACATATCTAACCCACTCTTAAGTCTTAAGGAAACAAATTGACTTTTAGTAGCATATATCAGTAAATCCCAAGTCTTATTCAATCCAGATCCTCCATTTTTTCATTTAATAGCACATCCTCTTGACAACTGAATCAGACCTTTATTTAATGTCACTTCCTCCAAGAAGGCTTCCCTGATCCACCCCTCCCCTGAGCACACCCATCATTCTCCTTCCATGGAGACTCTTCCTGTCATTGATTATCACTTGAGTTGCCATGTGTTTAATCTTTCTTTTGTTTATGTCTTCCCCTCATTTTAAAAGGTATACGGCAAAAGTTTTTATTTATTTTGTATTTTGTATTATTTTATTATAAGGTGCTTAGCGCATCATCTAGAATACAATAGCAACTCAATAAAAAATTTTTAAATGACTATATATAAAGTTAAATTTAAAAATCAGGAACTAAATTATATACACAACATACACACTCCACACCCACACACAATTATGTGTAAATACACCAATAGTTAACCGTAACATCACAATTGTAACATGGGTGGGATGCAACTGGTCTCTTCTGTATTCTAATGCTCTAGTGTAGTTACATTACTTTTATTGGTGGGCTATGTACCTGGGTGGGTATTGCCAGAGTGGGCAGTTTGCTACCAAGAATTCTCATGTTAGGGCTTCAGTAAATGCACAGTGCTCTAGCATCTTCTTTTTCAACTTGGTAAGCTCAAATAGTTGATTTTTTTTCTCAACCTGAGATATCATTCCTCTATGGAACTCACATTAACTTTGCCTACAAAAGACTAACATATAAACCCAAAATGCAAATTATGTCTTTAAGAAATTTACTGCTAGGGGCACCTTATTGTATCCCATCGATTTAGTGATTACGGAATCAGATCAATAGTATTTGCTTTTAAGATTCTGATGTTTAATATGATTGATTATTCTTTACGGGGTCAGGCTGTTCCTGTCCACAGGCAGAGGAAGCCTGTTGGCCAAGTGATCCCCTCCTAGGAAGAGCTGGGATGTATGGCAAATGTGGCTCTGTGACTTTACAAACTTCTATTACTGACCATCTGCTTCCTTTTCTGATTGACATGTTTTTTTCTTATGACATATTAATACTACAGAACCCATAATAGTTTTTTGACATGCTAATATAGCCAGTTTTATTGTACTTTCTGCTTCTGGATCTGAGCAATATTTATATTTAAGTCATGTTTTACATATATCTAATGTCATTATTATGGGCATAGGATCAGTAGGTTGAGTGGCTGCCTTCAGCTCAGGTCATGATCCCAGGGTCCTAGAACCGGCCGCTGCATCCTCTGCAACGGGCTCCCTTCTCAGCAAGGAACCTGCTTCTCCCTCTCCCTCTGCCACTCTCCCTGCTTGTGCTCTCTCTCTCTCTGTTAAATAAACAAATAAAATCCTTTTTTTAATGTCACTATTATGTTTTGATTTGATTTTAATAATTCCCAGAGACTGAGAAGCACCTTCTTTTCACTGTTGCCTACATTAGATTCATTAAAAAACCATTTCTAAAGTGAGAAAGATAAATAATCCACTTTATGAGAAGTTCCTTTTTTTAATTTTTTTTTATTATTTATTTATGATAGGCACACAGTGAGAGAGAGAGGCAGAGACACAGGCAGAGGGAGAAGCAGGTTCCATGCACCGGGAGCCCGACGTGGGATTCGATCCTGGGTCTCCAGGATCGCGCCCTGGGCCAAAGGCAGGCGCCAAACCACTGCGCCACCCAGGGATCCCAGAAGTTCCTTTTTATATCATGTTTTTAAAATCTAAATGCTTCACAGACCAGGTGTCCATCAAATGATGAATAAAGAGGTGGCATATATACACACACACACACGTATATACATATATACATATATACAATAGAATATTACTCAGCCATAAAAAAAGAATGAAATCTTGTTATTTGCAACAATGTGGATGGAACTGGAGAATATTATGCTAAGCAAAATCAGTTAGTCAAAGGAAGACAAATACATATGATTTCACTCGTATGTGGATTTTAAGAAACAAAACAAATCAGCAAAGGGGAAAAAAGAGAGAAGAGAGAAAGGAAGAAATCAAGAAACAGACCCCTAACTACAGAGAACTGATGGTTACTGGGGGAGAAATAGGTGATGGGGATTCAGGAGTGCATTTGTGATGAGCATCGGGTGGTATGGAAGTGCTGAATCACTGTATTGTACACCTGAAGCTAATATTACACTGTATGTTGACTACTTGGAATTAAAATAAAAACTTTTAAAAATACATATCAATGCTTCAGAATTTATAGCAGAGTCCCAGCTTGAATCGAGTGTGTCCTCCCGGATTTAGTACAAATGGACATTGCAAAATCTAGTGGAACAGGCTTACCAGGGATCTAGTTTAGTGATGATCCATGCCCTTCCCAGGGAAGAACTCATCCTAAGGATTCAGGCAACATCTTGGCTGGGAAGGGAGGCGTGAACGGGAGCATAGCACGTGACTGTCACTCAGACTTTCCTCCAGCCCACACTCATGGCAGGTTGCACCCATAGGAACCAAAATACTTCTTTCTCTGAAGCTTCCGTGTGGCCTTCAGACTGTGAAATATCAGCAACATTGGTGCTAACGGTGGCCAGGTGGTGACAGCAGCAGCTTTGCGCACATTGTCACCACAGATGGTGACAGCTTCGAAGCCCTACACATCAAGGGCATAGAGGTCAGTGCCCTCCCTGCCAGGCACTGAGTCATGGTAACATTGGCAGCTGTGGGGCTTAAGGTGGGCACTGGGGACATAACTGAGTGTGGCATCTGCAGTAACTGGATTCGTCATTACAGCAAGCCAGGAGAGGAGATGTTTTTGAAGTTTACATGACAGACATTTCTTAGAGACCTTTAGATTAGTTCACCAAATGTGAGAGAGCTGAACTTTCTGCAGACCAAGTGAGAACAGATAGGCAGAAATACTGCCTTGTGACTGTCTTGGAGCCTCCTTTCCCAAGGTAGATGTAGCCTGGGAAATTTGGATAACACACCTAAAAGTTCCATCTCAGCTGCATAGAATCATTTCATTTACAGAAAATGACTCAATCTCAGATGACAGGAGACCAAGTAATCACTGTTATTCTTCTTAAAATCAAGTTACATCTTCCTTTTAAAATGTTTGTTTTGAAATTTGGGGGAAAATATTTTAAAAATGCAGAGTACAAATGACATAAACACCCTCCCTGCCACTCAAAATGAACATAAATATATTTTTAAGATTTTACTTATTTATTCACGAGAGACGCAGAGAGAGAGGCAGAGACACAGGCAGAGGGAGAAGCAGGCTCCATGCAGGGAGCCCGACATGGGACCCGATCCCAGGACCCAGGATCACAACCCGAGCCGAAGGCAGATGCTCAACCACTGAACCATCCAGGTGTCCCTCAAAATGAACGTTAATATTTTGTCATGAGTGCTCTCAAACTCTATCTTTTAAGAAAAAGCATCACCATCAAGGATACTGTCCCCTACATTCTTGTCCCCTGACTTTCCCAACCTTCACTCTCCATCCCAACAGGAAGTAATGGATGCAATTCTTAAATAACACATGATTTATGGATACATAAATACAGAGCAAAAGTATTAAGACAATGAACAGATACATACCAAGGTAAAATTTTAAAATAAGGGGTGGGAACAGAACGCTTTACTCTTCCTATAAATACTATCAAGAACCTGATTCTTTTTTAATTGAAGGAAAGTCGAATGCTTTATAAGAAAGTATTGCACAGCTATAATCTCACTCCTCCTTTTCAATTGAGTGTGAGAACATGATAGAAGGAAGTTGGGAGCTGGGAACCAGAGATAAAATAGTTTCTTCCTTCGGCAATTCTTCCTTTTCAGAACCTGAAAGAGGAGGAGACTAGGAGAAACCTGCAGTTGATCTCGGAGCAGTGAATAGCTGGAGGCACCATGACACCAGCCAAGCCTAAAGGATAAAGCAAATCCCTGGGCATGGCTTTTGATTCCAAGCCAAGCAATTCAAAGTAAGCTACAAAAAGCATTCTAATCAAGGCCGACATATGTTTGATTACCATAAACAGGTATATCAGTAAAGTTAGTTAAAAAGCTACCCAGTTTTTCCATAATCTTTCCACAGTCTTTATTTGCTTTAAGAGTGAGTATAAAGCTTCAGTTAAGCACAATAGTCATTAAAAGTATTTAATAAGGTTTTCAACTGAAGAGCAAAAATAATGTACAAATTGCGGATTATATATCAGGGGTCAGATTTCTAATTAAACAAGAGATTAAACCTTTTATCTCTGCTCCTTCCTAAAACCCAACCAAAATTAATACTAAAGGAATAAAAATCTATTAACTCTCACGTTTCCAGTGCATAGGTAAGGGTTTGGCAACTGACCCTAGATTGGGGAGAGACAGTGCAAATCTCCCAGAGAGCAAACCACAGAAAACAAGAGGGCAGACAAGAGCAGGAGAGAAGTAGCAACAAGGCTCTGAGAGCTAGAAAGGAGGTGGTCTTGTGGTAATTGAGTTAGTCTAAGAGGGAGGGCTGGAAAGTACTGTAGTGGAGAATATGGGAAGAAGACAAGAAGTAAAATATCAGAAAGCGTGACAGAACTTGGAAGACTCCTAACTCTGGGAAACGAACTAGGGGCGGTGGAAGGGGAGGTGGGCGGGGGTGGGGGTGACTGGGTGGCGGGCACTGAGGGGGGCACTTGACGGGGTGAGCTCTGGGTGTTATTCTGTTCGTTGGCAAATTGAACACCAATAAAAAATAAATTTATTATTAAAAAAAAAAAGAAGACAAGAAGTATTACCTCTTCACACCATAGGATTCCAGAAAGACTCAAGGTCTGGAAGTGCTGGGAGACAAGGCTGACTGATAAATCACACCCCCAATTTTTCTCAGTTGAGTAGAAAATCAGTTAAAACCTAAATGCAGGGTGCCTGGGGGGCTCAGCGGTTGAGCATCTGCCTTCGGGGTCCTGGGATCGAGTCCCACATCGGGGTCCCTGCAGGGAGCCTGCTTCTCCCTCTACCTGTGTCTCTGACTCTCTCCCTCTGTCTCTCTTGAATAAATAAATAAAATCTTTAATAAAAAATAAAATAAAATAAAAAACCTAGATGCAGAAGCCAGACAATAGAAGACCAAAATATCACCTTTAAAGGGAAATCCTGGATTAGATCCTGGACCAGAAAGATCTGTGGAAAAGCTGATGAAATTCAAATAAGATCTGTGGATTGGTGTATTGTATCGTGTTGTGAATCTCCTGTCTTTGTACTGTAGTTAGCAGGCCAGTAATAGCATCAGGGGAAGCTGGACAAAGGGTATATGGAAACTCTCTACTATTTTGGCAACCTGCCCGTAAGTCTAAAGTCATTTCAAAATTTAAATGTTTTTTAAATGTCTCCTTTATTACTAATAAAGCTCTTATTAGAAAATACAGGTTATTCTGCCTAAATTAGATGAATGTGCCAAATCCATTCCTGAATCAGATCTGCCCAATCACAATCACAGGCAAAGATGGGCCAATGCCACAGAATCAACCAGTAGGCCCTACGCTAACCTGCGGCTGAAAGCTGACAAGGAAGCACACTCTCTATTGACAACCAAACCTTAAACTTAAGATTTTAGGATTCCCCCAAAAGAAAGGAGAGAAGAAAAGACTTAGCCGTGTTTGCCTGCCTCTCCCATGCTCCACAGGTAAGTCACCCTTGCTGCCTGGGGAGAGGCAAAAGAGGAAGAAAAAAGAACCCAGGAGGATTATTCTAAGGCACAATCCCAGACTTTGGGGTCTCCAGACCCCTTCACACTATTAAAAACTATCAACGACCTAGAAGAACTTTTGTTCATGTTGGTTTTACATGTATAGATATAGATACAGAGATATTTACCAGAAAGGGGGTACTTTTTAGTGTTTAGTTATTAATTTATTTAAATAATATTAGTCAATCTGGCACATATTAACACAAATAACATATTTTATGAAGGATGATTATATATCCCCCCCCCAAAAAAAAGGACAGTGAGAAGAGTGGCTTTCTTGCACATTTTTACAAATCTCTGTGATGTCTGGGCTTAACAGAAGATAGCTAGATTCTCTTATCTGCTGCTGTATTCAATCTGTTGTGATATCACACATCATGTTGCCTCTGGAAAATTTTTCTGTATGCTCATAGAAGAATCTGAAAGAGAAGAGCAAAAGATATCTTAGTATTATTATAAAAATTCTTTTGACCTTTCAGACCCCTAGACCATACTCTGAGAACCACCATTTTAATAAATGCTCCTCTACATGCAGTAATGGCAAAGGAAAAGTTCCCCCAAAGGAGACAGTGAAGACCTGTGAAGGCTGGAGGAAGGGGGAGTCTGAACCAGAGCAGCATTGGTTGCAAGTCTGCCTATGAAGCAGTTGAGTCCTCACTCCTAGGTGCCCTCGCTTAGCCGGCAAAATCAGGTGACTCTTTTATGCTGGCAATTTACTGAGAGGCAAAGCCCAGACAAGCCGCAGACTCAGAGTGCCAGCCAGAGCTGAGAAACACCCTACGAAACCAAGAAAACTGGGTGAAGTCACGCATGAGGTGCACTGAGATCCCAATTGCCTTGGACCCATTTGGCTTTTAAAATCCTGGCAGCGTAGTTTGTTATCCATCCCCCAACACACACATCCAAAGCAGGAGATTGGGTAATTTTTCTCTGAGGAAATCGAACAACCCCCAAAAAAAGACCTATAAATACTGAAAGTTGGAATATCCATCAATGAAACAACACCAACCAATTACCCTAAATTAAAGCCCACGTTTTGACAAGGCCTGCCTCTGCACACTGTTCCAATCAGCTTTTGATGCATCACTCTTTAGTGGTAATAGACAGTCCAGGACTACTAAGCCAAACATTTTCAGCAAGCATCCAATGGGAAATAAAACATACACCAAATGATAAAAGTAGAATTAAAGTGCAAAAAATTTTCAAAAAAAGAAAGAAAGAAACCTTCATCAGGGACGCCGGGGTGGCTCAGGGGTTGAGTGTCTGCCTTTGGCTCAGGGCATGATCCTGGAGACCCGGGATCAAGTCCCACGTCGGGCTCCCAGCATGGAGCCTGCTTCTCCCTCTACCTGTGTCTCTGCCTCTTTCTCTGTGTCTCTCATGAATGGATGAATAAAATCTTTTAAAAAAGGAAAAAAAAAGAAACCTTCATCAAATAACAAAGTACTTCTTGAAAATTAAAAATATCAAAGCAGAAATTTAAATATCAATAAATTTAAATAAATTTATTTCAATAAATCAACTGGAAGATCCAGTTGCAGAAATCCTTCAAGAAGTAGATCAAAGAAAAATTGATAGAAAATAGAAAAATAATACTAAGAAAACCAGAGAATCAATGAGTTAAACACGTCACAAATTTGATCCCCAAAAAAGTTAACTGAGAAAATCATCAAATAAATAAAAATAAAAACTTCACCGAATTAAAGAGCTCGAGTTCCTAAAAGGAAAGAGCCGGTCATATACTCAGGAAAAAGTCTGCCTCTGAAGCAGTTAAATCCGTATTCCTCAGTCCCCTCTGTTAGCTGGTACAATCAGGTGACTACCTCTTTCTATGCTGGCAATTTACTGAGGACAGAAGCCCAGACAAGCTCCAGAATGAAGTTTGGAAAATGAAGAAGAAAAACACGCACACACCGAGATATGAAACTCCAGAATGCAAAGAATAAGGAGAAAAGTCTAAAAGCCATACAAACACAAGAACAAGGAACACAAGGAACAAGGACCATGGAGATTCAGAATGGTTTTGGCTGAAAATAATAACTCGGAAAACTGCATGATAATGATCATGGGGCAACCCCTTCAAAATTCTGAAAAATAATATCAACCTAGAATTCTAAACCTTCATTCAGAGATGAGGATAAAGACATGTTCACAAATGCAAAGGCTGAAAAAGATAACTTCCCAGACAACCTTTTTCAAGATGCTACTAGAGAATGCAATGTAGGGCACCCAGGTGGCTCAATTGGTTAAGTGTCTGCCTTTGGCTCAGGTCAAGATCTCGGGGTCCTGGGATCCAGCCCCACATCAGGCTCCCTGCTCAGCAAGGAGTCTGCTTCTTCCTCTTCTTCTGCCCCTCTCCTCCCCCTGCTTGATCTCTCTCTTTCTCTCTCTAATATATAAATAAAATCTTGTTTAAAAAAAGAAAGGAAGGAAGGAAAGAAAAGAAAATGTAATCCACCAGAAGGAATTAGTCAACCAATGAGAAAAAAACATGGAATCCAGGATAAAAGATGTGGTAGCCATTCTTCAAAGTGGACCCAAATGAGCCCCTCGTCCTGGGATTCACACTCTTGTACAGTTCCCTCCCCTGTTGGACAAGGATTGGTCTGTGTGACCCACAGAAAATGGCAGAAGTAACAATCTGTCATGCCTGAGATTAGGTTATAAGGGACAGTGAGATTTCCATCTTGGTTGCTCCCTTGCACTCTTTGTCGAGTCACTCACTTTAGGGGAAGCCAACTGCCATGAGATGAGCAGCCCATAAAGAGGTCCATTTGGTGAGCAATTGGATCTTCCTGCCAACAGCCACAAGACTATATTTAGAAGCAGATTATCCCACCCCAGTCAAGCTTGAGATTATCCCACCCCAGCTCAAGACTCTTGAGAAACCCTGAACCACAGCCATCCAGCTAAGTTTTTTCTGGATTCTTGACCCACAGAAACTGTGAGAGAATAAATGCTGCTTGTTTGAAGCTGCTAAATTTGGGGGTGATTTGTTACAAAGCAATAAACAACTAATATATCAGAATCCAACCCAGGGGAGAAGTGAAAGAAATTCCCAAGATAAGAAAGCCTCAGGGCAACAGCCCTGAAGCAATCTTAGTATCCAGTCCACATTCAAGCAGGAAGCCAGAGGGCTCTAAAGAAGGATGTCTCCCCCTCTAAAATAAATAAATAAATAAATAAATAAATAAATAAATAAATAAATAAATAAATAAATAAATCAGAACTGATGAAATTGTCTTATGTAGCTTTTTTGATAGAGAGACGTGTATTGATTTGCTTCAGTGTGAATATACATTTATTTACACTCACAAACACTTTAGTTTTCAGACTGGAAGTGTTAACAGGTACAAAAAAAAACTGAGCAGAAGAAAAATTGGAATAATTATTAACTCTAGGGGGAAAAAAAGATTGATAAAGAAAGGAAATGTAACTAAAGTACCTATGGATCTCAGATGTGAACAATATTTATAAAGTCATAATAATGTAGACACTCAACACTGATTTACACCAAAATTATAATAATCCCACGGAGGGTACAAAGAAACGAAAGTGTGCGTAGTGCGTAGCGTGGAGTGGGTGGTGGCAGGGTGTCCCATTTAAGAAAGCTGAAACCTAGCTTCTATAGGAGGAAGTCAATAGATGATGCGTAAAACTTTAAAGATAAAAAAATTGCAATGTAAGTATGTTATGGAGAAATTCAAAGGTTAATAGAATACCAAGATAAGAGCTAAAAGAATTAGAAGCAGTTGACTCTGGGAAGCAGAAATTAAGGTTGAGGGGAATGGGGCCACAGAGCACTCTGACACTCTGAGCCTTATCATTCTTTGTCTTAAATATAAACAAAACACTTTGAATAAAATACAATTTTAACTTAGTAGTATTTACCTACCAAAGGAAAAAAATTGTAATAGTAATGAATAAATCACAAAATAGAAAATTTCACTGGGTGTTATGCTATATGTTGGCTAATTGAACTTCAATAAAAAAAATTAAAAATAAAAAAAATAAAAATTAAAGGGGATCCCTGGGTGGTGCAGTGGTTTAGCGCCTGCCTTTGGCTCAGGGCGTGATCCTGGAGTCCCGGGATGGAGTCCCACATAGGGCTCCAGGCATGGAGCCTGCTTCTCCCTCTGCCTGTGTCTCTGCCTCTCTCTTTCTCTCTGTGTGACTATCATAAATAAATAAATAAATAAATAAATAAATAAATAAATAAATAAATAAATAAATCATTATTAAAAAAATAAAAATTAAAAACTCCAATAAAAAATAAAAATTAATTAATTAATCAATAAAAATTAATTGAACTCCAAAAAAATAAATTTAAATTTAAAAAAAGGAAGAAAATCTCCTTACCTATTTGTCAGTAGCCACCGGAAGATACCAAAAAGAGATCATAATCCAAATGTGCGTTCCTCTGGGAGGCAGGACTGGGAATGGTGTGCCAACATTTATTACTGCATTACAAACTACCCCAAAACTTAGTAGTTTAAAATAAAAAGAATCGGGACCCAAAACAGAAATAATGCAAGGCCTGGTAGGAAAGGCTTGTCGCTGCTCCCCCAGAGGCAGCTGAGCCAGACTGGTGCCACCGCCACACAGCCTCTGAGTGCCAGCTCTTACATTCTGACCCCTTGTGCTCGGCCCTAGGCCCACACTGAATTCCTAATGTGACTTCATTCATTCGTGCTGTTCTGCAAACTTGCCGTCAGCCTGTAGGAGTGAGAGAGAAAATCCCCCTACCCTGGGGTAGCCCTTAGCGTTCAGGTTCCCTTGTTGAGCCAAGCAGAGATGGGCAATTTATACTCTTCGGAATGAGACTGTAAATGAAGTGGCCTTTTTTCTTATATTTGTCCTGCATGTGTTCAAAGAAAAAGAACTGTGGCCAGTCCTGGCCTCTTACTTCATCACCACGAGGCCCAAGTCACATGCTTGAACAACAAGATGGGTGACAGGGAAGCTGTCGGTCATACAGAGTCCTGCCAGGAGACAAGCAAGGAAAGAATGAAGAAATAAATGCCATCCCCAGACCTCTGAAACTGTCCCAAGCCTGAAGCTTGACTCCTTTGTGTCTGAAGTCAAGTGACTGACTCTGGTTGGGTGACTTTGAAGGTTGGACACAGGTGACATTTTTAAAGGTTGCATCTGAGAACACGTCATGGCCTTGACACTGGGTTGTGAAGAGGAAAACAATACAGCCCCACGTGTGATAGGTCTTTCTTTTTGAGGGAAGAGCCTATCTTAAAGCAATTTTACTTCATGCCAGTTTTGGTGATTTTGAAAACTGGTTTCTTTTTTTTTTTTTTTTTCTTTTTGCCTTGCCTTTTGCTTTTGTCTGAAATTCTACTATAGTAATAATATAAAATGAAAACTGGGCTGGAGCTCCTCTAGTCCCTGGGTGATCCATGATCAACAATTATAACCGGGAAGTAATACAGCAAGGCTACTAGTAATCAACAGGTAATAAAAAGACCTTAGCTTCTTATTCACACAAGCCTTTTTTCTAGACTTACTCTCATTCTCTCTCTTGAAGATGTTTACATATAATGAAATGACCAAAATTTTTAAAAAGCTGAAAAAATTTCATTTAAGCCTCCTCTTCAGTTCATCTTCCTTTATTCAAGTCTTATAAGTTGTCTACTTTTTCTTTTGTTTATGTATTTCAAAGTTCAAAGGAAATTGCTAAGCTGAAATTTACAGACATACGAGAGGATGCACAGTATTACCTCAATTCATCAAGAGTCACCATTCAATTAGAGAAGACTGAAAGAAGTCTCCAGCAAGAAACCAGTACACTTTGCACATCCAGAGTTCTGCATCACTTGACTAATCGGAAAATATTTATTGGGGAAGTATCTTTCAGGTACTCTTCTAGGCTCTGGAGGACGTAGCAATGTTCTGGATGTCTACTGCTTCAAAATGAGATATCTCAAAATATAGTGGCTTAAAAAAATAGCAATCATTTTATTATTAAACCACATAGATATGGAGGTTGACTAGGGTAACCTAGGCAGTTGTCCCTTGGGGTTTCTGATAGTTTCAATCATATGGTGACTGGGGCATAGAGTCATCATCACAAAGTCTTCCTCAATGACATGGCTGGCCATTAATGCTGGACCGCAGCTGGGAGTGTCACTCTCTCAGTTAAATATAGGTTATTCTTGTAGTCTGGGTTTTCTCACAGCAGGGCAGCAAGGTTCCAAGACTGAGGATCCCAAGGGACAGGGAGGAAATCACATTGTCTTTTACGAGTTAGCCTTGGAAATCACATAGCATCACTTCTGCCAATAGTCACAGGCCTGCCAAGATTCAAGAAGAAGAAGAAGAAGCATAGACCCACACATCTCTCAATGGAGGAGTGTCAATGTCACATTCTAAGAAGAGCTCTTGCAGATTCATATATGCCATGAAAAGTAAGCAAAAATATAAAGTCTCTGTCCTTGAGCCTACATTTAGGGATAAAGGAAGCCCGTCAATAAACAAATCAAGAGGTAAATGCAGGAAATATCAGGTGAAAATAATTCCTTTTTTTATATAAGGTGAAAATAATTCTATGAAGAAGAAGAAGGGAAAGGAAAGGATATTGAGAGTATTATTTATTTTATAAAAGGCAGTCACAAAAGTCTTCTCTCATAAGAAGCCATTTGTGCAGAGATTCTGGGGCAAATGGGCCATGCAGATAGTGGGGCAAGCGTGTTCCAGGTGGAAGAAAGAGCAAGGACAAAGATCACAAAGGGAGAGGGGGCTTCAAGTGGTCAGGGAACAACCAGGAAACCAGTGTGGTCAGAACAGTAGCAAGAACTCCAGGAGAGGGCAAAGGGGTTGCTGGAGACCAAATCCACAAAGTCTTAGGCCACAGTGAGGACCATGGTGCTTGCTCTGAGTGAAATGGAAAGCCATGGAGAGTGTTTAGCAGGCAAACAACAAAACTGACTTGCATTTCATAGGAAAACTCTGGATACTGAGCGGAAAGTAAAAGAGCAGCCTGACCAGGGGTAGGAAAAAGGAGACCAGTTCAGAGACTTGGAATCACCCAAGTGTGAAACGATGGTTCCTTGAACAAAGTATTTGCAGTGGACATGGTGCGAAGTGGTCAGGTTTTGATGCCAAAAATGTTAAACTCCATTATTTTTTTGCATTCAGGTAATAAGCTATTTTTATTTTATTTATTTATTTTTTTACTTTTTTTTTAAAGACTTTATTTATTTATTCATGATAGACACAGAGAGAGAGGCAGAGACCCAGGCAGAGGGAGAAGCAGGCTTCATGCAGGGAACCTGACGTGGGACTCAATCCTGGGTCTCCAGGGTCATGCTCTGGGCTGAAGGCGGCGCTAAACCGCTGAGCCACCCGGGCTGCCCAATAAGCCATTTTTAATTTATTTATAGCCATTATTTATTTTTTGTTTACTGATCTAAATATTAAAACCCGGGCTTAAATAATAAAAGTTGATAGATAAAAATGCATCAGTTATCATCGGGCTGCACGTCACAAGCAAATTTCCTTTGGCATTATGGATTATCTCAAACACTTTGGAAAACTTTCCCTTCTACAACTTTAATATACACCCCTCCTTTGACATCTTCTCGTCCCTGTGTTCAAAGTGAAATGCAAGGTTAAGGTAATCATCATTAAGGCCAAAAGCCAATTGAAGAAAAAGTGTTTCAGGGGTTCCACATGACCCAGGTAATTACTTCAAATTTCCACTTCCCTTTACATATGCAGATAACAGTAGCAGCTGGGGTAAAATTCATGGATAAGAAATATGCACCCCTGTGGGGTAAATGGCTTTTTGTAGGACAAGAGAGTAAATCTCTCTCGGGGGTACTAGGTGCCCTAAAGGGGGCCACTCCCTCCCACACATCAGATCACTTTATTCCCAGGGAGTTTGCAGGTCATGCCGGCTCATTGACCACACAGTCAGGATGGCTCGGCAGCCCTTAATCGATTACAGGTTATTTCCTTATAATGTTTGCTAAATGGTGGTGCATCTAATCATTTTTATCACGTAGGGAAATTTCATGAGATCTCCCCGGCCCAGCCAAATCCCAAAACAGGATTCCCCGTTTATTCCCTACTGCCGTAACTAAAAGTTAGTTGAACCAATTAAAGAGTACATAATAAGCCAATTAGTTGTTCCTCACTTTTCTTAATGAGTGTATAATGTGTGCCTACTCAAATTACAGCTCATTTGATAAGATTCTCTGCTACGCTGCTACTACTACAATTTGGCATTATTTCATTTCTTTTAGTATCCACGGCATCAATCCAGTAGCTGAGATTCTCCTTTGAGATTCCATAGGAATTGAGCTTGTTGTTTTGTTTTGTTTTGTTTTGTTTTTACAAGACAATCATTCACCCTTCAAATCCAGCATCCTGACCAGCAATCCGAGTTGTTGCAACATTGGCCCCTCAGCAAAACTAAGCTGAAGCCAAACCACGTTCAGAAGACAAGACACTTTCCTGGGGAATCAGCCGACCCTTCAGATATAAGGTAATGTTATTTCCAAACTTACACTAGTAACTTGCTGCCACCAGAGGTTAATCATTATGTTCTGTTAGGCTTTCTTTGCCACAATTCATCCACCAAGATCAAGCATGCACGACCTATCCAAGGCCAAGATCCTATCCATAGATTATGAGGAAAGAGAAACTCTCAGATTGTTGTAAAGCAGCCAGCTCTAGTATCCAAAGAGAAAACAACAAGCTTTTGGGGGGGGGGGGGGGGGGGGGGAGAAAAGAAAAAAAGAAAGAAAATTTTGTAACTTTGTCAACATTTATTTTCACCAAACAACTCATTAAATCACTATAAAAGTCAACGCATATGGTTGGATATGACAGTTTAAATTCCAGAAAGAGTTATAAGTCAAGTTAAACTCATAATACATAATGTAGCCTGGGTGTCTCATCCATGAATTATAACATTTTTATTACATCCCAACTGCAAATTATCAACTTGTTCCCTGTCCTGCCAATTTCTTGATTAAATGAGGGACTGTTGGGCATTATGAAAATATATTATAGTAAAGGATGACTCTATCATTTGTCTCGGTTATTTGAATATCTTTATTTAAAGCTTTATCACTAGAACAGCTGGCCCAAACTGAATTGTTGACTTAGCAAAGTGATAGCAGGGACAAAATAAAAAAAAAAAAATTTTTTTTGGCCTAAAAGGCCCATGTTCCATAGTCATTATCTTGCTGTGTCTCCTCATATCTTTCTCTAATATTTGTGTGCCTTTGATACTTTGGTGTCCATTTTGATCATTTTAGTTCCTTCTCTTCAAAGTTATTCTTGCTTTACAGGCCTCATTCCCATGGGCCCAGCTGAAGGGTATTTTATTCTGTGTCTTACACTGATAATGGGGCAATAACTTGTACCCATCAAGTTTCCCCATAAAATGGTTTAATGTCTTGAAGCAGTGCCAGTATGTCAGCTGAGGGAGTGAATCAAGTAGATATCATTTCACGTATATCAGAGACCTACAGTGCATTAAGTTCTTGTAAGGAACTTGCTCAAAAATTACTCTCTTTTAGAAATTTAGATTCTATTCTTTTTAGAAGTTTAGATTCTAAAACTAAAGGACACAAATATCTCAAAATACAAATAAGTACCCATATATTGATCTTTTCATAATTTTCCTCTTATTTGTGTTTGTTTTGATCAAAGTGGTTCATCCACTTTTTTCTAGTTGCAAAGAAATGCATATCAGCCTAGAAGTTTTGAAAATCAAATGTCCTAAAAAAAAAAAAAAGAATCACCCACAGTCCCAAAATCCAAAGAATGGAGTAGTAACATTTTACAGTTTTCACAATTCATTCTGTTTTATGTTCTCCATTCATAGTAAAAGAGGAAAAAATTAATGCATTTCCTTGAGAACTTTCCTCAAGGAAAAAGCCTTCTTTGTTTAGGAGCACCTAGTGGACAGGTTTGATGATAAACTTAAGTCAACAGCTGCAAGCATACAGGCTTGGCTTGAATCTTCTAAGACAAGACAAAAGAAAATCTAAATGTTTTCTCCCAGAAATGGACAGGAATCATAATCTAGGAAGAAAGAGAAAAATTAAAGAAGAAAGGGGTGTCCCTGGCATGGTAGAAGAAATGACCAGTAATTTTTAAGGCAGATCTATCTGAAGGATAGAACAGAGGAATGTCTAATATGCTTTTAATACTAGCAATGAACTCAGACCCTCTGACCCTCTAGTTCAGCTACTCTCATCCCCAAAATTTTCAGTAAATTCTGCAACACACAGTATCTTAAGTTGGTGGGACTCTGGGGAGAAAACACATTGTATAAGAGCACTATGCAGCAGGATAACATTGTGCAGGGGGAAAAAGAACAGCATCCAAGAGGGCAAAATGCAGACGGGAAATCAAATAGGGAATCAAAGTAGGAACTCACAGCCAGAAGCAATTACAAAAAAATGTCACTTCCCTAAAATCCCAGAGATAATGGAAGAAACATTGAGTTTCCCACTGGGATGGGGACATAAGCCAAATTTTATTTAAATATCAAAACAGATGACTCCCAGCAAGCTGGAAGCTTTAGACCCAGTATGTGGGTTACATTTTTAAGAAAATACTGGAAACTTTAGATAATGATGGTGATGCTTACATACTTAAAGGTGGATGTGATGGAGGAGACTATGGGAGTAATCAAAAAAAAAAAAAAAAAAACTACTCAGTCAGTCAAGTAGCCAAATAAAATTCCAATATTTGCCAAGCACTTCCAGAAACAATTTGCTCAGGTAGGTAGAACACAATCCTGATTGCATCCAGGTTTCAGATCTGTCCCATTAATAGCTTCTAAATCTACTCCCCCTATCTACAGCTAACTCTTTAGAGATTCTTTGGCATTGGTTACATGGTAATGAAGGGGGAATACAGAAGGAAGTAGAGAATGGGGTTGACCAAGTAAATCCATTTGCATTATAACCTTGCGCTGTGCCCTAAATCACAGGCAAAAGGGACTACAGGGATATAACCTTCAATTCACAAAGAAACCATATAGGTGGTACCAACTACAGTCCAGTGATCAGGTAAGGGTAAGTCATTAAAGAGGGGAGATAGTGAAGAAAGAGAAAGAAAGAAAGAAAGAAAGAAAGAAAGAAAGAAAGAAAGAAAGAAAGAAAGAAAGAAAGAAGAAAGAGAGAGGAGGAGAGAGAGAGAGAGGGAGGTAGGGAGGGAGGAAGAGGAGGGGAGGCATTCAGAATTAGAGGGAAGGAATGTGAGTGATTTTCTCGCTTTATTCCGTCGCTGTCCTCCCCTCCTGCCTCCCCCGCCTCCTCGCTCCTCCTCTCCTCTCCCTACCTCTCACTCCCTCTCCTCTCATCTCCTCCTCTCGCTCTCCTCCTCCCTCTCCTCCTCTCCCTCCTCTCCTCTCACCTCTCTCTCGCTCCTCTCCTCTCCTCTCCTAAGAGAAGAGAAAGAAGAGAAGAGAAGAAGAGAAGAGAGAAGAGAAGAGAAGAGAAGAGAAGAGAAGAGAAGAGAAGAGAAGAGAAGAGAAGAGAAGAGAAGAGAAGAGAAGAGAAGAGAAGAGAAGATGAGAAAGGGAGATGCCTAGGTGGCTCAGTGGTTGGGCATCTGCCTTTGGCTCAGGGCATGATCCTGGAGTTCTGGGATCTAGTCCCACATTGGGCTTCCTGTGGGGAACCTGCCTCTTCCTCTCCCTCTGCCTGTGTCTCTGCCTTCTCTCTTGTGTCTCTCATGAATAAATAAATAAAATCTTTAAAAATAAAAAAAGAAAGAAAGGGAAGGGGAAGGGGGGGAGTGGAAGGACAGGAAAGGGAAGGAAAAAGAAACAGAGATGAGGGAAGATCATTCCAGACTACACAAGGGTTTGTTAGGACATGGGAGATGGGAGAGGGAAGAGAATATCCCAATCAAGCAGAAAGTCTAAGCTCAGGTTAGAAACCCAAAATAGGATCAAATAATGAAGACTAAAAAGAAGACGGAGTCTCAGTTTATTAGGAAATGGAGAGTCCGTGTAGATTCTTGATCAAGGACTGCCATGACAAAAGTGGCACATTAGAAAAATCAATTGAATCTAGTGAGAGGGATAAAATATAGTATGGAGAACACCTGAGAAGGAATCCGAGTTCAACGTGATGAGAGATGTGACTTAAATGGGCTCCGCAGTGCTATCTTCATGGAGACACCGGCTACATTGAACAGGAACCTAAGAGCAATCACACAAAGAAACAAGAATCGAAGTGCCTATTTCTATTTGTCTAATGGATTAATAAGAAAGAATAAGTAGGACAAGAGGGAGATGCTAAGGAGTCACTTGGAATAAAGAGATTAAGTAGGAAAACAAGAAAACCCAGAATATTTGTCTCCTACTACTACTGTCACAAGTTGTCACAAATTTAGCGGCTCGAGTAACACAAACGTGTTACCTCCTATAAGTCCACAGGTAGTGTCCTCTGTTTACACTCATTGACTAGAACGTTGTCATGTGGTTCCACTTAGCTGGGAGATGGAGGAATGTGGATCTGAGATGGGCCAGCAGTCAGCAGGGTCCGTTACATCCATAAAACGATTTTTTTTAGTGGAATCGGAAAGTTTTCAAATACAGACTCACCGTTGCTTCACAGTTAAGCACCAAGGATGAAAAACAGAAGGGAGAGGAAGGAGAGATGCAGGTAGAGAAACATCGCTTCACAGAGTAATTTCAAATATCAAATAATTTTGCTATTTGATGGCATTTATGGGACATCAGAAACTATTTCCTAGTGATTTGGGAGGATGTCTTTCCCTGGAGATATTTAAGGATTTTCAATTACAATCAAGTGGACAGAAATGTTTTATGATTTCTCTCCTCTTAGAAAGCAAGGAAATGGACAACATAGTCCCTGGAGTTGCCACATAATCCCAACCTGTGCTTCTGGAATGTTAGGTCCCTGTCTTCTCAGCACTGTTTAGGGAAGTGTTCCTGGCAATAATCCAGAAGCTTTCAAGTGTAGGGATAAGGTCAGGAGAAAACAAATGCCAGATATTTCAAAAGTAAAGATATCAAAATATTTCTGGGGATACATAAAGGATGTGAATGGCTTGATTATAATGTCATTTTTTTGTTGTTTGAAAGATAATTTTAAGAGTCATGTCACCTATAATGAGCCAAATTCCATATGTGAGCTTCCTCCATATCTTCAAACATGTAAATCCAATGAAAGTAAAAAAATGACTCACAAAATCTTTCAAGAATCTAGTCACTTAGGAGAGGATATTCTCATCACAAATATTCAAGGAGGACTATCCAACTGAAAGAGAGAACACATACCTGTGTGTGTGTGTGTGTGTGTGTGTGTGTGTGCAGGAGACAGAGGTGGAGAGAGGACTGGGAGGGGCAGCAGTAAAAAGAAATAGAAATGTTTTTTATTAATAAAACTCTGAAAACACTGCCTTCCACCTGTGCGGAAATTACTGAGAGCGTCGCTACTTTGCTGATGCAGCAAGATATTTGGTTAGCAAATCTCCTGACTACACAAGAACGCATCGTCAAGTTATTTAACGTGCTAAGAGCTTCAAAAAACAGAAGTCCTTGGCAGCGTCTTTGCTATGGAGGCATATTTCTGGGTTGTGGGCTCCCCTTCACTGCTCTTGCTACAGCTCTTCTCCCTCCTCTCTGCTCTGGCAGTCTTCCTCTTCCCACCCTTTGCTCCCAGTCCCATTTTACCCAACTCTCTTTGTCCAAGAACCTGCATTACAGCCCTACAATCTCATGTGTCCCTGTGCAGACTGAATATATTCATTGGTTCCCTGCAATGATCCTCTTGTCTAGGCTCGTATAATTTATGAAAAGAAAGTTTGTGAAAGTTTAAATGGGGTCTGCACCATATTCGGTTTAATTCAATGCCTTTTGATCGAGGGCCACCCAGAATTGTGCTTTGCAGTGTGTGGAATATAAAAGGAATACATAGCCCCGTCCTTTCTGTCAAGGAGTTTGCAATATTCCTGGGAATAGACTTTGGATGCTGAAGTAATTACAGGATACAAGACAGTGTAGAGCAACACAATTAAATTATGTAACAAAGACCAAAAATATAAGGTGCAGACGACATTAGGTCTGGTCAGCGCAGGCAGGATGGAGCTCCAGGGAATAGCGTAGAGAAGAGATGGAACTTGACTTTGTCCTTGAGGGATGTATGGATTCGGCTGAGTGCAACTTGAAAGGAGAAAGGCACTTGAAATAGTGGGAAAAGAGGGAGGAAAATTGCAGAGCGGAAACGGTGGGCATGATGTGTCAGAGGGAATGTGAAAAGCTGGCTTCACCAGAAAGAAGGGGAAGGGAGGTCTCAGAGCTGTGTTAGAAAAAGCTGGATGAAAAGAATATAAAAAACTATGGAAAATCTTGAAGGGCACAGAAATGAATTTGAACTTGAGACATGCTCTTAATCTCTCTCCCTCCATTCCTTGATGCTGGTTCTTTCATAGCCAGCAGAGAACTCACGCATTGGCAGCCAGCACGACATGGTGAGAATATGGGCCCTAGAGAAAGAAAGTGCTGACCCTGAGTCACATATGACCTTAGCAAAGTCATTTAACTGCTCGGGCTTCAGTTTCCACTACTGTGAAAATGGGCAAATCAATGCCAGTAAGTTAAGGTTGCCTTAAAAAACAGAGATAATGTGCATATTGCACCTTGTGGGTGTAAGTAGACGGACTCTTTTATGAGTTTCATTCATTCTGTATCTGTTGCATGTCTACTCTATCCAACACTCTGTTCAGCACTAGGAAAACAAAACCAAAAATACACAGTGTTGCTTCTCAAGACATGAACACATACAGTTTAAAACAATGGAGAAAGCAGCAGCTTGGAGTTGAAAGCCATTACCACCATTTACTGGGCGTATGAATTTGGGGAAACTATTAAATCAGTCTGAACCTTGGTTTCATCATTTGTACAATTGGTCTAACAGTATCTACCACATAGGCTAACTTGGGAATTAAATACAAATATGTAAAGAAAGTGATATAGTACCTGATGATTGGCAACACTCAACAAATAATATTTATATTACAGTAGAAAGGCAGGCATAAAAAAATAAACTTTAAAACAAGAAGTAAATGACTGGAAGAGAGTTGGAGAAGTTTTCACAGATGACAAAATCCCTGCACTGAGACTTAAATAGTGAATAGGATTTGCTGAGGGCGTGCGTATTGGGGAAACATTCCTGAAAGAGGAAACAGCACAGGATAAAGCTTAGAAACATTAAAGGACTAGTATCTTCTAGGGTAGGCAGGTAATTCAGTGTTGCTAAATCATAAAAAGCTCCAGGAAGAGGGTCCAGGAAGTGAGAATGGCCAGAAAGACAGGGGCCAGAAAAGCCTGGAATGCACTGGAAGGGGTTTAGAGCCCATACAATAAGCAGTGGGCAGTCCTTGTTTAGTATTAAGAGGTAAAGTGACACGACCAGCTCTCTATACTGGAAAATTCTCTGCAGTACGGAGGAGAGGGGCAGGAAGAGCAGTAAGAGAGCTATCGAAAAGATCTAGATGGGACAGGAGATGAAGAAGAGGTGATGATTATTGGAGGCATTCAGGAGTTGGTTCCAACAAACTTAGTTTTGACTGGATTTTAGAGGAGGGTAAAGATGGGGAAAGGATCTAGGATGCTTCTCTCCTTGCTGGAAGATTTCTTGAGAATAAGAATGCAGATGGGAAGCAGGTTTGGAGTCAGGATGAGACATCCTGTCTGGGTCGTGAATTTGAGGTGCCTGTGGAATATCCAAGGAGAGGCGTGGACATGTTGTCCTGCAGTGGAAAATGAAGAACTGAGATGGCTGCTGATACGAACCTGGAGGTTGTTGACACGTATGGGTGAAGGTCAGCCTTGAAAATAGACTTGCCCAGAGAAGAGGCAGTTCTCAAGTCAGGCCAATTCCCGCCTACTCTCAATCATTGAGCTGCTCAAGCAGACTCAAATCCTTGAGGGCGGAAAGATAAACCTCTGCATGAGAGTATGCTGCAGTATACCCAAGGTCAAAGAAATCCATTTTCTGGCGTACCTTTTCTCTACGTAGTCGAAGTTTCATTTGTCGGGAAGGAATGAGAGGGAGCACACGGAGAACAGTTCTTGGATGTTGAGGGACTACATACAGAATGACAATTATAAACAACACTGTCTCTAGAAAAGCACTTCATTTACAAAGCAGATTTGACAGCTCAAGTTGCTTTTTGGCGGAGCAACCCTGCCTTGCCCCTGTGCGACCTGGTGAGCTTCGATTACAGCTTTGATGCTAGCTCTACCACAGAGACCCCCTAAAAGGGGAGTGATAAATGAGGTCCTGTCAGGCTTCATTCCCCGGGTGGCCTTGAATCTCTGCCATTATCTGTTACCTTGCCAGTACTGACAGTGATGAACACAAGGCAGGCAGCTAACGACACCCCGATTCATTACCCAAAAAGAAGGGAGAGCAGAAATAAAGGGAAGGTGACTGCCATGTCGAAGCTTCACTCACATCAGTGCCATTTTCCTCCTACAGGTCTGAATGGTGAAGAAATGATGGAGCCCATTTGTCTCAGACAAGGGCTCTAATGATACTTAGAACAGAACAAGTCACAGCAAAGCTTGCCGAGGAAACTACACCGGCCTCTTCACGGTCAAGTTCTCCACAAGCCTTACAAACATAAGAAAAACATTTATAGGGTCTGGTTTCTTTTTAGCCCGCTCTCACTCTAGAAAAACATTTTTTAAAAAATCAAAGACGCATAAAAACATCCGTCTACACTGCTTGCCCATGCTAAATTGTTATTCATTCCAAGAGAGTACACAGTTTCTCTCTGAAAGATTATATTAAGCCTATGACTCTTCAGGAGCAAACATTTTAGGCAGGCCCAGCCATTGCTTCCCATAATAGACATTTATCGTTCAAGTCGTATCTGGTTCCGCTCTAAGCAATATTTCATCAAGATTTTTGTTTCAACTGGTTTTTTCCTGACCTCATAGGAAATGAAGGCTTTTACTTCACTGGCTTCTTTTTCTTCTCAATGGGGCTTCCTGTGCTACCTGAAGACATTGTGCATGTTCAAAAGAAATACATCTTGAATCTAATTCCCACAAAAGACAAGATTTTCCATCTTAATCCGAACTATCTTAATCCAGGATGTTAATCAGAGCATGGTTCTGTGAGACACTAAGAGGAAGGAAATTTCAAAAAAGAGGATAAGTAGTTCCACGGTCAAACAGATTTGAAAAACCCTGGGTTTATACCTTCCTTCAGATTTCTTTCCTACAGGACTTTTTCATGGTCCTTAATATGCCAGTGGACATTTTGATTCCCCTAAAACAAATATAATATGTAGTATTTTTCAATAGGTTTTCTCCCCAGAGTTTTTTTTTTTTTCAGAATATTTTTATAAGATATATATCTAGGCCACACTTCGGAAGCTATTGGTCTAGCCTTGCCCACAAGCCCTATCTTCTCACTCATTTATCCCATCAATGAAACCAAATGATTTTGATTCAAGCTATGTTCTCAATATTTGGCAAAATGAGGTAGCCTGAGGCTGGAATACATGCTAAAGAAGATGTGGCTTCTGACCCTAAAGAATGAATACATCCTAGCCTTTATTTGGCCCCCATGTATTCTG
Organism: Canis lupus familiaris; assembly: GCF_011100685.1. Lineage (NCBI taxonomy): Eukaryota > Metazoa > Chordata > Mammalia > Carnivora > Canidae > Canis > Canis lupus. The sequence goes on along the minus strand of NC_049240.1, from coordinate 4,525,584 downwards.
CACTTTATCCTTATTTTTCCCCGTCTAAAAGAAAGAAGCATCAGTTAAAGAAGATGCTGAAGCAGAGAGAGAAGCAATAATCTTAAATTTGGGACAAAGGCAGTGGGGATGATTAATACATGGATTTTATCCTTGCTCTTCACTAAAGATCAAATTCTCTTTCTAAAAAAGTAGCATAAGACATTACCATTTCTTTTGGAGAGCATTCCAATTTTTTTTTATGTTAGTATGAATGAAAGTGGTCAGAGCTTCAGAATACCTAAAAACTACAGCTCAAGTTAAAAAACAAAAAGTGATGAATCCAATAGCAAGCACAAAAGGGTATCTCACTTTAATATTATCAGACGTCTTATGTGTTTCTTGTTAAGCATCATATGCTGCTTCTTTAGATAAGACATATACACATTTCTCATGTTGGTTATTTGGTTTCCTCTAATAAAGTAAGCTACTAGTTATGTTCAAAATAGCTGAGGAAATCTGAAACCTGGGCTTTGGCACAAACAAAATTTAAAAAAGAGATATGAACGAGCCAGCTTTATTTATGAGCATTTGCTAATTAAGCTATGGATCAAAGACAAAAATAAAAGACTAGAATTTTCATTATCCAAAGAATCTTAAACTAGTATCAAAACAGTGTGTAAGTGGCAAGCTTGTAATGACTAGAAATGGACTGCAAAGCCTCTGTGATCTTTTTCATCTTAAAAAGCAATCAGGATTCTGGTGGGGAGAACCGATCATCCAAGAACTAAAGTAATATCTGGAAGAGATGAAACCATCATTATAAATTAGAAGCAGCCCATCATTCATTTTTCTGCTATCTTCTCTTCAGGAGAAAGTAGACTCTCTGAAAAAGCTTACAGCCTTCTTTCTTTCTTCATGTGCTCCAGGAATTCAAAAGCCAATTATGATCTTTCCTAAATAATGGACAAATAAAGACATCTACATTTTTTTCCCCTTGTTCCCAGTGGCAGATTATTTGGATCCAGACCTCACAGAGTTTACCAGTGATAGGATGGATATAATTCTGTGGGTTTTGAACACAATGAGGTTTCTCTTTCCACCACATCCATGCAAAATTCTTTCTTTCCAATTTCCTACAACCGTGTGCCTTCTACTTTTCCTGCAGAGCCATTTATTTCTGCCTGACCAACCTGAGCTGTTCCGTTGCCTTGCTACCCACTCGGTGACAAATATACTCCCTCATTTCTAAGTTTTCTGAGAGCTGGAGGATTGATGGGCATGAAGGAAGAGCTGGGATCACCAATGCAAGGAAGGAATTCATCTTATTAGCTTCTGATTTGAGTTGATCACCAGGGAGATAATATTTTAAGCTGCAAAAGACTTCTTGGAAGTTTCCAGAATTTCTCCAGAGACACAGATCAATAGACCAGAATAATCAAGAAAAGAGAGCAAGTTTGCCAAATGCCACTCACTTGGTAGGGTGTTTTAGTTGAGTAAGCAAAAGACTTTTAATGGAATTATTCCAACCCAGTAGAAAGAAGGAGCAAACCAGCCCCCCAGGGAAGTGCCTCCAAACCAAAGCTAAAGATAAAAGAAAGGGTGACACTTTAATTCCAATCTCTAACCCTCAGCACAGGGATAGAGATGGCACTTCTTTGTTATGTTGCTCAATTGATAAATAGCTTTTCCATCACACTGAGCAATCAATGCCCTGTCCACTCAAAATAATGCATGATAACATGAGGGTCCAGGGCCCCATAATTTTGCAGAAGACTCCTCTCTCCTCTTTTAGCTAGAATAACTGAAAATGAAGTCTGCTTGATTGCTCTGAGGGCTCCTTCTTTGATGTTTAAATATCACCTCCCAGAGCCCAAACTAAACTCTCATCAGCAAAGCAGAAACTATCAGTCCTGTTACCCTGAACCAGGCATGAAAATTCAAATTTTTTAAAGCAAAGCCTAAATTTTAAAAACAGAGAAGAAATCACACCTGGTAAGGTACAAATAACCAGTAAACCTCTTGCTCCCAAAAACATTTCAGAAACTTTCGTCCTCAACTTGATATGCTCTTCTCGTTTTCTCATCCCCTACCCCACCCCCCTCTGCTCAATCTCTTTCTTTCCTTTTCATTCCTCTCAATCTCCCTCCAGGTACCTTTCTTCTCTGCTTATGGCAGCCACTTAAGCATCCATGGGTGCTCAAACTTGGCTTACCTGACAGGGGGGCATGGAGGCTGCCCAGGAGAAAGGAGACACTAAGAAAATATAAAAATCTGAGCAGGAACAAAGCATTTCTTTAACTTGAAGTCAAAGGTATTTTCCTTAGCCCATGCTGCATGTGCTGTATTGTTAAGTTCTATCAAAGGGGTTCATATCTTAGGAATCACGGGAAAGTTTCAAACATGACTGATGGCTGGTCAAAAGAACATCCACAGCGCGATAAGCTGCAGAGAGGGAATGTGCTGAGCCGGTTAAGGATTGCCTGGCTGTGCCTTTCAAATTCCTTTCATCACAATCGGTGACTGTAAGCACTGCAGGGTAAGAACAAGCCAGGACTTTGTGGAATATTCTTAACCGCTGATATGTAATCCATACAGCCAGTGGTAGCGGCCCGAGGATAAAAGATTTAAAGAAATGGAGACACAAGGACTGATTTTTTTTTTTTTGAAAGGCAACTTGGAAGGGGAAAAAAAAGAGTGAGAACAGTAAGATTTATGTTAACCCATTGGGAGTGCTCTGGAAATCTCTTTGATGAAGGATTGAGATTGCTTTGAAGCAGACTTTATTGAAGCAAAAAGTAAGTGTGGTGCCCAGGGACTCGGGTTGACTGGGTCACTTGCAGTCTTCCTGACTTTGAGTTTCCTTTTTCTTGCAAATTCTGCATGCTACCAAACTCCTAAATGCTGCTCTACAAAAATACTCTCCTTCTGAAGAGGAGGCTTTTATTGAGCCTTAGTAATTAGTAGAAAATTGACTGGGTGGCAGGGCTGCGGGGGGCGGGGGGGGCGGGACATAAGGTTAAAAAACAAGAATCCAGAAAAGAGAATACACACGCGTGGACAAATACATCTCAGTATAACATATAAAAGGCTACTACATAGTCTTAACCATTATGCATGACTTTTCTGACTAGGAGTTCAGATTTCAAATACAACACTCCAGGAGAGTTGTGAACAACTCATGGGGGAAGTATCATAGAGAAGCAAAATGGTTAACAGTTTCCACAGCTGGGGGAACAGTGGCTGGGCCACTTTGACTTCAGGAGCTGGAAGTCAAGATGCTCTTGGCTAGAAAGGAGACACCAACAAATAGAGTTTTGAACCATCAAAGAATTTGCACGGAACCAGGAATACAAAAGCTTCCCTTAAACAAGTGGGACTGCCAGTTTAGGGATCATGGAAGAAATCCTTAGCAGAAAAAGATTTTTTTAAAAAATCAAGAGGAAAAAATAAAATAAAATAAAATAATAAAATAATTAAATAAATAAATAATCAAGGAGGAAAAGAGACAAGTACTAATGAGTGAAATAATGATGAGAAAAGGACACAATGCTGATGATCAGGAAAAACTGAAAACATTGGACTGTCCTTTCTAGCACAAGCCATTGGCTGTGGCTGTGCTCAGGGTGTTATTATAATCATTTTATGCTTGTCAGCTGTGACCATAGAGTAAGGAGACCGATTTTTTTTTAAGAAACAAACTACAGCTTATCCATTCAAATGGTGTTGATTTTTTTAGAGATCAATACTGGCGTTAGATTGTAAAGTCCCTGATATCAGCAAACTATTGTCCATGTGACTAATGTTTTGCATCTGAAGACAGTTTCCAAAGGGAAGTCCCAGAAATGGTTTGAGCAATCACACAACAGTGTTCTTAATACCACTGGAGTCAGTGTTTAACCTTCCCAGAAAACTCTTTGGAAGAACAATACTAATCTGGCGATACAGGTTCAAGAACAGTAGTACAGAAATCAGGCATTGGTCACAAAATGAAGTGATAGGATTATTGCAGCAAGGGGGGATTGATCCTCCTCTGTAGCCTTTTTGACAGATACTAAGAAATAAAGCAATCTGGTTACACTGATAAATGAAGAAACCACTCTAGAAAATATGAAAGCAAGAGCAGCGGAGACTCTACCTATTAGGTCATCATAGCTCCAGAAACAAAATGAAATCATTAGGCTGCCATTTGCCCTGATAAAGAAATGCAAACACAGCATATTCTCAGATGTTTAGCGTGCTGATATGTTCTGCCGAGAGTCACAAACCCAACACTAATGGCCAAGGTGATTCCTAGGGAAATCAATAATACCACTACCTGGCAAAGGTTCAAACCCACTGCCTCCTCTTAGATTTTCCATGAGAGAGCAAGAACACTTTAAGACACAAAAACTTCGGGGATCCCTGGGTGGCTCAGTGGTTTCGCACCTGCCTTTGGCCCAGGGCACGATCCTGGAGTCCCAGGATCGAGTCCCACATCAGGCTGCCTTCAGGGAGCCTGCTTCTCCCTCTGCCTGTGTCTCTGCCTCTCTCTATGTCTATCATAAATAAATAAATAAAAATAAATCTTAAAAAAAAAAAAGACACAAAAACTTCAATATCTTAAATGAGTATCTATCTAGAAGCAACTCATTCTTTATAGAAGGAACCGATCAAGGGTCATAACAGTAAATGGATATATCTCCTCCATAGGAGAAGACCGAGCAGCACCATCCCACCGAACCTCAGAGAGTGTCAAAACAACAAATGCTGTGTTGCTTTGTAACATCTGGGCCAGTTTCCTATGTTTTATTACACTGCCCACCATTGTTGGAGTTCCTCTGGGGTGGTCAACACCAACGCCTTATAATTATGGCATTCTTATTTGGCTTATGCAAAAATAAACAGTGAACACATAAACTTTGAGAAAGGTTTTTTCTACTGTTTCTAGCCTCTATAAAATCAATTAGTTACCTGAAGCTTTTTCCCAAACATTAGAGAGAGCTGACTCAGCTTCAATTGTTGAATTCTGATACTCAGAGGAAACCCAAAATCCAATACAACAGGTCAACATATGGGCAGATGTGATGAGCTCCAATGTGGCATCACTTCTAAGGCTCCAAGAGATGAGCAGGGCCCAAGCAGGGGAAGTTCTTGAGGCCACTGCAGGGATCATAGTCAGAAAATTATCACAGCTGATTTCAGACTTGGGGATAAGTCCCAGGAAAGCACTAAAAAACCAGTATGAGGAAGAAATGGTTTCTTTATCATGACTGGCCAATCTCTCTGATAAGCCAAGTTGATGTTTTCTGTTCAGCCTAAATTGATGTGTTAATGGAGAAAGAATAGAACGAAATGACATTTGTTGAACCTTTATCATGTCCCAAAGACTTTATATCACAACAACCAGCGTGAGAAGAATCATCACCTCCACTTGTGCAGATGAATCAGTTGAAGACTCTGAAGTGATGTGATTTATCCACCATCACAGAGCTTGCAAATGGCAGATGCAAGATTCAAACCTCTGGTCTCTGTGGTGTATCTAAAGCTGGGTACTTCTCACATCCCTAAACCGAGCTCAAGTGAAGGCTCACAAGGTGTCTTACAGTTGTTTCTGTTTTCAGGCAAGCAGTACTAGGAAGATCCGACTTTAGAAGAGAGAAATGAATTAGGATAAAAACTCTGTTTTAAAAATAATTTGTCTTTCAGTTCCTTTAATAAGGGGCTCACCTGGAGCATCTTAATAAATAGGAAGGATTCGTTCTCTTGCATGAAGTAGGTGTATTTGTAGAAGCACGGGGTTTTTTTTTTCTGTCGAATCACAAATCCCCTTCCTCATCTAGCTCCTCACCCTGCCCCCCCACCAACACTGCTACCAACGACTCCCAGCTAGGCCTCAGGGGAGCCACAGCAAGGGGCATTTAACAGGTGAAAACAACTGAGGAGCCTGAACTTGGTCATGAGATGACAGGGTGTAACCCCTCCACTCTGAGCTCCCCTCTGCACTGGTGTTCTGATTCACTTGGCCCAGCCTCCTACTAGAAAGCTGTATGGCATCCATTTTTCAGTGTCAGGCACTCATTAAATAAAACATAAACACTATACTCCACGGGGTCCCAAACAAAACCATAATTCAAACAGCACTTAAAGGCCCTTGGTCACCATTCTGTTACTCCCATCTCCAACCCGGTTCAGAAGCCTCATAACTTGTCCTCTCCACAAGTGACTTGGCTACAAAGCAAGTTGTTTAGAGTATCAGATAACAACCTCCCTTGAAAGAAACTAGTGAGACATTTTAGAAAACAGGGTCTGTAGCAAATGTGGTCACAGGAATCACACAGCAATCTCTCAGGACTCGTTTCCTTCAGTATCACCCTAATGATGCTGCTCCCAGTCTAAACGATGGAGAACAGTGCTCCAACACCCCCTAAGGGCTGTGACGCCCCAGTATTTTCTCTGCATCTGATGTGCAGGGAAAACTGAACGGATGACAGTGCCAAAGGACTTTCTCCTGGTTAATAGAGAGAATTTGAGATCACCTGGAGAGTCTTATTGCAAAGACTCTTTGGGCAATAATGAGACTTGCGAGATTGATCTGCCTTCAGGCAAGGCCTCTCCTAAACTACCCCAGATGAGACTCTAGCCTATTTTAAAGACCTCCTTAGAAAGGAGAATCTTAACTCTTCCCTCCTATGCAGGAATAGGGAGAGAAATCGAAAGGCAACTTATTTACATCTCAAATCAGCATATATTGGAGTCAACATGATTGGCCAAACAAAACTGAACTCCGTGACATCAGGTAAGTCGTTCTTAGATCGTTTGTAATGAAAGTACATTCCTATCACCAACTGATAGGATCTGAAAGAAGAAAATGCAACCGAATCATTTCCTTGATCAAAATTCTTCTATGACTCTCCATAATCCAAGGAATCTCATGAAAGGAGACTAAAGAGAGAATCCCTCTTCTCACGTGCCGTGCATGCTCTCTTAAGGCCTTGCACTTAGTGTTCCAGACAGCCTATGGCTCATGCCCTCACTTCCTTTAAGTCTATCTGCAAATGTCACTTTCTCACTTAGACTTTCCATCACTATCCTATTTAAAATTGTAATTGCCCAAAACACACACACACACACACACACACACACTGAACTTTCACACCTTTCTCTATAGACCTTATCACCATCAAACATACTCCATAACTTATCTTTTTTTATTGTCTATCTTCCCCTATCAGAGTAAAAACTCCATGAGGGAAAATATTTTGGTCCACTTTGCTCACTGTTTTATATTAGTTATTAAAACAGAGCCTAGTACATCTAGTACTCATTATGTGATTGGTAAGAGAATTCAATGAACATATAGCTTCCTGCAAGACTTAGAGTCTTGTATAAGCTTCCGGATCATTACCTTTTTCAAACAGGACATGGACTAATGAATATGCAATAGCTGTTTCTAGTTAGGATCTTACTTCTAATTCTCTTTAAGAGTCTGGAACAGCGGGTTTCAGCTGTGAGCACCAGAGCCTTGGCATTCCTCAGCAATGTTTCTTCCCCTCGGCCCTCAACCCCTGTCTCAGAGCCTTGAGAGGGAAGATCGAAAAGCAGGGCTTCTGGCTTCCCTACCCCTAACCTCAACCAAGACAGTTCTTCTATTACCTGTCTTATACACTAAGATTTTCTGTCAGATGTAGTGGGAAGGAGACTGTCTCATTGCTAAAAACATAGAAAAACTGTAGCCTGGACCATGAGACAGAAAAGCATGAAAGAACACTGGATGGAGTGTCATAGAAACACAAACGTAATTCATTCAATGAATATTTATAGAGCATCCATTGCGTCCCCAGGTTTGTGCTGGACACTGGGAATACACAGACAAGCAGGACATAGTCAAACTCACATTTAACCAAGTTCACACAACAAAACATAATAATACCCTTGGAAATTTTGGAAAAATCAAAGAAGAATTGCAGAAAGATGTTAGGGAATGTAACCTCTTTAGGACTCAGTTTCCCCAACTGTAAAAAGGGGGGAGGATTGAAAATTAGCTGATATGGACTATCCTTCCCAAGTATAAAAAAAATGTATGGATCCAAGTTTTCGTACCTGCCCTATAACCAGAAAACAGCAATCATTAGCTTCAAGCAATATTGCTGAATATGGAACATTTTGGCCAATTCATTTGATCATTAATAATTTATCTGGCACAGCATGATGATCAGTGAGTCCCAAGGAGTCTTTTAAATTAATTGGTTTTCTTCCATGTATGAGAGACTTTTATTGCATTACCCAACTTCAATTTCAACAATTGCACTGTACTATGCTAAATGCCACATATGAAGTAACCTTAAGACAAGCTATGGAATCACAAACGTCATTGTTCACCATTAGCATCAAGTTTGTCTTTACATTTGAGACATTCTCCCACATTTAACATATTGAGCAAGGAAGCAGAGCTCTCTAAATCTGTTAAATTTGGAACGAAGAAAAATTTCAAGACATTTTCCTCCTCCCTGCCTTCAAATCATAACTAACATATCAGCCAGGAATTTGTTCACTGTCATCAACTACCAAAAACTGTCAAAAGTTACCAGGTTAGCATGACGATAATGAGTGGGACTCTGTATTAATGCACTTGGAGAATGTCTATGTTGAGCTTTTGAGGTATATAAATCCCATTACACTTATGGTGCCCATGAACGTGGTCACTACCCAGAGGATCAAAGAAAAAGACTTAGCATTGAAGGAATCAAGTCAATGGCAATATTTCTAAACACAAATTTTGGGGTATCCTTAATCTTAAGAAGGAAGGAAAAGATATGAAAGGAGATATTCTTAAATTATGAAGTGTTCATTGGATTTACTTCACAGTTCTGACACTGACTGGCTGTCATAACTTGTCCTCTCCACAAGTGACTTGGCTACACAGCAAGTTGTAGCCACTGTACAAACAAGACTTGAGTGTTTTGACACTGTTTCTTCATTTATCAAATGAGGGTATCAATACCTATCAGAATGGAGACAATCCAAATGTTTATCAACAGATGAATGGATTTTAAAAATGTGGTATATCCATAAAGTGGAATAATATCCAGCATTAGTAAAAAATAAAATACTAATACATGCTACAATATGGATGAACCTTGAAAACTAAATGAAAGAAGCCAGTCATAAAAGATGACATATTAAATGGTTCCATTTGTATGAAATGTCAAAAAAAAAAAAAAGCGGATGTATAGCAGCAGAAAGTAGACTAATGGTTGTCTGGGGCTGGAGGTGGAAGGATGGTGAAATGACTGCAAAGGGGTATGGAGATTCTTAGAGGGGTGATGAAAACATTCTAAAATTGATTGTGGTGACAATTCCATACTCCATGAATGTACTAAAAACCACTTAACTGAATACTTTGTATAGGTGAATCGTATGGTATTTGAAGTATATTCCAATAAAGTTGTGATTAAAAAGTAATACCTTTCAGGTTTATTGTGAGGATTAAACAATATAAGAAAGATGAAAGATCTTCATTAATTATGAACATCCAAAATAAGATTAGCCATACAGTTATGTTTAAATTTTCCTTGAAAAAGATGCTTTCAATGCCACCTTCCAGTGATATCTTCAAGCCTAAAACTATCAAAGTAGCCACAATCCACCACATGCTCTTAACATCAGAGTGTCTACCCAGTATGGAGGCTGGCCCCATGATCCAGTGGTGTGGCAGGAGGAGTCTGTCCGTCTCACTAAGATGCCATGTTCCATCTCCATCGCTGAAAACTTGGGCATCTGTCACTTTAGACTTCATCAAACTTCTAATTGTCTCATTACTTGATATCTTGCTCTGAACAAACGCCAATAGAGCAGACAAGGATCAAGGTGCTGGAAGGTGTTTGGATATAGAAAATCTACTGTAAAAAGAGCTGGTGCCAGGTGTACATAAAGCAGGAAAGCTGGAGAGAAATTTCTCTCATGTGATAGAACCATGTTGATTCCAATTCTGAAACCATTTCCCCTTGCAGTTGGAGGACATATTGGTGAACACAGCTTTCTCTTGTTTCATTTAACAACTGCTGTTAAAATTTTAGTGACAGAATGAGAAAGCCATTTAATGGAGATTGCCAAATGTCTGATGAGATGATGGTGGAAACCAAAGGAGGGGAATCCAACTGCTAAATATAATAAACTCAGGCAGAAAATCATTGATGAAAAAAGAAAATGGCACCTTTCTTTTTTCAAATGGGGTATGCAGATTAGATATTTTCTGTGAATCCCTGTTAAGTCCATTGTCTAGTTATTGACTAACTGAGGTTCAGTCCTATATTGATTTCACATCTGATCAAGCTAAGACCCAGAATCACTGCAAACTCATTGCCACTAAAGAGGAAAAAAATGAACATGTGCTTCTAAAATTTAAGAAAATAAGTAAAAACCATAAAAGGAAACATCAATCCGGCTACCTGAAAATCTTAAACTACTTTTAAACAAAAGTCACCTAAACAAAAATCAAAGACAAAAACCAGATTGTGAATGATATTTAAGACAAATATGAAAGACAAAATGGTTGTATCCAGAAAATAAGAAGAACTTCTACAAATTGATAAGCAAAAGACAATCTAGTAGGAAAATAAACAAAGATATAAATAGGCAATTTATTGAGAAGGAAATACAACTGGACAAGAAACATAATGACAGTAGGTTCCCTTGCACTATTAACCAGGGAAATGCATGTCAAATCACTGATGACATTTTGCACCAATCAGTCAGAAAGAAGTGTTTAACATTTGAAAATTCCAAGCATTGGCGAGGTTTTAGAGAGAGAGGGAGCCATTTGCCAGCGTTGGCTGTGTAAATTAGAACATTCATTTTGTACCACCTGTCAAAACACGTCCACACCCATGGCCCAGCTTTTATACTTCTAGATATCACTTTTTAAATAAATAAAAAAATTTTAAACCACTCTGAGCATACGCAAAGATGTTCATCGCAATAGATACCATGGAACTGTTGAACAAAATGTATATTCAAGAGGTGAAACATATGTAGTGGATAAAATGAATGAACTAAAGAATGAGCGTGTGCGTATATACGCACATAGCCATAGGTTGTTTTCTTTACAAGTAATTTGCATTAAAATATGTAAGATACAATGTAAATATGGTTTTATGTGGCAAGACAACACCGTACATTTCATAGAAATACATATATATGTACGATAGTACAAAAAACAATTGTCCGGAAGAATATAAACCAAATTCATGATTATGAATACCATAAAAAGGCAGCACTAACAAAAAGGGTGTGCCACTCACAAAAGAGAGGGCAAAATTTACATGATAATTGACAAGAACTTCAGCTCTATCTGAAATTTTTTAATAAAAAACACATAAGGTAAATACAGTCATATGCTCCTTGTATATTTTTTAAAGTACATGCTTTAAAATAAAGCCTGAAAAGAAGTCTATCAAAATGTTCAAGTGGCTTTCTTGATGATAGAGATGATAGATGATAGATAGATAGATAGATAGATAGATAGATAGATGATAGATAGATAGATACTGATATTTTCACATATATGGGGAAGAGTGAGGGTGGGTGTGCGTATGTATGCATAGATGTGTTTTCCAAATTCCTCAAATTAAAAAAAAAAAAAAAAGGAAAATGTGACTACTATAGTTTGCTTTTCAGTCGTATGGAATGACAAGCCCAACTGTAAGAGTGGCCTGGATTTCAGTGTGGTAAAAGCACTTATATATTACATCGGAGGGATAACCCACTAACCAATCCACTATTATCCAATATATTAAACATTAGATTAAAATCTTCATTTAGTTTAAGCTTTCACCTTGGAAATCAAAGAGAAGACCTTTGAAGAATGAGCAGGACAAGTAGATTTTTGTGATTAAATATTACTACATAATTTGTCTTAAACGCTTTTCCTTTTTAAAATGTCAACATAATTATATGTTAAATATTACCTTAATAAGCCCTAGAAATTCAAATTTTAATTATAGAAACGTAGGAAACATGAGCTTCTAGCCTCACATCATTTAACTCTGGCCCCATGGAGTTTGCAGGTTACACTAGAATCCTTCATTACCTGGTTACACACTAGTGGACAATATGACATTTTGCTTGGGAATGATATAGGATAATATGATGGAAAATAACTGCACTTTTTCTATTGTGCTTCTCCTGTAAGGCTATAAATAAGTTGAATTGTGCTCCCTTGATTTATGTTTATGACTATTATTATGATGATTTATTTTGGGTTGAGTGCTGACAGTGTGCTGAGTGCTATACCAGACTCATAAGAAGAAATGGTTATGCCCCAGAGGCTTACATACCAAGACAAACAATTCAGCCATAAAATACACCAGCAAAGAGATGCTTAATCTCAGCAGTACAATGCTTCTTGGAGTTTATATGTAGGTGGAGAAAATTTCCTCCACCGGGAGGAAGAAGGTTAATGCTCTTTGAAAGACTTTGAGGACCAGTTTTCGATAGAGATTTCATACAGGGGTAAAGAAACATCAAAGTTCATGCTCTTAGACATGGTACAAAGCATGGTTGATTGAGGGTTCCCCAGCAAACAGTTTCAGCTTTTGAGTTACGTATTGTGGACGGAGATTGCCCTTCAAGGGCTTCAGTCTAATAGGCACACTCAACTATCTGATTCCAGGTAGAGTCAATGTGCTACTTTGATATTACAACCACCTTAAATCTGTTGTGGAATAATATGTGTTATGGACATCTAACTAGATCAGTGTTTCAAAATGTATAATTTAAAGAACACCAGATTTGGAGGTTGTTTTTAGGTGTGACAAAGTGAAAAAAAAATCTGTGGACAAATAAACTTGAGAAATTCTGGATTGAACAAAGTGACACAAGTATCTCTATCTCAAGAAGACTCAGAGTCATCAATCAGGCCATGAAAATTGTGAATCTCTGAGTTTGAATGCAAAATGATTTTTGGTAGAGCACTTCACAGGACCAGGATCCTGGGAAATACACACTGGGAAATGTCAAGGTTGGCAGAAGACAGACCAAAGAATAAATTAAACTTCCAATTTGTTTTAACCATGATGCTCATTGGCATCTTTTGCTTTCTGATTTGAGGGTTCAAAGGACATAGTGCACGCTGTGCCTCTTTCAGCAAGGCTGAGCAAGGCACAGTTCTCCCGACCATGATCCAAGCATGGATAGTAGATGGGGCATAATAAATGAGTCTACACTTTTGTGGTAGACAGCCTCCAAGATGGTGCTCAGTGATCCATGCCTCCCTGCATTCTTGCCCTTAGGTAGTCTCCTTTCACAAAGAATAGGGATGACTTTTGGAATATTGTGGAAATAATAGGATAGGATATTGTGAAAATAGTAGAGTGTGACCTCCAAGGTTAGGTTGTAAAAAATATCCTAGCTTCTACCTTGCAGTTTTGTTTTTTTAAAAGATTTTATTTATTTATCCTTGAGAGACACAGAGAGAGGGGCAGAGACATAGGCAGAGGGAGAGGCAGGCTCCCTGCAGAGAGCACAATACAGGATTCAGTCCCAGGACCCTGGGATCATGCCCTGAGCCAAAGGCAGATGCTCAACCGCTGAGAGCCACACAGGTGCCCCTACCTTGCTATTTTGGATCACTTGCTATGGGGAAGTTAGCTCCCATATTGTGAGAACTTTTAGCAGTCCTATGAAGAAGCCTATGTGGCAAAGAACAGAGGCCTACCTACAGCCATCTCAGGGAGTCATCTTGGAAGCACCAAGTCAACCTTTCAGGTAAGTGCAATCTCAGCCAACATCTTGACTACAGCCTCATGACAGACCCTGCACCAGCTAACCTGATCCCAAATTCCTGATAAACAAAAACCATGTGAGATAATAAATGTTTGTTGTTTTAAGCCACCTCAGTTTGGGGCTGGTTTGTTACACAGCAATAGACAACTAACACAACAGATTTTTCAAGTTTTCAAGTATCCTGTTGTTTATCCATATGTCCTAATTTGAGGATTCAAAACATCTGATCGCAGGAAGAAATGCTTGCCTTCTTCATAGGGTGAGAGTCACTGAATCTCTATCAGTACCAGCACCAAAAGAGCACTCCAATAAAAATCTGTGTGGCACCCTTTGAGAATATATTACTACCACCCACTTCACTGAAAACTTCTATTTCCTAGATGGGGCAGGCCAACTTCATAATAGACTGATAAAATCTCAGAAATAATGAGATTTTTTCCCTTTTGGAAAATAGGCCCACTGATCAGGCTACTGAGAGTCAGAAAGCAGCCTCTGTTCTCAGTTGACACTGATACTGCCTAAACTCCACTATGAGGTAAAGCTCCACTATAAGGTAAAACAGAAGGTTCAATCTCTTATCCTAACCGAGCTCAGGTGTAGAGACGAATCCAGCTCTCTTTATGTGTAACATTAGAAAGAGGGAACTAAATGGTGTCCAAGGATGAGGCAAAGATTGGAAATAAGAGACACAATACAAAAGGCCTAAAGAAAGTTGTGCAAGATGGTAAGAGAGTTGAAACTGAGATAAGGACAGAGCGAGTGCGTCTAGAGGAACATGTCCTAGTAGCACTGATGTGCTTCTACAGGAGCCCTGTAGAAAGGAGCTGTGGAAAAATGCTAAGCAACTTGGGAAAGATAGTGATCCAACCTAGACGTATGAAAAGTTCCCAGATGATACGGGAGAAGCAGACTGACCTGGAAGGAGTAAACACGTGGTTAGGCAAGGTTCACAAAGCAACAAAGGAGTAGCGTGCACAAAAGAGGCTCTGAGCTGTGTGACAGGGGGCACATGAGTGGGAAATCAAGCATTATGAGAGAGTCCTATCTGAGCTATGACCTTAGGGTCATACCCAAAAATGAGAGGGGGAAGAAAGGAGGAGAGGGAAGGGAGGAAGAGAAGGAGGGAGAGAGAGCCAGAGAAGTAGGTGGACTTCTTTGCTCACAGTAGCCACTGTTCTCCTTAAGGAAGTTTGGGAAACACTTGCCAGCCATCTAGCTGAGTATGGATTTCTGGGTAAGGAGGTAAATCATAGGAAAATAACCCAGGGCCATCTGGACCACAGATGCCTGTGACTCAAGAGTGTAGGGTACTTGAGTGTCTATCAGTCTCTTTTTAAAAGAATGGTAAACTTTTAAGGAATTCTGCACAAATAAGCTGGAATTATTTTCACCCATTGCACCAAGTCCAGAAATAGTCCATGACCAATGATCCATTACAACTGCCGGTAGAAATAAATTTACTTGAAACTTTGCAACAGGCTCAATACACAATCTTGCCCATGGAAACGCACGTAGCGGTAATCAGTATTCCTCTCTGGCCCCAGACCTGGTGGATAATTACAATTAAGCTTCAATGGATTAGCTGCCAGCGGGACAGTAGATAGTGAGTGGTATTTTACATCTCTACTTTTTCAGCAAATCTGGGCATGTGGGTTTATTTCCTTCTCCATAGAAAACAAAAAAGTTATTTCCAATTAATTCAGGAGGCCATCAAAATTACTGAAAATGGTACTGTTCCCCATGGTAGGATGAATGAGGTACAGAACGACTCTCCTCATTGTGTTAGAAATGCAAGGGTCGCTCGTATTACTTACAAAGCCCCTAGTTTACATTTTCCAATTAGGAGATAATCAGTGTGCCATTATGAGTAAAAATTGTTGGAATGACCTTTTGGCTGTATATTTTAACCAGCAAATCTTTGGGGAGGGTTTGATTGAAAGCATGACAGGAGAACAAGGCAAGTTATACTGATGATAAATAAGAACAATTATCACACTTATTATCTGATAAATAATTTATTGTGATTTCCCATTAATCCATCTCCTGGATAAAAATACACCCCAAAGACTGACTTCTTCAGCTTTTCCCACATCATGTCAGAAATTCTTGTCTGAAAAGCACAAAGGAAGCATTTACCTGGAATATAAAGAGCTGTCACTGCATACTTGATCATTTTAATCAGAGCAGATAAATTATGCCCCTTATATAATGGTAAATCAGTACTTCGCTCTCAGTTTAAAAAGAAACAAAGCAAAACGAAACCTGCGAGAGGCCATTTTGAGAAGCCATAACCCAACAAGGAGCCATGATCACATGGCACAAATCTTCATCATTATTTTCTTCTTATATCTTGTCTCCCATTCTTATCAAAAAGACCTCAGCCTACGCACTCTCAGTCAACACCTACAGCAATATTCTTAATTGCAGAATGTATATATTATTATAAAAGAATAATTAAATTCTCTACAACTCTCCATAAATCCAATTGGTAAGGATTGGTTGAGTCTATAAAAATGATTCTAAATGTTGGACATTAGGGATAAATGTTGCTTCTTCTACTGTACTCTACTTGATAATTCCAACAGGCATCTATGTATTATTGTTGGTCCTGGTGCCAGATAAGGAAGATAGAGCTTTTGTACATACAGATCACATTTCTCCAGTGACTTCATCTACTTAAGATTTTTTTTTGGGGGGGGGAATATTAATCCTATTTTTCCCCTCATTTCCTCAAATCTGACCCCATTTGTGTCTCTTATTCAAAAATGAAGTCTTAATTCTGCTTCTTCTCTTTTTTGGTAGGTTGTTCCTTTTCAAAATGGATTTTTTTTAAAAGCAAATTAAGCATGATACCCTCCAGTTCCATCCACGTTGAAGCAAATGGTGGGTAATGGCTGAGGAATATTCCATTGTATACATAAACCACATCTTCTTTATCCATTCATCTTTCGATGGACACCAAGGCTCCTTCCACAGTTTGGCTATTGTGGACATTGCTGCTATAACATTATATGTTCTCATTCATTTGGGGAATATAAATAATAGTGAAAGGGAATATAAGGGAAGGGAGAAGAAATGTGTGGGAAATATCAGAAAGGGAGACAGAACATAAAGACTCCTAACTCTGGGAAACGAACTAGGGGTGGTGGAAGGGGAGGAGGGCAGGGGGTGGAAGTGAATGGGTGACGGGCACTGAGGGGGGCACTTGACGGGATGAGCACTGGGTGTTATTCTGTATGTTGGTAAATTGAATACCAATAAAAAATAAATTTATTTAAAAAATAATAAAAAAATAAAATAGGCAAAGAAAAAAATAATAAAATAAAAGCAAATTAAGTCAATTTCTTACTATTTACCTCTGATGTTAAACATAGACCCTCTATTAGGATTTTTTTTCCCACACTTTTATCTCTTGACATTTTTGGTCACCACTTTACTATTATTCACCCAGTCATCCTACCTATAAGCTTGGACTCATTCCAAAGGATTCCAGGAACATTTTTAAGTCAACAGAACATTGATATTGGGCAGAAATCCATGTATCATTATCAGAAATTACAAACTGGCATTATCTAATCCAGTCTTCCCAACCACAGAACTGAGTTATGGACCTAAAGCCAAAGGGTACTTTTCTCTGCCTTCAGGTATCTGAAAGAAATTAAAATATTTTTTAAAGTCGGTTGAGAATCTGATTATATAAACATTCAAGCAATTTGGCATCCTCAGAGTTAGGAAATACTTCCCCATAGTTGCCCAAATTCCTCCATCTGCAATAGAAACCCATTTTAAATTTGATTTGGGGACTGGGGGACTTATTGAACTCCTTTATTTCACAGATGAGGGAAGAGTGGGAGAGTAGACACCACAGTGCCTTATTGTCAGTGCGTCCTTAGCAATGGCTGAATGCGGGAGGTGGAATTTTTGATAGTCATTCCTACCCAGTCAGAGAGCTTTCTATCTACCATTATGAGATGAGCCAGGATGAACTTCATGAACCCCAACAAGAGCAGCCCTGAAAGACCCAGACCCACGTGCTTTACAGAGCAAAGCAATGGAATGGAGAATTATGGTATACTTCATGGCATTCTACAAATAATGGGTAAATTTTAGATTATACTCAATTTAAGGACTAAGACACTTTTCTTAATTTCTAATGTATCATACACAAGTCACAAAACCTCCCTCCACGTAGAATCATAGAAACTGTGTAAAGAAGGCTAGAAAAAACAGAAAGAAAAATGCATGCAGCTTTCCCTTGCCTGACATGAGAAATAGATTTCACTAATGCAAATCAGGACAACTGAAGGTCTCATGATAATGCAGCATTCGGTATTTTAAAGCCACATCATGAGAATTCATGAAAGGAAAGAATTTTTTTCTCTCTCCTATTTCTTTAGCGAATGTGTATGTGCAAATGCGTGTGTGTGTGCGTGTCTCAGATGACACAAGTACTGATAAAAAAATAAATGGCACAACAGAAAGACTACTCTACTCTCCTCTAACAAAATGAATATGACCTTCTCATAGGTGTGTTACTTTTTATTTTTTTTTAATTTTTTTTGTTCTTTTTTGTGTTTTTTTGTGTGGTTTTTTTTGTTGTTGTTTGTGTGTGTGTGTGTTCCTCTTTTTAAAAGACAACTCACTTTGAAAGCTGGTAACCCAACTCTCCCCAACTGGAAACTCTCTGGAAAATTAGGTAGATGGTACTTGATTTACCAAAGGCTAACAGAATGCTTATGGGCAGATCCTTCTGTTTTAACCAATTCCAGAAATGGCCCTTCTGTGACGATGCTTGTGTTAGAACATTCCAGCACTCCCTACCACGCAGAACAAAGCTCACATTTCACACAATTCCAGATATCCTCGGGCCTCCCAAGTTACCACCTGTGGGTTTGGATCTAAGCAAACAGAAACCTAAAAGAGGAGAAAAATCATCAGGAAATCTTGTAGGTGCCGATCCACAAATACTGGGAGCCAAGGGAAATAACCAGGAAGTGATGCTGCCAGAAAGGGAATTATGATCTGGTTGGCCTTGGGGAACCTGTTGGAATAAATCAAATGACTGAAATGTCAATACTGAGGCATGCAATCTGTGAAGAGAGGACAAAGAGGTGGGGCAGGGAGGGCTTACGCTATAGATCACAAAGGGTTGGACCCACAATGAAATACAGATGGATGATAAAGGAAGTAGCAATGCTGAAGCTTTATGAGTTAAGGTAAAAGAAATATATGAAATAAAGGGGAATTAGCAGTGGGGGTCCCCTGTGCACTACTAAATCAGGATGCGCTCACTGATAAATTACCATAGAGGGGCTCAAACAGATACCCACATCCCCCTAAGCAAATAAAACGTAGCCTGCGGTATAAATCTTAGGCTCTCCCTGCTGCTACCCAGTACGATGTCCCAGTGTGCTTCCCCTCTTTCTCCTCTTCCTCCTTTGACACCCAAACAAGTGTGAGCTCTGAGATCTCAGTTCAACTTCTCACCTTTGGATTAATGACGACATTCCTGGTTTCAGTGCTGCAAGTCCCTTGGGCAGATGTTGACCACTCCAGGGTGGGAAGGCGTGGTATAAGTAAGGCCAACATAAGTAAAATGCTAAATGACAAGATCACAAAACTCTACTACTCTAGATTTCAATTACGGAGACATTTCTTAAGGGATCATAAAAAGAGCAAAACGCGGGTCATCTGGGAATTTTTAGAGTTGTGTTGCTATTAGTTGCTTGTTTCATAAAGTGGAAAGGGCAGCTAGAGGTGAGGCAATTTGGGCCTGCTCACCACAACTAAGGAAGAAACAATCAGGACTCTCGGGGTGAAGGGCACTTGGGAGCATGACCTGATTCCATTTGCTATGCTGAGAGGAGCCCTATTTGGGCAACTTCTCACAGATACACAAAATTGGAAGAAGGTGAAGCCATAAGAGAGAATGCTGCCCTGAAAGTTAAAACTCACAAGGGAAAAATCTGTGAAGCAAAATTACACTGTGAAATGTCATTCTCTAAAGGGCTTAAACAAGAAGTGTGATAAATGTTATTACTCTGCAGCGCCATAAGGGTGTCGAGGACGCAGTCACCGCTCTGATTTTGCCCAACAAGTGCAAGAAGGCAGTTAGGGGAAAACAGCCCCTGTCTCAAAGTGCTTTCAGCCTAAAGGCTGCAGGGAGAGAGGCACGATGGGAAAACCACTAATACAACCATTAAGCTCATAAATAACTTCGGATCATCACTATCTGGTTTCCCTCTTGGGTTTAAAGGCACCATGGGGTCAGGGTAAGCAAAGAATGAATAAAGTGAAAGGTCAGAAAGGTCCAGAGAAAATCCACTCAAGAACCAAAAGAAAACCAGCCTAAACCAATCTTTAAGACTGATTTTCTTAAAGATCTCAGCAAAACAGTTTCGAGAAACCCCCTAATGTCACTTCGAAATCAGGCAAGTGTGTCTAAGACCGGAGAACAGCTGCACTGCTAATCTGGGATGCAGATAAAGAGTATCTAAACAGTTAGAAATTAACACCCACGGGGATGGTGCTCAGATATGTGATCACAGAAACTTTACAAAATGTGAGTGTTCGTGTGTTCATATCGATATGTGTGTGTGTGCGCGTGTGGACGTATCACGTCATGTCATCATGGACTCTAGCAACAGTGCAAAAGAGACAGACTTTTATGAACTAAAGTGTTATTTGAAGTATTTTTTTTTTGTCACCCTTCGCAGAGGGTGGACATTAAGGCTATGTTACCCGAGTTGTAATCAAGCCTTCCCAGGCTACAGCCCCTGTAATGTGGTTTCACAAGAAGGGTCCATAAATTAAGAGGAGGATCTGAAGGCGCCATGAAAGAGAAGGGCAGAAAGGGTCAAGAATCAAAGAAGGAGTTTGTTCCCCCAAATTCTCCTTAGACGCTCAAACAACTGGCCCTGAACGAGGAGTGCTCCTTCCCAGTGCACAAGGCTATCTCTGAGCTCATCAGTGAATCAAAGCCACCAGCAAAAGCAAGACAGGAGACTCTGAGCTCAGCTTTAGGCTTCCCCCGCAGGGAGGCCCAAAGTGTCCCTCACAAACCTGCACAGACTGATGGGGAAAGGTACCAGCAACGTACTAATTTTTTTTTTTTTTTACAAAGAAAGTTATAGAAAAACATGGGTAATATGATCCCATTTTTGTTAAAATATATACACGTGGGACGCCTGGGTGGCTCAGTGGTTGAGCGTCTGCCTTCGGCTCAGGGTGTGATCCTGGGGTCCTGGAATCGAGTCCCGCGTTGGGCTCCCCACATAGGGCCTACTTCTCTCTCTGCCTGTGTCTCTACCTCTCTCTCTGTGTCTCTCATGAATAAATAAATAAAATCTAAACACACACACACACACACACACACTTGTACCTGTAAGTATTTCATGAGCCTAGAAAAAGACCTAAAGCAATACGCAACAATCTTTAATGGTGTTTACTGTTGAGTAAGGCCAGAGGGAGGGCTCTTATTTCGACTTGATCCATTTTTTGCAATGTTTCCATTTTTATAGTAATCGGGTCTTATTTTTATAATTAAAAAAAAAAAAAAACTCTGATTTTCCCTGAATTCAACCTTGAGGCCTCCTAGCTGCCTTCCATGACTGCTTGTTAATATAAAGTAACACTTGTCTATTCAACTTCCCCGAACTCTCTTAAGGTTGAGAGTTTACCTTCCCCGTGAAAGACAAACAAATGAAGCTGCTGCTCCAAGTGAAGGAGACGAGACACAGGACAACCATGCACAGTGCGTGCGCACCTGGTCTGGATCTGGACCAAAGGAGCTTATTTTTGTTGCCTTGCCATGTAAATTGACAAAGTTTGAATGAAGTCCGCAGACTTAGTAGAACTGTCAGTCTAATTTCTTAATTTTGATGACTGTACTCTCTAGGCATATAAGAAAATATCCTCACTGAAATAGAAGCAGAAAGAGGCATCTATCTTGTCTTCTGCTTCCGCTTAAGTAGGTCAGAAAAAAAGCATAGATAGGGATACACACACAAAGAGAAAGAAAGAGAAAGCAAATGTGGCAAAATGTTAGTTAGCATTTGGGCAATCTGGGTAGAATTTATACATGAATCCTGTGTACTATTCTTGTAACTTTTCTTAAAATCTTAAATTCTTTCAAAATAAGGTCTAAAAAAAAAAAAAGAAAAGAAAAAAACAGAAGAAAGAGAGGGAGGGGAGGAGAAAGGAAGAAACTTGTTCTAGTCTTTGCTTACAAAGGGTGCTCTGCTCCTCTCTGTTCTGTGTAGTTGGTTTTATTCATTTACATAGTCTGATCTGACCAGCTGATTTCCTTCAGAGGAGAGGTGAGTTTTCACAAATATTTGAGATGAATTTAGCTCGTAAACACCTCGACATATTTCATAAGCAAATATTGATGGCAAGTGTGAGCAACCCGATTTACTAATAGGTCAGAAAAACGTGAGAAATTTGGACAAAGTCAGAATAAGTCAGTGGCAGGATCGGAAATAGAAACCAAGTTTCCTAGCAGCTCACTCTGTATGATTTTTTAAGCAGGAATTTTGTGATGCAGCAGCTATTCTATGGTGGAAAATTGCCCCTGGGAAGCTACAAGAGTTCATCAAAGGCAGAGGGTCAGAGTCCTCTGTCTGCTACGGTGAGACGCTGGTCATATTGCTATGCACCCCATAAATCACAAATAATAATATCCCGAGGCATTCTCCTCTGTATTAAAAGATAAGAACTCTGTTTTTGTTTCCAGAACCATTGCTCTCTTTCCCTGCTTCACATGGCTCATGTAATTCAGAAGATAGACTTCATTCAAAGAATGAAAAATAGGGGAGTCTGACTCCTGGTGCCTCTCTCCATCAATCCAGCAGGCCGCAGCGCGTTATCTGCCTTGTAAGTAGCCCGGCTCCCTCTAACAAGATGAATTTTGTTTCTAAAACAGGTTTGCACTTAGGGGTTCGCCCCCCGGCAGCGTTAGCACCACTTGGAAAAGGATGCGCTAAAAAAAAAAAAAAAAAAAAAGGAAAAGGATGCGCTGCTCTGGGAAGCCCAGATGTGGCCCTTGTCGAGCGCACATGGGCCTCCTCCTTGGAAGGAACGAGATCCACAGGCCTGGCCAACAGCAAGCCCTCGCAACGCGCGATCAGGAGACGTTCTCAGTGAGTCTGGCACAGACAGAGAGGCAGGCAGGTCTCCAAAGTCAGCCACCAACTAGGAATGGACCCAGAGGCTTCCTGCAGGCCGCCCTGGCATGGACTGAAGCCTCCCCACTCGCAGTGTGGCCCACACCTGCAGCCTCAGCACCACCACCCTCCTTTTTGTTAGAGACGCAGAAGTCCAGGCCCCTTCGTGGACACGTCAAATCAGGATCTGCATTCGAGCAAGATCTCTGGGAGACTCTGCAGCACGTTGGAGTGGGAAACATGGGGCGGAATAAATGGGGCAATGGAGAGCTCGAGCTGGGGAGGAGCACAAGGAAAACTCTGCATGCACGCGGGCGTGCGCACACACACACACACACCGCTGGGAGGCAGAGAGGACCACGGAAGACCCCTGTTCCAGTCTGAACTAGCCCCACTCTGGCATCCTATACCCTGCCACCTCATCCCACCATCCCACCTGCATTCTCTCTCCCTCCCCTGAGTCATGGGTCGATGACCCACGTTCATCCAAAGGGAGGGGCGGATGCTCTGCAGCCTCATGGACTGTCACCTTAGACGGTCGTGTGGCCTACATCTTTCATTCTCCTGATGCAGATGAATCCTATTGAGTGATCTGCATGTGTTGAACCATCCTTGCATGTCACAGGTGAATCCCAGTTGATCATCGTGTGTGATCCTTTTAATGTGCTATTGATACAGTTTGCTAGTATTCTGGTGAGAATTTTTGCATCTCTACTCATCAGGGATATTGGCCTGCTGTTTTCTTTTCTTATGGTCTGACTGTACTATTTTTATTCTTTTTTAAGATTGTATTCATTTGTTCATGAGAGACATAGAGAGAGAGAGAGGCAGACCCACAGGCAGAGGGAGAAGCAGGCTCCACGCAGGGAGCCCCATGCGGGACTCGATCCCAGGACCCCGGAGTCATGACCTGGGCTGAAGGCAGACGCCCAACTGCTGAGCCACCCAAGGATCCCTGACCGCACTATTGTTAATTGCCTGGGAGACTAAAGGAAATAATTTCTGTTTATTGAGTGCTGACTACGCAACGGGCCATGTCTCAGGTACTGTACAAATATAACTTCATTTAATGCTTATGACAGTCCTGTACAGTAACACGTCAGGACCTCTCTTACGTGAATTTAAAACCTGAGGCTTTGCCCAAGATCACGCAACAAGAAAATGTCTGAGCTGGGCTCTTACTCTAGATTTGAAGGTCCTTGTTCTTTCTCTTCTACCACAACTACATGGTAACTAAGATTTTTAGACTTCTTATTTCTTAAAGGACAAAAAGACAATTCTGTAGGACTCCACTTCCACAGGAAAGTAGATTCCCTTCGGGGCAGCATATCAAGTTGCAGGCAGGCCAGAAATTGTTCATGAGCTCTTCTGGGAGGTGGGAAGGAAACTTATGAAATGTGATGGAACCATTGTCTGACCGCCTTCCACGGGCTTCTAGGGGGTCATCCAGGATAAATACATCCCAGGCCATGCATTTCTCTTAAAACATTGGCTTGAATGGTAACATGGAGAGCAACTCACTTCCCTAAGAACCTACCCCATTCTGTTCAAACATTTCATCCTCCAGTGGAGCCAAAATAAACTCCAGTGCTTCTTTGGCAACCACACAAAATAATCCCAAACTCTTCTCTCCAGCAGCCTTTAAGGAACTGAAGACAACAAACGATACACACAAAAGTAGAGCTTCTCCCTTGCCATTAAATAGGCTTCTTAGTCTTTGATCTCTTCCTTATAGAACATGATTTTCCATCTCTCTCCCATCCGATTCCAGCCCCAGGCACACAGCAACCTACCCATGCCCCCCTTTACAGGGAGCACCCATTACCTGTCTCACGATTATGGCCACAGCGTGGCCGAGGCAGAGTCATTTCCTCCCTACCTAGAGTTGCCCACCCCCCGCCCCCTGATTTTTACCCTAGCCCTTCACACACAGGCTGCTCTGAAATGTAATTCATCTACCGAAGGGCAAAGCCGCTGATAACTACACAAATGCATTAACTCTCTGAAGTGTTTCACCAACCCACTCACCCACCTGCCTCCGAAGTGGCAATGTGATCCATCAAGTCAGTCTCCTGTTCCACAGCCCACACAGTACAGGGAAAAAAATTAATGACACTGACTGTTCTCGCTAGAGAAGCAACTCAACTAGACAGCAGCCTTCACAACAGAAAAGGAACACTTCACTTTTACTCATCCTGTAAGAAAGAAAAAGAATACGTTATAAATACATATAAAATGTGGAGGTTTTCACTTCCTGTACACACATGAAGTAACAAGCTATTTGTCCAAAACGAGAGCAGGGCGCAAGCTCTACTGGCCTAATGGAGAACCAGGATTCCCGTTTTCACTCTGTGCTCAAGCATCTCACGGACACCAAAGGCAGTGAAGTCAGAAGAATTTGATTTAGAGTCCCACCTCGGCCTCTGCGGTTTGCAGATGGGACTTCCAGACCAACTCCATGTGGATGGATGCATTACAAGGACAGGAGAGGCCCCCCCCATGCCATCCATCACGGGCTCCCAGCAGCTCCACTTCATTTCCTGCCCACCAGACCCAGAGAGTAAAGGCGAGCTGCATTTCTCTTCCTCTCTCTCTCTCTCTCTCTCTCTCTCTCTCTCTCTCTTTCTCCATTTCTTCCTGCCCCTCATTCTTTTTTCTAGACAAGCTCAGGGGTCAGCCTCCCCATTACAAAACCCACATCCATCCCTTGCTCCGAAGAACTGTGAGGCGTTGAGACCTACTCTGCTCAGCTTTACGCACAGTCGCCAGACCTCTCCTCTTTCCCTCACCACCCCTAGAGGCAAACAGCCTCTCTGTGCCCCCTCTCTTCTCTTTCCTAAGGCTTACGCATCCTTAAATATTTGTTTGCTCAATTAGGTTTCCCGGCACCCACATTATTTACACAGAAACAGTACAGGACGATTTGGAACTTAGGCTGTGGAGAGCGGAGTCGAGGGCAATAGTTTTCCAAGAGACTGCCGCAGAGGCCTAGGGTATCAGGAGGCTTCAGACCCCCTCACATTTCTTGCTTTTACATTTAGGAATTCTCTGTAGGATTTTTCTGTAATAGGAAAACTCTCTCACTCAAAAGAAGGAAGAAAGAAAAAGCAACACTACCACAGGGAAATGTTCCTCTCCTCACACATCGCCCTATGACCACAAAACACATGCACAGAAAGGCGCGTGCCTTCTCTACACTGTCATGAAAGGAAAAGAGCTAAGAAAAGCCTTTGTGTTGGACAGTGAAAAGCCACGAACAGGCAGGATGTTTACTGCTTTGACTTCCCCAGTGCTGAGGATGACACAATCCTGGAAAACTTGGGATCATCTGTCCAGCCCTTCATTATCCAGATTTGCAAAAGAAAACTCACCGAGGTTAACGATTTGCCTTACTAACTTAGAAGCCAAGTCAATACCATGACTTGTTTATACATAGTAGAGACTCCGTGTTGAAAGAAGAACTGCTAACATAATTAATTTGTTAATATATACCCAAATCACTCGAGAAAAGACTTCAGGTGATTTTTCTAAGAGACACAAACACAAAAGGAAAAAAAAAAAAAAAAAACAAGAATGGGATTTAACAGGAGTGAAAAAAGAATGAGGGCATAAGACTACAGTTTTACTTATCTTGAACTCGACTCCAAAAATGTGTTCTTCGCTGCCCAAAGTACTCGAGACTCTGAAAATTTACATTCATTGCACTTTCCTCGGCTGTTCTAAATTTTGAGTGATGAACAATTTTCTACTTAGAACTTTAAATTGCTAGTGAGAAGCCAGCGAGGACTTGCAGTGAGATTTCTTGTGGGTAATATATTTAGGTGGATGCCGCCTTAATTTCATGAAAATTTGCTCTTCTCGGAAGACCAGAGCCTTTCTACTCGTGCTTGCTGTAAGCAAAGGGCATCTGCCCAAAGGGCAGCCTACGCAGGCCACGGAGGGGCCCTAGATTGGCCTGTATGGCGTGTAGGTGCCTCACGGAGTCCATAGTCTCCCTTCTCCCAAGTGGGGCTGCACACTAGCAGCCTTGGCCTGTTGAGAGCTCGGTACGCAGGCAACATCTCAGGCCCCAGACCCACTGGATCAGAATACACTTTTCCACACACCTGCAGGGATTTGCATGCACATTAAAGTTTGAGAAATAGTGGCCCCAGCATCCTCGCAGCCTCAGATGCAGGTGCTCAAGGTGCAGCCAGAGAATAACTAGAGAGAGCCTGACCTGTAGGGACAGAACAGGGCCGTTGATGAGAGGCCTTGTGGTTTCTGGGGCGGGGAGGGAAGATTCTGCTTTGATGTGGGTTGTTCCTAACGTGTTCTGGTGTACTCATTACTCTTGAGAGACCACATCAGGTGAGAGCAAGGAGGGGAAAAGGTGCTTTTCGAGCCACACGTTGACGCAGATATGCCCCCCACCCCCCGCACGGGGCGTAATTGTTCTTGAGAAGTGACTTTGTTGTAGAGAAAACTTTGGTTTCCAGGGGTGCAGTCTACACAGCACAGAGTGGAATAGAAATATGGCGATTATGCAGTTCATTTACCTGCTGTACGCAGCCAGGCAAGCCCATCCAGGGAGAGAAGGCTACCCACACACTCCGAGGGCCTGAGTCATCCGGGTTCCTGCTAAGGTCGTTCCAGGGAGCTGGATCTCGGCCAGACCGGCACATCCTCTGTGCTTCAAAACATTGTGCAGGGGACACCTGCACCAGCAGCCTTGAGAGGGGAGGAACAGGGGTCAGCAGTCCCTGAACCTACCCCCTGGCCTGTGATGAGGGGAGGGACAGGTGTCAGCAACCCCTGGACCACCCCCCGGCATCTGATGAGGGGGGGAAGGGGGGGACAGGCGTCAGCAACCCCTGGGCCCCCCGGCATCTGATGAGGGGAGGGACAGGTTAAGAACCCCCTGGGCACCGCTGGCCTCTGATGAGGGGAGGGACAGATGTCAGCAACCCCTGGACCCGCCCCCCGCCCCGGCATCTGATGAGAGGAGGGACAGGCATCAGCAACCCCTGGGCCCTCCCGGGCATCTGATGAGAGGGGAGACAGGTTAAGAACCCCCTGGGCACCGCTGGCCTCTGATGAGGGGAGGGACAGATGTCAGCAAACCCTGGACCCCCCCAACCCAGGCATCTGATGAGGGGAGGGACAAGTGTCAACAACCCCTGGACACCCCGCCCCCCGGGCATCTGATGAGGGGAGGGACAGGTGTCAGCAACCCCTGGCCGCCC
This sequence comes from Canis lupus familiaris, assembly GCF_011100685.1. Lineage (NCBI taxonomy): Eukaryota > Metazoa > Chordata > Mammalia > Carnivora > Canidae > Canis > Canis lupus. The sequence goes on along the minus strand of NC_049240.1, from coordinate 4,497,473 downwards.
CCCACCCCAGCCTCTGGTGAGGGGTGACATTAGGCCTCAGCAGAGCTGCAGCTACCGTGTCTGGGGAGCGGTGGAGGCCCGGGGGGCGGGCAGCCTACTGACATCCAGACCCGGGACTGGCCACGCAGAGAGGAAGCCAGATGGCAGCAGGACGGGGCGCCCAGCTGCTAGCAGCACACCTGGGCCGCGGGCACAGTGGCCGGGAGAGGGAGGATTTCTGCAAAGGCCAGATTGTGGCCACCAGCAGGGCCGGCTGGAAGGCGTCAGTCCCGGCCGCCGTCCCCGCTCGGGGTGTTTCTGTTACTTGTACGTGACAGCTTCTCCAAACGAAATATAAGGACAAATTATAGCTAGATTTCCTCCGGGCACAGGGTATGTTCTGATTGCGATTTGGGAAGAAGAGAAACTCACGGGGATCTGTGCAAGGCTCCAAGCCACTTTCCAGGTGCTTTGCACATATGTTTAAAAGTTGGTTCTAATGGGGCAGCCGAGGGGCTTTGACCTAGGAATCAACCTCCCCTAAAGGGCTCTTGTCTGGACTTTAGAGATCCTGAAAGTCTCCAAAATTGTGTGAAGTTTTTGCGTATGTTTTTTTTTTCTGAGAAGGGAAGAACATGATTCCCAGCGGGGGATGCTCAAACACACCAGGAGCCCCAAAAGGTTAAAAAAAGATTAGTTATCTGAATGAACTACAAAGGATATAAAGAAACTAATAACTATTGAGTATAGGCCCAAAAATAAGTGATATTATCCCCATTTTAAAGTTAAGGGAAAGTAAGGCTAGAAGAGGAGCCTTCCCAGGTGGATACGCCTTAGTAACTCCAAGACCCAGAACGTAAACTCTGATCTATCAAGTGCAAAATCCAAAATTTTTCTATGATACCATGCTTCCTGGGTTTTAGGGGGGGTTGGGGGTTGGGGCATAAAGGGTTATGGGGGAAGACCAATGTGCCAATGCAGCCTGAGGAATGAGTCGAGTGTGGGCATCTGGAGGCAGAAGGAAGGGCCCTCCTTCCGGCTGCAGAGGACAAGGTGAGCAGCCGACCAAAATCTCTAACAGAGGATCTCATCTTCCCTCCTGCAGGCTCTGGGGCTTCCTAAAGGCCGGGGGGCTAAGTCATGTTCACAAGACTTGGCAAATCGAACTTCAATTAAAAAAAAAAAAAATAGTGGCTCAGCGGTTTAGTGCAGCCTTCAGCCCAGGCCCTGATCCTGGAGGGCCAGGATCGAGTCCCACGTTGGGCTCCCTGCATGGAACCTGCCTCTCCCTCTGCCTGGGTCTCTGCCTCTCTCTCTCTCTCTCTCTCTCTCTCTCTCTCTCTCTGTGTGTGTCTCATGAATAAATAAATGAAATCTTTAAAAAAATAATAATTATATATAAATTATATATAAAACACAAGACTAAACATACCCAGGGGTCAAGCTTCTACCCCATTTAGTTTCAAATCTCCTGTCACCCAAACCCCAGTGCAACCAGAGGATAACCACTCCTATCCGAGACCCCGACCTAAAGCCCAGGGGCCCCCTAATGCCCAGTATCAATTCAAACAAGTGCATTTGGCTTCTTTCCAATGTGTCTCGAGCCAGGAGAGCAGGTTTCCCGCAGGTCAAGAAGAAGCCGAGAGCTTACCCGGAGCCACTGGAGCCCAAACAGCAACATGCAGCCTGTCTGGCAGTGAAAGATCATCCGTTAAGTGTGAAGGTTTAATGCATCTCCAGTCCCCCAAGATGCTCTTCTCTCAATATAAATAATATCCAGAGACTAAAATGTTCCACGTGCGCCACCACACATTTAATCAGGCTTTTAGACATGCATGGACTATGTGGTGGGATCCTCACCTTCTGAAATGGAAAAGCCACGCGACAGGGGAATGTTAGCATGGAATCCCATGTAATTGAATTGTGGTTTTAAATCCCCTGATTAACAGATGGCAAAGTCCTGCCCCTGTGCGCTCGCTGCCCCCTCCTTGTCCTCGGGGGACACAGCGCACACCCCTTCCAACCATCAGCAGCGGCCTCCTTGCTTCTGCTCCCATGTTATTTTTAGCCACCCAACTCTTTTATTGGGCGGGGGTCTTGTTTCCATAATTTGTTTTATCCAATTGTTGTCTAAGTATCATTGACATCATCTATTTTACTAGTTTCAGGTGTACGACAGGGAATCAACAATGATACTCATCACAAGATGCTCACCAGCAGTGGAGTTACCACGTGTCGCCCCACAAAGGAATAACAATATTATTGACGACATGCCCTGTGCTGTACTTTTTGCCCCTGTGACTTGTTCCTACGTCATAACTGGGACTTTGTACCTCTTGATCCCCTTCACCTATTTCTCCCATCCCTCCCTTCTCCTCCCCTCTGCTGACCACCAGTTTGTGAGTCTGTTTCTCTTGTTGTCGTTGTTTGTCATTTGTTTTGTTTTTTGGATTCCACGTATAAGCGAACTCAAATGGTATTTGTGTCTCTTGGATTTATTTCACTCAGCATATTACCCTCTGGGTCCATCCGTGTTGTCACCAATGGCAAGATTTCACCCTTTTTTGTGGCTGAGTAGTAGCCCATTGTGTGTGCGCACCACGTCTTCTTTATCCATTCATCTACGGATGGACAGTTAGATTGCTTCCATATCTTCGCTGTTGTAGGAAATGCTGCAGTAAACATCATAAGGGTGCATACGTCTTTTTGAGTTAGTGTTTTCATCTTCCTGGGGTAAATACCCAGAAGTGGAATAACTGGATCGTATGATACTTCTATTTTTGTGTTTCTCCGGAACCTCGGTACTGTTTTCTTGTGCAGCTCTGTGGTCTTATGTCTTCTGTGTAGGTCTTCAATCCACGTTGAGTTGATTTTTGTGTCTATAGTAGAATAAAGTGGCCCAGTTCATTCTTCTGCAAGTTGTTGTCCAGTTTTCCCAACGCCATTTGCTAAAGAGACTTTTTCCCGTTGGATATTTTGTGTCCTCTGTTGGAGTTTAATTAACCACTTACATGTGGGTGGATTTCTGGGCTGTCTATCCTACTCCTCTGACCTGTGTGTCTATTCTTGTGCCAGTACCATGCTTTTGGTTACCACAGCTTTGTAGTGTATCTTGGGATCTGGGATTGTGATGCCTCCAGCTTCGATCCTTCTCAAGATCGCTTTGGCTGTTTGAGGTCTTTTGTACATACAAAAATGGACTAGATCCATACAAATTTTAGGATTATTTGACATATAGGCTTTTGTAGCAATCTCAGGATTTTTGTATGTCTGTGGTATCGCTTGTAGCTTCTCCTCTTTCATTTCTGCTTTTATTTGAGCCCTCTTTCTTTTCTTCCTGATGAGACTGGCTAAAGGTTTATCAGTTTTGTTTATCTTTTCAAAGAACCAGCTCTTAGTCCCATTGCTCTTTTCCATGGGTTTTTTTTTTCATATCTCTTTCATTTATTTCTGCTCTAATCATTATTATTTCCTTCCTTCTGCTAATTTTGGGTTTTACTTGTTCTTCTTTTTCTAGTTCCCTTGGGTATAAGGTTGGATTGTTTATTCCAGGTTTTTCTTCTTTCTTGAAATAGGCCCATATTGCCATGAACTTCCCCTTAGAATGGCTTTTGCTTTGTCCCAAAGATTGTGAGCCATAGTGTTTCTGTTTTTATTGATCTCCAGATATTTTTTTATTTCCTCTTTTATTTCTTCATTGACCCATCGTTTGTCTAGTAACATGTAATTTAGCCTCCACATGTTTATGTTCCTTCCTTTTTTTTTTTTTTTTTTTGTAATTGATTTCTAGTTTCATGCCATTTTCTTTTCAGAAAAGATCCTTGAGGGGCTCCTGGCTGGCTCAGTCAGTCAGTGGAGGATGCGACTCTTAATCTCAGGGTTGTGAGTTCAAGCCCCAAGCTGGGTGTAGAGATTACTTTAAAAAAAAAATCTTAAAAAAAAAAAAAGATGCTTGATATAATTTCAATCTTCTTACATTTATTGAGACTTATTTTGTGGCTTATCACATGATCTCTCCTAGAGCATGAGCACTTACCTCTTCTTCATAAAGGAGCCATTTCACAAGTATTACTACTCCTCAAGTAAATAAGTCCAAGCAAATCTTCTCAGTGGCTTGTAAATGAATTTAAGTGTATAATGGCCCAGACCTCTTCAGACTCCCTGGAGGGGAATTCTTGAAATTTTACTTTCCATAAATAGAAGGCAAAAGAATATTAAAAGATAAAGATACACCCTATTCATCTTGTTTTAGTAGATCGTAAGTTCATTGAGGAAAGAAACAGGTTATTGCTGAGATTGACTTAACATTCATTGAGTCCTAACTATCCTCATGTACCATAGAAACAAATCTATCAACATACTTCATTACAAGAAAAAAACATGGCTCTCTTTCAACAGGACCAAGCAGCATTCCCTTGGATGCTTTCTCTCCTTTATACTGAATAACGACTTGAAAGAGCAGCTCCTGTTCTAAAAAATATGAGTAGAAAATACTGCATTCTAGTCCATAGACTTGAAATATAAGATTCTCCCTCTCTGAAATGACTAGGTGATAGGCAATGGAGGGTCTGCCGTGGAGGGGGGCAGGAAAATTCAAAATCCCTGACAACATTTCACTTTCAACGCACACAACCTCAAAAATCCTGCATAATTATGAGATTTCATATTTAGTGTTTCTCAAACGACGGTTTCAATTGAAATGGATATGCTGCATAATGAAACTTAAACATCAAAATGTCAAACACACCCCAAAAGGAGCAGACAAATATCTAACAGAGTCATTATCAAGACCAGGAACCATGTGCCTGTGAACGCATGGCCGACCAGAGTATCACTTACAAGTGCTGTCCTTACATCAGGGTGGGGACATGACATGGGAGAAGAGGTGGCTACAGTTTTACCCACGCCAACAAACACCCAGACCCTCCACCAGAGCAGCACAAGCCAGAGCTCCAGGAAAATCAGGAGCCCAACTCTGGCAGCTTGTTATCAATTCAGTGTGGCTGCCGTTTTGTAAACACATCTAATTTGGTTTAAAATTTTAATCTATAAAGTCATTACTGGAGGGCTTCGGGCTGCTGCAATGATGAACCAACTGCTTCTAAAGCAGACAGGAAGGCACCAGAGTCGGTCCGGGTTTTGTGTCCCTCAGGTCCCTCCTTGGTCTCCCTTATTCCTCTCTTGCCTCTGATGTCCTTCCCTGCAGTGTGCTGACTTCCCCGTCCCTGTTCTCCTACTCACACCAAAAAGGTTCTGTTGCTATCCAACTGCTCTGTCTCTATAGCTATACTTGTCTCTCCCTTGTGTCTCGCTCTGTCTCTGTGTCTCTGTGTCCATGTCCCCGTGTCTCTGTCTCTCTCTCTCTCTCTCACACACACACACACACACACACAATTTCTTTGCCCCTTTGCAACCCGATATCCCAATCACGGCCTCCTCTATGCTTCCAGTTGAATCTACTCCTCCTCCACTTCTCCAATGCAAACCCGGCTCTCTAACCAAAAAGATCAAGCTAGTGAGTCTGCGGGGGAAAGAAATTGTCTTAAGGAACTGATGGCAGGAGACATAGCTGACCGACAGATGGACTGACCGGCTGCCTGGGCGGACAGCATCCCGTTGGCTGCCCTCCTTTGAGAATTGGTTCTCATGGGTAATTAAGCAGAAGATGAGAAGGTTTTCTTCAACAGAAAGACCAAAAGGTGACTCTTTTAAAACCTGGCATGTTATAAAATTTGGTTTATCAAGCAAACCGTGTGTCACCACTGATTGGAAGGGACTTGTGAACTTCAGCCACCTCTTTACTCTCTGTAACGCCCCTGGGAGAGTGTTACTCCTCTCCCTCACTCCCCGGGAGACTGAAGCACAGAGAGGTCAAGAAACTTGCCCAAAGTCACACAACTGGAAAGTGACTGTCAGGATTTCCACGCAGACGGTTGGTCTCCAGAGTCCACGCATTTAACCGCTCCACTCCGCTGCGTCTTATTTGAGTGATTGCATCTCTGTCTAACAGAGAGGAAAATTTGCATTCATTTTTTATGCATTCTGTCTACTATTAAAGTCAAGCTTCTCTTGCAGAGAAAATAGATGACTGATTTACCCTATTGGGTAATTATTACCCTACTTACCCTATTGGGTAAACATTTATCCTGTTGTATAAATCAGCTGTTGCTCAAAATTCATGCTTATGGCCCCCACCATTAACAACACGGGTGTTGACCAGCGATGTTCTAGACCAGCTTCTCACTTCCCTCCCCTATTCCTTCTGCCCATGCATCTACAGCTGAAATTCCCTTTCCAAAAAGCAGCTTCCCCACCAGTCTCAGGGACGTCAGCCTCCTGCTCAGTGAGGTCTACGAGGGTGGCCCAGAGCAGCCAAGCAGCTCTGACCCCGGGACACCCAACATAGAGGCCAAGGGAGCTTCCCTAGAGAAGAATTGGGGTTGATCTAGAATTCTCCACATTCTGTGCTGCTCTGTGATCATCTGTCTAAGTCCCTTTCATTCCACACTAACGTGGGCAAAACAAATCCTAGACAAGATGAGAATGCCGGGAGAGAGGTCCCATTCTCTTCAGTCATAATAAGAACATTTCTGTGCTGTGGGACTGACCTTTTTTGTCAAGCTCCTTCCAAAGCACATGCTGCTTCAGGCTTGTGCAACCCGAAGGCCCCAAGACTTCCCCTCTTTCAAAAAAAAAAAAAAAACGGGATGGTTCTGCTTTTCATTTAAGGTACAGTTTAGGAAGAAGCAGCCTGTGAAGCCAATTAACTAATTGGAAATCACTTAATGACTGTGGCAGCATTTTGGATTTCTGGCGCTGGTTCACAGCAGTCTGGAGAAATTGCTTTTCAATATTATGATCAGGTAAGCTGTGGAGGCCTCCCGGGAGACGATGAGCACTCAGGTGTCCCCCAAAAATACCAGAGGCACTATAACAGGGAATGATGTGATGGTGAAGTAAGCAAAACATAAAAATCTGAAGATCTGCAGAGATCTGCCGAGAATCAACGTTGCAGCCACCGTTCCTCGCTCTGATTTTTGAGAGCTGACAATCTTTGCATGGACCCCAGGCTCCTGAGGTCGTGCTCACAGAGAGGGCCGGGCGTGCGCCCAAACAGAGGTAACGTGGGGAGGAGGAAAAAACACGGGAAGAAAGGCTCCCCGCAGAACGATGGTCCAATTAATTGTTTCACTAGGAACAGAGTCACGTCCACGTGAGGGAAGTAATCCAGTTAATCGCTCAAGAGTTCACATAGCCGGAGAAAATAAATTACCCCAAACACAAGATTTTTATCCGATCTCCATTTGCTTGTTTCAAGGTAGTGGATGCGCTTAGCGCGTTTCTCGGAAGCATCACTCATTAGCACCAAAGTCATCACCGTGGAAAACGATATGCTCTATTTTTAACAGTCTATCTAATGCCTTTTGGTTTTCCTTTAAAAAGAGGCCTGGGGTTAGGCATAGACCTGTGCAACTTAGAATTGCCTATTTCTCTGGGCCTTAGAATCATTTTGTGAGCGTGGATGGCCGGTCTTCACCCCTCTTTGCCTTCATTTACTCAGCTGCAAAATGGCCTGGTGCCAGTTAGTAGAACTAGGTCAACCCAAATGATGATCACGGGATTTTGCAAACCTATAGCACTGCAAGTCCCTCCTGCGATGACAAACTCTCATTTTCCTCCTTCCCTAGTGACACAGTAAGTGTGGGCGACAAAGAGATAGCCGCTGTTGTTTCTACACACGCCTGTCACTCCACCGCCTGCATGTGCGCCTTCCCCAGTCCCCAGCTTTATTAATTCAGTAATGTAGGTGCCTCCACTGGGTGCTGCCTTATATGCTTGCTTTATACCCAGCGATGACCTACAGGATGGAAGGTATCCCCTGTTGAGGCAGCAGCGTCAATAAAGGTGAGCACCATGCACACATTGCAATGCCCAACGTCAGCCCATCAGACTGTAGGACTGTGGTAGCCGATTCCCATCACCGGCCTCCCATATGGGTGCTCATTCAAGGCACGATGCATTTTGCAGAGCCACATCCCTGGAAGTCCTGCGCCCCCACCCCCTCGCCCAGGGCAAGGAGAGCAACATTAAAACCACCATAAATTGATGACCCTTCCCTTCAAACAGTGTTGCATCCTGAGTTGAGCCGGGAAGAAAATGTCTAACCCCTTACCTTTCTTGGGATTTAGCTCCTAATCTGCATTCTAGAAAATGACACCCAACTAATATCAATATTATATCAAGGTAACAGGGTTGATAAACTCCTTCAATTACCAATTAAGAGAATCAAGAAGTAGCAAGAGAACACGCCATTTAATATACGTGAGGGGAGCAGCCCTATCAAGAACTTCCTGGGTGGAGGTTGCACTCACTCGGGAAGTAAGAGGGAAACATTTTCATCTGGCTAATAAAGGAAAAACCTGCAAAATATCAAAGGAGGGAAATCTTGCAAATGAACTTCCGGACTGGCTCAGGACATTTTCCAGATGACGTACCCGAGGGAACGTGTGATTCAGCGGATAGCCTTCCGAAGCTCATCTGTCCCACTTACAACGTGCTGCACACTGACCCCAAGAGGAGGCTACACCTACGGAGACAGGCTGCTTGCCAACTGGTACAACCTCATTTGCAGAGCTCGGCACTCTGGAGCTTCAACGTCCCTGCCTAACAAATGGTGAGCAATTAAGTCCATTGCGCAAAGCCAAGACCAAGGCCAAAGTCTAACAATAGCTCCCCTCTCCCTGAGTCCTTGAATTAGAGAACGTTATCACAAAAAGAAAATACACTTTTATCTGGGTTGTCACTTCTTCCCTCTGCTGTCTTCTGCGGCTTTGCCTATAAGCTCACAGTTTGTAGTCAAATTGGACAATTACCGAGCGAGAAGTGAATAATTAATGAACAGTCACCGTGTATGTTTGGGAAACTGTGACCCAATCATTGAACAGATAGCTGAACCACTAAAATAAATGACTTGTTCCAGTCATTACCAGATCAGCATTTGTTTAGAGGTTCCTAGGTGCCCTATCAAAATTCTAATCAGTTCTATTTAAATTACATTTTTTGCACTGCATTGTTATAAATGCTAATTTATGCCCAGAATGGAACAGCTTTATTTCTTACCTCCTGAAGAAACGGATGAATAAAAACATACTTCTACAGGGCATAAAAGATTATCAAGGGTTCAATGACTATTGGATTTTGCACTTGCCAAAACACATCCCGAAGCTCAGAGCCGAAGCTTTAGAAGACAACGAGGACGTTCACGTCCTCCCACAGCAAAGCTGTCCCTGTGAGGGGGCAGAGGGACTCGCAGCAGCATCTGCAGCCACAACCCGAGACTTCCTGCTACTGGGGACAGGAGCAGCTCTTGGAGGGAGGAAGGGGAAGAAGAGGAAATGCTTACTGCTAGGGAAGAATGACCCAAAGGGTTATTTCACAGTCTCTGGACAACCTTCCTGCGTTGAGAGAAATGCCTCCAAGCCTGGCCCCACGCCTGCTTCTGCCAAGGATATTCATCTCCGCCAGCCCGTAGGAGGTGACAAAGTTACCATACAAAATGGTAACTGCACCTCTTTTTGCACAATTAGTTTGCTCCTCAGCCTTAGTCCCAAGTGCCCCTCCGAGCAGGGAGAGCTGTTGCACCCAAGAGAACACAGAAGCACATCTTCGCTCCCTCGGACGTCTGAAGTCAGGCTCCTCAGTCCTGGGCCCAGGAAGGGCCTTGCCAGGCTCCGAGGCACCTGCGACTAGAAGACCTCCGAAGAGAAAGAAGATTGAGAGTGATGTTCTAGAAATATCTAGAAATCTCCTAAGGAGACCACCCAAGTCCTGCTTCCTGCGATATGAGGCCCCCCATGCATCCCGAGCCCGGGGTCCCCGTGGAAGTCAGCAAGCCTGCCTCTAGCCTGCTTGAAGGGGGAGGCGTTGGATTTGGAATTCGTTGCTAGAAGTTTTTTGCAAGCTGAGGAATTACCTTGAGAGGATTGAGTTGCTGAGTGTAAGTCAGCGGCTGCTAGGGGGGCTGAGGCCGCCCCCACCACCCTGCCCCAGCGGGCCTCCTGTGCAGAGGGAGCAAGACAAGGCCAGCTCAGCCTGGCTCAGGGCTGCGTGGTGGGGGGGGGTGGGGGACACAGGTTCACACAAGCATTTAACCTCCTGTGAGCAGTGCAGCGTGGCTGAGGCTTAAAACAAGGCTGGAACATTTTCTCGCTTATTATCACCTTGATAACCTGTTCTTGTGGCTCAGGAAAGATGTGGAAAGAGAGGGGGGCCGAGGGGGGCCCTGACAGAGGAGGGGGCGGGCCAGGGCCCTGAACCAGAGGAGAACAAGCTGCCGTTTTCTTGTTTTGTGAGCGTCGTTAGGAAAAAGGGGGAAGGTGGTGTGCTGTCTAAATATTTCTCCTCTTAAATAGAAACAGTATTTTTTCCAGAAGTATGGCTAATCCCTTAATGGGAAAAGGGAAAAAGGAATCGCTTTCATTCATTTTTTTTTCTCTGAAACCTATTGAGCAGTGGGAAAGCAAAATTTCTCTATGAGACACCTAAGTAATGGTGGGGCCTCTGCAAGACGCAGGGGTGGGGAGGGGTGGAGACCAGAAGAGCTGTGCTCTGGTCCTTGGGGGGTCAGGGATGGCCACCTGGGATGGAATGTGGCCCCAAAGGCTTTTGCCACAGGAGCAGGCTTCAGGGAGAAAGGCCTTCTCCACACCTTCCCAGAGTGGGGCTGATGGAACATGTGATAGTCTCGTTTCAACTATAATAATAACCAATCCCAATATTCATAAAAATTACTCATCGTCCTTTAAGGTTTCTTGAGCCAGGACACCTAGGGGGGCTCAGTGGTTGAGCGTCTGCCTTTGGCTCAGGTCGTGACCCCGGGGGTCCTGGGGTAGAGTCCCGCATCGGGCTCCCTGCATGGAGCCTGCTTCTCCCTCGGCCTGTGTCTCTGCCTCTCTCTCTGTGTCTCTCGTGAATAAATAAATAAATAATTTTTTTAAAAAGCCATTATAGGTATATTATATTTTACCAAAAATCATGTGAAAAATCAGTGAGCCTCTTACTTTGCTTATAAAATCAGGATAAGCCATTGTGATATGACCGCCCAAAATGCTAATTCGATTTTTTTTAAGGATTCATTTGTTATTTGAGAGAGAGAGACAGAGAGAGTGGGAGAAGGGGCAGAGGGAGAGAAGCTTCAAGCAGACTCCCTGCTGAGCATGGAGCCCAAGGTAGGGCTTGATCCCATGACCCATGAGATCATGACCTAAGCCAAAACCAAGAGTCTGATGCTCATCTGACCAACCAGGTGCTCCTGCTCATTCAATTTTAGATTCATTAATAGGCTTCTAGTCCAAAACAGTAGTTCTGTTGTATGAGGGTCAGACATCACATTGCTAGCCTAGAAAAGCTAATATAATGTCTTTCACCCACTATGTGAATTCGAGCAAGTCATGTGACTTGAGCTCCAGTGTTCGCATCTGAAAGTGGAAATAGTAATAGCTGACAAACATATTCCTATAAAACCGTTATAAAATCATATGAAACCATTTCCCTAGAAGTGTTTTAAAAATCATAAAGTGTCACAGCCCTGGACATCTGCTGTTTGTTACCCAACAACCATCCACTTTTTTCTGATAAATGCAATACAGCTCTCCTTTGAGGAACCTTCCTTCCACCATCCTAGCCACCTTGTGAACCCCAACTGGCTGAGGCCACAGAAATCTGTTTAGGAATGAGCACATAACCTAATCAGGACAAAGGAGACATGAGGAGACGATGCTACAGCTTTTGAAAAAAGAAAAAAAAAAAAAAAAAGAAGTCCTGCTCCGTTTCTGTATTTGGAAACATAAGATGAGTCTTGGGTTGGCATCCTACTACCGTGGAAAGAGTCAGCCCTAAAATGAGCTGCTGCACAGAAGGCAGAAACAAAAGAGACAAGAAACTAATGATCTCATTTGATATTCTGGATTAGACCTTGCCCCTGGGTCTGGATTAGAAGCTGAGATTCCCTTGACCGTGTTGTATTCCAAGCCAATATTTTCCCTTTTCTGAGCAAAGCATCTCTGTTACTTGCAACAGGAAGTGGCCTATGATTATAAATTTGTTTTAATGCCTTGGAAAATCCAGTTACTCAAATGTATGGAAATAATAAATGAGAGAGTTTTCAAATGGACGTATATATATATTTCTTCAACAAAAATCAAATCTATATTTAGAATGTGTTCGATTGCTGTAATTGTTAGATTGTATTAGGTGGTTAGATTGCTATGTTGGATTGTTTCTCAGAATAAAGTTTCATTACTAACTATGCCTTGGATTCTAAAACTCATATAAGGAATTACATAAAAATTTCGTTCTTAAGATAATTTTTTTTTGCATTCTGCCTCTGGGAAACCCATGTTTCCAGCCTTCCTCATCTTGTCTTCTTTGTCTTCCTGCTGAGCTAATAGCCAGATCTCCAACTAAAACAGCAGTACCCATCTCTGATTAATGGGACCTTTCTCCCCACCTTTTTTAATGGCTTCCTCCCATTGCGATTTCAATCAGAACAGTGCTGGGAATCCCTCCTGGTGCCTCTCCAGGACCACTTCTATTGCCATTTTTTATACATTTCTCCTCAAGAAGGGAAAAGCCAAAGAAATGTCTCCATACTCCAAGGCTGAAATCAATGTGCAATGTGAAGAAACTATAGCACTTTCTTGCTAGAGAGGGTCTATAGTATTCAACTAGTTCAGGGGTCGGCGATGGGCTAAATCCAGGCCACCTGATTTTGATTTGCAGGTGTGGGTAAATAAAATTTCACTTGAACGCAACATGCTTATTTGTTACGCATCGTCTACAGCTGCTGTCATGCTACAATAGCAGAGCTGAATAGTGGAGAAAAAAGCAGTATGGCCCAAAAAGCCTAAAATATTTACTATCTGGTCCTTTATTTTAAAAAGTTTGCAGACTTCTAAAAAAAAAAAAAAGTTTGCAGACTTCTGAACTAGTCCAATCATTTAGTTTTTAAATAGAAGCTCAGGCCCAGAAAGGCCTAACCCAAAGAGGCCTAACCCAAATTTATTCTACGTGGTGTTTTCATGTTCTATTCTGATCCACATACTAGATTTACAGATGCCTGAAAACAGATACTGGTCCTTATATTTCTGTAGCATCCAAAACAGTGGAGGCTGGATATTGAAGTCACCATTAAAGTGAGTTAAATAAATGCATAGGGATTGAGGAAATTAAGAGATTCCTTCAGAGACCTCTCTTCTATGTAAACCATTTCCACTCCTGCCTCCACAGCCTCCAAATACTTGTAGACACAAACCAATCCTTCTCACACTGGTCATCAGGCTGCTATCTAGGACATCATATGTTAAGTGCCATAAAAGTATCTACCTCCCAGAGTTGTGAGGGTCAAATGAGATAAAGTGTATGAGGCATGTAGCACAGCACCTGGTTCATGCTCAACATTCAAAGAGTAGTAGATGATGATGATGATGATGATGATGATGATGATGATGATTTATCATTATCATAAAAACGGAGGCAACCTGAAATATAACTGGAGATTGGGGGGACATATAATTACTGAACTGGGAATTTCTCTTAGATTCTTCCACAAGCAAAATAGGAGGAAAAATACAAGAAGGTAGGGTTCCAACACTCGATTTCTGCAAACAATCTAATTCATATTCAATTGCCGTCATCCGAGGAAGTCAGAGCACAAGTGGAGAAAATATTTCCTGACAGTACTTGTAGCACTGGAGGGGAAGAAAAAGATTCTTTCCTTGGGGCCAAGGCATTACATAGAGCAACACATAATAAACTGAGGACTCTCGACTAAGGGTTCAATAGACAGTCATATCTTCTAATGCGTGCCAGCTGCTTCCCTGAGTCATGATGGTGAGGGTCAGAGTAAAAGGATTGAGCCATATTGGACACCATATTGGCACCAGGGCTGCTTTTAACTCTGGCAAAGTAGATATTGTCACCATCAATGACCCCTTCATTGACCTCAACTACACGGTCTACACGTTCCAGTATGATTCCACCCACAACAAATTCCACAGCACAGTCAAGGCTGAGAATAGGAAACTTTCATCCATGGAAAACTCATCTCCATCTTCCAGGAGCAAGATCCCACCAACATCAAATGGGGTGATGCTGGTGCTGAATGTTGTGGAGCCCGTCAGGGTCTTCATCACCATGGAGAAGGCTGGGGCTCACTTGAAGGGTAGGGCCAAGAGGGTCATCATCTCAGCCCCTTTTGCTGATGCCCCCATGTTTTTGATGGGCACGAACCATGAGAAGTATGACAACCACTCAAGATTGTCAGCAATGCCTTCTGCACCACCAATTTCTTGGCCCCTCTGGCCAAGTTCATCCATGACAACTTTGGCATCATGGAGGGACTCATGACTACAGTTTATGCCATGACTGCCCCCCAGAAGACTGTGGACAGCCCCTCCGGGAAGCTGTGGGGTAATGGCCGAGGGGCTGCCCACATCATCTGCTTCTACTCGTACCACCAAGGCTGTAGACAAGGTCATCCCTGTGCTAAATGGGAAGCTCACTGGCATGGCCTTCCATGTCCCCAGCCCCCGCATGTCAGTTGTGGATCCGAGCTGCCACCTGGAGAAAGCTGCCAAATATGATGACATCAAGAAGGTGGTGAAGAAGACATCAGAAGGCCCCCACAAGGACATCCTGGGCTACATTGAGGACCAGGCGATTTGTCTCCCACGACTTTAACAGTGACACCTACTCTTCCGCCTTCGATGCTAGGGCTGGCATTGCTCTCAATGACCAATTTTTCAAGCTCATTCCCTGGTATGACAATGAATTTGGCTATAGCAACTGGGTGGCGGACCTTATGGTCCACATGGCCTCCAAGGAGTAAGAGCGGCCTGGACAAACATCCCCAATGAGAGCAAGAGGAAGAAAGAAGCCTTCAGCTGCTGGGAAGTCCTTGCTCCGACTCATCCCCCAATATACTGAGAATCTCCCGACCTCAACAGTTACCATCCCAGACCCCCTGAAGACAGGGAGGGGCTTAGGGAGCCCTACCTTGTCATGTACCATCAATAAAGTATACTGTACACAGAGTAAATAAGTAAATAAAGGAAGGAAAAACTTAGCAGTGTATCAAATAGCGTGTGTTCGTGTAGAACCATTGGTGGCCAAGGATAGTTGCCCTAATTGTCCCCACAATGGGAATAGTCTCACGTGAGACCAGGAGACCCCCTCAGGCCACATAGGCCTCTGTCTAGTGTGACTAACCTTGCCTTCTTTAAATTTTATGGCCATAACTCTCTCTCAGTCAATAGGAATTTATTGTCATTGCTCAACAGCATACCACCTACATCGTATGAAAGACTTAACCAGGGGCAAAATATTTTTGCCATCCATTCCATTCTTTTGCCAAAGAATTACGCTTATGATGTTATTTTGCATTTTAATCATGCCTAATATGGACATCAGAAGAGAAAAATGGGCCTTATAACCCCAGCTGTTGGAAATAGTCAAGAACTCCTCCTCCACACCATCTCTCTTTCCGGCCTAGGATGGCAGGTGGCGATCCCCCTTTAGATAAATGCCCTTTAGAACCTAACAGGAACAGTTAGAGCATTGCAATCTACCTTTTCCCCCACACAACAGTTTCTTTTTTTGTTGTTGCAAATCACAAGAAGTAAACTTTCTCCAGGGTTACTTAGTCCATACTGAGAATCAGACCCTATATGTGGTCCTCTGTGATGTGCTAAACTCATCCGCTTCCTCCTTGGCATCCAGAAAAGATATACTGGGGCTAATAACTAGTAAACTCCCACTTTAGAAGGGCCTTCCCCCGCCCTCCGCAGCCCCCACCCCTACTGCCACCATCTGTGTTTGTTCTCTTGCTATATAAGAACTCAAACTGGGTGGCGAGCATGTTATTTTTAAAAATCTTTTAGTGGCGTCTATACCCAGAACTGCCTCATCACAATTATCCTCACCAAACGAGGCAACTTCACATTGAGAATGGATATGGTGTTCAGCCAGCACCAAATGTCTCTCCTTCTGCCTTTTTGTCTTTCCGATCAATCAGAACATGTGAAAGTCCCAAATGAAGAGTAAACACACGGCCCAGGTTCCTTTCATCTCCTAACATATGTCATGAAGGGGGAAAGAAAAAGCCCTATTCCCAGCTTCAATCAGCCATTCGTTTTCTGCAACTTGAACCTTCAGCTGAAAGAGGGACGGGTGGGGGGCAGTGGAGGAGGGTTGAACGCGGGCCCACTCCTTGGAAGATAATAGGTATTCGCCGCATACCTGCATCTTGGAGTCATTATCTCCCCTGTGAGCACTTCTGTATTTATATATAATGAGATCATTACCAGGCAGCTATTCCAATTTTATTCAGACTTTAATATTTCTTGAGGAAAAAAAAAAATAGCATACAAAAGGGTTTGTGATGCCAACTCAATCAGACGTGCTGTTGATGGAGAATTATTCAAGTGCAAGCCGGAACAGGAAAAAAAAAAATCATTTCAGAGAGGTTTCTGTCAAAGTCGAGTTCTCCTGTGATGATGTTTCGAGTGAATGTGCCGAAGTGTCCAGAGGTGAGGAAGGAAAATAGCAACTAACAGAAGAGAGGGCTCTGTGTGGGATTAACAGGGAGGCGTGTCCCCCTCAGCCTGAGCAGCTGGGTAGGGAGGGCAGGGCCTCCTGCCAAGACTGGGCCCCCCCCCCCCCCAGCTTTTCCCCTGGTAATTAGACCAGGGAAGCAGCCTTACTCGCCTGCCTTTCACCTCTGGTGGCCCAAGCAGGGCTCTGGTGTCAGAAACTACCCCTGTGGTGGGTGTTATTTCCTCTGGTGGTTGAGCTCAGGTGGTCAGGCCAGGTAGGCAAGACCATTCCCTTCCCGTTTTCACAACATGCAGCTCTCCTGCAAAGAAGAGACTTTGTCTCTCACCATCCCTGTTGCCTCTGCCAGACAAAGAATATGGCAGGGTTTTCTTTCCTTTTGTTTCCATTCATTCAAAAGGCCTACAAATGCAGTGCCCCTGCTAATCAAGGGTTCTGGCTAAGGTTGAACGAACCATACTCTATCAGTTCCCAGGAAATTAGGAAATCAAATGAAAGAAACCAAATACTAAGATCCAACGAAAAGGGATCTCTCTCCCATAATCCACCTCAGGATTATTCCAAACCTTAGGTGACGATTAGGAAAGTTGTTTATCGCTGGCCAGCACTTCTAGAAATAGGCTCCGCTAATGTGAGCTCTCGGGATGTTTGAACTTCGGATAAACATGAATTTACTGGTTCATTTCTAAGACCTACAGTTTATCCTGAGATTACAAATCCAAGAAGAGGATCATCTTAGCTATTAGCTCTCGAACTACAGATGGGAACAAGCTCTTGGAACAGGAATGAAGGCTTGTCATCACAATAAATGTGAAATTAAAGGATTCTGGGTCTTTTATTTATAGTGATTGTAAAATACTAATTCTTTTTCCCCTTGCATTTCCTAACAAGGCAAACCAAAGTAACACTGTAAGAGAATTTGCAAAATGTACATGCTGTCCACTTAGCCCCCAAATGTGACTCAAGCATGGTGTTGGTAGAGTTGGTAGACTGCTTATTGTTTGTGTTGTCCCACCTTAAAGAGATATCTTGAAATGATCCATAGTTAGTTCTGGTAAAATTGTTAAGGCTATTTTATAGATCCTGGTCTTGGAATGCACTCAACATTTAGAAATCAGTTTCTAAGAGAAAAAAAGGAAGGGAGGTAGGCTAGTGATCTCATGTCTCCATGAAATATAGCTAGCTCCACCAAAATCTATATTGTTAGGCAAAGAATTGCATCAAAAGAGTCCTAAAAAGTCTCAAACTCAAAAGGGCCTTAAACAAGAAAATGGGAACAATTTTCTCCCTCTCTCTCCATAAATCCACAATAACTAGTCATAGCAATTATTTGAAGATTAGCTCCTTGCAAAGGAGAAGAATCTGCCCAAGTAAGAATTATTAAAGTTCTTTCCATCATTCACTAATGTGTGTTAGCATATTATGTGGGTGTGCATGCATGTAGGGGGGGGGAGAAAGAGAGAGAGAGAGAGATTTTTCATTTACCATTAACACAGACTCTCCAGAGGAGCATAACAACTCCTCCATCTGCCTCCCTTATTTCTCTACCTTTTGGTCTTCCCTCACAGCCTTAAAAGAAGAGAGACTTTCTTTTTCTCAAAAACCTTCTGCCTCTCCAGCATCGTCCACCAAGCCTCCAGCGTCCCATTCCTTCTGTCATCCAATATGCTTGCATTCCCCTTCTGTGGAGAATCCTCCCCAGGCTAGATATCAGGAGATGCAGCTCCCAGCTCCATGTGCCCACATGACACCCTCAAGACAGCTGGGAGCAGGGGCACCTTGGTGGCTCAGTGGCTGAGCATCTGCCTTTGCCTCAGGGTGTGATCCCGGGGTCCTGGGATCGAGCCCCACATCGGGCTCCCTGCAGGGAGCTTGCTTCTCCCTCTGCCTGTGTCTCTCATGAATAAATACATAAGATTTTTTTAAAACTGTTAGGAGCATCATTTCCCCCTGTGCTGTATTTCCATATGTTGGCCTTGCAACCCCTTGCAAATATTGTCGTATTTTAATCCTTTCTTCAACAGCCAGACTCTTCACACCTCATAACCCATTCTCTCCATAAATACCTAAAATACAGCTTCCACATCCACCACGCCACTGAAATTACTCTCTAAGATCATAAAGTCCAAACCTTTTGTCAAATTAAATAGTCTCTATGGACTCCTAACCTTTTGGACTTTTTGGAGAGACCTGACATGACCAAGGAAACTCTTCTTACAGTCCTTTGCACTGAAGTCCCACTGGATCTGCTCCCCTGTACCTCGCCTCGGTCTGGTGAGGGCACCTACCTGCCACAGGGCTTTATTCCTAGCTGGGCAGCCAGCTATCCGGTGAGGCTTCAGAGGTGATGAGCTCTCCACCCCCACCGTCCCCACCACCACCACGCACAGAGCACCGCTCTACGCTGAGTACGTGATTGAAGAGTCATCTTTTTGGGTTAAAGTACTGTGTCTCGCAGAATCTTCTGTCTGAAAAGTAAACGCCTTTTAAAAGCTTGTACATTAATTCCTCATCTATTAATACAAAATTAATTTAATAGATAATTAAATGTTAGCTCAGAAATCAGAAAGAAGCACACGAAGAAGTGGAATATAAAATGAGTTCGTGTTGAAGGAACGTCAACCCTCTTGTCTAGATAGAACAAAATAAGATCATGCCTGAGAAAATAAATATACTTTAATGCCTATAGAAACACTATTCACGTAATGAAGACAATATGAAAATTGCCATAATTGACAACAGGCAAGGTGATATCTTACTAATTCTGGGACTCTGATTAAAAACGACAAATTTGATGCCCCCTCAGAGAGTTGGAGGTCTATAGTAAGGAGGATTCTGGGAAAGTTAATTATCAATATCTGTCTATGAAGGTTCTAAAATAGCACGATGATTTACTGCCGGAAATGCGAGAGAGAACATTCCCCACCTACCAAATGTCGTGGTGCTTTCTAACTGCCCTGCCTGACTTTAACCAGGGAAAATTGGTCACAGTTTCTGCTGAAACCACAAGGACCTGATCCTTTTCCCCATAAATAGCTTTCTCTGCACATGTGCTCTGTGGGGAGCACTTAACCTCGTATCACTGCTGTTGATAAAGTCTTGGGGCCTCACCCTAATGATTAGCTCATTGCCATTTAGACTATTGCTGGCAATCACCGTGCTCTGTGTAAAGCAACTGAGCGTTTATCTATCAGAATTCACTCCTTAATTTTTGCAGCTGTCCCATATGCTTCTTTCCTGCAGCCCCAGAACCTAGATCAGTGGGTAGAAAATAAGTCGTCTCGACACAGAGTGTGAAAGTGGTCAGATTTAAAGCTCTCTCTTTCTCTCTCTGCAACATGTACTCTGGTACCAGATTAATAAGATTAGGCCTCCACTCTGGAGCAAAGTGCCACCTTTAATCATTTCCAGAAGTGGGCCACCCAACCTTCTGCCTGGTAGGTTCGCGAACAACAGGAAGAAGGTCAGCTGGCAGTGCCAAAGGCCAAAAATACCTTGTCTCCGAAGACCTTCTTCTCGAGAAGGGTGTAAGGAATCAAAGCAAGGACAGAGCCACCTGGTATTCCCCAAACAGGGGAACTGAAAAACCCTAACATCTGTGATAAAGGAGACTGCAAATCACGCCAATATCAGAAGCACACAGGATTTGCAAGTAACAGCCATGATCTCGTATGCTGGCATCGTGAAATGCGATTCAAAGATAGCACAGAAACTGACTGGATCTGACTATGAGCCGACCCTTAGGTTCTTTGTCTCTTGATGTACCTGACTGGCCTTGTCTTGAAGGAGAAAGCACATTGTGGTCAGGGGGCGAAAATGAGACCCCCTTGCCCTGTTACTAGTCAGTTCTAGTGAACAGGGTCTGAAGATAGGAAACATGAGCCAAGGGTGACTCCTTTAGCTCTTCTTTCCCTGAAAAAAGACACCTGCCCTCTTTACCTGTATCAACAAGATGCCTGTATCAACCCAGAGCAGGAGTTCTTCTTAATTGCAACGTATCAGGCGTTGGCAAACTATGGCCCACAGGCCAAGTCCAGCCCATTGTCTGTTTTTGCAAATATAGTTTTATTGTGTGTTCCAACACAGCCATACTGATTCATTTATGTATTACCTACAGCTGCTTTTCTGCCACAATGGCATAGTTAAGTAGTTGCGACAAGGTGCTCATGGCATGCAACCCCTGATATCCACTTATTTATCCTTTATTAAAAAAAAATAAGGGGCACTTGATGGGATGAGCTCTGGGTGTTATTCTATATGTTGGCAAATTGAACACCAATAAAAAATAAATTTATAAAAAAAAAATAATCTACTGATCCCTGCCCTTTATCTTCCATGGCAAAGTGAAAAATAATTATAGTAAGGGCCAATGTTTATCAAACTTTTCAATATTCAATACACTATTAAACACATGACATGAATTATATCACCCACAACAGCTATCATCCATCAACATGGAGAGATCTTTTTGTTTTATATCATCCATCAACATGGAGTAGATCTTTTTGTTTTCCCGCATTTTAAAAGTGAAGGATCCAGGGCGCCTGGGTGGTTCACTCGGTTGAGTGTCTGACTCTTAGCTCAGGTCATGATCTCAGGGTTGTGAGAATGAGCCCCCCATCGGGCTCCACACTGGGCATGGAACCTGCTTGAGATTCTCTCTCCCTCTCCCTCTGCCCCTCCTGCCCCCACCCCACTCAAAAAGTAAATAAATAAATGAAGGATCCAAGGCTTCCAGGACTAGGAAGTGATGGAGGCAGGATTCAAAGCCTGTCCGTTTGACCCCACTACCCACTCTTTGAATCAGTAAACAATATTTCCTCTAATATAATGACAGCGATACCTACCATTTGCCAAGAGTTTACTATACACTAGCCTTCGCATATACTGTCTCTAAATCTCACCACTGTCTACGTTTGTACTTTCCAAAGATCAAGGGACGGGAACCCAGATTGGTTAAATAATTTACCCAGCATCAGACAGCTAAAAGTAGAAGATCCCGTGTTCAGCCTCAGACACCACAGTTCTTTCATCACATATACAACCTCATAGGAGAACGACAGTCTTTAGGAGAAAGTATCATCAGCATAAGAAATAATGGATTTTTTCTAATTTTCCATTCTGTCTAGAAGAACTATGGGTCACCACAATCCAGTACTAGCCCTGACTTAGTCACTCATATACTATCTGTGTGGCCCTTGGCCCAGCATTTAACCCTTTCAGATCTCAGTTTCCTTGTTGGCAAAAAGAGGAGGTTCAGGTTGGATGCTCTCCAGACCTCCCAGCTCAAACACTCTCTAAACCCCCCATTCCATCCCCTCACAGAGTTATGTGGTCCTTTTCACTCTGCATGTATGTGCATGGTCCTGGTAATTGCAAACTATCAGAAAGAAGTAGTCAATTTTCTAATTTAAAACTCCTCCCACGGGATAATCTCTCACTATGGATTCTACTTGCCTTCCATTCAAGAGAAAGTCTGAACTCAAGTCAACTCCTCTAGACACTTATCATTACAGGATGGCTCATGAAAACAGCTGCTTCCCCTTAAAACAGCGAGAGGACACCAGACACTAATGACTTTTGCTTCTTTTTGTTTCACGTTGTTGCCTTTGATTTGGGGTACTATGGCTAACATATCAAACAGCCTGTAGGATCTAATTCCTGAGACCCAGATGGGTTGAATGCAGTAAATGTACATTAAATAGTAAGTGATTTGGTAGAGGTGATTGTTTTCCTGTATTATAATATTTTAAATCGCTACCATCCATCTGGTAAATTAAAATAGTGAGGCTTATGGCTGTTCATAAGGTACGACTTTTCCAATGAGCTGTTTTATCTGTATCTCATTTCCTATTCCTATTATCTTTCTCTGTAGATTATCAAACATTAAGGACCACGGAAGTCACCATATAGTTGCCTTCATCAGGTTAAAAATGACTTCTCGGGGCACCTGGGTGGCTCAGCAGTTGAGCATCTGCCTTCGGTTCAGGGTGTGACCCCAGGGTCCTGGGAGTCAAGTCCTGCATCAGGTCCCCGCAGGGAGCCTGCTTCTCCCTCTGCCTGTGTCTCTGCCTCTCTCTCTCTCTCTTTGGGTCTCTCATGAATAAATAAATAAAAACTTTTTAAAAATTGGCTTCTCAAGCAAAGGCTGAAGTCTAAAAACTGCCATGTAGAGGCTCAAATGGCAGATCTTCTCAGCCAGCATTCCCTTCACTTTGACTGCTGGGCAAAACTGATGTAAGGAAATATTTCTATTGAGTTGACTTCTTTAAGTAACTTGGTTTAAAAAAAAAAAAAAAAAAAAAAGGCCATCTTGCCAGTGATCCCTTTAAGCCTTTTTAATTGCAAAATTCTTTTTTATGGCATCGCTGACCTAGCCTTAGCAGAGTTCATTTCAGAAATGTGCTGAAGTGGGTACCAGTGCTGACAACTAAGGCTGAGAAATGTCTTAAGTATCACGACTCTACATTTTTCTCCTGTCTGTGAGGTTCAGGGATTCATCCTGTCTGAATCAGGCCTGCCCTTTGTTTATGCATGAATAAGACATTTTAGACACTGAGGACACGGCATAGACACCAGCCCTTCCTGGAAAAATAAGACCTAGATCTCAAATCAGGGTGAGCACACAGATGGTCCCCAGTGCCAACTCATTTCCGAATGTGAATACAGAAACATTGGGTAGCGGTCTTCTCCCGTTCTCCCATCGGCCCCTCACCTTTAGCAAGACAAAAATGTCACGCAGAATAGATCCTAAAATTAACAGTACTCTTGCTTTTCAGCTGGCCAGATCCGCCCCCTAGCTCCTCCAGATAAGAGGCTGTCATTGTTTGAGTACATTTAACGACACCGCAGACTTTAGGCCCCAGAAAATATCTGATAACTTAGAAGCTTGGAATATGGATCATAAATAAACGTGCAAAGAGCCTCATCTCCTAGTTCTTGGTAGGGCCACACCTAAAGTGTCCTGTATCATGCAGGAAAATCTCTTCTTTGCAGCCGCATCTGCTAACCACTTCCTGGGGACCTGCTATTTACGAGACACTGTTCTAGGCTCCTGGCAGGCTCTAAACACGAGAGACAAAGTCCGCATTATAATAAATCTTACATTCTAGTAAAGGACACAGGCAATAACCAAATAAACATGAAAAGTGTATGGCAGGAACTAGTGCTATTTTGAAGATTAACCAGGTTAATAAGCTACAGAAGGACAAGACTACTTTTGAATAGTCAAGCAGCTCTGAGGAGTTGACATTTGTGTTGAAACTGGAATAAAATGATGACACCCTGGGAAGATGTTGGCCAGGGGAAGAACATTCCAGACACAGGGAGTACTTAGTGCAAAGGCCCTAAGACAGAAGACAACTAGAGGTTTTCAAGACATGGCAAGGTGGGGTAAGAGAGAAGAGAAATACAAGATAAGGTCAGTAGGTGGGCAGGGGCCAGAACTCGTAAGGTCCTGAAGACTCCGTTGGAGAGCTCCATTTGGGCCTAGTAATAATGGGAGCTAATAGAGGTTGATAATAAAGAGAGCTTTCTGACCCAATTCTTTCTTTTTAAGAGTACCATAGCTTCTAGGGCCTCCCGGGGGGCTCAGTCGGTTAAGCATCTGCCTTCAGCTCAGGTCATGATCCCAGGGTCCTGGGACAGAGCTCCACATGGGGTTCCCTGCTCAGCAGGGAGCCTCTTTCTCCCTCTCCCCACCCCCCACCCCCAGGAGCTCTCTCTCCTTATCTCTCTCTCTCTGTCTCTCAATTAAATAAATAAAATCTTAAAAAACAAAAAAAAACAAAAAAAAAAGAGTACCCTAGCTTCTGTGGGAGAAATGGCTTTGGGAAGCAAAAATGGCAACAGGGAGGCCACTTAGGCCATTGCAGTGGTCCAGGGAGAGATGATGGAGGCTTTCACTGGGTGGCAATTAGTGGAGATGGAGAGAAGTGGGAAGTTTGGAGAAATGCTTTGGAAATAGAATGCCAGGATTTGCTGACAGACTTGATAGCGCAAAATGGGAGAGTCCAAATGCCTCTCCGGCTTGGGCTAGCTCATCCACTCTGACGCTGTCCACTACTTTGGCATCTGAGATTGGGATGTTTCAGCCAAGTGGCACCAGAGGAATGACCAATTGCGCTGCAAATTTGAAATGCACCAGAGGAAACTGGTATATTTTATAAACTGTCGTCAGAGAAATCATCACTGTTCTGAGTCACTCCTACAGAGCAATTTTTGTTAGTCGAGAGAGCCCCTGAGCCTGCCCGCCTAAGAGTAGTGTTCTTAACTTAGGCAGAAAGAGTGCATTTCCTTATTATGCTCCCGTAGCCCGGAGGCACACGAAATAGAGAGTGGGCCTGGGATTCTGTGCTTTGTTAAAGTGAAGGGACAATCAGCATCAGGAACATTAGCCTTGGCAGCACACGGGCTTGCTCGACCATGTATGAAAAGGAGAACCAGTCATCTGAATTGAATTTTCAGCTGGAGCCTAAGAGGCCAAATTTAATCATCCACCTAAAATTATCACACAAGTCGATACTTCCTCCCCTCTCCTTACAAAGGGAAAGAGACTGATTCTTTATTTTTCCGTCAAGCAGGTGGCCTCCAGGCAGCTAACCAGCTGGCTGAAATCTAAATACCTTCGCCAAGACAAAAGCCAGTAACATGATTGATGATCTTCTCTTTGGAGGAGAAGAGAACCTCCCCCAGCCAATCAGCATGCAGAACTACTATGGGCTCGTCGTCGGTGAACAAAACTAGACTCACAGCTGATAAACCGAGTGCCCAAGTCCCAGGCCCCGACTGGCTGGGGCTCCAGCCACCAGCTCAATTCCGCTTAAAGCATTGATTTCCACCAACATTCAGTTAGCTCCTTGGGTGGAAATCCCTAGCTTTCTTTTTTCAGATCCTGATTAGGTGTCTACACTCCCAGTCAATCATTTCAACACATCTGCTTCAGAGTTGGAATTGGTCTGCCCTTAGAGAGAAGACCCTTCTCAAACCTCTTGGAAGTATATAGACTTCTGAAGGGCGTATGGAGTCTCCCTCCGGTGTCTTCCAGGGGTGAAAGGGCCTTGTGTACATCCCACTTAATTGGAGCCCACAATTAATATCCCATCTGACCACAGTTCGTTGTCCTACATCCCATGGACCTCAAAAGCAGAAAGCAGGATGGTCTCAAACCTGATTTATTGGCAGAGGGAACCACCAGGTCGGGGTGAGGCCAGGCCAAATGGCCCATATGAGGTAGCACCCCCAAACTCTGGCGGGTTTCCTGCCTCTATGCTGAAATTCTCCTGGGCATCTACAACATCTTCTGACCTCAAGCCTAGGAGGAATATGAAAATTGAGATGGACATATTTTAATAAGCAGGTGACCAAAGGTGTCAAATTGCTCCTGGATACTTACCAAGCCCGGCGGGACCTCAGATTCCTCATTGGTAAGACAGAAAGGAAGAGTCACCAAATAAAACACTGGACAGAGGAACGTAAAGCAGGGCAATTAATCTTCTCCTGCAAGATTAATTCTATTTCCCCTGGAAGATTTCTCCCGAAATCCCATTCGAGGGTCAGAACAGCTCCTTCTGAAACAGGATAATAATATAGCAGTGTCCCTTATTCCTAAGAAAACCAAAGGATGCCGTGCACTTTTCAGGAAACTTCTTTTTTCTTCTTTGTGATTGCCAGTGTCGTGGTTTGTAATGTCTGCTGCTAGCCCTGATAGGTGAGCTTAGGAAAAAAGGCCCTCATGGAAAGAAGCTGTCACAGAGGCAAAAGAAGCCAAGCACCCATTACATTACGCAAGCCCAGGGTGAAAGGCGAGGGCTTTCTCGTCTGTGCCCTGGCGCGGAAATCTTTCCTCCGTCAGCCCAAGAAGGTTATTTTCTTCCTAAAAACTGAACATCAGACTTGTCAAAAATGTTTCCTTATTGATCAGACAGGGACAGAATATTGAAGTCAGAGGGATATTTGCTGAACCATCTCCCTTGTTTCCAGGGGAAGCTGGAATTCTAATGGTGCCTCTGCCATGAAGGCCTCAATACGGGTAGTGTGAGGATGGAGGCCGAGGCCCTCCCAGCTCCAGCCTGGACATACAGGCCCGATTGTGGCAGGCAAGAACACCAGCAACGGAGCAGGGGAGCTGGGGGAGGATGGGGAGCCAGGTGACCGCTCGTCTCCTCTCCCCCAACAGGATGAGTGAGGAAATCACAGGAGCCCCAGAGCTGCTCTGGTTCTATCTGCGTCCTCCCCTCCTAGGCCCTTACGCAGAACCACAAATACAGCTGGTAAGAAACCTCAGTGGTTTCTGGCAGGGGAGGAATGCTTTTCTCCAAGGAATCAAGGGAGCCTCAGCTCAGCCCTGAGGTCCCTGCAGAGCCTGCTTCCCAGACCCCTGCTCCTCCTCGGGGGGCTTCTCCCCAGGGCACGGGGAGGCCATGGGGGGGGGGGGGGCATGGGCTGCTCAGCAGGGGGGGGGGGCTTTAAATGTGGCTCCTCTCTTGGGGTGACCAAAACTCGGGTACGGTTCTATCTATAGGACACAAAAGGTAGACAAAAGCCTTTCTGTTGTTCTTTTGCTTATTAATGGTATTTATATTTGACTGGTTGTTTTTAATGGTAAAGAGGGAAAGAAAGAAAAGCAAAAGAGAAGAAATGAAAAGGAAAGAAGAGAAAGGAGAGAGGGAGGGAGGGAGGGAGACAGAGATGCTAGAGAACATTTTCAAATTAAAAAAAAAAAAATAAGGGGGTGCCAATGAGCCTGCTGCTATGTCATCAAGCACAGTGCTCACGGGCCGGCACCAAGAGGTGAGGGTATCACCCATAGAGGGGTCCCACAGCAGCACCTGGCGGGGGGGGGGGGGGGGGGAGATTTGCTATCAGAATTGCCTGAGCAGCTTTTCCAGAATGTCATTCTCCCCCACCCCCGCCACCACCCCGCCTCAGAGATTCTGAGGTTGATCCACAACTAACAATTTGGAAAGATGTCCAAGGTGTGTTAGGTAAAGACACAAGATGCCAAAGAGTCATTCCATTTCCATAAATAACGTCACCATAATTACAGGTCACATTTGCACGTACCGTTACACGTCATTACGTGCCTAGAATGGTAGAGAAGAACATAGAGCAAATGTACATAGCGGTTCGTTCTAAGGGATGGTGTTAGGAAGCACTTTCTGTCTTGAAGTATAATGTGGGAATATTTCTGATTATTAATCAGTATGTGTAGCCCCAGAACTAGAGTCACCAAAACCCTTTACAGGTGCCCTGGCATGAGTCACACACGACAGAACAAGAAAAAATGTTGCCAATACTCAACTTTGAAGGAAAACAAAAATGTGTTTGTTTTCTGCTCCGAATCTAGGGCGGGAAGATTTCTGCCACATGCTAACAGAGCAAAGGTTTAAGAAGGAACAACACAGGAAGAAAAGGAGAAGTGCAGGAGAGAAGACATGCAGGGGGCACCACCAGGGACCGGAGAGGGTGACAAGGAGAAGTTGTGAGCCCCAGGGAGGAAAGAAAGGCTTGCCAGGTCCAGGGAGCTGCAGGGAGCTGAGAGTGGCCAGGTTATCTTCCCTCCGTGCCTCGGTGAGGACCACCCATGGCCAAGGGTGGTTTGCCACCTGGTGATGCTCACCTGAGAATGACATTGATCTCGGCGCCCCGTGTACCCAGCACCGCCCCATGCCTGCTTCCTACCCACCACCAGTGGAACACTCCCAGTAGCTAGTTCAACAACACCAAATACTCATGACCTGTCAACTTGCCCCAAACCAGATGGACCATGAGCAATAGAAAGTGGTTACAGGGGTAAGTAAAGCCTTGCTCCGGGCTAGATGAACAAATACGAAATTACTGCCAGGATGGCCATGGGAACATACCAGCCCTGATATATGAACATTTCATCATGTTTTCCCTTTCTGCTGCATGTACATACTATTTGGTGATGAGAAACATGTTTTAGGGACACGCGGATGGCTCAGTCAGAAGAATGTGCGACTCTTGATCTCAGGGTTGTGAGTTCAAGCACCACGCTGGGTGTAGAGATCACCTAAAAATAAAATCTTTAGGGGCACCAGGATGGCTCAGAAGCGTAAGCACCGACTCTTGATTTGGGCTTAATTCATAATCTCAAGGTTGTGGGATCGAGCCCTGTGTCTGGCTCCAGGCTCTGTGTGGAGTCTGCCTAAGATTCTCTCTTTCTCTCTCAAACAAATTTTTTTAAAAAATCTTTTTTTAAAAAAAGAGACTTTTGGGGATCCCTGAGTGGCTCAGCGGTTTGGTGCCTGCCTTTGGCCCAGGGCACGGTCCTGGAGTCTCGGGATCGAGTCCCACATAGGGCTCTCTGCATGGAGCCTGCTTCTCCCTCTGCCTGTGTCTCTGCCTCTCTCTCTCTCTGTGTGTATCATAAATAAATAAATAAATAAATAAATAAATAAATAAATCTTTAAAAAAAGAGAGAGAGAGACTTTTTTCAAGATATGTTTATTAAGAGAGAGAGGGAGAGAGAAAATGTGCACAGGCATGCTTATGGAGGGAGGGGGAGATGGAGAAAGAGAGGCTCAGGGAGACTGCCCACTCAGCAGGGAGCCCAACCCGGGGCTCAATCTCATGACCCATGAGATCATGACCTGAGCAGAAACCAAGAGTCAGACACTCCAGCAACTGAGCCATCCGGGTGCCCCAAAAGGAAACATGTTTTAAGAGAACCCAGTGTGATTCACCATTCATCAACTCTAAACTCAACATTGGCTCTTAAGACCTTCCTTCTGTCAATTTTCTATTAGACCAATTCATGTCTAATTCATGCCCTGATGACACCCTTTCCCCCATTCGCAGGTACACAAGCACATGTGTGCATGAGCGCACGCCCCCATGTGATCCCTTCTTTCTGTTGCATGCCCAGGCTATGCCTGGGTACCATCTTCCTTCCGTCCCTCTCATTCCTTTAGTTACTAAACGCCGACTGAATTCCTCTTTGGCTTTTGAAAACAACTACATTGCTTCACAGTTACTCGATCTGCCACTGCCTGTCCTCACACAACCTGGACTAGGGATGTCTCCTCAGCAACAATGGTTAGATTCCACTCCACACGAGTTGTGGCACACGACTCTCCGCTTGTCCACTGCCTCTGAGAGGGGATTGGAAATTGACTGCTCCTCTACCACCTATGATCACTTACCAAGAAACCTAGACTCTAAAAATTGTTTCCAGCAAGGATATTTTCAGACTGGAATGGGTTTTTAATACTTCCTGGTAGAAGTTGTAATAAGACTCCCTTATCAGATTAACAGAGAGTGGTGAGGCTGGTGAGTGACATGTGCATAGAAATTTATGGTTGACAGAGACGTCTTCACAGTTGGCTTTCTTGCAGACCCCCTTCAGTCCTCAAGGAATGGGATATTAGAATGAGACTCTGCTCCCATCCCAACTGAGGTGCCACAAAAAGGGTATCTGCTATCAAGATGACTGGGACACATCACTCCCAGCAGATTCATAGAGATGGTCCCAGAACCCCTTCCACAACCCTTGGTTGTGTATTCTGATAAGGGTATGAAAAGAGGGCATCGAGGCCCAATAACTTTGATGAGGTGTTTTGATGAGAATATCCATAAAGATGTCTTCAGACACAGCTATGCTGCTCTGAGTACCCAACAAAACTCCTTGTGGGGCAGGTGGGGTCCTACCCAGAGCAGTAAGAAGACTTCAGAGGAGCACACTGAGCAAGCGTTCTATGTAGCTATCTCCTTACCTTCTGACCAGAGTAAGCAACGCTCAGAAGAAAGAGCGATTGAAATGTGAAAACCCAGGAGATCTGCCCTGCGTTCAGTTTGCTTCATGAGTCCGACAGCCAAAGGAAGGCTGAAAGGAAGAGAATTTGGCTGGAGGAGGAGCTGCAGGCCAATTCTGGCTCCCTCCCTACCGGGTCAGGGGCTTCAGCAGCCGGGGAGGAGGTAGACATTTCTGGTCCTGCTGTGGTCACATCTCAACCTCTGTGGTCTGGATGTTGGGCAGCAGGTAACAGTCCCAGCCTTGACCCATGTGTGGCTCCACATCACTGAATGGGGATGCCGCCCAAGGAGATAGAACCATTATTCCCCATTTGAAGACCGGGGACCATGATTTACCTCATCTTGAAGGGAAAGACAGATACCTATCTCCTTACCTAGAGGAAGAGGAGAGAGGAAGGGAAGAGAGGGGATGGAGAGAAAGACATTGCTGGTAAAATAAATAAATAAATAAATAAATAAATAAATAAATAAATAAACAAACAAACAAATAAATAATAAAGTCTTTGGAAGTATCAAAGATAAAGGCAAATCCATCTGCTTCCTTTATTACTCTGGAAATGAAGTTTGTCCAAAAAGCCTGTTGATGAAAGCTCTCATCTCATTGAGAGCTTCTGCATTATTTAGCTTAGGGTCTAAACATGAATGTGTGCAGGGCACCTGGGTGGTGGTTGGTGAAGGGTCCAATTCTTGGTTTCAGCTTGGGTCATGATCTCAAGGTTCTGAGACCAGGCTCTGCCCTCAGTGTGGACTCTGCTCAAGACTCTCTCTCCCTCTGCAGTACCCCCCGCCCCAAGAAATAATACATCTTTAAAAATAAATAAACATGCATGCGTGCCTTACTGTACACTGGCACCTCTTTTGCAAATGGCCACGTGGGCCCGAAGTCAATATGGGATGACTGTTTAGCATGATGGAAACCAATAAGACACCATGGAACTCGGGGTGGGTGTGGGGAGAACATTGGCAGACTAACTGTCTCTTACCTACAATACACAGTAATAAAAACAACAAACCTGTTCAAAATCACTGTGCCACATTCACCTTTGGGAATCTTGATTTGATTTCTTTGAGATGCATCAGGGTTAGTCCCCATTTTTGGAAGGAGAATGCACTGATTTGTAGCCTACTTTTTTCCAATCATAAGCTTGCAAGGTCTCTAGGTAAGTCCCTGCCTCCGGAAGGGTCCCTCTGCTACAGGCAGATCCCAGAATGTGAGCCCTGCACACATAGCAACTACCCTGTTCTCTCCAGGCCAAGTCCATGCAGGCCAGGCCTTCATGCCATTCGTGCGTTGAGCAAGTAGACCGAGAACCCACCGTGTGCCAAACACGATGCCAGGAGCTGAGCCTAAGAGAGTGAAAAAGACGTGCAAGGCATCTGCCCTCCTAGTGCAGTTCCAGAAAATTAATTTGGAGAATTAGCTGGAGATCTATGACAGGTAAGAGATTTCAAAGGATTTGTAACTCAACATCAAATTAAGGGTAGGTATGTGGGTTTGGGGGGCTTGGGTTTTTTTTTTTTAGCTCCCCGTAAGTACATTTTGCACAAAATAAACAATGAGCACACAAAGAGTTCATCAGTAAGATACCGAAAGGGGCATCATAAGTAGGAAATTTCAGCCTTTTGTTCATGGCACCGCTAAGAAAAGAGTCGATATTGAGAATAAATTGAGACGTCCACGAATGTGTGGGGCTGGCTTCATGTAGACGCTGCTGTCGGTTCTCACTTGACAATTGTCCCACATTCTGCGACTCCCAGTGCCCAGGGAACACGCGAGACTGAAGGAACCTAAGAGTCACCTAAGAGTCACGGCCACAAAGAACTGTATTTCTGCCCACCAATATTTTGTTCTTAAACTCACTTGCGCCATAGGCGGGTACGTTCTCAACAGAAGAAATTCTTGTGCTTCCCCCTTAACGCCCCTTCCACAGGGAAGGAGAGTTTCTGTCAGGTTGTCTCTGGAACCTGCAGATCCTGACTCAGTGGATCAATGAGAACATGTTTTGGACGAGTCGAATATTCATTTTGTTGGGGGAAGAACAGCCGGGACTGTGGCTTCTGTGACCCGCGTCCCTCAAGCTCCCAGTCCGCATCTCCCTGCGGACGTTGCCCAGGTGTCTGGGTCAGTGCACGTTAAGGGCCTAGCGCGGGCCTCCTGGGAAGGAGATTCAACAGTAGCAGTGGCACGTGTCAGATGTCCAGGAACGTCCTTCTCCGCTGAGAGAGAAATTTTATTTCTGCGGGAGGAAAAAAAATACAACATGTAGTCACAAGGCTGCATTATGCACCCGTTAGTGCGTGTGGGATTTATGAGCGAGTCTCTCTCTTCCACAAGGAGTCTTGAGCTGAGGGCGGAATTACCGATTTAGGTGGCCCAGCTCACACCCGCACACACCCGCACAAGATCTTGCACGGACCTTTGGCCCCATCTAGTGGCCGTGCGCTGCGCCGCGAGGTCTCTCACAAGCGTTTTCCTCAGATTTTGAGGAGAAGGGGAGGCCCTGGCAGTGGAAGAAAGCTCCAGAGCTCCTGCCCTAAGGGCTTGGCACAGGACGTGCGGGGCCTCAGAAGGGCGGGCTGGGCACGGCATTTCCTCACAGGACAGAGCCGCGGCCTGCGGCGTGGCCTCGTGACAGGAATTAGCCATCTCAAGCCAATTCGTGAAGTGCCTCAGTCACCTGCGGGAGACACACTGTCTGGGACACCCGGGGCGGGGAGGGGGGGAGCGTGTGTGAGTGTGTGTGAGTTTGTGTGTGTGTGTGTGTGTGTGTGTGTGTTGTGGGGAAGCCGCAGGAGGGTCCTCAGGCCTCGTGCTGGCCTCCAGGCCGCCAACCCCGCCAACCCACCCTCCCCGGGGCCTCCACATTTCAGTCAGCTGTCGACACCCTGAACCAGAGGGACCCCCTTTGTCCATGCTCTGGTTCAAAGGCCCAGAAACGGGGCCCCCGGGGGCCCAGCGGTTGAGCGCCTGCCTTGGGCCCAGGCCGTGACCCCGGGGTCCTGGGATCGAGTCCCACGTCGGGCTCCCTGCATGGAGCCTGCCTCTCCCTCTGCCTGGGTCTCTGCCTCTCTCTGGGTGTCTCTCATGAATAAATAAATAAAATCTTTAAAAAAAAAAAAAAGGCCCCGAATGCAAGGCGATGCAGGCTGGCGGTGAGCGGGGCCGTCCAGGAGGTCACACGGCAGCTGGCGCTGCGGCCTCACAAAGGCCATGACCGGGGGGGCCAGTCCCCTCCCCCTCTGCGACCCTGAACCTGCCCCACGGTCACGGGGCAAAATGGTCAGAGGCCTAGACACCTGCTCTCCGTCGCCCCCTTTTCCTTGTGCTCCCCCGACCCCTCAGGAGCCCCACGACTTGGCCCGTGACCTCTAAGAGGGTGAACAGACGCCGATCATCCGTGACACCCGGATCCTGGCTCCTCCAGCAAGCCTGCATCCGGGAGGGGACCTGAAGGGGGGGCACCACCGTCCCCGCCGGGCTCGGGAGGCCTGTGGCACTAAAGCTTGAGCGACAGCCCCCCTGCCTTCCAGAGCTTCCCAAGGACAGGCTGGCGGCCGGGGAGGGCCCTGGGGTCCCGACCACAGCCTCCACTCACCTCAACCCTGGCAGGTCGGGAATCTCGTCGCCACTGCTCTATCTTTCCCCCTGCCCTATTTATCTTTATTGCCCTATTTTTTTTCTTTTTACATTATTTTTAAATTATGTTTGCCTGCCAACTGGGAATTTAAAAGCAAAATGTGGGTGGGACAGCAACTCACTTTTCAGATTCCCCTATTTAATGCCCAAGTAAAAAATGTGAACCTTAACCATCAAAACCATATCAGTGACCTCATTAACCCGCACCTGCAAGACAGAGCCCTTCCCAGCATCCAGCCCATTGGGCTGGTGGAGAGTTGAGCGTGTGGATACGTGTGCAAGGCTTGTAACGGCGCCTGTGCTCTCAGTAAACGCGGCTGCGGCTCCCCACGTGCAGCACCCCAAACGAGCGGGGCCGGGGGGCTGAGAATGACTGTTTGCTCTTCGAAAATTCTCTGGGTAGGTAGCATGACTACGTTTTCAGGAAATGCACGTCATCCTTTCAGGGCCTCAAGCTCCATAAGGAGGAGGAAGCGCTGGGAGCTAGTCCATGGGGGTCTGCAGCCCCTCCCCCCCATTCCACCCACCCGTCAGGAGGCCGGGAGAACTGCAATGGGAAGTTGGGGACTCTGCTGCTGCCCTGCACCCTGCAAGGCCTCCTGGATGACCACGCGCAACCGCCTCCCCGGGGGACCCTTCCAGGGAGAGAGCCCCATGGTGGGGATCACCCGCCGTGGGGTCCCTGCAAACCCCTGGCAAGCAGTCTAGATGCGTGCTTCCACTTCCAGGGCACACCCGGAATTTCAATTCAGTGACACTCTCCCAACAGTCCACTCAGGAGAAAGATTGACATGCCACGGGCGGGGGAAAGCGCTTCATTATTCATCCTTCCTGGGAAGACAAGTAATTTCAGCCCGACGAGACGAAAATGAGCAGAGGCAGACAGAGCGAGCGAGCGAGAAGATGAGACGGACAGGCAGACGGATGGGGGGCTCCCCCGAAGGACAGATGCACGGAGACACAGGCGCACGCACACGCGCAATGATGGATGGATGCACACGTGTGTGCCCACGTACACGCGTGGAACGACAGAGACAGACAGACACACGCACAGATACGTAGATCGACAGACCCCAGGCCGCTAAGGCGAGGGGTACAGCGAGAGCCCCTGGTCCTCCCTGGTCCTCACCCAGCAGCACACACATCCCCGGCTCCGGCCGCGCGTCGTCCCTCGAGGCTCCGTGAGAAGCTCGCTCGGGGTCCTGTCCTGACCCCAGAGCGCTCGGGAAACCTTGCCATTAACTCGTGCAATCGCTGCACCTGCTTATTCACTCCCGGGGAAATGTCAAGATCTTTTTTTTCCTTTTGTGGAACAGAGGCTACAGGGAAGGCACTTTTCTTTTTTCCTAGACTTTTTCAGATGGGATGGGTTTGGTGTCTTGGGTTTGTTTTGTTTTGTTTTTTTTCTCCCCCTGCTATGATTCCAAAGATTTTCTTTTAGGCTGCGATGGCGAGCACAAAGAGGCATTCAGCTCAGCCTGCCGATTGCTAGAAAACCCTTCACATCCCTCGGAAATTAGAGAGGCAGCCGCACTCATCAGCAGTGGTGTATAAATTTGGAAGGAGTGATTTTATAGAATCAGACCATTTTAGAATGAGGAGAAACATTAGGCCCTCCTCTGCATCTCAGAGATGAGGGGACTGAGGTACTTAGGCTCTAATCTTTAGCTACTCAGGGCCTGTTTTTCTCACCTGTGAAGCAGGAGGGGGCTAGCAGGGTAGCTGAATTAACCACAGGTTGGTGGCTCCACGCTGCTGAGCGGAAGCAAACCTAGCTCTGCAGCCCCGGAGCCCCGGTCCCAGGCCTCCTCCACCCCTGATTCACAGGGAAGACACCTGGGTAGACGGCCTGGCTCGTCCCAGGGCCACCCGGCAATTACAATTCTGAGTGTTATTTACTCGACGACCACATTAGGCACACACCTGCGGTGGGGAATATTCCATGCATCTGTTTGGGAAGCAGCTTTGCCAAAACTGTGCCAAAAAAAAAAAAATGCACGCGAGAAAATTATCTCGTGGTCCCTCTGTGGGTATTAGGTCTTTCATTGTCTCTGTGTTTCAAAGTATTTCCTTTTTTAAAGATGAAATCTTAAAAGACTGCTCCATCGAGGGCATGGGGAAGAGGGGAGCAGGGAGAGAAGAACACAGAGGGGAAATAAGAGAAGCAGCAGGCAGGCATCTGGAAAGGGGACAGGACGGTGACCTGCAAGGTAGCCCATCCTCACTCCACCCATCCCAGAAAGCAATGTCTACATGGATGAATCGAAGTTTAAAATACGAATTGGACCTTGGGAGCAACAGCCTGGAGCTCTCAGGGAAGGGTGAACACGACTACTTACTTAGAGGAAGGAAAGCCTGGGGGGGGGGGGGGCCCTCCTGCGAGCTTCCCCCCTCTGAGAATGGTCGCGGTGGCGGAGAGGACACAGAAGTAGGCCAGACGGGTCCCGAAGGTCGCCTGGCCTTCCTCTGGTGTCCGAGGCCACACAAAGCTATTTCTGACCCAGGAAGAGGAGTCCCTAAGTCCCCAAGTCGCCCGAGCTTGCAGTCTCTACCTTGGTCTTGGGCTTTAGTCCAACCTCTGCCTGGCTCTGCACCCCACGCACGTGCTTTTGGGAAGGTCCAGGGAAATGAATGTCACAAGACAGGAATGGGCGGCCTGTGCAAAGGCGCTCATGCAAAGCAGTTCCCAAGAGCCACCTCAGGGAACCCGAAGCCGATATAAGGCCCCCCACACCTCGAAAATATTAGGAAGGAGGACTGGGAAGATCCATAGGCCCGTCGGCCTGAGCCGCATGGGCTGCATCCAGCCTACGCAGCCCTGGGTAGCTAAAACGGGCCACATGGGGCAAGAAGGACGTCCAGGAACGTCTCCGTGGGATTTCCCAACACAATTTAAGAGAGGGAGCACAGAACTGTAGATAGGACCCGTCGCCAAAGGAATGTCACAAGATGCCTAGAATCTTTGCTACCCGCCCCCTCCGTGTCTGGTTTCTGTCCCCCCTGTTCTGTTTCTGCATGATGAGCAGCATTAGGGCCCTTGGACCAGATGCTCCACCTGCTGCAGGAAGCAGGAGAGCTAGAGAAAGAACCTCCTGCTCTCTAACCACACCTGGACTGGGAAAAGAGGGGGCAAAAACCCTGGAGTGGGGAGAGGGTGACAACTCAGAAGAGGAGCCCGAGGGTCAGGCTGACCCTCTGGAGCCCTCATCGCCCAGTACATGAGAAGCCAGCGGTGGGACCTGAAGGGTACAAGTCCCAAGAGCTCAGCCCGGAACAGTGAGCGAGGGGCCAGGAGCGCGGGGCCAGGGCGTGACCCCGTGGGCAGGTCTTCTCTACCTCTCTGGGCCTCCCAAAGGAGGAACTGGCTTCTTTACTGAGACATTGGCCGGAGCAACAATGTACGAAGGTGGTGGATGTGGGAATGTTTAGCCCCGCGTGCAGGACAAGAGACGTGCATGGTCACGAGAGAATGTGGATACAGGGATAGACCTGGCTCGGTCGCCCTGCCTTCTATTGTCACCCTGCAAAGGCCATTGAAAGCAGTGTCTGCTAAAACGCCCCTCTTGGCCAGGGTGTCTCATTGTACACACACCCAGACACCTGTTTGCTCTGAGGACAGAGAGCCCCCAGTTGGCAGGAAGTCCCCGGAAGAGCTTTCTGATGCTGCTCAGTAGTTACGAATGGTTAGTGCCACCCTAACCCTGAACCACAGTCCTGCGGAAAAGTGAAGAGAGGTGACGCCGTGGAGGGCCCGCAGGAGGGCCCCCCAAGATATCAGGTCTTCATAGCCAGAGCCCGTCAATGTTACTTCACTTGGCGAAACCTTTGCAGAGGTGATTAAGGGGCTTGAGGTTGGAGGAATCGTCTCAGATGGTCTCAATGGGCCCTGAATGCCATCCTAAGCAGCCTCGTAAAGAAGAGGCAAAGGGAGATTTGACACAGGCAGAAAAGAAGGCAACCTGGCTGCTCGAAGAATCGAGAAGAGGTGAGCAACGGATTCCCTCCTGAGCTCCAGGGGGAAACACGGCCCTGCAGACACCTGGATTTCAGCCCAGGGAAACTGCTCTCCGACTTCCAGCCGCCCAGGTTGGTAAGAGAATGAATTTCTGTTGTTTCAACCCACCAAGTTTGGGGTGCTCTGCAACGGTCGCAACAGGGAGCCACTGCAGGCCGTGAGGGGGCAGGTAAATGGAAGGAGAGAACATCTTCAAAGGGGAATTGTGGTCTCCGCGACTTCACTCCGGGCTGCACCTTCTCCCTGGGGCCCCACATTCCAGATCATCCGAAGGGAGCAGGAGAGACTTAGAGATGAGGCCTTGTGAACACAGAGCTGAAAAACCAGCTTCCAAGGCTCCAATCTCCCCATCCGACCTCTGGGAAACTCTGTCCCAAAGAAAGTGGGGACCACCCACCACCCGTCAATAGCGCCCCGGCAACCTTGGCGTGAATCTGCCGCCAGACCAGAGTTTCCAGGGCAGACACCTGGCCTGGCCAGGACGTCCTGGACAGTTCCTGGAGGGCCTTCCTCCACTGGCTTCGCCTCTTGCTCTCTGTCTGGACTGTCCCTTTGGTGAAGGTCCTTTGTGTGCTGTTCAGATGGAGATCCTTTTTCCGTGGCACGCAGCATTTCACTAGTGACCTACTTTCTCACTCCACGCGTTGCACAAACCCAAATCCGTGCCTAAAGTGAAAAGAGGACGGAGCCAAGAGTCTCAATAAATGAGCTGTGTCTTAAGCCCTAATGGGTGGGAGTGAAACAGCAGGCTCACCTGGGCTTGGCTTCCCCCGTAACAGGAGAAAACCCCAAAAGCAGCAAAATGCCACAAGAAATAAGGATTGATACTGGTTAATCAATGTACTGAGCACATGAAGTGCCTACGTGGCTCCCCCCAGGGGCGCCTCACGTTCTCAGGGTGCTACTGGGCAAAGCCCTATCAGGGCTGAATTTCTGTGAATCAAGACACAGCTTCAATACGCCAGGCCCGAGCTGTTCACTGAAGAAATCTCCCCATGAATTCTTTCATAATGTGAGGACTCTAGTTTTAATTTATTTTTGATGAAAATCTGGATTCTTCCCCTCCTATTTGTTTAAGGAGAGATGCACATTTACAAGCACAAATTCAAGTGAGTTCTGCTCCACTGCCAAGGTTAATTGCCGTCCCTCTTTCAGGGAAAGCTGGGATGCGAAGCCTCAGCTGCACCGTTTTTGCAAGCATCAACCTGCCCGGCCTAGATGAATTCCCCCAGCAATTCCCGCAACCTACTCCCGGGGTGAGAAACATTAGGGCCACGAGTCAGGAAATCCTTGAGGGTCCCACAGCAGTAAAAGGTACTAAAGTATTTCAGGAGGAGGTAAGGCTTTAAGGAGCAAATAACAAAAGGGGATACTGATATTTTTAAACAAGGGAACGAAGTCTAAATATTATATGATTGAGGGGAAGAAGAGAAGGACTGGAAGAGCAAAACAGAGGAAGAAGGGAGGAAAGAAGA
Organism: Canis lupus familiaris; assembly: GCF_011100685.1. NCBI lineage: Eukaryota > Metazoa > Chordata > Mammalia > Carnivora > Canidae > Canis > Canis lupus. Next base: position 4,457,980 of record NC_049240.1, on the reverse strand, counting down.
TCAAAATTAAAATAAGAAAAAGAAAGAAGAAAGAAGAAAAAAAGAAGGAAAAAATAAAAATAAGAGATAAAGGAGGAAAATTAAGTATCATGAAAAGAAAATGCAGGCTATGAGGGGAAAGGTGCAGTGGGCTCAATGTCATTTCTTATGGTTCTGAAGGCTGAGGAGACCCAAGTCAAGGTGCCAGCGGGTGTGGTATCTGATGAGCTGCCCCCCCACCCAGGTTTGTGGATGCCTCCTCCTGCAGGTGTGCCTGCCTGGTCTTTGCTGGTGTGCGCTGCGCTGGCTCGGGGAGAGAGCCTCTGTGTCCCTCCCCCTGTTACAAGGACACTAATCATGGGGCTCCACTCTCATGACCTAATTGAAACCTAATTATTTCCCAAAGGCCTCATCTCCAAATCCCAACACATTAGGACTTCAACATATGACTTTTGGGGGGACCCAGTCGTTTAGTCCATGATGTAACCTGAACCACAGAACCCAGGGTCTGTCGGAAGTTTCCAATAGTGGGCACCTGGGGGGCTCAGCAGTTGAGCAGCTCAGGGCGTGATCCTGGGTCCTGGGATCAAGTCCCCCATTGGGCTCCCTGCGTGGAGCCTGCTTCTCCCTCTGCCTGTGTCTCTGCCTCTCTCTCTCTGTGTCTCTCATGAATAAATAAATAAAATCTTTCTAAAATAAAAAAGAAGTTTCCGGTAGTAAGTAATGAGGCTGGGTATTGGTAAAGACCATTGACCAGTGCTGACATGCCGATGGCCAACGCAAGTGGAAAAAGCAGAAGAGAAGAGCTCTCGAAGACCTCCTCCTACCTCAGGCTGCCCCAGACACAACTGCAAAGTGTAGAGAGTTTATCCGGGACCCTTCAGCCCCTCTCTCGGAAGCCTCCCATCCTTGGATAGCATCCCTCTCCAGGGAAGCCCGGGGTCTCCAGGAGCCTACCTCCCCCTGTCTGCCCTCTGCTGAGAGTTTTTCTCCCTACTGTGGACTCAATGTGTGTGTCCTCCCAAAATTCCAAAATCCCAAAATCCCAAAAACCCAAAATTCGTATGTTGAAACCTTAATCCCCAATGTGATGGTATTTGGAGGTGGGGTCTTTGGGAGGCAATTAGGTCATGAGGATGGGGACCTCATGATAGATGGGTGACCTTATAAGAAGAGGCAGCTGAGCTCGAGCTCTCTCTCTCTCTCTCTCTTTCTCTCCCCCCCTCCCTCCGACTTCCTCCTCCTCCTCCTCTCCCTCCCCCTGTCATCCCCATGTGAGGAAATTCAGGAAGACATTCTCACCAGAACCCAACCATGCTGGCACCATGACCTCAGACTTCCTAGCCTCCAGAACCATAAGATATAAATGTCCGTTTAAGCCCCTCAATCTGGTATTCTGGTTGTAGCAGCTGGAACTAAGACACTCCCCCCAACTTAGAAACAAACATGTGTGTTTATCTAGTACACAAGGCCTTGGGCCACCACCACCCCTGACCCCCAACTCACACGTACGCAGTGTTGTGCTGGTAAATGTTCATCAGTCCAGCTCTAAAAGAAAAACTGCCCTGACTTGCAAGATTTGCCTCTTCAAGAGCATAAACACTACCACCATGGTTCATTTCGAATAACCAACAGGATGTCACCCGATGGGGAGTCGGGAAGAGACACCGAATCGTCCTTACACAGCATTTCTACCACACGGACACAGCAGGCGCGGAAAGCTTCAAAACATCAAGCATTATAAAATAATTAGAAAATGATGAGTTTTTAGCATTTATTACCTTTGTTTCTAACGTAATCTATTCAATTGTAGGTTATAGAATTTAATTCATGACAACAACGGCTGTGTTTAAGACCAGCTCACGAGTGCCCAGAGGATAGTGAGCTCTATCTTGCCCACAGAGGCTGCCTGCAGCAAACCGTCCCACCCGCTTCCCATTGGGGCCCTGTCTCTGGTTTGCCGAGGGGACGACTAATCGGTGACATTTTTTATGTGACTCAAGAGATCAACTACAAAGGTCGAATTTTTCTGCAGGTAACTTTGCAGGTCTATGCAGTAGGTGTTTCTCGCTCTCCTGTCAAATTGTAAGTGTTTTTCAGTAGACGCTCTACCACCAGACAGATGGGCCACCCTGTGCCCGCTGGTGGCCGCTGCTCTTGTACTTCATGTCAGCGGAAACACATAGCCAGGAACTCTACACGGCCCCCAACATTGGAATGCACAGTGAAGGGACTGCTGGGGGGGCTCAGGGGTTGAGCGGCTGCCTTTGGCTCAGGTCATGATCCCAAGGATCCTGGGATCAAGTCCGGATCGGGCTCCCTGCATGGAGCCTACTTCTCCCTCTGCCTGTGTCTCTGCCTCTCTCTATAGATATAGATATAGATATAGATCATGAATAAATAAGTAAAATCTTTTTAAAAAAGAAATAGGGGGTAAAAGCCAGACCCCCTGCTCTGCTCCAATGCCCCAGACTAGAGGCTGAGCTTCCTCACTCATCTTCCCAGGCACACAATATTTGAAAAGAGGACGGCACAGCCAGCAAATCCTCTCATCAAAGAGGCATTGACTTTTAATTTTACAAATGTGGCTCTTTTCCATAAGGAACAGAGAATTCATTAGTAATCGTGCTCTAGAGACTTCTTCCACCTGCATCTTTCTTTCTTCTGGCTATCTTATAATTATACCCCAGATTTCTGATTACAGAAACTTCTCCCCTTCACCTCTGTACAGTTTTAAAATCTCTCCTTGGCCGGTCTCCTCTTCCAGTCGACCCAGGGATCCCTGGGTGGCTCAGAGGTTTGGCTCCCGCCTTTGGCCAAGGGCACGGTCCTGGAGTCCTGGGATCGAGTCGCATGTCGGGCTCCCTGCATGGAGCCTGCTTCTCCCTCTGCCTGTGTCTCTGCCCCTCTCTCTCTATGTCTATCATGAATAAATAAATTAAAAATCTTTTTAAAAAAAGAGAGAGAGAGAGAGATCAGAAACAGGAAACTGGCAGAAGAAAGAAAGAAAGAAAGAAAGAAAGAAAGAAAGAAAGAAAGAAAGAAAGAAAGAAAGAAAGAAAGAAAGAAAGGTACCTTCCTTCCTAGATTGTGTACCACTGGCGGATTAAAGGAATGGGGGGGAGCACCAGGCTGATGAGACCATCACCGTCATCCCTACAAAACAGTTCCAGGGTGCGTCCGTCTTGCCAACTAAAGGTTCACTGGAAAGAAGCTCACTGAGGGGCACCCAGGGGGCTCAGCAGTTGAGTGTCTGCCTTCGGCTCAGGTTGTGACCCCGGGGTCACGGGATCGAGTCCCGATGAGACTCCCTACAGAGCACCTGCTTCTCCCGCTGCCTGTGTCTCTATCTCTCTCTGTCTCTCCTGAGGGCAGCTGGACAGTGAGGGCCGCGGGCCTGGGAGACGCAGAGGCAGTTGCTCATTCTAGAAGGAGGCAGCCTCGGTCGGGGCTCCTGTCTGCCTGTGGCAAGTGCCCGGCCCTGCTGAGCACATCGAAGCAGCGGAGACGTCTCTCCCCAACTCGCACACTTCTCATTTCTTCTTGCCAAAAAGGAAAATGTCTCTCTAGCTTTGTGTTACCAGCCTCCAGTGATGAACAATAGGTTGGCAATTCGGGGAACATAAACCGCTGCAATTATTATTCACTCCTTGCTCCAGATTGCTCTGTGAGCTGCGGGCTACATGCTCTGCATTCGGTGACTCGGGCCCCGTCCCATGTGTTTTCCCAGTTCAATCAACTGTGCTAAGAACTGTCACAATAGCCCCTGACGACAAGAAAATAAAATTTAGGGGAGAATGGAAAGCCTGACTCGCATGGTAATTCTGGTCTGCACCTGTTTCTCCCCTTCTTGCTTCCTTTCCCCCCTCGCTGGCCATGCTGGCCAACCTTTCCATCCACCTTAATGACAAAGAAAAAGAAATGGGTTGTTTTTCCAGTTTGGGTAATCGCTTCCGAAATGTTGTCACAGTCTTGCAAATGACTATATTTCTCTCATGTCAGACCACTGCGATTTCTGCACGACACGGGTTAGGGTTTCGTTAGGGTTCTGGGCTGCTGAGAGGCTCCAGAGTTTTGTTTCGGTTTTTTTTGTTGTTGTTGCTGTTGTGTCGCTTTTAAGAAAAAGACAAGGCGAAAACCAAATAAGTCACCGTGATAACTTATGACAGAAAAATCAACATCTGAATCGAATGATAATAGCAGAAGCCAGGCAGCAGGGGGAGGATGTGCCTTGTGCCAAGAAAAGAAAGGCACGGAAAGTTATTTAAAACTGATCGAAACCCACTAGGAGTCACAATCCCATCACGGTTTCCCTTTGGAAAAGCAGTTTTCAGAAGCCCCAATTAACCTTAATTGAATTCTGTCTTAGTAATATCTGGAATTTTAATTGACTGGGAAGGTGATCATAAATCTCCGTTCATAATGCGGCTTAGCCATTAGTAAATCCCCGGATGGCACACGGCCTTGTCGTGCAGGGAAGTTACTATTCTGCGAGTGAGGCTGGGTTTTAGATCATAAAACAAACATTCAAAAGAGAAAGGCCTCCACTGTCAGAGGCAGCTGAAAACGGCTTCCGTGCAGAAGTTCAAAGGAGAAGTCAAGGATTCAGATGAACCAAAGGTTCACGTTTGTGCTGTAGGCTTCAGTGCCTCCCCGGAACGTGACCCGAAGCGCCTAGGCCGCTAAGCCTCCCCAGAAGAAATGGTTCCCCAATCATTTAGGATAAGCATAGTATCATTCATGTTTTCTCTTTTGGAAAATCAACCATCAGTTCACTCCCTTTTATTTATTTATTTATTTTTTATTAAAACTGCTGAGGACAGGGAACCATCTTAGGCCTTTCAAATTCCCTGAATGTGGCCCTTTAACTGAAAGACTCTCAACAGGGTGCCCCTTCGGGACCCCCAAAGCAACCAAAAGTGAGGGAAGCCTGAGCAGGTGTGTTTTGAAGCAAAAAAAGAAGTCTCTCTAGTAGATTCAGATCTGGAATTCCCTACTACCCCCCCCCTCCCCCGCCACCCTCCAAACACACCACCTTGGGTTGAAAAACCGTGGCTTTAGCCAAGTCGAGAGGCTAACCCAATCAAAAAATCAGATGGACCGATTCTATTTCACTAAATTGAAGGTATGTTCGAAACAAAGCAAGTTACTAGTTATTTGGAAATCATCTAGAAATAGTTCAGATGTGATTTGACATCGTAGGAGGCCTAGCGTCTTACTCTCTTGCTTCTCTCATTTTCACCCACACATCTTGATCCCTCTACTACAAAGAAAAACCAGAGCCTCTCCCCTGTGTAATGGTCACTTCACTTTTGTTTCATTCAAACCCTCACTAACGCAGCCAGCAGACACCATCAAAACCCTAAAAAACTACCAAAGGGAGGGAAAAAGTTCTGTATTCTAGCCAGGTGGGGAAAAGAGTGAAAAGGTGAACTTAAAGAGTCCCGGTTGAGCACAGGGAAAATCCGTCCCTCTTCTAAAGATTCCCAGCTCTCTTCTTACTTCAACTATCACCATCTTGCAGGAACTACTGAGTTGTCGGGTGGAGAAGTTGGTCAGAAAGGAAGCCACGCAAACTTGAACTGACACCATGCAAACTCAAAGGACAGGGTCCTTTCTTCAAGTCTGCGCAAATTTTCCCGAAACTTGAAAACTTGAAAGGAAATAACAGCTGTACACATCGCTCTTTAATAATTTTACACATTCTCTCCTTTTTCTTACCTAACTCAACTCACTCGCTCTCTCTCCCTCCCTCCTTCTCTCCCTTTCTCCCTCTTTTTCTCTCTCTCTCTCCCCTCCCCCATACACATTTTGAATATTTCTCATCCAAACAACACTTTTCAGGAATGACACTGAGAAGAAAGGAGACAGAACTGTTAAGGCAATCTAGACACCAATTAATTTTGCCCCCTGCTTGCTGTGTACCTTTTCAAGCCTCCTTGGTAACTGGGAATAAGAATGTCAATGATTGATGAAAGTTAAAGAAGATGCCTGCAGAACAGGACGCTCGTTATATTAATTCCCTCAATATACCTCACTTGGAATAAAAATATCAAAGAGAACAGAGGGAATTACACGAGTAAATCCAGCATCTGTATGGCAGAAGGATGGGAGATTGGCATTCTTGGCATACTGATATTTGTTTACCAGTTGGCCCGTTTCAGGAAATGTTTCCAATTACTTATAATTAAGGGCAAATCACGGAGCAAGCCCAGAGAGCAGACATAGGCTATTTCAAAGTCAATCTTTAATATTCAGGCCAATATTCCCAAAGTGTGATCAGTGAAGTACCTGCATTATAACTACCCAGGCCCCTTCTCACCAACACAGATTCCTGAGCCCCATCACTGAGAATGGGGCCCAAGAATACACACTTTACGAGCTATTCAGGTTATACTTATGCCCATTAGAAATTAGAAGTCACCAATGTAGGCAACAATAATTATCCTTTATGAGAAATTTTCTTATCGAGATTGAGTCAAAGGGATCTAGTCGTTTAACGATTGAACTCAGGAGAACATTTTTCCCAGGTTCATCATCAAGTTGACTTCTTATTTTGTTTTGTTGTTAAAAGATGAAGCCCTCCGGGACTGGGAAGTCCAGTGTTTGCAGTGGGGTGACACAATAAGTGGTAGGGTCCTGTGGCTCTGTGGAAGTCTGGGAAAGCCACAACCGATCATATTGACCAGGGGTCCACCAAGTGACATGGTGAGCCAGCCAGCGTTTGCTATGTAACAAAGCACTCCAAAACTTGGAGGCTTGAAATAACCACCATTTATTGACTCATGATTCCAAAGTTTGGTTGGATGGTTTTTTTGGTTTTGACCTGGCTCAGGTGGGACCAGGTGGGCTAGGATGACCTCACTCACCTGTCTGGAGACCCAGCTGGTACTGGCTTATCTCTGCTCTCTAGGCTCCTCCTCAGCAGGCCAGCAGGGCCTTCCTTACATGGTGGCCACGCTACGAGAGAGCAAGTATAACGCGCAACCCATCTCAAGGAGCAGGCTTAGAATTTGCACAACTTCACGTCCACCACATCAAACATGGCCAAGGTCAGACCAAATCCAAAGACCGCGGAAATTGACCCTATCTCTTTATGGAGGGAGGTGCAAAGAAATTGTGACCATTTGCAATCATACTTCATAGCATAGAGAGGCAGAGACAACGAGGAGATTCTGGAGCTTTGGTGGTGCTGAAAAGAGGATCAAAGTGGATGCTATGTCTGTGCCCCTCACACAGCAGCGTCCTGGCAGTATGGTCCCCCCCCTCATCTCCCTCTCTTCACATCCTTTTCAACCACATATCCCTCTCCCTTTTGTTTTCTAAAGTTCCTTCTCAAAAACATGCAAGCCTCTTTATGACACTGATGTCATCAGGACCGGAAAACAAGGTAATGGTAACACTTCTCCGCAAGTTGTCCAGCCTCGAGATTTTGGAATCACCTTTCACTTGTCTCTCTCCTCGTCATCTCAAAATTGACCATTGCCTAGCCCTGTGGATACCATCTCTGCAACACTTCTTGCCGGAACATGTCCCCTGCTGAGGACTCCTGCCACCATCACCTTCCTCAGCATCTCAGTATTTGCTAGTAATAAGGAGACCCTGGGCAACTCCCTTCAGGTTTCCCAGGCTTCTGTGTCCTCATCTGGATAATCAGAATGACAATGTACTGACTGGTCAGAGTCGGTATGAGGATTAAACGGTATATTCCACACGGAGCATTTAGCACAGAGCCTAGCTCAGCAGCACATGCTTACTGGACGTAACCCATTCTATTCAGCCTATCCCAATTCATCCCTCTTATTTGCCCAGATTGTTTCTCCAGCTCAAAAACCACAAGGAGTCCCCCCAAAGACTTTGAAAGTAAATTTCTCAACCTGGTATGTAGAGCCCTCCCCTCTGACCCTGTTGTACCTGCCATCTTCCTTGAGCTTCCCCTCAAAATTCTCTGCTCTTCTGATGAGAGCCCTTGCCCCTTTCCACCCATCTAAGTCATAATCATCCCTCAAGACACGTGCCCACAAACACTCTATGACCACCTACCTGCACAGGAGCCACAGCAGTGCCCTCAAATACACAGGCACAGTCTCTGACCTGGGAAGTTCACTGTCCCCTCGGAAGACCCCCTCGATCACACTTCTTCTCTCTCTCCATTATACAGCTCAGCCTCAAAGGATCCTTTCTTCCTTTGAACATCCAAAATAATGTGTTTGTGCTTCTCTCATGACACTCATACTACATCTTGTATTGTGGTTCTAACAGCACATCCCGAATTGCAAACCCCTAGAACCATGTCTTGTCATCTAACCTCCATGACTATGCTTAGTCTAACATCATGCACATGATAGACCCTCAATAACCATTTTCTGAAGTAAGTGATAGAACGAACTCCTGCCTTATCAGCATATTGGACCTTATCAGGCTGTGATATATTCTGAGCCATAATTGAGCTGAGCTGATATAATCATTCCCCATAACATTAGTATGTTCTGTTGTATTTGTATCAACACACAAATGTGCACAATTCACTGCCTCAATTGCTTCCTATATATTTTTGAAGAATTTGTAGGAGCAAGAGGTTCTCAAAGCTCTCACTTACTCTTGATTTTTTTTTGTTGTTGCCACTTTTCAGAGGATCTGTGGGTGAACTATTATCTCTGACTGATGGTATTTTAAATTTACCCAATGGTATTTAAATTTATCTGATGGCATTTTAAATTGATCTAATCGCTTTAATTTATTTAATCTAATTTAATTAAACATCATTTCCACCTGATGTTATTTAAATTACCCAGATGATATTTTACATTTATCACAGAAGTTAATCAGAATCAATAAAATCGGTTTAGGGCAGTGGTTCTCAAAGTGTAGTCCCTGGACCAGCAACAGCATCAGGATCACTTGGAGACTTTGTAGAAAGGCAAATTCTCAGACCCCTCCCCAAACCAATTGAATCAGAAATTCAGGGGTGGGACCCAGCAGGCTATATGTTCACAAACTTCAGGTGGTGCTGATGCATGCTAATGTTCGAGAACTCTAGTGAAGAGATTAGGTAAAATCATTTCTGGGCAAATAAACTGATACTGCAGATGCAAGACGGGAAGCAGGTTTTTTGATGAAAACCAACTACCCCTGGGTTATGGTTTGCATACATTTGCAGAAGACCAACAGAGATGGCAGATGAGTGCAGTGGCTGAGACCCAATTTCTGTGTTTGGCCAACGTACATGATATGCATCTGTTTTTTTTTTTTTTAACAAGAAGTTTATTTAAACAACAAGATGCTAGGCAGCCCTGGTGGCTCAGCAGTTTAGTGCCGCATTTGGCCCAGGTTGTGATCCTGGAGACCCAGGATCGAGTCCCATATCGGGTTCTCTGTGTGGAGCCTGCTTCTCCCTCTGCCTGGGTCTCTGCCTCTTTCTCTCTCTCTCTCTCTTTCTGTGTGTGTTTCTCATGAATAAATAAATAAAATCTTTAGAAAAATAAAAAATAAACAACAAGATGCTTGACTTGGAGGGAAAACTATCTAGGATGCATTTCTTTTAGAGTAACTTATCCCTACTTAAAGACAGATTGCCCTACATGTAATAGCTACATACAAAAAAGTTATAAAATTGTCCTTGGTTTTACAATGATAAATGAAAAACATTAAAATTCTCCAATCGAACAAGGTATGCAAGGATTTTTATGTTGTCTTTTTGTTGTTGTTGTTGTTGTTGTTGTTGTTAAACAGTGCGAGCAAAATAACTTACTGGAATATGAACATAAGAGCAGAGTGCGCCTGCCACTAATGGAAAGAGGGGGTATTTTCACAGAAGCAGTATTCTCCCCCATCCCATCTCCATTTGATGTCAATCAAAACATACCATTGGCCATTTAGTTAAAAAAAAAAAAAAAAGGAGGGACACCTGGGTGGCTCAGCGGTTGAGCATTCGCCTTTGGCTCAGGGCGTGATCCTGGAGACCCAGGATCGAGTCCCGCGTCAGGCTCCCTGTGTGGAGCCTGCTTCTCCCTCTGCCTGTATCTCTGCCTGTCTCTCTCTCCCTGGGTCTCTCATGAATAAATGGATAAAAATCTTTAAAAAAAAAAAAAGAAGAAGGAGAATATGCTTGTGCACATACACACTTTACGTACAATAGAGGAGGGGGGAAGGGGAAAACAAAAGAATAGAGAAAACTCTACTGTCGTAGTCAGGGTGCGGAGGAACCAAATTACAGCTTTCTATTTGAGAATGTCTTCTTGGTCTGGAGGAACAGAGTTCTGGAATAAAGGAGCAGATTCCCTTTTTGGTAGACACCCCCTGTCTGCTGCCGGAACACATCAATGGTCTCTTCACCCTCCATGTCCCACTGTGCAGGTGTGTCTGTTTCATTGATTGGCTGCCCATCAACCCGGAATCTGATCTGCCTCATTGGCAAACCCTGTTGTTCACGGTAGGCTTTCATTAGTTTCCTAAGTGATGTGTGCCTCTTAATCTTAAACTACACCCCAGAACCATCCTGCCCCACCACCTTCAAATTAATATGGTCGTTGTTCTCAGTCTTCACTCCTTCCTTGGGCCTTTCATTGGCTGTGATGAGTGCCAGAGTGTCCTCAGCTGCCACTTCATAGAAGAGGTACTGGGTCCCCACCAAAGGAGCACACAAGCAGCACCAGGAGGGGAGGAAGGAGGCCGCAGCCATTGCACCTGTTTACTCTGGGACTAAGGGGATAGGGACCGTGTTAGAATGTGACACTGTCAGCACCCAGAGTTGCTTTTAGAGCTGGGTCTTCTTCCTTCATGGGTGGAAGGGGAAAGTCCGAAAAATTTAGGATATGCCCCAAAGAACACAGTGTATAAAATGTCTGAGGATTTGGGTTTTCTCCCCTTGCAATGGGAGATTCGGAAACAAAAGGGAGGAGCAGACTGACTGCACGGTGGCTCACATTACAGTGGACCCAGCCGGCCTCACCTGCAGGTATTCAGGCCTGGAGAGCGGTGGCTAGGTGGCTCAGGAGCCTTTCCTGATCTCCCTGATTCCTGCTGGTGGCACACCCGCTCTCACACATTCCCATGCCCACCTGGATTACTCTATTAACCTTAAGGACACCACATGGCCAACCAACAGAAACCACATTTTGCTCCATAACTACTTCATCTCCCTTAGATCTGGTGACAACTTTCCAACCAGCAGGAAAACAGGCCTCATCCTGTTTGAGGACTCACCACTAAGCCAACATAAGTAAAATCTGTGACTTGCTGAAAAATACAGAGCATGGGCACGTGTAAGTTTAAACTTCATTCTATACAGATTGCTGTTGACTAAATTCCTTCATCGAAGGATTTTCAGTGATTTCTTCGAAAATCAAATTGGCTGCAGAGATTTAACGATCTATTTTAGAGAGGTGCAGGCAATGTGGGGAGAGAAGGAGTAAAGCATGACACAATGCGAGAAACTTCCACGGAGACAAGAATTTGATCCGTAATTCCTAAGTTTTTAAAAAGCAGGGGTGTTAGTGATAAGGGCTAACAGGATACAGGTGGAAGCCAAAGGGGAGCTCAAGTCAGAAGTGGCTGCATAAAATTATGACTATAAAGCAATGAGAAAATAAATTAGATTCTGCATCCAATGTAGGTTCTACCTGACTGTTTAATGGTCCCCACCATTCACTGTAGAAGGTGACATTCATTGGCAAACAGCTTGACATAACTTTGGCTTTATTGAGGTATAATTGGCAAATAAAATTATAATATGTTTAAAGTGTACAATGTGATCATTTGATATACGTACACAGTCCCCGTAATTTTAGAAGCAATTGACTTTATAATGTCCCCTCCCACTCCTTCCCAGTCCCACCTCCATCAAGACCTAAGGACTTACTAACAAATACGTTGTAAGGGAAATGTCTATCCTTGACAAAGCTGTAGAAGAACTCTCGGTACACTGAAGAACAGTATGAAATTCTTCCACAGATTTTTTTTTTATCCTCCCTTCTCACCTTTCAGATTCAATGTGATTTATTCAGTACACAAATATTCATTGAGCTCCTAATAAGTTCCAGATGCTGTGCTATAAACTGGGAATACATTCAAAGAATTTGCAATCAAATGCAGCCGACCAAAGTTTCATCAGAATCACCTCAGGTGCTTGTGAAAATACCGATTTCCGGGCCCTGCTCCAAGCCTTCATCAGAATCCCTCAGGACGGAACCTTGGGTCTGTGGGCCTCAGAGGCCACACTGAGTGGTGAAGCCCACTGGTATGGGTTAATGGGAAAAGCTTCTTCCCTCTTCTGCAGACTACGGTGGCTTTGTCCTCACACCAGTGACTGCTTCCTTAGAAGGAAGGCTGTGTACATGGTGGCTTCCAGCCATTGCTCCCTGCACTCTGGCCTCTCACAGACCCCAGATTTTGGCAAAGGCAAATGAGCCACTAGGGGAGGGTTCAGGCCATTTGGCCTTCAGCTAAGGCTCTGGGACCATGAGGGAGGTCTCAGCAGAAGTGGTACAGGCTGCTACGACTTGACTTGGTTGTACATGACATGCATGATGCGGGTTCCAGTGACTCAGCAGAATAAGAAAATGGAGGCAGTGATCTGGGGGCTTTTAACATAAGAGTGTTTAACTGAAGGACAAAAGGTAATTATTTCTAATTCTACATCCTTTGGACCTTACCATCTCTGGACTTGAAATTTCAAGGGCATTTAATTACTGAACCTTAATTTCAACCTGGGAATATGATCATGAGAAAGACTTTCTACCCAACTTTGGGGTATCTCTCTGTTGTTGGCATTTATTATTAGGCCATTTAATCTCCTTCTGGATTCTCTAATATGCAATGCTCAACAATAGGGCCAGAGGGGAAAGGTACTATTTCTTGGGTCCTCAACAGCCTTCGTATAATCCGTATCTCTGATTCATTCGAATTCAGAAATTTGCTGAAGGTCTGTGAGGTTCTTGTTCTGACTAGGTCCCCCGGAAAATTAAATTCTCTGGTTTAAATGATGCTAAAGTCATTGAGGGAGCCTGGGACTCAAAAATGTGCTGATGCAGTGGTTCTTGGGAGTCAGATAGACTCATACCTTAGTCCTACAAGGTCAGGCCCAAAAGCTCTCATAAGCATGATTTGGGAAGTGAGGTATCAAAGACTCGCAGATTCCTGTTGTCCGAGCAAGACCCAAGAATGGGCCCGATACCCAGAGAGTCCAATCAGTGGTTTTAAGCTAGAGGTTCTCAGAACAGCAACAGCAGCAGCACCTGGGAAGCTGCCAGTCATTTCTGTGTCTAGTCAAATCTCGGTAGGATCCCAGAAAAACTCCTTCAAGGCCAACACGCCCAGCACCTCAACACAGAGCTACAAGGCCAGAGGTCACATGACACTGTGCCTATGTCTGAAGGCTAGGGTGCCCCCTATATATATATATACAGTTCCAACCAGGTGAGCCAACCTACAGGATCAGGTTGTCAAATCTTTTTTTTTTTTTTCAGGTTGTCACATCTGACTCAAATCAGAGACTTTGCCCAAAACCAAGCTGTACTAGTAATTTTAAGGATATAAATAAATAGGAAACATAGGCAAAACAGAGTGAGGTCTGCATGACCACCAGGTCTTTCCGTCCCACATCAGACACACATCCTCTGGCCCGGAGTAATAACACATGGGGTCTCTAGATGAGGTTTACACATGCCCTCTCACAGCAGGGGGTTTTTAGGTTATGAAACATCCTCAGTTTATACCCAGATAGTTGTACAGATGACATGATCTCCTCCGGGGATCATACCTTATAAATGTTTAACATCTAGATTTGTTGACCATAAGTAATCTTAAATCAGAAATATCCAGGCAAGAACATTCCATATATAAAGACTTTTCCTATCAAAAATCATTAGTCTATCAGGAGGTCCAGTTGTCAGCATGTTTACAGGGAGGTGGCACCAAGCCACCTCCTTACTTTTTTGGGAGGATTCCCCCAAGAATCAGAGGAGAAATGGATGAGCCTCTTTAATTCCTTCCTCCTCCCCCCTGGACCCTTTTGACAGGGAATGGAAAGGCCGTATTAATAATTATGCCAAGACAACAAGTATAAATTGGTACTGGCCTGAAAACCCCAGAATAGATTGTCACCCTATCTATAGCATCCCCCTGGGAGGTGGGTGCCCACTGGAAGTTTGTATGTAGCAGAAGAGAAACAAGATTTGAAATGGAGCGAACCAGAAGCCAGTATATGGAAAATCATTTGAATCTTCAAACATGTAATATTATAACTGGAAGATTCCATTTAGGCGTCGAAGCCTACTCAAAACAAAAGTTCTTTTCTGTCAGAAATATATGCAATAAGACATGATACACAATTATACATGCACTCAGTATTTTTTTCTTTTTTGGTGAGAGTTGTACAAAACAGAATTTACCATAACTCCCTTATCATAGGCCAAAATACCGTAGTTGTATTAAACAAGGTTGTCTCTGTGTGGCATCACATGATTTATGTATTTTCAACTCTAACAAGTAAAATGAAAAAGCTTTGATCATGCTGAAGGAAGGACTGAATTACGTATTAGCACCATAGAAATTGATATTACAATAAATAAATAAATAAATAAATAAATAAATAAATAAATAAATAAAGTAAAAAGAAAAAGAAAAAAGAATTGATATTACAAAATCCTTGTCATGTAAAGAGGCAACCAAAGCACACTGCCAAAAAGAGTAGGGGAAAAAAATATAAAGGTATCCTGGAAAATATATCAGTAAAAATAATATGTTATTTTCTGGATTTTGTGATGTTTGTGAAATTTTTCAGCTTCTTGACCTGCAACATGGTGAGGCAGGGAAAAAAAAGATTGGAGGAGTCAGACAGACTTGCTTTGAATCCCGGCCCTTCCATTACTAATAACGTGACTTTGGATGAGTCCCTTTACCTCTGCTGCCTCGGTTTCCCCATCTGTAAAATGGGGAGAATACAAGTGGCCTACATCATAGGAACATCACGAAGAAGAAATAAGCTGATACTTTGAAAGTACCTAGAGCATGACCTGATGCATAATAAGTACTCCATTTGTTTTAACAAGTCAGCAGGCAAATTTCTTAACCTTTCCAAGCCTCCATTTCTACTCTTAGAAAATGAGGAAATAATAGTCATCTTAAGAAATGCAAGGATTCAAGGTCATTAATGTCGCTGGCATCAGTGGATGTCAATAAATGAGGATTATTGGTCTTCAAATAACAGGCACCAGGGAGCCAATGAGTCCCTCCTCTCAGCTTCCTCAATGAAGGACTCCCATCCTCTTGGGAGGAGATGTGGGAACTCCTACCTGCAGCTCCTCCCCACTCCACCCCCTACACCGCACCTGCCCCCCCCCCCACCTCCTCCCCAACACCCAAGCACCCTCTCGGATTACCAGCTGCTCTAAAAGCAGCCTCAGTTTAGACCTGAGATAACATGGTTACCTTATCCTTTGTTTTGAATAAAAGCCCCTAAGTAGCCTTAAGGCAACAGGATTTCTGTCTTTCACATTTTATTTCATCGTTTTTCTTTTTCCTCTCTTTTTCGAGTTTACAGTGTTTATTACACTCAGTATGGAAAAAAAGAAAAATGAGTTGTTAATTGGAAGGCCTGGGTTCTCTCCATGCCTAGAAATTAAACGATACACTTGGGTCCCAAGAAGAAATGGGTATTGATTCCACTTTAACTGTCAGGGACGTTCTCTGACTTCCAACACGCCCTCTGTTCCCTTCCTCCCCGCAGCCGAAAACAGCATATTTTAGGTAATGCAGCCTGACTTACCTAATGGAACGGGTTGAAGCCTTTATTTAAAAAG
Source organism: Canis lupus familiaris (assembly GCF_011100685.1). Taxonomy (NCBI): domain Eukaryota; kingdom Metazoa; phylum Chordata; class Mammalia; order Carnivora; family Canidae; genus Canis; species Canis lupus. The sequence continues at coordinate 4,442,201 of NC_049240.1, read as the reverse complement.
CAAAAGCCCTAAACCAACACTTCAAATGAGGTCATTTCAATGTTGTACTTGGAGGAAACTATGAAAAACTTGATACTTCACTGAACTCCAACCTCCAGTCAGTTTAATCCACTCATTTATTCATTTATAAACCATGAAGGCCCTGCGTGTTCCTCTGCGGGGCCCCCCTCAGACGCAAGGCCAAGGAAGACAGATTTTACTTCTCAGTTTCGGAATGTAAAAGCGTAGGTGCTGCAAAGACCAAGCTCCTGAACTAGAGGAGGAAGGGGGCACGGGGGAAGGGGCATCAGCTCTGTGCTCTGTGAGTGTCCACCTCTGTGCCTGAGAAGAAGACTATGCCAGCTCTGAACCTCCATCCATTGGACCCCTGCCCAAGCCAAGTTGTGGGGTTTTTTTGTTTTTGTTTTTGTTTTTGTTTTTTTTAAATGAGGCAGACCTAGATAGAACATGGAGAGAAAATCACTGATGTCATCCCAGGTAATTCCAAGGCATCCTCCTATTAAACTGTTTATAAAACCGAATGAGAAAAAAATAAAAATTAAAATAAAATAAATAAATAAAAAGTAAATTAAATTTTAAAAACCAAATGAGAAAGATGCGGGTTTTGCCCCCTTTCAGGGTCAGGTCACTACTACACCACACACACAGGCCTGTGGGATCATCTGGTTGTTCCCCAGCTCTGAAATGAGTCCTCCCCTCCCCTCTTATAGGGCTTCTAGGCCTACGTCTTGTCTCATGGTGGACCTGGATCTCAGCTAGTACCTGAGGACTGATGCTCAGCAGCCCCACAGCGCTAACACGTTCAACAAGAATACTCAAAAGCCTGCTACGAAAAGACTACTAGAGTTGAATATAATTTTTGTAAATTTATTTTTTTTTTATTTTTTTTTTTTTTTTTAAATATGAGTGGTGTGTGGAAGTTTAAACACTAACAGAACTGCCCGGGTGGATCAGCGGTTGAGCATCTGCCTTCAACTCAGGTTGTGATCCCAGGGTCCTGGGATCGAGTCCTGCATCGGGCTCCCCAAATGGAGCCTGCTTCTCCCTTGATCTGTGTCTCTGCCTCTCTCTCTGTCTCTCATGAATAAATAAATAAAATCTTTAAAAAAAATACTAACAATCACGGCGTTTAGATGATTCGTATGTACGTGTGTTGTATCGTGAATCCTCCTTCCTTTCTTCCCTCCCTCCTTTTTTCCTTATTTCTTTCTTTCATCCCTTTCATCTATTTTCAGCCTGATACTCCAGGACTCTCTGTACTACGAAAAAGTGATAGAAACTGCTGAGCAGGCTTGGAATCTGTTCCCGTCTCAGCTCTCCCAGGATTTTAGGACGTCTAGCTCTAAAGCGTTTCACAAAGTAGGACTTTTGGTTCCAACTACGACCTGAGAGGAATCTCCAACCTGCCTCAAATCCTGGAATATAATCAGCAGACCCCAACGAGTCACAGACAGAGGCCTAGTTACTGAGGATCCCCTGAGGAGTCTTAACTGCTAAAGAAAATGACAGTCATCCTTCATCAATGACTATAATGGAGTTGCCCCATTGCTGGTGAGGAAAGTAGAGGACTGGCTTTAGGATCAAACAGACTTGGGTTAAACTCTTGGCTGTGCCACTCACCAGCTTTGTGACCAGAGACTAAATAACCTCTTGGACTCTATTTTGTCACCTGTAAAATGGGAAGAACTACATCCACCTCATGAGGTTGTCATGAGGATTAGTGAGATGAGGCTGCAAAGCCTGTGGCTGGTGTAGTGCCTGGCTCCGTAGGCTCTCAGTCAACGGTGTTAATCAATAGTAAAGGCTACTGGATAAGACCTGGGCTCTGAGCTATTTTTATGGGAAAGCACAACCCCGGCAATTAGCGTCCCTCTTTCAAAGGTCAGCTTTCTTTGGTAGGCAGGAACAAAGCAAGGCTCCAGTTACCTCCTGCCTGAGCTCCCTGTTGGGAAGCACTCGCTCCTCCAGGGCAGGTCACCACTCACCTTGGGGCTGGTCACTGTCTGGGACCCGCGACGTAGACTTCAGACGGCGGCTGCTGCTTCTCTAAGGGAGCCAGCAGAGAGGCACGTGTGCAGACGGCTCCTCCTTTTAGTGTGCTGTCTCTTTATTCTCTGCATCACTCAGCGGAAGGCCACACAGGGATGTGTACTGGATTTCCCTAAAAGGTTGGGGGAATTAAAGTGAATTACAACATTGGAAGAGAACGCAAGGTTCTATGCTAAAGACGATGTTGCCCATGGCCCCGGGGGGAAATGGACCCAGAAAACTAACCCCCTCCATCAAGAGGTGCATCCCACTTCCCAACACTGCTCTCCTATCCTCAGGTCTGCCCACATCTGGAAAACGTGTCAGGGGATCCCTGGGTGGCTCAGCGGTTTAGTGCGCCTGCCTTTGGCCCAGGGCATGATCCTGGAGTCCCAGGATCGAGTCCCACATCGGGCTCCCTGCATGGAGCCTGCTTCTCCTTCTGCCTGTGTCTCTGCCTTTCTCTCTCTGTGTGTCTCTCATGAATGAATAAATAAAATCTTTAAAAAAATTTTCTAAAAAAAAAAAAAGAAAGAAAGAAAACGTGTCTTTCCTTGATGCTCTGTAGTAGACAACACTGTGTTAACCAGTCCTCGTTCCTTCTCCTCTTCCCGGGCATGCAGGAAGCCTCCTTTCCCAGCTCACTTGCAGTTAATGTTAGGGCATATGGCTGGGGCCTAGACCATGGGAGATGATTGCCAGTGATGTTTTCCACGTCTAGGCCTGGTCATGAACTCCTTGCCTGGGAGTCTCCACTCCTCCTCCTCTCCAGCTCCAAAGTCCTTGGAGGCTGCGTGTTTCAGGTGCAGCATCACTACAAGATGGGCAAGTGCCCACCTACCTGAGACCCAGTGTGTGCAGTGAGCAAGGCGTAAACCCCTACTGTGCCGAGCCTCTGTGAATCTAAGGCCTAGACGTTAGCGCGGCACAGCGTTGGTTACCTGCACAAACACACCTTGGACTACGACACTTCATTTACCATGCAAGACACCCCTACCCTCAGGGGCTCCAGGACCTATCTCCTTCCCCTACCAGATCTGAGCCAGCCATCCCACACGATGCCCCAAGAAAGAAGCGAGCCTTTAGCAGAACCCCGAGTGATGACTTTGGCACTTCAAGTTCCAAAGGGGAATCCAGCAAGATAGTCTTGGACCAAGACTCACAAACTCACACGTCTGGAGCAGTCACACAGGTGATGCCGACGAGAGAGGCCGGCCAGGTGTAAACCCACGGCAGACCCAGGAAGGTGCGCCTTCCCTAAAGGAAGCAGCCTCTAGCAGTCCCTCCAACCGCTACCGTGCAGATCCTCCAATTGCTTAAAAGAAGATAGAAATCTGGGTTTCTATCTAAAGTCTCCAAAGTTTGGTGATTTGGCAATCACCCCAAATTAAAAACAAACACTTTGCACGTCAAACACAACTGAACGCTTGCTACACCTGCCCGCGCCTTCTCACATTACCTTTTCGCATCACCCCTTTCAACCCTGTATGGTTTCTTGAACTCCTGCCCCATAGTCTGCAAGGCCGCCTCTCTCACAGCGGAGTTAACAACCTATAATTATGCACAGCAAAACCTTCCCTTTACCACCAACCCTCCCCCACCCCCAAATCCTCAAATTCTTTTTTTTAATTTTTTTTATTGGAGTTCAATTTGCCAACATATAGCATAACACCCAGTGCTCATCCCGCCAAGTGTGCCCCTCAGTGCCCATCACCCAGTCACCCCATCCCCCGCCCACCTCCCCTTCCACCACCCCTTGTTCGTTTCCCAGAGTCAGGAGTCTCTCATGTGCTGTCACCCTCACTGATATTTTCACTCATTTTCTCTCCTTTCCCTTTATTCCCTTTCACTATTTTTTTATATTCCCCAAATGAATGAGACCATATAAAGTTTGTCCTTCTCCGACTGACTTACTTCACTCAGCATCATACCCTCCAGTTCCATCCACGTTGAAGCAAATGGTGGGTATTTGTCATTTCTAATAGCTGAGTAATATTCCATTGTATACATAAACCACATCTACTTTATCCATTCATCTTTCGTTGGACACCGAGGCTCCTTCCACATTTGGCTATCGTGGCCATTGCTGCTATAAACATCGGGGTGCAGGTGTCCCGGCGTTTCCCTGCATCTGTATCTTTGGGGTAAATCCCCAGCAGTGCAATTGCTGGGTCGTAGGGCAGCTCTATTTTTAACTCTTTGAGGAACCTCCACACAGTTTTCCAGAGTGGCTGCACCAGTTCACATTCCCTCCAACAGTGTAAGAGGGTTCCCCTTTCTCCACATCCTCTCCAACATTTGTGGTTTCCTGCCTTGTTAATTTTCCCCATTCTCACTGGTGTGAGGTGGGATCTCATTGTGGTTTTGATTTGTATTTCCCTGATGGCCAGTAATGAGGAGCATTTCCTCATGTGCTTGTTGGCCATGTCTATGTCTTCCTCTATAAATCCTCAAATTCAAACTCTGCCTCTATGGTCACCAACCCATTGATAGGTGTGCACACACACACACACACACACACACAGAACTGCAGCTCTCTTATTACAGGAAGCCCTGCCCTAAGCTTTAAAATTACCATATGCCATCAAGTGCCCCCCTCAGTGCCCGTCACCACCGGGTGTTATGCTATATGTTGGCAAATTGAACTCCAATTTTTTTTATGTAAAAATAAATAAATTAATAAAATAAAATAAAATAAAATAAAATAAAATAAAATAAAATAAAATAAAATAAAATTACCATATGCAAGGACTCTGTTAAATTCTTAGCCAGAGATTCCTTGCTCCATTCTCTCGGGGAAAGAAGGTGGAGGCCCATTAGTGATTATGTCCTCACCCCCACCCACCCATCTCATCCAAATACCCCGGTGAGCAGCAAGCTGCGAGTGTGAAATCACAGTCAGGAATTAGGACTATTTTTGTGTGTCCCTGTACCACAATTTCTCTGAGAACAAGCCTAGCTAGCTTTTAGATGGATCAAATAGAATTTGAAAATCACCCTACTTTATATGGCAAGAGCTTTAAGAATATCAAATATTTCTCACCCAAGAAAAGCATTTGCAAGCAAATGGGTCAGAAGATTTTTCCACGGTTATCTCTCCCAGAACAGAGCAGCTTGAAACCAGAGAAAATGGGTGTTGCTTAGGGGTGGCAGGGGGGAGAGGCGGGGACACCCTAGGAGTATGAGAAAGCCAGTCCCTGAGAAGCTCAGACACAGAGGTGGCCAGGGACTTTCTCCCACTGCACACGGGAGCTTCAAGCAAGAAAGGTTGCATTTCAAGCAGAAAGCTCTTCTCAAAGTGCAAATATTGGAAAAGCCGACCAAGACTTCGGCAGGTGCTAAGCCCAGCTGTGTTTGTCCACAGCGACCCCCTGCACGCTGTGGCTGATCTAACCTGGCCACCGGGGTGAGGGGCCCTCGCACCCCATTATTCAATCTCCAAGACTCTCGTCCTCCCAGCATTATTATGGTTAAGGTTGGATATGATCAACTGACCTCTTTTTAAATGTTGCAGCCAGCAGAGAAGTTTTACTAATCTTCGCAGTAGTAGATGGGTGTGCAGAGGGCTGTGATTTGTGCTCGCTCTGGGAGGAAAGTGTCCAGCCACCTGTTCCGAGTGCGGGCCGGGGCTGCTCCCGCTGGGACGAGTGTTGCCCATCATACTGCCTCGGAGTGGCAGGTGTCTCCAGGACAATGTGTTTATTAGTAGGGGGGGTCGGGGAAGTTGGGCGGGGCGGGGGGGCACTGATGCACGACTTGCCAGTAGGCTGGACTCAGGGAGCTGGAGGTCAGCAGCCCGGGGACAGAGCGCAGGGCCCCCCACCTCCCAGAGTGAAGCCAGCAGAGTGCAAAGCTCGGGTTGTCATCAGGATAGTGAGCAGGCCCGGCTGGGGGGGGGTCCTCTGCAGCCTGCACCCCCAGGCCACAGGGAAGGGGACAAAAGAGCAGGGACGGTGCAGCCCGAGGGTACCGGCGACTGAGCATCAGTATCCAACAGAGCACGACGAAGCCCTTGTCTCTGTCTCCACTGCAAGTGCCAGTGCAGCCAGGACTGCGGGTGCTTGCAGTTTCCATAGCAGCGCTGCTGCTCTGGCTGGCGGGGGACACGGGGCGGGGGGATGGCAGTGGGGGCCGCCCTTCTCTTCCACCCGCGACCTGTTATTTTATTTTTTTCTTATTATTTTGTGTATGTATTCCTGAGAGACCCAGAGAGAGAGAGAGGCAGAGACCCAGGCAGAGGGAGACACAGGCTCCCCGATGCGAGACTCGATCCCCTGACCCCGGGGTCAGGCCTTGGGCCTTGACAGGTGCTCACCCGCGGCGCCCCCGGGCGTCCCCACACCCACGGCCTCTTAAAGCCTTTGCTCGTCTCCCACTTCGGTGCCACTCAGCCACCCACGTGGCCACGGAGGGAGCCCTGCGGAGCCCACGGATTGGGAGCGTCCCCCCCACCCCCTCACCCCCTTGTCCATGGAGGGAGCCCTGCAGAGCCCACTGATTGGAAGCATCACCCCCACCACCACCACCCTGGCCACGGAGGGAGCCCTGCGGAGCCCACGGATTGGGAGCATCACCCCCACCCCCTCACCCCCTTGGCCATGGAGGGAGCCCTGCGGAGCCCACGGATTGGGAGCATCACCCCCCACCCCAGGAGTGGGGTGGGTGGGGGGCTCGAGACACAGGGGAGCCAAACCCCAGGCCCTGGAGAGCCGGGCCTCCTATACCGTGAGGGTCTGTTGTTTGCTGGAGGGACAGCTACTACCTGCTACAAAGGAAGGAAGGGAAGAGAGAAAATGCATCAGGTAGGAAACAGGCAGTATGAATAGGTGTAAACTTCCCTTTTATTTGCATCTTCATCTGTTGGACCCAACCAGGCTGTCTCAGAAAAGGCAGCAGGGTTCTCTCCGGGCCCCAGGGAAGTTCAGCAATTTCTTGGTATTAGGACATCAAAGTGCCTCGGCAGTATTTGGGGTGTTACATAGAGTCCTCTCATTTAGAAATCCTCGATGATCCCTGTGCCACCCTCTCACTGCTATCATCATAGCCTCGATCTGACAAATGGAAAAAAAATCAGAAGTCCCATTAAGTTCCATGTTTGCCAAAGGTCGTAAGTGTCAAAAGAGGGGTGAGAGGGCAGGAGCTCTGGGTCCGGGTCACAAGCTCCTCTCACTCATCTGAGGATACCTCTCTTGCCTGCCCTGCATGGACGCAGAGGGGGGAATGCAAATAAATTGGCTGCATCCTCGCTGCTCTTCTGTGACTGCTCGTGTGGCTCCAACTACACGCATCCCTGCGCAACCTAGACTTCTCCCTGCATTTGGACCTTCAGGTTAACGGTCTTAAACGTTGTTCATTTAGGTGAGCATGGTCTCAGCTACATCTAAAATGTCTAAATTAAGAGGATAGGAAGACAGACCCGAGATGGAAGGAGCTGGGGAAAATCCACATATTTCAACCTTCACAGTAAACAAAGGGCACCTGTTCTAAGAACTGGCTTTACCTATGATCAAAAACCAGATCTCATTTGTCTTTATCTCTCCGGATTCATAAGCAGCCGCCGGGCACATGCTAGGTGTTCGTAATTATTTGTTAAACTAATGATAGTCCCCAGGTCCTGGCATCAGTGTGGAAAGAATTGTCTGTGAAATGCTTACCTGCACCTGAGGCTCACCTGCTGAGCCTCCACCCTGCTCCCTCGGGGCCAGTCCACCGGGAGCTCCTGAGTTCACAGGGGCTGTCCTGTCGTGCTCCCTGCTGACGCTGGAAACCGGGGTAGGTCATGCCTTGGGGGGAAGAGAAGCAGCAGTTTCTTTCCTCCTGTTCCAATCCTAGGTGAGGACTTACTCTTTTTAATTATGAGTTAAAAATGAAAATACCTGTCTCCCTGCAATCCCTCAAGCAACAGCAAGTGCGTCACCAGCCGCATCATGTCATGTTCCTGAAGAGCCCTCTGCGTTTTGTACAAAATACTCTCAAAACTGATTTGGAGAGGAAAAAAAAAACTGATTTGGAGGGAGCAACTAACAAAACAAAAACACAAATCAAAAAGCCTCTGACGTGTGGCGCTTATCATCTCCTACGAGCCATCATTTAGGGAGTATTTAGGGGCGGCCGTCCACTGCGCTAAGCATCCTGACACCTGATTTATTTTTCAAATAAATCATAAGTGTCAAAAGAGGGGTGAGAGGGCACCTGGAAATTGACATTTATCCTCATTTGGTAAATGAAGAAACAGAGCTCAGAGAGACCGGGTAGCTTGCCTTGATCACACAGCTAGTAAGCAATGGCTCTGAAATAGGAATCCGGGTTTGACTGACCCCAAACTCCAGGCATACTCTTTACCATTACAGTCTGTCCCCCCTCGCTCCGGCCTAAGGCAAGAGGCAGTACACATGCCATATAAATGATAAATGAGTCTACGGAGGTGTTCCAACCACTGCTCCCCAGACCGGTGGCAGAAAAAGGCCTTGGAAATGCTCAGAATTTTTTTCAATTTTTTTGAATAGGGAAAACACAGGTTTCAAAAATCAAACCATCTTCAGAAGTACAGAGTGAAACGTCTTTATTCCCACCCCATCCCTGATCGGCTCTCCAAAAAAGGTAACCAGGGGATCCCTGGGTGGCTCAGTGGTTTGGTGCCTGCCTTTGGCCCAGGGCGTGGTCCTGGAGTCCTAGGATCGAGTCCCACATCGGGCTCCCTGCATGGAGTCTGCTTCTCCCTCTACCTGTGTCTCTGCTTCTCTCTCTCTATGTCTATCATGAATAAATAAATAAAATCTTAAAAAAAAAAAAAGGTAACCACTGTATCGAATTCTGAGGATATTCTTCAGAGTTCCTTCATGCAAATACAAGCACATATGAACACGCATCTGTTTCTTCCTTGTTTTTCACAAAAGGGAATGTTCTACATCCTGGTCTGCACCTTGTTTTATTTTCCACTTAACCAGACTTGTCGGTCTTTCCGCACCAATGAAAGAGTTTTCCCTCTTCTTTTATACGGTAGAGTCTTCCCTCTTCTTTTACACTGCAGTGTATTATTGCTTAGCATCCTTTTGTATTGATCACAACTGATTTAACCAGTTCCATATTAACAGGCAGTTGAGTTGTTTCCAATCTTTTGCCGCTAAGAAAGATATTACAATGAATGATTTTGAACATACGCCATTTCATTCGTAAGCCAGTGTATCTATACGTTAAATGCCCAAAAGTGGGTTCCTGGTTCAAAGGATATACGTGCTTGCAATTTAGACAGCTAATGGCAATTTGCCCTCTGTAGGAGATACACCGGTGGCGCTAACAAGAGGTGGGGGCACCTGTCTTCCCATTGGCCTTAACAAGAGAGGTTTTGTCAAAGCTCTGAGTTCATCCAATCTGGTGGGTTAAAAATATAATATCTCCATGTACCTGTAATTTTCTCTTGTAAGGTTCAGGATCTTTTCATAACATTTTGGGGACATTTATATTTCCTTTTGGTAAGCTCTCTTTTCATATGCTTTGTCCATCTTTTTTTTTCCATTTCTACTGTTTTCCTCATTTTTTAAATCAGATCACTGAGGCTTAGAGAAAATAAAACCATGATGTAGGACATAAAATTCTGAAGGGATGGGTCAGAATTTGAACCCAAGTCTGTCTGGCTCCAGAACCTGAGAGTTTAACCACCAACCCATTCCATCTTATGTTGTTTTTCAAAGGAACTATTAATGGAGTCCTTTGTTCAGAAAGAGCGCAAAAATGAGATTCCAGTTGTCTCCCAAATCTTTTCATAAGTATGACGTAAAAAAGCAAACATGATGTCTGAGTTCCATCAGATCCATTTCCACAATAAAAATTTCAAAGCAGTAATGGGAATAACTGATGAAAATGCATGAGGATGGTCTACGAGGCATCAATCCAATAACCTGCATCTGGTGGGGCAAGTCCTTGAGGAATTCTGTGTAGGTCTTGCTTTCAATAGGCATATGATCTCATTAGGAAAGATCTGTAACCCACGCATGAAACGTGGAAGGATCAAAATTGGAAAAAAACAGAGGCACCTGGGTGGCTCAGCCAGTTAAGCATCTGCCTTCAGCTCAGGTCATGATCCCAGGGTCATGGGATCAAGCCCCACATCAGGCTCCCTGCTCAGTGGGGAGCCTGCTTCTCCCTCTCCCTCTGCCCCTCCTCCTCGCTATGTCTCTCTTTGTCAATGTCTCTCAAATAAATAAAATCTTCTTTTAAAAATTGGAAATAAGCATTCTAACTCTATTAAGGAACTAAGAAAATAAGTAACAATACTGACTTGCCAAAAACATTAAATATTTGTTCATTCATTCAATATTCTTCTTAAATTTTTATTTCAAAGATAAACAGGGATGGGCTAGAGTTAATAACTGTTGGGTGGACACTGGCTTTCTGTTTGTGAATTCATGTGGTTCCAGCTGATTCTATCCCAGGGATAGACCCTCACGCATAGTCCGTGCCAGTCAGCACTTACCAACCCCTCGTCAGGCTCAGAGCTGAGCACTGTCAACTAAGCATGTCATACAGATCAATTATTAGTGCTTTGCTTGGAACTTTAAGACAAACATATTTTTTTCTTCCTCTGAAAAGTGTGAAATAAAGTCATTTTTGTTACCATGAGGAGAGCCGGAAGGAAATAGAACTTTGAAATTAAAAAAAAAAAAAAAAAAAGGCTAGTGTCCCGATGATTTTGTGTTGGTGATGATACACTTGATCAACCTCACACAAAGCCTAATTTACCTATAAACCACTCAGTGACAGGAACCAATAACATCTCTTTATTATTTAAAAGAATGTGAGAGAGTTTCTATGGCTTGAAATCAAGAACTTGGTGGAAGATTTCATGAGGGTATAGTGTTTGGGCCCAAAGGAACTGAATAGTATGGTATATGGAACTTTCCAGAAAAGAAGAGTGATCTGATCAAAAGCAGCAATGCCTTTGTGATACTTTAACCCCCCGTTTGTAGAATTGGCCTCTCAGGCGTGACAGTTCTCAGAGAGCCTCTGTGCTTCACGCTCAGTGAGTAGGCCGTAGGCCGACACTTAGTCACCTTGGTTTTACATTGTCTTAACTCACTAGAACCACCTACCATTTCTCTTTCTCTCCTCCGTTGTATGGGTTCCCATCACTGGTATTCTTTCTCCAGCAACTGGTGGACTTCTACATGTCCCTAGAGCTTCAAGACTCTCAACTTTAGAAGATGTCCATCACTTAACATAAAGTAGACCCTCAAAAAGGGCCAAGAGCAGGGCACCTGGGTGGCACAGTAAGTTGAGCATCTGACCCTTGGTTTCGGCTCAGGTTGTGATCTCAGGGTCATGAGATCAAGCCTCACATGAGGCTTTGTGCTCAGCATGGAGTTTGCTTGAGATTCTCTCTCCCTCTCGCTGTGCCCCTCCTGCTCATGCTCTCTCTCTCTCTCTCTCTCTAAAACAAATAAATAAATCTTAAAAAAAAAAACTAGTGCATTCAACCTGCATATTTCCCACTTTTGCATGCTCTCTGAGAACCTCTTCCTTTAACCAAATAACCATAATCTAGTTTATAACCAGATCCAGTCCTCACACTGGTTATTATTAACTACATCAGTTCAGTTTCACTGTAATTTGGATTCACTTTCTACCTAACATTTGGTTTATTCTAAATACAAAGCAAATCCTATTCCAAATTGTCTGACAAATTTGTCTTTAAGACCTAAGCTGATAAGTGATAAGTCACTAAATTGTACACCTGAATCTGTATGTTTACTAACTGGAATTTTTTTTAATTTTTCTTTATTCAGGAGAGACACAGAGAGATAGAGACAGAGACACAGGCAGAGGGAGAAGCAGGATCCCTGCAGGGAGCCCAACACGGGACTCGATCCCAGGATCCCAGGGTCACAACCTGAGAGCCAAAGGCAGATGCTCAACCACTGAGCCACCCAGGAGCCCCAGCTAACTGGAATTTAAACAAAAACAAAAACAAAAACAAAAATCCAACCCTGAGCTGATACAAGCATACCCAGAGATATTGTGGGTTTAGTTCCAGACCACCTCAGTAAAGCAAATCTCACAATACAGTGAGTCAGATGAATTTTTTTGGTTTCCCAGTGCATATATGTTATACTTACACTATCCTATAGTCTTTTTTTTTAATTTTTTTTTCAATTTTTATTTATTTATGATAGTCATAGAGAGAGAGAGAGAGAGGCAGAGACATAGGCCGAGGGAGAAGCAGGCTCCATGCACCGGGAGCCCGACGTGGGATTCGATCCCGGGTCTCCAGGATCGCGCCCTGGGCCAAAGGCAGTCGCCAAACCGCTGCGCCACCCAGGGATCCCTCCTATAGTCTTTTAAATGTACAATAACATTATCCTTTAAAAATGTACATACCCTCATCAAAATATATTTTGTAGGATTTCATTTATTTGTTTATTTGAGAGAGAGAGCATGTGCATGAGCAGGAGGGAAGAGCAGAGGGAGAGGGACGAGCAGACTCCGTGCTGAATGCGAAGCCTGACTTGGGGCTCCATCCCCCAATCTGAGATCATGACCTGATCCAGAATCAAGAATCAGATGCTTAGCCAAGTGAGCCACCCAGGTGCCTAATTAAAAATATCTTATTGCTAAACAATCCTAACCACCATCTGAGGCTTCAGAGAGTCATGATCACCAATCAAAGATCATCAAAACAAATACAATAACGATGAAAAGGTTTAAAATATTGTAAGAATTACCAAATGTGACACAGAAACATGAAGTAAGCAAATACTATTGGAAAAATAGCACCAATAGACACGCTTAACACAGGGTTGCCACAAATCTTCAGTTTATAAAAAAGCCTCAATATCTTTGAAGTGCAAAGTACAATAAAACAAGGTATGCCTAGATTGCTTAAGCAAGAAAATTCATTCAGCTCACTTTAGAAGTAGTTCATTAGTTTAGTTTTTGACAGATTGATGAGACAGTGACACGGGAAAAAGGGGATATAGTTTGGACTGTTACCTACTACTGTGTAACAAGGTTACCACAAAGTTAGTAGCTTTAAAAACACATATAGTTGTTCTATAACTATAGATTTCTGTGGGTCAGGAATCTGAGCACAGCTGGGCTGGGTCTTCTGCTTAGAGTCCGGGAAGGCCACAATCAAGATGTTGATTGGGCTGCAATCTCACCCGAGACTCAGCTGGGGAAGGATCTGCTTTTCGTTTCTTCAGTTTGTTGACAAAAATGCAGCTCCTTGAGGTTGTAGGACTGTGGGTTTAGTTTTTTGCTGAATATCAGCTTGAGGCAGCCCTCAGCTTCTACAGGCCAACTGCATTTCCTTGCCACCTGGGGTTTCCCACATGGCTTCCTGCTTCTTTAAAGGGAGAGGGGGCAGTCAATTAAGCATCCAACTCTTCGGCTCAGGTCATGATCTCAGGGATGTGAGATCAAGCCCTGCATCAGGCTCCGTGCTCAGCACAGAGTCTGTTTAAGATTCTCTCCCTCTCCCTCTGCCCTTCCTTCTCATTCTCTCTCTCTCAAATAAAAAATCTTTTTAAAAAATAAATAAAGAGGGATGCCTAGGTGGCTCAGTGGTTTAACGCCTGCCTTTGGCCCAGAGTGTGGTCCCAGAGTCCTGGGATGGAGTCCCACATCCGGCTCCCTGTGTGGAGCCTGCTTCTCCCTCTGCCTATGTCTCTGCCTCTCTCTCTCTCTCTCTCTCTCTCTCATAAATAAATAAATAAAATCTTTAAAAATAAATAAAGAGAGAGATTCCAGCAAGACGTGAGCTATAATCCTATGTAATAGGATCATGTAATCATGAACACCTAACCTCATACATCCTATCACTTTTGCCATATTCTATCAGTTGGAAGCAAGTCACAGACCCTTCCCTCAGTCAAGGGAAGGGAGTCATAAGCGTGTGATCGCCAGGAGGTGAGGACTGGGGGGGGCAGGAGAGGAACTATATCAAGAGTCTGTCTGCCACAGGGTGATAGAAGACTTCATCTACCGTTAAAACAAAAAAAAGTCTCCTTTTAAATGTTCTCATTGGCTTGGTCCTGTGGACTGAGGCACGCACTCTCACCAAGCTCCTGACTGAACTCAAACGATACCAATGTTAGCTCAGTAACGACTCACCATCACCAGATGCCTCAGTGTCTACCTTGCCGCAAGCGCAACACACTCTTCTGCTTTGCCTGCCCTTTCCACATCTTAGTGCTCCCCCTGAGCAGTGGTAGAAAAGGGGGTTTGCTCGTGGGCGTAGGGGGATAATGGGGTTTTTCCTGAGCACGGCCACGGGATGTACATTTGTGTGTGTGTGTGTCTGTGGTAATAGGCTCCAAGGCCTTGTAGCAAAGATGATGGATCTCCACTGAAGAAAAATGACAGTCAGAATTAGAAGACGAAGCCAGCTTGTCACTTAATGCAGAGGCTGATGGTGCTGCAACACGGCCTGGCGCCAGGATTGATTACAAACAAGATGACACTTCCCTGTGGGCTGCCTCCCACGAGCCTTAGCCTAAAGAAATACACTCGCCTTAGCATCTGCATTACTGTACAGGACAGATCATACGTCAGCGCCTTAGGTATACAGTAAACATCCCAGGAAGCATAACGGCCCTCCCCAACCTAGGACAGGAGTCTTGCCTCATGGAACACGGTTTCCTAAAGAAACTAAGGCTGCAGCACCACACCATGAGCACGGAAAATGAACGCAGAGTTTGACCCATATTAGGGATTCATTTCCATGCAGGGCGTACTTTAAAGCGTGGTAGGGTTTTTGTTCCAAGCGGCCTAGGGCCTCTCAGCAGCTGTGCAGCATTTTTGATCATGGGCAGCGAAGCCCATGAGACCCACTTGATCCCTGAGAGTATTTCCTGAAAATCAGAGTCTGGCTTTCAAGATGGAAATAATCTGTTGGATTTATCAAATATCCCCTTGCCCTTGCCCTGACTGTTCCAAATCTGTCATTCTACAGTCTTTCAAATAAATAAGTAATTTTAACCGTGGAATAAAGAACAACTCTTTTCTATTTATTTTCTCCTGCCTTGCTTCGGTACAGGGTTGGATTTGATCTACGGTGTGAAAAATATCTCTTTTTTTTTTTCATTTCCATGCCTCTCCACTAGCTTTTCTATTTTTTTTTTCCATGCTTTATTCTAAGTCTTTATTGCATTGGATTTTCTTAATTGCAGTAACTAAACTTCAACACAAAATTTTTTGCATAGGTTTTAATTGGTTTAGTTAAAATGCAGAATTTTTTAGTACATGATTTTTTTTTTCCCCACTCGCTTGCTATCCTGCCGGTACCTCTCGTGGACGGTTCCCGGTAGCTGTTCTCGAGGTCGGGCATCTCCTCCTTTCTCCACCTGCCTCGCCTCCTGCGGATGTGACCCGAGCGCCCTCTGCCGGCCGGACTGGGACCCGCTCGCTCCACATCCAAGCAGGTTCAGAGGGCAAACCCTGCAAGTATTGTTAAAATGAATAATATATTAAACCACAATTGTTTATTGACTGCCCTTCTGTTATTTACTCCTCAGTTATTAAGCACACTCGGCCAGATGCTCAGCTGCCAGCCCTGAGCCCACTCACAGCTTCTTTCTGGGCCCATGAGGTCCCCGGCCCCCTCGCTTTCTCTCCAGCCAGACATTTTCCATCTCTTTTGTCAGGTCAGGGTTAAGCTACCGTTGTTCTCTGATGACTTTATCAATTCTCAGTTGATAGACTCAAAAGGAAAAAATGCCTGCTGCTGCCTGGTCGCTGCTTAAGAAGAAGAGTTATTTGTGCAATGTTGTGTCAGTCGGGCAGGGCCTGTGACAGACGCAAGGAGGCCAGTGATACAAGGGAGAGATGTTTCCAGTGCCTTCTTTTAGACTCTCCTCCTTCCATCAGGGAGGAGACATACCCATTCTGGGCTGTCCTTGCAAACCCAAGCAGGCGAGGGAGGAAATGTCCCCCTCCCCATTCAGACAGTAATAGCCAGACGTGCTTTAAATAAGTATGTCAAGTATTGCCCTTCACCCTGAAGGTGGGAGGGGGCCCTGTCCTCAAAAAGAAAATTCTCTGGCCCATATTTGAAGGGAAGCGTCCGTCTGCACCCAGGGTGGCTCCTGCTTTTAAAGAGCAGATATTTCCATTATTCAGAATTTCAGTAATATGTGCTGTTACCCTGAAATAAATGAATGAATGATTGAATGAATAGGCTCAGGGCAAAGAAGAAGCAGGAGCTCCCAGAAATAAGTGGGAGATTTTATTCTTCTATTTATTTTTTTTTTATTTTAAAAAATTTGGTTGATACTATGCTTAATCGGCTTAATACTACATTCAAGCACAGGAAAGCTTTCATAGCTCTCTCTCTCTCTCTCTCTCTCTGCCCCAGCACACACACACACCCTCTGTCCTCCTGAAATAAGGCAATAGTTTCATCCTCAAATAACTCCTCATCAGGAATCTATGTTTAATGATGTTCCAGGAACACTCACACCTTGATATTTTCTCTCCTGACACTAATACTTGCAGACTCAACATCCTAGGTGGCTGGGGAAGGGTGGGGGAACAGGACAAGATCCGCCAGAGGGGAATGGGGTAGGGGATCAGGGAGGGACCTACCAGCAGCTCTGCATAAACCCAAGCACTAATGTCTGTAATGTGCAGCACATTTTAATAGTTAAAAACCCTAAATCTAGGGACACGGGGGTGGCTCAGCGGTTGAGCATCTGCCCTCCCCTTAGGTCGTGATCACAGGGTCCTGGGATCGAGTCCTGCATCAGGCTCCCCATAGGAGCTTCTCCCATAGCCTGCTTCTCCCTCTGCCTGTGTCCCTGTGTCGCTCATGAATAAATAATTTTTTTTTAGGGCCGCCCGGGTGGCTCAGCGGTTTAGTGCTGCCTTTAGCCCAGGGCGTGATCCTGGAGACCCGGGATCGAGTCCCACATCAGGCTCCCTGCATGGAGCCTGCTTCTTCCTCTGCCTGTGTCTCTGTCTCTCTCTCTCTCTGTGTCCTTCATGAATAAATAAATAAATAAAATATTTAAAAAATAATAATAATTTTTTTTTTTAAGAAAAGCGCTAAATCTGAAGTGAACCTGAACTTCTGACCTGGGTTCCAGTGATGGCTTTGCCGGGCAATCTGCTGTGTGATTTGAACATGTTTCATAAACCCACTAAGCTTCAAATTTTTACAAAAAAATTGAAAGCTCATTTGTAAAATGAAACTGATGCCTCTTCTTTCATGAAATGAAGTATGAGAGTTCCTACCTGTCATGTATGCAAAGCACTTAGCTCAACTAGGGGCACAATCAACACACAACGTGTGTATGGGCCCTGACCTTTCTGTTTTCATTCCCTTCTTTCCCTCCCACTCAGCATAATCAAGTCAAGAGAAGGATTATCCTCTTTTAAGCTTCCTGGATCATCCAGCTCACCTTCATTTATTTATCCGGCAAACATCCATTAAATCCCTGCTATGTTCTAGGTATACTGGGCTCTAGCTACTGTAATGTGAAAAACAGACTCCTCACCCTCTAGGAAAAGAACACATACATTAATCATCTACATAATAAAATTTAGTTTATTGTTTCTTTGTTATTGGCACCAAAATAATTGGTGTCATACATGGCTATGTGACAGAGTTGAAGTCTACTTTGGGAAAGGGTGTTTAGGAGCAGGAAGGAACAACAATTATTTTTCTTGTCCTGCAAAGGAATAACACATCGCATCATTCAGAGTAACACAATATGCTGAAAGTTTAAATTTATAAATCTATATATTTTGAATGTTGCTGTAATTTTCTGGATGGTAAAGAGGACTTCAAAATATTCAGGATTTTTATTTTCCTCACAGTTGTCCATTTTAATTTTTCTATTTTTCTCCTCTGTGCATTCACATAAGAAATCATGCTAGGGAAAACTGTCATCTTGAGGATAAACAAATCCTAGCTCCTCATCAGCAAGGGCTAGGAAAATTTGAGAGATGTAAGAGTCCAAAACTCTAAATCTTTTTCTCTGTTGCGTCCTCAATTTCTAGTCCAAAATCTGGCACAGAGCAGGTGCTTCATAGATCTTTTATGACAGAAAGAGGTAGCAACATGAGGGCTGATCAAGGAGGCTCTTCCATGTAGTCGCCACTTGGGGCTACACCGGGGGGCCCCCAAGGACCGGAAGCAAGAGCCAGGTGTACTCTTTTTTTTTTCTTTAATTTTTTTTTTTTTTTATTCATGATAGTCACACAGAGAGAGAGAGAGGCAGAGACACAGGCAGAGGGAGAAGCCAGGTGTACTCTTGAGCACCTGGAGATGGGCAGCGTCCTTCCAGAAGCCAAAACCCTGAGCAAGGAAGACATCCAAGGGAGGAACCGGAGATACATCTGGAGACCACCTGAAGAGCTGTGCCACTTGTGTCACGGAGAGAAAATACAAATACAATTTCAAACGAGTGAGCCCGAAACTGATTGTTCTGAATGTAATGTGGCTCAAGATCCGAAATTCACCTTGCATGTCAAGCCCTAAAATAGAAAGTCTAAAGGAGTGGCTATTTCGATGATAAAGTCAGGACCTTATCATCCAGATTCCAGAACATTCTAAAAGAGCCCACCATAGTACATTTTTGAAGGATGTAAGCAAGACAAATCAGAAATTAGTCCTTGGACCCAGTAATCCCCTCAAATCACCTCCATTTGCTTCCCAGCATTTGCAGTGAATAAGTGTATTGTCTCAAAACCACCAAGGCAGGCACTCAGATTCACACTGATTTTTTTTTTATCAAATTGTTTCCCACAAGGAGATCTCCCACCAATATTGATTTCTATGTGTTCCACCTAATAGAATTAAAAAGAGGTAGTATAAAGCATTCTTTAAAAAAATAAAAATAAAAAATAAATAAATAAAATAAATAAAAAATTAATTAAAAAATAAAGCTTTCTTATTAGTTAGAAATTATTATAACTCTGAATTATTATCATTTTTAAAAATCACTGCAATTGAAGTATTTATTTTTAGTCTTCCCATTAAATTTTGTTTAACAATAACTAAAAATTGTCCTGGCAACACTAGGTAATTCAGGCAACTCAGAAAGGAAAAAAAAAAAAAAGTGAAGGATGCCTGGGTGGCTCAGTCAGTTAAGTGTCAGACTCTTGATTTCGGCTCAGGTCATGATCTCAGGGTTCTGAGACCAGAGCCCTGTAGGGCTCCACGCCCAACAGAGATTGAGATTTTCTCTCTCTCCCTTTCCCTCTGCCCCCTCTCTGCTCCTCCCATTTCTTAAAAAAAAAAAAAAGAAAAGAAAAGAAAAGCAGTGAGTGCAACGACCAAGCTGTGTGCATAGTTGTGCAGAAGCAACGAGGAACATTCCTAACACAGTTGGAGGGGTGGAAGAGAAGAAGAAGAGAGGCAGGCTTCCCAGGGGACTCAGTTGAGCCTTAAAACTTGTTCTCACCCCATTGCAGCTCCACCCTCCTTTCCATTTGTATCCAAATATAAATCGTCCTCTCCTTAGGATCAGTCCACTAAACCCGTTACCAAGTGGAAAATGTATTCACTACACCTAACCTGCCAAACACCACAGCTTAGCCTTGTCTACCTTCCAGGTGCTCAGAGCATTGACATTAGCTTAAGATTGGCAAAAATCCTCTAACACCAAGCCTATTTGGTAATAGAGTGGTGAGTACCTCATGTAATTTACTGACTACTGGGCTGAAAGCGAAAACAGAATGGCCGTGTGGGCACACATGGTTGTAAGCCTATGCCAGTTATTTACCCTCATGATTGCATGGCTGCCACTGGCCAGCATCATGAGACAGTTTCATAGGGCATATCACCCCACATAGGGCATTCCAGCCCAGAAAAGGAGCAAAACTCAAAGTATAGTCTCCAACCAAATGCATATATTACTTCTACAGCATGACAAAGGCAAAAGTCATCAGTCAGTCCATCAAAGGGCAGGGAGCGTCTGCAGGCATGGCCATATTTGAAATGAATGACTAAATCCACATACTGAGTATATCCAAACCCAAGGAAGGGAGTTTGTAATTGGGACCTTCCAAGCCCTTGGAAGACTACTCTGTTGTCACATGGAAGCCAACTGAATGATCAAATAATCCATTTTCAAAATATCTTTATATTTTGAAACATCTCAAAATAGTTTCAAACCGGAACAAGAAAAGAGGAGGAAGAGAGGGAGAGGAAGGAGGAGGCCAAACAGGCCCCCCAGCAGAAAGGAACTGGAAATGTTCCTTTATATGGAGAAACCTTCTTCCCATAGATGGACCTGGTCTACCCAGATCAGAGTCTACAGAGAGCCTCTCATCATAAACCCAAACACTTTTCATTATTTTTATCAGAGGAATGGAGGAAGTTTACACTGCGAAGTGTTTCGAAATTTCCTGAGTAGTGACCCTAAGTGCAAGAAGGGGTTATCACGTCCCCCTCCTTCTTCCCTGATCTGTAAGGCCCTCCCTCGGGAGAATCGTGCACGTTGGGAATGGGTTGGCATGAATGTGATTGAGGTCAAGGAAAATGGTGGCCAAACGTTGGCAGACATATCTACAAATGACACCCATGTCATCTCTTCAAAAATACATCTCACTCAAACAGCAGCAGAAGAATTTTTGATGAGCTTGGAGAGAGTGGAGTAATACGATTGGCAATAGCCTGAGCTTTCCCGCGCACCCTCTGTAGGGATCTATTAAAGACACAGGAAATGGAAAGAGAGGCTCAGCGTGTGATGAATGTCAGTTACTATTACTTTTTATGAAGCTCTTCTGGAAAGGCCCTGGGTATAGACTCCTATGTAACAAGGTAAATACACAAATAAACAATCACCTGCATTCCAGGGTTATTTGCCTCAGCCCTCTTTGTGAACTTGTTGAGACTTGGGGAGGTAACGAGAGAGATTGTAGACGGAGTGTAATATGAACTTGTCACTGTGGCAATATGCTGAACAAAACAAAAAAGATTTGTGGCTTCCGTCTGGGAGATCTGATGGATTAGGGCATTAGATTCTTCACTTGTTGGTAGGGAAAATAAAGAATTCTCAAATCCCCCTAGCCTCACTGTGTGCCTCTTCGCGCTTTATGGATGGTTTTGTTCTGATGCGGAAAGTCAGTAAGACTAGGACCCTCTCCAGGCAAGTGGTGGGACTATGGGAAGCCACACATGGCCTTGCTTATAATAAGCCATGCTGATCTATATGTCACCAGGGGAGAATGTTCGGTAGCAAAGCAGACTTTCAAACAAGTGATAATAGTGCCTTATGCTTGCATGGTATCTTTTTTTCTGGACGCCTTTTCCAGCATTTTACAAACTTTTATAAAGGGTCCCTCACCAGTCATCTGAAGGCAGTTGTGTCTAGGGTGGAATAAAGACAGCTGCTCAGCCAGAAAGCAAATATGCTTTCAGGAAGAAAGGTTATTTTATAAGTGTGCTTATGAAATTTCTAATTTTTCTTTCTTTCTTCTCTCTCTTTTTTTTTTTTTTTCCAGGGCATTTCTGTATGAGAGTAGAGGTGGGCTGGTGGGTACAAGGCTCAGGACTATTCCAGTAGGAGTGAGCTGAGGCCTGTGATGTGCTGTCCACTCACCCTTCACCCTCCTTACAGTCATGGCTCGAATGAGCAAAAATGTGTTAAGTTAAATGTCCCAGGCAGTTGGAACTGGGGGTCAGGGGTGCAGAGCTAGTGCGAGAGGGAGCAGTGTTCTTTGGAGATAGGAGACTGCGTCATGGATCAATCCTAAGGGTCTCGGGGCCTTTTTACCACCACCCGGCAGATCAGAGTCCCTTTCTTCTCCCTAACAGCCTGGACCCCCAGAGCCCAGCCACCAGCAGGAATCAACATGGGGTCCCCAAAGGGCCAACTTTATGTGCAGCCATGTAGAACCCCCACTGAAAAGGACCTCACGCTTGATTTCATACTCCCGTGTTGCCATCTAAAAATGCCTGATAATTTTATCTTTGAACCTCTGGTTTATAAGTGAGGTCCAATAGGTCAATGGAGCAGGGGCATGAGCGGAGGAGATACGTGTGTTCACATGGGGTCACAGCATTGCTCACCACCCACTCACATGTGCAGTGCCCATGTGTAGATTCCCAGTGTTGCCGTGACGTGTGGGAGTCCACCATGACTCTGTTGCATCACCACTAAGGGGTGCCCCCCCCTCAGCACCAGCCCTCATAAGAAGCCACATTTTCTCTTCAAACCAGAGAAAGAAATGTTTGGGGCCTGAAAGAAGTCAATAGTATTGTAAGCAGAAAGCATGGGCAAGGAACCCTGTCACCTCCTTTCCCGCTCCTGTTCTATCTGCTTGGCCAACCACACTGAAAATTATGACATGGGCGGAAGGGGAGAGATAGAACAGCCCGTAGTTCCCTCTCCTATCTTTCCTCATTTAGCAAGCCAATGGGAGAGATTGGTAGAATGTGTTTTATCAAGTCAGACATTTACCTGGAATGGAAAAAAGCTGATCTGAGTTCCTTACCACATCACAGTTTTCAAACTTTTGAATGATTTTTCAAGGGCACCCGAAAATCTAAAAGCAGTTGGCAAACCGATTGCAACATACGTGACAGAAAGATAACAAACGTCCTGCACATTTCAAAAGCTCTTGCAAAACATTAAGAGAAAGATGACCATTCCAAACACGGTGTCCAGCACATCACAAAACAATTTCACGTGACCAACCAGAAGCATCGGAAAACGTTTCAAGACTCACTGATAAATGAAATGCAAAAGGAAACAACAATGATGTATTAATTTCTATTTTTTTATTTTTTTTATGTATTAATTTCTACCTGAAGCCGAAGGTAACTGGAGGATGCTTCGACTACACGGATCAAAATACCAAAATTATTATTATTATAATATATTATATTATAATTATTATTATAATTTATTATATTAAATGTTATTGTGTTTGATTCAGCAATGACATTGTTAGAAATCTACTAGAGAGACAAGAGGAGTTTTATGAAGGCGAATACGCAAGGTCGTTCACCACAGCATTAACTAGAGTCTCTAACAATCATAATAACAGCAGCAGCCATCTATTGGGCACAGGGCTAATCGATTACGGTAAATCCATAGTGCATCTGCAGGTGTTAAAAAAGAATTAGGTGACATTATACACGATGATCTGGAATACGTAGACAGTATATTGCGAATAGAACACAAAATGATCCCATTTGGGGGGAAAGATGTGTATAAAAGTTTATACCTTCTTTTAAATGTTTCTGGAGGAGATCATATTTCAGGGTTACCTTTGGGGGTGGAATTCACTGTAGCAGAGAGAAAATAAATGAGACTCATCCTTTATGTACTTCTGTGACATTGAGAAAAAAAAAAAAAAACCATGACAGAAGCATATATCTTTGCGGTAAATTTTAAAAATTCAAATGTTAAAAGTAAATTAAAATCACTGACTTCACATCCCTACAAAAGAATATTAAGTAGCCATTAAAACTGATGCTGGGGATCCCTGGGTGGAGCAACAGTTTAGTGCCTGCCTTTGGCCCAGGCCGCGATCCTGGAGACACGGGATCGAATCCCACGTCGGGCTCCCGGTGAATGGAGCCTGCTTCTCCCTCTGCCTATGTCTCTGCCTCTCTGTCTCTCTCTGTGTGACTATCATAAATAAATATAAATAAATAAATAAATAAATAAATAAATAAATAAATAAATAAATAAATAAATAAAACTGATGCTGTAGATCTAGTCACATTGACCCCAAAATATGGTCATGACGTAGGTTTCTGAAAAAGAAAAGAAGGTTATTGAGGAACACATGTTGCACAAGTACATTTGGATAAAATTGTGTGTCTTTTGACAGGAGAGTCAACTAGCTGAAAAGATGTTCACCAAATATTAACAGCAATTTACCTTTGAGTAGTGGTACTTTTAATGAGGTTTTCCTTTTTTCTTTATGCTTTTCTATGTTGTATGATTATTTTTACAATGAGTGCATATCCTTTTTATAAATCAGAAAAAAACAAAAAGCTATTTCTATTTTGAACTCTTTAAAATGAGTAAGAAATTTCCACAAGGGACACCTGGGTGGCCTAGTGGTTGAGCGTCTGCCTTTGGGTCAGGACATGAGCCTGGGGTCCTGGGATCGAGTCCCACGTCGGGCTCCCTGCATGGACCCTGCTTCTCCCTCTGCCTGGGCCTCTGCCTCTCTCTGTGGGTCTCTCATGAATAAGTAAATAAAATCTTTAAAAAAAGAAAAAGAAAGAAAGAATTTCCACAAAATGAATAAAAAGGAATGTCTTCCTGATTCCCAAGAGCATCCTTAAAGGCAGCACAAAAATTAGAACCTGACTGTTCTCTGACTTGAATATTTTTGCCTCGATTTTGCCAACTTTACCAAAAAGAGAATGTCAAAGCAGCCCCCACGCAAACTCATCCCTAATCTATTGATCCAGCGATACGTTTTCAAATGCAGCTATCTGAACTAAAATGGTTTTCTTTCCAAACTAACTTAGTCTGAACTTTCTCATTTATCTCTCGAGCACTGTGCTTAATGTTTATAATGTTCTTACAAAGTACTGACTTGAACTAATATTAGTGCTGCATTAATGCTCAGGTATATTTTCCCAATTTTTGTCCTAATGGCAGTAATTATTTCAGAACCTTGCTAAGTCTCACTTCTTTATCAGTCTTCTCAATAATTCTCACCAGGAAAAAAATGGCAGTTTTATTTTTCTTTTCAACCAGAGATTTAGAGGCCAAGAGCTATAGTGAATTCTCACCTGACAAAGAGTTTATTGCATTTTTCAAGACATACTGCAGGATGTTTATTAGTCGACTACGAGGTATTTATCACCAGTAATTAAAACTAAGCTGTTCCTGTTGGAATAAATGCAGAGTCAGAGATGCGATACTCTTACTTTTTATTGTTTATTTGCTCTCACTTTAATCCAATCTAAAATTTCCTTTTTTATCTTAAGATTGATGTTAAACAAACCTGTGTGGTTTTTACTAAGAACACTAGCATTGGAGGTTACTATAAGAAGATTTCCCAAAAAATTAAAATTAAAAAAATTAAAAATTTTTAAAAAATTAAAAGTAAAAAATAAAAATAAAAATAAAAATAAAGAAGATTTCCAGGGGCACCTGGGTGGCTCAGTCAGTTGAGCATCTGCCTTCAGCTCAGGTCATGGTCTCAGGGTCCTGGGGTGGAGCCTCGCATCAGGCTCCCTGCTCAGTGGGGAGTCTGCTTCTCCCTCTCCCCTGCTCCTGCTCCCTCTCTCAAATAAATAAATAATTCGTTTTTTTTTTTAATAAAAACTTCTAAGGCAACAGCACAAAGTTCCAGGAACTTTTGTGTACTATTCAAAAAAAAAAAAAATGTAAATTGACTTTCAAAAGATAAGAAGGTCATTTGCAACAGGGAGGAGACTTAAAAATATTAATTCCCTTGACCCCAAAACTTTCATGTTTCCTGAAGAACTTACTCATGAGTATACATGATTTGATTAGCTGTGAGACTGTCCAACCATGCGGGATTGGTTTTTAAAACTGTCTAAATAACAAAATGCTTTTATTCCTATAGGAATTAGGGCGTTGAAAAACATTTAATTATAATGTAGATGAGAGAGAAATAGTTTACAAAACAGTACACACAACGTGATCACATAAATAAACAGATGCTGAAACTAGAAATTTATCAACCAAATATTAGTAAATCACCAAGATATAAATATCAAAATCTCTACATAGTAGAATTATGAATGGAGTATATATTCTCCTTGTACCTATCTATATTTTCCAAATTCTTACAATGCACATGTCCTACTTTTATAATGAGAAAAATGTCCTTATTAAGAGATAGTAAATACCCTCCAAATACTTGAGGAATAAATGAATTCAGTTCATTTCCTTACATACTGCTTCTGCTTGGAGGACCTTCTACATATGTAAACTTGTCATTTGGGGAGAAAAGGTTCAGGTGTAATTCAAACCCAGCCTCACTGAGACATGAACAAGACCACCAAGAATTATCTCAAAATGTCATCACACCCAGACATGTACACATGAAGACTGACCATGTGACCTTCTAATAGCAGCCAAACATGGTCAGATTATGGTTCAGGAGTAATGGTTTGGCAACAGCCACAAGTGACCCAGCTTCTCCAAAGACAGAACTATTTGAGAATTCTATTAGCTTCAAAGCAGATAAACATCTAAAATTTAATTTAATAAACCTGATTTGTAAAAAAATAAATAAATAAAATAAAAAAATAATAAACCTGATTTGTTATAAAACCCCATAATTTTTTTTTTTTTTTTTTTGCTTATGCATGTACACACATGAACGTGCAAAGCAGATCTCGAAGTGCCAGCAAAGTGATGACACATCAGTCAAACACGTGGCAAATCTTTGCCAGGTAAAGTTCTGGTCACAAGCTTAGTTGGCCCACAGATTTCTAGGAAATAGAGAGCAAGTCTGCTCACACTTGAAGCCACAGGCCTATCCTTTGAGCTGTCGCCTTTATTTTCATCATTTTGGGGATATTGTGGTTTGGGGAATGTTGGGGATGAGAGTCACTTTAAACCAAAAAAAAAAAAAAAAAAAGTTTCAGTTGCTTAAAATGAAAAGCAGTTCTGGAATCCCTCCTTTACACGCCTCGGGCTTACCAAGGCCACGTGGAGTAAGATCGCCCACAACCCACCAAGACACTCAAGTCCCTACTTCCCTCTCAAGTTTTGAAATTATAAAGAAGTTTTGTGATTTAGGGGGCAACCGTGGCGTAAAGAATTTTGCAGGACAGAATTTAAACAAAGCAAGGCCACACTAACTTGCCTTGTTCTTTGGTTCCAAGGCGATGGCTCTAAGACAATCGCTCTTCAGCCAACCTTCTGGAATAAGGGAGACATGGCAATCGTGCATCAAAGGCTGCTTAACCTGAAGAACTTCCCATAGACAGCTCTACGCCTGCAGAGGGTTCTTTAGGTTTCTTGCACCTTGGCAATGCAACTGAAAGGTTAGGTTAGGCGTACGTGTCATGACTGGAAATGCCAGGTGAATCTAGAAAATGAAATTAAGTCACGAGGCTTCCTACACAGTCAGGGGGTCCTTTCTGAGGTGGTGTTGTGCGCAAGGAGTGAGAGAACCCCTGCACCCCTGGAAACAGACTCGGTGCCCACGTTCCATGGCTCTGCCCTTGATGAGGAAAGAATTTCCGAGGCAAGCTTTATTTCAGACCAGCTACACACCTGTCTCAACCCCACAGGGCTGGAAGGAGAAAAGACTGCCATTGACTTGGCTCTTCTTCCCTTTAATGAGTTTTGAAGGGTTTCTTTTTATCAAAGAAATAAGGAATGCCCCTTGCAAACCGTGGGAGAAAATGTCCTATTTGGAAGTAATTGAAAATATGTTTTGCAGCCACTTACAAACTCTTTTCCAAATAGCTTTCTTTTCTAATTAACTTGCCATGACACACGCTTTGCTCTGGAATTCACTGGGTAGAGAGTGACATCTAGTGTGTAATAACAGAACTTGAAATAGAGAAATTTGGGCAAGGGCCTCATAAGATCCAGGTTAATAACCATGACTTTTAAATACTTCCATTCCAATACGATACGAATTGCTGGATGGAAATGCAAGGGTGACATCATAGAGGTTTCAAGATCTGAAATTATGGGGAAGGTTGGGGTTTTTTTTCGGATAGAAAATTTGGGATGTTTAAAGGCACCTTTTGTCTAAAGAATCATGCTGATCCTAAAAGCAATTTGTATGGGGACAGGGTAGGGTCATAACACCTTAGAGATGAAATATAGCTTCTCCCTGAGGTCAGAAAAGTAATTTTCACTTTAAAGTTAAAGTGAAAGGCGTCAGTGATGACCAGCTGCCTCTGAACTCTAGGAGTTTGTCATCCCGGGAATTTTTCCAGGCTATACAAGCGGAGTGTTCCAACCTCATGTAAGGGGAAGCAGTCACTGCCAATCTCACTGATGTATGCAGACTCTCAGGGTGCCCAGCATCTGCACTGCAGAAATTGCAGATGGAGCAAGACGAGGCAAATGCCTTAATCGAAAAATAAATACAGTGCTCATATAGGGATGCAAAAGAGAAGGCAACGTTGGGTGTCTGGGTGGCTCAGTTGGCTAAGCACCTGCTTTGGGCTTAAGTCATGATCCCAGAGTCCTGGGATCAAGTCCCACACCGAGCCCCACATCGGGCTCGCCATTCAGTGCGGAGTCTGCTTCTCCCTCTCCCTCTGTCCCTCCCTCCAACTCACGTTCTTGCTTGCTCTGCTCGCTCTCCCTCTCTGTCTCTCTCTCTAATAAATACATAATTTTAAAAAGAGAGAGAGAGAGAGAAGACAATCTTATAGAAGGAACAGAAACTATTTAGCTGGGTTGGTGGAGTTACGACTAAAATTTTTGACATGTGAAAATGGGAAGAAGGAGCGTTCCAGGTCAAGGCAAGCCCCTGAGCAAAATCACAGACCATGAACAGTTCTGAGTGCTAATCCGCTGGTACTGAACAGCAGGTGGTACCTGCGACTCCGAGGCAAGGTATCATCTGGCACAGCCTCTCTGTTGCCCATGGAGGGATTTCTCCCCAGGTCCTTGGTGGCTCAGATCACTGCTACTTATCAGGGACGCATGCCCGTGTTCCCTGATCGCCAGAGCCCACAAAGGGAGCCTGAAGCACAGCAGAAAAGCCGGTGGACAGTCACCTGTGGCAATTGAGAGGCAAGGGCAGCTCTATCTGTCAAGGTCAACTCAGAACCCAGGCGTCCCCTGTTAAGAGCCATCACTGACAGTGAGCAATATACACAGAAGCTTCTCCCCCACAACCCCCAGATTGAAGGAAAAAGATGCCTGGTATTCCACAGGAGGAACCTGAGTGTTTCCTCATAAAGGGGATTACCATCTTTGACCTTGTCCTTTCTGTCAATGACGCAAAAACTTTTCTAACGAGATACATACGGATAGCCAGACCATAGCTGCTTGCTGAAATGGGGATTACACCACTAACAAGAGTTCCGTGTTCAGTAAGCCTTCTCTGAATACAGTAAGGGCACCAAGAATTATTAACCCACTAACAAATGGCTGGGCCCTGTCAGATCCTGATTTACATTTGCTAGTTCCAAAGGACAGAAGGCCTCTTGCTCTTTGAGGCAGTGAAACCGGATATTTGAAAGCTGACATCCAATCACAAAATAAGGGTAGTCGGGGGATATTCTGAAATCTAAAATTAGCATGGGAGTAACTTTTTCCTTTTTTTTATTTATTTTTATTTATTTATTTATTTGTTTTTATTTTTTTTTTTTTTTTGGAGGGAGGAGTAACTTTTTCAAAGGAGATCAGATAACTGTCCCTGAGGACAAAGATTTGATGCTAAAGTCTTGCTCATCAACATTGAGGTGTCAGTTATACTCAGGCAACCCCCAAGATTGATGGCAGGTAATGATTTGTCATTTTACTGAGATATAAATTTGAATCGAGCCTAGTCTGAGGTCCAACCTTGTGGGTTTCTACATGTCATCATAGTCTCTGAAACCCTGGAAATCTAATCTCCAGTTCTTAGAGGGGGAAAAGGCAACAGATAAGAAGAAAAGTATTAGCAAAGTGGAAAACTAGGTTTTGGAGAGCCTGAGGATCCTACAGTTGGGGTTCCTCTAGAAGAAACTGAATTTTTTAATTAGGTATATATCTGTATACAGCCAAACAAGACAGCTCAGCAAATTATGAATTATTTAAAGCTGTCAAACAGGAGCACCCCTCTCAGGTCCCCTCCCTCTTTGGGAGCTTTGTATTATCACTTTACTATGGCTCAACAAACTTTGCTTTGCTGTCCACCAAAAAAATTAAAAAATAAAAAATAAAATAAAGCTGTCAAACACCATAATCACCAACATTAGAAAGGTAACTTGATAGTCTTATTAATTACCTGACACACATCTATAAAACATTTTTTTTTGTTACTTTTTTTTTGGCTGCCTATCCTTTGCCTCTTCATATCATGAGATTTAGAAAATCACTTTCTATAGAAAAAAAATTAAAAGATAATTCAGTCCCTCTTCCATTATAACTGACTAAAATGTATTTTTATTATTGATAGTGTAGAAAGGTTTCTTTTAGTTTCGAAGTTCCACAACTCATTATTGAACCCAAGTAAAATGTTTAGAATTATCAAATTTGAAAAGACCTCTAACAAGTTTCTTTTATAAATGAGGTATAAAAATTCAGGGCATTTCTAAATTTTCTTGAGCAGTAGTTAATCGTAAGTAGTATTGGCTGACATTTCATTAGTTTGTCATCAATATCCTCAATACAATGACATATTAGGAATTTTATTTTCTTTATGAATACCAGTATTTTATCAAATAAGTAAGAAATGTAGATCTTGGGGCACCTGGGTGGCTCAGTCAGTTAACTGTCTGTTTTCAACTTGGGTCGTGATCTCAAGGTCTTGGGATTGAGCCCCACCTCAGGCTCCCACCTCAACGGGGAGTCTGCTTCTCCCTCTGCCTCTCCCCCCTGCTGGTGCTCTCTCTCTCTCTCTCTCTCTCTCTCTCTCTCTCGCCTGCTCGCTCTCTCTCAAATAAATAAATAAAATCTTCAAAAAAAAAAGAAAAGAAATGTAGATCCTTTCCTAATGTGTTTACGCAATTCATTCCTTTTCATCAGTTGTGCTATCAAACACCTAAGACCTTATTCATTATTTCTATTCAAAATTTAGTTCTTCTCAATGGACTACCACCTATGGCATGAACTGAAAAAGTTTTATCATAATTCACTTCTTTGTTTCCTAAAGATTTATTTATTTATTTATTTATTTATTTATTTATTTATTTATGAGAGAGAGAGAGAGAGAGAATGAGCAGGGGGAGGGGCAAAGGAAGAGGGAGAGAGAATCTTCAAGCAAACTCCCTGCTGAGTGTGGAACCCAGTGTGGGGCTCAATTCAGGACCCTGAGATCATGACCTGAGCCAAAATCAGGAGTCAGCCTTTCAAACAACTGAGCACTTAGGACTCAGGTGTCCCTAAAATTCACTTTTTGATATCAAAAACAATTACAATGGATCTTGTCATTCCCCTTAATCACTTTTGTTTTGCAGTCCATTTTTTTCTTGATTTTCTCCTTTATTAATAAAAATGCTGAAGGTGAGTAAAGAAGATACCTTTCGTTTAGATCCAAATCAAGTCTATAATTTCTCAACAATTGTAAAATTTCTTTGTTGTCAAAATTGTTGTAAAATTTCTTTCCAATTCACTTCCTACTAGAGTGAACTTGGAGTAGACTTAGAACTCAAGAAACAGGATATTAAAGCCCTATAAACTAGTTATTAAGTGTACCACACTGTATCAGCTCGATCCACTTGGCTCAAATTCCGGCTCTGACACTCACTTTCTTCCTTATGTCTTTCTTTCTTTGGTGGTAGAATGAGGATAATAATAGTACCTATCTTCTATCTGTTGTGAAACTTAAGGAAGATAAACCATGTAAAGTGCTGAAAACAGGGCCAGGTGTAAAACAAGCACCTAATTACTAGTTATCATCATTATTATTACTTGCCACAAGACTTGAAGGTTGAATAAAAGTAATCCAAGACATGGAAGGGCATTCCAGGCATATGGAACAGTAAGAGCAAAGGCACAGAGGTATGAAAATTTCTATGGCATCTGGAGGAGAGTAATTAATGCAATGCAGCCAGAGCACGGAAGGGGGTGAGGAAAGATTCGATGTGAAGGGTTAGATGCAGTCAGCCCATGAGGAATCTTGAATAAGATGTAAAAGAGTTTGTACTTTATTTTGGCCACAAGAGAAAATGATAAGGTTTTTCTTATGCAAATATATAGATTACATAATCATGTTTATGAATACCTGGAATGCCCAGGCTTCACCAGCCTAAGAGTATAAATCAGGCCACATTTGAATAGCTACCCCAGGTCTTACTCTGACTATCCACTGCTTGAGTAACAGGAGGTCCAATCTTTGCCCAGGGTTTCTCTTCCTGTATATTTCCAACTTCTCCAAGGGTTGTTTACATGAGTTTTTCAGTCAATCCTGGTGATAACTTATTGCCGCCTTGACCCGTGGTGTGGGACCTCTCGCATATCCCTCAAGGGAGCACTCCACTATGTTAAGAGAGATCTGCTGTAACCACCACCACCTCAGTCCTGGATGATAGAACCAGGAGGTCCCTTTTGAAGAAAGAGAAAGCTCAATGCAAGGTTGTCCCATATCAAAATTGTCTGGTTCTCAAAGCATCATAATCTTATATATTCACATCGTCTCCCCAAATCCATTCTCTCCATCTACTATAATAGTAGATTTATATCCAAGCACACAGCCATCTAGTTAGAGATGACATCAGCCCTCCTTGGTCAATGTAGATGAGGTCATATGACTTCCCACCAATGGAACATGGGCACAGTGGGATACCCCGCTTGTAGTCCCCGGCCTTAGGATATTATACATGTATTCCTCCCTGTACTTTCATCTGCCCTCAAACTGGAAGACTGACTGATTGTGATTCAGTTTCAACCATGTTAATTAGAAACCAGGATTTAAAAGATGAGAAAAAGCTCATGAGAAAAATGCAGAAAAAAGACACAATGAGAAAGCTGGGTACCTGAATGACTTCACGGAGCAGAGCTCACCTTGCACTACAGCTAACAAAGAAATAAACTTCAATCTTCCATAAGCCTCTTGAATATTGTGAGTCTCTTTGTTACAGCAGTCTAGTTTTAGCCTACACATCGCTCTTTCCTACAAGACTCATACATGTAGCCAGGTAAGGCTTTCAGGTAGAACATTCACCCCCATCAAATACTTAGACCTTGGGACACTGGGCGACTCAGTGGTTGAGCATCTGCCTTTGGCCCAGACCGTGACCCCAGGGTCCTTGGATCGAGTCCCTCATCGGGCTCCCTGCAGGGAGCCTGGTTCTCCCTCTGCCTGTGTCTCTGCCTCTCTTATGAATAAATAAATAGAATCTTAAAAAAAATACTTAGACTTTGATTTTGAGTTGGCTAATTGTACTACATTTCCTATCATGAATTCTGATTTGTGTGTGTGTGTGTGTGTGTGTGTGTGTGTGTGTACTCACCATTATCCCTCCTATAATCTGACTTATAACAGAACCTAACAAGGCTGAACAGGGGTTCAATTTGCTTTTTCTTGTGGGAATTTTCCCTGCTCTTAAGTGATGTCAAAAATATAAACGAATACCTGGGGGTAGGGAAATGCCTAATCCCTCTCAACAGAAGCACCTGCGTACCTGCTTTGCTCAGCCACAACCCCCAAGACCCAAGGTCCTAAGCTGCCTGAGAGACCTCTGATCACTATAAGGAGAGTAGACTGAAAAGGTAAGGACAGGGCTCCATGCAAGGAGAATGCTGCAATTACCTAGAGGAGAGACCAGCCAAAATAGTACCAGTGGGAATGAAAGGAGTCAGATTCAAGAGCGAGGTCAGAAATAAGAACAGTTAGACTTGATGGCAGACATTTACCACAGTGATCACATATGCACTGAAATACCTGGGGCGATAGTATCAGGATGGGTGGTGATGCTACTAATGCAGAATTACATACATCTGTTTGGTCCTGGATTACATTATGGGAAAACAGTTAACAACAACAACACACACACTCAGTGTTAGGTAACAATCACATCTTATACAAGTTTCTCTTATGATTTAAAAAGAGAAAAAAAAAAAGAAGAGTTGGGAGAAATTCAGATATAATGAGGCGTAGAAGGTGAGTGATGGAGAAAAACTTTGATCATCCTGGAAATGAACTTGTAATAGTTTTTAAGAAGCTGTCAAGTATCGCAAAATATCCCATGCATTTCTAGAAAGCTCTGATGCACACAACTTTTTTTTCTTTTTAGAAAACCAGATAGAATTTTTTTTTTTTAACGACCTGGGCAGGATTCAGTTACTTTAATTCCATCTTACCTTCAGGTCCTTTTCTGTCTGTATTCTATATTTCAGAATGTTCAGTTGCAAACAACATAATCTACTTTATCTGATTTAAACGATGCTACGGACAAAATATACGTCCCCACAAAACTCACATGTTGAAACTCCAACCCCGCACTGTGGTTGTATTTGGAAGTATATTTGGCTAAGGAAGTAATTAAGGTTCAGTGAGGTTGTCAGTGTGGAGCCAGGCCCAATAGGGATGGTGTCCTTGTAAAAAGAGACACTAGAGAGTGTTCGGGCTCCATCTCGAGCCCTCTCTCCCTCTCTCCTTATCGCTCTCTCTTTGTGCACTTGTTGAAGAAAGGCCATGGCCATGTGAGGGCACAGTGAAAAGGCAGCTGTCTGTGAGCTAGAAAGAAAGCTCTCATCAGACACCAAAGCAGCTGGAACCTTGATCTCAGACTTCCAGCCTCCAGAACTGAAAAAAATAAACTTCTGTTCCTTAAGCCACATCATCCGTGCAATTTTGTGATGGCAGCCCGAGCTAAGACAAGTAGTAAGGTATTTATTACTGTTTTCCATTAAAACTAAGGTAAAAAAAAAGAAAAAAACTAAGGTGCAACCATTTGTAAGGCACATCATTATTTTATTATCAACTAAGACAAATATAACATTGCTCATTAAACTATAATATGCCATTGACTGTAAGAAGCATCCCAACTGAAAAGACAAAAAAAAAGTGGGATTATGTGAATCTTAGAATTGATGAAATAGATACTATACACTAGGAACCTTATAGACTGCCCCCTGCCCCCACCTCACCCCCTAAGACCAGGGAAATGGGTTTAGATGCCACACAGCCAGAAACAAAGCACGATGGTGCTAGAAGGCCATTGCAGTGGGCGTTGAGTAAATATTAGAGAGTCTGTGCATAAATTTGTTCCAAAAAGATGATCATGTAAGTATTACAATAACTTTAGTGTAAGCAAAGAAAGAGGCTCTGTATAAACTGAAAACTCTTTGGGGCTGTCTTTGTTGCAGGGGCTCCCCCGCTCTATGCTGTAGAGCACCCCAGCCGCAGGGGAAAGCCTCCTGAAGACCACATTCCTCCTCCATCTTTGCCTATCTGAGCCTCAAAACCTCGATACTAAAGTTGCTCTGTCCAACAGCTGTATATCACAACATCTGAATGTCTTTTCTGAGTTGAAATTTTATTCAGATGACAAATGGATTTGCTCTGTAAGGAGAACTCTATACACATACAACGATCTATAAAGGTTCCATGGAAGTTTCCGGACTTGATCTTAAGTTCCTCCTCACAGAAGAGTGGGTCAGGACCCTTGAGCCCAACAGCTGGGAGATTCATTCAACTTCATGTCATATCTTACTTTTCAGTAGTTTAGCTTGTTCTTGTCCCATCCTCCTGTCCTCTGTGAGATCCCTAGTGCTTCCTCTAGGCCCTTCTTCACTGATCAGAGCTCGAGACCTTTGTTTTGTGAATAGGCGAGTATTTTGCAAACATCCTACCTCTGCATGTAATTTCTCCTTTTAAAGTATATCTTCTAGAAGCCTCCTAAGATATGCTTAGGAGGACACATCACTAAGATTTGAAGCCCCAGGGCAAGAGAGAAGGGTTTGGCCTCTAGCAAAACACTGAGCTTGAAAGGCAAGGTTACACCCTCTCGCCTGGGTCCTCAGTGGGTCGCCACTGGCATTTCAAGCAGCACAATTATTGTACTTGGAGACCTTCGCAGACATTTCCCCACCTCAATAAATGCCAATAGCACAGTGCAGTTCCAGTTGCAATAAGAAATGCTCCCAAGCGTTTCCAAATGCCCTTAGGGAAATGGGATTTCCCTTAGTGAAGCACTACCAAGCCACAGAGATTTCCCCCATGTCTCCACAGCGCAAACCCAAGTCCAACTCACTTCATATTGCAAGGTTCGCCTCGGTGTGTGTGGACTAAAGGCAGGTAAGCATAGACAGCTAGGCCCAGGGGACCAGCTCGGCCCAGTGGGCTGAGGACTGTTCTAGCTTCAGCAGGGCACCCCTCAATCCCAGGCAAAGGAGGAACCATTGATCATCCTGACTCAGCCACGAGGCTGGCCATCCCACTGAAGAGGATCAGACCAAAAAAAAAAAAAAAAAAAAAGCTCTTCCAATCAGAGGGAGCCATGGGGAGAAGAAAGGGGGCAGAGGGAGTCTCCCGGGGGTTCCTCTTTCCCTCCTACCACACACACACCCTAAACCCCTCCTCATGGCCTAGAAGGCCTTAGGAACATCCAGACTGGGGACACCTAGGGGGCTCAGTGGTTGAGCATCTGCCTTGGGCTCAGGGTGTGAACCAGGCACCCCGGGATCGAGTCCTACATCATGCTCCGTGCAGAGAGACTGCTTCTCCCTCCGCCTGTGTCTCTCATGAATAAATAATAAAATAAAATAAAATAAAATAAAATAAAATAAAATAAAGAAGAAGAAGAAGAAGAAGAAGAAGAAGAAGAAGAAGAAGAAAGAAAGAAAGAAAGAAAGAAAGAAAGAAAGAAAGAAAGAAAGAAAGAAAGAAAAGAAAAGAAAAAAAGAAGAAGAAACATCAGCTCTGTGTAAGGCCCCTGAGGCCAGGCGCTTGTACCCTGCCTCTTCATTAGGAAGCCATGCTCTCCCCATGGGGAAATCACATCTGGTATTGTCACCCCATCTGTAAAATGAGGGAAGCAGAGATTTTCCTCTTAGGGCACTCTTTTGAGTTATGTTCCTTTAACTTTTCAGACCTTTTTTCAAATTCTGGGGAACTGACAGCTTTTTCAAATGAGGAGTCACAGCCGTCAGGATGGTTCAAGGCACACGGGGTGGAAAGTGGCTCTAGCTGCCTCACCCCCCTCCTTGGCAGCAAGGGATCCAAGACACCCGCTGCCTTATTCATTTGCCAGCACTGTCAGGACCAGGTCCCATAGACCAGTGGCTAGAATCCAAAATCAAGATGCTGGTTGCGTCCAAAGGCCTCTCTCCTTGGCTTATAAATGACATATTGTCCCTGTGTCTTCACAGGGTCTCCCTTCATACAAGTCTGTGTCCAAATTTTTTCTTCTTCTAAGGGTTGGCTTAGGGCCCACCGCAATGACCTTAAGCACGTCTGTGATCTAAATCACCCATCTCCCACGTAGACCAAATGGGTG
The DNA here is from genome assembly GCF_011100685.1 of Canis lupus familiaris. NCBI lineage: Eukaryota > Metazoa > Chordata > Mammalia > Carnivora > Canidae > Canis > Canis lupus. Next base: position 4,405,159 of record NC_049240.1, on the reverse strand, counting down.
AAGGGTCCCAACAGGTATGAACTTCCAGTTATAAAATACATAAGCCATGGGAATACGATGCCCAGCACAGTGGCTATAGCTAATAATAGTGTACTGCATATTCGGAAGTTCCTGGGAAAGTAGATCTTAAAAGAGCTCATCACAAGAAAAAAAAAATTGTCACTATGTATGGTGAGGACGTTAGCTAGATGTATTGTGGTGATCATTTCCTAATACGTGTAAATATTGAATTTTCACAGTGTACACTTGAAACTAATGTAATATGTCAATCATACCACAATTTAAAAAAGGAAAACATTGCCAAACCAAAACCTTAAAAAGAAAATCACCTACGTCCCAAATAAAGTCACACTTTGAGGTCCAAGGGGTGAGAACTCAATGCACCAAGTTGGCAGAGACACATTTCAGCCGTAATACCCCCTGCCCGTACTTGGCATTGTCTCCTCCACTCTCGGGTCCTTGAGTCTATCTTCCTGGAAGATTATCGAGTCCAGAAGAGTCTTTAGGTAGAACCATTCACGGCCCAAGAAGTGAGGATGACCTGCAGCTGCTGCTCTCAGCGGCTAGAGGCCATCGGTTTGGTTGGGGGACGCTCTCCATAAGGAAAACCTTAAAGCAGCTCTCAAACTTTTTGGGAAAGGGAAGTAACTTGTGAGTATTATGAAAATAGTTCTGACCTCATGGACTCTCTGAGAGGGCCTCAAGGAATCCTGGGTATCCCAGGACATACTTTAAAAACAACTGCCTTAGTGGAGCACCTGGGTGGCTCGGTCGTTAAGTGTCTGCCTTTGACTCAGGTGGGTGATCCCAAGGCCCTGGGAACTGGGCTCCCTGCTCAGTGCGGAGTCTGCTTTCCCTTTCCTTCTGCCTCTCCCTCTCAGCTCATGTACTCTCTCTCTCTCTCTCAAATAAATAAATCTTTTAAAGGGGGGGTGGGGGGCATACATGGGTGACTCAGTGGTCGAACGTCTGCCTTTGGCTCGGGGGGTGACCCTGAGGTCCTGGGATTGAATTTTGCATGGGGCTCCCCGTAGGGAGTCTGCTTCTTTCTCTGCCTATGTCTCTGCCTCTCTCTGTGTGTCTCTCATGAATAAATAAATAGGAAGGAAGGAGGAAAGGAGGGAGGGAAGGAAGGAAGGAAAAGAAAGGAACAGGGGCCTGAGGGAAAAAAAACCGTCTGAGAATGCCTTCACCTTCTGGTTATTTTTTTTTAATATTTTATTTATTTATTCATGAGAGACACAGAGAGAGAGGCAGAGACCCAGGCAGAGGGAGAGGCAGGCTCCTGGCAAGGAGCCTGATATAGGACTCGATCCCAGGACCAGGATCACGCCCTGAGCCAAAGGCAGACGCTCAACCACTGAGCCACCCAGGCGCCCCACTTCTGGTTATTCTTGACTGTTATTTCCCTCCCTGTGAGGCCAGAGGGTCTTCTTGCCCCAGTCCACTCCAGAAACGCAGAGCAAGGCCCACCCTTTAAGAGGTGTGCTTGCAGAGGAGTCCACAGACCTGGGTCCTGGGAGACAGCACAAGGCAGGAATAGACATGAGTAAACATCAAACCAGGGTCAGGATGCCTCCTGGCTCAATCCTCCACAGTGAGATCACTCAATCCTGGTTTTCCCACAGGTGAGTCAACAACTCCCCCCATTAGATAAATGATAGTGAACAAGCCTATATTCATTAGGATACATTTAACTGAATACAAGAACAAAACAAAAAAAAATCTGTTTATTTATTTATTTACTTACTTACTTACTTATTTTACTTTGGCTTAAACCAGACAGAAACCTATCGCTCTGGGTTGGGTTGGGCAGCCCAACACTGGCACAGCAGCCCCCTAACATGCTCAGGAGGTAGCTAGCGTACTTCTCAGCTTCAGTGGCCCTCATCCTCAAGGGCTAAGCTGGCTGCTGAACTCCAGCCACAGCAACCGCATTCCACCCAGGAGAAAGGGCAAAAGAACACTTCCCAGGAATTGTTCTCACTTCTCATTGACCAAAAGACAGTCACAGGTTTACAAAGGAAATTAGAAATGTTTTCTTTTGGTTCTACAACCTCATGGCTAGCCACTAAAGAGGGAGAGAATGTGTCCTGGGAGGCACTAACGCAGTGCTGACCACAAATCGTCCATTATTTGCTCTTCCCCCATGGAGAACAGCAAAGCCCAATGGAGATGCCGACACTTGGCGGCCACTCTGTGACTCACGGGCCCGCTGACTCACTCCTACCCACCAGCTTGTCAGCAAAAAACCGTGTTTCCACATGTCACAGCCCTTGCAGATTGCTAAATATATCCAAAGCTCTGAACGTTAAATTCTTGAATGCGAAGAGTCTACATGATTTAACATAGTCTCTAGATTTTCTTTTTTTCCTTCTTTTTTTCCTTTTTTTTTTCTTTTTTTCTCTACTTTTTCAAATTGCTCATTTTACGTAAAAGTTATTATCTGTGTCAAACATCAAAGGAAAACATACTTTAACATTAACCTAAAAGTTTACGGGGATTATTTCCGAACAGTAAAATGACAGGACACATTTCTTTTATTTTTTTTTTCATTATTTTCTATAGATAAAAACGTTCCTCAATGCATACACATTGCTTCTATAATTAGATGAAAAGTCATTTCTTTTCAAGAGCCCAGCCTTCTATCCCATTTATTCATTAGTTGAGGGATTATAAGCCATCATCTGAAACCCGAGGTAGCTGAGACCAGAAGGTAATTTGGAAAATCTCAAACTGTGCTCCATTCTGCACTTCATCTCATCCCATGCATCTTGGGTTAAATATAAAGATTATATCCTGACCTTTCTTATCATTTCAAAATAATAAATTCTCATCCACTCCTGTCTTCTGGTTTAAACAGACCCTGAAAATAAACGTAACCCGTGAACAACATTTCTGAAGAACAGCTCTGCTGGCTGCTACGATTAAACAGGAGCCCGAGGAAGGGGGAGTTCGACAGCTCAGACTCTGTAAGGAGAAAGGGAGGTTGGTTTTGTTTTGTTTTGTTTTTCCCCAGAAACTCTCCTGGAGGAAGTCCCCATCCGCGTTTTTAACTTTGTCATTTTCCAGGGAATTCTTTGCAACTGAAAATGAAGTCAGGAGATTGCAAACAGCTTGCATGACCAATCTGAGCCCAGCAACATCATCAGAGAGGATGGTGGAGGCAGCTGCGCCCCCAAATGTGCCCAAAACACATCCCCGGCTCCTACACGGGCCTGCCCATTACCCCACACCCACACCGTGCTGCCTTCTTTTTCTCCAAAAAAGGCATTAACTGAGAAACTGAAAGATGATTCTTCTTGGTTTTTCTGTTTGTACTTGCCCCTGCCCCAGAGCCAAAAGATTGACAATCTACCAATTTAAATACCCCAGCTTTGGTGTTCCAAAGGCACACATATGAAAGCATTAACTTCACACACAAAGACTACACCAGCTATATTTACTGAAGTCTTACAACAGTGTGTGGGGATACAGAGATCAAACTCGTCTACACCAGACAAAAGGCTCAAATACTTATTCCAGGAAAATCAAGAGGAAGTGGGTTTTTGGGTTGCCTTGAATCTCATTCTTATCTAAGCATTAATAAGCACAGGAAAGGTAGTGAGCCCTACAATCCACATTGTACTACGGTGTGTATAAAATATAAAAGTTGCTCTAACTCTCTGAAGAAAGTCCGTGGTATTTTGATAGGGATTGCATTAAGCGTGTAAATTGCCCTGGGTAGCATTGACATTTTCACAATATTAATTCTTTCAATCCATGAACATGGAATGTTTTTCCATCTCTTTGTGTCTTCCTCAATTTCTTTCAGAAGTGTTCTATAGTTTTGAGGGTATAGATCCTTTACCTCTTTGGTTAGGTTTATTCCTAGGTATCTTATGCTTTTGGGTGCAATTGTAAATGGGACTGACTCCTTAATTTCTCTTTCTTCATTTAGTGAAAGGGAATAAAGGGGAAAGGAGAAAAAAATGAGTGGGAAATATCAGAAAGGGAGACAGAACATGAGAGACTCCTAACTCTGGGAAACGAACTAGGCATGTGGAAGGGGAGGTGGCCGGGGGGTGGGGGTGACTGGGTGACGGGCACTGAGGGGGGCAGTTGACGAGATGAGCACTGGGTGTTATTCTGTATGTTGGCAAATTGAACACCAATAAGAAAATAAATTTATAAAAAATAAATAAGTAAAATAAAATAAAATATAAAACTTTTCTGATCCGCAGAAACAGGTTCTCCATAAAGCTGGGGAAGCTTAGTCATCAGGACCCCTCATTTACAGAATCCCTTCCTGGTCTCCTTCTCAATAAATACTTGCTTTCTTATCTAATTTCCTTTTGTAAACTTTTTCTAGAAAAGGGTCTCTAAATTCTATAAGCTGCAGACCCCACAAAACCTGGGTTCTCTCCTCCGCAAGTAAAACAATGGGTCATGTGCTCTTACACTTTTTTATCTTTCTAAATGGTAATCGTGGTAAACACACACACACACATACACACAACACGTACCATCTCAACCATTTTAAGTCAGTGGTGTTAAGTCCACTCACATTTGGTGTTTGTTTTAAAGATTTTTTTTTAGTAATATCCACACCCAACATGAGGTCTGAACTCATAACCCCCAAATCAAGAATTGTGTGCTCTGACTGAACCAGCCAGGCTGCCCCACATTCCCACTGTTGTGCAACCATCTCTCCACCATTTGTCTCCAGGACTTCTTTCAACTTGCAAAACTGAAGCTTGCAAAACAAGACAGTAAGTCCCACCATTTACTTTCTACCTCTATGAATTTGACTACTCCTAAATGCCTCATGTCAGTGGAATCCTATAGTATTTGTCTTCCTGTGACTGGCTTCTTTCACTTAGCATAGCGTCCTCCAAGTTCATCCATGTTGCAGCAAGTGACAGGATTTCTTTCCTTTTTAAGACTAATATTTCACTGTCTGTATGTACCATCTTTTGTGTATCCATTCATCTATGCATCGACATTTGTTTGTGTTTTTTAGTTCAAGATAAATGCATGCAACCATTTGGAAAGCCATGCCCTTGCTGTAGAAGCAAGTCTACAGGATGTGCAATTGCGGTCCCTTGGTCATACTTGCGTGAGGACTCGGGGATTTTCTTTCTGAGGTCAATGAGAAATCAGAAGGGGACCGTTCGCAGTTAGCTTTTCTTTGGCAGCCCATGAATGAGCCCCTAACAAATAATACGGTCTGCATTTCCTCACCTGGGCATTCTGCATTTCTTTCCATATCTCTGAACCTATCTATCCTGTTTTTTTTTTTTTTTCAGCCAACCAATACATATGTACTGAGAGATATTATTTCATTTTGTTTTCAACTATTATTTAGCACCTTCAACATTCTGGGTGTAATACTCCACTGTAGAAGGCCAAATGTAAAATAAAATAAAATAAAATAAAATAAAATAAAATAAAATAAAATAAAATAAAAATAAAAGTAGGCCTGAATAAATTCACATTCCAGAGGAGGGGATAGATTCGCAGATTTTAATCCAGCGTAACAAGTTCAGTAAGAGAGGCATATGCAAGGGCCCAAGGGGGGAAAATTGAGGGAAGGATTAGTTCAATGTAAAGGAGTCAAGCAAGATTACCCAGGGGAAGTAGCATTTAAACTGGGCATTGCAAAGAATATTCGTCTGGTGACCAAAGCTGAGAAGAATATTCCATGTAGAGGAAACAGAGTGAACAAGAGGCTGCAGATGTTTGCTATGTTCAGGAAAAAGCAAATACCTTGGTATCTGGTAGGGAGAATGCAATCGTAGGAGCAGCAAGATAGGAGATGCAAAGGAGATTGGGGCTAGGCTGTGGAGGGTTTCTGAGGCCTGCTAAGGAATGAGGACTTCTTCCGATGGGCAATGGGAGCCATTGAAGATCTTCAAGTGGGGAGAGGGAGCGTCATGACGACGTCTGTGTTTAGGAACCACCATCCTTTCACCAGTCTAGCCACGTGCAGGATAGGTTAATATGAAGAGACGTTGGCAGGATAGGAGCAAGGGCAAGCGGAAAGGACGAGGAGATCCCTTAATCTGAGTGAATATTTAACCAAAAGACAGTGTTTTTCCTCTCCATCAGCAGAAATGAGAGATGACAAGCAGGTTGAATCCAATCACACACACACACACACACACACACACACACACAAACACACACACACATTGCATTTCTGCCCCTTTGAGTTTTAAAACTGCTACATATGTGGACGTGTGCATACACAATGTCATAGAAGAAAATGCTAATGTAAAAAAAAAGAATATGCTAATGTTACCTACCTCTGGGCAGGGAAATTAAGGACAATTTTTATTTTTTTCTCTGTGCTCTCCTCTATTTCCCAGTGTTCTATATTCCAATGTGTTTTTCTCCTAGCAATAGGAAAACCGTATTTTCAAAAGACCATTTTGTTTCGTGTCATCCTTAACTCTTCAATGTGTTGGAAGTTATCATTTGACCGTAGCAGGTTGGGGAGGGGTGCAATAGAATCAGGGATCCTTCAAAACCCAGTCTACTCCTCCATCACCCCCAAAACAAATGCATATGAGTGATGGGGAGGCAGGGAGAAATGCGCACACGAGAAAATGTGTGACACTTTCCTATGCACACAGGCAGTGTCTATGTTGTGAAAGGGAATGGAGCAATGAGGAAGATGTGAATTGGAGAGGGGAGCCCTTCAGGTGATCAGGGCACACAGAGAAGATGGTGGGGCTTGTACTAGTTTATCTTGCAGATGGAAAGAGGGAAGGCTAGGAAGATGTTATTTCCAGTTGGCGGAACAGTGTGAGTGAATAGGAATGCATGCGAGGGTTTGGCAGAGGGTGAGGAGACCAGAAAACTTGGAACAAAGGGCAATTGTGGGACATAAGGTTAGAAAGGTGCATTTGAGATCCAGAATCCATTAGACAGTGGGGAATCGATGTTAGTTCTGAGCAGCAGCTCTGATGCAAGAAACACAGGACTTTAGGAAGATCAGTTGGAGGGTGGTAGGCAGGAGACATTGCCAGGGGAGGAAATGGGGTTGGGGTGTGGCTTCCTGATTGCCACACACACCTAGATGTCTGTTGCCAATACTATATTTTTACTCGTTCCTTCTAAATGTGCTGTTTCTTTCTTTAAAAATGAAAACAAAAAAATAAATAAATAAAAATAAATAAAAATAAAAATGAAAACAAAAATAATAAATAAATAAATAAGAAAACAGCTTTATTGAGATATGATTCACATACCATCCAATTTACCCATTAAAAGTATAGAATTAAAAATAATAATAATAATAAATAAAATAAAAAAATAAGAGTATAGAATTGTCTGGAATATGTTCACTTAGTTGTACAAACATCGCCACAGTGTAATTTTAGAACATTGTTATAAAAGGAACCTCATACCCATCAGCAGTCACTCCCTATCCTGCCGAACTCCTCAGCCCTAAGCAACCACATATCTATTTTCTGTCTGTATGGATTTATGTACCTATGCTGGGTCTTCCATGTACATGAAATCACACAATATGTGACCTTTTGAGTCCAGCTTTTCTTCCACTTCACATCGTGTCTTCAAGGTTCATCCACATTCGTGTAGCACATGCCAGACTTCACTCCTTTTTGTCATCAAATAATGTTCCATTGCGTGGATATGTCACATTTTGCTCACCATTCATCAGCAGATGGGCATTTGGGTCATTTCCACTCTGAGGCTACTATCAATAATGTTCCTATGAACACCCATGCACAAGGTTTTGCATAGCCCTACGTTTTCATTTCTCACGGGGCTCTCCCTAGGAGTGGAGCTGCTAGATTGTAGGGTAACTACACTCTGTCTCTGACCTATGTCTGCTCTCTGATGAACCATCCTTTTCGCTTGCTTGTTTGTTTATGAAGCTGGCTTATGTCTCACCCAGTGTGACTCTGAATTTCACACCCTAACTAGTGGCGTGTCCACCTTAACTTAACTCAGTCTCACTTGTAATTTTCAAAGCCAGGAAGGAAGTAGGTGGTGTGTCAGAGCCTTCTGCTCTGCTCAAAAAAACAGATGTGATCACAGAACAAGTCACAGCGGCCCATATTTGGGCTACTCTTGAGCCTCCTACTCTTTCATGATAAGGGAAACCAAACATCAATTTCTCTCAGCCTATCTTTCTATCTATCTATCTACCTATCTACCTAAATCTGGGTAAATCAGAAGCATCCTGTGTGGAGGCAGGTGATTTCAGTCAAGGACCTTCTGCTACAACTGTCTTCCTTGTTGGCTTAAACAAGGATTCCATAAGGAGAAATCTCAAGATCTCAAAACTGATTAACAGTCAAAGCCAAAGTCGGAACCCAGTGCTTTAGAAATGTGTGTAAAATTAGAAATATCGAGAAGTGTTAAGGTTTTTAAGGTTTTAAGCAAGAACCCCTGAGACATAAATGGCAATCAAAATGAAAGGAAAAAGAGCCACCCTTTGGAGCCCCAGGTCAAGGCGATGTCACTTAAAACAAACAAAAAATGCAGTCATGGGTGAGATAAGAGAGAGTTTTGAATAAACACCTGGTATCTTCAGATTCCAGAACACCTCCTGCCCTAGGAGCCACTGCAGGTAACCAAAATCACATACAATAGTCAAAATGCTGGGTTGGCTGAAGCCAGCTAATTGACCTATGATCGATAGAAAAGACCATCGATACATGGTTAAGCAATAGGAAATGATTGACCTGTACTGAAGGCTTGACAATGGAGGGAGCAAGATTTATACTTCAATATTGTTCTAACAATATTTCAACATCCCTGCCAGGCCTGTGGGATCATAAATAGATTCTGCTAAGAGTAATAACCTTACTCTCAGAATCCTGTATGTATAGGAAACAGGGTGCCAGGGGAACAGACATGCTGAGACAGAGGTGTTATAAAACTCAAGTTAGGAAAGAGATTTATGTTTCAGGGCCATGGAACAAAACATCCCAAGGAACACAAGATGACGGCCTGTCTTCCCATTATTGGGAGCTTGTAACCTACAAAGAAACATAAGAGGTAACAAGCACCTTGACGTTAGAAACAGTGAACTACCTGCCTTAAGAAAGTAAGGATTTCGCTGCTGTGGTGCAAAAGTGTTGTACAAACTGGCTTTGTACACACTCCTGGTAATCAGGAGAGTGATCTGTTCCATTGGAAGAGACAGATGACCTCCTTCCCTTGTTTCTGAGCTCTAATTCCAATTAATCAGCACAACTTCTGGAGAAGGAAGTCGTAACATCTCTTTTGAGATATTCTTAGAAAAGAGTCTTTCTGGGGAATTATATAAGCTTTGGATTTCTGTCATTCCCCTGCTCCCAGGTATCACTTTGCTCAACCTCCTGTTGCCATGTGCCAGCTCCACGTCACCTCCCCACCCTGAAGCCTGGCATTCAGTCGACTGGACACCTCCAGTGGGTTCTTTCTACGCCAGGCAAGCTTTCCCTGTCTCTTGTGCCAGATTCTTCCTTTCATCTCCTGGCTGGCTGCCTCGGGATTGATTGAGGTGTCATAGTGCATCTAAGGGTACTTAGAAAGTCAAGGCTAGGTAGTACACTGTGAGACTGGCCTCTGTTCTTGTCCATGTAGATCTCATTGCATAACTTCAGTTTACCTGCCCTCCTTCTTCCCTGGCCTGTCCAAGACCAGAAATATTGAAAAGAGATGAAGGAAGGTGTTTTTAGAAAGTCACAATAGGGATGCCTGGGTGGCTCAGTGGTTGAGCATATGCTTTCCTCTCTGGGTGTGATCCAGGAGTCCTGGGATCGAGTCCTACATCAGACTCCCACGGGGAGCCTGCTTCTCCCTCTGCCTCTCTCTCTGTGTCTCTCATGAATAAATAAATAAATAAAATATTTTAAAAATAAAAAAAATTAAAAGTCACAATAGCCCATCATACTCAACAAGAGACTTCAACTAGCAATGCCTTTAAAAGTTTTTCTTCTTTTTTTTTTAAGATTTTATTTCTTTATTCATGAGAGACACACAGAGAGAGAGAGAGAGAGAGAGAGAGGCAGAGACACAGGGAGAAGCAGGCTCCACGCAGGGAGCCCGACGTGGGACTCAATCCCGGGACTCCAGGATCACGCCCTGGGCCGAAGGCAGGTGCTAAACTGCTGAGCCACCCAGGGATCCCCTAAAAGTTTTTCTTCTGAGCTAAAATTAACAACACAGGAAACAAGAGATGTTGGCAAGGATATGGAATAAGGAGACCCCTCTTACACTGATTGTGGGAATGCAAACTGGTGCAGCCACTCTGGAGAACAGTAGGAAGGGTCCTCAAAAAGTTGAAAATAGAGCTACTCTATGATCCAGCAATTACGCTACTAGGTATTTACCCAAAGGATACAAAAATACTGATTCAAAGGGGTACATGCACCTTGATGTGTGTAGCAGTGCTATCAACAATAACCAAGGGATTCCCAGGTGGCTCAGTGGTTTAGCACCTGCCTTGGGCCCAGGGCGTGATCCTGAAGTCCTGGGATCAAGTCCCATGTCGGGCTCCCTGCAGGGAGCCTGCTTCTCCCTCTGCCTGTGTCTCTATCTCTCTCTCTGTGTGTGTGTCTCTCATGAATAAATAAATAAAATCTTAAAAAAAAAAACAGTAGCCAAATTATGGGAGAAGCTCAAATGTCCATCAACTGATGAATGGATAAAGAAGAGGTGGTACATATATACAATGGAATATGACTCAGCCATCAGAAAGGATGAAATCTTGCCATTTGCAGTGATGTGAATAGAGCCAGAGTGTTATGCTAAGTGAAATAGGTCAGTCAGAGAATGACAAATATCATTTCACTCATATGTGGAATGTAAGAAATAAAACAGATGAACATAGGGGAAGGAAGAAAAAAAGAGGGGAGGGGGAGACAACCCATAAAGGACTCAACTAAAGAGAACAAACAGAGTTGCTGGAAGGAAGGTAGGCAGAGGATGAGCTAGATGGGTGATGGATACTAAGGAGGGCACTTGTGACAAGCACTGGGTGTTGTACGTAAGTGACAAATCACTAAATTCTACTCCTAAAACCAATATTACACTGTACGTTAACAAACTAGAATTTAAATAAAAACTTTAAAAAACACAAGTAAATACACTATATGTTAAACTGAATTTAAATAAAAGAAAAAATAAAATTTAAAAAGACAAGCAAAAAAATAAACGTTTTCTTTTAATTTTTTTAAGTTTTTCTCTTATTTTCTTTTTTTTCTTTTTTTTTTAAGATTTCATTTATCTATTTGAGAGACAGAGAGAGTGTGTGAGCATGAGGAGGGAAGGGGCAGAGCGAGAGGGAGAAGCAGGCTCCCCACTGAGCAAGGAGCCGGACCTGGGGCTTGATCCCAGGACCCTGAGATCATGACCTGAGCGGAAGGCAGACGCTTAACTGACTGAGCCCGCCAGGTGCTCCTTTCAGCTTTTCTTTTAATGCTACATTCCCAATAAGAAAAATCCTTGCATTTAACTGAGCTCTGCTTATACTCAAATTTCCATTTCAACAACCAGGGTGGAAGGCCCAGCAGATACTCCTCCAGGGTGAAAAATAGCAAATTACATTAATTGACATTCAAAGAAAATAAAAAATCTTCTGTCAATGAGACAACAGTTTCCCTGCCTATGATGAAAGCGCTTTTTTTAAAGTCCTACATAATTTCATGCACCTTGCTTGCCCCCTAATATGTTTATGAAAAACAACAACAATCTATACGTTACACGGCTTACTTTTCTCTCTTTTTATAATTAACTTTTTACAGTACAAATATGCATTTGTGCTTGAAAACTCAAACAAGACAGAAGTGTATAGAGTAAAAAAGTCAAAATCTGGGATCCCTGGGTGGCTCAGCGGTTGAGCACCTGCCTTTGTCCCAGAGCATGATCCTGGAGTCCTGGGATGGAGTCCCACGTCGGGCTTCTGCATGGAGCCTGCCTCTCTCTACCTACGTCTCTGCTGCTCTCTCTCTCTCCTTGTCTCTCATAAATAAATAAAAATTAAAAAAAAAAAAGAGAGAGAGAGAGAGATTCACTACAATCTCTATAAATTTTTTTTTAAAAAGTCAAAATCTCTGATCATATTTCCCTGGGCCCTACAAGGGTGGGAACCCTCCCATATGGTAGGAATGTCCACCATGTGTTATTCCAGAACTTTTTCTATGTATATACGTCTGTTTATATGTATAAGTGTTGTGAATTTTATTTTTCTACACACACTGGTGTGTGCTAAACACATTGTTCTGAAAGTTGCTTAACGTTGAGTCAGAAACATTTTCCACGTCAGCTCATGTAACCCTGCCTCACCCTCCTTAGCAAATAATAGTTACCACTGTACCATAAAGTATTCCACTATTTCCCAGTGTGGCTGTTTGATGCAAGCAACGCTGCCATGAATATCCACGCGCGGTGACATACACTGCTGAGTCAACGTGTCCAGGAGCATTACTGCCCTGTTAGGTGTTGCCAAATTGCTCTCCATAAAAGTTCATAACGATGAACACTCCCACTGATTGAATCTGAGTTTATTTTTATTTATGTTTACGAATTTGGGAGATGAAAATCACATTTTATTATTGTTCCTGTTTGGATGTTCCAGAGTATTTGTGAGGTTGGGGAACTTTTCGTGTTTCTTGGCCATTTGTATTTCTTTATGTGTCGACTGCCTTCTGTTGGCCCCTGTTTGAGGGAAGAGAACCCTACTTTTTTTCTTGTGGTTTCAGGACGTTCTTTATATATGATGGTTCTCATATGGTTCTGGGGAAACATTTCCTCTCTCTCTGCTGCTTGACATCTCGTTTTGTTTAGGCATAATTCATTAAATAGAAGTTTAAAAAATATTTCCGAGAGCAGGTGCATCAGTTTCTCCTTTGGAAGGCCATCTTCACCCCAAGATGATTTAAAAGGGGGGGGGGGGCTGTACTTTCCTCTAGTACTTTTTATGAAAGCTTTTTAATATTTGAGTTGTTAATTCATTTGGAATATGCTTCTGAGTGTGGTATGAAACAAAAATTTAACATGACATCATGGTGATGGTATCCCATTCCTATCTTTAGTGGAAATCTCCTAATGTCTCATTATTATGCTATTCGCAGAGTTTTCCTACTTTATCAAAGTTTATTAACAGCTTTTTATTGTTATTATTAACAGCTTCTTTTAAGGGTATCCCTGGGTGGCTCAGAGGTTTAGCACCTGCCTTCAGCCCAGGGCGCGATCTTGGAGTCCCGGGATCAAGTCCCGCGTCGGGCTCCCTGCATGGAGCCTGCTTCTCCCTCTGCCTGTGTCTCTCCCTCTCTATCTCTCATGAATAAATAAATAAAATCTTTAAAAAAAAAAGTTTCTTTTAAAATAAAGAATGCATATTGAATTTTGTCAACTGTCTTTTCAGCATCTGATAAGGTCATTATTTGATTATTCTTTTTTAATTGATTAATAATTAATTAATTGCATTTTGGGGCCTCCTAATGTTGAAATTGCTTATTTTCCTGGGAGTTACATTTCTCAATTTTTCAGTATGTCTCAAATTTCTGATAAAGGGGATCCCTGGGTGGTGCAGCGGTTTAGCACCTGCCTTTGGCCCAGGGCGTGATCCTGGAGTCCCGGGATCGAATCCCACATCGGGCTCCCAGCATGGAGCCTGCGTCTCCCTCTGCCTGTGTCTCTGCCTCTCTCTCTCTCTCTCTCTCTCTGTGTGTGACTATCATGAATAAATAAAAAATTTGAAAAAAAAATTTCTGATAGAAAAGGAAATGATATTTTTATCCCACGTTGTTTGAAAAGATTTGAAAGTGGAAATCTAATTATTCTGCTTTTCCAATGTCCAAAGCCCTAATAGCCACACAAAAGAATGTGTTTGTATTTTTGTTTCCTTCTAAAAAAACAATTGGGCAAGTGGATACTATAGCGTGTGGCCCAAGCATTACATTTACTCTCCTGAGATTTTTTTTCTCTATGCTTTCATTCACATTCAGTTGGAGGTCTTCTTGTCATGCGGTAAGCACTTACTAAAGAGCTTTCATGTGTCAGGTTCTGGGCTTGCTGTTATAAGGCTTCAAAATACCTAAGAACTAGTCTGTCCTCAATCCACAGAAGCAACACAGGATTATCTGGGTCTCATCTTTTATCTATAAACTCAGAGAGAGGCCACGTTTATGCTACCTAATGCACAAAAGGCCCAATATCAAACATTAACAGCAGCTTTTACTGTTTACTGTTTACTACACGGACCTCTCTAGGTATCATCCGCGCATACCATCATACTAACCATCTGTGTGTCGTTAGGTGACTAATAAATTCTTTTTAAATAAAACCGATGATGATGAGAGTATTAAAGAATAATGAGAACTGGCAGCCACAAGAAGCATTAGAGAAATCAATGTAGGACCATATACGTACATAAGGTCATTTAAACCATCTTTGTATTCTCACCAGTGACGTACGAATGGTTTCGAAATATTCTCAATGACCTCTCAACCTGAACTTAGTTCTTGTTTTCACTCATCAGAATCTGTCAAGTATTCAAATAACACTAACTGATCTGTTTCAACCTGTCAATAATTGATGATGAAACTTCCTATACTTACTGAAACAGATCTTATTAATTTGTGTTAATACATAATTTATAAATCAAATGTAATTTTTTCAGGCCCAATTATTTGTGAAAACTCTCGATAACCTCAATAAGTATAAATCAAACAGGAATGATCTTGCATAAAGAAATTTTCTCTTGGGACGCCTGGGTGGCTCGGCGGCTGGGTGTCTGCCTTCGGCTCAGGGCATGACCCCAGAGTTTCAGGATCGAGTCCCATGTGGGGCTCCCTACAGGGAGCCTGTGTCTCTGCCTCTCTCTGTGTCTCTCATGAGTAAACTAAAAAAAGAAAAAAGAAAGAAACGTTCTCTAAGCCAAATGGAAATTAAATGAATAACAACAGAAAGATATTGAAGAAAAAATAAGGAAATTACATTTTTTTAAAGTCATTTCCTTTCCCAGGTACATCACTAACTTCCTAGTTTTTCAAAAGTATTTGTTAGAATGGTAAGGAGAGTAAAGTGGAAGAATTTTGATCTTTTAAAACTTGTATACACTGCTTTTTCAAAAGCAGACATTGAAAAGGGTATAGGGGGCGCCTGGCTGGCTCAGTCAGTAGAGCAGGACACTCTTGATTTCCAGGTCATGAGTTCAAGCCCCATGTTGGGGCCTAGAGCTTACTTTAAAGAAAGAAAAAAAGTAATAACACATGACGTGTGATGCTGAGATCTGCTTTCTTTGAGAAAACAATTTATTGAACAGAACTGTAGAAAAAATTATTGAGGAATCATTACTACTATACCAAGGAGACTTACAATCATTCTGAAGTTTTTACTGAGTACATATACTTTCCAGAACCTTATAAACTAAGGATAACTTTTGTCCATAAAAGTAAGAATACTTGCTTACAATGCAAAACCAAGTTTCAGCTGTAAAATAAAACCTTAAGAAACAACATCAGCAACAGGAAAAGCAAAAATTCTAAATACTTCTCTGACAATTCTAATAAAAGGATATATTTATTTTTCCAAAAAAAAATTTTTTTTAATTTTTTTCTATAAAAAAAAGGAAGGTTTTTTTTTCTATAAAAAGGAAGACCGGGGATCCCTGGGTGGCGCAGCGGTTTGGCGCCTGCCTTTGGCCCAGGGCGCGATCCTGGAGACCCGGGATCGAATCCCACATCGGGCTCTCGGTGCATGGAGCCTGCTTCTCCCTCTGCCTGTGTCTCTGCCTCTCTCTCTCTCTCTGTGTGTGACTATCATAAATAAATAAAAATTAAAAAAAAAAAATTAAAAAAAAAAAAAAAGGAAGACCATTAAAGAAACTCAGAGGTCTGAGTGAACTATGAGTGGGTTACAAGGAAATTATAATTGGAAACGAGTAAGAGCAATAAAGATTTCTCTTTTCCATTTCTCTTTTCAAGTTGTCTTTTCCCCACATTTATCTTTTCTAACTGGTAAGTAAGTGATAGAAAGGAAATGGTTAAATTCAAAGTGTTAAATTCCTTTAGTTTCCAAATGATGACCTGCTTTTATAATAAGTGTTTTTCTTTGTTTGTTTTGTTTTTTTAAGTAGGCTCCTTGCCCAAAGTAGGGCTCAAACTCACTGCCCGAAATCAGGTGCTTTACCAACTGGCTGAGATACTTTACCAACTCAGCCAGCCGGGCACCCCTCTTTGCTTATTTTAAATTGATTCTTTAACAATTAGGAAAAGTACCTGCTTGTTGAAAAAAAAAATTAAGATTTATTTGTTTATTTTAGAGAGAGAAAGAGAGAGTGCATGGAGTGGGGGAGGAAGGGCAGAGGGAGACAATCTCAAGCAAACTCCCCACTGAGCCAGGAGCCCTGCTCAGGGCTTTATCCAACCACCCTGAGATTCTATCCTGAGCTAAAATCAAGAGTTGGATGTTTAACTGACTTAGCCACCCAACCAACCCTGAAAAAATATTTTTAATATAAATGTACATGTAGTAAAATGTGAACTCCCCGCATCTCATTTCCATTCTCACTTCTCAGGGCTTGCCCTGCTTAACAGTTTTTGTTAAGGATCTTTCCAGATTCTTTTCTGGGCAGATAAAATATAGTTTTTCACATGAATATAAATATATGCTTATTTTACATATGGTTCTACCACTTTCTTTTTTTTCTTAATATGCCAAGTTCACATAGCTGCAAAGGCCGGGCATTGAGACATGACTGTTGGTATCACTCCAGGACGTACTTTGTTTCCAGTACACAGTTGCCAATAATTTAGCACCAATCTGGGAAGACTGGTTTAGCAGTACTATATAGTTATATGACATCAGTTGAATTCTTAATTCAACCAAGACTTTTTTTAATAGCATTTTCTTTTATTTTTTAAGTAGGCTCCATGCCCTACATGAGGCTTGAACTCATGACCCTAAGATCAAGATTCATATGCTCTACTGACTCAGCTAGCCATGTGCCCCCAGTCAAGACTTTTTTTTTTTTTAAATAGGCTCCATGTCCATGGTGAAGCACAGTTTGAACTCACCACCCTGAGATTGAAACCTGAGCTGAGATCAAGAGTTGGACGTTTAACCCACCCAGGCACCCCAAAACATTCTTGATCAGAGACTTGTAAATACCCAACAAGCAGAAAATAAAATGTGGTACATCAACTAGAGCATATATCAATTATGAAAATTATAAAAACTATGTTCTGACATGGAAAAGTGATTGTGGTGAAATCTTAAAAGAAAAATGGTATCTTCTGGTGATATTTTCTAAAACAAGAGATTTTTACACCAAACCTAAGTTGGTATCTTCACCTCCTATAACAAAACTGCCACCTAGATTTAATGGAAATTTCCCCCTTTAAAAAAATATAAAGTCCTGTCTCCCAGGGCAGATATAATAAAAGACTTTTAGAAACTCTCAAGTTGGGAAGCCTGGGTGGCTCAGCAATTGAGCAATCTGTCTTTGGCTCAGGGGGTGATCCCGGGTTCCAGGATCAAGTCCCACATCGGGCTCCTGATAGGGAGCCTGCTTCTCCCTCTGCCCATGTCTCTGCCTCTCTCCCTCTCTCTCTCTCATGAATAAATAAATAAAATCTTAAAAAAAATAAAGAAGAAAGAAACCCTCAAGTCATTAAACAATGATTATTAATTATTATTTTCCTACAGATGATGAGAAATTGGTATGTCTTGAACTTGTCCTCTGAAAAGAAAGGTTGACACTAAATGACTTTTTCTTTTTTTTAAGACTTTATTTATTTATTTATTTATTTATTTATTTATTTATTTGACAGAGGGAGAGAGAACACCAGCCTCGAAAGCAGCAGATAGAAGGAGAGGGAGAAGCATACTCCCTGCTGATCAGGGAGCCTGATGCAGGGGTTCCATGCGGGGCTTCTTGCGGGGCTCCACCCAAGGACCCTGGGATCATGACCTGAGCCAAAGGCAGACTCTTAATCAACTGAGCTACTCAGGCACCCCAGATGTTGACACTCTAATCCCTGGCACCTACAAATGTGACCTCATTGAATACAACACAATACAATACAATACAATACAATACAATACAATACAATACAATACAAATTCAATTCAATACAATATAAATGTGACCTAATAGGGTCTTTCCAGATGTAATCAAGTTAAGATGAAGTTATCAGGATGGACCCTTAGGCCACTATGACCAGCCTCCTAAAAGAAGAGACCCATTGGACACAGACACACAGAGAGAACACGCTGTGAGGACACAGGCTGTGATGAGACCCAGTTGTGCTGCCAGGAGCCAAGGAACACATGAGGTTGGCAGGAGATGCAAGACGTGAGGAAGGAGCCTCGCCTGGAGGCTTCCAAGAGAGCATGGCCCTGCCAACACCTTGGCTTTGGACTTCTGGCCTCCGGAACTGTAAGAATGAGTTTCTGTTGTTTTAAGCCACCCAATTTGTTGTATTTTGTTACGGCAGTCCTAGAAAACTAATATGGGAATCGTCCAAGGTATTCAAGAGGGGCTGGAGAAAACCAGTATCGACTGAGAACCTGCGATGTTGCTCCAGGCTCTGTGCTAGAGGTCTTAGCTGTTTCTTTCCTGCTAAGGAGGACAGGGCATCTTACAGATAAGGGAATTGCAGCTCGGAAGCTAAATGCTGAAGTCCCCTCAGCTGGCAAGGGCTGAGGCTGGGCCCGTCCCCAAGCCCGCAGGGTTTCCAGCAGTGCTTGCAGAGCACCATTGCCAAGGACAGAGCCTCGGTCTGCGAACCGATTCAGCAGAATTGCGTACACGGATGTTAAACATCAGTTACAGGGCAACCTTTACCCAGGTGAACCAGGCCTTCGTGTCTCGCTGGAAGAGATGTGAATAAACAATCCCATCTGTTTACTCACAGACCTTCCTACTGAGTAGGAGAAGGAAAACACGCTGTGGGTGCTAGGGTGAGTGATTCTTTCTTTGGGAAATACCAATCACAAGCCATATCCTAGTACCTAACCTACTTTTTGGTTTTAAAAGATTGGCTTCAGGGGCTCCTGGATGGCTCAGTGGTTGAGGGTCTGCCTTTGGCTCAGGGTATGATCCCAAGGTCCCTACATGGGGTCTGCCTCTCCCTGTGCCTGTGTCTCTGCCTCTCTCTGTGTGTCTCTCATGAATAAATAAATAAAATCTTAAAAAAAAAAAAAAAAAGAAAGGTTTGCTTCAGCCTTCATATTCTCTTAAGGCTTCAATGACAGCTAGCTGGTCAATGATAGAGCTGGTTTCCAGGGCCACTATTCATTGATAAAGTCCATATGGTGTGTGATTAAGACTTTAAATTCAAACTCTGGAGCCAGAGTGGCTGGGTTCCAATGTGCTGAGACACATGCCGAGTGGGTGGACAGTGGGCTAGGTTCAGCTGGCGTCCTTGTGCAGGGTCCTACCCGCCCAACCCTGCAGGTAGGTTTCCACACCCCCTGACTCTGGGGGGTAGTGTTCTCCGTGTCACACTATCCACCCAAAACATCGTACTGTAAAAATGAAGCCAAAACCGATCTGTGAGATCAAAACCATTGTATATTTGATACTCATGATACTGCTAATGAAATCACGCATTGCCTCCATCCAAAAAAGGAAAATAGAAACTAGGTATTACTCAATTCCCAGAGTTTTCCTCCCATGGGACCACACTGGGAGAAAAGGCAGGAGCACAGCACGGTGGTGCTGGGATTTAGTCAGTGTAGCCCTTACACACTCATCCAATTCCATTTAGCAAGCAGGATCGGAACATGAAACCCTGGATATGGTTCCGGATATGTGTCTCCGGGAGGACTCATTAGCAGCTCATAGAGAAGAAGCCATTCCCTGGCGCCCCATTAATTACCGTGCTCCTGGCAACTCGGGCGGGCCCACATGCATGCCTTCTGCACAAAAAGGTCACATCCTGGCGTTGCTAGTCAGATCTGTGCAAGATCTCATTGCTGTTCATGGTTATTTCCCTGATAATCGCTCCCCAGAGGTTGGTCTGGCTACAACCTAGAATAGTTGAGCATGGCAGTTTGCAAGATTTATGGAAAACAATTTTTCAGAAATGTGCTCTCAATTTTCATTGGGCAAATCCCTCTTTCTCTGGTAAGTGCTGGCGCATACGGAGCAGGTAAATGTTTTAATGGACAGCATAAAAGTAACATTTTTCTTCTGAAGTTGATGATCTTCACTTAGGGCTCCCAATCCCATTTTTTTACGATAGCAAGCGTTCAGCGCAAATTAGAGGGAGAGGGGGAAACTCTGATCTTTCAACCTCACTATCTCCACAGCGCAGTAATGACTGCATCATTTCGCAGACTCGCATTACTCCCTCTGGTGCCTCCATCCTTGGGGAGCAAACTTTCATTGAATTGCTCTCCCCAGCTTTTAGTCTTCTCCCTGTCTTTTGTGTTATGTACATTGAACCCCTCGCCTTCTAACACAGTTTAACACAACGAGATGAACATGGCCAAGGGCAGACTTTCCAGTCTCTGGGAGGAAAGATTCGTGGTAGAAACAATCACCTAATGAAAAGTGAGGGGAAAAAACACAGCGCAGGTAAACATTACCCATGTGGGTATGTGCAGCGCTTGGGTACTCTTCAGAATCACAATTGCCAACTGTTATTAATTTCTTCCTTTTTATGACATGAAAAAAAACAATAGGGGTCTTAGAATCGGCATCTAAGTGTGAGGTTAAAGTCACAGCAATACAACCCATTCACCTGTTGGGCCACAACCATTCATTAAGCAGCCACTATGCTTGACATGCCAATTTTTTATAGCCCCAGCGTAACCAACTATATGACGCTTACGCATGCTTTGGTGGCCTTCCTCTAGTTTCCCTTAACGCCTTCCATGTATCTCTAGCAATGCATTCATCACATTATATTGCAATTACCCGATAACACGTTTGTCCTCCAAGCTGACAGCGGCCCAGGGGCCATTGGAAGGGGCAGTGACACATTCTAGTCTCCTTTGAATGCTTGGCACCCAGACCGGGTGTGAAGTAATGAATGGCAACATGTGTTCCATAAAATAATGACACCTCACACGGTAGCAAATTAAGTTCTATTATCCTAAGGCCCACTTTGAGAGTCAACAGGGAAGACTGGATCCCTCTGAGGAAGTAAGATGTTAAAAGAATAAGCTCTTTCTCCAAAAGTTAAATGTCAGGCGGGATGGGGTGACTGGATGATGGGCACTAAGGAGGGCATTTGATGGGATGAGCACTGGGTGTTATACTATATGCTGGCAAATTGAATTTAAATAAAATATTTTTTTAAAAAGTTAAATATCAGGGGATTTTTTTAAAAAGCTGCTATTAGATTTTCTTTTTAAGCGTTGGAAGGACTTGCAGAGACCGTTTGGCAGACTCCACTCCTGTCTCTGCCTTCTATATGTAGAGAAATGGAGGTGATAAAATCGGCTTGAACTCATACACCTTGTTGGCCAATAGTCATAAGTAGAGTTCAGGTTATTGGATTCCCCAACCATCCCCCCTCCCATCCACACACCTTGAAAGGCCAAGCTGACCCACTGGGCAAAACAGACCATTCAAGGACTCACTTCTGCTTTTATAAATATAATCCGTGTTTTAAAATGCAGATCAAAATAAAATAAAACAAAATGCAGATCATCTCTCCCAAAAGAGGCCTACACACCACCGCCATGTCTCTAGTGATCCCTGAGAAGGTCCGGCAGATTTTGTGGATACGCAGGTAATAGCCTTTGCCATCACTGCAGCTAACAGTGTGGGGCGAAGTTGTGCTCCAGTGACGTTGAGGAAAACAGACGTCAGCTCACCAAGAGAGCCAGAGAGCTCACTGAGGATGACATGGGACGTGTGGCCACTACAATGCAGAATCTAAGCCAGTGTAAGATCCCAAACCGGTCTTTTGAACAGACAAAAGGACGAGAAGGATGGAGAGGACAGCCAGGTCCCAGCCAGTGGTCTGGACAACAAGCTTTGTGAAGACCTGGAGTGAGTGAAGATGCGGGCCCCCGGAGGCTGAGCCACTCCTGGGGACTTTGTGTGGGAGGCCGGCCCACCACGATCACAGGGCCGCACCATGGGTGTGCCCGAGAGGAAATGAATCTGTAGGCCTCGTCTGTTAATAGTTTATACACCTAAAAATAAGTAAACAAACAAATAAAATGCAGATCAGAGGGGCGCCTGGGTGACTCAGTCCGTTCCCCTGTCTGCCTTCAGCTCAGATCAAGATCTCGGGGTCCTGGGTGGGGCTCCTCGATCAGCAGCGAATCTGCTTCTCCTCTGCTCTTACCCTCACCCATGCTCTCTCTCTATCAAATAAATGAACAAAATCTTTAAAAGTAAATAAATAAATCAATAAAATGCAGGTTAGGGAAGAAATAGCCCGTAGGTCGTGTTGGGCCGCCCCCTGGCAGTCTGAAGCTTACCTGCCCTCCCCACATCTGCTGCAGGATCTTGGCAGCCCTCCCCATGGTGCATGACACCCTCCAGGAAACCTCTCCTTACTGTTCTCTCATCCCCCAGGCCAATCAGATTCCCTGTGTGCACCAGCCAGGCACCTTGTACTCCCCACTCATGGGACTTGGCTCAGTTTGAAGTTACGTATTTGTGTGAATGTTTAATTACCAGGTGTGAGATGTCTCCTCCAGATTAGGTTCAGAGTCGCAAACCATGTCTCTGGGGATCAGAGGCATTCTGAAAGCACAGCCCAACACACCTTGCCTTCAACATTCCAATTTAGGAGTGGGAGTGGGGCCAATGGGATGGCATCAAAACTATCTCTTCGAATCTACCTCACTTGCTAGTATGGATCCTTCAAGCTCGGTTCAAGGTCCACCCCAGCCCCTTGCCCCTGACCCACTTTAGGGCTCCAGGGGTCCTGGGTGGGTCTCCCTGAAGGCTCCTCTGGTCCCCTTAGATATCTCGCGCTCTCCCTGGTGGGTGCTGGCTCCCTGCAGCAGGGTGCCTCCACGTTCCTCAGACCCAGCTTTGTGCTATTACGCATGAGCTGTGGGTTCCAATCACAGAGATTTTAGTCAAGCCGCTCTTTCTGTTTCTACTCCCAGACCTTCCTCCCCACGGCTCGAGACTGGAGTGTTTCAGAGTTGGCAAAAAAGACACACATCTCTCCCCTCTGGTCTGGCAGCAAAGGCTCAGATCACACTGATGTGCCTTGACCCTAACCTTGGGACAAATTCTTTGCTGGAATCCTCCTTGGTGACTCATATAAATAGTCCCCTGTACGGCCTACCGCATGGGCCCCCATTTACCCCAGGCCCGTGTGCATTTAAGAGGAACAGAAGTAAGTCTCAAGTTTGGACACCTGCTAAATTCAGAGAAAGCAGTAGGATGTCCGTGCCAGTGGTAGGAAAAGAGCAAGCCGAGACTGTCCTGGCTCAGAGGGGAGGAGGACCTCCTCCTGCACCCGTTCATTCAACAGCCATACTTAGGAACAAGGCTTTCCAGGAATAACCAAGCACAGGCACTGGAAATCCCAGCCAATGACACTTCCTGACTTGGAAGTCTTGGCAGACTCTGAGAAATATGGCCATGTGACTCCTGGACCAGAGGCAGGGATGGAGTGGAGGCCGTCAGCTGAAGACTCAGACATGACTGGTTTGACTCTTGGCTCCACCCCTTGCTGGAAATGCGAGTTTAGGCTGAGCCAAAGGCAGACGCTCAACCACTGAGCCATCCAGGTGTCCCAACAAGCTAATCTGTAGTGAAAGGATGGGAAACTAATATTTATTATCTATTATGTGCCAAGGTGACAGTAAAGCTTGGTAGCTAATTGTTGAGATTTTGGAACCACAATGCCTGGGTTTAAATTCAGACTCTGCTGCTTAACTAGCTGTGTTGTCTTGGGCAGGAGACATAAATTCTTAGTGCCTGGGTTTTTAATCCACAATATGGTGGTGATTGCACCCCCCCTCCAGGATGTTTGTGACAATTAAATGCAATAATTAGAACAATGGATGGCACAGAATAAATGCTCGATATTAGCTATTATTGCTTCTCTGTGTTTTGTATAGAGCTCCAGCCTCACAGCAACCCTTCAAGGGCTACGTTTCTCTCTCTAATCCCCCCTGAATGGGAAACTCTGACTGGGAAACCCGCCCTAGGTCCTCAGCTAGCACGCAGCCCCAGCTCTCCCACCCAACATTTTGTGAGCCCAAAGCCTTGACCCTCCTCTACAGCCTGCTATTTTGCAGGTGGTTGCCACTGGTTCTCTCGAAGCATTAAAACAGTAACTAAACATGACTTATGAGATGGATAGCGCATAGGTCCTGAAGCATGGCTGACATACAACACGTTCCCCTGTGTAGGGGGAGTTTTGGAGTTACTTTTGTTCCAGATTAAATTATGATCACATTCATGGTGAATGAACCCTGAAGCCACCTGACGGCCAGCAGACAACATTTCAAACCAAAAGCTACATAACTGCAATGTCCACAATAGCCAAACTGTGGAAAGAGCCATGATGCCCTTTGACAGATGAATGGATAAAGAAGACCTGGTCTATATATGCAATGGAATATTCCTCAGCCAAGAGAAAGGACAGATACCCACTATTTGCTTCGACATGGGTGGAAGTGGAGGGTATTATGCTGAGTGGAGTAAGTCAGTCGGAGAAAGACAAGCATCATATGGTTTCATTATATGGGGAATATAAGAAATAGTGAAAGGGATTATAAGGGAAAAGAGGGGAACTGAGTGGGAAAAATTAGAGAGAGAGACAAACTGTGAGAGACTCCTAAATCTGGGGAACGAACAAAGGGTTGTGGAAGGGGAGGTGGATGGGGGGTTGGGGTAACTGGGTGACAAGCACTGAGGAGGGCAATTGATGGGATGAACACTGGGTGTTATACTATACATTGGCAAATCGAACTTCAATAAAAAAATTAAATTAAAAAAAAGCTACATAACTGTTTGAAAAAGCAAAAGGGGGAAGGAACTCCTCGTTATTGAGTGCCAGAATGTTCTGCTATGCATTTCACGTGTTTTTTAATTCTCTTGGCGAGGTAAGTACTATTTCCCCCATTTCCTAGATGGGGAAAATAAAGCTCAGATGGATCATGTGACTTCTCCAAAGATCAGAGAGCCAGTAAACGTCAAAGGCAGCTTAACGACACAGGTCTACTCTGAGTTCCAGTGCCTTAGATATCAATAATCTCCATAAGCACTGGTCATCCCTTCATGATGACCTCGCAAACCCCCTGCTTAAATGCAAAACTATCTAAAGCTTATCAAGTGTTTGCTGCAGGCCAAGCTCTGTTCTAAGCACTGACATGCAATGTCCCATCTCATTTTCATCCCAGTACTATCATCATCCCAGTTCACAGAAGAGGAAACAGTTGATAGCTTGTTTCATGTCACAGATCCTGGAGGTGGAGCCAGGTAATTTCAGAGTCTGTGACCTTAAGCAGCAGGCTAGGCTTTTCCCATAGAAAGAGGTTATGAGGGGATCCCTGGGTGGCTCAGTGGTTTGGTGCCTGCCTTTGGCCCAGGGCGTGATCCTGGGGTTCCGGGATCGAGTCCCACGTCGGGCTCCCGGCATGGAGCCTGCTTCTCCCTCTGCCTGTGTCTCTGCCTCTCTCTCTCTCTCTGTCTATCATGAATAAATAAATAAAAAATCTTAAAAAAAAAAAGACAGAGTTTATGAGCATGGAAAATAAACCGGATATTCTTTCCATAGCAACATGCTAAACTGGAAAGAGCACTGGCCTACAGACAGTTGATCTGGGCTCTAACTGACTCTCTGGGCAGGTAAGCGCTCAATTTCCTTCTCAGTAAACTAGAAAGGTTGCACCTCTGTTTGCTTTGCTGCTAGAATCTATGATTTACAGCGCATCCGCATAAATGTCATAAGCAAATCGGTAGCAAAAATTTCACTTGGCCATAGGCACTCTTCCTCATGAAAGAGACCACCCAGGACTTTGTGGCTGTTTGTTAACCTTCACCTGAGCTAGACACTTGCTTTCAAACTCTTATTTGGCCACCCTAGAGAATGCACTAAATATATTAATTTAGAGTTGATGTGTCCCCCATGTGAAAGTGATAGTTCAGCATATACAACATGGATTTTTACTCTCTGGGATAGGTAGATAAATAGATGATTAGATAGATACACAGACTGGTGTGACACCGGGGCCACATAGACATGTGTCATTAAGCTGCCTCTGATACTGCCTGCCTGTCTGATCTCTGGAGAAGTCACATAACCTGAGCTTGAATTTCCTCATCTAGGAACTGGGGGAAATAGTGACTACTCGGCCAAAAGAATCAAATAACGAATGTAAAATGCTTAGCACAACGTGTTGTCACTCAATAAACATGAGTTCCTTTCCCTTTTGCTTATCAAAACAAGCAAAAATATTTAATTTTAAAAATTCATATACTGATAAAGAAAAAAATTTTAATTTAATTAATTTAAATTAAATTTATATTTAATTTAAAATTTAAATTAAAAATTTAATAAATTAATTTTAAAAATTCATATACCGATAGAAAAAGAAAAAAAACGACAAGGACTACAAAGATGGATATCTTAGGGATAGCCAACTAAATTCAAATGTATTTAAAAAAATAAATAAATAAAAAATAAATTCAAATGTATTCTCCAGGGATGCCTGGGTGGCTTAGTTGGTTAAGCCTCTGCCATTGGCTCAGGTTGGGATCTCAAGGGCCTGGGATCCAGTTCCACATGGACGGGCTCCCTGTTCAGTGGGGTGCCTGCTTCTCCCTCCCTTTCTGCCCCTCCTCCCCGGCTGGTTCCCTCTCTCTCTCAAATAAATAAATTTTTTTTTTTTTTTAATTCATGAGAGACACAGAGAGAGAGGCAGAGACACAGGCAGAGGGAGAAGCAGGCTCCATGCAGGGAGCCCCATGTGGGACTTGATCCCTGGTCTCCAGGATCACACCCTGAGCCAAAGGCAGACACTCAACCCCTGAGCCACCCAGGCATCCCAATAAATAAAATCGTCAAAAAAAAAATTTTTTTTTAATGTATCCTCTAGGAGGCAGGGGCAAGGGAGAGGACAAGAAGCCAGTAAGGTTGCAAAATGCTGCAAATCCATTTAGAGTTGTTTACTGACTTCTTCCCCACTGGCTTCCTCTCAATCTTTAGGGAACATAACCGAGAGCTCTAAACTCTCATTGTTTCCCCTCCTAGAGTTTCCCAGTGGGAATTAGCAATCCACTAATATCCCTGTTGCCAATTTTAGCCAGAGGAGCCCCAGAAATCTGCTAAGGAAACGTTCTTGCAACTTCCCCTACAGGCTGACGAACCGCAGTCCTCTCTGACATATTTGGAAGAGTCCTCAGAAACACTTTCTGGAGAACTGACCCAGTGCCCCGGGCAGGAAGACGGTAAGAACAAGGCTTCCAGAGCAAGGCCTCCCTAAGAGGTCAAGGCAAATGCCGACAAAGGGGAGCCAGAGAACAGAACAAGCAGATTTTGTCTTTTTTTAGTCATTAAATTTTTTGAGGTAATTACAAATTTAGATGCAGTTGTAGGAAATGATAGGGAGAGGCCTTGCGTAGCCGTTACGCAGTCTCCCTCGTGGTAACATCTTGCCACACCATATCCAGTATCACAACCAGCATACTGGCAGTGACGCGGCCAGGACACAGCTCCACCACCACGAGCGTCCCTCATGATGGCCTTTCCTAGTCACATCTCCCTGCCTCCTACCCTAACCCGGAGGCACCATTGATCTGTTCTTTTCTAGAAGTCTCACAGTACAGAATGTGACTTAAATGGAATCATACAGTATATAATCTCTGGGCTGTTTTTTTTTTTTTAAGATTTTATTTATTTATTTGAGGGAGGGTGGAGGCAGGCTCCCTGTCAAGGGGGGAGACCAACACAGGGTTCCATCCCAGGACACTGAGATCGTGACCTGAGCCAAAAGCAGATGCTTTACCGACTGAGCCACCCAGGCACCCCAATCTTTCAGGATTTAATGCTCTAGAGATTCATCTAGGTTGTTGTGTGAATCCTTAGTTCTCTCTTTGCGCTGCTAAGTATTATTCCGTGGTGTGGATGTAGCACTGTGTGTTTAACTATTTACCTGTTGGAGAACATCTGTGTTGTCTCCAGGTTTGGGCTATTCCTAACAAAGCTGCTATGAACATTCATGCATAGATTCTTGTCCAATAAGTCTTCATTTCTCTAGAATAACTGCTCAGGAGGACTATGGCTGGTTTGTATGGCAGCTGCATGTTTAGTTTTATAAGAAACTGCCAAACTACTTTCCAGATTGGCTGTATTTTATATTCCCACCAGCAATGTATGGGAAATCCAGTCTCTCCCCATCCTTGCCAACATTTGGTGTTCCCACTATTTTTTTATTTTAGCCATTCTGATGGGTATGTGATAACATTTCATTGTGATTTTAACTTGCATGTCCCTAGTAGCCAATGCCATTGCGCATATTTTCATGTGCTCCTTTGCCATCTATGTATCTTCTTTGGTGAGATGTTTCTTCATAGCTTTTGCCCATATTCTAACTGGATTGTTTACTTTTTTGCATTTGAATTTTGAGAGTTCTCTGTGTATACTATATACTATCCTTTGTAGGATATATAGTTTGCAAGTATTTTCTCCTACTCTAAGTGTGTCTTCCCATCCTCTTTTTTTTTTTTTAGATTTTTTTTATTTGTTTGTTCATGAGAAACACACAGAGAGAGGCAGAGACACAGGCAGAAGGAGAAGCAGGCTCCCTATAGGGAGCCCGACATGGGACTCGATCCTGGGACTCCAGGACCACATCCTGGGCTAAACCACTGAGCCACCCGGGCTGCCCATGTCTTTCCATCCTCTTAACAGAGACTTTCATAGAACGAAAGTTTCCATTTTGATGAAGTCCAATTTATCAATTTTACATCCCTGGGATTGTGTTTTTAGTGTCCAGTCTAAGAACTCTTTGCCTAGCCATAGATCTTGAAGATTTTCTCCTTTTTTTTTTCCCAAAAATGTTATACTTGTTTATTTTATGCATAAGTCTGTGATCTATTCTCAGCTGATTTTTATATAAGGTATAAGACTTAGGTGGAGGTTTATTTTTTTGCCTATGGGTATCCAGTTCCTCTAGTACCATTTGTTGAAAAGACTACCTCTCCTCTATTGACTTGTTTTTGCATCTTTGTCAAAAATTAGTTGGCATATTTCTGTGGGGTTTATTCTGGGTCCCTCATTTTGTTCCACTATTCAATTGTCTATCTTTCTACCAGTACTGCACACTCTTAACTACTACAGCTACAAGTAGCTTGAAATTGGATCAACTGATTCCTTCTTCCCACTTTATTCTTTTTCAAAATTGTTTTAGTTAGGGGCACCTGGGTGCCCAGTCAGTTAAGTGTCACCTTTGGCTTGGGTTATGATCCTGGGATTTTGGGATTGAGTCCCATATTGGGCTTCCTGCTCAACGGAGAACCTGCTTCTCCCTCTCCCTCTACTTTTCCCTCTGCTTGTGCACTCTCTCTCTCTCTCTGTCAAATAAATATCTTCTAAAAAAATGTTTTAGTTATTCTAATTTCTTTGCCTTTACTCATAAATTGTAATCTCATCTATAGCTAAAAAAAGAAAGTCTCACTGAGATTTTGATAAGAATTGCATTAAACTTTTCTGTGGGTTTAGGGAGAATTGTCATCTTTGCTATGCTGAATTCTCCAATCCATGAACATATGCCTCTCCATTTATTTTGGTTTGCTTTGATTTCTTTCACCAACTTTGTGTAGTTTTTAGCATACAAATTCTGTACATGTTTTGTGAGATTTACACTTGAGTATTACTTTTTTTAACCAACTGTAAATGGTATTGTATTTTTAACTTCAATATCTGCATGTTCATTGCTGGAATACAGAAGTACAATTGATTTTTGCATGTTTATACTGTATCATGTGAATGTGCAGAACTCATTTATTAGTTGTAGGAGGGTTTTTTTGTAGATTTCTTAGGGTTTTCTACCAAGAAAATCATGTTATCTGCAAATAGGGACAATTTTATTTCCACATGCCTTTAATTATTTTTCCTGTCATATTGTCCTGGCTGAAACTTCTAATACCATAATAAGAATGGTGAAAGTGAGTATCTTTGCCTTGTCCCTCGACCTGGGGAGTATGATGGGCTGAAATTGTGGTCCCCCTCCCATCTATATGCTAAAGTCTTGCCCTCAGAACCTCAGAATGTGACTTTATTTGAAGGTAGGGTCTTTAAAGTTGTAAATAAATTAAATGATGTCTTTAGGGTGGGCCCTAATCCAGTATGATTGACATCCTTATGAGAAGAGATTAGGACACAAACTCACAGAGGAAAGACTCTGTGAAGACATCATAGAAGATGAACATCTACAAGCCAAGGAGGGAGGCCTCATAAGAAATCACCCCTATTCACACTTTGCTATACTTTCTAGAATTGTGAGAAAGTAAGTTTCGGTTGTTTAAGCCACTGAGTCTAGTACTTTGCTATGGCAGTACTAACAAACTAATACAAGGCTAAAGTATGCATGCACCTTTTCTCCATTAAGTATAATGCTAGCAAAAAAAAAAAAAAAAGTATAAAAAGGTGTAGAGGGGTTTTATAGATGTTCTTTATCAACCTGAGGAAGTTCCCATGTATTCCTATTTTTCTGAGAATTTTTATCACGAATGGGTATTAAAGTTTGTGAAATGCTCTCTCTATGTCAATTAATATAATCATGTGATTTTCTTCTTTAGCCTGTTAACATGGTAGATTATATTTGATTCCTTTTCAAATATTGAAATATCTCTAGATATTCTAGATATCTCTAGATAAGTCCAATCTGCTTACAGTATAGAAGTCTTTGTATATGTTGCTGAAATCTACTTGCTAATATTTTCTTAAGAAGTTTTGCATTTGTATTCATGAAAGATATGGGTCTGTACTTTACTTTTTTATACTCTCTTTATCTGGTTTTGGTATAAGGTAATATTAGCTTCATAAAATGAATTTGAAATGCTTCTTCCTTTTCTACTTTCAAAAGAAATTGCATACAATAAAAAAAATTGCTGAAACTTGGTGTTCATTTTTTTTTAATGTTTGGTAGAAATCTCCAGTGAAATTATCTAAGTTTAGGGGCACCTGGGTAGCTCAGAGGTTGAGTGGTTGACCTTTGGCTCAGGTTGTGATCCCGAGGGTCCTGGGATCAAGTTCCGTATCAGGCTCCACACAGGGATAAAACCTAGTTGGGGAGCAGCCCAGGTGGCTCAGTGGTTTAGTGCCGCCTTCAGCCCAGGGCCTGACCCTGGAGACCTGGGATCAAGTCCCACAGTGGGCTCCCTGCATAGAGCCTGCTTCTACCTCTGCCTGTGTCTCTGCCTCTCTCCCTCTCTGTGTCTCTCATAAATAAATAAATAAATAAATAAATAAATAAATAAATAAATAAATAAAATCTTTAAAAAAAAAAAAAAACCTAGTTGGGGATTGATGGTGGTAATGGTTGCACAATAATACAAATATATTTAATGTCACTGAAATGTACACTTAAAAATGGCTAAAGTAAACTTTATGTTATGTATATTTTAACACAACTGAAACATAACCCAGTTGGGGATGATACAGATACAGACACACAGAGATAGAGACAGAGATGTTATATATACACATACATAACTGTATAAGAATTTTTACTGGGTAGCCTGGGTGGCCCAGCAGTTTAAGCGCCTGCCTTCCGCCCAGGGCGTGATCCTGGAGTCCCAGGATTGAGTCCCATGTCAGACTCCCTGCATGGAGCCTGCTCCTCCCTCTGCCTGTGTCTCTGCCTCTCTCTCTCTCTCTCTCTCTCTCTATCATGAATAAATAAAATCTTAAAAAAAAAAAAAAGAATTTTTACTTTGTTAGTTTATAATGAAAGGGTTGGCTCTATATGTACTCTCCTCAAAAGAAAAAAAATGAGTAAAGAAAATGTGTCTAATATCTCACTTTTGTTTTCAATACTCTAAGAAACATGAGCTTCTTAAAAGGTTAAATCTATCTTTATCTTGAGATTTATATAATAGAAAGTCATGTCATGAATAATCTAGACAGGACGTCAAGGCCGCATCAGAGCAACATAAATAAATTATATCTTCATCCTAAAGACTGCTTATATTGCTGTAAATTTACTTCTGAGAAGGAAGTTATTTTATATTTAGCTTCATTTACATATCAAACTTCTGGGATGACAAGACTTTTTAAGTTCCCTTTATGTTTCTTTTCTGGGTCAAAAGACTTAGAGGTCCTCTTCCTGCTATTTGCTGATTTTTTTTTTTTTTTTGTAATTTCTTCTGGTATTTTGTTCATATTTCATTATTCACTGTCATTTTCGTTATCACGGACTGGTATTGCCCCAGTTCCTGTGACACAGGTCCTGTGGCCGGATCATTGAGTCACCACCCATCCAACTGGAACTTTCCATTAGTCCAGAGAACCATGGACAAAGTCCAAAAAAGTCTGGAAAAGGAGTTGAGAAAAGACCTCTCCCAGCCCGTAGGCCCTGACGTCCAAGTCTTGTTGTCAATGGTGTGCTCTCCTCACACATACACAGGTCTTTTCCATACTGCTAGGATCCAGGGGAAAAGACTCCTGTGGTTATGAAGAGGGGAGTTGAAAGTGGAGTTTCCTGCTCTTGCTGTTTGCATAGCACTTGCTGTCTTCAGCTAGGAAGTCACCAGGGAGATAGCAGAATCGGATTCCATTATTACTCTGCCCCCTAACAACGCCTTCTCCACCCCACAGCCAAATGTTTTATATGCTATGTTTTTAAATATGTTTTATATTTAAGAACATAAATCATGGGGCACCTGGGTGGCTCAGTCATTAAGTGTCTGCTTTCAGCTCAGGTCATGATCCCAGGGTCCTTGGATGGAGCCCCACATCCTCGTCCTCATCCTGTCCCCACAGTTGGGCTCTCTGCCCAGTGGGGAGACCACTTTTCCCTTTTCCTCTGCCTGCCACTCCCCCTGATTGTGCTTTCTCTCTCTCTCTCTCTAATAAACAAATAAATAAAATCTTAAAAAAAAAAAAGAACATAATCAGATAGTTTCTTTGTTGCTTAGCCTCTAATGGTTTTCCAGTGCTCTTAGAGTAATATCCAAACTCTATATGTCAGTGTGATCTGGCTTCAATCACATTGGCCCCTGTCCCTCAAAGTCATTAAATGATTTTCCCACCCCAAAGCCATTACCCTGGCAGCTCCCTGCCTCAGCTCTTCCCATACAGGGGTTCATTCTCATCCTTCAAGTCTCAATTCAAATATTACTTTCTATCACATCATCTGATTTAGTTCCTTCATAGCACTGACCACACTGTATAACTGTCCTATATATTTTGCTGGCTTATTATCTGTGTCTTTTCCCTGAACTCAAACGTAAACTCTCTACAGCACTGTTGTCTGTCTTGTTTACTGTTGTGTGTGCAGTACCTGGCACTGCCTGAGTAAAGTGGGTGCTCTGTGTAAGTGTGGATAAACAAATGAAGGAGTGCGTAAAGATCCGTACCTTCTGCCTCAAATCTTAGTGGCCATAAAACAGCTCCCCAATGTATACCACATCGTGGGACAAGTATCCCGCAATCCAAGAATTTATAGTCTGAAGTTTGTTCTTAAAGAAAAAGGCAAATACTTAATGTGCTAAGAATTACTGTTAAGAAGGTGTCTCTATCCCACCCCCAAAAGAGATAAAATTTTGATAAATTTACCATTTGCAAAGAGAACACCCAATGGCTAGTACCCACATCTTCCAGACGTTGAAAAGATCATGTGCTTGCTAAGTCGCCACCTAGGGTGTATCCTCAGGAAGACAGGACTGGAATACAGAGATGTTAAGAAACTTAAACTTTTGGGTGCCTGGGTGGCTCGGCTGGTTGTCTGCCTTTGGCTCAGGTCATGATCCCAGGCTCCTGGGACTGAGTCCCCCATTGCGCTCCGTGCTCAGTGGTAAGTCTACCTCTCCCTCTACCCCTCCGCCCTGCTCATCTGTGCTCTCGCTCTCTATCACTCTCTCCCAAATAAATAAGATCTGAAAGAAAGAAAGAAAGAAAGAAAGAAAGAAAGAAAGAAAGAAAGAAAGAAACAAACAAACAAACAAACAAACAAACAAACTTAAACTTCTTTCGAGTTACACACAGGGGGGTGTGGTTCATATGGAGTCTAAAAAAAATGAGCACCAGAAGGAAGAATCTGCTTGTGTTTCTCAAACACTGTGTATTCTAGGAAAGAGCATATTTGCTTCTAAATAGCCAGTCCTTCTCTAAACATAATCATGCTGCAAAAGTGAAAAGCAATCCTTTCGAAGCTAGCAAGCCAAAGGAGCAACTGAGAAAGAGACTCGGTTGCTCCAGTGCTATTCCGCTCAGGTACCCCGTCTCCTTTCCACCCTGGTGGCCCAGGAACTGCTTCTCCCAGTTGCCTTGGGTAGGCTCCTCCCCAGAAAACTGATGAGAGTTACCTAGGAGGGAAGGAGGAGTCACAAGTGAGGGTTGTCCTTCTGTTGTTTGAACGATTTAATGTCTTAAAGTGAGCCTGTATTCATGCATCATTTATAATAAAAACAGAAGGGACATCTGGGTGGCTCAGTGGTTGAGCATCTGCCTTTGGCTCAGGGAGTGATCCCAGAGACCTGACATCAAGTCCTTCATCAAGCTCCCCGCAGGGAGCCTGCTTCTCCCTCGGCCTGTGTCTCTGCCTCTCTCTGTGTGTCTCTCAGGAATAAATAAATAAAATCTTTAAAATGTATATATATAATAAAAAGAGAAAATAAACTTACTTTTAAAATAAACCTCTAACTTATCTTCTTAGAATGAGACTGTCTTCCTGGGAAACAGCCACTTGAAAAGTAATTTGTCTTTTTTCATGAATGTACATTTACCACACAATTCAGCAACTCCACTCGGGCATTTACCCAAAGGAAGTGAAGACATATGTCCACACAAAGACTAGCACATGAGCATCCATAGCACTTTATTCTTAAAAGCCAAAGCTGGACACAATGCAAATGTCCAAAAACCAGTGAGTGAATAAACAAATTGTAGTGCACACAGAATACTCTCCAGTAATAACATGAAGGGACCTGAAGAGACACACAACATGCATGAATCACAAAAGCATTATGTTGAAGAGTGTATACTGCATATTTCACTTAACTCTAGAAAAAAATTGAGTCTATAATAATAAATAGGAAGGAGATCATTGTTTGCCCGAGGTCAGGATTTGGGGGGTGAGTTTTTACTAAGAAAGAGCACAAGGGAACTTTCCAGGGGGTTGGAAATGTTGTCATCTTCATTGTGTCAGTGATGACAGAAGTGTATACATTCGACAAAACTCACTTAGAAATGGAGGCAAATTTTTAAGACACTGGATTGCAAGAAGCTTAAGGAATTTGAACTAAACCTGAAGCCATCAAGGAAGTATAAGAGATTTTTAAGGTAAATTGAAAGGCAAGGAAATCATTTAAGAGGTAACAAAATATGCCAAGTATAAGCTGATAAGCACCTGAGTGAAATACAGTGAAGGGCAGTGGTGTGCTGGTAAATGTTTAACAAACAGCTCTGGTGGGTATGGGAGCCCTGATTTGGGGGTATCTGTCCATTTCCCTGGTGTAAATATTCCCAGCACGGCATTTTTCAAGCAACCAATGTGATGTTATTGAACAGGGTCTGAAAAGAGACACTCCCCATTACAAGCCACCCCAGCACACAACAGGGTAGAGGGCATTTAGATTTGAGAAAAACAGTTAAAATGTGTGTGTTAGCTAGAGTAAGGCAAACTGTACTGACAAGTTTGAACCACTAAAACTTAGCGATTCAAAAACAGACTTCTTTCCTTTTCAAATAACATTCAGGGCCAGAGATCCCAAGTTGTTGAGGGCTCTGGTTCACACAGTCATTCAGGGACCCAGGCTGACTGAGTCTCCACATCTTGAATAAATCACTCCCCA
This sequence comes from Canis lupus familiaris, assembly GCF_011100685.1. Taxonomy (NCBI): domain Eukaryota; kingdom Metazoa; phylum Chordata; class Mammalia; order Carnivora; family Canidae; genus Canis; species Canis lupus. The sequence continues at coordinate 4,369,254 of NC_049240.1, read as the reverse complement.
AGTCACTCTGGCCACTTCTATCATCGGAAATTCAGCCCCTGAGAGGAGGAAAGAAAGAATATAAAGGAAAGCACATACACACACACACACACACACACACACCACACACACACACACAAAGGAAAGCATAGGGGGTATTTTATGGAGCAGGCTTAGAAGTAGCACATACCATGGCCTGCTTATATTTCTTTGGAAAACTTAATAACCTGGCTCTATCTAACTTCAAGGGAGACTGAGAAATATGAAGCTGGAAAGCCAAATGGGAGACAGAGCATTCTGGAGCTCAGATAGCAGTCTGTGCTATTTTGAGAGATTCTGAGAAGGTAGGGCTGTCCGATAAAATAGAGGATGTCCAGTTAAATTTGAATTTCAGACCCAAACAAATGAATCATTTTGTGGTATCCATATTCCCAAATATTACACAGGACATACTTATATTAAAAAAATTATTTTTGGGGCGCCTGAGTGGCTCAGTGGTTGAGCATCTGTCTTCAGCTCAGGGTGTGACCCCAGGGTCCTGGGATGGAGTCCCACATCGTGCTCCCCACAGGGAGCTTGCTTCTCCCTCTGCCTGTGTCTCTGTCTCTCTCTGTGTGTCTCTCATGAATAAATAAATAAAATCTTAAAAAAAGAAAAAGAAAATGATACCACTTCCCACTGAAAAAAACCAAGCCTCTTTAAAAAAAAAAAAAAAAACAGGCCTCTTTAAAGAAATGGATACTTCTGGGGTTGGGACAAGGTATTGTGCCAGAAAATGAAGGTAAACCCCCAAAATGGTAGGAACATGTGAAAAGGACACAAGAGCTAGCCTACTGGCATAATACACTACAATAAAATTATGAAAATAAATAAATAATAAACATAATGGCATTTAACCTGTAAGAGTAAAATAAATACCCATGAGTTCATACATAGAAACACACATATTCACTTACATACATACATTCATTAGTGAGGGAAAAGGGAAAGCTCTTCTTTAAAATGGAATGTCAGGGGATCCCTGGGTGGCGCAGCGGTTTGGCGCCTGCCTTTGGCCCAGGGCGCGATCCTGGAGACCCGGGATCGAATCCCACATCAGGCTCCCGGTGCATGGAGCCTGCTTCTCCCTCTGCCTGGGTCTCTGCCTCTCTCTCTTTCTCTCTGTATGACTATCATAAATAAATTTTAAAAAAATAAATAAATAAAATGGAATGCCAGTTAATAAATATAGACAGAATGATGGGTCAAATTTATTATTTTACAACAATCACAGTAATAATTGATTTAGGACAAAATCATCAATAGAATCTACTTTACAGAAGTTATTCATTGGGCTCCAGATCTTGCCTGGTCTAGATAATTTATCTCCTTTGATTAATACTATACATGTAATATACTAATACGTTACATATAATAATTTCGTATGGGTGTGTGTGTGTGTATATATATATATATATATATATAGAGAGAGAGAGAGAGAGAGAGAGAGTTATCTGTTAGGATTAGGTTCAACTGATATAAAAGAACCCTTTCTCCCTCCTGTTGTATTTCATAAATCTCATTTTCTCTCATGTAAGAGATGACCTGAGGTAGGCGGTTCTGGAGTAGTATGCCAGTGTGTAAAGTGGTCCTGGGATCCCTGGGTGGCTCAGCGGTTTAGCCCCTGCCTTCAGCCCAGGGTGTGATCCTGAAGTCCCAGGTTCAAGTTCCATATCAGGCTCCTTGGATGGAGCCTGCTTCTCCCTCTGCCTGTGTCTCTGCTTCTCTCTCTCTCTCTCTCTCTGTGTCTGTCATGAGTAAATAAATAAAATCTTTAAAAATAAAAAAATAAAGTGGTCCTTTCAGTTCCATTCCACCATCTGTAGAGTGTTACCCTTCTTCTCATGATTCAAAAGGACTTCCAGAGACACCTGGATGAGCATCTGCCCTTGGTTCAGGGCGTGATCCCCGGGGTCCCAGGATCGAGGCCCACATTGGGCTCCCGGCATGGAGCCTGCTTCTCCCTCTGCCTGTGTCTCTGCCTCTCTCTGTCTCTCATGATTAAATAAGAACAATTAAAAAAAAAAAAAAAAAAAAAAAGACTTCCAGAGTTCCAGTGGTCATACCCACCTTCCAGGAGACAACTGCACCCTATTGCAGTCCCTTCCACACCTGCTAACTTCAACTTAGTTATATGGCCCCATCATCACGCAAAGGCGGCTGGGAAATGTAGTCTTTGAACCCTGTGCCCTGCTAAAACCCAGGGTGCTGTTACTTAAGAGGAAGGGGAAAAATGAATAGCCATTCCATGATAGGCAGTACTGAGACCATCTTAGAGCTGAGGAAACTGAAGCGTAGAGCTCAGACTGCATAAATAACTTGCCCACATTCATGCAGCTTGTAGGAGTTACAGCTGGGACTGTTGCACCTCAGCTCTCTTGCTCTCTCTCCCCAAAGCCGGCAGACTTCCCAACACCCACCCCCAGCCCAGCTCAGTGCACAACAGTTTAGAGCTCAGCACCATGCCAGCTTCTCTGAAGCTAATGCAGGAGAGCCAGAGGAGAGGCAGGCAGGGACAGGAGGCCCCACCCTAAGAGGGAAGGAGCACTCCCCCCCCCCAACCTTTCCCATGTGGTAGGTAGATGACAAAAACCTGATTGGGTGGCCAGCCCAGAGAGGGTTAATCGGATTAAAACAGCCCGCCAACAAACCCATAAAACCCCTAGAGGTAGAAACTCTCTCTGGGGCCCCCTCCCTCTTTGGGAGCTGTGTGCTGGGGCTCAATAAACCTTGCTCTGCTGCCCACCTCTCTGTCTAGTCCACCTCTCCATTCTTCGAAGCAGCTTGGCCAAGAACCTCGGGAACAGAAGGAAAAGAAATCCTGTAACAAAGCCACACCATACACACAGCATATTTATGTGATACACATTTTGCTCCAGGATTTAGGAATAAAACGAGTTTACTTAACACAAACATAACCATGTTATGGTGTACAATAAGACCAGACTCGCACTTATTTTTATGATTAAACAAGAGACCTGAAGAAATTTGATCATGGGTTAGTCCCTGTGGACTGGCCAAGCTTGAGAAGCACCCCCTTTCCCCACTGCCCAGCACTGTTTCCACTACACACCTGTTTGTTGTTACTTGTTGGCTCTAGTTACAGCTGTCTGTTTTCTGACCTTATCACCAATTACAGAGTTTACTCTGCTTGGAGCCTGTAGCCTCTACATCCCAATAGTACTCCTGTCTTACATAGTATTGATTTGTACCAGCTGCTGTTTAAAGAAAACTAGGCCCCAAATGGTGTCACTTAGGCCAGGCCAAGTCACCAAGCCAGGACTTAATACCTAACCTAATTGCAGTTTCAACCTCCCCCAGAAACGAGAAACCTTAATGGGTGAGTCAGGCATTTTCCCATAAATACCCGTAAGATAATCCATCCCGGGGGCCTTCTCCATCCCCCCAAGGGAGATGAGGTCATCTGCATAATAAGACCCTCGCGCTCCCCTGTGAGGGAAGGTGGGTGATCTGGCCTGAAACAAGCCTTTCTTTTCTCTCGCTAATAGCTTGCCGGCCCCACCCTCCTTCCTATTAAAACCTTCGATTTTGTACAACTCAGGAGCTGTCCTCTCCTTACTGATGGGATGCTGCCCAATACACTTAATTTCATTAACCATTTAATAATGCCAATTAGAACTTCAAAATTACTTGATTCCATTTTGTGTTTTTAACATTGCCAATTGATTTTTTTAATTATGATTTTTAATAGAAATGTTCTGATGTTTTTAAAAGTTGGAAAATGACTGGTGATCCCATTTAAATAGAGTCCCTATGTAATAATAATATTGCTGCTACAAAATATAATTTCCCAGCCATTTCACACAGCTTTAGGAATATCAGCTGATTTGCAAGGAAGGGTCTTGATTCTGATAAATAATTCTATGTGGCCCTGAAAGCATACAGTCTTAACTTGTGATTATACTTCCAGCCTAGCAGTTCCTTTGATGCTAAAGGTACCAGAGTTTTCTGCAGATAAATCTTTCATGGATGGAAGTTTTAATTGCAGAGCTTCATGCAGCTGATGAGATCCTATTATAGTGTCTGCTTAAAGGTCCTGGTTCAATTTTAAATAAAGCTCCCTAGAATACTACCAATTTTGGTGTTTGCTCCCTACAATTATTATACAAGCTAATGAAAAGTTTAGGAATACAATTTGGAGGACTATCAAATTAGTTCCAGACATCTGACAGGGAGATCTGCAAATGATATATATAAAAAACATTTCTTTTTTTAGGGCACAGATAGCAAAGAGCTTAGCAACATGTACCAAAGTTTGATTATGAGATAAATGGATTATAGTTTATATGGACAAGTAGCTCAGAGACTTTCTAATGTTAATAAAAATCAGCTCAATCAGTTTGCCTTAGTACTAACACAGTTTTTCAGGGCGTTTGGGTGGGGGAAACAGAGGAGGGAACATCTGAAATATTATATATGGGAAACTACACTTCCTAATGCCTTGGGCTTTTACAAATAGATGACATTTAAGCCAAATAAAAAAGTAAGGTTGGGACCCTTGCATCTGCTGCACTGGAAGACACAATATTTAGACATTGGGAAAAAATGTCTAAGACATCCTGAAAATTATAGAAGTTCTGTCCTTTGGGATCCAAGACTCTGGGTTCTATGATGACCCTGTCATAGGGTTTCCCAACCAGGATTTAGCAAAAGGCAGGAAAACCATAAATTTCCTGGTCAGCATTAGGTGAACAAAACCAGATCTCAAAAAAGATCTGGGAAAAGATTGGTTATAATTATACCTCTGATGAATGTACATATCAAATTTCACTGGACTTAAGAAACCATCTCAAATTCCAAGGTATTAAAATGTGAGGAAAAAAATCAAATCTGTGTCTTAGAATTGATGATACACGGCGTGGGAGATGAGGACTGGGCTGAGGCACACATTTCCTTAACTGGGAAAGAGGCCAAAGAGAAATATATGTAAAACATAATGACCATGAGGCAGAAATGTTGTTGGGGCAAGACTCAGAACTGGATATGTGCTCAGAACAAACTGCAGGCCAGATTAATTAGGAGCTCTGAGTGGGAGGACTATTTTTATACAAGAGTCCATTAGGAAGAGGATCTGTGTCAGTATGTAGGCCCTGTGAAGTCATTAGTTTGGACTGAAATAATCACATCTACCTTTCCAAGCCCACTGCGGTATCTTAGAGAGATAATCAGGGAGAAACTTTTCAATTGGTCTCTTATTCCCAAAACAACACCTCCAAGGAAGTGTGGAACCCACACTTCCAATCGTTAAACCAACTGGAATGTTATAGGGTTGTTTATCTGTTGTTTTTGTTTTTATTGTTATAGGTTTCACTGATGGACACTGGGGATTTAAATAAATTTTGGTTGCCATGGTAGGCTTGGGATTCGGTCAGCTGGAGACTGATAACTAGTCAAAAGGATCTATCCTATCATGTTTATATTAATAAATGCAATGTAATATTTTCTCTGCTTATTTATTTACATTTTGTTTTATTTACATTTTGAATGGCTGGTTTGGACTATCGGTTTTAACCTTCTAAATTTCCAATCTTATCAATCGTCTGTATAACTGAGACAGTCTCTATTTTACTACTTCACGATCAATAAAGAGGAGTTCTGCTTAATTATAGAGCCATGCAACCTGAAGCCTACAAGACAGAATGCTCTTAATTGTCTAGCTGCCTACAATTGTCCAAACCTGGTTTGTTGCCCACATATTGTGGAGATGGAGGGACAGATGTCTGTGGCAGAAAGCCCAAGATGGCATCCCAACTCTCTTTGCTTTCCTACATGACATAGAATCTCTGGTCTAATTTCTAGAGAGAGAAAACTAACCTGAATAGAATGCTGACAGGGTAGTATGAGACCTGGAAAGTTGGAGATGTTTAGACTCTATAGAGAAAGTACCAGGGCAAAACTGCAAGCTATTCAACAGAGTATAATATAATTGGAAACGGTATTGTAGGAAATTGGTCTGACTACCATGGTGCAGAAAATAGACAAGAGTAGACAGGCCACTTACACTTTAAAAACAGGTCCACACAAAAATAAAACAATGACATCGATCAATCAGAAAGTAGATCATGAGGGGTGCCTAGGTGGTTCAGTTGGTAGAGCATGGGACTCTTAATCCCAGGGTCATGAGTTCAAGCCCAACATTGGACAAGGAGCCAAGGAAAGAAAGAAATAAGGAGGAAGGAAGGAAGGAAGGAAGGAAGGAAGGAAGGAAGGAAGGAAGGAAGGAAGGAAGGAAGGAAGGAAAGAAGGGTAACACCATGACCTGATGTAATGCTATGAGGAATTTCCCAAAGGAATTAATAATTTTTTAAGTGATTTTTTATTTTTTTATTTCTTAGGACCTGCTTCCAAGCCACACAAAAGAATAAATTAAAATTTTAAATCCATCCTTTGGTTTTTGTTTTTTTTAATCAATCAATCAATTAATTAATTTTTATTAGAGCCTCAATTTGCCAACATATAGCATAACACCCAGTGCTCATCCCATCAAGTGCCCCCCTCAGTGCCCGTCACCCAGTCACCCCCACCCTCCACCCACCTCCCTTTCCACCACCCCTAGTTCGTTTCCCAGAGTTAGGAGTCTCTCATGTTCTGTCTCCCTCTCTGATATTTCCCACTCATTTTCTCTCCTTTCCCCTTTATTCCCTTTCACTATTTTTTATATTCCCCTTCACTATTTTTTATATTCCCCAAATGAATGAGACCATATAATGTTCGTCCTTCTCTGATTGACTTATTTCACTCAGCATAATACCCTCCAGTTCCATCCATGTCGAAGCAAATGGTGGGTATTTGTTGTTTCTAATGGCTGAGTAATATTCCAAAGGAATTAATATTATTGAATACCTACTATGTGCTGGACTCAATTGCTAAGGGTATTTTCCTTATCTAACCCTAACTTTAATGTAAAATAGGTTTGGCCATTCTCATTAGTCAGATGAAGAATGTACATCCATGAAATTATGTAACTTTCCAATGTCACTGTTTCTGGGTGGTAAAATTGGGATTAAAATCCAGACCTGGGGCACCTGGGTGGCTCAGAGATTGAGCGGCTGCCTCTGGTTCAGGGCATGATCCTGGAGTCCTGGGATTGAATCCTGCATCGGGCTCCCTGCAGGGAGCCTGCTTCTCCCTCTGCCTGTGTCTCTACCTCTCTTTGTGCCTCTCATGAATAAATAAATAAAGTCTTTTAAAAAAAAAATCCAGACCTGACTAATCCCAAACCTATTGCTCTTTCCACGAAATCAGGTGGTCCTTATACTCTAAAAACTGCAAAATTATTGTTGAAAAAAATTAAAGAACATTTAAATAAAGGAAAGACACCCATGTCTATGGATCAGAATATTTATTATTGTTAAAATGGCGATATTACCCAAATTGATCTACAGATTTCCACATTTCTTTTTTTTTTTATTTTTTTTTATTTTTTTATTTTTTTATTTTATGATAGTCACAGAGAGAGAGAGAGAGAGGCAGAGACACAGGCAGAGGGAGAAGCAGGCTCCATGCACCGGGAGCCCGATGTGGGATTCGATCCTGGGTCTCCAGGATCGCGCCCTAGGCCAAAGGCAGGCGCCAAACCGCTGCGCCACCCAGGGATCCCTAGATTTACACATTTCTTATCGAAATCCCAACTGGCCTTTTTTGCAGAAATTAAGTTGATCCTAAAATTCACATAGAAATTCACGGAACCAACAATAGCCAATACAATCTTGAAAAAGAACAAAGTTAAAAAAAAAAAAAAAGGAACAAAGCTGAAGGACTCACAACTTTCTAATTTCAAAACTTACCACAAAGTTACAGTAGTCAAGGCAGTCTGAGGGGTCTGGGTGGTTCAGTTGGTTGAGTGTCCAACTCTTGATTTTGGCTGAGGTCATGAACTTGAAGTTATAATATTGAGCCCAGTGTTGGGCTCAAAACTGGGAGTAGGAGCCTACTTAAGAATCTCTCTCTTTCCTCCTCTCTCTGACCCTCCCAGCTCCCTCTCTCAAAAAAAAAAAAAAAGAGAGAGAGAGAAAGAAGAAAGAAGAAAGAAAAAGAAAGAAGAAAGAAGAGAAGAAAGAAAGAAAGAAGAAAGAAAAGACAGAAGAAGGAATGAGATAGGAAGGAAGACGTACGGAATTAGGAATAAGGAAGTAAGAAAAACTACCAACACGTTGCCGTCGGAGACTTCTTTATTCCGTTCCGGCCTCCCTCCCCACATAACAGACTCCATCACTACCACCAGCCCTCACTGCCTACTCCATCCCCCTCACTGTCCTCCTTCCTGCCTCGTCCTTCCAGTTACTTCCTTCCTCCTCCCTCCCTCCCTCCCTCACCTCCCGCCCTCCCTCCCTCCCTCCCCCCCCCCTCCCCCACCCCCCTCCCCCCCTCCCCCATCCTTTTTTTTCTCAAAGGATAGATATAATTTAATAGAATAGAATAGAAAGTCTAGAAATAAACTCCTATGTTCATGGTCAAATGATTTTCTTTTTTTTTTTTTTTTTTTAAGATTTGTTTATTTATTCATAAGAGACAGAGAGGCAGAGGGAGAAGCAGGCTCCATGCAGGGAGCCTGATGTGGACCCGATGCAGATCCAGATCCCAGGATCATGCCCTGAGCCAAAGGCAAACGCTCAACCGCTGAGCCACCTGGGTGTCCCATGGTCAAATGATTTTCAAGAAAAGTGCCAAGACAATTCAAAGTTGGACCCTTACCTAACACCATATACAAAAATGAACTCAAAATGGGTCATAGAGGAGTACTTGGCTGGCTTGGTTGCAAGAGCATGTGACTCTTGATCTCAGGGTTGTGAGTGGTCAAACCCATATTGAGTGTAGAGATTATTAAAAAAAAAAATCATAGATCCAAATGTAAAAGCTAAAACTACAGAGCTCTTAGAAAAAAGTATAGGGGTAAATCTTTGTGACTTTGGGTTAGGCAATGGTTTCTTAGATACAAAACCACTTAGTACAAGTGATAAAAACAAATACTTTTTCACTTCATCAAAACTCAAAACTTTTATGCTTTAAATAATAGCATCAAGAAACTGAAAAGACAGGAACACACGTGGCTCAGCGGTTGAGCCTCTGCCTTTGGCTCAGGGCATGACCCTGGGGTCCTGGGATCGAGTCCCTCATCGGGCTCCCTACATGGAGCCTGCTTCTCCCTCTGCCTGTGTCTCTGCCTCTCTGTGTCTCTCATAAATAAATGAATAAAATCTTAAAAAAAAAAAAAACAGTAAAACTTAAAAAAAAAGAAAAAAGAAACTGAAAAGACAACCCTAAAATATAGGAAAAAAGTTGTGGAAATTATATCTGATAAAGGCCTTCTATCTAGAATATAAGAATAAATCTTACAACTCAATAATAGGGGTGCTGGGTGGCTCAGTGGTTGAGTATCTGCCTTTGGCTCAGGGTGTCACCCTTGGGTCCTGGGATCAAGTCCCGCATCAGGTTTCCTGTGGGGAACCTGCTTCTCCCTCTGCCTGTGTCTCTGCCTCTCTCTCTCTGTGTCTCTCATGAACAAATACATAAAATCTTTAAAAAAAAAAAACCCTCAATAATAAAAAGACAAATCATCCAAATGTTTTAAATGGGCACAAAAATATGAATAAACATTTCCCTGAACGTCATCAATAATTAGGGAAAAGCAAATCAAAAACAATAAAACATCAATTCATACCCGCTAGCTAAAATGGCTATAAACAAACAAAGTAACACTTGCTGCTAAGGGGGGGTGGGCGGATAGGCACTCTCCTAACATGGCTGGTAGGATGTAAAATGGTACAGCTGCTTTGGAAAATAGTCTGACAATCCCTCAGGAGGCTAAATATAGAGTCACCATATGGCTCAGCCATTCCATTCTAATGTATAAATCCAAGAGAAAGGAAAACATATGTCCACACAAAACTGGCACACACATGTTCACAACAGCATTATTCGTAATAGCCAAAAAGTGGAAACTCAAATATACCAACCGAAATGGTACACAACATGCAGTATATCCTTATAATAGAACTTTTTTGGCCATGACAATGAATGAGTACCTGAATCTTGAAAAGATTATGCTAAGTGAAAGAAGCAGCCCCAAAAGACCACATATTGCATGGCTCCACTTATATGAACTGTCCATGATAGGGTAATCTATAGAGACAGACAGGAGATTCATGATTGCCCGGGGATAGGCTTGTGGAGAAATGAAGAAGTAACTGCTAGTGTCTATGGGATTTCTTTTTAGGATCATCAAAATGTTTTAAAATTGATTGCCATGATGGTTGCACAATTTTGCAAATGTATTAAAAACCATTGCATTGTATACTTCAAACAGGTGAACTGTTATGGTATTTATCTCAAAAAAGCTGTTAAAACGAAAACCTTAAATCATCTGTTTCCATATTCAAGCAGATGTCCAAATGTCGAGTTGACAGCTAGTTATTCTGCTTCCCCTTACCATCAGCATTCTCAGATAGCTTGTTTTTTTTCTTTTTTTTTTTAATTATAGCCAGTACTGGGGAATTGAATCATGAAGCTCTGGTTGGACTTTAGAGATTGGCTTGATTTTTCAGGAAGTCAGTAACCCTAACTCCCGTTTCCTGTTTAGCTATTATCAGCCTAACCTTATGGGCCTCTGTTTTTTTCTCATTTGTGAATAAAAAAGATTGCACAGATAATCTCTGAAAGTTCTTCCTGTGACACTGAAGGAGCTTGGACTACTCCATCAGTGGAAGTGCTGGTTTTCTTCTTCTCCTTAGACCTAGTCAAAATCTGATATGATTTCAATTTATTTAGATGATTAGCAGGGCCGATTATGAAAAACTTATAGCAGATCTTTGTATAGACAGAAAGACAACAGATAAAAAAAAATAAAATAAAATAAATAAAAAATAAAAAAAATAAAAAAAGAAAGACAACAGATGCATAACAATGTGAGGTCAATACTTGTGGAGGTCAATTACTTAGTACTCACCTTAGAACAATAAATCAGTCTCCAGTAATTGTGTTCATTTCTTATTTTTACCTGTTTATAAATGACCAATCAAGAAAATAAGAAAAAAATGTATCCAAGTAGGGGGATAAGGACCCCAACCTTCAAAGATAATCACTATTAATATTTCAGTGTATTTTCTTCCAATAATTTTGCACTGTAGGTGTTTTGGGTTTTTGTCACTAAACACTAGAAGCATTTCTCCATGCCATTTTTTTTTCTCCATGCCATTAAGTAGTTTTCATAAACATCATTTAATGTCAATGGAGGTATTGGTTTATTTAACCATTATGTTATCACTGGACGGATAGATTGCTTCCAGTTTTTCTCTATCTGAAACAATGGGAAAAAAGATTAATATCTTTATGCAGAAAGCCTTTGGTGTTTAGGATTATTTCCTGCGGTAGATTCTGATTCCTAAGAATTAAAATTAATGAATCAAAGGATATGACCATTTCATAGCATTTGTCAAGAAGTTGTACCAATTTACACTTATATGGAGTAGTGATATCATTAATCTACTTTATATAACTGGACCCACAAAATGAAGGTTACCCAGTGGCCCAGTCCAAGTCACAAATCTAAACTCAAGTCAGTCTGCATGGACCAGAAACACCAGTCAAGGAATCCCACTGTACACCAATCATAACCATCCAACTCAGCTTTAGCTAGCTTACCTTACCCTAGAAGACCAAACCTGCTAGCCTTATAAGGAAATCCCTGATCTCCTAGCCAATCATGCTGTTTCTCAGTTGCTCCTTCTAAAGCTCTGTGAGACTTGCACCAAATCCCTCGGGAAGAGCACTCCATCGCTCTTGAGGCACTGTACTTCCCTAGACGTACACAGATTGGTTTCCCTTGAATAATGGACATCAAATTGGTTACTAAATTGTAGTCTTGTCATTTGATAGAGATGGTTAAGATAGATTTAGTGTCCTAAAGTATAATTTAAGACCTGAAATTTCTAAGTTAGGTCTTCATTATTGAAATATTTAGTGGGGCATATGCCGGTGGCTCAGTCAGTTAAGTGTCTGACTCTTGATTTAGGCTCAAGTCATGATCTCAGGGTTGTGAGATGAGGTCCCACATAGGGCTTATGCTCAGCGTGGAGCCTGCCCTCACTACCTTGCTCTCAAACAAAATTTTTTTTAAAGAAATAGTTACTTATTGTTCATTATCTATATACCCTTTTTAGAATCTAAGCTCTACAAGGGCAGGAATCTTGGTTTATTGGTAGATCTCAAGCATCTCGAACAGTGCCTGACACTTAAATATTTGTTTTAAAAACAAATGAAAAAAAAAAAAAAGAACAAATGAAATACAGCAGCCCGGGTGGCTCAGCGGTTTAGTGCTGCCTTCATCCCAGGGCCTGATCCTGGAGACCTGGGATCAAGTCCCATGTAGGGCTCCTTGCATGGAGCCTGCTTCTCCCTCTGCCTATGTCTGCCTCTCTCTCTCTCTCTGTCTCTCATGAATAAAAAATTTTTTTAAAAGCCTTTAAAAAAAAAAAGAAATGAAATAGGGCAAGTTTGGGAACCCTGGGTGGTGCAGCAGTTTAGCACCTGCCTTTGGCCCAGGGTGCGATCCTGGAGACCCGGGATCGAATCCCACGTCAGGCTCCCAGTGGATGGAGCCTGCTTCTCCCTCTGCCTATGTATCTGCCTCTCTCTTTCTCTGTGTGTGACTATCATAAATAAATAAAAATTAAAAAAGAAATAGGGGAAGTTTATTTTTTTGGTCATTATTATTATCAGTTCTGATACTCAAGCAGCTATATTCCATAGCAGATTGTAACAGCACGGGCAAAAGAGGATGTTCCTATATTCATCCCATCCTCTGGTATTATTTACCGTGACACAATTTAAGCTTTGATGACGTATCACATGCTTACTCCAAATATAAAAGTCACACTTCCTCGGTTCTCATGTGTAGCAGAAACTACTAGTTGCCAATCTAATGTCAGGTTCTCTAGCTTGTTTGAAGACCATGTGCTCCACTAGAAGCCCTCATTTCTACTCTTCTCTACAGGCCGACAGGTGTGGCCAAATGACTAATGAGATCTACATGGAACTTGTTGGAAGTCCTTTAAAGAAAGCTCTTTGAAAATGGGAACAAATAGCTGGTGTGGTCCTTTGTTTTCCTTCTGCTTCCTGCCTACGGTGTGAACGTGATGGCTCCAACAGCCCTATCTTGAACAATGAGGTAAACTGAATGCTGGAAACTCTATTCAGTGGGTGATAGAGCAGAAAGATACAAGGAATCATTGTAGGATTAAAAAAATATATATTTTATTTATTCATGAGAGACACAGAGAACGAGCATCCCATTGCCGCCAGGCATCCCATTGCAGGATTTCGTTTCCTTCGATGCCCGTGCTTCTTGGTCACGCTGCTTCAAAGAATGAAGAGATGGACCAGACGGAGTGTGGGCCGCAGAACAAAGTTTATTGAGTGATAGTACAAAGCTCCCAAAGAGGGATGGGACCCAAGAACGTTGCCATGGGGAGTTTCTACGTCTAGGGGTTTTTATGAGCTTGTGGGTGGGGTGTTTTAATCTGATCAAACATGTGCCTGTCATCTGATCAGGTCTTTGTCATCTATCATGTGGGAAAGGGTGGAGGGCTCCTTCCAGGGTGGTGTAAAATCTTTTAAAGGATGAGTTCCTCCAAAGGCAGGGATCCTTATCTTCCAACTATCCATCATCAGAATCACAATCTCAGGTGATGTGGAGATGTAAAAGATTTCAAAATGGAGCAAGCAAGCCTAGCTAAGAGTTTCTTTTAAATAGGACCAGGAGGGGGACACCTCCGTGGCTCAGTGGTTGAGCATCTGCTCAGGTCGTGACCCTGGGGTCCTGGGATTTAGTCCCTCATCGGGCTCCCTGCAGGGAGCCTGCTTCTCCCTCTACCTGTGTCTCCACCTCTCTTTCTCTCTCATGAATAAATAAATCTTAAAAAGAAAAAAAAAAAAACCTAAACTGTTTTCAGTTTCTTTAAATAGATTAGATAGATCGATGGATCAGGAGGCCATAAGGGAGGAATTTATGCAAATCATCACCTGAGAAACTATGAACCCTTTGCCAGGGGCAGGCTCTCAGCCTGGACTTAACTCTCTTCTCACCAGGACACCTGAATGACTTTTCACATTTCTCACTTCAAAAGGAGCCAACTCAATCTGAGGACAAGTTTCAATTCCTCTTTTGCATATTAACCCAACCAATCCCAGTTGACCGACTTTCACATCCCTGTTTGGCTCACTGATCCTAAATAAGGATTGCATTCGTGACCTTTCATCTTCATAACTCTGCTCCTCCTTCCTCTTCCTCGGAACACAAGTCAGGTTTCTACCTGAATCTGTCTCTGAATCACAATTCTAATTGCCCAAAAAAAATCCCCGTTTGCTTAAATGGTCAGTGAATTCTTTCTTGGTCAACCACACCAACCCCTGGACTGCCTGCTTCTATGCTATTTTAAATAAGAAAAAAAAAGGAAGCACTATCTTTATGTTTTAAGCCAGTTATTTCAGGTTTCTTATCAGCTAAACACAATCTCAAACCGATGAACTAAATGGGCTGTCCTCTTTGTAAAGCTTTGAAGATTTCAGTCATACTATGAATGTTCTTTAAAAACACAGAGGAAAAAAAAGAGAAAAAAAAGAAAAAAGAGGAAAAAAATTAAAACACAAAAAAAATTAAAAAATAAAAATACAGAGAAATGGGGACACCTGGTTGAGCAGACGTCTACCTTCAGCTCAGGGCGTGACCCCGGGGTCCTGGGATCAAGTCCCACTTCGGGCTCCCTGCAGAGAGCCTGCTTCTCCCTCTGCCTGTGTCTCTGCCTCTCTCTCATGAATAAATAGATGAAATCAGGGATCCCTGGGTGGCGCAGCGGTTTGGCGTGGGCCTTTGGCCCAGGGCGTGATCCTGGAGACCCGGGATCGAATCCCACGTCGGGCTCCCAGTGCATGGAGCCTGCTTCTCCTTCTGCCTGTGTCTCTGCCTCTCTCTCTCTCTGTGACTATCATAAATTAAAAAAAAAAAAAAAAATAGATGAAATCATTTAAAAAAAAAAAAGGGAGAAATGGACCACGCCTCCAGCCACACCAGTGTCTCTCAGCATTACCTGCTCTGGGCCTTGTTCCTCACTTTGGCTCAAAAGGGACTCCAACTGCTCCCACTCCCCCCGTGGCTCCCGCATCTGTGCCCACTCGTGCATATGCTGTAAGCAGAGCTGCTGCCCCTGCTGCCCCATGGGCTGTGCCAAGCATGCCCAGGGCTGCATCTGCCAAGGAGGCATCAGGCAAGTGCAGCTGCTGTGCCTGATGTGAGGGAGAACCTGTTCCAGATGTAAACAGAGCAGCATGTACAAACCTGCAGTTTTAAAACATTTCTTCATGTTACCCTGTTTGCTACATTCCTTTTTCTATGATATACATGAATTGTAACAAAAGTTGGTGACTTTAAAAAAGAGATATTTTGCTTTATGTACTTATTTTTTAAAGAATAAGAAGAGCTTCTTATTGAGCTAATCGCCATGTTTTAATTTTAATCATGAAAAAGAATATTTGGCCCATAAATTGGAAGCAGGGAATAGTCATTTCATATGGCATCATTGGACCTTACCTTGCAAGAGTAAGACCATGAAATAGCTTTGGATGTTACAATTCAGGAATAAAGAGGAAATCTGATGGTTCCTTGAGGCCATGAAGAATAAAAGATTAAAATCTAATTTCTGGTCATGGACTGCTACGAGAGTTTGTCCATTACTGAGACAAAGAAAACAAGGAAAGGTTTTTGAAATTTGCTTTTATATTTGTAGCTGTGTAAGTCTGTCCTCCAAGAAGTAGAGGCCAAGTAATTAACCTAAAATGAATGAATGTGAAACCTAAACCAGCCACCCCCACCCCCCACCCCAGTCTACAGTAACCTGACTTACTGTTCCATTGTCTTCATTGGCATAACTGTACTATTCCAGAAGCCTCTTATCCGGGCAAATGACTTTATTGTTCATTCAGGAACTTGTTTGAAAAATCATCAACTGGGGGTGTCTGGGTGGCTTAGTGGATTAAGCATCTGCCTTGGGCTCAGGTCATGATCCTGGGGTCCTGGGATGGAGCTCTGCATTGGGCTCCCCACTCAGCTGGGAGTCTGCTTCTCCCTCTGTGTGTCCATACGTGCTCACTCGATTTCTCTCTCAAATAAACCTAAAGAAAAGAAGAAAAATCAACTCTTTAATAGAAACCGTTGACATTTTTCCTACCACCACTCTTCTCCCAACCTCGCTAATCCTTCCCCGTTTCCACCAATCCTAAATCACTATCATATCACAAATTGAACCTGACTGATCTCCTCCTTGGTGGACCTGCCTTAAATCAAACTTCAAAATCTCCATAGAAACAGGCCTCACCCTTTCCCCTTTGGGACACAACAAAGCTCTCTGGAGGTGGTAACTCTCCTGTGCAACAGTGAGCAACAAACTCAGTTCCATCTTGTTGAGATTTGGGAGCTGGCATTTAACACATGCAAAAGATTTGTTAGGGCAAGGTCTGTGAAGGGAACAGGAAAGACTTGGAGGAGGCTGAGAGAGCGGTCATCCTACAGCAGGTCTGAGGCAAGATGCAGAGAAAGCAGGCAGGGAGGAAAGGAGGAAGGGATGGCAGGCAGCAATGCCGTTCTCAGAGAATTTATAAGGCCTGTGTGGAGTTACTGAGCCAAATTCAATTACTCCTCAAAGTAGTCCTACATTTTGCAGGAACCTAATTCCTTTGACCTTGGCGCGCTCAGGGCACATCAGCTGCGAGCTAGACGCATGTTATGGGAAGCAAGACCCCAGCCCCACAGCAGTTATGGGGTCCAGAGCAATCAAACCTGCTTGCAGTTACAGGAGATGTGAGACACATTCTCCTGACTCAGGATGCCTGATGATCCAGCCTCTGAAAAGACAACTTACAAAAAGTGTGACCTTCTGAGAAAAAAGCATATAATGAATAAAAAAACTCCAAAGGAGTCTAACATAGATATTCAAATGAATTTATTAACTATAAAAAAATCTAGTTAAAACAATTGAGATTTTTCTGCATTTTTAAATATGCTCAAGATAATATCTGTTATTAAATTCAGTTTATTGGGGCACCTGGGTGTCTCAGTCAGTTGAGTGTCTTTCTCTTGATCTCAGCTCAGGTCTTGATCTCAGGGTTGTAAGTTCGAGCTCTGCATTGGGCTCCACATTGGGTGTGGAGGCTAGTTAAAAATAAATTAATGAACTCAGTTTATTAACTGTTAATAAAAATGAAAGAATAACTTAAAGTGACAACTTGAGCATTGTTTACTTTGTTTCATTTTGTTTGATTACTAACCAACTGATGTATTTCCGATCTTTGACAGTGCTACAGACTGGTGTCCCCCAAAATGCATATGCTGAAACCCTAACCCCCAACATGACTGTATTTGGAGATAAAACCTTTAGGAAGGTAATTAGGGTTAAATAAGGTCATAAGGATAGCACCCTAATCCAAAAGGACTGATGGTCTGATTAGAAAAAGGAGAGAGGATGCCTGGCTGGCTCAGTAGATAGAGCATGTGACTCTTGATCTTGGGGTGGTTTGAGCCCCATGTTGAGCATAGAGATTATCTGGAAAAGAAAAAAAAAAGAGGGAGAGAGATTTCCCTTGCCCTCCAGCCTTCACACGTGCTCTTTTTGTGTAGCTTTGCTTCAGACAGCTGATGTTAGTAAACAGAGATTAGCTAGTAGACAGAGTCACAGAATTCCCAGGCCAACAATGGCACTAAGCAGAAAGTCTTAACAGCAGAAAAACTACGTCTCCTATGTTTAGTGGGCACCCTCTCCTCAGCTTCTATTTTGAGGTTGCTCCAATATCAAGAAACAAAGAAAACTCACTTGGGGCTTTATCCCATTGTTTTTCATGGACCTCCAGCCTTCCAGCCCCACTAATCCGTGCAATCTGATTTCCTCCACCACTCCCATGCCTGTCTACAACTATTCACAGTAGCTAAAGACCCGCCTTCTGTCAAAGGATTCAGTCCCCACCTTGATTTCTTGGGAGCGTTCATCATTACTATATCCTTCTAGAAACTTTTTTTTAAGATTTCGTTTGAAAGAGAGAGACCAAGAGCCTATAAGCTGGAGGGAGGGGCCGAGGGAGGAGAAACAGGCTCCCCACTGAGCAGGAAGGGACTCGATCCCAGGAGCCTGAGATCATGACAGGAGCTGAAGGCAGACACTTAACAGAGCCACCCAGGTGCCCCAAAGCTTTTTGCCCCCTTACTTTTAGACACCAACCTCTCCTTGTTCTCCTCTGACCAGGTGTCGAGTCTCCCTTCTACCAATCCTTAAAGGTACGTGTTTCCAGGGATCTCCTCCTTCACGCTTTTCCTGTCTCACTCAAAAGACTTTTTGTGGATGACCTCACTATCCAAGGCTTCAGCTCCGGAGCTCTTGAAAGTGCTTGCCCCTGACCCTATGAACTCCAAGTCCATCGTTTTTATTTGTCTACAAAGTGACTCCACCTGGGAGTTCCATGAGCACATCACAATTATATGTGCTGACCTTCAGTGCTCCCTGGAGAGCAGCATTTCCACCTCTTTTCCTTATTTGGTACTGCTATCCACCCTCACCCAAGTCAGACCTAGACTCTGTCCTTTCCTCCCTCGACCATTAGATTTAACCAGCCACTCAGCCCTGTGGTTTGTTTCCATCATAGTTCTTAAAACCCTTCTCTTTTCCACCATCACTGCCCCCAATTTATTTGCTGAGAGAGGAAGAGAGATATGCGTCAGAATCACCTGTGTGTTGTGTTTTGTTTTTTAAAAATAGGCATCCTTGCCCTGCCTCTCCTCCTGGGATTCCGACCCAGCACATGCTCTTCCTTACCTGCGTTTTCTTACTCTTCCCTGGTCTCCAGTCCATCTTCCCACTGCTGACGGCATGGGGGAAAAAAAAAATGCAACCAGGATAGTGCAAACGATCTGCTTATTTTTTCAGAGGTTCTTCAGAGCCTTCAGGATAAAGTCCAAACTCTTCTGAGAGCCCTTCACACTTTGGTTCTTGCTTCCACCTCATCTCTGCCACTCCCGTATGGGCACCCTGCACTCAAGCCTTATCAAAGCGTGGTACTTGCTGTTCCTGGAACATCCCTCCTTTCTTTGCCTCGCTCTTCTCAGGGGATATCATCCCTCATCCCTTTCTGCTTAGAAGTCACCTTGTTCCAAATGCCTCCCTGACTTCTCCAGGCAACTAGGTATTTCCTGTGTCTCCATGGTATCTTGCTCCTATCATGATTCTGTATTTACTATCGGGTAGTTATCTTCGTGTTTATACAATGTTTCACCCACTCAACAGTGAACAGACTGTTCAGTCCATTATTGCATGCCCTAACATAGAGCCTGGGGCATACCGTGCACTCAATAAATGTTTACTGGATGAATTTTTTAAGTAGGTCTTATGTTTTTCTGATTGTTTAAAATAGGCAGGTTTAGTATATCATAAAAATAATAGTACTGATGCACTCCCAGCATAGAATTGTCCTTTGAAATCCTTTTAATGAGTTTATATTTGAACAGCACTTTTAACTTTTTAGTTTTTTTTTAAATTTTGTTTATTTGTGATAGTCACACACAGACACACGCCTGGGCCAAAGGCAGGCGCCAAACCGCTGCGCCACCCAGGGATCCCCACTTTTAACTTTTCAGAGCACTTTTCCGCACTGAGTAATTCCAAAAAAAAAAAAAAAAAAAAATTATGAGTATTTCCAAACATAGGGAAAAGAAAAAGAATTGTAAATGAACACCCACATACCCATTACCTAGATTCTAGTTCAACATATTGTTATATTGTTATATTAGCCCACTTTTTATAGGCTAATTTTCTTATCACCTTTTATTTCATGTAATGACTGAAGTATAATTCTATGTTTTATAGATAAGGAAATGGAGACCAAGAGAACTTAAGGATTTGCTAAAGAGATTATCTCCTAGAGTTATGATCAACTTGTGCCAGGTGACTCATCCATACCCTGTGGGTATTAGACATATAACCTGGGTCTGAAAAATGTTTTGAATATCCTTGCTAATGAAAGGCTTCCAATTCCACAAGATAGGAGAAATCAGGGAAATCATGGGAAAACCAAGAAAACATTTCTGGCTCATAACTCATTGAAAGAGGAATCCAGTCTCGGGTCACCGTCCCCCTCACTCCGCTTCCACTCCTGGTCAGCCATTTCCCGCCCAATGGGAGATGCTTCTTCCATCCATTCTTTTGCAATACCAGATGCTGATCTAGAAAGATCTTTCATCTCAGCTGGTCTATTTTCTCCTGCCTTTTCATGTGGCAGAGACACAAGACCTCCATTTAAAACATGACCCTTGGGCAGCCCAGGTGGCTCAGCGGTTGAGCGTCTGCCTTCGGCCCAGGGCGTGACCCCGGGGTCCCGGGATCGAGTCCCACGTCGGGCTCCCTGCATGGAGCCTGCTTCTCCCTCTGCGTCTCTCATGATTAAATAAAATCTTTAAAAAAGTAAAAATAAATAAATAAAAATGACCCTCATATCTCTGCATAGCTCACAAAACATTAACAAGCCACGTTTCCTACCCAACGCCTGGTATCACCTGTGCCATCCACACTAGGGTTCATCTATGCATCTGGCTCCTTAGCTTCCATCCCACAGAACTAAGAGTCCGGGTTTCCCCGAATACGCCCCGGGCCCTCTGCTCCTCTCCTTTCCGCAGGTACCCGCACCCCCGCTCCCCGCCCCCCTTCCCCGTGCTGAAACCTACACCCAGTCAAGGCCCAACTCGAACGCCGGTTCCAGGAAACCTCCCGGAATCCTCGAGCCTGGTTTTTCCCCCCCCTCTCTTGAACATTTTTTTACTTTCAAATTCTCCTTTCTTTTTCCCCTCTCAAGCCTGTTGTAACCTCTACTGCGAAGCTTGGGGATCTTCTAGCGCTGGTTTCCATCAGAGCCTTGCAGCCTGATTTTTCTTGCCACCTTGTGCCCTTTAGCGTGAGTAAAACGCGGCCCAGGAGAGAAGCACCGGCCTACGCGGCACGGCCGCACCCACGGGGCCTCACCGGCGGCTTTCGGGGACCCGGGACCCCGCCGCTGCTCCGCCCCTCCGCCCGCACCCCCTCCCCTGCCCCCACCTCCGCTCCCTCCACCCGCACCGCACCCGCACGCCATCCCCGGGGCCCCCTCCGCCCGCACCGGCACGCCCTCCCCGGGGCCCCCTCCTCCGCCCCCTCCGCCCGCACCCGCACCCCCTCCCCGGCCCGCACCTCCGCCCGCACCCGCACGCCCTTCCCGGCCCACACCTCCGCCCCTCCGCCCGCACCCGCAGCCCTCCCCCGCCCCCTCCATCCGCACCCGCACGCCCTCCCCGGCCCACACCTCCGCCCCTCCGCCCGCACCCGCACGCCCTCCCCGGGGCCCCCTCCGCCCGCACCCGCACCCGCACCCGCACGCCCTCCCCGCACCCCTCCCCCGCCCCTGCCGCTCGCGCGGACGCGGCCCCCACCTGGACGCACACGTGTCCCCGGGGCCACAGCCGCGCGGCTCCCGACGCCCAGCCTGTGGGCGGTTCCATTGCCGCCAGCGGAAGGGGAGGCGCGTCTCCTTAAAACCCTCTCGCCGCCCCTCGTCCGCCTGCGCCGCGCACAGCCTCCACCGCACGCGGAGCCCGGCGCCCGCCCGCTTCCCGAGGACCGCCCCCGGCGTCCCGCAGCCGCAGCCGGGTCTTGCCGCCGCCCGGCCCCTCGGCGCCCCCCTCCCGGCCTCGCGTGGTCGCGCCCGCTTTGTCAGCGCGCGGAGCTCGCCGGTTGCGCTCAGCCCTAGCCGGCCCGCGGGACGCTGCTCCGCCGCCGCCGTCGGGCTCGCCTGCCCCGCGCTGCGCCGAGGCCTGGGCCGCGCGGCCGGGAGCCTGAGCGCCGCGGCCCCGAGCGCCCCGAGAGCCCGCTGGGCGCGCCCGCCCCGGCCCCGGCCCCGGCCCGACCCGCTCCTCCCCTCCCCTCCCCTCCCCTCCCCTCCCGCGCGGGGCCTCGGCGCCGGCGCCCGGCATGTATCAGAGCCCGCGGCGGCTCTGCTCCGCCCTGCTGCACCGAGACGCGCCCGGCCTGCGCCGCCTGCCCGCCCCCGGCCTGCGCCGCCGCTCGCCTCCGCCCGCGGCCTCCCGGCTCCCGGCGGCCTCGGCGCCCCCCGCCAGGTCGTGTCCCCGGACCGGTGAGTGCGCGGCGCGGGGCGGGGCGGGGCGGGGCGGGGGGGTCAGGCCCGGGAAGCGGAGCCC
Source organism: Canis lupus familiaris (assembly GCF_011100685.1). Taxonomy (NCBI): domain Eukaryota; kingdom Metazoa; phylum Chordata; class Mammalia; order Carnivora; family Canidae; genus Canis; species Canis lupus. The sequence goes on along the minus strand of NC_049240.1, from coordinate 4,346,960 downwards.
CCCCCCCGCGTTCCCCCCCCCCCCCCCCCCTCCCCGCGTTCCCCTTGCGGTCCCCGCGCCAGGTCCCTGCGCCCTCCCCCCGCGTTCCCTCCCCGCGCCCCCCCCCCCCCCCGCGTTCCCCTTGCCCTCTCTGCGCCGGGTCCCCGCGCCCCCTCCCCGCATTTCCCTTGCCCTCCCCGCGCCGGGTCCCGGCGCCCCCCTTGCCCTCCCTGCGCCCCCTCCCCGCGTTCCCTCTCCTGCGCCCCGTCCCTGCGCCCCGTCCCCGCGTTCCCCTCCTTGCGCGTCATCCGGGTCCCCCTTGGGGCCCCAGACGCGGTGCCCGGGGCGCATCGCTTTCCCGACTTGGCCGCGGATTAGCGTCTGACGGTTTTCCTGCTTATTGTGCTAATCATGGGAATTTTGCGTACAAAAGTCATCTAAGGTGATACTCGTTTGGTCACGGAATTGCATGATTTAGATGGTACGGATTTTTTTTTTTAATCGTGTTCACCATATGGTAACACACATTGACTCCTATTACATTTATTTGGATTTTTTTTCGGAGCCTTGCACTCTCCCACCTAGTCCATCTGTGTCCCGTGTGCCTGGGTTGAGATCTTGTAAAGGTGATGCCTTCCGTTTGTCGGGAGCCAATTTCCTACATCACATTCCCTGGACTTGCCCTTTTTTGCTGCCTCCTCTTCCGCCCGAGGATACAGTACTGTGGCCAAAGATTACATACAAATTAATGATACTTTTTTTTTTTAATTGATTCATTGATTCATTCATGGCTCAGACACAGGCCGAGGGAGAAGCCGGCCCCCTGCGGGGAGCCCAATGCGGGGGGGGGGGGGGGGGGGGGATTTGACATCAAGACCCCAGGATCACACCCTGAGCCCAAGCTCAACCACTGAGCCACCCAGGTGTCCCTAATGATACTTTTTTTTTTTTTTTAAGATTTTTGTTTATTCATGAAAGACACACTGGCAGAGACAGAGGAAGAAGCAGGCTCCTTGCAGGGAGTCCGATGTGGGACTCCATCGGGGGTGTCCGGGGTCACGCCCTGGCCCCAAGGCAGATGCTCAACCACTGAGCCACCCAGAGATAGCCCTCTAATGATACTTTTTAATATGAGAAATGAAGATTCTCTTTCAAAACTGGCAATTCACTGCACTAAACGTATTTTAGCTGTGCTCAAGTTAGGTTATTACCGTCCAGGACATTGGTCCAACCATCCTACATTATAAGTACATTTCACTCAAAAGTCTTGGATTAATTAGGACAAACAGAGAGGTAGAATATGTCTAACGTGGCTTTCATGTTTTTAACGAAAGTGATCATCTGAAATCTAAAAGCGATTGAAGCTAAGACTTTAAGCTCTTAGATTATTGGTGGCTGGTTAGGCTGAGACATACTTTTAAAATTAGAGTGGCTAACCTGGTTACTGTAGACTCTACACTCCGTATTACTCAGGTTTTATGCTTTTGGTTGTTGTTTTTAATAGTGCAGTAAACACATTCATTACATGAAATCACCCTGATCCTATTCCCAGGATTTTGGGTCCCCCCCCCCCACCCCCCCGCCCCAAATAGGAATTCGTTGTGAAATAGCTATTAGAATGGGTGCCACCTAATGACTCTTAGCATTCGTTCTTGCTGGAAATTTTAAAAAGGAACGTTGTTAGGTTTGAGGTGGGAGAAATGAAAGAGAAAACAAGTTGGTGTCTCCTGCACCAGCTCGTATCTGAGTCCCTCAGGCCAGGTTCCTAGATACATCTGCAATTACCGGTATCTTGTGTAACGCAGATACGGATAACCGTGCTGTTAGCTGAGGGGAAAAAGAGCATTTGGAATGTTTGGCTTCTGACACAGAGAGGGTTTTTTGTTTTTGTTTTTGTTTAAGTTTTTATTTATCCATGAGAGACACAGAGAGGCAGGCAGAGACACAGGCAGAGGGAGAAGCAGGTTCCATACAGGGAGCCTGACGCGGGATTCGATCCCAGGACCCCGGGGTCACGCCCTGGACTGAAGGCAGGTGCCAAACGCTGAGCCACCCAGGGATCCCCACAGAGAGGTGTTTAATGAACTTTTAAAAAGTCTCTGAAACCCTAGTTTGACAAATTGAGAGACTTTTATGGTTCTTAGTTACTACAGAGTCTAGGCAGTTTTCCTTTTTCATGCATTTTTAGTTTCAGCCACTTGTTAGAAGAAACAACATTCATTCGCTCATTGGTTGATCACTCACTCATTCCAGAAGTCTGCAGGATGCCTCATACACTGTATGTGCTTATTATCATAGGTGGTAAAACAGTGTGAACCTTAGTCTGCCTTTACAGAGTTTACTCCCTAGAGACAGAAGTGCTTGCACATGAAGTGTCTACCTTAAGGGAACACCTTTTATTCTTTTACAGTTGGCACAAGGGTCCTGGAGGTTGGGAAGTCCCTTACAGCAAAGGTGATTTTTTTTTTTTTTTTTTTTTTTTAAGGCTTCAAGAACTGATAGATAACTTGAGCTGGGCCTTGAAATATGGTTAGGTTTGAAAAAAAATTAAAACATTTTACTTAGGAAAAGGGAGGAGCAAAAAGGGAAACGCATGCAGCATCGATGCAGCAGGGTGAGAGAAGAGCCTCCCTATAATGTTTTCCAAAGAGGCTTAGAACCAGCATTAGGTGCTTTTAAAAATATAGACTAATGGATCCTACTCTAGACCTATTAATAGAGTTGTTATTGCTGGGCCCCAGAGTCCACATTACTTAAAAAACTAACAATAATAATGAAGCTCCAGATCATTCTTCTATGCCCAAAGTTTAGGCGTTTGGCAATCTGGCAAGAGAAGTCTACAGGTACCTGATAGGTACTCTCCCTTGAGAGAGTACATGGTTGAGGGCCTGGGGGGACGTATTGAGTCCCAACTCTGGACTCCACTTGATAATCATTTCCTTCCTAACTTCTGCCCCTTGGCAATCAGAGATCACTAGGAAGATAAGTACAGCCATTCAATCCTCCCATACTAGAATTTGAAGGGGAACTGGGAGACAGTCTCAGTGTTTTGCTGTCTTTTCTCACGCAAGGACAGCACCCCCACAAAGAAGCAGCGATTGCCACAGTTACTGTACTAGGTGAAAAGCAGTCCGGAGTCCTCTGTGGGTTTATAAATGCTGTCTTCCAGAGTCCTTCTCAGATAGTTAAGAGTTGGCTGAATTACTGTTCATCACACGTTGCATTTTTCTTGGTACAAGTTTAAAAGCAAATACCACCTCATTTCAGGAGGCCGCTGTATTTAGTGTGTCCCTTAACTCTGAGTAAGCTGCTGATGAGGGAGGAGAAATGGGAAAGCTTGTAATTATCAAGTTTCTACAGAAAAAATTGCTTTCCTTGTGGGAGAACTAAGGTATCATTTTCTTGTAGCATATCAATGCTAAGAGTTTAGGAAACCACTGGGGGCGTTTGAGTTAATAAACATGGCTTCAGAAGCACATTCAACACACTTTATGAACATTTGCAAATCATTTAATGTTGCTTGCTATTTCAACACTGGACTTTAACTAGAAAAAATAAACAAGATAGATACCCTTCAATCCACAAGTTATACTGAATATAGTACACTTAAAGGTCAAATACTGTATCACAGGACTTATATGTGTCAGGAATTGAGAAGAATGAGAAATCCGTGTGGCTGGATTTGTTGGAGGAAAAAACTACTATGAATAGGTAACAGGAAGGTATATCCGTGGAAGGGAGCACGGTGGATGACAGGGAGGGAAAACCGCATGAGAAGCTGGCAGGCACAGGAGTAGTGATACCATCAGAAAAAGATGTACTTCCAGAATCTGGGACACTTGTTAAAATACAAATTTCTTGTCTTTCACCTATGCACTTGAATCCGTTACTTCCGGGAGAAGCCTGGTTAAGTTGTATATTTAACAAGTGCCCCGGGTGATTCTGGAACACTTGGGGAGTATTTTATAAGCTCCACTCCTTTCTAAAGATATTTATTTCTGGAAAGTTTGAGAAACCTGGGAGAGGATTCTGATAGTGTTAAAATCTTTGAGCTTGGGCCCCAAGGCAGTTTAGAAGGCCTCTGAGCAAGAACAAATAGTTGAACAAAGCAGGCTTTACGAAAGGGAAGGAATTGGTGTATTTGTGAAAGCTCAGTAAGGAAAAACTTGAGACTGACTTGTACAACCTCGGGCGTGGGTAGGTGGGTAAATATACCGTGTAGGTTTCGATGATGTCTGCTAATGGAGACGTGAAGCAATTTTCTGATTTCGTGGAACTAGGCGGCGGAAGGGAGGAAGCATCTTTATTTGCTTAAATTCTCAGGATTTATCTGCTTGAATAAATACTGGGAAATTCAAAGATGTGCACCGATATTTGGCTTCATACTTCTTTGTACTTTCGTGAAAAACAGGTAAAATGTTTTGGGTTTATTGTTAGAATAGGCCAAGTGGATAGCCACCTGGGTGGCTCATTCTGTTAAGCATCTGAGTCTTGACTTCAGCTGGAGTCATAATTTTAGGGTTGTGAGATCAACCCCAGACTCAGACGCCTTGTCTCCACCCCTCCCTACCTCTTATTTGCGTGTTTGCTCTCTCTCTAATAAGTAAATCTTTAAAAGAAAAAAAAAATAGGCAAAAGCCAGCCTTCCCACAGGGAGTAGGACCTCAAGTGGATAATTTTAGCTGTTCTCTTGTCTCTGTGTGGTGTCAAAGGAACACTTAACATACCAGGTACCATGAATTCTGTGTCAGGGATCTGGGCAGGCATGCTTTGGAAAAAGAGGGATAAAGAAAATTATTATTGTCATATTTGAATGCTCCCTCCCCCCAAAAAATACTTTTTTCTCCTTCCAGCATCAAAAAATGTGTGGGCCTATTCTGATCTTCTCACGTGGGGCCTGAGCATCTGGTGATTCTGGTGTATAGCCTGGAGGACAGCCAGTTACAACACAGGTGGACACCCAGCCAGTGAGGACATTTGTTTTACTAAATGCACAAAAGCCTGCCAGAAGTTTCTTACTGATACATTGATTCTCATGCCTCCAAAAGTTAGATTCTGCTATTGGATTATGAGGGATTATGGAGGAAGGAGGATTATATATATGTGTATCCTATACAAATATATGTGTCATACAAACACACATATATGTGTTATACATCCATGTATGTGTATATACTTTGAGAGAGAGAGGGAGCACAAGTGAGCTCGGGAAGAGGAGGTGCAGAGAGAGAATCTCAAGTAGGCTCCACACCCAGCTCAGAGCCCAGGGCTCAATCTCAGAACCCTCATCAGGGACGCCTGAGTGACTCAGTAGTTGAGCTCTGCCCTTGGCTCAGGGCGTGATCCCAGAATCGCAGGGTCCAGTCCCTGTGTCCCTGCATCAGGCTCTTTCTGCAGGGGGCCTACTTCTCCCTCTACCTGGGTCTCTGCCTATGTCTCTCAAGAATAAATAAGAATTTTTTTTTTTTTTTTTAAAGGAACCCTGAGATCATGACCTGAGCCAAAAACAGGAGTCAGGTGCTTAACCGACTGAGCCACTCAAGTACCCCAAAAGGAAAATTTTAAAGCCGGTTTTATTCCATCTTCAGAAAAGAGGTAGTATGAAAAGTCTAGGAAAGTAAAGTTACAATGCAGACAAAATTACAGCAGAGAACAGTTGCAGTAGGAAGTTCAGGGAGTCCCTATTGTGCCTCCTCCCACTGTCTTCCTTTCCCCCAGCTCTTTGAGCTTCCAGTCCTTGAGTAGGTGCATTGCCAACCTGCAGATACACTTGTGACAGGGTACAAAGTAAATTAGTGTGCAGATTCTTTTTTCTTTTTAAAGATTGTATTTATTTATTTGAAAGAGGAACAGTTAGCCAAAGTGCATGAGCAGGGAGAGGGAGAAGCACACTGAGCCAGGAGCCCGATGTGGGGCGATCCAGGCATCATGACCCGAGCCGAAGGCAGACGCTTAACTGACTGAGCCATCCAGGCACCCCTAGTTTGCAGATTCTAAAGATACCTTTAATATAATAGTTTTATATTTCTTTTTTATGTTTTGTTATTGTGGATTACGGAGGGACTGCTGAAAGAACTTTGTCTTTGAAATTGTATATACGTCAGATAGGTTTGCTGAGGTATTCTGGAATTAGTTTCTCTTTTAGGTGGTTCATTGTTCTGAATTTTATTTGGAAAAAAGTCATTATGATTTTTAAAATTCAGTTTTTAGAAAATTACGAGTAACAGATGCCCATTAATAATCTTGCCTTCAAAACTTTAAATGTCTATTGAGTATTTCTAGAAGCTTACAGGATTTTTCTTAATCCTTTTTTTTTTTTTTTAAGATTTTATTTATTTATTCATGAGAACACACAGAGAGGATTGAGAGAGAGAGGCAGAGACACAGGCAGAGGGAGTAGGAGGCTCCATGCAGGGAGCCGACGTGGGACTCTATCCTGGATCTCCAGGATCACGACCTGGGCCGAAGGCGGCGCTAAACCGCTGCGCCACCCAGGCTGCCCTCTTAATCCTTTATGTTCCAAAATTCCATCAGGAAAAATGTCACAGCATTGAGGGAGCCCATTTAATCTGAAAGCATACCTTTCTTTAGCAAAGGAAAAACTCTGTTAGTTTTTGGATCATTTTATCAACCCTGTCATCTTTTCATGTTCTTAAACTCCTGTTAGACAGATTGGTGGCCATGTGGATCTGTCCTGTGTCTTCTCTCATTTTTTAATGTCTTTATCTCTTCTCCATTTTGTGAGGTTTCCTGAATATTTCTATTGCAGTCATTTAAAATTTCTAGATATTCTCTAGTTCTAGAATCCCATTCTTGTTTTGTGTCCACAGGACTCTCCTGTAGCTTTAAATATCCATAGCTCTATATGCCTGTTCCTCCCACGGGTGTCTCCTAAAGGGGAGAGCAGTTTCCGTGTCCTGTGAATGGGAAAGTCACACGGTGGGTGGACAGGTAGGCACCCCGAAGAGGGAGCGGGCTGGAGGCCTCCACCTTTGCCAAAGCTAGGAAGGCTTCTTTCTGTGTGTGCTAATCTGCGTAAACTCCTTACTGTACTTCTAAAATTTTCTTGTGATCAGACTTAGACCTTGATCTTTTATGTATTTTTTTTTTTTTTTTTTAGTGATCTCTGCACCCAGCAGAGGGCTCAAACTCGTGACCCCGAGATCAAGAGTCTCCTGCTCCTGTGCCTGAGCCTCTAGTCCGCCTTGCCTTTAGGTCTCTCACCCTTGATAGCCCTTCCAAGACATAGCTCCGACTTTTTTGGGACGTGTTCTCTGATTCTGCCCCAGGTAGAAACCACCTTTGCCAGCTTCTATCTAGGAGAGGGGAAAGTAGGGTAACCAGCACAGCTGCTTCAAAAGCCCCTGTTAAATGGACTTACCCTAACACTTGACCCCCTGCCCCCCCTGCCCTTTGTCTCTGTTGACTCAGCTTGGAGTTTCTTCAGAGGTCCCTTGGGAAGAACCATGTTTCATGTACTTTGGTAACTTGTGCTGGTTTTCCTCCACTCTGGTTTCTCTGCTAACGCCAACCTGCCCGTTTCTGCTTTCCTGGAACCTTGGGCACATTGATGGCATCCTTTCTTGTCTATTGTTTCATTCTTTTTAAAAATTTTGACACACATAGTTTATTCCTGAAAGCTCTTAGGAAGGAAAAGTGAATGTATGTTCTACTTCATGCCGAGTGACCTATTGAGTGTAACCTATCAATTCCCATTTTATTTTTTTAATTGTTTCAATTCCCATTTTAAAAATGAGTGGTAGGAATAGAGATTTTTAAAGCTGTTTACAGTTTTACTTCAGATTGTGGAAGATCATTCTTTTCTGTACATGTGCTTTAATTATTCAAGGGAGGCCATGGAATTTTTTTTTTCTTTAACTTAAAGATTTTTATTATTTTTGTAAGAGAGCGAGCATGAGCAGGGGTAGGGGGAGAGGGAGCTGTAGGCTCCCTGCCGAGGAGGGAGCGGGATGCAGGACTGATCCCAGGACCCCTGGATCCTGATCTGTGCTGAAGGCCGACGCTTCACCAGCCAGGCCCTACCCAGGCCCTCAGGCGGTGGAAATTCATACGTGAAGATTGTCTTCCCCTATTTCAAGTGACTGAAAATTTTTCATTGGTTTTATGAAATATATACAAACTGGCGATTGATTTCAGTGCAATATAATCTAGAACAGGGATCTGCAAACTTGTGCTGTAAGGTGGGAAATATTTTAGGCTTTGGGGCCCATGCATCTGCGTCCCGGCGACTCCGCTACCGCGAGTGTGGAAGGGGCCATGGACAACACGTCAGCTTACAGACACCGAAATTCCAATTTCCTATAGTTTCCCTTGCCATGAAATAGTATCATGGTGAATTTTTTTTCCCCAAACATTAAAAAATGTGCACGATCCGCAGCAGCGCAGGCGGGGCTGTGGTCGGTGGGCTCCGATCGCGCACGCGCACCCGCACCCGCAGCAGAGCGTTCCTTTGCATTCCCAGCTGTACAAATGGGCCGCTCTCTGGGGCGCCCTGTGGTAACGCAGGCTTCGTTTCTGAGCCGGGAACGGTTGTCCCGCCAGATTCAGTCAGTTTCTGCCTTTTCACCTCTCACCTCAGAGGACGCCGCGGGAAGAGCCGGGCTTGTGGAGGCGGTGGGTCCCCTCCTGCGGGGCGGGGGGCTGCCTCGGGGGGTCCCCTCCTGCGGGGCGGGGGGCTGCCTCGGGGGGTCCCCTCCGGCGGGGCGGGGGGCTGCCTCGGGGGGTCCCCTCCGGCGGGGCGGGGGGCTGCCTCAGCCCGGCCTGCGGAGGGCCCCGCGGCTTGCCACGCTGGCTCGCGGGCCTCGTGTTCGTAGACCCGGTGGGTTGAGGGTCCCGGCCGGCCCTCCCTCGGCATCCCCGGCAAGGCCACGGGGTGGCGCCGCCGCAGCCGCCCCCTCAGGCCCCCTCCAGGGCCGGGCCCCAGCTCTTGTGCCATCCGGAAACGCTGCGTGCCCACCCCTCGCCCCCTCTCCGACCCCTCGCGTCCGTACGTTTCTGTACGTTTCTGTCAGACGGCGCTGGACGGTGGGGGGCGGGGGGGGGGCCGACCCCGGAAGTGCGCTCGCCGAGTGGGACGGGAGCGACCCTTCACTGACCTGAGGGTTCCCGGGGCGTCCAGGGGAACTGCGACCTCACGGTCACCCAGTGAAGAGAGCGTGACCCCCACATGAAGAAACGAGGACAAAAGAGGCGAATAACTGGTCCGGGATCCTGTTCGGAGGAGGAGGAGCTGGGAGTTGAAGCGAGGCGGCCCAACCTGCGTGCCCGTGTCTAGGGCTGTGTTCGCGTCTGCTGAACTGTAGCCTGATGTGGGTTTTTTTTTTTTTTTTAAGATAATTTATTAATGATAGACACGGGGGGTGGGGGGACAGAGAGACAGGCCGAGGGAGAAGCGGGCTCCCTGCAGGGATCCCGACGCGGGACTCGATCCTGGGACCCCAGGGTCACGGCCTGGGCCGAAGGCAGGCGCTCACCCGCTGAGGCACCCGGGGATCCCTGCAGCCTCATCTTACCTGAGAAAAGTTGGAGCTTTGGTCACAGGACTTTCTGTACTAACGGACTTGCCTGCTAAGTGTTCTGTGCGGCCCGTCACGGTCAGTCAGCGGTGCTCAGCAATAGATTTGAAGACTGGACACCGACTACAGTATTTAACCCCCACCGGAAAATAGTATCTTCCTAAATTGGCCCTTAGTCCACAGGATCCAGGAATTAATGTGCTTCACGTCCACAGTCCTACACAAAGTTTGAAGGTGATCATGTGCATGGACCAGGTGGGCCTCCGTACTAACACGGAGAGAGGGCCCCAACTACGATCTCACAAAATTCTAGAAAGAGTTATCTTTCACAGGGTCTTGAGACAAGTGACTTAAACTTGTGAGCCTTAGTGACCTCATCCCTGAAAGAGCCCAAGGAGTTCTTAAGACCCTAACAGGTACCACGGTCCTCCATCAGCGTGAGGCAGCTCCTCTGGCAGTGTTGACAGGATTCCGTGGCACTTTGCTGTCTCTTGGCATCTTTAATTTTTTCTTTATTTTTAAAATTTTAAGTCCAGGATAGTTAGCACTTAGTGGTGTTATTAGTTTCAGCATCTTTCCTTTTATGGGCTAGGTATTTGAGGAAGTAAAGGAGGTAGACACAGTCCCTTCCCTCTTGGAACTTAGAGTCTAATAGGTAAAGGACCAGGATTGTGGTACAAATACCAAGGACAATTTAATAAGCAAAGCTAACCAGGTGTAAGAAAGAGGGCTTGGGGGATCCCTGGGTGGCTCAGCGGTTTAGCGCCTGCCTCTGACCCAGGGCGTGATCCTGGAGTCCCGGGATTGAGTCCCGTGTCGGGCTCCTGGCATGGAGCCTGCTTCTCCCTCCTCCTGTGTCTCTGCCTCTCTCTCTCTCTAGGTCTATAATTAATAAATAAATAAATAAATAAATAAATAAATAAATAAATAAATAAATAAATAAATCTATCTTAAAAAAAAAGAGGGCTTGATTGATAAAGCTGCGCAGGCCGGGAGGCCATAAATCTTTATTGATTTCTTCAATAAGTATTAGATAAGCATCCAGGCTGGTCATGTTGCTCGTCTTACCGGTGTTAGCACTCACTGGTCCTGAAGGCCACGTTTATCCGGGAAGCCTAGTGGGAGTCTGCTGCTGAGCCAGCTGGATTTTCTGGAATGGTTCAACAGTGGCCAGTAGATGGCAGCAGAAGTTTGCCGTTCCCCCAGCCTTCGTGTGACGTCTGTCCTTTACAGTTCCGTGTGCTCTGTCGTGTGAGGTTTTCTTGGGCCGAGGTTGGTCAGCTCCAGCAGCTTCCCAGGTGTGTATGCAGATTACCTTGGGGTTTGTTTGGTTTGGGTGTTTGATCTGTTTTTTTTGGACCAAGTCACAGATTCAGGAGACGAAACTCAAATTAATTGTGAGAGAAATTATTCACAGACTGAATTGTTCGGGCAAAGGCCAGGATATGCAACTGCTGGGTAACTCGAGACACACTGCGTGGAGAGAGATCTTTCTGGTGTGATTTCTCGGTGCTGTTAGGATGCTTGGAACGGAAAGCCTGGTCAGTTGGGGTCTCAACTGTTAGCGTTCTCATCCAGCGTCTTGATTATTGATGTGAAAGTGTTTCATTAAACCCCGTTCATTTCCCTCTGATGGTTGACACCTGGGAGCTTGTGTTGCGGTCTCTGCCTATTGCTTCAGAAGCACATATAGTTAGTTGGTGACATAAAGAGTAAACGTGTGTTCTGTATTTTACTGATTAGCCCACTTTTGCTTTGTTTTCTAGGAAAGAGATGAGTAAACGGGTGTTGTTTACATACTGCCACTGTACTTCAGGAATCTAAATCTCAATTCTCTGGCAAATCTTTAAAGGCTATTATGAAAGAGGGAAGATTTATCTGTTCTATAAAATAAGATAGCAGCGAGGCAGTATAGGGTCAAATAAAAAATACCCATCTCCACAAATACATGTAAAACCCACCTAGAAGGCAGTATGAGTGCCAAATAAAGTTTAACAGAGGTTTTGGCAAGATTTTGTACTTTTCAACATCTTAATTATCATAGGGATGAATTATTTGTGCTATCTCACCTGGGGAAATTGGCTTTGGATGTTGAGCTGTTCTGAACCTTGGACAGTTTTCACAGAGCTCCATATAGCAACCCCTATTATGGCATAAAGCTAAGTTCAATGGCTTGAAATCTGTTTACGAATGGAAATAATTTTTTTAAATTGGTTCATACTCTAAAAGAAAAATAAACATTATCTTTTTAAAAACAGGTAAGAAACAATGAGAACTGTTACTAAGTTACTTCCTCATTGTGAAAAGGGCATAATAAGAGCAGCTACCTCTTAGGATTTGTAATGAGATTTAATTGAAAATGCAATCAAAGCAGGCAGAAGAATTTGTAAATGGTGCATGTTAAGGATTCAGTAATCCTTATTAGCTGCTGCTGGCATTTTTAGGATGGGGGGAAGAGAGAAGTGCCCCATATATTTAGCTTGCTTTTGTTTTCAAGATGACATAGCCTTATTACTACACTGCAGTCCTTATGTGGGTGGAAAGAGCACACGCACGGGCTTGCTTGCTCATGAGCAGTGGGGCTCAATCCCAGGACTCTGGGATCCTGGCCTGAGTGGAGGCAGATACTTAGTGGACTGAGCCACCAGGCATCCCTAAAACAAATTTAGATATGTGCTTTGTGTTCACATGATTTAAGTGACATGTCTGCTTTCAATCTATTGCTTTTTTTTTTTTTTTTTTTAGATAAAAAAAAAAGTTTTCATTTTCTTTCCAGGAGATTGCCTTGTCTCCCAAAACAGGATGTCTGCACTTTTAAGGTGGTTGATCTAGAATAGAAATTCTCACTTTTTACTTACTGGATCCTTTTTTTAGTCTTAAATTTTGAGGGCCTAAAGAACTTTTGTTTATGTGGGTTATATTTGGTATACGTATCGATAAATATGTTAGAAAGTAGCACATGAGAAATGTAAAAATATCAAGTCACTTAATAAAATCAGTATTAAAATAAATAACTTTTTTTTGAAAGATTTTAGAGAGAGGCAGAGACACAGGCAGAGGAAGAAGCAGGCTCCATGCAGGGAGCCCGACATGGGACTCCATCCCGAGTCTCCAGGATCACGCCCTGGGCTGCAGGCAGGCGCTAAACCGCTGAGCCACTCGGGCTGCCCCCATAAATAACATTTTTATGGAAAAGTAGCTATATTTTTCAAAGCAAAAAAATTAGAAGAGTGGCATTGTTTTACATTTTTGAAAATCTCTTGAAGAAGTCTGGCTTAATAGGAGACAGCTAGAACTCTCATATCTGCTTCTACATTCAATAAGTTGTTTTGGTTAAAGTCAATGAAGAAGGGCAGCCCCGGTGGCACAGCAGTTTAGCGCCGCCTTCAGCCCAGGGAGTGATCCTGGGGTCCAGGGATCGAGTCTCATGTCGGGCTCCCTGCATGGAGCCTACTTCTCCCTCTGCCTGTCTCTCTCTCTCTCTCTCTGAATGAATGAATAAATAAATAAATCTTTAAAAAAAAGTCAATGAGGAAAATCCAGTCTCACAGGTATGTAGTTGGAAAAAAATTACTTTAAAAAAAATTACTTTTAACAGCATTTTTAGGTAATTTTGGTTATTTGTGGTAGTTTCTATGTTAGTAGTCATTTGCTACATGGTGCCGTTATCAATGAACTTTTTGTATTGTTACATTAAAATCAATGATATGTTGTTTTGAATTTTTTAATCCATGAGTGATTTTGTTATCTGTCATTTGGAAAATGTTGGTTACCTGGGTTATGCAGATCTTTCAAATATTATACAGTATCAGAAAATAGCATTAGTTAATATACTACCCATCTTCTCAGAAGTCTTTAAGTATTTTGAACCTGTCATGCCCCTGATGTCAGGTAAAAGTTTTCCAAAGTTTTCACTTGAAAAAAAAAATTTTTTTAAAGATTCTATTTATTTATTTGACAGCGCACATAGCAGAGGGAGCCACAGGGAGAGGGAGAAACAGGCTTCCCGGTATGGGGCTTGATCCCAGGACCCTGGGATCACAATCTGAGCCAAAGGCAGCCTCTTAATCGACTGAGCCACCCAGGCACCCCTCACGTGAAAATTTTTATCATTGATGCAAATAACTATCTTTTATTTTCCTTAAAGTGACAGGCTCACTTACACATTTTTTTAAAAGATTTTATTTATTTATTCATGACAGACACACAGAGGCAGAGACACAGACAGAGGGAGAAGCAGGCTCCCCACAAGGAGCCCTATGTGGGACTCGATCCTGGATCCTGGGATCACGCCCTGGGCCAAAGGCAGACGCTCAACTGCCGAGCCACCCAGGCGTCCCTCACACATTTTAGTGAAAATGCCTGATGTCCTTATCTGATTAACTATACTTGGTCAGGTTTACCTTCAGGTGAAAATGGTGCTCTGTGAAAAAGGGGGCTATTCATTTTGCAACTCAAGTACTTTTCTGTAAGACATTGAATTTTGGTATGCAGCAAAAGTGCTTTATACGTATTTTCCATTGTCACATATAAAAAGACACATGTTATCTGGATGCCTGGATGGCTCAGTGTTTGAGCGCCTGCCCTCTGCTCAGGGTGTGATCCTGGAGTCCTGGCGTGGGGTCCCACCGAGCTCCCTGCAGGGAGCCTGCTATCCCTCTGTCTCTCATGAATGAATGAATAAATAAATAACCTTAAAAAGACATGTTATCAAGGTTCCAGATTTAACAAAAATACCACTGCCTCATTAAGGATGTTTTTAAGTAAAACTGACTTTTTTAAAAAACTGAGTGTGTGTGGTGGTGAAGAATACTATGGCTACTGATGGTCTGATGCCAATGCTTGATTCATGTTAAGGCAAAAGCAGTTTTAACATGTTCGTGGATAAACAGAAAAATGGTGTATTAGTATTATTATGAAAGTAAGAGTCACGCATACCTTTAAAAGGGTCTCAAAAAAAATAAAAGGGTCTCAAACATCCCCAAGGGTCTATAGGGCACCCTTGGAGAACCGCTGCTAGAACAGCTTCATTAGTGGGCTGTTAACTCAATTTCATTGGGTCAAGACCAGCATTCCTGCATAAGAAATAATCATTTTGTGAAGCTCATTAGATATTTATATATGCCACGGTGTGTACTGAGTTGGGAACATAGGCTTCATTTGTTGCTTAAGTTTTTACGTTGGCTTAAAATATGTATCCTACCAAGTTATACATATAAGTATATAAATATTCATATGCATTTATTATATATGCTCACAGAGTGACATGTGAAATGACTTTTTTTAATGACATTTTTAACCTAATGTGTTCATCACCACAGAAATGCAGTATCTGCTGAGGAGTGATTAGACAAGGCATCGGGACCATCTCAGGCCACAAATAAATGCAGGGGATCCCTGGCTGGCTCAGCAGTTTAGTGCCTGCCTTTGGCCCAGGGTGCGATCCTTGAGTCCCTGGATTGAGTCCTGTGTCGGGCTCCCAGCATGGAGCCTGCTTCTCCCTCCTCCTGTGTCTCTGCCTCTCTCTCTCTCTCTCTCTCTCTCTCTCTCTCTATCACAAATAAGTAAATAAATAAATGCAAGCAGAATTCCTTAGATGTAATGTTATATTTTATTTAAAAATGCTTTAGATTCCTGTCTTTATTTTATCCTCACAATAATTCTGGACATATGAAGATATAAAATATATGTTTGTAGCATGGGGGAAAAGCAGCTAGATGGCAGAGATAGCTAAATGGTTAGCTAATGGCAGACAGCATGTGGAAAATCAGAGTCCTACAATATACGTGTCTGTAATTTATCTCTATCTGTACACCTGTGTGTATAGTCAGTGAAACATGGATTCATCCTGAGACTTCTGACTCTAGCTCAGTACGGCATAATTCATCCTGGCTTATTTCCTTATTTCCTTTGTCTGTAACTTGCCTCTTTCAGTGAGAAATATGGTTCCCACCCTCCACTGTCCGCCCCTTCTTCAGCCCCAATGTGTATGCGAAGCAGTTCTGGAGCTGTTAACACCTGCCACCCCCGTGAGAAACTTTCCTCACTGGAGTACAGTTCCTTTAGGCTTGAGCTGGGTAGTTTCCCATTAAAACGCTGTTTCCCGAAATTACTCAGATCACAGCTCTTTTTTCACTTGAATCCCTTTTGTAAGATTGCCATACATTTGTACTACAGTTAGGTTCGTATGTCGAAGTCTACATTCTGTCCTGATTGTTCCGTCTTCTGATTGGTATTTTCAATTTGTGCATGTTAAAGTTTCTTCTTTTTGATGGATGGTTGTATGGATTTTGACGAATGCATGGGGTTGTGTATATCCCAGCCTAGGGCCGTACAGAGCAGTTCCCTCACCCTCAAAATTCCCCTAGTCAGCCACCACTGTCCCCCTACCCCTGCCCCCCCATCCTCTGGCAGCTACCAATCCAGATAGTTTTGCCTTTTCCAGAATGTCGTATGAACAAAACCATATAATATGTAAGTTTTAGGGTCTGGCTTCTTTGATTTACAAAATACATTTGAGATTCATCCATGTTACATGTATGAATCTTGCAAATCAACAATTTGTTCCTTTTCATTCCTGGATACTGTTTTATTATTAGGATGTGATGTGCTGCAGTAGTTTACCATTCCATGGTGAAGGGCATCTTGGTTGCTTCCAGTTTGGGGCAGTTATTAATAAAACTGCTTCCTAACGTTTTTGTACATATGTTTTTTGCATGAACATAAGTTTTCAGGTTACTGTAGGTAAAATACCTAGGGGCAGGAGTTCTGGGCCATATGGTTAGTCTTGTGTTTAATTTATAAAAACCTTGGGGATCCTTGGGTGGCTCAGTGGTTTAGCGCCTGCCTTTGGCCCAGGGCATGATCCTGGAGTCCCGGGATCGAGTCCCACATAGGGCTCCCGGCATGGAGCCTGCTTCTCCCTCTGCCTGTGTCTCTGCCTCTCTCTATGTCTATCATAAATAAATAAATCTTAAAAATTATAAAAACCTGCCAAACTGTCTTCCAGAGGGGCTGTTCATGGGAAGCAATAAATGGCAGTTTGTGAAGGAGTGGTATCATTTCTTATTTAAATATTTGGAGGGATCCCTGGGTGGCGCAGCGGTTTGGCGCCTGCCTTTGGCCCAGGGCGTGATCCTGGAGACCCGGGATCGAATCCCACATCAGGCTCCCGGTGCATGGAGCCTGCTTCTCCTTTTGCCTGTGTCTCTGCCTCTCTCTCTCTCTCTCTCTGTGTGACTGTCATAAATGAGTGAAATTAAAATAAATAAATAAATAAATAAATAAATAAATATTTGGTAGACATACCAGTGAAGCATCAGAGCCTGGGCTTGATAATTCAGTCTCTTTGCTGCACTAATTGAACTACTCCCATAGAGCTTGAGGGGCTGGGGGGACTAGCTCTGGTGCAGGAGTATCGCAGATTATACTCTTCTTTCCTGAAGTCCAGAAGCTCCCATGAATATCAAAGCTCCTTTTTGCTGTATGCCTTTGATCCATATTCAGAGCGTTGAAATGGTTGGTTTTGAGAGTTCTCCTTAGGTTTATAGAGCTTTGGGAGGAGAGGGATTTGTGGGCTCCCGCATGCCCATCAGGTCCAAAGTCTCCTGCTTCTGTGGTTTTCCCTTTATTGTATCGCCATTAGCAAACAAGCATGTATAATAATAGCCTCCAAAAATTCTCTTGCCTCCATCCCTAGCCACTGCTCCATTTCTCTCGACTCTTTCAGGGCAAAATTTCCTCAGATTGGTTCTCTGCTCTGTCCTAGCTCCTCTTTTCCCCACAACTCCACCAAAAATTGAAAATTGCTCGTTAAAGCCACTGAAGTTTTCCATGCTGCTAAATCCAGATGGTCTCAGACTTCATTTTCCTGGAACTGTCAGTAGTGTTTGACACTGGCGGTAACTACTTCATGGATGAAACACTTTGTTTACTTTGTTTCCAGGAAGATCATGCTCCCCTTCCTCTTCTCCTGCTTCTCTGGCATGTCATCCTCAGATTTTCACCACATCTTCCCCAGTTTGCCCCAGAGCTCAGCCCTTAGACGTGTTTTCTCTCAACTCACTTCAGTCTCCAGTGTCCATGGACTTCTCCCAACCATTTATTTCCAGTGTACTCCTCTCTCCTAAGCCTCAGTCCTGTCTAATTGCCAAACTCCTATTTGGCCAACCATCAAATCTTCCTGGCTGGTACTGGCAGCGTCATCTTTCTAGCTGCTCTGCTGGCAACCTTCGGGACCTTTTTGACTATTTGTTTTCTCTCAGGCCACATCCAGGTTATCACTAAAACTTCATGGCTCAAATTAGATTTATTCAGAATCCAGCCACTTTAACGGCTATCATCACGACTCTAAGCCACCACTGTCTTTTGCCAGATGATTGTTAATTATCCTCTACTGGGTTTTCTATGTCTCCTCTTATTTTCCTGCAATGTAGTATATTTTTAATACATCAGCCAGTGAGGTTTTTTTTTATTTTTTATTTATTTTATTTTTTTTTATAGTGAGAGGAGGCATGGGGGAAGGGCAGAGGAAGAGAATCTTAAGCAGGCTCCCTGCCCAGCGTGAAGCCCAACGTGGGGCTTGATCTCACAACCCTGAGATCATGACCTGAGCCAAAACCAGGAGTCTGTCACCTAACAGATTGAGCCCCCCAAGCATCCCCAATGAGATTTTTTTTTTAAACGTAAATGAGATTCTTATTCCTGCTTACAGTTCTCCTGTGGCTTCCCATCTCAGATAAAAGCTCAGGTACTTTGAATGGCTTACAATGCCCTATAATCTGCCCTCCTGTCCTTACTGTCTCACTGACTTCCTCTCTCATTCATTCTGTAAATCATTTCAGTGTGTTCCTGTTTATCAACCTTGCCAAACATGTTCCTTTCTCAGGGCTTTTGCATTTGCTGTTCCTTCTGTCCAGAAGGTTCTTCCACTGGATCTCCATTAAGACTTCCAGATTTATTTCCTTACCACCTTCAGGTCTCTCTGCTCAAATTCCATCTTTTAGTGAGACTTCCTTGAGCATCCCGTGTAAATCAACAACTCCCCAGTCACCAGCATTCTCTATTTCCTCTTCTTTTATTTTTCTCCATGGTACTTTTCACCATGTGACCATCGTCTTAAAGCTCATACTACAGTATAAGCTCCCTGAGGACAGAGATTTTAGTCTATTCAGTGATCCACCTGCAGTGGGCCAGAATGTGTCTGGTATCTAGTGTCTGTGTGTTTGGGAGAGTGAGGCAAGAAATTATGGTGGCGACCTATGATGGACCAAGGAAATGGCTTAGTCATTTGGAATTAATATGGAATTAAAGTTCCATATTTTAAGTCTTATTTTTTTTTACAGTGTTTTTCTGATTACTGTTACCTATCCTGCTTTAACCCTTATTATACCCTAGCCCATCCACATAGTAAGCACTCAGTTTTTCTCTCATTAGTTCATGTGTATTAACCTTTCCCCAAATTCTTGAGAGAAAAGATCAACATGTATCTTACTGGTTTGAAGTGCCCTTCCTGAAACTCAGCATAGGGAAATAAGATTGTAAAATTAACTTACCGCCCGGCCAATTGTCTCTAAGGACTGTGCAATTAGACTAGATTACGAAGATTAGAGTTTTGCTCCAGACCACACCGGAAAGAGGAAAAGGTAGAGGTGATTAAATTGCAGAGTGTACTATGAGGACAGAACCTGACACACAGGGGGCCCTTGAGTGTGCAGAAGAGTGGACTGGCAGAGACATCTTTCAAATCATCTGGCGCTCTCTCTTCATTCAGGCTCACTATGCAACAGGTTGATTCATTAATCAGCTTCCTAGGTACTTTAGTATTAGAAGGCTTGTGCTGGGTCGCTTTGTTATTACATAAATTGATGTTCACATTTGCATCAGTCCACCTTAGGGACCATTTCTGAGTTTCCTATAAGATCCAAGGAGCAGAGTACAGGACTATAATAAATACTTCCTAACAATACCCCTCCACCTAGTCTCTCATTTGAAATTTAGCCTAATGACCTCTTTCTCAGGCAAATGAAACTACAGTGAAATAACAGCAAAAGGTCTATGCTAGTAAAACATTTTTAAAGGTTATTTTCAGGTATTTCATACCCAAGTACAATGGACTGTTGAACAACACAAGGAAGGTGGGGGAACCAAACCCCTGCATGATCAAAAATTTGCATGTAATTTGATTCCTCCAAAACTGTACTAATATTCTGTTGACCAGAAGCCTTGCTGAACATAAGCAGTTGACTAGCACATATTTTGCTTTGTTTTAAGATTTTATGTATTTATTCATGAGAGACACAGAGAGAGAGGCAGGGACACAAGCAGAGGGATAAGCAGGCTCCATGCAGGGAGCCCGATGTGGGACCCGATCCTGGGTCCCCAGGATCATGCCCTGGGCTGAAGGTGGCGCTAAACCACCAAGCCCCCCGGGCTGCCCTAGCACATATTTTGTATGTTGTGTTATATACTGTATTCTTGAGAAAAGAAAGTGCTCTTTAAGAAAATCATAAGGAAGAGGAAATACACCTAGAGTACTGTACTATAAAAAAATCCACATATAATTGGATCACATCTTCAAACTTGTGTTGTTCAGAGTCACCTGTACTGTTAACACATGAAAGTGTCCATTATGGGTCTCAAATAGAGGAACAAAAGTCATTCTTAACAGTACATGCAAGTTTTCTTAATATAAATATGTGTCTGTAGTACAAATAACATGTTATTTTGAAGTCGCCACCTGTTCTAACCTGGATGCGTTTTCCCAAAAAATCTTGAGGAAATTAGGATCCTTTAGAAAGCCCTGATTTGAAAGGTCTATAAGCAGGTCTAGAGAGTTGTGCACAGCTAAACCGTGATAGAACTGGATGGTAATTGGTCTGTGGATGCCTGTCCCTTTCAAGGCCTTACTACTTAGTCATGCTACAGTTCATCTTTTTTGCTGCAAAGCTTTGTCTTTTGAGGGTAGATTTAATTTTTGAAAACCACCAGAAGACTGAGAGGCCAAATAAGATAGATGATCAAACTTTAAATAATCTGCTGGTGGTCCAAAATGAGTTGCCTTTACCAAGAGTGCTTTCCTTGAGTGTTGTAGTTCATAGTTTTGAAAATGCATTTATAGGCTAAACCCCAAAAAAGACAATAGAGAATGATGGAATCAGAATATTCATTTGCTTCGTTTCACATCTACACAACAATGTCACAGTAACAATCAAATCCTGCCACTAATTATGATTACTGTAAATGCTTTACAATTAAAGTTTTTCTTTTTTTCTTTTTTTTTTTTTTAGTAACCTCTACACTCACGTGGGGCTTGAACTCACAACCTTGAGATGAAGAACTGTAGGCTCTTGCAACTAAATCAGGCACCCCCAGTTTAAAATTTTTTTAATAAAATTTACAAAATTGAATATATTTTCCTTATTCTGGTCCCTGTCCTTCCCCCTTTTAGTTGTATAAGTTTTCACAAGTTCGTTGTGGGATTAGACAGCTGTTACATATTGTACTCTCTTAACCTCATTTAGACTTGATTTTCTGACTTGCTGTAGGTTCGTTTATTTTTAATATTTTATTTATTTACTCATGAGAGACACAGAGAGAGAGAGAGAGAGAGGCAGAGACCCAGGCAGAGAGAGAAGCAGGCTCCCTGCAGGGACTCGATCCCAGGACCCCGGGGTCACGCCTTGAGCCAAAGGCAGATGCTCAACCACTGAGCCACCCACAGGTCCCAGAGTCTTGCTTTTTAAAAAAAAAATTATTTATTTGACAGAGATGGGGGGGGGGGAGAGCACAAGGGGAGAGATCCTATTCCATACTGTGTGTATGTGTGAGTCTGTGTGTTTAACAACCCTTTAAAACCATTCTTAGCTAGAGGACTGTACAAAAATATGCCTGGCTACAGTTTGTCAGCCCTGCTCTATAGTTTCCTCAAGAAAGGCTCATGGAGTCAGTTTTCCATGCTGGATATAAATTCTCTGCCCACATATGGAGGAGCTTTATATATAAAGTTTGAGTTATAAATTTAAAATATGTAACTTCGTTTTCTCTTGGCATAAAACATTGCAGTTGCAGTCTGGTGATACTCTTATTTTCCTTATAAGTTACTTAATGTTTCTGCCTGGATGCCCAAGAGATTTTTTTTTCTCTTTACAGTCCATTTGGTGTTGGTCATTCTGGGTTGATATTCTCAGGTATGTGTTGTGTTTTTCAATACGTAGTTTCAAGTATTTTTTTTCCAGTTTTTTTTCTTTTTTCTTTTTTTTAGATAAAAGACAGACCTTTGTGTCTGTCTTTTCTAACCTTACATAATTTTTTTCTTTTAAACCATTTTATTAAAAAAATTAAAAAATCATTTTATTTTTTTCCAGCTAATTGAAATTAATACAGATAAAAATAGTATATATTTAAGATATACTACATGATGTTTTGGTATACATATGCATTGTGAAATGATTACTTCAACTGAGCTAATTAACACATTTTCAACTTCACAGTTACTGTGTGTGTGTGTGTGTGTGTGTGTTGAAATCACTTAAGATCTACTCTCTTAAAAGATTTCAAGAATACAATACAGTTGTTAACTACAGTTACATGCTGAAATTATATCTCCAGAAATTAATTCAACCCTGCATGATTGAAATTTTGTATTCTAAAAACTTTCTTGATTTATAGTTAAGTATTCATTTCATTTCCTTGCATTGGTTTTCCTGCTACAAGAATTCCTATTACCTGTATATTGGATCTTTGATTAAATTAAGCACATATATTTGCCACTATCTCATTTTCTTATTACCTAATTCTCTTTTGTTGCTAATTTCTGAGTTTTCTAATTGACTTAGACTATCCTGTCATTTTCTTAGTGACTTTCAGGTCATTTGTATTAAGATACAGTTTTTATTTGCTTTCTGGGCATGTATATTTGGTACGCTTTCATTGGCTGAAATGGATGTTGCTCTTTATGTGAAGGTTTTTCTAACTTTAGAAGGAAGTGTGGTTCAGAATGGTTTATATTTATTTATAAATTTATTTTTTATTGGTGTTCAATTTGCCAACATATAAAATAACACCCAGTGCTCATCCCATCAAGTGCCCCCCTCAGTGCCCGTCACCCAGTCACCTCCACTCCCCCTTCCCCCACCCCTAGTTTGTTTTCCAGAGTTAAGAGTCTCTCATGTTCTGTCTCCTTTCTGATATTTCCCACTCATTTTTTCTCCTTTCCCCTTTATTCCCTATCACTATTTTTTATATTCCCCAAATGAATGAGACCATATAATGTTTGTCCTTCATCCTTCTCCGATTGACTTATTTCACTCAGCATAATACCCTCCAGTTCCATCCACGTCAAAGGTTCAGGATGGTTTAATCTGGCTTCACATAACTCGTCAAACCTTGGAGTCCTGTTGGACCATCTTTTTTTTTTTTTTTTTAAAGATTTTATTTTTTTAATTTTTATTTATTTATGATAGAGAGAGAGAGAGAGAGGCAGAGACACAGGCAGAGGGAGAAGCAGGCTCCAGGCACCGGGAGCCCGACGCGGGATTCGATCCCGGGTCTCCAGGATCGCGCCCTGGGCCAAAGGCAGGCGCCAAACCGCTGCATCACCCAGGGATCCCTGGACCATCCTTCATGTTCAATTTTGCGTACTTGCTTTTTATCACAATAACGACCCCACAACTCTGCTTGACAATGATACATCAAAAAGAGTGGAGCAAACCTGTTAACTGAACTACCACAATAGGCCAATAGTGTGCTTCCAGCCTGACGTATGTCAAACATTGCCATATGTTTCAAATGTAACCTGCCCCGTGGTGCCCCTGTGACATTTTGGTGTACAGTTTGGGTGGTGCTACTGCTCTGTAGACTACACTTGAGAAACCAACCAGTAAGACCGTTAACTTCTTTTTTCTTAAAAACTAGAAGTACAGAAGAAAGATTTTCAAAGTTGTACTACCACTTGAGAAGAAAATTCCTTCCTCTGGACCCATGCACTCAGATAGGCAAGCAGATTGATTAAAAATAATTTAATATGGGATCCCTGTGTGGCGCAGCGGTTTAGCGCCTGCCTTTGGCCCAGGGCGCGATCCTGGAGACCCGCGATCGAATCCCATATCGGGCTCCTGGTGCATGGAGCCTGCTTCTCCCTCTGCCTACGTCTCCGCCTCTCTCTCTCTCTCTGTGTGTGACTATCATAAATAAATAAAAATTAAAAAAAATAAAAATAAAAATAATTTAATATGCTCAAATCAGACTGGAAACAAGTGTGTGCATGCATTTGCGCATGTATGTGTGTGAGAGAACAAACAGGCTTGCTTGAGGCTGCACGTACACTTAAATGGGGTAATGCGTTTCTTTGCCTTAATCTAGTATTCTTACTGGGGAAAAAGACCACGTCTACATTGAGTTGATGAAAAGGAACAACAGAGCATGCGTGCATGCTTATTGACCTTGATATTTAAGAACATTTGGTGGTAAATATTTGAATTTGCTTTTGTGACCTCTATCAGTGAACATGATTGACTGCTGGCTTCAGATTCCGTCAACAGCCTGCCAGATTATGTATTTTACTAGAAAACTGTGTTTCTCTCGAGAGGCAAGGATATGGATGTGGTACGGAAACCCAGATTCCTCCCTACCACGGTTTGTCATATACAGAATCTTGGAGGTTATTCCAAGCAAAAACTTGACCCTAAGTTATACTGTAATAAGGAGCCAGAAAGAGCGGTCACTTGCTTCCAGGTGCAGCTTCCCTTGAGCTAAATAGTGGGAGATCGTGCTCTCCTCTCCTCAGTGAATTATAATAGGATATCAGGATAAAGAGTGAAGCACTAGGAAACGCACTGAGCTCGGTGTGATCCTGCTCCTCTCCATATCATTTCTCTTTCCAGGATCCCAGGAAATGTGGGCAACCTTCTCTTACCCCTTCTACCTCCAACCCTTTTTCTGGATTCTTAAAACATCTGGCAATTGATATTATAGACTCTATTGCTCAGTGATGTTCAGAGTCCTGCAGAAAGCCAGAGCTCTGATGGATAATTAACATTTAAGAAAAAATGGATATGGATTTAACCCAGCTTTCACTTTCCGTAACAGAGGGATCTGTATAGATGAGGTGGCCAGAGCAGCAGCCTGCTATCACCTGATCTTTTCTCCAGGATTATCACGGGTTTTCTAACATCTGGCTTTTTACAAACTGGCCTTCAAGTTTTTATTAAAACATGTAGAAAGACGAATGTGGATTTTTGTCATGCCCTGCTTTCATAATAAGACTGGGTCTGTAAGTTACAAAGAAATCCTAAACTGGAAGAGGACATAAAGATCAAGGTATATCTCCCTTAAAAGATTTATCTTAATCAGAGGCTGTTATGAACATAGTATTTCAGTTAACCTGCCCTAGTAGGAAGCTAGAACCTGGAAACCCCTGTAAGCCACCACCTCTGTGGAAATGCTTCATACATGAACCTGGCAACATTGCCCTCAGTGGAGTTCCTTTGGCTTCTATGGAACAATAAATATTTTATCTTCTAGTTGAGCTGAGTGAAAATGGAAGAAGGGCAGAAAAGGGAGCTGAGTGTATGATTGTGCCTTTCTTTTCTACAGTGTGTTCCATGGGAAACGGTACGAGCAGACTCTATAGTGCTCTTGCCAAGACACTGAACGGCAGTGCTGCCTCCCAGCACCCAGAATATTTGGTATCACCTGACTCTGAACATCTGGAGCCCATTGATCCCAAAGAACTCCTTGAGGAATGCAGGGCTGTCCTGCACACTCGACCTCCCCGGTTCCAGAGGGATTTTGTGGATCTGAGGACAGACTGCCCCAGTAGCCACCCACCTATTCGAGTCATGCAGTGGAACATTCTTGCCCAAGGTATGTCTGATGCATTTGTGCCTGAGCAGTTAAGTTTGCTATGACTGCCTTTCCGTTTCTGTACGTGCCTGGAGCACTGATGTGTTATGTGGAGGGAAGAGGTGTGGGCAGGTAGAGGTGTAGGAGGATTGGGTGACTTAGGGCAGCCGTGAGGAGCTCCCAGAAGGGGAGGGAAAGAAAGAAGCCCATCCAGTTTGCACAAATAAATCTTGCACTCAAGATTTATACCTTACCTTCCATGTTTGCAGGCTATCCTAATACAGTATCTACTTCCCAGCATGTCCGTATTTAAAGGACCTTGTGTTTTATTAGCCTCAAACTTCTGTTGCCTCTCTCATTCCTCAGCACCAAGATAACACTTGCAAGGGAGAAACTAAACCTGCTGAAGGGGTAACATGTATAACTTTCTTCAAGGAATGGGGGGGACTCTCTGGGGGTAGTGAGGTGGTGCGAGTGTGGAAGCCAGATTCCCACCTGTGTGTGTCTCTGTAACTTGAAGCCAAAGAGATCATTGCTTTAGTTCTTTATTCGTTAAAATGTTAGTTAAAATGTTACTTTGTTACGGTAGAAAGGACAACCTAGGTCTGCCGAAAATGTATTAGTGAACTCTGTAGTATTACCCCCTTTCATGTAGCAGTTGAAATTTTAAGAAGCAAGGCAGCTTTTTAAAGAAGGGCATATACCGACTTTTCCATCTTAGATTTGTTTTTTTATCCTCCTAGGTGTTCGTCCATAAGTAGGAAAAGCTGCCTATTTAAGATAGGTTCCATCCACATTGGTTCATATGGCTCATTACATAGTGTTAAAATTATAGATGGGGCACCTGGCTGACTCCGTCGGTAGAGCATGCGACTCTTGATCATGGGTTGTGAGTTCAAGCCCCATGTTTGGTGTAGGGATTACTTAAAAATAAAATCTTTTTTTTTAATTGACATAAAAAGTTAAATATATTTTTCATCGACATGGTTTAGATCCCAGGGACTGTGAAGAACACTGTTTAAGGCTAAAAATTTAAGCTCTTATGTCCTAGGATACAGTTACATGAAATAGTTTTAATATGAAAGAAAATAAATAGCTTCCTTTATCTGAATAGTAAGAGGTTATTTAGTTTGGTAGCTTTTTTTGTTTGGTTTTGGGGGTTTTTTACTTCTTATTTTTTTAATTTTTTTAAAAAAGATTTTATTTATTCATGAGAGACACAGATTGAGAGGCAGAGACACAGGCAGAGGGAGAAACAGGCTCCATGCAGGGAGCCTGATGTGGGACTCGATCCTGGATATCCAGGATCACGCCCTGGGCTGAAGGCAGATGCTCAACCGCTGAGCACCCCAGGCGCCCCTGTTTTTGTTTGTTTGTTTGTTTGTTTTGTTTTTTTGAGAGAGCGAGCACAGACATGTGCACGCATGAGCCTGGGGGACAGGCAGAAGGGGAGAGAGAATCTGAAGCAGGCTCCACGCAGAGCAGGGTCCAACGCAGGGCTTAGTCTCACGACCCTGAGATTGTAACCTGAGCCAAAATCAAGAGGTACTGGATGGATGTTAACTGACTGAGCCACCCAGGCACCTCAGTTTGATAGATTAATACAGTTTAGACAGACAAGAATCGCCCAAAGCATCTGAAGTAGAGAAAGCATTCTGAGGGTCTTGAGTCGTGTCAAACCGAAAGAGACTTGCCAGGTACTTAGCTACTATAGAACCATGACTTCTAACTACCCTGTGACAACTGACTGGCTTTTTTATTTCAGCTCTTGGAGAAGGAAAAGACAACTTTGTACAATGCCCTGTGGAAGCCCTCAAGTGGGAAGAAAGGAAATGTCTCATCCTAGAAGAAATTCTAGCCTACCAGCCCGATATATTATGTCTCCAAGAGGTGGACCACTATTTTGACACCTTTCAACCACTCCTCAGTAGATTGGGCTATCAGGGCACGTTTTTCCCAAAGCCCTGGTCACCTTGTCTAGATGTAGAACACAACAATGGACCAGATGGCTGTGCCTTGTTTTTTCTCCAGAACCGATTCAAGTTAGTCAATAGTGCCAATATTAGGCTGACGGCCATGACATTGAAAACCAATCAGGTGGCCATTGTACAAACTCTGGAGTGCAAGGAGTCCAGTCGACAGTTCTGTATTGCTGTCACTCACTTAAAAGCACGTACAGGCTGGGAACGATTTCGCTCAGCTCAAGGCTGTGACCTTCTCCAGAACCTGCAGAACATCACCCAAGGAGCCAAGATTCCCCTCATTGTTTGTGGGGACTTCAATGCAGAGCCAACAGAGGAGGTCTACAAGCACTTTGCTTCCTCCAGCCTCAACCTGAACAGTGCGTACAAGCTGCTGAGTGCTGATGGGCAGTCAGAACCTCCGTATACTACCTGGAAGATCCGGACCTCAGGGGAGTGCCGGCATACACTGGATTATATATGGTATTCTAAACATGCTCTAAGTGTGAAGTCAGCTCTTGATTTGCTCACAGAAGAACAGATTGGACCCAACCGGCTACCATCTTTTAATTATCCTTCAGACCACCTGTCTCTAGTGTGTGACTTCAGCTTTAACGAGGAACCTGATGGACTTTTATAAATGCTTGTCTATGTCTCTTTAATCACCAGAGTCTTAACCAGGGATGTTTCAGGAAACTGAAATAGGATAAGTTGCTTGAGGAAGGATTCCCAGTTTCTCTTACATCATTTTCCATGTTTCCAGCATGCCCTTGGGAAGGAATCCCCATTAGTCTACAAACGTTTTCCTTAAAACCTATAGCAAAAAAGGTGTTTGCACTCCAGTTTTAGCTTGTAGGATTTTCTTTCCCTTAGCGTTACATTTTCATCATTTAAGGGCATTAAAAATTAGGTTTGTTTTGTAGCCTTTTCAGATTAAGGATAGACTTGCTTGAGCCCTCCATAATTAACAAGTATACAAGAACAATTCCTCTAGACAGCATTTCAGGTTATTTATTTGTGGTTGTTACAATGTCAGCAAGGTATGCATGGCAATATTTATTTTTTTTATATTTTCATGTAAGATTAAGTAATTAGAGCATTGTGAATGTTTTAAAACCACGCAGAACATAAGTTATATAGAGTAATTTATAGTGATTTTCTTAAATCTCTAAGATCTTTTTATTTGGGGGTCTAGTAGTATACAAAGGGACTATTTAGACGGGGCTTTTTGTTTGTTCTATAAGTGGACATATCAGGTGTCCTTGATACTTTCTTTATAAGTAATCCTTGCTATGCCTCCATGTTCCCATTGTTGGGTTCTTAAAGAGATTCCTTGGCCAATCAGTCTTCATTATTGAATCAGTGTTACGCGCTTAAGCGTTTTCCATTAGAAGGCTATGGTATACATTTGAGGTCACTCAATGTCTATTTGTATTGGACGTGCTTTTCACACTAGGTTATTTAGGAACTGCTATGTGGCAGTAGCTAAAAAGTAAGTGGGGCCTTCTTTTCAGAGATGGGAAACTAGGAAGCCTATTAACAAAGCTGTCCTTGAAATCTCCTAAGATAGCCAGGTGGCTAGTCCAAAACATCTAGAAGAGTGTAAAAACTTAGAAAGGTAACCTGGAATTCTGTTCCGACGAAATAAAAGTGGTAAAGATCACAAGGTGAAGCCCCTTTCAAACAAAATCCTAACAAATAACCTGTTGGTGATAAATTGATAACCCGTGAGTTGTAAATATTTAAGAATAATAAATGGTCTTTTAAAGCTAGTGCTTTTAATATCTTGTCTTTTTAGTCCAGAAAGAACCTGGGAGTACATTTGATCTTTGAATACTGTTAACCTGGTGACCCACAGTAATGGATTACTATTTACACACAGACCTTCATTTTTAAAGTGGACAAAGGTGGATTTGTAGCTGCACACTGAAGGCATCTATGCTTATGTAACATCTCTAGGCATCAAGGTTGGAATTCCCCAAAATGGTTCACCCAAATATTCTGCATCGGAACTACCTTTGAAACAAACAAGGTTTTCAGTACATTGTAATGTCAAGCAGGAAGAGCATCCGTACCAACTGTTATTTGGTTGAAATCCTAGCATGAGAATGGTACTCATATGCTGTTGAGAAACCAAAAGCTGATTGATACAGGCATTAGGTCTTGTATACGGTCATTAGGTATTGTTTGCGTGCCCCAAAATACACCAACCTGAAGAGAAACTATCACAACAGCCATAAGATGAGCAAATCCGGATGAGTATGAAAGCCAAAAAAATGTTTGAATTTCAAATGTTGTCCACCAGTGTATGAATTAACAGGCTATGGACTGAGGGTTAGACGAGGGGTGGCTAGGAATGCTAATGAGCAAAAAAGCTGGAAATGCCATGTGATTGTAATGTGCCTGTAAATGAAGGAGCTAGGGGGAAAATTCTGATGGAACTCTCTCCTTATGACTGATCCTTTGGAGTTATTATAGGAGGCTAAACACTTCAGTATGCTTGTTTGCTGCTTTTGTATTTGTCTTTATTTAAAATGTAGTTACGTGAACATTTTATGTGTAAGTAAACAATTTTTTAGTAGTATATTAAATCGTGTTGCATTGTACTTCATATTTTATTTTTCCTTTTAAGTCTTCGTAGACAGACACCCTTGCCTTCTGGACTAGCAGTAACCGGAAGCAGAATGGTAAGTAACACATCTGTATTCTAAGTTTTTAGACATGTTCCACTTAATGAATTTTTCTTATTCCATCGCCTGTACCTTTTTTGATTCAGTTTTTCCTTTTATATTATCACATAATATTTTAATCATGGTAGTAAGAGTCTTAAAAAGTAAACTGCAGATTTGAAGAGAGAATGGCAATGGATTTTTTCCTCCTCCATGCTGTATTTCAGTAGATTCCCTTCTACAAGGTGGCAGGAATACAATGACCTCTTCATTTATTTAAGCAAAGGATAATGGTGTATACTACGTAAGAAGTAACTAACATTTTGAGTTCCCTACCTTTGGCTCTAAGAGCTTTACATACAATCTTCCAACTACTCTCTTTTAATTTGTCTATACCTACTCTTAATTTAAAATGAGGAGTAAAACATCAAATCATTTTGACCAGTTTAATAGTAGTACAGCCAGTATTCAAACCCAGGTCTGTGTTGATTTCAGAGTGCTTCCTTCTTTCTTCACCAACGTGCCCCCCGTTGGCCTTGAGGGAGTACAGTTGGAGAGAAAAGTGATACATGGGGGAGGAAGAGATCTGTTCAGTGAGAAATGGCCAGACACCTGAAGCAAGTATTTTGTAGTACATGTGCACTACAGTATAGAAGCAAGATTCAGAGGCCAGCTCATGGCTGCCAGAGCAGATCTCAGTTCCTCTGATGAAGGTAGTTCAAAAGTAGAACATCTAATACTGTTTGCATACTTTGGTTTCTTTTTTTTTTTTTTTTTTAAGATTTTATTTATTTATTCATGAGAGACCCAGAGAGAGAGAGAGGCAGAGACACAGGCAAAGGGAGAAGCAGGCTTCATGCAGGGAGCCCGACGTGGGACTTGATCCCAGGACCCCAGGGTCATGCCCTGGACTGAAGGCGGCACTGAACCGCCGAGGCACCTGGGCTGCCCTGTTTGCTTACTTTGATGGTAGCTTTTTAGAAAGAAGCAAGAACAGTTACTCTAGGAAGTGTTTCAAACTAGAAGAAATTGATGCAGATATTCTGTATTTGAGCCATTTTTTAAAACATCCAAGATTTTACGATAGTGAAGGGAATGTTGCATATAATTAGATAATGTGTTTTAGGCTTGAGGAAGTTTATATCCAAGATATAAATTCTGAGAAGGGATAAAAACATGCTCATAATCGTAATTGATCTCAATTTTAGAAAAGGAAAGGCATCCAAAAAAACGAACGCACTTGCAGAAAGAGCTTTTTTTAATGCCATGTATAAAAATATGGCACAGGCAAGCTTCCATCTAGAGGAGAGAGATACCAGAATTGTAGAGGGCTGGCGCTTGGGCTTCTAAATCCAGGGGAGGGGAAAGCAAGCAACATCAGGGAGAAGGGGCCCGGTTCTAGGTGAGGACAGCTCGGCCTAGTATGGCCTAGAACTGGGCTCCATCTCTAGGGCCTCCGTTTTCTCATCCACAGACAATTGCGTCACACCTGCCCTGCCAACCCCATAGCTTTGTGAGATGTTTGTAAAATAATATTGCAAACTCTCGTGTAAAATATACACAGGATCCCTGAACTTCATTTCAAAAGTTCAGAGCAAGACAGGGAAGGGCATTGTACCTGATCAATACCATGGGTGTTCTAACAACCCACTCTTACTATTCCACAAATCATCATCTTTTAGTTTGAAAATGGAGAAATAACAGGGTTAAGAAAATTAAGCCCCAAGTAGGCGAGGAGCTGATAGAATGGCAAGATACTTTTTTTCCTATTTGTGCATACATGAGGTTGTAGGTGATCTGGTTCTTTAATCCCATGAGAGGATGCCAACCCTACTTTGATTTGTAAAGTAAAAAATAGTGCCTTGAAACAGAATATTCAAAATTCCAGGCCCTTGTCTCCTGGATTTCTGTGGGAAGTTCGGGTCTAAGAAAACACTCACCTGAGGTTAGACGTGCGGACACGGCCAGTCCTCTTGACAGAAGACCAGGAAAAGCTTTGTTGCTGGTAAACTGGATCATATGATTCTCATTACTGATCAACGAACGTCTCTTTTGCTCTGTCTTCCAAGACCTTCAAAGCCAGACCCTACAGCTGAATCTTACTCGGTAACATTTTACAATGTAGTGTTACCGTATGCGATCTGTAATGCTTTCATCTTTTTGCCATTCTTTTTTCTTTGCCTACTTTTCTTTTACCTTTTTTATCATTTTGACTTTCACTTATTCTTAGGTGATGTAAACTGTCAGAAATTCTTTTGGAAATAAAGCAGAGTATAAAGTATCTTGCTACATTAAATAGATTGAGGCCTCTAGATGGAGACGAGTTGTGTACAAGAATGGCAGCGTAGGGTTACGGAGCCTTCTCTAATATGGAGAAGCACCACTCAAGGACTGTGTCGGACTTCTCATTGTGGTTCCCACAGATTGGTACACCCAGAGAGAACACACAGCAAAATTCTGCGGCACTGTAAGATTTAGTTTGTGAGAAAGGATCATGATGTGGTAGGATAGGATAGACCTAACTCCTAAACCAACCTCTGCCCCCACCCCACCCCCTTTTTTTTTAATGGGAGGGAATGTAGGTTGAGGTTAAACCTAAACTAAATTGGGAGGCAGGGGAGTTCTGTTTTTAGGTCTGCCACTGACTAGCTGAACTGAGACCGAGGAGTCCATTTTTTCCTGAACTTTAGTTTATTTGTAAATACAGGCAATAGGTAAGAAAATCTCTAAGGGTTTTTAAAACATTAAACTGAGGCACTTCAACAAGATTTGCCACTGCTCAAAAATATCTTTGCAATTTTGTGGAACTGCTTCCGTATCCAGTTTGATGAAGGTCTCAAAACCAGTGTGAATTTAATAGCCACATAGGGCATCACCTAGCTTGATTCACATCAGTTTCTTAACCTCAAGTGATCTGACTATTTCTAAAACTAAAATCTTCCTCAGCAGAGAACTTGCCTGTATTATTTATGTTTTAAGTTTTAGGCACTGCTCCAGGAAGCAATTCAAAAGTATTTCTGAACAATGGTAACGTTGTCGGCATTAGTATAGCTTCCCAAAATAATTTGTTAAAGGGGCGAGGCACCTTAGCACGGTGTACTGTTGTGTAAGACTCTTTCATTGTAATTACAGAGATGTTAAATAGGAGATAAAGGCCTAAGAATTGATGAAATCTACAGTTCATAGGCTTTTCAAAAACTCCTTGTAATACTTAATAGATGTATCTCAAACTACCTTTTTCCACTGAACATTTTAGAAAAGCTTAGGTTAGGACACAGATCCTTGAACATAAAGCTTCCCTTGATTGTATCTGGATGGCAATGTGGTTCCCAAACTTGAGGGCAACAATGAAGTTTCCTAGAGATATTTTTAAAATCCTGCTGCCTGGCTCCCACTCCCACACACTGTAATTTAATTAGTATGGAGTGTGACCTGGGCAACAGGATTGGTAATTCTTTCCGGGTGGTTCTAATGGGCAGCAACATTACCATTGTGTTACAGTGAACTAATTAATGTGCTACAGTAACTCAGAAATAATTTGCATATAAGCAGTATTTCACCTGTTATGACAGTGATGGTATCACTTCATTAAGGAAAGTCTTCTAAAATAGACATTTTCTCAAAGTTAAACATTACAACAACGGGATAGGGAGAAACATCTTGGGAGAAGACAACTGTTGGTTTACAGCCTATTTATAGTTGTTTTGTTTTTGATATGGAGGGTTTTTTGTTTTTGTTTTTGTTTTGTTTTGTTTTTTTGAGATTTATTTGAGAGACAAAGAGAGCACAAGCAGGAGGGGCAGGAGGAGGAGAGGATCTCAAGTAGACTCCACCGAGCCGGGAGCTGGATGCCAGGCTCAGTACCACAGCCCCAAGATCACGAATGGAGCTGAAGCCAAGAGTTGGACACTTAACTGGCTGAGCCACCCAGGCGCCCCTGCAGTATTCTGCATTAAGCAGTCGTGTCCTGTCTTAGAAGTTCGCACTTTAGAAGTTGTGATATATTGTGCTTAAGTCCTGAACTCCACATTACTGCTGAGTCACAGTGTTCACAAAACAGTTATGGTTGCTTAAAAAGTAAAATAGATGAGAATCCAGTCCATTTCCCTGCTGCCATTGAGGTTTCAAAGCCTCGGAAGGGTGGTGCAGAAAGGCCAATCAGCACACTTGAAAGGGTGAATAGTAACCTCGTTCTCCTTCGGACGGGCATCACTGTGTGCCGCCCTCCTGCAGAATACGGTTGGTCTTAATTATGGGGGACGTGATCGTACAACAGAGCGCTGAAGTCCAGATAAATCACAACTACAGAGGGGTTGTGTTAGGAATGGGTCAAACCTGTAGTAACGGGGAGAAGGTGCAGTGACACTTGTGGAACTAGGGTAGGGTTGTTACTCCTGCTTGGAGCAGGCCAGGTGACTTCAAATAAGAGGAGCTTAGGATACTTCGTAAATAACCCCAAAGCCCAAAGGTGGTCTTTGCGTAGAAGTTTAGCTGGTCGTTGCTTACACACGACTTTTTATATATACAGTGATCAGAGCTGCCTTCTCCGTGGTGAAGTACTGCAAGGTGTGAGGCTAGCAAATGGGGATATACCGGGTGCCCCTCCCCTATCTGCTGCCAAGGCCATCTCCCTGCTGGGACTGCCCTTTTATTTTCATATCAACCTCTGGCTTTTTTTTTTTTTTTTTTTTTTTTTTTTTAACTCTTACTCGCGTAGCCCTTCCTGCTATCCTTGATAGCGCCACCCACCCCATCTGGAAATGTTCCCTCTGTGCTTTCTCTGCCAACAGCCCTTCATTTCCCTGCAGGTTCCTGTTCCTCCCCCTAACCCTCATCTTCACATACTTTATACCTCTTAGTCACTAGACTCAGAATGCAAAGTGGACCACTCTGCAACCTGGGTGTTTTCAAGCCTATTTCAGAAATTTTTATTTTGATGTCTGTCACTTCTAACTCCGTAAATAAAGTGAACTCCTATCTCAGTGAAAGCAGAATGGTCTAGAGAGTAGCTATCCATGGTAGGGCCCAGTGAGGTACAGGTGCCTGGAATGTCTGTAGGCCAGAGACGACTAAAAGAGCAGCAAGAGGGGCACCTGGGTGACTCAATCGGCTCAGGTCATGATTCTGAGATCCTGGGATCGAGTCCTGCACTGGGCTCCCTGCTTCTCTGGCCCCTGCTTGTATGCCCTTGCTCGCTCATTCTCAAATAAATAAGGCCATTTTTTTTTTTTTTTTTTTTAAATAGAATAAGGCTTGGGAAGGTGGCCAGAGGCTGGATCAAAGGACTTAGACTTTTTTAGGAAGAGATGCCATTGAAGAGTTGTTTTTTTTTTTTTTTAAGATTTATTTATTCATGAGACACACACACAAGCAGAGACACACGCAAAGGGAGAAGCAGGCTCCCTGTGGGGACCCCGATGCGGGACTCATCCCAGGACTCTGGAGTCACGCCCTGAGCCCAAGGCAGACACTCAAAAACGGTTGAGCCACCCAGGCTGTCCCGCCATTGAAGAATGTAAAGCAATTGCAGGGGAGTGACAAAATCTGCATTTTAGAATGCGCTCAACTTGTAGCTTGAGAAACGGATTAGAGGGAGGCTTCATAAGAGGAAAAACAGCGAAGGTAGGGGGGATTGGGGAAGGAAGCTATGTAAACATACCATCAGCAGGATTTGATGAATGACTGGAGGTAGGAAGTAAGTTGTCTAGAGTGGTATGGGTTTTTGTGTGTGGCGTGAGTAATGGGCTGCATGTAAAATTGTCATTTACTGAGGTAATAAGAACAGATTTTAGAACAAAGGTCATTCAGGAGGAAACAAAATCCTAGGCAATTAGATAAACCCATCTGAGCCTTAAAACCCTAGGCTAGAACACTTTTGGGAGTGGAAACCACAGGCATGGATGAAATTATCTAACCATTAAGTTGAAGTGAAATCATGATAGTAAACACTTTGAGTGCTTGCTATATGCCAGGCACTGACTCTAAGTCCTTAATATATCCATTTAATTCTTGCAAGTACTCTCTGAAGAGACCCACAGAATCTTGCAAAGCATTAACGCTAAATGGGAAACTGAAGGAGAGCAAAGCAGACTCAGACGACTGAAGTAAACCAGGAGGAGGATGTTGTGGAAAACCAAAGGATTTTTAAGAAGTAGGCTGACACACAAGATCACATAAAAAAAAAAATGAAGTGTCTGTTTGATTTTACTACTGGATTGTTGGGCTTTAATGAGAACTGTTTCTCTGAGCCAGGATTCAGCTACCTCAAGAGAGAGTAATAGCTATAAAACTTGTTGGAACAAGGAGACCAAGAAGGTGTGAAAGGAGAGGAAAGGCTGAGTACAGGAGGAAGACACGCCTGCCTCCTTCCTGAAACAGGTGGGTAAGGATGGATGCCAGAGGGAGTAGATGCTCTTAGGGCAAAGGGTCCAGAAGTGGAGGGAGTTCACAGCTCGTGACCTCCACCTTCTCTTTAAAAGGTATACTGGTCATTTGGGTAAGGCCGGAGCTGTTGCTGGAAGAAGACCTAGGGAATAAATGAACAGACTGCTGGTGATGGTTCAAAGGCCCTAAGTGAAGCTGGAATACATAGTGGCATCAAGCTATTGTTTTTAGTTCTCTAAGATACTGGACAAAAAGTAAACGTAAGCTACAGTGGTTTATAGTTTGGACGGGTTAAGACAAAAAGCCTTGCCACTCTTAATCCGCAGAAACACTCTGATCAGTACATACTGTTTACATCTGTTTCCAAATAAGACCTCAGGTGTACTTAAAGAGACAGAAAAATGTCTAGGAAGAGAGGTGGAGATAACCTAGGTAGTTCTGACCTACCCCAGTTAGAACCGACTAGAAATACATTGCGGGTGGGCATTATTCACACAGTATTGAGTCCCGTTAGCTGTCCTCCACGGCAACGGACTTAGATTCTTAGCAGATGTGTTACCAAAACCAGGACACGTCTGAGCGTTCAGTATGCTCAGCATTTGGGGAGAGGTGTAGGTATGGTGTAAGCTATTTACTCTTTGCCCTCTAAAAATATGGGAGACAGGAGGACTAGAGGAAACGATACAATTAAGCGCCAGAGAAAACTGAAATAAATATTTAGGAAATGTTTTAAAAGTAGGTAGAATTTGAACTTAATTCCCAAATGGGATAAGAATGGAGTTTTTCTTTGAGCTTTTATTGAAAAGTACCATCAGGTATGTTTATGGAAAAGACAACAAGTACAGAGGGTGCTGTCATAAAAAAAATTTTTGTCGACCTAAGTATTAGTATCTGATCAAATGCACAACTGAAGGCCACAAAACATTAAGTATCAGTTTATTTAATTTCTAAAAGATGTAAAAATAGACAACTTTTCTTTGTAGTAGAAAGAGCATTAAGATGTAGAGTCACAGGCCCTAATTTGGTGTGAAATTAGGAAGTTCATGTAATCCCTCCGGTACCTCCATTTGCTAAATTTGTAAAAGGGCTAGGGTATTACTTGATCTTCTTAACGTAACTGGTCTGATTTGAAATACAAATTCTTTAAGTGTGGCCAACATTAAAATAATAAACTCATTATGGTAAATAGAACATTATAGTTCATGATAGAAAATAAGTGGCAACATGCAGATATTTGCCAGATATTGATGTAATGGAACAAAACAGAAGGAAAATTTCTTCACACAGTAGGGAAGGAGAAATAAGACTTCTTAACTAAAACGGTGTCTCTATACTACTTTTGAGTATTGTTATAAATACCAGAGACCAAAACACAACATAAATTTCGTTTCTATATTTCAGAAAACCTACTTGAATACACTTTGAAACAAGAGTACAACAAAATAGAATATACTTCAAATGTTGAATATACAAACTATTATAGTTCAAATCTGAACACTGGTACTTTCCCTCTTAAACTTTAACTAAAAAAAAAAAAAAAAAAAAGGAAGGAAAACAAAAACAAACGAAAACACCAGGTATTAGAGCTACCTGACAAAAATTCATGCTGAGCCTGAACGTCCAAGTGACAGAAGAACTGAAACTGATATGTCTGCACAGATGCCAGGGCTAAGTGAGTGACACAGGCAGGTTACAGCAAAAGGCCAGAGCCAACTGTTAATTTGTCCACAATTAAGAAACTGACAGACTTAAAACTACCATATAAAATGTTACATGTAAATTCTATAACAATACTGTGCTAGGTACAAGATTTTTAAATTTTTTCTTTTAATAAAAAAGCTTTACACAAACAAGCCATTAGCTTATTTCAATAAAGAAAACTGAAAATTAGTCTAAGGCCTTTGTTTTAAATCAGCTTAAGCTATATGATATAAAAAAAAATCGCACTAGATCTTTTTTGCTATCCTCTTTCTGAAAAGCTTTTGGATCCATTTTCAATTCACATTCTAAAATACCTATATTAGCAGTCTTCACATAGCACCAGTTAAGTGAGTTCTGTGTGAACACAGTAATAATTGCTGGTATGCATATAAAATGCATCAAAAATTGCTATATGTAACAACGAGATCACCCATCCCAACCCCTCCCCACTGAAAACTATAGAACCTCTTACAGAATGTTAGTGTTCCAAGTCTTAGTGTAACTTGCTATTGTAGTGAGTTGCTTGGTCCCTTTCAATCCTCCTCCTCCTCGTCGACAGGATTCAGTTGTTTCCTACTGTAAGAGGCAGTTTTCTGTCAGCATCTCCGTATGTACGTTCATTTCCCACTGAAACATGGGATAGGTAATTTATTTCCAGTAAGTCTGATTGTTTTCTTATATGCATTAAAAATGTTTTAAAGTCTTTTGACTTTTCTTGATGACCTCCCTTGGGAACATTTATGTTAGTACTCCCACTAACAGTCTAAAGCCCACGGCAGAGCTGCTCTTTCATTTCTCACATGTCACCAGTCCTTCCGTTTTCATAGTTACAGGAAGGGCAATAGCAGAAGGCGCACTGACAACCACTACGTGGGTCACTGTCTTATTTCCATCTGCCGGTTTTTCTTCTTGTACCAGCTGCAAAGTTTTCACGTCATGTTCTTGCTTTTTTGCCACCGCTTCTGATTTTACCTCTGGCCCTTTTATGACCGCACTGATAACTCGCGGGGGAGTCTGGCCAGATGCCTGTTGGGTAGGCACTGATAGTCTCATTACAGGTGTACCGTGGGCTATTGAAACAGGGGTAAGTGCTCTCACAGCCAGCGGGGTTCCGACAATGTTAATGCTTCCTGACCCAGTCAGATTTGACTTTGTCTGCAGTTGACACTGTGCAAGTTGTGTAGCTGGGATGGTGATAATTTTGGCAGGCTGCATGGTGATTTTGTCTCCATTTTCAGAAGAGGCTGGCATCACAGTAGGGATTGTCTGAATAACTACCTTTGGAGAGGTTGCTGTTGTGGGACTAGTGCTGGTTATCAATGGTGCACCTGCATTAACTGACTGAACTGCCACAGTCGAGATTTTCTGACCCAACGATGTCATTACAACAGGTACTTGCATTGCCACACGAACTGTCCTGGTAGATTCAAAAAAGTTGATTTAATGTTAAACAATAGGTTTTTTGAGCAAAAAGATGATGCAAATCTAATGTACAGAAGGAATGTTCCCAAATTTTACAGGTATATGACCATTTAGAATATGAAACATGAAATATATTTTTAAAATGCTGCCCACATTAAGTTCCATCTGTAAAACCATAAAAAACCAATTCAAGTTAGTTGAGACCTCTACTTTAACAAAATAAAATACATTTAAAAGATGAAGCACTTTTTTTTTTTTAAACATCAAGCACTTTTCAAAGTCTTGACGACAGTAGATTCTTAAGCTGCT
Source organism: Canis lupus familiaris (assembly GCF_011100685.1). NCBI lineage: Eukaryota > Metazoa > Chordata > Mammalia > Carnivora > Canidae > Canis > Canis lupus. The sequence continues at coordinate 4,307,156 of NC_049240.1, read as the reverse complement.
AACGGTAAAAAAGGAACATAATCGTTTTTTGCTAAAGAACTTGCTGAGAAATAAACACAAGTAGTTTTCCTTCACTGACCTTGGAGCTGTTGTTGCTGACACAGATGCGGTGGTAGTAGGACACCTGGATGGAGTATCATGACCAGGGGAAGTGATATTCACAACTCTAGCTACACCTTTCTCTGCTCTGGAGCAGTTTAGAGATGAGTTTTTGCCACCACGAACAGAAGCTGCTTTCAGGAGACTCTCTGCAGACAGTGATACTCGTTCTAATGACTTTTCATCAGTAGCTGCTGCTAAATCTTCATTACAAGTTTCACTTTTGTCATCATCTATGACCACTATGTTTTTGGGCATATCCTTGAACTGATAGACAAGCCTCTGTCCTTCGACCTTTGCAAGAATACCCCTTTGGTAATAATACCTGTAACGGAGACAGTACTAAATGAGTCAAGTGTATTGTATTTTACACACACACACCGCCCAAAAAAAAAAACCCACCATGTAGAAACATTCGCTTATTCCTGTTAGAGATGAGAAGGAGCTCTTATTGGCTGGGTTGTTTTAAAAGGCTAAGAATCTGGCTAGGAATGCAGGTGGAACCTAGTACCAAAGGTCCTTTAAAACTTTAGGTCTATAAAGTAGCTAAAAGATCTCTTTCTAAAAGGAAATAATTCAAACTAAATACTGAATATTTTATTGTATTTTACAGCATCAGCAAAAATTCAACTCTGATTTACACAGGTTATAAGAATAATCTGGCATTATATAGAAAAATTAAGCTGTGCTTAAACAGGTAAATCTGGGGATCCCTGGGTGGCGCAGCGGTTTGGCGCCTGCCTTTGGCCCAGGGCGCGATCCTGGAGACCCGGGATCGAATCCCACATCGGGCTCCTGGTGCATGGAGCCTGCTTCTCCCTCTGCCTGTGTCTCTGCCTCTCTCTCTCTGTGTGATTTAAAAAAAAAAAAAAAAAAAAACAGGTAAATCTGTGGGACACGTGAATACTGTCCTATATATAAACTGTGTCCATTTACAAACATCCCTAATTAGAAGCCATCTACACTGCAGTTTTGTGGGTTTCTCAAAAACTGACAAAACTTCAGAGAAATATTCCTATTAAGATAAATCCACAAGAACTGAAAAGCTGTATTGGAAACTATTATTTCATCTGGGTTTAATTTTCTTAAAGGCCTTCCAACTTCTTGATTAAGGAACAGTCAGTCCTAAGTGTTAAGACACATTTTTCCAATGATGGCTGAGATTTCAGACATCTAGACCAAAATCTTTATCTCCATCTACCTCCAAGTCCAAGAACTCCTCTAGAATATCCCCCAAAATTCAAAGTTAGAAAAAGGTTAGGTTTTTAGAGCTTTTCTATTAAACAATTAATAGATAATACAGAGGCAAGTAGGTTTTGTTTAAAAATTCATTTCCTTGTATTCCTACCTCAGAGCTCGTCCCATAGTTTCATAGTTCATATCTGGCTTGTTCTTATGCTTTCCCCAAAGTTTAGAGACGGCCTTTGAATCCACAAGCTTGAATATGCCTTTTTCTCTCTGGGTCCACTTAATATACCGCGGACAAGTATTTTTATCCTGGAGTAGATCTAAAAGAAACTCCCACAGATAGGTTGTGTTTCCTTTGAAGAAATGAAAAGACATTGGTTAAAAATTCATTAATATAATTAAAAGCAAATATTCAGGGACACTTGGGTAGCTCAGTTAAGCATCCAACTCTTATTTTCTGCAGATCATGATCTCAGAGTTCTGAGATTGAGCCCCATGTCAGGCTCTGCACTGGGTGTGCAGCCTGCTTAAGATTCTCCCCCACCCCACCTCCACTTGTCCTCTCGCTCAACAACAACAAAAAGCAAGTATTTAACTACACTGGACAAAAATTCACTACCTAATGGTAGAACAACTATTCTAGCAGTCTGTCATTAAGTATTTGATTATATGAGCAATCATTTATACAGTATCAAAGTGTGTTGCCTAGTAAGTTTCATATACACTGTAACATAATCCTAAATATATTTGTTAGTCACTAATAGTTATGATACTAATATAATAGAGGTCCTGGATTTTGTACTATTATGCATCATCTTATCCTAAATTGAGTTCAGTAAAGGCAAGGCAAAGGCATAATGCGTGACACAAAGTGAACCTGAATTAAACAGAGTTTTCTAATTTATTAATTTACACAGATATAAACCATGAATAAAATTTGCACCAGTATGTTTGTTATATAAGCCCCAATTCCATGATCAAAATTCATCAAAAAGCACTTTATTTGCTGAAAAGACAAGCAATACACAGTGAAATCTGCAAAACTTGTAGACATCAGTCCTAGTGTCTTTAAAAGAAACCTATTTTAATTTTCTTTCAGGTTTTAAGTAATCTCCACACCCAACATGGGGCTGGAACCCCAAGATCAAGAGTCACATGTCCCACCAAATGAGATAACCAGGTACCCCAAAACATATATTTTTCTTTGATTCACCATTATGCAGGAACTCTGAAGCGTATAAATTAGTACAAATTACCCATGACTCTTTAAACAGCTTTCCATTACCCTCTGGACTACTAGTTAATTTGGATTTGATCATCAAGGAGACCTCCCACCTCTAAAAACTGGCAGGTTCTTTTTTTTATTGCTAATCTCTTTCTACTGGTCACGATGCAGACCAGCAATATATATTAGGATTTCATCATCTATATATGAACAGTTGAGTAAATACATTTGTGCTTCAGCATTAAAGTAACAAGCAACTCCTTTAACTAGTCGAGCATTCATCAAATGCTAACTATAACATTTGATCACATGACTATCCAAATCTGAAAATGAGGTATTTCTGCAGAATAACATACTTATTCATCATACACTATATGCTTAAGTGTAGTAGAGGATACAGAAAAGCATTTAAAACTTGGCCCCGGGGTGCCTGGGTGGTGGCTCAGTCGGTTAAGCATCTGCCTTTACGTTCAGGTGGTGATCCCAGAGTCCTGGGATGGAGCTTCACATCAGCAGGGAGCCTGCTTCTCCCTCTCCCAACACCCCCTGCCCACCCCCGCACCTCCCCCCCTCCTGCTTGTGCTCTCTTGCACTCTCTCAAATAAATGAAATCTTAAAAAAACAGACCAAAAAAAAAAAACCCTCAACAACACTCCTCAGGTTCTCTTTGGATACTCACTCCACCCCAGTTCCCACCCTCAAGTTAAAACTCAAAGTTCTCTATCTCATTTTAAGGAGAACAATTCAGAAAGGGAAGCCACATTTATCAGATAAGGTAGCTCATTAAGCCTATGACAGACATTATCAGCATTTAGATTGATATTTTACAGAAGAAACACTGGATCTTTTTTCCTTAAGATTTTTAAGTGCTCCTATACTCAACATGGGGCTTGAACTTACAACCCTCATGATCAAGAGTCGCATGTTCTACTGACTGAACCAGCCAGATGCCCTGTATTAGATTTTTAATTTTTAATCTTTGCATTCAACATGTTGCCTCAAGTTTGATGATACAAGACTGAAACTTTGGCAAAAACAGGTCATCACAATGTGTTTCTCCAGTGTTAAGCATAAGGTCTTTGGGTACAAGAGACCAATGATGATGGGAATTATTTAAAACACAATAAAATAACTACAGACTTACAGTTTATCTAATGTTTAATACTATTATGTAAGTTTTAAAGTTTTCAACATAAAAGACAAAACCTAAGATGTTAGAAATGTAAAATGACCAAAGACAGAAAAATATCCTAAATTTATCCTATGTTGAATTTTATTAGTTCCTGAATAAGTAACAGTTAAATGTAACTGTATTTTTTTTGTTCTAAATTTCTCGATAGACTTAATAGAACTTTTTTTTTCTCCCCTAGAGATTTAATTTTTGATTTAATTATTTAAGAGTAGATATAAGACCATCTGTTGAGGATAGAATAAACCTGAATATATTAATCCAAAATCTATCTATTAAATATTAGTCTAAAAACATTCACAGAAATGATAAATTCTGATTATCAGAACATACCTAAAACCACGATTAAAACACTACCTTAAATCATCTAACAAACTAAGAGTGCAGAATGTGGGAGGTTTGTCATTAATTTGGTTTTAATGAAAATAAAATAAATTCTAAAGCCAAAATATGGTAAGGTTTTTTTTTTTCTGATTCCTGGTATGACTGAAATTGGTTGACTAGGAGATTGAATTCAACTTGCCTTGAGAATTCTTGCATTACTTCTATCAGTGAAAAAATTAGGTATTAGAAATAACTCTTAGTTATAAACCTACCCCCCTTCAATTCCAAGTGGCTCTATGTGAAGAGGAGTGCTATTATACACACGTACCTCCCTTAAGAACAATGGCTCTTAAGAAGGCTGTGCATCAGTCTGCATTTTTATTTATTTATTTATTTATGTATTTATTTACTTATTTATGTATGTATTCATTTATTTATTTATTTTTAAAGATTTTGTTTATTCACAAGAGACGCAGGCAGAGGGAGAAACAGGCTCCCTTTGGGAGCCCGATGTGGGACTTGATCCCAGGGCCCAGGGATCACGACCAGAGCCAAAGGCAGATGCTCAACCACTGGGCCACCCGGCCATCCCCAGACTGCATGTTAGATGGCCTTTTCCAAACACAAATGCCTACTATCGTTTATTCCCCTGCAGTGTATCTATGACTATAGAATCTCAGTGGGGTAGGAACTGGGAAAAAGCTCCCGAGGCAATGCTCATATATATCTCTGATTAAGGATACTACTACTACCAAAGACAGTACTTCACCTGTACATGTACTGGAAATAATGGTCTTCACAAACTTTCTTACAAATGCAAAAAATGTCAACTGAAAAAAACGATCATCTCAACCTCCAAAACAGCCCTCCCCAAATTACCTTTTCCTTCTCTGGGTTTCTTCTTTATACCTAACTCAGGAGACCCATTGGAAATTGGTGACTGCTGGGTCTTTGGTTTACGGCCAACTGAAAAAATAAGATTGAAACCACACATTGAAAACAGGAAAAATAATAGAAGCATGATTAGCAGACTCTTTGATAACACATTACTCATGAAATTAGACACTAATTTGTGGATTAATATACTCAGTGTGTATACAAAAAGTTGCATTTAAAAGGAGCATTAAAAGCACTTCTGTAATTTTAGATTACAGCAGTTAGTTGGCAATAATTTCAGTGTATATGGCAAGTCAGGTGCTACCAACCTATTATTTACTCGGTCAGAGCCTCAATTTGCTAAACCTCTTCCAATAATGTATAGCAAGGGAAACAAATTCTAGAACAAAACTTTTTTCTTTTCTGTTCTACAGGATTGTTAGAAAAAGCTTTACCTACCTATTGCAGAGGATCTGATAATCTGCGAGGCCCTTTGAGCTCAAACGAGGAAAAGTAAAAAATATTATTTTAAACACTCAACTGCTCTGAGCCAATCAATTCACCAGAATTTAAGCATAAGTGTTCAAATTTCCCCACCTTGATATGCAGGTACATTATACAGATAAAAAAAAATTAATTATCTCCCATATTTAATAAGTGTGCCCTTTTATAAAACTTGACTTATTCATGAGAGACCCACAGAGAGAGGCAGAGAAGCAGGCTCCTCGCGGGGAGCCCGATGTGTGGGACTCGATCCCAGGACCCTGGCCGGGATCACACCCTGAGCCCAAGGCAGATGCTCAACCACCAAGCCATGCAGGTGTCCCAAGTGTGCCCTTCCTTTCGCTTCTCTTCACTTCTACCGTAAGGTTCTCTCAGACAGACTAGCATCCACAATGAAAGGAAAAGCAAAAGCTATAATTATACCAAAGAAGGCATAAGGCTGAAATGCCTTGTTTTCAATCCTCAGCACTGGTAAAAGAATGCTGGCTGACGAGGGGAAGCCTCCAGAAAGGCTGGGAATAGTCGAGTTTATTATAATTTGCAGATTGAGTATATTATTACTAATTTGGTGACTGTCATACATCTGGGATTTCTGATGTCACTCTGCTCTTTATTAGCAGAGTGTATTTAGAGCTAAATAAATACCTAAAAATCAAAGTGTTTTAATTTATTTCAAAATACATAGCTATTATATTCTCGGATTTCATTATGGTAACTAATCAGTAAGAAGTGTGCTTTGGCAAAAATAAATGGAAAGTTTCTCTGGTCTCCTTTATTAGAACAGAAATTAATTTCTCAATTTACAGAGTATAAATCAATCAGTGATAAGACTCAAGCAAAAAAAAACAAAAACAACAACAAAAAAATCCTTCAACTTCCTTCATCAAAACGTTAGCCCTAAAAGGCCTAATTTATTTTCATATAAAGCAGTATTTCCTAAATCATACTTCTTAAGATCTAGTTTATTCATGAGTAAGAAACAAGGTTCTACAGTCAAATTAACTTTAGAACACTGCATGTTATCTTCTCTCGCAGAATCACAACACACATTAGTATATTAGAAGCTCTAAAATTGAGTTTAAATAAAAAGTTTAAAAAGTAACCTAACTTTGCACGTCCCAAATGAACTTAAGCACAAATAAATACATAATATATGTATATTTATATATACATTATAAATAATTTCTAAATGATCATTAAGATAATCTATTTTCAAATAAATAAAATTAATATTAAATTGGCAAATCATTTCCTGGGTTATATCAGACCACATAAGCAGATCAATTTATTTATCTAGAGGTCTTGGTTCCCAGCTTTTTATGGTCTTTTTCATCTTCTTTTAAATCTAAAAATTTCCTGGGGCACATGGATGGGTCATTCAGCTAAATGTCCAACTCTGGATTTCGGCCAGGGTCCTGATTTCAGAGTCGTGAGACCAAGCCCTGCCTCGGGCATGGAGCCTGCTTGAGATTCTCTCTCTGTGTCCCCCCCACCCCCCACCCCCTAAAAAAATAAATCTAAAAATTTTCTAAATATTTTTTAATAGCTCCTATCAAATACAACCAGCCAAAGGCGATAGTGAGGAAGTAGGTAAACAGGACTATTAATATGTTTGCCTTTTTTTTTTTTTTTAAACATTTACAGCAGCAACTAATCCTTCCTTCAAAATTCTCTCGGTCATACCTCTCACAAAATACATGTAATCTCACAAAATACAGGAGGGAAGACACTCAAATCTTATTCTTCACTCTGTCCCTCACAATAACGAGCACAGACCCACCAACACCACAACAATTTGAAATACCTCTAACAAATGAAAGAAAATACCATTATTTCTAACACAAGTTTTTTTTTTTACTTTTGCCTTTGATTTCTAACATGTGAAAAAAAGATACAGAAGAAAGTGGAATTAGATGAGTACTCATTTATACAGAATTTTATTTCTTTCAAGTTTTACTTCTGATTCAGACAGGAAAAGGACCCACTTGCTGCCCATCTCCTAGTGCTGTTGGAGGTGTGAGGGGCCTTCGGCCTCACCCATCAGGATCGAGTGAGGAGAAGTTTCAGCAGGAGTCAAATAGTAAGTGGAAATGAAATGCTCTTTACCCACTGGTGAGTTTATTCCACTTAAAAGTCCTTGTTGGCAACCTTGGGTGTTTTAATTAAGACGGAAGGTACAGGGGAGAAAACAGCATTGGGCTTTTTATTATAAAGCCCACAAAAAGAGTGGGAAGATAAGATGAAAAATAGAAAAAGTTAAAAAATAAAATGTTTTTTAAAAATAACCAAGTACCCTAAAAGGATCAGAAAGCAAACAAGCAGTGAATCTCTGATCTTCCTTCTGCTTGTCCAACACAAGCAGGCAACTTTCTTTAGAGCTCAAATACTAACTCCTTTAAACAGTATGAACACCTTAACACAAAATTAAAATCTCAATTGACTGATACTTTGAGAATACCTAGGTAAAGATAACATCAATCTTAAATCTACAGCATATATTTCCTAAGTCCCCTGATGGGGGGAAAGATATTTCACCCACTTTTCTGGAAATCTGTAAATATACTCTACCTTTTTTCTTTTTCATTGGTTCATGGCTATCTGGTGATGTAGGAATAGGAGAGGTATCCATTGGTTCAGATTCTTCAGTTGACACCTCCACTACAGTTTCTGTAATGACATCTGGCCTCATAGCAGCATGGATAAATTCTGGAGTTGATACACAAGGAGGGACAAACACTTCCACTATAAAAAAAAGTTGAAATATTAAAATTTCCCACCCCCATTAGTACTTTCTCATGTGGACAATTCAATATTTAATAGAGGTGAGGTTTATTTAACAATTCATCAAAGTAGGGTAAGAGCCTGAAGTTACTTTGCTGAATATGTAATACAGTTTAAAGTATGTTAGGAAATAAATGCAAAGAAAATCACCTTGAAGGAAAATGTTAATCCCATAAGTAAGGTAGGGGTCATGAGGAATCACCCCCTTTCTTCACATTTTGACATACTTTCAAGCTTACTGTAGAAGACTTTTGAGTTATTCTGACAATTGGGAAAACATTTGGAAATAAAATAATGGAATAATAATGAGTTCTTTAACAGTCACTTTCCTTCCCACTACTGCCCACCATTATTCTCTAACTAGGTAAAACATGCACATGGTATAAAATTAAAAACATTCTTATGTGTCTCCAATGAAAAGAAAGCACTTACAGATCATTTCAAAATATGAAGAAAAGAAAAACCTGTTCATCAAAGCCCAAGGAATATCATCTTTCAGTATCTAAAATTTTATTAAATATAACAGTCCTGATGTCTTAGGTCACTAAAACAGTACATAGAGACTGCCATTTGGTGTTCTGTTAGATACAACAGTGTTGCTCCAGCTTCCTTCCAAAGTGCCTGAATAGTCATGATATGTCATTACTATTTCAATTAAGAGACAGTTAATACTGCTACTGTGGACTAATACATTGCGCTCACTTCAGCAGCACATGTGCTAAAACTGGATTAATACACTGACCAATATGCCCTGATTTTCTTCTCACATCACTGAATAATACATGGCATTCCTATTCTAATTGAAAAGTACAGTTGCTCTTGGTAGTTATTATAAATCCCTCTAATAAGAAGGGCCAATATTATTGAATTAAGTGAAATTAACACTCGGGCATTAAAATTAGAGGGCAAAATGGCTCTCAAAGGCACTCTTAAGGAAAAAGAGACCAAAAGAGAAGGAAACTCTCAGCCTGAGAGAGAGTATGAGGAAATGGTGGAAGCTATCTCCTCTCTCCACCATGGAAGGTTCCCTGGAGCTACTGCCTATTTACCACTGAATACAAGATAGAAAGTAGTCACGGGACACAACTCCCCCACCCCCACCTGCCTTAAGGACTGACTACAAAGGTTATATAATTAGTACAAAATTATAAATTTACCCAGAGTTAAGGAAATAAGACATAAGGGCATAAAAAAAAAAGCAATTTAACAAACATTTATCTGTCTACGGTAGGCATTTTCTGTATCATTTATTATAAAAAAATTAAGTATTTCAAGTATGTGAGACTTGGGAACTTTGACAAAGATCATTTATTGCTGCTACAGGTATTCATGCATAATAAACCTTGAGAACAACGATAATCCCCGCGTATTTAAGAAAAACACCCATTGTAGATATGCGAAGTGATGTGACGTGTTTAATATAAAAAAGAACAAGTCACATACCAGGACTTCTTGAATCCCTCAAGCAGGTAGGAGATTCCATATGAAGCAGGGCTTCAGCAGCTTCAATTGTCTTATCTGTACAGTGTGCATTACTGCTATGAACTGATGCTTCCACTGGGGGGAAAAGAAGTTCTACTCAATTAAAAATGCACTGAATACATGACTAAATTAAAATGTATTACTCTATGAAAAACTAATTCTTGTGTGGATAACTCTAAATTAAGTCACTGACACATATCAGTCCATATAAATTATTTACAGAAATAATTTTAAAAACGAAATCACTAGTATCTATACTTTGCAAAATGGATGTTGATTATCAAGCAATGATTACTGAGAAACTTCTGAATCTTATCCAAAGGAAAACAAAGAAAGACCCTTGAAATCTGAACCCTGTATCAATTTTAGAGCAAAACTAACTTGGAGGTGGTGGGAGGATGGCTGGCGATGAACAATCCCAGGAGGTCAATGATGTATCGTGATATACATACAGCCACTGAAATCAGGGGCAGGAACTTGCAGAATCAGTCAGAAACATGCATTTCCTAAGTTAAACGAATTACTCGGATTCTTACAGACCTTCCGAGGTGAGTGCAGCAGCACAGCACCAGATACCCAGGAACTCAATTCCCAATAACCTTGTCTCTTCTTCTTCAAGACTTCACTCAATTTTTTTCTGGTTTTACCCAATAAATTTGCTTTTAAAGTGTCTATGTCTGTTTTCCTTGAAGCCTTTTTCCAATCCTGCCACCTTCTGTAACTCCCTTTTAGCACTTACCCTATGCTGTGCTGCTTGAATAACTAGTGAAAAAGTCAAGTATACAGTGATCGTTTGGCTTTTCAAGTCCAAGGTTGGGCCCTAGACTCTGCTACTTACAGGTTACCCTAGACCAGCAATTTAATTTCTTGTAAGGCTCAGTTTCCTCTTTCCCAAAACGGAGGAGTACCACTTAACCTCATACAGTTGTGAGAATTAAGTGAGGTAATACTCATAAAAAAACATGTACAATGCCTGGCAGATGGATAAGAATTCAATAGATGGTGATAATTTCTTATCATTTCTGTTAAGATTCTAAGTTTCTTGAGGTTGTGGGGGCTATCTTACTTCATCTTTATTATCTGCTACAATTCCCAATGTAGATTTTTAATACAACAGGCACGCAAGGATTTCTTTTATATATTAAGGTTAAGAACAACCCAGGGAAACTGGCCATTCAAACACAAACTTATATAAATGATATTACCTTAAAAATATTGGATATTCTACTTGGTTCTGAAACATGAATATGTAAGTTTTTAATTTGATAGATTTTTCTCAAGATGTCCTCTAAAAAGACTAAAAGGAAGTATTTGCTCTGCCTCTCTCTCTCATGAATAAATAAAATCTTTAAAAAAAAAAAAGGGGGGGGGGGTGGATCCCTGGGTGGCTCAGCGGTTTAGTGCCTGCCTTTGGGGCAAGGCGTGATCCTGGAGACCCCGGATCAAGTCCCAAATCGATCAAGTCCCAAATCGGGCTCCCTGCATGGAGCCTGCTTCTCCCTCTGCCTGTATCTCTGCCTTTCTCTCTCTCTCATGAATAAATAAATAAAATCTTTAAAAAAAAAAAAAAAAAAAAAAAGGAAGTATCTGTACATATCTTATAAACTTTATCACAAATTCACAAGTTCTATACACTAATGATACGAATTTTTAGAAACTGCTTCCAGCAAACTTTAAATTGAAAAAGAAAATTTACTTAATCACAAAATTCACCAAATGCTAATAATAAAGCCTTAAACAGCAGTCATTTGGAGAGCATTTATTAAAAGAAAAGAAAAGAAAAAAATCCAGCGACTGTTTTACCACCTGTTGCACATCATCCACACTCTCAACCAAGGTACTGGGTCTCTCCAGTTGCTCTTTCCATTTATGGAAATCTGCTCAAAGCTAAACAGTTCCAGAGAGGCAGCCAAACCTCTAAGTAAATCTATCTTTAGGTGACCCTGCTTACTCTTATCTGCAGCTTCACTGAAGCAAAGGATTCAATCAGTCCTTCTAGCTCAACTTTAAGAAACTTAGTAAGTATAAAATATATTACCATTCTCAAGAATTTTTTTCAGTGCTTCCCACAATACTCACATATACTAAAGAACCCTGGAAAGCAAATTCTCAGGGTTTTAGATTTATTCTAGGAACTTCATTCTCTTTAAAGTCTGCTTGTGTTGCAATTTAGGTGTTGTCTTAGGTGCTATTAATAAACTATCCCGGGTAAACTAATTCCTTATGTAATTGTATTAAGACACACCCTAAAAACCTTGCCATATTAAAATAAGTGCTTCAAAGACTTGATAATACAGCAACAGAATTTTACCCAAGTTTTTAATGTTTTCAGTTATAAGCAAAATGAAGCATGCCTAACAATTACAAGTAATGGTGCCCCAGGTTTTTATGTAGTTTGAGGCCCATTCATAAAACCATGATTTCATGTTAGTCATGTCCTTGGAAATCATTTCTTAAAAAGTGCATTTTCTTGCTCCTATCTCTGACCTCAAATTCCCCTTCCCCCTAAATTCAACATATTATTTCCCAGAAATATTTTACATTTACAGAGTAAAACAGAACACATACAAACTTAAGAATGCAGTTTATTAATTCATATTTTAAATTTAGGGTGAGAATATAAAAAATGCATACGTTCTCTGTGAATATTCTCAATCAGATCTAGTACTCTATGTACAGTCAACATTTGGGTGTTGAGCATTTACCACATATGCCAGACCCTGTGTTATAAATGTGAAAGATAAATGTGAATGGATCTCTGGCCTCGTGAGGCTTGTACTAATAGTTCAAAAACATAAACAGTAGTATCAAAAACACAAATGGAAATAAAACAGTTCAAAACTAGCGAAAGGTATAAAATAATTTACTCTGTAAGCTAAGAGCTTGTTAAGTAGAGCACTGATTTTTTTTTATGCTTTCTAATTCTACTTTTTGTCATTTTTATCAAGTAACTCTGAGCACATGCGAATAAATACCTAACAGCTCATACTTAGATCAATTTACAATAGTGTACCTACCAGTTTCCAAGAATACTTCACCATTTGAAAAAGAAAGCACTTTAAAAAAATTTTTGTTATGTCAATAGCTTTTGATAATTTTTGAAAATTTTTCAATTCATTTCGTTTAACTCAGTAATTAAAATACAATTTAAACTAGAATTATGCACAATTCTTAAGGATAAACATGAATTTAACAGTGTTGTACAATCCAAGGAAGCAAATAAGCACACTATAGGCAAGGGCTGAAAAATCCTTATCTCTTACTTAAAACTTGATTTACTAGGATCTTTTTAGACCTGTGTATGAAATTAATGGGGGGGGGGGGAGCAATTCCTTTTAAAAATAGAAACAATGAAGCTAAAAGTAATCTGACAGGTATCATTTTCTACTTAAAGAGTAGTACTTGGTGTTGCTGGTCAATTCCTCTTGAAGAAATAAACGTATCAAATAAATTTCAAAAGAATTTTAACTTTAATCATAGTGCCAAAAATCAAATTTGCTCATGTCCTCCTTTACTATTGGTAAAAGTCTTCTTGTTCCATTTCCAGCTTTCTAATCAACTGGTGTTTGTATGGTAGACTATTCCAGACTCACTCAACAGCTGTTACAAAATACCAAACTTGGTAATTAAGTCTGACAAGAGACATACCTCTCAGCTTTGCAGAAGAGAATACTGGCAATGGATCTAGCTCATAACAAAGTTCTTAAAGTCAAAAATAAAAATAGCAATTAATTTGAGAGCAATGGGAAAAAATTAGAAAACCCTTCCTTAAATGATAGTAGTATGTCCCTACAAGCAAAAGACCATAAACTAATAATACAAGGTCATCCCTCAAGCAGGCAGAAGCAGGCACCTGACTTACCACAGCTTATCTTCTAATGCCCCAAGGCATAATAGGTGAGTGAAGAATACAAATGAATGTAATAAAAAGGGGAGGGGGAGAGGCAAAGGTGAAACTCTGGGACACTCCATCTTTTCTGGTTTCTCTGACTTTCTAATCAATATAGTTACAATTTAAAAGTTTAAAAGGAAAAAGGAACTAAAATTATTTTCTAAAACAGAGCTCCCTGATGAAAATACGTGAGCCACGTATAATTTTCAAATTTCCGACAGCCAGATTTTAAAAAGTGGAAACTGAAATTAATGCCTTTCCTTTAACCCAGGATAGCCAAACTATTGTCACTTCAAGATGTAATCAATATAAAAGTTTACCACAGCTTGTTAAGTTTACATTTAAAATTTTTAAAAATTAAAAATTCAGTTTTTCAGCCACAAATACAAATAGCTACTGGCTATGGTACTGAAAAGTGCAGACCAAAAAAAAAAAAAAAAAGAAAAGAAAACCAAAAAAAACAAAAAACAAAAAACAAAAACAAAACTGCAACACAGCTACTCTCAAACTTTTTTGGTCAAAAGAAACTTTCACACTCAAACTAATGAGGACCACAAAGAGATTCTGTTTATGTAAGTCCTAATTTTAGACATTATTCTATTCAATTGAAATTAAGAAGACATTAAAATATTTATCAATTCATTTAAGATAATAAACCTAACACTTTTAAGTAATTTAATGAAAAAATAGCTTTTCTATAATAAAATTAGTGAGTAGCTTTGTTGTACATTTTGGTAAATCTTTTTAATACATGGTAGAAAGCAGTTGGATTCATATTTGCTTCTTCACTGAATTTCCTGTAAAATCAAATCACGTCGCCTCTAGAAAACTCTGAAAGTGAAAAGGCAAATAATGTCTTAGAATTATTATGAAGCCAATTCTGACTTTACAGACTCCCTGAAAGAGTCTAGGGACTGACTCCCCAGATCCTCAGATCAGATTTTATTTCAGTCTTTAAGAACTGCAGCTATAATTTATTACCAAACATAGTAATAACACCCAATTCTATCCTCATGTTTCTATAAGCTTTAGCTTTTAAACAAGTGTACAGATGAAAAACGATGACTCCATTTTCCGTAAGTACAGCAGCACTTTGTCCACTTACACATAAAGGAGTTTTTGTCAAGTTTTTCATAAATACTTTCTTTGCATCCCTTTGAACATTTAAGCTATAGATAACACAAGGTATCTAAATAATTATCAAGAACATGCTCCTGCCTGCCCTTCTCCACCAGCCACATGTTTCTAAAGGAAATTGTTTTATGTTCAATTATCCTGATTGAATCCTTAAATACTGATGTTATTCATCGACTCATTTTTTTCATGAATTTTACTAATAATGCTGCAATGACTTCTGAAAAGTAATTTCTTAAACACATTTTTAAATAATTTATTTTTTCTTTCTTCCTTTTTTTTTTTTTTTTTTTTTTTTTTTTTTTTTATAATGGGGGCCTAGGTGGCACAGTCAGTTCAACCTCCGACTCTTGGTTTCAGCTCAGGTCCTTCCTTATCTCAGGGTAGTGAGATTGAGCCCCGCGTTGGGCTCCGTTGGGACTCCAAGCTCAGCACAGAGTCTGCTGAAGTTTCTCTCCCTCTCTCTGCCCCTCCCAGCTGTGTTCACGCTCACTCTCTAAAATAAATAGATCTTGAAAAATAAAAACAAAAAGTGAATGCCATTCTTCCAGTTTTATTTCAACATATGCTTCATCTTTTCACATCCTAAATTGTTTTCAAATTTAACTTTTCAAGATTGATACCAGATATTTCCATTTACAGTAAACTGGAAATAAGATTTTCAAGTTCAAATTTCACAATGAACTTTGACAAACTAGACAGATTTGTCTTATCAGTTAAAATACTTAAGCTAGATTTCCAGAAAACTCCCTCCCTCCCATTTAATAACAGCGACCTAATAGAACAAAAGTTGGGTGACCATATCTCTCAACTCTCAAATTCTCCAATTTAATTCTCAGTTTCTCAAAAAGAGAAGAAACAAGTCAAAGAAAGTATACTTGAAAATAAGAAGGCAGAACATTTTAAACTGAAAATCTTCCAGAAAATCTAGATCATAGGTACACAATACTTTCACATAAAGACTTTTTCCCTATAGGCATGTTTTTCCTGTAATCTGTTATACATGAAAGATTAACAGTGTGTGTGTATATACATATATGATATATATATATAGAACTTTTATGTATACGTATATGAAGATGATCCAAAACTGTATCCTAGTCTCACTCAATGTATAGACCGACCTGGCTGCAAGTTCCAATTTGGCACAAACACTGGCTAGCAGAAATGAACCTCCCAATTATGTAATGACCTTACAGACACACCTCATTCACACCATGTAATGTAAAAAATCCAGAAAGAAAAAGAAGCCTTCACTTTCCATTAAATTATTGAAACGACTTATAATTTTAGAGCCTTAAAAGTTATGTAGAGATCACCTAGCCAATCTTGTCCTTTTACCAAAATATGAAGCGTTAAAGAAGTTAAGTCACTAACACAGAGCTAGTTCCGTGACAGTGAGATGTGATCCTCCTCTCCTGACTTCAGGTCTAGACTCTTTCTCATACATCACGGTGTAAGTCAAAGTTTCACAAAATGTGTCAAATCTTCACCACAAAAGTATTTTGTATGTTGAAATAAATGATCTTTAATAAACAAGCTTATTTATTTCATTCTTAACTCAGACTCTTCTGACAGCAAAAAAAAAAAAAAAAAAAATGCTGGTAACTAAAGCTGAAGCTGATAACTAAAGTTGACTGTTAAGCCTCAAAAGAAGGAAAATTAACAGCAAAAGTATATCCCCTGGTACCCTAATATAACAATACAGCACTGGTAATATGAAGTGCTTTGTAATTGCTTAGAAACAAGAGTTATGCTGCCAATATTCAACCTAAAGCTTATCGCCTCTGTAAGTCTTCATTAATAATCAGTCATTAGAGCACTAGTAATCAAACCATTACAGCAATCACTGTAGTTGTATCAGCATTTCCGTACTAGGGAGATTTACAGCTGTCTCCTCACTCAGACTGTAAGACCTTTGTAAGGAAGAATCATGCCTAACACACAGTCCCCTCAAGGGGGAAAAAAAGGCACCCTTCTATTTTACACATACAAACTTCACAAACATGCCTCTCCCGACATCCCTGGAAACTGGCGGCAATATAAATTTTTACTGAGTGAGATCCGTGGTTCTTCATCCGCGACCACCTTCCTTCCTCAACACTTGGGTCAATCAGCAAACCTGTCTCAAGTTCCTTCTACGACAGGGGCTTGTAAGAGCTTCAGCTTACATGAAAATGATGGAGGAAGCAATCTGAACACAACTATATGTAAAACATTCCTTACAAAACACTATTATCCTAAAGGAAACTTCAGCTGTTAAGATCCACAAATACTGAAGGAATGCGCCAGGGCCAGAAAACGACGCTCAACCTCAGAATCCAGAAGCCGCCTTCTCCGGAGGGGAGAGACCGGCTGCGCCTGGGGCTGGGCTGGCTCCAGGTCTGCGCTCCCCGCAGAGCACCTGCGGCCGCTCAGCTTCCTGATTCCGACGCTGGCCAAAGCGGCATCTTCGTTGGCAACGTCAGCCCGGAACCTGCAGTGGCTCGAGGCTCCCCGGGGCGACCCACAGGCGCAGGCACCTCGGCACCGGCCCTGGAGCCATGTGCCCGTGTTAACGGACCCAACGTACACGGAGGACCCCAAGGTCTGCCTTCCTGATCCTTGAGTTCCTGCTCGTACCTGAAATAACTGGGAAACGTGCTGTAGGGGCCGCGCCGTGAACTGTGATTTTCTTTTCCTTGGGGCCTTTTGAGTCGTGGGATGGGACATGCTACAGAGTGCGAGGCTGCTCGCGGCGTGCCCCACAACGCCCGGCCCAGCCCAGCCGAAGCACGGAGGCCACTCATTCGGGCTCAAAGTCCTGCGAGGTCGGGCGACGCGCCCTCGTGTGCCGGAGCCCCCCCGCCGACGGTGCAGAGCGGGTGCGCCCCCGGGCCCCGCAGCCCCCCCTCCTCCCCGGGTCCCCGCGGGTCCCCGCGCCCGGCCCCCCGCGGCCCCGGCCCCGGCCCCGGCCCGGGCCCTTCCGCCGCCGCCGCCGCCGCCGCGCCGCACATCCCCCACGGCGGCCACTTCCGTGTTTACACTCCTCTTCCCTCCAATTCCAGGCGTGCATTGTCAGCCTCGCTCCCGCCCCGCCGCCATTGGCCGCCGAGCGCCCGGGCCCGCCCCCCGCGGCCAGCGTTCTCGCCTGGAACCTGTCGGCGAGCAGATTGGGACCCGCGGCCCGTCAATCGGCGCCGGGCCGTCCTCTGCGCGGCGCTTCCGCTGCGGTGGGAGGCCGGGGGGAGGGGAGCGGAGGGGAGCGGAGGGGAGCGGGGCCGCTCGGGGCCGCTCGGGGCCGCTCGGCGCCCGGGCTCCCCGCGCCGCCCGCCCGCCCGCCCGCCCGCGCCCCCGTGCGCCCCAGTAAACGTGCCGCCCCGCGCCGTCGTCCGCGTCCTCCCCCGGGACCGCCGCCCCCGAGCGCCGGGCAGCAGCCCGCGGGCGGGGACGGGGCAGGGGCAGGGGCAGGGGCCGGGGCGGGAGGCGGGCCCCGAGGCACCCCCGGCGCCCCGGGGGGAACCGTTACCCCGGGCCCCGCGGCAGCCCCGGGCGGGCGGGCGGGCGGGCGGGCGGAGGCGGCGGCGGACAGCGTGGCAGGCGCCGCGGCGGACAACGGGCTCGCTCACTTCCTGGTTGCCGGCGCCGGGCTCCAGCGCTCGCGCCGCGCGCCCCGGGCCCCGAGTCGGCTGCGGCGGGTCCCGGCCGCCGCCCGCCCAGCGCAGCCCGCGGCGACAGCGCCCCTCCGGCCGCAGGCGCCCCCGCGGCGCTCACTTCCTGATCCGCCGCCTCCATGGCCGCGCTCGCCGCCCCCTCCCCGGCCGCCCCGTGACGGCGCCCGCCGCCGACCCCGGCCCCCCCGGCCCCCGCCCCCGCCCCCCGCCGGCCGCCGCGGCGCGCGGGGCGCACTTCCCGCGTCCCTACCGGCGCGGATGAGCAGATCCAGCTGGTTCGTGGGCCCCTCCTGCAGCGACGTCGCCATGTTTACCCCGGGGCTGGAGCTGCCGCCTCACATTGGCTTCCACCGCGAGCCGCGGCGGCGGGGGAGGAGGCGGAACCCGCGGCCGGGCCACGCCGTGCGCCCCACACACTCACGCACTCGCACACACTCGCACGCCCGGATCCTTGCGCGCCGACAGGAAGCCGCGGCCGGCCCGCCTCCCGCCTCCCGCCCGCCGCCCGCCTCCCGCCTCCCGCCTCCCTCCCGCCTCCCGCCGCGGGGCTCAGCGGCCCCAGCACCAACGGCAGGGGCGGCGGCGGCGGCGGCGGCGGCGGCGGCGGCGGCGGGCGGCGCGATCCTTCCGCCCCGCGCCCACACAGGAAGTCCCGACGCCCGCCCGCCCGCCCGCCCGCCGGCGCCGCCCCGGCCGCACGCACCTGAGGCGGACGCCGGCCCGGCCCGGCCCGGCCCGCGGGGGAGGCGGCGGAGGACGACGACGACGAGGCCCGCGCCCGGACAGGGACCAGGGACCAGGGACCAGGGACCAGGGGCCGGGGCGACCCCCGCGGAGCGGCGGCGGCGGCGGCGGACGAGGATGAGGACCAGGACGAGGAGGAAGACGCGGGGACGACGAGCCCGCCGCCGAGGGGCCGCCCCCGCGGGAAGCCTCACTGAAATGACCCTGAGGGGCCGAAGCCCCGCCGCCCCGGGGCTCGCGCGCGGGCCGCACAGCAGCGCCGTCCGCACCGTGAGTCGCCGGGAGTCCCCGGGACCGGCCCCCCCGGCCCCCCCCCCCCGCCCGCCGCCTCGCTCCCCCCGGCCCCGGGCCCCGGCGCCGCGCCCCCGCCCCGCCCCGCCCCGCCCCGCCCGCAGCGGCCGGGAGGCCACCGCCCGGCCACGGCCCCCGAACCCGGGGAGCCCCCTCCCGCGCCGGGCCCAGCCTCACCTGTTGGGCCGGAGGCGCCTCGCGGCCGGGAGCTCCCTCGCCCCTAGTCGGTGTGAACCGGGGCCGCCCGCTCCACGCAGCACCTTAACGGGGGGATGGGGGGGCAGGGGACACCGGGGAGCCCTGGCCGGCGCTGACACCTCACCAAAACTGACCAGAAACCGGAATCTCCACTATCAGCCAGTAGCTTTTCACACACTTAAAAAGGAAGACAAGCTTATCTTTTCCGGAGGCAACAGGTTAACGTGGCTCAAGAAGGAACATGCAGTACACGACTCGATTTGCAGCCTGATGGGTAACTTCCACCTCACAATTGGCTTCTTGAGATAGATCCTAACAAGTCAATGGTATGTGAGAATTTTACTTTGTACATGTTGATCCTATGTATTCCCCCCGCCTTGCCCTTTGAGCGCCAGGAGAAGAGGAGCTGCATCTACCCCTGCCTAATACTGCACAGTGTACGGGCGTGGGACCATAAATTCAGAAAGGCCGGAAAATATTCCTATAAATGTACAGCTCTTGTAAAAACACAACTCCCCGGGCTCTATGCAGTCCTGCCTTGCTACCGAAACCAGGCTTTCAAGAGCCACCAACACTTCCTAGAAACCAAAAACACTGTATTGGAAACAGCAAGTAAGGATAGGCTGCGGCGGCGGCGGCTGCTGCTGGAGGTATTAATTGGTACAGACTTTCGGGAAAGCAGCGTGGCACTATATGTCAAGAACCTGAAAGAGGTTCACACACTCTGACCCCAGGAGTTTCATTTCCTGGACCTTGCCTGAGGAAGTAAGACACTCAATGGGTTGTTCCATTAAAAAGAGTTTGAAAAATCTTTAACAATACAGTAAGATAGTAAAAATACACATGTGCCAAGATTTAAATATATATTTCTAACACCATCATGACTCAAACTCTATAGGACATGTGAATAGGTGTATGTAATATACTGTATGCACGTGTGCACACTCCTCTGCATTTCTCAAGTCTTCAAGAGTAAGCAGGTGTTAATAAGCAGAATAAAAAACTGAGTAAGGATTGCTTATCATGGTAGACACTTGAGAGAAATTCATACTCTACTAATGACATTACAGAAAGATCTCTCCTACATCAAAATCCCAGCTATGTCCTACGAGGGCAAAAAAAATAAAATAAAATAAAGTAAAATAAAATAAAATAGCTATCTCTTCCTGAAACAAAAGCCGCTATGCTGCATGCTTTACCTTCACTTTTTTCACAGAGTCCTCTCCATGTTCCTGTGAAATATATATTACTGTTGTCCTCATTTTACACATGTGCAATCTAAGGTTCCTTGACTAAGGTCATACAGTTCATGGAAGGCTGGTCCAGGATCTGAACTGAAGTACTAACTCCAGAGCCCTTAACCTCAAACACCACTGAAGCACCAAAGCAACAAGACCTTTCTATTAATTATAATGCATTTAGTACCTGTCCATTTTCTCATCTGAAAATTATTCTTTTTTTTTCTTCTTTTATAGAGAGCGAGCAAGCAGGGGAAGGGCAGGAGGAGAGGGAGAGAGAAAATTTGAAGCAGGCTCCACACTCAGTGTGGAGCTCAACATGGGCCTCGATCTCACAATCCTGAGATTGTAACCTGAGTCGAAATTGAGAGTCAGATGCTTAACCGACTGAGCCACCCAGGCATCCCTGAAAATTCTTTTATATTCCTTCCTTCAAGACATAGAACCTAATGCCCTTCTCCCTTTGAGTGTGAGCTGGACTTCGTGACTCACTTCTAACCAACAGTATAAAGCTGAAGTGATGGTGTGGGACTTCAGAAACGGTCCGCTTGATCCCTTCCTTTTGGGTCACTCTACAAGGAAGCCAACTGCCATGTCATGAGTACACTCAGGTAACTGTGGAGAGGCCCTTTAGGCAAGAAACAACGGTATCTTGCCGACAGCCTTACATCTGAGCTAATTAGAAGACCGGCCCGTCAGCCCTAACCAAGCTTTCAGAGGACTGCAGCTTCAGGAAACACCCTGAGCTACAGCCAGCAAGTAAGCTACTCCCCAATCCTTAACCATAAAAACTACCATAAATGACTGCTGCTTTAAGCTGCTAAATTTGGGGTAATTTGTTTGCAAAGGAAAATTAATACAGAAGGAAGGCATTTAAACTCTTGTTACATTTCACAGCTTAGGCTTTTAAAAAAGGGTAAAGTTTATAAATAACTTTAACTTTTAACTACAGAATCCTGAGCAGTTCTTCCCATTTCTTAATTCTTTATAGTCTGGGCATCAACTCTTAACCTCCAACCTCTCCATTTTAAAAATAAGTCTTTATAATATAATCATTATCATTACAGTCTAATATAACCAAAAAAAAAATAGATTCCTTTGGCTTTTTGATTTTACGGTCCCATAGTAACCAAAATGGAAAACATTCTTGAGAGAGATATAGATATATAATTGTTTCCAGTACCATATAAGTTTCAGATGTTTTTATTTTTAGATTACCTTGATGATTTCATTTGTGCTTTGCATTTAACTAGTATAAAGAATCATAAAATGTTACAGATTGAAAAAATCCTAGAGGAAACATCACCTAGAATTTTTCAAAAAATAAAGAACCTGAATATCATGATCTCTCTTCCTCACTACCATGTTAGATACATTACATTTTAAAAACCAAATATATAATTATGTGCTCTATTAGATACTAATAAAAACAAAAGGCACAGACTTTAAAGTTTAAAAAGAATTATGGGTTGGAATCTAAGGGAGTAGACGTTCCATGCATTAATGCTATCTTCCTACAATTCGGAAGAAGGATGCCAATTTCCTATGTTAGTAATAACAACTCTCTAACAATGAGAGTTATTTAAGAATCACCAATTTAGGGCAGCCTGGGTGGCTCAGCGGTTTAGCGCCTGCCTTTGGCCTGGGACATGATCCTGGAGACCTGGGATCAAGTCCCACATCAGGCTTCCTGCAGGGAGCCTGCTTCTCCCTCTGCCTGTGTCTGCCAGGAAAAACTGAGGGCCCAAGAAATTAAATAATTTGATCAGTCATGTAGTATCTTATTATTTCAAGGTCAAAAATTCTAAAGAGCAATCTTCTATAAAACTTAGAAATTAAAAAACAGATGAAAAGGGTTTTTTTTAAGATTTTATTTATTTAGGGACGCCTGGGTGGCTCAGCGGTTAAGCATCTGCCTTTGGCTCAGAAGGTGATCTTGGAGTCCCAGGATCGAGTCCCACATCGGGCTCCCTGCATGGAGTCTGCTTCGCCCTCTGCCTCTGTCTCTGCCTCTCTCTGTGTGTCTCTCATGAATAAATAAAATCCTTAAAAAAAAAAACAGATTTTATTTATTTATTCATGAGTGAGGCAGAGGGAGAAGCAGGCTCCCTGCGGGGGGGGGGGGGGGGGGGGGGGGGGGGGGGAACGGGGCATGGACTCGATCCCAAGACCACAGGATCACCACCTGAGTCGAAGCCAAAACGCTCAACCACTGAGCCACCCAGGTGCCCTAAAATAGATTAAAAGTTAAATCCCTTTTACTGCTACTGTATTTATGAACTATAAGTTGCAAAATGATTGAAGTTTTGCTTTTTAATGTCAAACGTTAAAGCAACGGTTAATGTCTTTCTGACAAATTGAGAAAAAAAATGAAAAAAAATTTTAAGCAGTGAATGGTAGGAGAGTAAGAGGCCAGATGGTCTAAGCTTTCTGATACAACTGAATTACTAACAAAATTTAAAGCTGGGATATGATGTGTTGGCAATGTTTAAGAGAAAAAAAAGTCAAGAAAACTACACTATAAGAAAAATATGCTTATCAAGGACAAACTGGAAATCAAGTGATTTAGGACCACTCAGCAAAGCTTAATTCATCAGCCTTGACAACTGATGTAGAAGTACAGTCTACAGATTTACAGAGAAAAAAATGAATTATTTCACATTTTATGCTATTATCTATTTGCAGTTTTTTATACTGCTGATTTGTTTTACTTAATAGTCAGTTTTTTTTTGGTTTTTTTTTTTTAATTTTATTTATTTATTCATCATAGTCACAGAGAGAGAGAGAGAGGCAGAGGGAGAAGCAGGCTCCATGCAGGGAGCCCGACATGGGATTTGATCCCAGGTCTCCAGGATCATGCCCTGGGCCAAAGGCAGGCGCCAAACCGCTGCGCCACCCAGGGATCCCTAATAGTCAGTTTTTATAAAGTATTATTAAAATGAAGGTGTTTGAACCCATAGTTGCATATTCATCCATTTATTCAACAAGTAATTATCTAGCACTTGCTTTGAGCAAGTTTCTGTCCTAGGCATCTATTATTACACCTGGTAGCACTGTTATATAACAAAAGAAAAAAATTAAGCCTTCCTAATTCACACAGACCTCCCACTAAGGGTCGAATCCTTAAAGACAGTATGATATATGAAATTGATTATACATGAAATTAGAGAAATAGTGAGTATATACTACATTTGGACTATGACCCTGGAAAGTTAAAGTATTTATATGTATAAAAAGCCTTTATAAAGGATAGATTTTTAATGAGGGGTTCACAAAGCCAACGTTTTGTTAGTACAATGAGCATTTTTCTAAAGAGAAGGGCCATGGCTTGTTTTAGATTCTCAAAGAGATCCATGATTACTAAAAGTTATTTTATCATAAGCTACCTTGCCATATGCATTTATGGACTACAAACACTCTACACTGAGTAAAGATTCATTATGTACCATTTTTAAGATGGATAGTTTTGGGGCACTTGGGTAGCTCAGTCCAATTCCTGGTTTCAGCTCAGGTCATGATCTCCCGGCAGTGAGTGAGATGGAGCCACAAGTGGGGCTCTGCACTCAGGGCAGCACAGAGTCTGCTCCAGATTCTCTGTCCCTCCCTCCCCTCCCCTCTCCCCCCCCCCCCCCCCCCCCCCCCGCGTGCTCCCTCATGTTCTACCTCTCTAAAATAAATAAATAAAAGCCTTAAGAAAAAAAGCTGATGGTTTGGTTTAGATTCACGTTTTCTGCATTTTACTTATTAAGTTATCCTGGGCAAGACCCTCCTTGAGCTTGTTGACTCTTCACTCTATGGTGAAGGTAGACACACTGCTTCTGATTCTTAGCAGCCACTCCTAGAAGACTGATATTGTAGCTAGTCTTTTCTAACAGTATTAGACAAACAGCTCTTTCCAAATAGCATTTATTAAGCACCCATATGTACAAGACCTCCTGCAAAATGAGTTTAAATAATTAATGATCTCTATATTTTAGATAACATTTATGACAAGTGATTTCAAGGGCTTGGGTTTGTTATCATTAGAGAATATGGAGTATCTTGAATACTTTGGAAATTTTTTTCAATTCCTGTGAAACTGTGTAAGAGCTAATAACACACATTCTCATTTAGCATGTTCATGAAAAAAATTTATAATGGAGTTAAATCAAATACTATTTTGGTTGATTCCTAAAGGAATATTCAGAACAACTAATTTCTTCACTCTTACAAGAGAGCTTCTGCACTCTACCCACCCAAAAGTTCCTCAGAGGTCATCACTGAGCTTTGAATTGCCAAATCCATCTATCTCCACTTAGTCTTCACCTGACTCTACTTCTCTGAACAAGTGACATTATTAATCACCTGCTACTGAAAACCTTTCCTTCATTTAATTTTCATGAGAATAAACTGTCCGCCTTTGTTTTCTATTTCAGTTGATTTCATCCACTTTCGCACAACCCTTAAATGTGGTTTTCTCCCAAAGTGGGATCCTTAACCACCTTCTCTCTTCATCCTTCACTCTCCCAAGAATTGTATTTATTGTCCAGTGACTGCCGGGATTTTCAATATTATTTCTTTACTGATTCAAAAATCACTGACTACAGGCTTGACTTATTTTTTTGGATCTAGGTTCTAATCTCCAATTATATAGCAAACATCTTTATTTGGCCAACCCACTGGTACTTAAAGGTCTTTTATCTACAAATCTCCTTTGTTTCTTCTATCAATAACATTACCATCATCCCAGGTTACAAATCTGAGTCACTTATGATCCTAGTTTAGGAACATGTCTACTATACAACTTTTGAGGAGGATTTAAAAGATACATGAAATTATAAAAAATAACATAACAGTCACCTTCCCAACACCCAGAACCAACAACTGTTAACATTTTGTTATTTATGCCTAAAAATGTTTTATTCTCCATAAGAAATAACACATTACAGGGGAAGATAGCATCTTTGAATACTACCACCCCCAGTTCTCATTCACCATCCCATCTCTCTGAAAAAACTACTACCATTAAGTTTTATCTCTAGTCCTCTAGTCTATTTTTTACACTTTTATGTTTTTGTGTACGTGTGTGTGTGTGAATCCCAGAGTAATATATATACTATTTTGCATGCTTTGGGTACATAAATGACATTATTCTATATATGCCATGCTAAAATTTTCTTTCTTTCCATTCAAGATTTACATTCTATCCATGTTGGTATAAATAAATATAGCTATGCTTTTTAGATGCTACACATTATTCCACTGCATGAGTTTATCCCACTTTATTCATCAAATTATCTACTGGTCAGCAAATAAATTTATTTCCACTTTGAACTTTTATGAACAATGCTGCAAAAAACTCCTCCGTGTTTCCTTAAACATGCGTGCTAGATTGTCTCCACAGTATATAATATAAATTTTTACATACAAATAGAATTTTTACATAATAGAGTAGTGCATTTTTAATTTTATGTCACTCACACAAAGTAGCTGTGAAAGCCTAAAATTCCACATGATGTTTTAAGAGTATCCACTTCTCTCAAATTCTTGTCAATATAAAATATAATCAGACTTTAAAATTTTTTCCATCTGTTGGCTGACAAAAAAACTGTCATATTAATCTGCATGTACTTAAGTACTGAGGTTACTTTTTCACGTACTTATTGGCTATTATAATACTTCCCTTTAAACTGCCTAGTCACATCCTTTGTCATTTTTCTGTGATACTTTTTGTCTTATTGATCTATAGAATGTTAACATATTCTAGATGATAATTCAGATATGTGTTGCAAATACCTTCAGCCAAACTGCTGTTTGACTTTTAATTTGGTTGGTCTATAGTATCCTTTGTCCTACAAAAATTTAGACTTTGATGCAGTCAAATTAATACACATTTTACCTTCCAATGTATGTTAAATAGTCCCTGGAATAAAAAAGGAAATCATAAAGAAACTAAGAAATATGTAGAAACGAATTATGATTAAAATATAATATGTCAAATAGGTGTGACACAAAAGAGAACTCAGAGGTCAGGAGACGAAAAGGTCTTAAACAAGCTAAGCATTTGATTCATAAAGATGGACAAATCAACAGAACAAAACCAAAGAAATAGAAGGAAATAAATAATAAAGAATAGGAAAAATGTGGGGATCCCTGGGTGGCGCAGCGGTTTAGCGCCTGCCTTTGGCCCAGGGCGCGATCCTGGAGACCCGGGATCGAGTCCCACATCGCGCTCCTGGTGCATGGAGCCTGCTTGTGTCTCTGCCTCTCTCTCTCTCTGTGACTATCATAAATAAATAAAAATTAAAAAAATTTTTTTTAAAAAGAATAGGAAAAATGAATAGAAAACAATAATTTTTTTTAGAGAGGGTGCAGGAAGGGGCAGATGGAGAGAGAGATGATTTTAAGCAGGCTCCATACCTGGCACAGAACCCAATGGGAGCTTGATCGCACAACCCTGAGATCATGAAGAGTCAGATGCTTAACAAACCAAGTCACCCAGGTGTCCTGAGAACAGTGATTTTTAAAAATAGTACAGATTCACAAAATCAAAAGATGATTCTGAAAAGATTAGTAAAACAGACCTCGGCAAGAATTATCAAAAACAAAGAAAGCGCAAATATAAAGCTAAAGGGGGAGAAATAACCACAGAGACAATACATATAAAAAATAAGTCAGTATTTTGAACAATTATATGTTAAGTTTAAATGTGGATGACTTGTATAAACTGTGTAAATTATATAAAGAAGAAAATAAGTACTAAGTAGTAAAGAAATTAAAATGTAGTCCAAAACCTCCTTTCCATATTACTTATGAAAGGTCCTAAACTTAAAGGAAAACAAAGCAAAATGATGAGCAACATGTATCTTTAAATGCAAGGAGAGTTCAACATCTGAGAATCCATAAATTAACTGGCCCCATTAATAGATTTAAAGGAGAAAAATTATGATCTACCCAAAAAATGCAGAAAAACCATCTTTAACACAAAACCAAAACAAAGGCATAGATGGGAATTCCCTATACGCTAAGAACTACAACAAACATTAAACTTCAAGTTGAAATTTGAAATACACTACAAGATTAGGAACAAAATAGTGATGCCAATTATTATCACCACTCCTCATCATATTAGAGTTCTTGACCAACATTGTAAGAAAAAGATGTAAGATAACTGGAAAGAAGGGAGGAGGGCTCAGTTGTACCAGCTGAAGCCCACCTAGACTGGTGAGCTCCCAACTGATCCACAGATGACCACAGATAGGGAAATCAGTGCAGCTCATCTCAGCAGAACCAAATGGCTAGAATCCACAGTGTCAGGAAAACCAAGAACTAGTTCTCGTTTTAAGCCAATAAACTTTAGGGGGAGTGGTGGTTGTTATGCAACAATAGCTGACACAAGTAAGGAGTTATGGGTATCCATTACTGGGCGACTACAAAAATAAAATGTGATGGATATCTACAGTGCTACAAAAATAAAATGTGATGGATATCTACAGTGGAGTATTGTGCGGCAATAAGCAGCAACACATTAGATACATACAAAGCAACATGCATGGATGTTAAAAACAGTAGTTACCAAAAAGAGTAGGAAACAGTAGGATACATAAGACCATTTATATAAATGTTAAATATATACGACAGCATATACACAATATGTTAAAAATATGTATTAATCAAATTACATTGGATGCTTATGAGCGAGGGAGATGACTGCTGCATAAATAAAAAAGGGTAGAAAGGAATACATCAACTGAAAAAACAGGGTATGAAATAGCTAAAACCTTTTTCTTTATATAAAAAGTCAATTATCAATGTAACTTATTAAATAGTCCATCCTTTCCCACTGACTTATAAATCTATGTCTATTATAGAGGTATAATGCCAGGTATAAATACATTCTTACTCTGTTTCTGGGGTCTCTAGTCTATCCTCATAAACTGTCTGCAGGCCAACAACACATTTAAATTTTTTCTAGGGGAATCCCCGGGTGGCTCAGCAGTTTAGCGCCTGCCTTCGGCCCAGCGCATGATCCTAGAGTCCTGGGATCAAGTCCCACATCAGGCTTCCTACATAGAGCCTGCTTCTCCCTCTGCCTGTGTTTCTGCCTCTCTCTCTCTCTCTCATGAATAAATAAAATCTTTAAATAAAATAAAATTTTTCTAGGGCCTTAGAATCATTCCTGTAGGAAGGAGGGCAAGCACCCTATAATTTGTTCTTTTGCATAATTGTCTAGATTTTTGGATCTTTACCTAAGAGTTTATAAAATTCCTCCAAAACCAAGTCCTCTCGAGATTTTGACTGGAATTGTTCTGAATATATAGATGCAGAAGAATTAACAGCTCTATCTTGTCCATCTTTCCATGTGTGTTTGTGGGTTAAGGATTAAAGGAAATCAAATGGTTTTGGTCTATTTTCTCTTAAGTTGTTTATCTCTTCACTTATTTATGCCCCTCAATAAAGTTAAATTATTATTTTCATAAAGGCATTGCATATTATTGTTAGATTTATTCCTAGATACCTATTTAAGTTTTTTTTTACCATTGTGAATGGGATCTTTTTTAAAAAAAAATTTATTTTTAAATTTTCATTACTGAAGCATAGCTGACAACCAACACTTTGTCCTGTATTAATGGACCTGTTTGTGGTTTTTGTTTTCTTTTAGATTCCACATATATTAAATGAAACTGTATGATATTTGTCTTTCTCTGTCTGACTTACTTCACTTAGCATATTATATCCTCTGGGTCCATCCATGTTGTCACAGATGGCAAGACTTCATTCTATTTTTATGACTGAGTAATATTCCATTGTGTGCGTGTGTGTGTGTGTGTGTGTGTACACACCACATCTTTATCATTTTCTGATTGTTGTTCTTGTATACAGTATCCCTGATTAACTCTCTATGCAGGTTTAAAATCTATACAGTTTCTTAGAATTTTTGTGTTAAAACATCGTGAATACCAATTTTGTTTTTTCCCTTCTGATCTTCATGACTTTTAGTTGTTTTTCTTACTCCCATTCGCTAGAATCCCTGGAAATTACGCTTGTTAGAAAGATGGGAGCTGACACCCTGTTTCCCTATTATAATTAATATGATATTATTTAATAAATAAATATATCAATAATAAATATGATACTTGCCATAAATCTTTAATATAGACACCTTATCAAGTCCCAATCCAGATTAAGAGTCTCAGAAGATGGTGAATTTTAACAAATGCTTTTTGGATCTACTGGGATGATTATATGGGTTTTCTCTTTTAATCTATTCATATGGCAAATTATATTAACAGATTTTCCAATGGCCTTCTTTGCCTTCCTAGTATGTATTTAGTCATCATGTATTTTTTTTTAAGAGTTTATTTGAGAGAGATAGAGAAGGTATGCACATGAGCAGGAGGGAGGGGCGGAGGGAGAGGGAGAAGCAGACTCCCCGCTGAGCTGAGAGCCCAATGCACGACTGGATCCCAGGACCCCGGGATCATGACCTGAGCCAAAGGCAGAGCCACCCAAGGACCCCATTTTGTGTTTTTAAACCAGTGCTAGATTTACTATTATTTATTTAGAATATTTGTAGCTATTATGATACATAAATTCAGCAAGAAACTTACTTTTTTTAAATGCTGGGTCCATTTTAAAGTTAAGGTTAACTACACCTCCATAAAATAAGTTGGGAAAGCTTTCTCTCTTTTACTGTTTCCATAATTGTATAATAAGGCTTATGTATTCCTTGAAATTTTAGTAATAGGCCTGGGTCTGATGGATTTTATTTGAATGAGGAAATGCATATGTAAAATTAAAGAACTTAAAAGCCTGACTTGAACGTTTTCTATTTCTTCTTGAGTCAGTTGTAATTTACATACATTTATATTTTTTTAATTGTCCACAGGTTTTCAAAGTCCTTAGCAACAGGTGGTTCATAGTATTTTCTTATGATTTTCAAACTATTCTATTGGTCATATTTCTTGTTCTTCATAGTGTTCATTTTTCTTTGATCTGTCTTCTCAGAGGTTCATCTATTTTTTTAAACTTTGTGGTTTTACTATTTTCTTTTATATTTCATTAATATTTATTTTTTATCTTTATAATTTCTTCTGTTTAATTTGGATTTATTCTGTTGGACCTTTATTACCATCTAGATGAACATATGCTCACTATATCTTTCATATTTTCCAATAAGTGCATTTAGAGCTACTAAATTTTCCAGTGGGTTCTATTTAAATCCCATCTCAAATTTTTATATGCAATGCTTTCATTGTTATTTAGTTGCAAATATTTTATAGTGTTCATTTTCTCTTTCATCCATTAATTAGTGAGACAATATAAAGTATTTTGATTTTCACCTCGTTTTCTAATTTTATTGTTTTATGATGAACTGATACATTTTGAATGATACAGATTTTCTGGACATTGTTGAGATTTGTCTATAACCTAGTACACAGTTAAAAGCTGACCTACATATAACTGAAAAAAGTATATAACCCTGTACAACATTTTATTAGGTTAGGTACAATGTTCCACATATCTCTAGTTTATGAGGTTTGTCAATCCTGTGGTTCAATTCTTTGATCTCATTTTTCATTTTTTATCTGTTTCATTTTTCAATTTTGGCAGAGGTGTGTTAAAGTCTCATGTTTTGTAGGCATGTCCACTACTTGCAATTCTAAAAGTTTTTGCTTTAAATGATATCTCAAGGCTATGTTGTTAGATGCATATAAGTTTATGATGATTCTATTTTCTGGGTTGTTCCTTTTAGCAGTTTGAAGAGTCTCTGTCCCAATTAAAACTTTTTTTAAGATTTTATGTATTTTATTAATGAGAGACAGAGACAGAGAGAGAGAGAGAGAGGCAGAGACACAGGCAGAGGGAGAAGCAGGCTCCATGCAGGGAGCCTGACATGGGACTCCATCTTTTGTCTCCAGGATCACACCCCGGGCTGAAGGCAGCGCTAAACCACTGAGCCACCGGGGCTGCCCCCAATTAAAACTTTTTTACACTAGGGATCCCTGGGTGGCACAGTGGTTTGGTGCCTGCCTTTGGCCCGGGGCACGATCCTGGAGACCTGGGATCGAATCCCATGTCGGGCTCCCTGTATGGAGCCTGCTGGGTCTCTACCTCTCTGTCTCTCTCTGTGTGACTATCATGAATAAATAAATAAAATCTTTAAAAAAAATTTTTTACACTAAATTCTATTTTATTACACCAGCTTACATTGGTTAGGATTTTTTGGATGAAGATATTATTCTATCCTTTTTATAACATTTTGTTTTGTGTATCTGTTAAAAATAACACAGACTCATGTTAAGATCACCATAGATTATTTTAATATAATTTCTGGTGTTTTGGACTTATTTCTACTATTTTGATTTATGATTTGTATTTCCATTTTTTTCTCCTTTGTTGCCTTTTATTAGATTGGTCAAGTTTACTTTATTTACTACCCCCAACTTAGTATTTTAGAAGCTATACCTTCTATTTCTATTATGTTAGTATGTGCTAGTTGCTTAAAATAAATGTCCTTTTCACTTCTCATCTTCTCCAGATCACATTTCACACAGTTCCTAATAACTATTTTATTCAAAGGCCACCACAGTCTGGTTCCACTCTATCTTTCTAGCCTTACCTCTCTCTCTACCATATGCCTCTACAAAGCCATACATCTAGTTAAACCATATTGCTTGTCAATCTCTAAATAAAATACAAAATTCCTGGCATTCTCTTCTGGTTCGTGATGTCTTCTCATTTACTATCTCATTCAATCAACAAATAATTTATTGAAAACTTACTTGGTGCCTAACTCTGAGCAATACCGTAAATGCAAAGGATAAGGTCCCTGGTTTTATGAAGCATCATGTGGAAACATTAAATAAACATAAATAGAACAGAATAGAACACCATGAATACATGAATGAATTCAGCTAAGTTAACTGGTGGTAATTGGCTCCCGTCTTCCACTATACCCTCAAACAACTGTCACTGGAATACACAACTACCCACCAGGTGGCACCAAACCACAACCAGACCTTTGACTGATTGGGAGGTCTTTATCTGAGTCCTGGAACCCCTTCCACACATCTTCCTCAACACACTGTGTTGGGTCGTTTTATTAAACTCACAATAAAGCCATATTTTTTGTGATCTAAGGTTTTTAGAATTATTTAATCACCTCATCGTGGGAGTTTACTGTATCACAAGTTGTAGCTACTAACCAAAAAAGAAAACTGGGGGCCTAGGACAAAAATAACAGAACAGCCTCTAGTTGAGATTGATGAGTACCAGCTAAAGGCAATCCCTCTCTGAGAAAGTGACATTCAAACTGAGATCTAAAGAATGACCAGGAGTATGAAACCGAAAAACTGGAAAGTAAACAGTGTTATGTAAGCACCCTATGAAGGTCAAGTTTGGATTTGTGGAACTCCAAAAAGATAACTGTGTGTGTGTTGGGGGGGGGGGGGGTGTGAGTGAGTACTGGCGTGAAAGGGGTGGAATATAATTCATCAGAGTATAATGCTTCAGAGCTTGGACTCTTGGAGCCCTACTTACTATCTGAATTTAAATCCTTGCTCCACCACTTAAAGAACTGTCTAACCTTGGAAGGGTTACTCAGACTAAGGTTGTTTAGAATATTAATATATTAATATGTCAAGCCCTAAGAACTATTCCTGACAATATAGTAAAGAAATTTTAAATATTAGGGTTTTGGGGTTTTGTTTTTGTTTTTTAGGGTTTTGGTTTTGTTGCTATTATTGTTTCCAAATGAGTGAGAGGAGCCAAATTATTCAGTGTCTTGAAGGCCATGTTGAAATTTCTGAATATTATCCTAAGTGCAATTAGAACCTACTGAAAGGAAAAAAGAAAAGAAAAGAAAAAAGAAAACCTACTGAAAGGTTTTAGGGCAGGGAGTGTAATGATTAAATTTACAAATATATTTTTAAAATCATTTTGGCTAATATATAGAGAATACATTGCTTGGAGTAAAAGGGAGAAAGGCCAAGAATGAAGACAAGAAGTTAGAAGGCCAATGGCCATGGTAGTAACCTATATAATAACAAATAACTACAGATTGGTCTAAGCTAGTAGCAACAAAGATGGAAAGAAATTGATAGATCCAGGAGGGAGTCTGCTTGAAAGATTCTCTCCCTCTACTACCCCTCTCTCCCAGGAGCTCTTTCTCTCAAATAAATAAATAAATCTTTAAGAAACAAAGTGGAAAGAACTCAAACATCCAATTACGATCAGGCATTGACCTTAATCTAGGAGAATATGGGATATCTATTATAAAAACTGGCACTCTGTCTTAAAAATGACTAAGTGAAAGAGAAGAAATGGGTTATATTTTCTTCTCTGACATACCCAATGAAAAAAATTACAGAAACACAATTTTAAAAATAACAATTAGTCCCATCTCATTTCCTACCCACTCCCAAATTGTAACTAAGCACTGCAAACAATTTGTGTTTTTTCATTGTCCTGATTTTGTGAATGGAAAAAAAAAAAAGTCGCTCATGGGTTTCATGGGCCCATTTCCACACATAAAAAAATTAAAATGGTGACATTTAGGAATGCTTAATTCCATTTGACTTGCTCCTCTGCCCCTAAACCCAGAGGCCTTAACTGTCAACTATGCCCTCACGATGAAACTTAAAATGTCCCACCACATAGCAAAAATGCAATAATGTGGAACCTTTAAATTAGCTACCCTATTTGGCAATTCTTTGTCTTTTCTCAACTTTCCCCAGCCCTCCCTACTCCATAGTATTATTTCCTTGAATGCTTGTGTATCTTAATTTAGTTGGTAAGCTTGAGGCCAGGCCCCATGCCTTATTCAACTTTGAATCACTTACTCCCTAGAAGCCACGACGCTGTTTGAATGTAAGTACTTTGTACATATAAATGTGAAGCCTACCAGTATCTCAACTGTACTTAATGAGTATCATATGACAGAGGAAGAGGGAGAACTTCTGCTGCTTCAAAATGTTCGAAAAGAAATGGTCTTAGCTTAATTGCGAATTAAAGAACAATTTCAGGAGGTGTTCATTTATGTGATCTGAGCTGTGACAGAGCAGTTCTATAGTATGGCAAATGTATATGCTTTCTCTTCTAGATTCTAAGATTCTAAGCACCTTGAATGCAGGTATGTTGCCTGTCTGGTCTGCCCCTCTAGTCCATGCTTAGAATAGTGCCTGGCATATAGTAGATGCTCAATTAATATTTACTGATAAATTAATTCATAGGAATTCATTACATTATCTCATATAAACCTAAAAGAATTTTAGTATCTACCCCCCCACCCCAATAACAATATTTGGTGATAGGTCTAACACAGTATCATAAAAGCTAGTACATTAACTGGGTTTTCACAATAGCAGCAGCTCTCTTCCAGCACTATCATTCCTAATAGTCTAGGCAATGGTTCTCAAAGTATGACCCCTTGGCCAACATCAGCATCAGCATCACCCACCGAGGGACTTGTTAAAAATGTAAATTCTCAAGTCCCATCCCAGATCCACTGGAGGTGTGCAGCTCGCAATCTGTATTTTAACAAGTGCTCCAGAGGATTCTGATGTGTGGTCAAATTTGAGAACCACCGGCCACAGAAATTTTTGTCTGGAAATAGAGGGATCTCAAAACACAGGTCATAAAATATTACATGAGGCTTTAAAGAAATATACTACATGTTCAAAAATTAGAGTGTCCTACAATAAGTTAAATGAGGTCAATCAATTTAAGAGACATAGAAAGAAAATTACCACTACATAGTTGAAGGCCATTTTTTTTTCCTTAGCAAGGATCATAAAAGTGTATTCAATTCAAGCGACATTTAAAATGGCTTTCAAAAAAAAAACAAAAAAAATAAAATAAAATAAAATAAAATAAAATAAAATAAAATAAAATAAAATAAAATAAAATAAAATAAAATAAAATAAAATGGCTTTCAGATCCCTACTATGAGTTATTAGGGAAAAAACAACAGCGGTAGACAGAATTACAGAGCAGGAAAGTATGAGAAAAATAATACATGGATGAGACCTAGAAAAACTGCTTCTCATATTCTAATTGAAAGTAAGCACTTTCATTTCAAATAAAGGCACAATCACAATAGTTCTGGCAATATCTGTGACTTTATAACCAACAGAAATCATAAATATTCTCATATTTATAGTTATTACAGATATCTCAAAATATAATTTATGGTCATCACTAGTTTGAAATTACAGGCATAAATTAGATCTGCCACTAGCTCTCATTATTTAATGCATTAGTAACAAGGCAAGTGCATTAATATATCACAATTAAAAATAGTCTGAAAGCTACATTTTACTGTATTTGGTTCCTTGGTAATCCTAGATATTATATTTTATA
Organism: Canis lupus familiaris; assembly: GCF_011100685.1. Lineage (NCBI taxonomy): Eukaryota > Metazoa > Chordata > Mammalia > Carnivora > Canidae > Canis > Canis lupus. The sequence goes on along the minus strand of NC_049240.1, from coordinate 4,270,996 downwards.
TATTTTAAAAAATTGTTCTGTGAGAAGGCCCAGAGGCTGGAATTCACCATATGATCAAAGAGGCCTGACACAAAAAAGATGAAAAAAACTCTAGAAAAGTTCATCGCTATGTTGAAAATGTTCTTTGACCCCCTTTAAGTGATGCCCTTTCATGAACCTGAGAAAACCCACAAGCCTCTTTCCCAGTTTACAAGTGGGCATGAAGGACGCATAAGGGACAACGACTCCCTTTCCTGAAACAACATTGTACCAAGGCACGCAGCTTTGCATTCTGGAAAGAAAGGCAAGCTGCGACTACCTTAATCTCTATCATTTTTAGTTTAGTTTAAGCGATGGGCATACCTATAGCTCCGATCTACAGAGGCAGACCATTTAGTGGAAGGTGAATAAAAATAGTTAACCAACTAGTAGGGACTTCTGAATAAGAAGCTAAGGAGTTCAGACTTTATTTTAGGTAATGCCTTGATTGTCTTGTTTTACTTTTCATTTACAGTACTATTTGGGAAACAACTAAATTTGTATAAGAAACAGACTTTGTGGGGATCCCTGGGTAGCGCAGGGGTTTGGTGCCTGCCTTTGGCCCAGGGCCTGATCCTGGAGACCTGGGATCGAGTCCCACATCGGGATCCCGGTGCATGGAGCCTGCTTCTCCCTCTGCCTGTGTTTCTGCCTCTCTCTCTCTCTCTCTCTCTTTGTGACTGTCATAAATAAATTGATTAATTAAAAATAAAATTTTAAAAAAAAGAAACAGACTTTGTTTTTTAAAACTCTTAAGAGGCTTTCCATTGCCTTTTAGATAAAGCCCAACAAAGAGACACAAACCTTACAAAGTCGTCAGCAATAAGACTCTCTTACCTCTTCAGCTTCATTTTAATCCCCTTTCCTTCCCATAACCCATATTCTAGCTATATTCAATTCCTTCTATAATTCAAATAGTCCATGTTTGTCTTCCTCCAGACTTCCAACCATGCTAGTCTCTGCTTGGCTAATTACTTCAAACCCTTCAAATATGCTCAAATGTCACTTCCTCAGGGAGGCACTCTCTGCCCTCCTAGGCATTCCCCAGTGGTATACTCCCTAAACCTTTCATTAATCCTTTCATAAGGCTCATCACATTTGATTATAATAACATGTTTAATTGTTCATTCCTCCATATAGCTGAAAGCCTGGTGAGAGCAAAGACAGGGTCTTATTTACCACAAGACACTCAGCTCTGAGCCTGACAGCTACAGCCCTCAGTAACAGCTGGTAGAGGATGAATAGATGGATACTTTGCCTACAGATAGGTTTTAAAGCATTCCTACATTTAAGAACCTTTAGCTATCCCTACTTGACATTTATAAACCTTGTGTACTCATTTAAAATTCTATATAATCAATATTTAGCCTTCTCCTCCGTCTAAATGAGTAAAAATTTATTACTTAGACACATTGTTAAATAGTGAAATTGAGAATTAACTAGTGTTTTAAAAATTAAAATGTCTGGTATCTCAGTTGGTTGAGCAACCAACACTTGATTTCAGCTCAGGGCATGATCTCGGGGTTATGATCATTCTCTACCTCTCTCTCTGCCCCTCCCCTTGCTTGCTCGTTCACTCTCTCTCAAATAAATAAATAAAATCTTTTTAAAAAATAAATAAAAAATAAAAACTAAAAGTCTGAGCACAAAAGAATGAGTGCTACTAGTTTCCAAAAGCAAACGCCCTTTATTGATCTGTTTTCTAGCTATATATACTTCTCTTTCCTTCTATATAAAACATGATTCTTAGAGCATACAAATACCATTTAAAACCATTCCTTTTCGTTTCTGCTTTATTAACTGGCAAGGTAGTTCTTTACTTTTGGCCACTATTTTTTTCCTTTACATAACAACCTGTAAAACATATATTCAAGTGCACTAAGAATCAGTTGTTATTTTAAAGAGGCCTTAAAGGATCCTGGTTTTTCAATTATAGGTGACAAAGCAGAAGCTTTGTTTTATTTTCTTTTTGGATCGCAAAATCTCTATAAAAAGTAACAACTACAATAAAACTCTATTGATTTAAGTAAATGTGTCATATTAAAACACTCATCTTCTACACTCTTCATAATTTAATACCTTATAGCTACTTTGTATACTTTTAAACACTATGGTTAAATGATTTTTCACTTAAACACCCTCTATTAAAAGACAAGTAAAGAATTTAGTGACTTTACTCAGCATATACGGGCTTCCACAAACACAACTCACCTCCATTTTTTATAAACTTGATACTTGTAATGTCCAATTCCCAGTAAATAGGGATTTTCAGGAATATTCCTAATTGCATGATACCGTATTTCATTAATTCTAAGATGTACTTTTTTTTTCACATTTTAACACCTCTGAAATCAAGATGTGTCTTACAACTGATGGTATCCTAAAATTTATAATTGGCAGCATTTACTTCTTTTATTGGTCTAAAAATGTTTCTTACAATAGATTGTATCTTGGCTAAATGAAACACAGTTATTAAAATGTTTTAAACTTTTCTCTAATAATGCTTTCTAACTGGTCTAAATCACAGTACAATAATAATTCAAACAGTTCTAGAATCAAAACTAAATAAACTTAAGATTCATGTTTTACCTTTTTAGAAAACTAGTGACTAGGCTAAACTCAAAAAGTAGATAATTGAAAGAAAATGCTTCTTTAAATAAAAATGCAGCAGAAGTTAGATTTAAGAAGCAGAAATAACAGAAATGAAAAAAAAAAAAAAAAGACTTGAAGATGTTCAGTCAGTAGTAGCTTCCAAGGAAGTGGAGGCATGAAATAGCCCTAGAGCTTAATCTATAAAAAGAAACAAATATTAGGAACATGGCAGGGGTTAGCAAAGATAACAAATTATTTAGGAGGAAAGATACTGTTGTATTATTTTTTTCTCCTTAAGGAGGAATCATTGTCACCCTTTAAACAAAAATATGGTAGAAGTAGTTGAAATAATTGTAATTAAATGTAAAATTGTAAACATTCTTAGTAAATTAAAAACCAACCTACCAGCATTGTCTTCCTTCTGGCTCAATCTGTTTCACCTTCAGGTAATCCTAGGATAGGGGCTCCTTTTCAGATCCCCAGTTTTTCATGTCGATCTTCTACCTCCCTGTGGCAACAATATGTTCTAATTAAAAGAGTCCTTTTGTGCCACAGGGAGGATTTCTGATGGTATAACAAATACAAAAGTTATCACAGCTCATCATGAAGTCAAATTAATCTTGAGATTTTTCAAGAAAGAAATTTGGCTCTTGAACTTATTTTTCAAGACAGAAATCTCGTTTTATTTTTTAAAACTGCACTTTAAAAAGCTAAGCTTTCATTTACTTAAAAAAAAAGCAGTTCTTTCTTGTTGAATTATGTAAAAATTCTTATCATTTGTCTACCTTTTCAACTAGAATCTAAACGCAATTTTGTTGATCACAAAAAAGTTTTCTTGAATTATTTAACTATTAACACCAAATTTTTATGTTTTGCTACCTGGTTAAAAACCAAAGTCCTGGTCCTAAGGATCAGAAGAGAGAAGTAAGAAGCTACCAGACTGCTTTCAGCCATGTCTTTTGTAAAGATTAATAAATCTACTTGTATTACAGAACATGATGTTAATTTTGCTTAAAATATACATTTTTAAAAGACCAGCAGGAAATATAAAAAGAAGTACTTGCTGTTCCCTTGCTGGTAAGATTATGAGTGATTTTCACTTTTTTTCTTTTTAATACTTCCCAATTTCTCCAATGAGCATGTATTGATTTTATTATAAGAAAAAAATCAAATTTAGGTATAAGAATGAATGATTAAAACCTGTTGTGACCTTCAGATGAAGTTAATCTAATATGACAACATTATGGCTCTGATATATTTTGGATGGTCATATTTATGTTTTTGGATGACTACCTTTTTATATTTTAAATAACACTGAAGTATTCAAGGTTTAGCATATAAACCTTTCAAAAAAGAAAATATATTTAAGATTTTATATAGATGGTTCTCAGTTATCTGCAATACTGAGGCAAAAATCAATTTATTTCAATCTTCATTTCCTAAGAGCTATGTGTTAAACACTATATACTATATTCAACAAAATTTAAATATATGGTCTCTGTCTTCAAGAGACTTATATATCCACTTTGAAAACAAAAGGAGTATGTATACACACAAGAACAGTATAAGAAAGTAAATGATCAAGTGCTTTAGTCCAGATGGTCTAACACAAGATCAGGAAAGAGCATCCTTAATGTAGGCCATAACCACTGTGGAAAGCTTCATGTAGCTGGGCCTTGAAGAAATGGATAATATCTAATCACAGTATTGATAGAAAACTATACTTGCACAAAAGCTCAGAAGCATAAATAGCACAGTCCATGCAAGGGGTAATAAGGAAACCTAGAATACAATGTTTCAGTAGATAAGAAGTCCAGATTAAGAAGGATCTACTTCTGGATGATTCCATGGGTAACTGATCTTGGCAGAGGAGTGGCTTTTGAAATCTAATAAAGAGCTTCAGAAGAATGATAAATGTAGGTGCCAAAGCACAGTAACTTAAGGAAGGAATAACAAGGAAAAAGCACAGACTGAAGGTATAGAGCATTTTCCTTTTTAAAAAAAGTGAAGTGAAAGGAAAGAGAAAAATAAAACAGAGAAGTAAACAAATGTTCTGTTTTAATGTATAAAAGACCTTCTCCATATTCGAAGACATAAGCAAAGGTCCTAATGAAGTTAAGGAAATACTTATGGAGCACTTACTACATCACAAGCACTGTGCTTTGTATATTTATTTTATATAGTCCTCACAATCTTGAATTACTATTTTATGACTGTGAAACAGACTCAAAAAAGTTAAACACTGACAGGTAAGTAATAAAGTAGGAATCTGAAACCAAGACTAACCATCAATATTCTTCCCTTTTCTTCTAAAGACAACTACTTAAAAAGGCTTTAAAAGAAAAAAATATTAATCCCAGGAATAGGACTTTCTATCATATCTGACTATTCTTGGCTCTTCTTCATGTTCCTCAAAATGTAAACATTCCCTAAGGTTACTTCTTAATCCTGTGTCCTTTGTTCTTGATCACAGAGAGTCAAACACAGAATCTAAATATCTTTCCCTTGGAGAAATCTCTCAAATACCTTTGCTTTTGGAGATTCCATTTATTTCCATGGCATCAATTACTGATTTCTAAAACTATCTCTCCTTGACCTTTCTTTACTAAGCTTCACTTGTACTAGATAACTTCTATTTGCCCCTCCAGATCTATTCTCCACCCTTCTTGATGCTGCTCTCTGTCCCAGAAGGCTGACTTCAACATCCTATTGCTTTAGATTGCACTTGGTCAGTGGAGAGCCTTGCCAGGGGATTAGAGGGAAGAAGGAGAAGAAAATCAGAGTCCTTATTCCCTGGCTCCCTCTCTGTGCCATTACCCTCAAGCCAGCTGTATCCTTGACCAAAGGTTCCAGATTCTCCCAAGGTAATCCTCGTTCTCCAGGGCTCTCTCCTTCTGGGTTCCAGCAATCATTCCCTCCCTATGGGAAGAAACAACTCTGCTACTGCCACCTCTGAACTACAGTTCTATTTTTTATGGTCACCCTATACTTGCCCATATATTTATGACTAGTCATTTATTAAATATTTTTAAATTGTTCTAATTTGAGTATGACATCTCCCTTGTGATAGGGCCCTGACTATACATTTGTGCACCTTTAAATACCTAAATATTTCTCCTTAGAAGCTCTGCTTCAACTCAAAATCAACACTACTACCAGACTTATATGGTTCCCAAAACAGTCTTGCCTTCCTCAAATCCCTATATGATACTATGGTCATCACGTAGGGTTAAAAAACTGAGTAATATCTACCTACCTGTGCCTGTCCCCCTAATTTGTCATGTCAAGTATTGCTAGATCTGGGCAGCCCAGGTGGCTCAGGGGTTTAGCATCCCCTTTGGCCCAGGGCCTGATCCTGGAGACCAGGGATTGAGTCCCACATCAGGCTCCCTGCATGGGGCCTGCCTCTTCCTCTGCCTGTGTCTCTGCCTCTCTCTCCCTATGTCTCTCATGAATAAATAAATAAAATCTTAAAAAAAAAAAAAGTATTGCTAGATCTTATGTAGTAGTATTACTTAGATAAGCCCTTTCTGTTCCTGTGGTTTCTACCTTGTTTAACTCAAGTCATCCCTTAACTCATATTACGACAGCTAGTCTTCCTGCTTCATCCCTTCCCCTACAATCATCCTGTATCTCCTGAGATACTAATTACATAGTACTTTCTACTCAAAACCTTCCAAGTCTTTCTGCTTTTTACATGCCTTATCACTAACTCTTGGATTCAAATGGTATTTTAGTCACAACTCTTAGTGGAACTCCCTGTCATGGTCTCATTTACTCAGTAACTTCTAAACATGCCTTAAACTTTAATATTCCACCCATTATTAATTATATTTCCCTCTGCCTTTCACTAACCTCCTATCTTGTCCCATCCTAATCCCACCATCTGTCCTCCTTTACTTTCTCTAACCATTCCCTAATTCTGTAAATTGAACTTTCTTCTGAAAATTTCTTTAACTTCGTAAATAGCACTCAGTTGATTCTATACTGCCTTATATTTTCAATATAATATATATTATATATTATTAACTTATATATATATATGTAAATTATTAACCCCTTGAGGGAAAGAAACATGTTGAAGATAGTACTCTCGTACATAAGAAATACAAACTATTTACTGATATATTATCATAAATTAAAGTAGAAGTTTAAGGGGATAAATACAGTAAGTTAAAGTGCAAAATGAAGAAACAGATCCTAAATAGGTCAATCTTCTCAGCTAAGCCTTAAAATATTTCTATCAACATTTAGCTACTATTGGTTGCATTGGCATAAACTTACTACTTGTTAAATGGTAATCTGTCTAATAACCTTTAAAATTTATATGTATTTTATACATGTGTGTATGTATATATATATATATATATACACACACATATATAATTTTTTGAGAGTGAACATAAAAGCTACATCTTCAAATCTTAGTAGGGAATCCCAGAGACTCCTCTCCATCCCCAACTCACCACCTCAGTCTATCTAGCGGGCCTCCAGAGCTGGTGGGGTCTGCAGCTACTGGCAAAGGTACTTTCAGCCTGCCAGTCAAGACCACCCTTCACTCATACTCCATTACCACTCCTTAAAGACACTTTATGATTATTGATCTCCAGTTATCATCAAAAAACAATTTTATTTTTTAAAAAGGCAATTTATAGATGAATACGCTTATTTTTAAAGTCTCAAACATGTTTGGTTTTTCCTATAAAATTTGAGAGGATTACTATTACATATAAGCTCTGTGAGGAAAATGTACATTTTCTTGGTCTATACAAAAGGTGAAGCAAAATAGCCAACAGTTACAACTAACAAAATGAGAAATCATTTTATACATAAAATAATTAGGATGGCTAAATGTACATCACTAAATAATTTTAGTACTCCTGCCTGGATTTCATCATGAACATTATTTCTGTTGGAGACATATACATATGGGTATATAGGAATAAAACAAGAAAAACTTCAGTGTAAACATGCAGGAAACAAATATAACAGGTCAGTAAGTGTAATTATGAACATTTTTAGACTAATATAATTTAAGTTATAATACAGGAGCATTCCAGGAAGTAGTTCCTAGATGTACAAAAGGAAATCTTGTTCTATACGATCTCATTTCCACCAATTCACTAAATAAAAACTGCTGTAGACATCTTATAAATACTCCTTTTCCTTTTCTCCCTAGTCAGCTTCTTTTCCAAAGCCTATACATATCTGGAATTTAGGTTAAAAATGTCTAGCACCACAAGAAATGAACCTAATCCTAATCAACTACCTAAAAGGAAACATACATTAGGATAAGTCATAACAGCTTTATTTATCTGTATATGTTCTAGATATCAGAAGAATGAAAAAATATTTATTCAGATTTTAACTTGTTTAAAAATGCATTTTATTCTTTATGGGGTGCCTGGCTGGCTCAGTCATTAGAGCATGGGACTCTCGATCTCAGGATTGTTAAATTCAAGCCTCATGCTGGGTATAGAGATTATGTGAAAATAAAATCTTTTTAAAAATGCATTTTATTCTTTAAATTAAAAAATTAAGTTTAGATTAGCTGATTCTAAACTAATCTATACATATTAACAATCCTTAGAAAGTTACATTAGCCACATGTATTTTCAAGTAAGTCCGTATATTGTAGTCTCAAGTTCTGCATGCCTTATGATGAATAAATGGGAGTATTTTAAATTGTTCTAATTATACATTTATGAGATGTATGAGCCAGCAGATTTCAGTCTGAATTTGGCATTGCCTTTAAAAGAGCTGTAAATGAATTCTAAGTTTCAGTGTTATTCTATAAAGAGAGACAAGAATAGCTATACTATACTATTCTTTATTTTTTGAAGTAATAAAGCAAACATACATTTTTAAAAAAATGTTTAAGATGAACTTCTCAAGTACTTTTAGACTATTTTAGAATAATGTAAGTTATTTACTAACATTTCCTTTTAGTGTTGAAGAAAAATCAATCTAAAACATATTACCAACTAGTCAAAAACCATTTTTAAAATATCACAAAAGTAACTGTTCTTTTTAGCCAGATGATGTATATTCCATTTTTCAATATCACAATCATTCATACCCGTGCTCAGCAAATGACTGTCATCACCCTTAGAGTTCAAGATAACTAAGAAAGTAAAATCCTTTGAACAGATGATATTCGCTTCCTATTTGAAATTGTTTTTACCTAAGTAATTCAATGAAGCACTAATCATCAATTTATACAACCAATAAGATTTGGCTGATCTGCTCTGGCATTTTATTTTATTTTTTTTTAAAGATTTTATTTATTCATTCATGAGAGACACAGAGAGAGAGAGAGAGAGAGAGGCAGAGACACAGGCAGAGGGAGAAGCAGGCTCCACACAGGGAGCCGGACATGGGACTTGATCCTGGATCAAGCCCTGGGCTTAAGGCAGCACTAAACTGCTGAGCCACCGGGGCTCAGCCCTGCTCTGGTATTTTAATGTGATAAGTATCCATAATTTAAATTAAAAAAAAAATTTTTTTTAAAGGTTTTACTTATTTAATCAAGAGAGAGAGAGATAGAGGCAGAGAGAGAAGCAGGCTCCATGCAGGGAGCCTGACGTGGGACTCGATCCCGGGTCTCCAGGATCACGCCCTGGGCTGTAGGCGTGCTAAACCGCTGAGCCACCTGGGCTGCCCTTTTTTAAAATTTTTTAATGGGAATTTGGTATTGTAGTTTTCATATTTTAAAGTTTCCCATTTGTTACCAAAATAATAGTCTTTTTTATTTTTTTGATCAAAACATTTTCCAGGGGATGCCTGGGTGGCTCATTGGTTGAGCATCTGCCTTCAGCCCAGGGCGTGACCCCAAGGTCCTGAGATCGAGTCCCACATCAGGCTCCCCACACAGAGCCTGCTTCTCCCTCTGCCTGTGTTTCTGCCTCTCTCTGTGGGTCTCTCATGAATAAATAAATTTTGAAAACAAACAAACAAAAAACAAACAAAACACTTTCAAGAAATTTCAAACCGGCTCTTTTTTTTTTCAATCAATTTAAGCTATCATGCTTTTTTTTCTTGTGCTACTAGTTTTGTTTAGTTACACTCTAGTTATACTTCCATAATAAAATCAGTTACAAAATCTACTTCAAAATATCATCCTGCATAATACTTTTAACTGTTCTCACAATTTTTTTCCTCAAGAAGAAAATTCATCTCTGCCATGATGCTTCTGGCTTCAGACTGGAAAACTCTCCAAAACCCTCAAAAAAACATACATATATATCTTCCTGCCACTTCCATTATCTACTGTCCATCACGTACCACTCCAGTCTAGTCACAAAGTCTCTATAAAGTGTGTAGCTACCTATTTTGAGAAAATGAACTGATTATCCCTTCACATGGGGTTTGCAGGCACTGCTGTAATCATTGCTCTGCAGAGCAAGGTAACTTTTAATCCCTTAGCTCAATAAAAAATAAAACTGGAGAGAAAAAACAAAATAAAAGTGAAACTGGAGGAAGGGCAGCATTAAGCCATTAAGCTAGACTAAGCTAATAGTCTTAGGGTGTGCTACTGGGCCTCCACAAGCAGAAAAACATCAAATATTCAAAATTTTTAATCATGAGACTTTGCTACATTTATAGAAATTTATCTAAATACTTAAGAATGCTGGGGCAACTGGGTGGCTCAGTTGGTTAACTCTTAATCTCAGCTCAGGTCTTGATCTCCTGGTCATGAATTCAAGTCCCATGTCAGGCTTCACGCTGGGCATGGAGCCTACATAAATACATACGTAGTACATACATACATACTTAAGGGTGTTCATTAGAATTATAAACCAAGCATAAGGATTCTTTTTCTCCATTAAGAGCTAAAGATAAATTTTAATGTTTATTTTTATAAAAATAGTCATTACAGTCTTTCTGGTAAAATACTCTATTTTCTTTATGGTCAGTGGCAAAAATGAAATGGTTTCCAAGAATTATATAGATTAACCTCCAATTAAACATATAGTTATCTCACCACAGACAGACTGAAATACCAAAATTTCTCAGAAGACAAAAAGGGAAGGAGACTCTGATAGACTGTTAGAAAGATGCTCCTGATCTAAGAAAAAAGGAATCATGCTGCTCCACCAATACTGATTCAAAGAAATTCTTAATTGGTTATAGAATGAGAATACTGTGTTTGTTTTTGAATTAGTTACCCTCCTTTACTAGCCTAAAGACTTCTATAAGTAACTAGTCAATACTCACACTCTTAGAAAAAAATGATAAAGATAATTTTATTATTATGGGCCTATTAACTTGTCCTTAGGGTCCATGATTTGAAACCTGTTATACTTCAAAGAATTGTAATGTTGAACTTTATAAAAAATTCCCTTCAATGAAAGATTTGCCACCAGTTTCCAAGCAGAAAGAGGTTCTGTGCTCTATTACTCATTTAGCAATAGTACTGTGGACACATCAAATAAGAACTCACAAGTAATGAACATTTCATGAGACATCTACCTGTTTCCACATTTTCGGTCTCGACTTCTTGTTCCTCGGCCACATCTTGCATCATGTAAGTCTCATCATCATAAACCAGGACCTGGGCTGCATAGCCCTGCTCTAATCTGGCACTTGGAACTGGCTCCACAATCACTGCTGGATATTCAGAAACCTTTTCACTTTCCTGCAAGAGCAAATTTAGAAAACAACCTTTTAATTCACAAATTCTGGATTTACTTATAAATACTTGAGTTCACATAGTGTCAAGGGGGCTACATAACAAGTTTCATGTATTACGAGTATGAATGTAAAAACCAAAACGAGATGAAAAGGGAACTTTAATCATCTTTTCAAATCTCAGGAGGTAAGACATAAACATTTTACATAAGCAGGGCTTCAGAATTAAGATGACAAATTAAAAACATGCATGCAACTGCACTGTCTCACAAAACCCACAAAAACAAAGTAAAAGACTTTTTAACACAAATCCATAAAGAGAAGAGAGAAGAGCAACAAAGGAGAAGAAATAAGAGCAACAAAATCTTGGAAGATTGAAAGTGGATGGGTAAGTGTTATGAAATGGTTTAGCAGACCCGGGAAAGCCAAATCACAGTCTGGCAGCAAAAAGAAGCTGAGAAATGACACACTTTACAGTGGAGAACCCACAGAAGGCAGTACCCATTACTCCTGGAAGTGGAGCAGCAGGTGGTAGAGAAAGGAGGGGTTCAAACAGGAAGGTTCCATTAAAGCTGTTTGAAAAGCACTTTAATTCCTAGACCTGTTCCCTCCATGATGCTGGGCAACTGGCCCTCATCTCAGCAGAAGATTGGAGAATTAACTTTCTGGTGAGGGAAAAACAAGAGCATCTTTGAGGTATATTAGGCACATTGTTAGCATTGATTTGTTAGCATTGATTCCGCATTAAAAAGAGAATTTTCAATCAGCTTTTTAGTCCTCCACTTTTAATCATGACCAGACAGCTAAGTATTATTAACCATCTAAGGAAAAGCCTCTACCACAGAATACACACACACACACACACACACACACACACACACACAAACACACAGTCATATTCCTCAGATAAGATAAATCTTCCTCAGAAGATAAGATAAATCTTCCTCAGATAAGATAAATCCATAAAACAAGAACAGAATACAATTTAATAAAGATATTTAAAAAGAAAGAGTTCCTAGAAGTTAAAAACACAATGACTGAAATAAAAAAGACAGAGGGTTGGAAGATAAAATTGAGGCAGTCTTCCAGAAATCAGAGAAAAAAGATAAAGTTTTGAAAAACAGGACAGAAGACAGAACAGTATTAGAGGACCAGTCCAGGAGGTCCAATATCTGAATAATAGAGTTCCAGAAGGAGAAAATAGAGGAGGGGGAAAAAAGGGTTGGAAAGAAATGAGAAGAATTCCAGAAAATTTCCTAGAGCTGAAAGATACAAGCTGCCCATTTGAAAGGACCCACCAGATACTTAATATAAAAAGTTAAGGGAGAACTACACTGAAGCATGCCACTGTGAAACATCACAATGCTGGGGACAGAAAGGAAGATTTTAAAGTTTCTAGAGAGAAAATACAGGTCACATGCAAAGAATATGGACTCAGACTTCTGTCTTCTCAACAGTCATATTAGAAGGAAATGACAGTGAAACAATTTCTTCAAATTGTAAAGGAACATTATTTCTAACCTAGAATTCTTCAGCCAGTCAAATCACCTTATGAAAATAAGATACTTTCTCAGAATCAAAAGATCTCAAAACATTTACCTTCCATACATCCTTTCTCAAGAAGCAAGTGGAGAGTGTATTTCATCAAAACAAAAGTAAAATTTTAATAAAGACAACAACTCAAGATAGAGAATACAGGAGATCCAAAACGGGAGAGATGACGGTAATCTTCAAGAGAATCTTGTGAAGAGAGATTCTGGGATGCCCGCTATGCACTAGATTTATAGGGCCACCAGTCTGGATTGTAGGAACATGATTCTGGAGACAGCATTATAAACTGTCATCACCAAGATAACCACTGGCATTGCTCCTAAGGACAGAGTGTCCAGATAAGCCTATTCCTGGTTTTCATTCATATTTGGTTTGCTTTATCTATTCACTCTACCTTGTACTGCTACCTGGATCAGTTAAGACTCATTTCACCTCCAAGATGTGTTCTGCTTTGATCTACCCTTAAGTGTTGGAAGAAGACCACAAAGCCTAGAAACAAAACAAAACAAAACAAAAAACAACCAACCAGCATTCTTTCCCTGTGACTGCATGTATACCTGCTGAACAAACCTTCAACACCAGATCATACTATTGCCTGAAACCTGACCAAGACGGCCCTATGTTTCTAAGAACTAACTCATAACATTGCTTGCTGATTTCCTGAGTAGAACCTCTTGAAACTCAGTGAACCTGATGCCAGACTACTCCTCCTTTTCCTGGAAACTTTAATCTAACTGTGGTAATACTATCCTTTCCTAACTCAGCTTGGAACATTAATCATTTTTTCAAAGTAAACAACATGTTGTTTAGGAATATATACAAAGACAAAACTATAATGGAAAGTAAAGGAATATTACCATTTATTAAGTCAGGATAATGGCATCTCTGGGGTTATTAAGAAAGGGGACACATTTAATATCCTAAAATACTACTAATTTCTATTTTTTAACCTGACTGATACGTACTATTTTTTGCTCTTAAACATATATTTTATACACTTCATTTTGCATCAAATATTTCACAATAAATTTTAAACATATTAAAAACAAATGTATAATAAATTAAAAATAAGCAAGCATATGCTGAATATTAACATTGAATTTCCTACTCTGTAAGACTAAAAAATTTTAACATTAAAAAAAACCATCCTGGGGCGTCTGAGTGGCTCACTTGGTTAAGCAACTGACATTTGGTTTCGGCTCAGGTCACTATCTCAGGGTCCTGGGATCAAGCTCTAAGCCCCCTGTCAGGCTCTGTGTTCATAGGGAGTCGGCTTCCCCTCTCCCTCTGTCCTACCCCCTACTCAAGCACTTTCTGTCTCTCAAATAAATAAGCCTTTAAAAAAAACTCTTTCCACAAACTGGATATACTAACAGTTGAATCTCTATGCTGCTTGCTCAGCTTTATAACCACAACCTACAGGCAGCATCACCTAGCTGTAATAGCTGTTAATGAGAAGCGTGGGGTAAGAAAAGACTGATGAGATCTACGCTCATCAAAAACTCAGAAAGCAACAACATAAGTAGCATTTGAGGCTAGTACTGACCCACCCAGTAAATATTTATATATAACCCAAGAGATTTATAACTTCTCTCATTCCTCTGAAATCTAAGAGTATTATTAATAGTAACATTAACCTGAAATCATTTTATATTGTGAACTCTCCACCTCCACCTTACCAGCAGGAAATAAATTTTCTAAACTATGAAATACTTGAGGTCTAGAAGTCTGTATAAAGCCAATTTCCCCATCTATACTCTCTTCTCCACCAATTAGGATTCTAGACCCACTCTTCTCTCTTATACACGTTAGTTGGGTTTTAAGATCTCAATGGTTCCTTCTCATTAACTTTTTTTAAAAGATTTTATTTAAAAAATAAATAAATAAAAGATTTTATTTATTTGAGAGACAGAGAGAGAGCACAAGGAGGGAGGAGAGGGAGAAGCAGGCTCCCCGATGAGAGGGAGCCCCCTGTGGGGCTCCATCCCAGGACCCTGAGATCATGACCTGAGCCGAGGGCAGACGCTTACCCGACTGAGACGCCCCATCCTTCTCCTTAATTTTTATAAAAAAGAAAAATCTTTATTAAAAATGTTCAATTCTTCTTTCAACTGAACTCCAGATCTTTGCTTCTTTTACCTGTATACCCTCTCAAAAGATAGTTTAACTCCCTGACTAGTTATCTACACCTACCTTGTGATCTGGATTCCACCACCACACTGAAACTATTCTCTTAAATGTCAAGAAGGACAAAATTCTATTCCAGCTTTCATCCTCCTTTCCCTTTCTGCAGACTCTTACACTCTTACCTCACTTTAAAAACTGTCGCTTCCATCATTTTTGTTCTCTCTCTACCACTCTGCTTTTAAGCATCTTTGATTCTTCTTCCGTCTCCAGTGACTAAAACATAGCCAACCTTCTATGGTTCTGTCTTCAGCATTTCCCTTTTACTCTCTTCTACCTTCCCTGGCAAGGCCACCCATTCTTAGGGCTTATTTTAAAAATAGCACCTCTATACTAATGATTACTAAATATTTGTCTTCTCTGACTCATCACCTGAACTCCCGAACCAGATTTTAAACTACCAATTTAACATCAGTACAAGAATAATCAGCTAATACTCTAAGCTTAACATGTTTAAATGTTAAAAATAAATAAATAAATAAATAAATAAATAAATATTAAAACAAATTGTCAACATCTGTACCTGTTTCCCTGTCCTGTGTTCTTCTCTCAACCTATTTCTTCACATTTAAAAAAATTACAATATTCATACCTCTCAAGGTCCCTTGAGAATTAAATATCCACAAAGTACATATACTTAGCACAGCGTTTAGAACAAAGTAAATACTCGATTAGTGACAGCTAATCATCATATTGTAACATTAGCAATAGTATTCAAACCTACTATTTGCCCTCAACTTTGGAAGGCATCTCTTCACACTACAATCAGAATTGTCTGTATTACTTCTTTGTACAAAAAGCTTTCATGACTCCTCATTTGTCTAAAACGAAGGTTGAACACACAAAACAATGGTTTTTAACACTCTGAAATATAACCCTCAACCCACTTGTTAGATGTTGAATTGATTCAGATTGGGGGATGATAGAAGACTTCCTAGAACTGGGTCATGAATGGATGAAAAGGATTTGGACAGATGTGGAAGGCAATTGTAGGCTACAAGATGAACACGAGCAAAAGTCAGAGAGGCTTTCACATTGCGGAATTAGAGGCAAAGCAAGTAATCAAAGAGCTATGAGAAGTAATGCAGGAAATAAGGCTGCAAAGGTGGGTATATTAATTTTTGGAGCTACTATAACAAATTATCATAACCTGGGCTGTAATGCTCCTGTGAACGTCCCTGCTCTTCCCCACCCTTCTGTTCCATTCTATTCCATACTCACCTATGAGTCAATTTACCGGATCATACAGTAGTTGTACACTTCATTTTAAAAGAATACTCAAATTGTATTATTTTATATTTGCACTATAAATGAGAGTTCCAGTGCTCTACAACCTTTCCAACACACGGTATCCCTCTGTTATTTTTGCCATTCTGCGTAAGTATGTAGTAGTATCTCCCTCTGGTTTTTGTTTTTAAGATTTTATTTACTTATTTGACAAAGAGAGAAAGCACAAGCAGGGGGAGTGGCAGGCAGAGGGAAAGGGAGAACAGGCTTCCTGCTGAGCAAGGAGTTGGATACGGGGCTTAGTCTCGGTACCCTGGGATCACGATCTGAGCTGAAGGCAGACACTTAACTGACTGAGCCACTCAGGCACCCTTGCCTGTGGTTTTAATTTGTGTTTCCCTGACAGTGAATAGCATTGGGCATTTTTATATGCACTTATTAGCCAGTCATATTATTATCCTTTCAAATCTTTCCCCCATTTTAATGTATTATCTCCAACTTATGTATTCTGAATATAAATCCTTTGTCAGTATATTTAGTATTTTTCCAAATTTTGCTTCACCTTTTTAAAGATTTTTTAAAGAACATTCGTTTTTAACTTAAATTCATCATTTTTTTCTTTTCAAGTTTTTTCAAGTTTTTGTGTTCAATCTAAAGAAACCACTGATTCAAAAAATTTTCTCCTGTGTTTTCTTCCAGAAGTTTTTATAGTTTAAACATTTAATTCCAGGATCAATTTTGAGTTCATGGTGTATGATGTCAGAAAGGATTGAGTTCATTCTTTTGCATATGGATATCCAAAAGTTTCACCATTGTTTAAAAGACTATCCTTTCTCCACCAAATTACATTGCCACCATTATTGAAAAATAATCAGTCTTATGTGGCTCCATATTATGTCAACTGATTTACATGTCTATTGACATATCAAACTACACTGTCTCAATTACTGGAATGTCAAGGGAAATCTTTAAAGCAGGTAGATAAGCCCTCTGACTTTCTTTGACATAAGTCTTCCAATCTATAAACATAGTATAACTCTTCATTTATTCAGGTCTTTTAATTTCTCTCAACATTATGTTGTGGTTGTCTCCATACAGATCTTTTAGTTACTTCCTTAAACATATCCCTATGTTACTTTGATGCTTCTAACCAGTACTTTTTTCCCCTAAGATTTTATTTATTTATTTATTTATTTATTTATTTATTTATTTATTTATTTATTTGAGAGAGAGAGAGAGAGAGGGTAAGCAAGAGTGAGAGACAGCACAAGCAGGGAGAGGGACAGAGGGAGTAGGAGAAGCAGGCTCTCTGCTTGCTTAGCAGGGAGCCTGACTCCGGGCTCCTGGGATCATGACCTGAGCTGAAGACAGATGGTTTAACTGACTGAGCCACCCACGTGGCCCAGAAGCACTGCTTCTTAAATTTCATTTTCCAGTTGTATTTCACAAAGACATATGAACGTACTTGAATTTTACATATTCACATGTTCTAAATTTATTACTTCTAACAGTTGTATAGATTTCTTATGAAATTTTTTTAAAGATTTTATTCATTTATTCATGAGAGACACAGAGAAAGAGGCAGAGACACAGGCAGAGGGAGAAGCAGGCTCCATCCAGGGAGCCGGACGTGGGACTCGATCCCAGGACCCCGGGGTCACAGCCTGAGCCAAAGGCAGAAGGTCAACAACCGAGCCACCCAGGTGTCCCTTCTTAGGAATTTCTATACATATGACTGTATCATTTAGAAATACAGACACTTCTACTCTTCTCTTCCAATCTATACGTCTTTTATTTTTCTTACCCTGCAGCAAGGTCACCACTGCAATGTTGAATAGAAGTGATTAGAGCAGACATCTTTGCTTTACTATAAACCTCACAAGGAAAATATTCCTTTTTCACCTTTAAGCATGATGTGGCTGTGGGTTTTTCACAGATGCACTTATAGGGTTGAAGAAGTTGCCTAAAGGGTTTTTTGTGCCTACTGATATGATCACATGATTTTTTTTTGTTAATGTGATAAACTGCATTGATTGATTAAACCCACCTTATTGGGACATAGATCCCTTTTATATGTTACTGGGTTTAAATGCTAGTATTTTATCAAGAATGTTTTTTAATGTGCCCATGAAAGACATTGTAGTTTTCTTTGCCTGTGTATTTTTTATCTTGGTATCAGGATAATGCTGGACTCAAAATGAGTTAGGAAATGCTATGATGTCTATTTTCTAAAAGAGTTCTATAAGATTGTTATTATTTCTTCCCTAAATGCTTGTTAAATCATCAACAAAGCCAGGGCACCTGGGTGGTTCTGTCAGTTGAATGTCTGACTCTTGATCTCAGCTCAGGTCCTGATCTCAGGGCCCTGATCTCAAGGTTGTGAGTTCAAGCCCTGCCATGGGCTCCATGCTGGGACTGGAGACTACTTTAAAAAAAAAAAAAAAAAAAAAAAAAGAGCAGGCCCAGATGATTAATAAAGCCACTTTGCCATGGAAATTTCTTTGTGGAAAAGGTTTTTACTAGAATTTCAGTTTATTTTAAGATAGAGGGCTATTCAGACTTTCTATTCCTTTTGGAATGACATTCAAGGATTTTGTCCATTTCATCTGGGTTAAGAAGCTTATTGACATAAAATTGTTCATAATATTTAGTATCTATACTAATGGCTCTTTCATTCCTTATACTAGTAATTTTTGACTTGTTTCTTTTTCCCTTTGGTTGTCTACTTAGAGATTTGTTAATTTTATTAATCTTTCCTTTTTTAAAATAAAGATTTTATTCATTTATTCATGAGAGACACAGAGAGAGAAGCAGAGACACAGGCAGAGGGAGAAACAGGCTCCATGCAGGGAGCCCAATGCGGGACTCAATCCCAGGACTCCAGGATCATGCCCTGGGCCGAAGGCAGGAGCTCAAATGCTGAGCCACCCAGGTGTCCCTTATTAATCTTTTCAAAGGACCAGCTGATAGTTAATTTCCCTAATGTTTGTCCATTTTCTACTTCACTGACCTTTATTTATTTTGGTTATTGCCTCCCTTCTACTTTGGGTTTAATTTGATCCTCATATTCTAGCTGATTGAGATAAAAGCTTAAATGATTTTAGGCTACACCCTTTCTAATATAAGTATTTGAAGCTCTAAATTGGGATGCCTGGGTGGCTCAGCGGTTGAGTGTCTGCCTTTGGCTCAGGGCATAATCCCTCAGACCTGGGATCGAGTCCCACATCAGGCTCCCTGCATGGAGCCTGCTCCTCCCTCTGCCTCTGTTTTGTCTCTCTCTCTCTCTCTCATGAATAATAAATAATCTTTATTTAAAAAAAAAAGAAGCTATAAATTTCCCTCTGTGTACTGCTTTACCTACATTCCTCAAATTTTAATATACTGTGTTCTCATTTTCATTCCGTTAGGATAGTCTCTAATTTCTCTTGTGATTTCTTTTTAAACCATGAGTTCTATAAAAGTGAGCTGTTTAGTATCCAAATATCTAAAGATTTTGCAAACGTTTTTGTTAATTTCTAACATAATTATGCTTTGGTCAAACAACTTTCTCTGTATGATTTCAATCCTTTAAAAATTATTGAATGTGGGGCACCTAGGTGGCTAAGTCAGTTAAGCATCCAACGTTTTTTTAAACATGGACTATTTTATTTTGGTGGAGGGATTTTTAAAAATTTAAATTCAATTAATAACATATAGTGTATTATTAGTTTCAGAAGTATAGATTTCAGTGATTCATCAGTTGTGTGCCCAGTGCTCATTACATCACATGCCTTAATGCCAGTCACCCAGTTACACCATCTCCTCACCCCTATCAACATCAGCAACCCTCAGTTTGTTTCCTAAAATTAAGAGTCTCTATGGTTTGTCTCCCTCTCTGATTTAGTCTTCCTTTATGTTTCCCTCTCTTCCCCTATGATCCTCTGTTTTGTTCCTTAAATTCCACGAGTGAATCATAGAACTGTCTTTCTTTGCTTGATTTCGCTCAGCATAATACCCTCTAGTTCCATCCACATTGTTGCAAATGGCAAGATTTCTTTTTTTTTTTTTAATAACTGAGTAGTAGTCCATTGTGTATATGTACCACATCTTCTTTATCCATTCTCTTGTCGATGGACATCTGGGGTCTTTCCATAGTTTGGCTACTGCAGACACTGCCGCTATAAACATTGGGGTGTAGGTGCCCCTTCAGGTCACTTCACTTGTATCTTTGAGGTAAATACCTAGTAGTCCAATTGCTGGGTCGTAGGGCAGCTCTATTTTCAACTTTTTGAGGAACCTCCACATGGTTTTCCAGGGAGGCCATACCACCTTGTATTCCCATCAACAGTGTAAGACGGTTCCCCTTTCTCCACATCTCCACCAACATCTCATTTACTGATTTGTTAATTTTAGCCATTCTGACTGGCATGAGGTGGTTTCTCATTGTGGTTTTGATTTGTAAAAGTGTTCAATGTGTCTCTGATGCTGAGAGATGTTGGGCATTTTTTCATGTGTCTCCTGGCCATCTGTATGTCTTCTTTGGAGAAATGTCTGTTCATGTTTTCTGCCCATTTCTTGATTGGACAGTTTGTTCTTCAGGTGTTGAATTTGGTACATTCTTTATAGATTTTGGATAATAGCCCTTTATCTGATAAGATATTTGTAGTATCTTCTCCCATTCTGTGGTTGTCTTTTGGCTTTGTCAACTGTTTCCTTTGCTGTGCACTTTTTATCTTGATGAAGTCCCAATAGTTCATTTTTGCCTTTGTCTCCCTTGCCTTTGGGAGCTTTTCTAGAAGCAAGTTGCTGTGGCCAAGGTCAAAGAGGTTGTTGCCTGTGTTCTCCTCTAGGATTCTGATGGATTCCTGTTTCACATTTAGGTCTTTCATCCATTTCGAGTCTACTTTTGTGTATGGTGTGAGGAAATGGTCCAGGTTCATTCTTCTGCATGTGGCTGTCCACTTTTCCCAACACCACTTGTTGAAGAGACTCTTTTTTCCAGTGGATATTCTTTCCTGCTTTGTTAAAGATTAGTTGATCAAAGAGTGGAGGGTCCATTCCTGGGTTCTCTCTTCTGTTCCATCGACCTATATGTCTGTTCTTGTGCCAGGACCACACTGTCTTGATGATTACAGCTTTGTAATAGAGCTTGAGGTCCGGAATTGAGATGTCCCGGCTTTGGTTTTCTTTTTCAACAACCCTTTCCTGGTCTTTTCTATTTTTTTTTTTAAGATTTTATTTATTTATTAGAGACACAGAGAGACAGGCAGAGGGAGAAGCAGGCTCCGTGCAGGAAGCCTGACGCAGGATTTGGTCCCGGGTCTCCAGGATCAGGCCCTGGGCTGAAGGCAGCGCTAAACCGCTGAGCCACCCGGGCTGTCCCTTTTCTAGTTCTATACACATTTTAGGATTACTTGTTCCAGCTCAGTGAGAAATGTTGATGATATTTTGATAGGGATCGCACTGAAGGTATAGATTGCTCTAGGTAGCATAGACATTTTAACAATATTTTTCTTCCAAAGCATGAGCATGGAACATCTTTCCATTTCTTTGTGTCTTCCTCAATTTCTTTCATGAGTGTTCTATTATTTTCAGAGTGCAGATCCCTTGCCTCTTTGGTTATTCCTAGGTATCTTATGGGTTTTGGTGCAGTTGTAAATGGGATCCACTACTTAATTTCTCTTCCTTCTGTCCCATTGTTAGTGTATAAAAATGCAACTGATTTCTGTGCACTGATTTTATACCCTGCCACTTTGCTGAATTTCTGTATGAGTTCTGGCAATTTTGCAGTGGAATCTTTTGGGTTTTCCACATAGAGTATCATGTCATTTGTGAAGAGTGAGAATTTGACTTCTTCTTGCCCACCCCAGTGCCTTTTATTTCTATGTGTGTCTGATTACTGAGGCTAGGACTTCTAATACTATTTTGAACAAAAGTGGTGAGAGTGGTAATCCCTGCCGTGTTCCTGACTTTAGGGAGAAAGCTCTCAGTTTTTCCCTGTTGAGAATGATATTCACTGTGGGCTTTTTGTAAATGGCTTTTATGATACTGAGGTATGTTCCCTCTATCCCTACAGTGTGGAAAGTTTTAATCAAGGAAGGAAAGCATCCAACTTTTTATTTCATTTCAGGTTGCTCAGGTTGATCTCAGAGTTGTGGGATCGAGCCCCATGTCAGGCTCCTCACTCAGCAGGTAATCTGATTGTCTCCCTCTCCCTCTCTCTCTGCCCCTCTCCCTGCTTGCCCTTTCTTTCTCTAAAATAAATAAATAATTTTTTTTAAAGTATTGAGATGTATGGGGCATCTTTGTGGCTCAGCATGTGACTCTTGATCTCAAGGTTGAGTTTGAGCCCCATGTTGAGTGTAGAGATTACTTAAAAATAAAAAAAATTAATAAAAAACTATTGAGATATATAGCCCAGCATATTCTCTATTTTGGTTCACTATGTGCACTCAAAATAAATGTGTATTCTGGTACTACTGGGTAGAGAGCTTCTGAGAGGATTGCAGCTTCTGAGAAGAATGCAGCAACCTCCAGCTAATACTGTGGATTTATCTATGTTTTCTTTCACTTCTGTCACTTTATGCTTTATGTATTTTGAAGCTCTAATATTGAATGCATACCTATTTCTTGACAAATGGTCCTTTTATCATATAGAAAATATCTATCTTTATCCCTGGTAATATTTTTGTCCTGAAGCCACTTCAGCTTTTTTATGATTAATGTTTGTAGTGTATTCCTATACTACTTTTATGCTATGTTGTTATACTTAGAATGAGTTGTTTGTATGAAACATAAATAGATTTGGTTTTTAACCCAATCTGACAATATCTGCATTTTAATTGCACTGTTTAGAATATTTACATTTATTATCAATAAAATGGGATTTAAATCCACCCCCTTGCTCTGTTTGTTGTTTCATTTATTCCTCTCTTTACTCTGTCATCTTTTGAACTGAGTCTTTTTTTAGTAGCAATTTTTAATTCAAAAATTGCTTGCTATCCATAGTTCTTTGCTTCATTTCCTAGTGGTTCTCTAAAGTTTACAATATGTTTACCACAGTTTATATATGCGTAATGTTACTTCGTGTATAATGTACAAGCTTACAATAGTATTCCTACAGTTCTCTCCTATCCTTTGCTTACTGTTGTCATACATTTACTTCTTCACGTTGTAAACCCAAGACACTGTTATTGTCTTAAACAAATATTTTTTTAAGTTAAGAACTGATCTTTAATTTTATGTTTATATAAATATAAATTTTATATTTACACATTTCCAGGGCTTTTCATTCCTTTATGTAGATCTATACCATTCGGTATCATCTACCTTAGTGCCTATAGAACTTTTTTTTTTTTTAAGATTTTATTTACTTATTCATGAGAATACACAGAAAGAGAGAGAGAGAGGCAGAGACACAGGCAGAGGGAGAAGCAGGCTCCATGCAGGGAGCCCGACATGGGACTCGATCCCGGGTCTCCAGGATCACACCCTGGGCTGAAGGCAACACCAAACCGCTGAGCCACCCGGGCTGCCCTACCTATAGAACTTCTTGTAACAATTCTTATTAACAAAAGTTTGCTGATGACAAATTCACTTTTCACTTCACTTTTGAGAGATATTCTCACTGGCTATATCCTTATAGGCTGACAAGTTTTAGTCTTGCTACATTTTCTTTTTTTTTAATATGTGATAGCCACACAGTGAGAGAGAGAGAGAGAGAAAGAGAGAGGCGCAGAGACACAGGCAGAGGGAGAAGCAGGCTCCATGCACCGGGAGCCCGATGTGGGATTCGATCCCAGGTCTCCAGGATCGCGCCCTGGGCCAAAGGCAGGCGCCAAACCGCTGCGCCACCCAGGGATCCCTCTTGCTACATTTTAAAGAAGTCATTATCTTCTCACTTGCATAGTATCAGTATCAAGATGTCTGTTGTCACTACATTTGTTTTTCTGTTTGTAGGATTTTTTTTCTCTGCATGCTTTCAGGATTTTCTTTCTGAAATTTGCTTTCAGCATTTTTGTTATAATGTGGCCCAGTGTCAAAAATAATAATAATGTGCCTCAGTGCCTCTGCTTTATCCTGCTTGAGGTTAAGATTCTCAGATCTATGGGTTTTTATTTTTCATCAAAATTGAAAATTTTGATGGTCATTATTTCATTTATTGTTTTCTGTTTCCCTCCACTCCTCTCATTCTGTGACTCAAATTACATGTATTTTAGACAACTTGGTATTTCCCACAGATAACTACGTCTTTTTTCATGTTTTTTTTTTTTCAGTTTTTCTTTGTGCTTCATAATGCAGTTTCTATTGCTCTCTTCAAATTTATTTGTCTTTTCATCTGTAGTACCTGATCTATTTTTAATTTTATTCAGTGAAATTTTCTTTACAAAGTATATATTTCATCTCTGGAATTTTTTTTAATGTCTTTTATGCCTCTCCTCTGAGGTGCATATTTTCTAACATCTTGACCATATTTATAATGGCTGTTTTTAAGTCTTATCTGCTCCTTTCGTCATCTCTATCATTTGTTTTTGTCTTGATACATTTTTTCTTCAGGTTATAGGTTACATTATTCCTGCTTCTTTGCATTTAACATGGTTAGGTGTTAGATATGTAAATTTTACACTGTTGGGTACAATTTACATACTGTTGTCATATCTTAATAATGTTTAGGTTCTTTATGGCTCAAGGGGCACCTGGCTGGCTCAGTCAGAAGAGCATGCAACTCTTAATCTCTGCATTGTGAGTTCAAGCCCCATGTTGGGTGTAGAGATTACTTAAAAATAAAATCCTAAAAAAAAAAATCGTTATTTATGATCAACTTCTTCAAGGCCTCTTTTTTAACTTTTTAGGTCAAGTTTGAACTACCCTTTATTCTACGGCTACTACAGCCCTACTGGAAGGCATAACACTTCTGGAGTCTGTAGGAATGTCCTGAGCATTTAATAAGGACTCTCTCTTCTAACTGCTTAGGACTGAACTCTAGATTTTTCGGTATATTATTGAATTTATACCTTTCTGGTCATTCTTTGCCTGGTTTCATGGAGTTTCATATTATATCTGAGCAGCTTATTCAGCTAAAGATCAGGTTACTTGAGGCTGAATTCTGGTATTCTTCCTCTGAGCAGCTTCTTCCTCTCAGATACTTTGCACTTCAAATTAGTCATGTTTGTCTCTCCATATTCCAAATTGTACTTCCTCAATTCAGTGAGACTATCACTCTTTGCTTGGGTTCCTCCCCACTATGCTAGATCCAGAAAGTTGCTTCAAGCAATGAGTCAGTACAGAGATTATCTGCTCTTCTCTTAAGAAACACACTGCTGTGCTTCCTGATGTCCAATTGTCTTAGTCCATTCAGGCTGCTCCAACAAAATAACACTGATGTGGCTTATGAACAGTAGAAATTTATCGTTCATAGTTGTGGGAGCTGTAAGTCCAAAATCAAGGTGCCAGCATGACTGGATGAGGGTCTTTTTCCAGGTCAAGGACTCCTTATTGTATATCCTTACACAGCAGAAGGAACAAGGGATCTCCATGGAACCTTTTAAAAGAGCACTAATCCCATGCATGACAGTTCCTCCCTCATGACTTAATTACCTCCCAAAGGCCCTAGCTTCCAATACCATTATGTTTGGAGGGTAGTGTTCAACATATGAATTTGGGAGGGGGGGTCACAAACATTCAGGCCATAGCACCAATGTTTCAGAACTGTGCTTTCACATGTTTGTTCATTTTCCTAGTTGTTTATGGTGGGAATAAAAATCTGGTCTCAGTTATTCCACAGAACTCCCAATCTTATTTGTCTGAAAGTAGATGCTCTCTAGAATTGTATTTGCTATGTTTTTAAAAATGTATTTAAATCCTCTTTATTTTTCAGCATTAACTCTGACTTTTATGAGACTTACCTGCTATACATTTCCTTTTCAAAAACTGATCTGGTTATTCCTATCTATTCTTCCATACAATCTATATACATTCATTATCAATTTCCCCCAAACTTGCCCTAAGATTTGATAGAGATGGAATAAAATACATAAACTGCAGGAAATTGACATCCTCCACAATATTGACTCCTTCCATCTCTCCTATCCAAGTACAAAGTATATCTCTTTATTTATGGAAGTCTTCTTTCATGTACCTTCTTTCATGTACTTCAATGTCTTCAAAGAAGCCCCATATGTCTTTTACATTTATTCCTCAATATTTTATATTTTTTGCTAATTTTCTGAACGGAATCTTATTTTCCATGATCTCTTCTATTTCCTTACAAAGGATAGCTAGATATTTTTTAAGTTAATTAAATCAGGGTACCCGCCAAACTACCAAGCACTGTTATTAGTTCTAATTGGTTTTCATGGATTTCCTCTGGTTTTTCCAGGTAGAGAATCATATTATCTGAAAATAATAATTTGGTCTTCTAACACTTATATATTTTTTCATTATCTTATCTGATTACAGGAAAATATTAAATAATAGTTATGGTACTGCCCACACTTTAGAGGAAATACTCTAGTACTTCACCATTAAACAGGATTCTGGCTACTGATTTGTAACAGTTATTTTTTTACAATGTTACAGAAATATATACTTATATTTATATTATTAAGAGTTTTTATCAGAAATGGATATTTAATTTCATAAAATCTCATTTCATCAGTTATTTTATCCCTATTAACATGTCATAGATCATGTATCCTATTATTAGGGCTTATATATATATTAACTAGGTTTTTTTTTATATTGAAATATCCTTGTGTATCTGAAATCCTATTTGGCACTGGACTCCATTTTATATATTTATTTCTATTCTATTTTTTGTTTTTGCATCTATACTCCGATAAGTAAGTAGGTATCTTTGGTTTTTGGTCTCTGTCAGAAATAAAATGATTCTAATTTTATAAAATGCATTACTTTTATAATCAGGTCTCTTTGTCAGAAATATAATTATTCTAATTTTATAAAATTATTACTTTTATAATAAGGAATATAATTATTCTAATTTTATAAAATTATTACTTTTATAATAAGGAATAAAGTTAAAAAAATAAAGCCTAAAAATCATCAATAACTCTTCAAATGCCCACAACTTTTTAAACATTTATTTTTTTTCTTCAGATTCTAGAGCTGTGATTATAAAATTTTAACAGGTCATTTTTTTCACCCCACCCCACATTCTAGAGTGTAGTTATTAAATCTATCTTTCCATACACTATCCTCAAAATTCCCTCTGTAATATTAGGAGATATTTCAGATACTAGTGGCTTTTCAATTTCTTCCTGGAATTCTCTTCCCCTAGATGTTCCTATTTCTATAGCCCAAGCCGTTACTTTGTTTAGATCTAAACTAAAATGCTACTCTTTCAGAAACTATTTCCCTGACCACCCTAACTAAAATATCCCCTACCACCTCTCTATTTCTAGCCCTGATTTATTTTTCATAGCCAAATATTTTTATTCCCAATGCCTTAAAAAGTACTTGACACACAGAAAGTGGTCAATTAATATCTGCTGAAGGGACAAATAAGTGAAAGTAAGTGGGTACCTATATCATATAATTTGAAGAAAGAGTTCCCCAAGAACAATTTCTCCCATTCTAGTGCCATACTACCTAAAATGCCTGTGACTATCTACCACATAAATCATTAGTCAACAATGCCTTGGTGAAATGATTTCATTTATCAGATTCATTCTTATATAATAATCAGTTCTCCAGACCATGAACACTGGGTTCCATATAAAGAAAGAAAAATATAGTGTCTTCCAGAAACTGTTGTATTCTTTTTCCCACATTAATGATACCAAACCAGTACAAGGTAAATATACTCTGCCTATTACTCCTGGTGGTTCCCTTCTTAGGGTTAAATACTACAGAGTAAAATTATACAACAAAGAGGAAGCACTGGAAAAAGAAATAATAATTGGTCTGGGTGATGTGAAGGGGATAGTAAGTCCCCTGAGACCCTGATCTCCTTGGTGAGTCATACCTAGAAGTGATTATATAGAAAGCAAATCTTCAAGGAACAAGTAGAAATCGATGAAGAGAATTAAGTATGTTCTCTGGCTGTGGCTTCTCTTAATGGACTTTGAACCAGTTTTAGATTCAAATACAATTAGAACATTCTGGTTACCAAGTCCACTGAGAACAAAGAAAAAGTAATATCTTCAGTTTATCTCCTTCCCACTGACTTTAACCATAGTTATCTTGGAAGATTGAAGAGACACAAACAAGCAAGAAAAAGAAGCAGACTCCAAAAACAGCCTAAATCCTAACTTATTTCTTGGTTCTGTCACAGTATTATATGCTGGTACTAAGGACCAGTAACAGCAATATCTTTCACAGAATATAGAGAAAACAGATTTTTTAAATACAGCCAACTCTCCATTTGTCCCTCTCATCTCTGACCAAGTATCTGTCTATTATTGTAACAGCATTACCATATTTTAATTTAGATTCTTCCCAATATTCAGTCTTTAGTGAATGGTGGGAACAGAAGTCAGGCCCTGGAAGTCCATATGTTTCTGGTACTGTTATTTTTCTACTCTATCTCCTATTCTTTAATGTTATCAATAACAAAAAAATAACCAGATATGTTAATGATGCAGAGATCTATATGTATAAAATCTCAAAACTTTTCTGATTTACAAACCATCCAAATTCTTAAGTATATACACTTAGGATTAAAATATGATAGATCTTCACACTGAATCAGGTAGAATAACAAAAGATGACAACTAAAGGAGATACAGAATTCTAATTTAAGATGAATATAATTTATGTACTTAGATACAGTATATACCTATAAACACTTTAATCCAAAACAATGGATTTTTATCAGGAATTAAAAATCTATCTCAACTAATACTTTCTGTGTTCTTTCTTTCAATTTTTCCTCCAGTTCATTCCAACATATGCATGTTCCAACAACTCAGATGAGCCTAACTAAGTTTTGAGGGCACATGACATATACAATTTCATGCATCATACATTTAACTCTACTCAAAAATACCTATTTCCCATTAATTTCAAAATTAGTTCATATAATGATTTCTATGAACAAAACAGAAATGTAATACATTGGATGCCTAACCTCTTGATTTTCTACTCCATTGCTGGAAAGCTCCAAAATAGAACCTCCATTGTCAACCACTGCTGATGTCATTGTTACTCCCTGAGGAAGCTTCAAACACTATAAATCAGTGTAATTTAAAGGTTCATGGATGATGGCCAGTGGTACAGGTTTGCATTATGTTTTAAAAGTCAATAGACATGGAGTGAAGGAGATATCCAGAAATCCAGTCTTCTAAAGATGATTAGCCAAAGAGCCTAAAAAGAGGAAGAATTTGAAAAGTTATTAAAAATATACAGGAAGTATATAAAGTACAACCTATTTTACAATCTAATCTTTGACATTTTTGTAAACCAAGAAAAAGGAGCTTAGGCTTATAAAGCCAGTGTCTAGGGGATCCCTGGGTGGCTCAGCGGTTTAGCGCATGCCTTTGGCCCAGGGTGCAATCCTGGAGTCCCGGGATCGAGTCCCACGTCGGGCTTCTGGCATGGAGCCTGCTTCTCCCTCTGCCTGTGTCTCTGCCTCTCTCTTTCTCTCTCTATCATGAATAAATAAATAAATCTTTTTTAAAAAATAAAATAAAAAAAAATAAAGCCAGGGTCTAAAGAGGGCAGTAATGAGCATTCTACTTCTTAGAGCTGTCAAGTTCATAAACAATTTATTGCAACCAAGCTATTGCACATGGATGACCTTATGACATTGACATTCCAAGAGATAAAATGTTATAACTTTGTCCTTTTATGAAGATGTACTTTTATTCCCAAAATAATTTTGGTAGAAATTTTAAAAATCTTTTATGCATTGATAACAAAATATGCTAAATCAAGACAACTTCTAAAACTATTTGCCTATTTAGCAAATTAAAAGATTTATTGGTTTGTAAATATTTCACTATTCTTTGGCTCATTTGGTTTCTTTATTTGAATAATATAATTACACTTGTCTTTTGCTTATAGTAGCAATCTCATTTTGTGTTCAGATTTTGAATACCATATACGGCATATAAAACGGATTAATCTGAGTTGTATATTTATAATTTCAAATAGAGTAGTTCAAAAATAAAGTAGCAAAATCACTTGGAATGCCTTTAGTATTACTTTAACATTCTTAATTTCTCTATAGTTTTTTTGCTACAAATGATGTGATGAGCCTTAGGTGTTACATGTTGGCAAATTGAATTAAAATAAAATAAAATAAAGTAGAAATATCCTGATTTAGAAAAAAAACTAGTTTTTTTGCTCTTGGTTAAAAATTCATTATAGCAGAGGTGCCTGGGTGGCTCAGTAGGCTAAAGAGTCTGCCTTCAGCTCAGGTCATGATCCCATGGTCTGGGATCAAGCCCCCCAACAGGCTCCCTGCTCAATGGGGAGCCTGCTTCTCCCTCTCCTGCTCCCCCTGCTTATTTTTTCTCTCTCTCTTTCTCACCCTCTCTCTCCCTCCACTCTTCCTCTCTCTCTCTCTCTCTCTCTCTCTCAGTGTCAAACAAATCAATAAAAATCTTTAAAAAAAAAATTCACTATAGTAGCAGCACCTAGGTAGCTCAGTCAGTTAAGAGTCTGACTCAGTTTCCACTCAGGTCATGATCTCAGGGTCATGGGATCAAGCCCCATGTAGGGCTCTGCTCTCAGCAAGGATGCCCTCTCCCTTCACCCCTCCCCACCACTCGTGCTCGTTCTAAAATAAATAAATCTTTAAAAAAAATTTCAACATAGCAAATGGTTTCAAGTAAACATAATTCAAACTTTTTTCTCCTAGCAGAGATGAATATTGATATATACATACATCATCTAGATTTATGCATTAGATTATTCCTAAAAAGTTATATTTTATTTGATTTTATATAGGTTAAATTTTTCATGGCGGAATTAAAGATTTATTTTTTGCAGATGTTCAGATAAAAATCATGTAATGTAGAAGAAGTAAGCATATTTAAAGAGAAATAAACATGTATTTCTTTTTTTTTTTTTTAAATTATTTATTTATTTATGATAGTCACACAGAGAGAGAGAGAGAGGCAGAGACACAGGCAGAGGGAGAAGCAGGCTCCATGCACCGGGAGCCCGACACGGGATTCAATCCCAGGTCTCCAGGATTGCGCCCTGGGCCAAAGGCAGGCGCCAAACCGCTGCGCCACTCAGGGATCCCTAAACATGTATTTCTAATAAATCATTTCATTAATATTATATCCTACATTAAGTTTGACCACTGGCACTATACAGATATGAAATAAAATAATAAAGAATTTCCATTAATTTATACAATAAAATACCTGGGGGAAAAAAGCAGAAATTTCATACCTACTATATAAGATTCATTCAGAACTATAAATATTCTTTTTGATCTCATCACAGAAAATGGGATAGGATGTATTAATATCTTAACAACAAAAATTAGTAAAAATCCATAATCCACATCACACTAAAGCTCACTATTATCATATTAGGGTAATGACTATTTTCAATTTCTGTTTTCTTAACATAAAGGTAATAATAGCAGAAATAAAGTTTACTTACAATTTGAATGTTAAGTAGTGTAAGCATCCTTCACTATTTTCACAACTTGGCAAGAGCTAAAATATAAACCAGCAGTTCTTTGGAACTACTGTTGGGAGGAGGAAAAAGACAGTATTAATATAATTCTATTTAAAAATATTTTGCCCAAAATAGGTATGACTCAGACAATATGTACTTCTTATAACAAACCATCTCCAAATCCTGAGCATACATTATATAATATACATACATATATATAATAAGCATAATAAAAAATTATTTCTAGGCTACTGGAGGAATCAGAAATTTTAAGTCACCACTAAATTGCCGAGTTTATATATTTGTTATACTGGATCTTTTGAATAATGATAGATCCAAAATGCTACAGCCTATGCCTCATAGTATGGCTATATTTCCATCAACCGACAGGAGTGGTTGCAGGTATAATAACCCCTGATGCCTAGAAATATAAAATCATGTTTAAAAACACTAACTCACAAAACCACTGTAAAACAAAATCAATATTCTATTGCCTATTAAGTCACTTTCCGACTCTCTAATCCTCCAAACTTAGCTTCCATATACGTCCAAACATCCCAAGCTTCCTCAAATAGCCCTCATCCCTTCAAAGGCTAATCTAATGACCCATGTACTGGATGTAAGGTCTTGCTCCATCAATCATTCCCTCCTTTTCCTTAATCTTCTCTTACTTGACATTGGGTCCTCTCCATTAACATCTCAGCATTTGTAAGACATTTTCATCTTAAACATAGAAAGGTCTTCCTCCATGACCCTACAAACCACTCCAGCTACTCTTCTAGTTTCTTCCTTTCTCAGAGACAGATATAAAAAAAACAAACTTCTATCTTCAATATCCACTTCCTAATTCTTCAGGTATTCTCCCTTTTATGGGAGTTTGGCAACCATCACCACCAGCTGAAATTTTTACTAAATTCTGATTGTCGGTTAAATCCAATGGATACATCTGTTTTCATAGGACTTAATGTCTCTGAAGTATTTGACACTATTTATCATCCCTCCTTGAAACTCTATCTTGAATTTATCCTCTCCCTCTCTAGCTACTCCTTTGCAGTTCCCTCCTGTAAGCCAACCCCTAATTTTCAAGGGGTTTAGATCAAGAGTACAAACGGAAGCCTACATTCCATATGTCTAAATATTTTTAAATTATACATCAAGCTAACAGGTTGTTAAATTATTATTCTATCCTCCTATCTTGATATGTATACTTTGATAACAACCTAAAAGGCTAAGTTCTGATTGGAATTCTCAAACCACCTCAAGTTTTATAGGAGCATGGGAGTCACTCAAATTCTTTGGGAGCCTGCCCCTTTTTCTATTCCCACCTTTAGCTCTACTCCATACTATAAGGAACCTCATATGTATACATGTAGACATCCCATCCTACATGTCCAAGTTCTGGCCACATGCCTGCAAACAGCAGCTTCTTGGTCATTCCTTACACCAAGAGAAGCCCATACATGTGTTCAGTCAAGAGAGAAGAGAAGAGGCTTTAGAAGGGCCACGTGGGCAGGGAATTCTAGGGTTCAAATATTCAGAACTCAAGTCTAGAAATGGGTACCAAATGAACTAGTTCCCTTGTGCTCCCCTCTCTAGCCACACATACATACACACATACACGCCTCATCCCATCAGGAGGGGTATAGCTCCATGAAGGTCAGGATGAGGACCTTCACAAGGTCATAAACCACAAGGCCTAAAGCAGGTTCCTGCTTGTCAAAGTCAAAGAACAATGTTACTCTCTGGTCAGCCCTTACATGGAGGTGTTTCCAGAATCCCACCCCTAATCGTCTTCTGACTCTTTACACTCTCTCTAAGCTATCTTATGTATTGCCATGGCTTCATGCATATCTCTCTTCCAATCTAAACCATTTTAATGGGCTCCAGTTTGTCTACTAGACACATTCTTTTTTAAAAAATATTTTATTTATTTGAGAGAAAGAGAGGACATGAGCAGGGCGAAGGGCAGAGGGAGAAGCAGGTTTCCTGCTGAGCAGGGAGCTTGATACAGGCTCAATCCCAAGACACTGAGATCATGACCTGAGCTGAAGGTAGACACCTAACTGACTGAGCTATCCAGGCATACCTGTCTGTTAGACACTTCCTTGCCTACTTCTTTGTGAAATTAAAAAGGGTATAAATAAATAGTAAGCATCTATCCCAGGATATCCCAAACATTCCATCAATTAA
This sequence comes from Canis lupus familiaris, assembly GCF_011100685.1. Classification (NCBI taxonomy): domain Eukaryota; kingdom Metazoa; phylum Chordata; class Mammalia; order Carnivora; family Canidae; genus Canis; species Canis lupus. The sequence continues at coordinate 4,237,027 of NC_049240.1, read as the reverse complement.
TTTAAGTCATTCAATGAATATTGAGTACCCATTATATGCTAACAGTTTTCAGTGTTAAACGTACAGTAGCAAATAAAGCAAAACTCCTCATTCTTATGGATCTTAAATTCCAGTAGGAAGAGATGAAAATAAACAAAATAGGGATCCCTGAGAGGCTCAGCGGGTTTAGCGCCTGCCTTAGCCCGGGGCATGATCCTGGAGTCCCAGGATCGAGTCCCACATCAGGTTCCCTGCATGGAGCCTGTGTCTCACTCTGCCTGTGTCTCTGCCTCTCTCCCTCTCTCTCTCTCTCTCTCTCTCTCTCTCTCTATCTCTCATGAATAAATAAATAAAATCTTTTAAACAAAAAAAGAAAATAAACAAAATATGTTTGGCATACACGTAGATAGTGATAAAGGCTAAGGAGACAAATGAACCAGAGGGAAAGAATATTCAGCAGTGAAGAGAACTATAATTTCAAACTGGATGGTCAGTGAAGGATTCACTAAAAAAGTAACAAATGAGTAAAAACCTGAAAGTAGGGAGTGAACTGTGTCAGTGACTGAGGGAGGAGCCCTCTAGTCAAAGGAAAGGGAAATGCATATCTTCAGAATGGCATATGTCAGATTAGTTCAAGGATCAGCAAGGAGGCCAATGTGGCTGGAGTGAAGTAAGCAAAAAAAAAAAAAAAGTAAAAAAAGATGAGAGTGAATAAGGAGAAAGGATCATGTAGGCCCTCCTTGAAGTCTGTGACATTTACTCCAAGGAAAGGAGAGTTTTATGCAAAGAGATGATTGATTATTATAAGAATCATTCAAAGCTGGGTTGAAAACCGACAAAGGCATAAACAGGGAAATCAGTTAGGAAGCTACTATAATAATTAAGTGAGAAATGATAGTGGTTAAGATGAGGGTGGTAGGTTCTGGAGAAAGTAAAAAGTCATCAACTGTTAGATATAGTTTGAAGGTAAATGGACAAATTTTATAGCAATCTGGATGTGGATATGAGATAAAAAGAAGAATCAAGAATGAATCCAAAGACAACAAAGCACATTGGAATAGCCATTCAATGGGATAGAGGAAAGTGTGGGAAGAGAAGTCCAATGTGTCCCAAACTAAACCCACTTCTTCCTCTGCTAGGAAACATTACTTCTCCTGCTGTGCTAGCTCAGTAAGCTGCCTTAACAGCCACACAAGTTGTCTAAAAAGTAAAGTTCCTGAAGTTCAGAGTTCCTGAAAAACAGAGTTAATCAACACTATCATACTCTGTCACTCTTGACCTCATTTCTATAATCTTATATCCTCCCTTAGCCAAGGTCCTATTATCATTTCTCTATATTGTTTTAATGGGCCCCGAATTTGCCTCTTTATCTCTCATCTTCCCATCCTTCAACTCTACCTTCTGCAATATCAGGATGATCCAAGATGCAATAATGTTAGGCCACTCTCAAAATTCTTCAATAGTTCCTCATCACCTGTGCAATGAAATCTCAACCTCTTTGCAAGGGGAGTGCAAATCTTAACTTAGTAGGAACAAGCAAGGGGATAGGTCAACTTTTCTCAAGTTATGAAATGTTCATTCTGATATGCTCAGGTACAGAAATCACAAATCCAAACCATGCTCACTTGTCCAGTTTCATCTTCCTTTATTCCCTTTACCTAATGTTAAACCACATTGTTCATAGTTCTGTATGTCCTTCTCTCTCTCTTATCGTGAATATCCTTCCTTTGCTTGCTCATTTGGCCAATTCCCAGCTGTCTTACAGGTCTCAGGCTGTAAGGTAACCTGATCCCCTCAGGCTTAATATCATCTTCTAGGACTCTCTTCCCCCAGCCACACATGTACCTCCCTCATAAAAACATCAGAGAAATAACAACTTCCAGCAGATCCTTCACTTGCCACCTCTTACCAATCTTCAAGCCCAACTTCCTTCCAGCCCCTCTAAAATCCTGCTCCTCTTTACCTTCCTGATCTTACATCTACTTTCCCAAAGTACCAAGTTTTAAAAATCTGTGGTTTATATCATCTAAACTAGTGCCTTTCATACGGCAGATACACAATAAAGACGTGACGAGTACAAGAATAAACAAACATGTTCCAATCAGACAAGTATCTTCACTGTTCACTTACATACCATGCTCATCCCCATCCCTATTCCCTTTGCTAGTGCTCTTCTCTCACCAGGAATGCCCTCTTCTTTGGTTATTCAAATTTTTTCCCTACAATTATGTCATCCCCTTCCCATCTCTTACTACACCAGTTCTTTTAATAATCTTTATTTTTTAAAGGTTTTATTTATTTATTCATTTACTTATGAGAGAGAGAGAGAGAGAGAGGCAGAGACATAGGCAGAGGGAGAAGCAGGCTCCATGCAGGGAGCCCAATGTGGGACTCGATCCTGGGACTTCGGGATCACACCCTGAGCCAAAGGCAGACGCTCAACTGCTGAGCCACCCAGGCATCCCAAATAATCTTTATCTAGCACTTAGTATTTCCCAAACACAGAACTATGCCAGGAACACAAAAGTGAAGTCAGAACTTAGCCTTCAAACAGCTTAAAGTCTAGTAAAAAGAAACTATATAAAAGCAATTACAACCATGTAAATCCCATTAAAGAAATTACAAAGTATAGAATATTAAAAAAAGGAACATCTGAGTCAACCTCAGGGAGTTCTAGAAAAACTTCAGAAAGGAGCCATCATTTGCTCTGGGACTAGGAGACAGGATAGAAATTGGCGTAGAAATGAGAACTTTGAATAACAAATGCTATCCTCAGGATTGAAAAAAACTGCAAAATGATAAAAACTTAAGTATCACTCAGAAGTAAATTCTGCTCAGACTATAATTTAGGTGCTTAGAGTACAAATCACACTCTCATCAAAAACAGTTTGTGTAGGGCAGCCCCAGTGGCGCAGCGGTTTAGCGCCACCTGGAGACCCGGGATCGAGTCCCACATCGGGCTCCCTGCATGAAGCCTGCTTCTCCCTCTGCCTGTGTCTCTGCCTCTCATTCTCTCCCTGTGTTTCTATGAATAAATAAATAAAATATTTTTTTAAAAAGTTTGTGTATAACTTTATTTATATAAAGTGCAAAAGCAAGGAAAACTCAAACTATGATATTAGAAATGGGATAATGTATTTCAAAGGGTTAATATCACTAATACATAAAGAACACTTAAAATAGAGGAATAAAGGACCAAAAAACCTAAGAGAAAAATACAGAAAACACATACAATTCACAATAGCAGATATAAAAATGGCCCTTAAACATACGAAAAGATGTTCAAATTCACTCACAGAGAAATGCAAATATTTTAAAAATTTTCTTAAAAATAAGAAACCATTTCTCTCATCTATCAAATTGGTGAAAAACTAAAGTGAAAAATTAAAATGTATATTGTGTTGGTGAAACTGTGCACCCTTATACATTGCTGGTGGGAATGCAAACTGATACAATTTGGCAATATCTAAGTAAAGTATATACACACCCTTTTTTAAAGAACTTTTTTTAAAAAATATTTTTATTTAATTTAGAGAAGCAGAGGAAGGAGCAAAGGGAGAGGGAGCAAGAATGAATCTCAAGCAGACTCCACACTGAACATGGAGCTGAAATTATGACCTGAGCCAAAACCGAGTGGGATACTAGCCCACAGAGCCACCCAGGAGCCCCTTAAAGAACTCTACTGAGATACAACTGACATACCACTCAGTTGCCCACTTAGAGCATCTAACTCAAGGAACCTGGGTGGCTCAGTTGGTTAAGTGTCTGCCTTTGGCTCAGGTCATGATTCCAGGGTCCTGGGATTTAGCCCTGCGACAGGCTCCCTGCTCACTAATGAGTCTGTTTCTCCATCTTCCTCTGCCTGCTTGTGCTCACTCTCTCTTTCAAATAAATAAGTAAAATCTTTAAAAAATAAAGTATATAACTAAATGACCTTTAGCATATTAATGGAGTACAATCAATCAATCAATCAATGGGATAACATAATCACAAAAACTAGAAGACACCTAAGATTCAATTTAACAAAAAATGTACAAAGACCTCTATGGAGAAAATCATAAAATTTATTGAAAGGAATTTAAAAAGTCTTATGTATTTGTAGAGATACCCATGCCCAGGGAAAGGAAAGCTCAATATCTTAAAGATGTCAATTCTCACCAAATTCATCTAACAAATTTAATGTATTTCCAGCCAAAAATCCCAAAAGCGTTTAACAAAAAAACTTAATAGTGAAAAAAAGTAAAAGTATGTAAAAGAGTACAGGGCAAAAGTCAGCTAAGACCCTCCTGAAGAATTGCCCTAGTCTATACAGTTAGGCAGTAAGTAAAATAAGTAGCGGTTTATATACAGTCAAATATGCTAATGGAACAGAATATAAAGGCCAGAAAAAGACTCAGGCATATTGGAAACAATATATGACAGGAGTGTATTAAAATCAATGAAAAATGTAATAAATGACACTGAGACAAGTAATTATCCATACAAGATAAGAAATTAAATCATTACACCTCACACCATTCACAAAACAAATTACAGGTATGCTAACAACCTAAATATACAAAATATTTTGCAAAATTAGAAGAAAATATACAATATCTTAATGAACTCAGAGTTAAGGAAAAATTACTAGTAAGACATGGAAAGCAAAAAACAAAGAATTAATGAACTTGACTACGCCAACTTTTTTTTTTAATGCATAACAACAGAAACCAAAAACAAAATTGAAGGACAAGAGACTGGGAAAATTTATTCCCTTCCTCCCCCTCCCAAAAAAGGGAGGGGAAAATACACCTACTAATTAATAAGAAATATATATAACCAAAATTCTATTAAAAGATTTTTATATAGGAGATCCCCGGGTGGCTCAGCGGTTTAGTGCCTGCCTTTGGCCCAGGGCGCGATCCTGGAGTCCGGGATCAGGCATGGAGCCTGCGTCTCCCTCCTCCTGTGTCTCTGCCATTCTCTTTCTGTCTATGATAAATAAATAAATAAATCTTAAAAAAAAAGAAGATTTTTATATAATCAAGATACACATGGGTAAATGTAAAGTGAATTCTTGATAAGGTTCTAGTTCTCATGTTGAATGATGGATTAATGTGTGTTTGTTAGATTATTAAAAAAAATAAACAGCCATTCTTGGGCTAAGTATTTAAGTGTTTCATGGATCAAGGATTATGACTCACCTAATTTTGTACAACTGGGGCCCAAGGTAGGAGGTTCAAAACCATTTTGATTTTATTAGTTTCCCATCTGAAGTATGAAAACCTAAACCGGTTCTTTTTAAATATGTCATATACACTGAAAAATACTAATCCTTTGACAAACTGTCTTTTTTACAATTTAACAAGCCATGTGTTTCTCATCGAATTGCTTCTTACTGCAATTCCTAATTTGTGAGAAAGCTATATCAGCATAGGGGTTAGTCATCTTGTTTACTACTGCAGCAACCATATCTAAACAACTACACAGAAGGAAGAAGGGCAATTCCATTTATATGATATTCAACCAAAGGTAAAACTATAGGAACAGAAAATCAGTGGGAAGGAGCTGACCTCCAAGGGCACCAGGAAACTTTCTGGAGGTGATACAAATGTTCTTTAAAAAAAAAAAAAGATTTTAAAGATTTATATATTTGAGAGAGAGAGAGCACAAGTGGGAGGGAGTCTCAAGCAAACTCTGTGCTGAGCGCAGAGCCCAACCCAGGGCTCCATCCCACGACCCTGAGATCTGCACCTGAACCAAAACCAAGAGTTGGATGCTCAATTGAATACACTATTCAGGCACCCCTTGGAATGCTAGAAATATTCTATATCTTGATTGTGGTAATGATTGCAGAATGCTAAGCATCTGTCAAACTCATGGAAATACAAAAAAAAAAACTCATGGAAATGTAAGGATGAATTTCACTATATATAAACTTCAAAAAACTTGACTTTAAAAGAGGGAGAGGACAGTGTTGAAAATTAGAATTTAACTTATTAGATACACTCTTATTCAATATTAACAATATTATGATGTTAAGAACTATAGCTTGTAATCTAAATCCATACACAATTAATTCACAACTGATCCTTGCCTGTAGAATCAGTAAATTCTCAAATACTCTCCCCTCAAATCCTTATTATTCTTAGCCATTTTACTGGTAAAATTAAATGTTTTTAATATGGAACTCAATTCCTGAAATACTTTTGATTTATATATTCATTGTCCCATTTTTAAAAATTATCTACAAAGTCTGACAGGAATTATATAAATAGTTTATAATGCTAATAGTCTCAATATAATAGTCTCACCATGTATTTTTCTAGTTACTGAACCACACAATTGTATGCATTGTCTATTCATCCTTGGACCCTAAGAAGTAGGTATAATTGTCCCCCTTATTACATGAAGATTATTTTGACAGTATGCTTTATATTTAAGAGCTACTATGATTTAACAGGTAAGAGCCTGTTGGCTACTGCATCCCCAGAACACAGTAGGCACTCAGCAAATATTTGCTGAATTTTGGCTTTACCTCTGACTACATAATCCTGGACAATTATTTATCTCTTTAAACTTCAATGTCTTCATCCAAAATAAGATAGTAAAACAACTCTGGGAAGTAGGTGTGTTTAGTTTTTTTCACTCCTCACATAAAGCATCTGGTACATTATGAGCACTGAATATCATTGAATTTATTATTATCATCTCTTTGGTAGAATGTTGGAACTGTGTATTTCTAAAGCTTGATGTAAGAATAAAGCAGTAGCAGAATAGATTATGCCTAAAACCTAACCTAACTATTCTTCATGCAAAATTGAGCTGTTCATTTTTATGATTTAAGACAAAAATAAGCACAACTTTTTTTTTTTTAAGTACAACATTTTAAAGGTATAAAAAGCAGGAGCACCTAGTTGGCTCAGTCAGAAGACCCTGCAACTCTTGATCTCAGGGTTTTGAGTTTGAGCCTCATGTTGCATATAGAGATTACTTAAAAATAAATTAATTAATTAATTAATTAAGCAAACAAACAAATGAATACACTTTTAAAAACAAATAAATAAGGGGCACCTGGGTGGCTCAGTTAAGCATCTGACTCATGATTTTGGTTCAGGTCATGATCTCAAGGTCCTGGGATTGACCCCACGTCGGGCTCCACACACTGAGTCAGCTTGGGATTCTCTCTCTCCCTCTTTTGCCCTTCTCCCCCACCTCATTCTCTATCCTGCTCTAAAATAAATACAGTAAAATCTTTTTTAAAATTTTTAAATAAAAAAAAAAATTTTAAATATGAGATGCCTAGATGGCTCACTGGTTGAGCGTCTGCCTTTGGCTTAGGGTGTGATCCCAGTCCTGGGATCGAGCCCTACACCGGGCTCCTTGCCAGGAGCCTGCTTCTCCCTCTGCCTGTGTCTCTGCCTCTCTCTGTGTGTCTCTCATGAATAAATAAATAAAAATCTTTAAAAAATAAACAAAACTAAAAATTTTAAATAAATAAAAGGATAAAAAGTTAGTTAATGAAGCTTTTAAAAAAAGATTCCTTTGAAATGGGAGTGAAGCCATTCACTAAGTCTAAGGAGCATACAGTTTAGAAATATTTGGGCCCATAAGTCAGGACTGGAAATAAATCTGGCAGCAAGAGTTCATGTCATGAGACCTACTTTAGGGCAAGGTGATTGATCCAGATATTTAAAATTGGATGCTAGAAATTTATACGATAAATGCAGTTGTAGAAATTGCACAGGATAAAAGAAAATGAGCTCATTTTATAAAAGAAAAAATTAGATGGAAGAGAATAATCAGAAAATTGAGTGAAATAGCTCACCAACTGTAAAAAGCTTTGCATTTCAAGAGTCCCATACCATGGATAACAGTATTTTTAACATCCTTATTTACTCATGGCCCTGATATTGTTATCCAATTAAGATACATTTTCTTAATCCAACTAAGATACATTTTCTTAACTTTATATATTCTTATGCACAATACGTATGAATGACATATAAGAACTGAATTTATATAATCTCTGACTTCATCTAAATTGTTTACAATATTTTGATGCTTTCCCTGAAAGCATGCTTTGGTTGGTTTCTTCAACCTAAGAACTACAATGGCCAGGTTCCCAGGTGTAACCTAATCAACGATAACTTATTCAAAATATTTTAGTATGATGATTAAAATCTAAAGAGACATATCATATAAAAATACTCTGGGGACACCTGGGTGGCTCAGTGGTTAGGCGTCCAATTTGATTTTAGCTCAGGTCTTGATCTCAGGGTTGTGAGATTAAGCCCAGCATTAGGCTCTGTGCTGGGCATGGAGCCTGCTTAAGATTTTCTCTCTCCCTCTGTCTCCCCCTCCACTTGCACATGCGCCCAAAGGCACTTGCTCTCTCTTAAAACAACAACATTTAAAAATACTCCAAATACTCAAACTTTACAGTTATTTAAAGAACTGATGACGGTGTCTGGGTGCTCAGTCAGTTAAGCAGCTGCCTTCAGCTCAGGTCATGATCCCAGGGTCCTGGGATGGAGCCCCACGTCAGGCTCCCTGCTCACTGGGAGTCGGCTTCTCCCTCTGCCTCTCCCCCTGCTCATGCTCTTTCTCACTCACTCTTTTCTCTCTCAAATAAATAAAATCTTGAAGAAGCAACAGCAGCAGCAGCAACAGCAACTGAGGAGCAAAGAGACACCAAGGCAAAACAAACCTGACCTGGCTGCCCACAGTCACCATTGAAGCTAAAAAATTATACTGTTGCCTAGTTATACTCCTTTAATATTATTATCTTCCTAATCTCTGTTACCAGTTCACATAATGCTCAAAGTCTAGGGCAGCGATAATAAGGGTCAGAATAAGTATATGGAGGAAGGACTCACATCAAGTGCAGTTTAGAATCCAACTATCTCAGGGAGCCTGGATAGCCCAGCTGGATTAAGTCTCTGGCTCAGGTTGTGATCTCAGGGTCCTGCGACTGAGCCCCACATCGGGTTCTGTGCTCTGCACGAGTCTGTTTGGGTTTCTTATTCCCTCTCCCTCTATTCCTACCCCCATCAAAATAAATAAATAAATCTTCAACAAAAGCTATAGAATCCAACCTATCTTGAGGCTGAAGCAACAAAGTTTTGATTATTTATCAATAACCCCAAATTTATGGGACTATTCATTCCCTGACTTCATGAACTATTTGTAAGAAATACTAAATTGTGGGAATAAATATGTTTAGCCATGCATATTCTGCAAACAAGCAAATTTCCAAATCAATTCAGAACCAGATAAAAGGACAAATACTCTGAGGTTTAGTTAGGGAAAAAGTAACAATCAAAGTAAAGGCTTATTCCCTAACTATTGCTCAGAGATTTGAAAAGTCTAAAGTCTGGTTACAATAGCCTCTTGTTTATACAAAAAGAGATTCATAGGTCAGCCTGGGTGGCTCAGCGGTTTAGGGCCGCCTTCAGCCCAGGGCCTGATCCTGGGGTCCCGGGATGGAGTCCCACGTCGGGCTCCCTGCATGGAGCCTGCTTTTCCCTCTGCCTGTGTCTCTGCCTCTCTCTCTCTCTCTCTCTCTGTCTCTCATGAATAAATAAAATCTTAAAAAAAAAAGAGAGAGATACATAAAAGCTTAGAAGTCTTGTTTCAACTGCATCATGGTAGCCAAGCAAGTCCTTTACAAGACAGAGGTGGTTGGGATATATGGCAGGTTCCCAGTCATTAAGAAAGCCCAACATCTAGTTAAGTTCTATTCCAAAAAGCAAACTGGAAGAAATTTTCTTTCTTAAGGAGGGATAAATTGCCAGTCCAGCAACTGACATTCTGACATCTTGGTATATTTAATTCTAAAAACTTAACCAACTTCCTTACTTTCAGGATTTAAAAAAAAAAGAAAAACTGCCTTATATTAGAATCATTTTAATATTCTAGTATATGTGCTGCTGAAATGAGCACAAACTGTTTAAATATTCTGATTTGATAGGACATGAATCCATTAAAGTGAATTTATCCTAGAGGACAGTCAATAATTAGCTTAGTTTACAATATTTTTCCTTCTTTTCTCAAACAAAAGAGGGATAATAATAGGTAACATTCATACAGCACTTGCTCTGTGCCAGGCATTGGTTTAAATTCATTATATGTGTTAACTACTTAATCTGCACAATCCTACAAAACAGGCATTATCATTCCTATTTTATATTTGGGAAAACCTGAGGCATGGGGAGATTCAAATAATTTACCCAAGGTTAAGCAACAGACAAGTGACAGAGTCACAATTTCAACTCAAGCAGTCTGGCTCCAGAGTCCATCTATGCTCTCAATCTTTAAGTTTTTCTGTCTCTTGGTTATACAGGCGTCTGTTTTTGTTTTATTAAAACTGTAAAAGAAATGCATAGAATATCTCCCACCCCACCATGGGAGATTTTTCTCCTTATTTCTAATTGGCTCATAACATGGGCTAATTAGAAGGCTTAAAACGTTTTAAGTGGAAATTATATATATCTTATCTACATTAAGTATATAGATCTTTTTTCTCTTTCAAAAAAAGTGGGGGAGGGGCATGGACCGGGGGGGGGGGGGGTGTGAATTCTTCAACTCATAGATTCTCTCATATAATTTCTATAGGCCTTAGGAAGAAAGTGAAAGCATTAGAAATTCTTTCTACTTTGCTCTCTTCAGCGTTGAGTTTGCTTTTTAGAAAGAAATTTTGGTGTGGAATTCTGTATTAGCAGCAAGCGAATATTCTCAGATATAGGGCGTATAGTTCAAGTTTACCTATTATTTCAAATAAAAGAACTATCTAAAACCAAAATATAAACGTTTTCATAGTGCTAAACAAAAAGGTCCCCTGCAGAGGTGCCTGTCTGGCTCCCCTGGTGGAGCATGCAACTCATGATCTCAGGATGGTTAAGTTTGAGTCCAAGTTGGCTATGGAGATTACCTAAAAATAAAAATCTTGATAGATGATAGATAGATAGATAGATAGATAGATAGATAGATAGATAGATAGGCAGGCCCCCTGCAGAAGCAACAAGACCTAGGCCACTTTGAGGCCTAAACTATTTACAAGGTGACTCTCTTTACCTAATGAAGCCAAGGTTTACAGCTCCCCCCTCAGGGCCTGGAACATGGGCACATATGGGCCCATAGAATGTATAATGAATGGATGACTGAACGAATGCAGGCTTATTTTTATTTGAAGGACGAAATAGCATCTTCTCCATTGTACCTAGGTCTCTAATCGACAGGCAAAGGTAAATAAACTGCTTCCCCAGAGGTTAAAACACCAATCTTCAGGGCGCCTGGGTAGCTCAGTCAGTTAAGTGTCTGCCGTCAGCTTGGATCATCATCTCAGGGTCCTGGGCTGGAGTCCCACGTCCGGCTCCCTGCTCAGCAGGGAGTCTGCTTCTCCCTCTGCCCCCCTTGTAATCTCTCTGTCTCTCTCTCTCTCTCAAATAAGTATCTTTAACACACACACACACAAATCCTCAGCTTCAGCAGGGCTGAATCTTAGTCTTGAAAAAGTGTGTCAGGAGATCTCACAGATCTCAGCATACAGTTGCATTCATGGATACAGTAAGATATGCAGCAGGCAATAAAGAAGAGAGACAGGTATAAAATGGAGGAGTCCACCAGCAGGCTTCCTTACACTCTCTCCTTCCCATGAGAGGAGGGCATGCAGAACTTACTTGAAGCCCATCAACAAAAAAACACCAACGTATGTGCAATGTTTCTGCCCAGGGAAGCCCATCAGAGAGAAGGCACCCAGAGTTTTATTGAGGGCTGCTCACATGGTACCCTCTGCCACATGTATGCCAAAATTCCAGACCCCCAGAAAGAAAGCAGGTGTTCAACATAAACCATATTGTTTGCACAGTCTAGGCACAGTGAATCAACCTCATCAGTTACTGGAAACACTCTGAGAGCGGAGTTCCCAGATGCCAACCATGGGCCAACCCTGCAAACAGGCCTTTCCAAGGAGAGCAGTCTCAGACCTACTATCTTAACTCTACCATGCAGCAAGTTATTTAACTTCTTGAAGTCTCAGATTCATCTGTGAAAAGGAAAAAACAATAGAAACTACCTCACAGCTACTATGATTATTATAATGTAACTATCATAGTATTGTTATCCAGTGTGATGGCAAGACTTCATAAAGATCACTTCATGATAATGATGAGAGCTACAGAAAGTTGCAGATAATGTAAAACTTCTAACTTTATCTTCAACCCAACAGCACTTTTAGATGATAAAAATCATAATGATCTGGAATGAAGAAGACACAGACCCCCATCTTCTCCTATAAAAGATATGTGAAGATTAAGATGCTTTATCATTAAAGTCACCCGGGTGGCTCAGTGGTTGAGCGTCTGCCTTTCCCTCAGGGTGTGATCCAAGGGTCCCGGGACAAAGCCGCATGGGGCTCCTTGCAGGGAGCCTGCTTCTCCCTCTGCCTATGTCTCTGCCCCACTCTCTGCCTCTCTCATGAATAAATGGATAAATCTTGTAAAAATGAAAGAAAGAGAGAAAGAGAGGGAAGGGAAGGGAAGGGAAGGGAAGGGAAGGGAAGGGAAGGGAGGGAGAAGGGCAGTTCACTGCCTTCCAGGAGCCTCCCCCCTCCCTCCCCTCCCTTAACGGCCCGCCTCTTCCCTCCCTTCTCCCTTCCCTTCCCTTCCCTTCCCTCCCTTCCCTGTCCCTTCCCGTCTTCCCTTCTCCCTTCCCTCCCTTCCTTCCCCCCCTTCCCCTCCCTACCCTTCCCTCCCCGCCAAGCCCTACCCTAAACCTCATAAACTACAAGACACCAGAAAAGAAAAGAAAGAAAAGATTGAAACTTTGGCCTTCCCTACGAACCAGCAATTGCACTGCTGGGGATTTACCCCAAAGATACAGATGCAATGAAACGCCAGGACACCCGCACCCCGATGTTTCTAGCAGCAATGGCCACAACAGCCAAACTGTGGAAGGAGCCTCGGTGTCCATCCAAAGATGATGGATAAAGAAGCTGTGGTCTATGTATACAATGGGATATTCCTCAGCCATTAGAAACGACAAATACCCACTATTTGCTTCGACGTGGATGGAACTGGAGGGTATGATGCTGAGTGAAGTAAGTCAATCTGAGAAGGACAAACTTTATATGTTCTCATTCATTTGGGGAATATAAATAATAGTGAAAGGGAATAGAGGGGAAGGGAGAAGAAATGGGTAGGAAATATCAGAAAGGGAGACAGAACATGAAGACTCCTAACTCTGGGAAACAAACTAGGGGTGGTGGAAGGGGAGGAGGGTGGGGGGTGGGGGTGACTGGGTGGCGGGCACTGAGGGGGGCACTTGACAGGATGGGCACTGGGTGTTATTCTGTATGTTGGCAAATTGAACACCAATAAAAAATAAATTTATTATTAAAAAAAAAGAAACTTTGGCCTTCAAGTATAGATAAGAAACCAAAGGACTCTGCATTTTAGTATTTATTCTGAAATTACTATATTATTTGCTTGTTTTATCCCAACTCATGAATTTAACTTATTTTTACATTATTTATATAGCTTAGCCCTATAATCAATCTACAGCAATGTCCCTCTAAGCTTCCTTATCATCTCTGATTATCGCTGAGTAGAAACCTATAGACCATATAAATTACCAGATTAGAGAAATTTTTTGGTTTTGTTTTTTTGACCAAATTTATAATCCAATAATGTAAAGTAACATATGCTAGCGTGGGAACCAAAACAAATTAGCTTTATTCTACTTAAGTGAATCATATCAAGGATATTAAAGGCATTAGACAATAGAATTTTTTAGTTGTCTGGATTTTATCCTGTCCCAAATCATCTTGTCATTCCTCTGGAATGAAGTAAAAGGTGAAGGTTTTTTTCTTACATGCTTAATGCAAATCGTTCTATCACCCCACCAACACAAACTAGAATATAAGCTCCATTAGAGCTGAGCCATAGCTATTTTAATCACCATCGTATACACACCTCTCAGAACAGTGTCTGGCACATAATAGACAACAATTTTAACTCCTGACTCAAGTTTTCTTGTTCTTGGCTTCCTTCCTCTATTTTACTATCACTAATATATATCTCTGTGTGTCCTTTGTTAAGGCTCTTTAAATCATTATTGGGGGCAGCCCTGGTGGCTCAGCGGTTTGGGGCCGCCTTCGGCCCAGGGCATAATTCTGGAGACCCAGGATCGAATCCCACGTCGGGCTCACTGTATGGGGCCTGCTTCTCCCTCTGCCTATGTCTCTGCCTCTGTCTCTCTCTCTCTCTCTCTCTCTCTCTGTGTCTCTTATGAATAAATATTTTAAAAAATAAAAAAATAAATCATTTGGGGGGAAAAAGGAAGCACCTTTTAACAACTATATATATAATACTGAATATAGTCAGATTAAATGTTAGTGAATAAAAAAGGCAAAGAAATATATTCAGATACACACTGCAAACCAATATTAACACAGAATTAGAGTAATTTAAAAGTACCCTCCAAATTATATTATACCTGAGTTGGTTTGATATAGCTAGCTTATCTGAAATTTTCAATATATTTCTAATACCAAAAAAGTATATTTTAAATATTATAGAAAAGCACAGTTTGTTTGTTTGTGAGAGAGAGAGAGAGAAGGCACAAAAGGGGGGCAGGCACGGAGGAAGAGGGAGAAGCAGACTCCTCACTGAACAGGAAACCCAACACAGGACTTAATCCCAGGACCCTAGGATCATGACCTGAGCCAAAGGCAGCCATTTAACCAAGGGAGCCACCCAGGCACCTCTAGAAAAGTACATTTTAAATATTAAAAATATACATGACATTATAAGGGGAAATACTGGAGGTTACTATTCACTTTCACTTTTCACTTACAAAAACCATAATTTACTGTCGTTTAACAAATAGTAATATTTTGAAAAAGTAGTTTATCTTCATAAATTTTATTCACATAAAGCTTTAGAGGACTATATTCCACTTTGTCTAATCTGAAGTGACTTGAAGTCATATTTATTTTATGTTAATATTAGTCAAACAAAAATAACTGTGACTGGGGCACCTGGGTGGCTCACTTGGTTGAGTGTTTGCCTTCAGCTCAGATCATAATCTCGGGATCCTGGGATGGATCCTGAATGGAGCCCCCCATTCAGCTCCCTGCTCAGCAGGGAGTCCAGTTGTCCCTCTGGCTCCCACCCCTGTCCACCAGGCTCCTTCATTCTCTCTGTCTCTCAAATAAAAACTAAAATCTTTAAAAATATTTTTTAAAAAAACTGTGACTGTTTTTGCTAGTGGAACAGAGAGGAAAAATAGTTCTATTTAGAAAGTCACCATACAACTAACTACATCATGCCATCTGTAAATTTTAGCTCATAATTATGAATAGTTGAGAGTATAATTTTATAATATTAACATAAATTGGTTAAAATTGTTATCAGGGCAGCCCCGGTGGCGCAGCGGCTTGGCGCTGCCTGCGGTCTGGGGTGTGGTCCTGGAGACCCTGGATCGAGTCCCATGTCAGGCTCCCTGCAGGGAGCCTGCTTCTCCCTCTGCCTGTGTCTCTGCCTCTCTCTCTCTGTGTCTATGAATAAATAAATAAAATCTTTAAAATAAATAAATAAAATTGTTATAAGAATCTCTGTCATTGTTATAACTGTATAACAAATTTAAAGTTTTGTAGATATTGACATTTTATTTCATTTTTAGGTAGCTAATTTTCAAGTTAGAAACATTAGGAAAAGTGATTTTCCCTATTGCTCTTTATAAAGCTAAAATCATTTAGACAAAAATCTGACATACATTTACTCATACTCAAAAATCATTACAGAATAAAATTACAAACTGAGTTAACGGGATCCCTGGGTGGTGCAGCGGTTTGGCGCCTGCCTTTGGCCCAGGGTGCGATCCTGGAGACCCGGGATCGAATCCCACATCGGGCTCCTGGTGCATGGAGCCTGCTTCTCCCTCTGCCTATATCTCTGCCTCTCTCTCTCTCTGTGACTATCATAAAATAAAAAATAAATAAAAATTAAAAATAAAAAAAAATTTTTTTAATTCAAAAAAAAAAAAACAAACTGAGTTAACTCTTTAGTCAAGAATGAAGATCACTAAAAAAAATAATAATAAATAAATAAATAAGAATGAAGGTCACTATAATATTTTTCCAGTGGGTTCCCACCACATTTAGAAAAAAAAATCTAAAATCTTAAACATGGTCTATATAAAGAGCATCTCAGGTTAGCCCACCCCACTTCTCTGACCTCAGCTCCTTCACTGGCTTCCTGAGCTGCAACTACGGTGGCCCTATTCTGCAACAAAATAAGCTTATTCTGGACCTCCCATTCCCTAGGCTACAGGCTCTACAGGTCATCCACAGACTGAATCCTCCTCACCCACTACACAAATATCACCTCAAGAACCATCCCTTTAAAGGACAAACATTATATGTTCTCATTCATTTGGGGAATATAAATAATAGTGAAAGGGAGTGAAGGGAAGGGAGAAGAAATGTGTGGAAATATCAGAAAGGGAGACAGAACATAAAGACTCCTAACTCTGGGAAACGAACTAGGGGTGGTGGAAGGGGAAGAGGGCGGGGAGTGGGGGTGAATGGGTGATGGGCACTGAGGGGGGCACTTGACGGGATGAGCACTGGGTGTTATTCTGTATGTTGGCAAATTGAACAATAAAAAATAAATTTATTATTAAGAAAAAAATTTTTTTAAAAATAAAGAGCCATTTCTATCATGGCTCCCCAGTTCCAATCATCCATCGCCATATAGCTCCCTCATCAGTCTCTATCTGATATCACAATAACCTATTTTATTTCATTATATTTATCACTAAAATTATCTTACTCATTTATGTTTAATGTTTGTCTTCTCTACCAGAATGTAAGTTCCATAAGAGCAAGTACTGCATTTATCTTGTTCACCACAATCTCTCAAGAACCTAAAATGAATTAATACTATACTATTAAATGTACAGGCTAATATGGAGATTTCTGGGGTTTTTTTTAAGATTTTTATTTATTTATTCATGAGAGACACACAGAGAGGCAGAGACACAGATAGAGAGAGAAGCAGGCTCCATACAGGGAGCCCAACATGGGACTTGATTGCCCGGATTCGGGACCATGCCCTGAGCTAAAGGCAGATGCTCAACCACTGAGCCACCTGGGCTGCCCTCAAGTTTCTTCTATCTTTATCACTATTTTCCACCTCCTTTTGAGATCTTTTCTCATGTTAGTATGTAACCATAGTTTGTTAGCATCCAAGTTGCTTAACTCTGGCAAGAGACAAACCATCCTTGATAGAACCATCTTTAGTAGCAAAATGATCAGAAGTCAGGCAGATTTTGATATTTTTTGGCAAAATTAATATCAGTTAGGTTTTCATATCAAAACTAAGTGAGTCCCTAATATGAAGATTTTGATATTTTATAACCATTCTCACACATATGGCTCTCTTAAGGCATCTTCCATTTTTTTCTATGCATTAACACTTACAGTAAGAGAACTGGTTAACTAAAAAATATGTACAGCAAGAAGATGTTATACTGTATAAGCAGCTCAGAAACTGACTCAAAGTTTCAGAATTTTTTTTAAAGATTTATTTATTTATGATAGACATAGAGAGAGAGAGAGAGAGAGAGAGAGAGAGGGAGAGGCAGAGACACAGGAGGAGGGAGAAGCAGGCTCTATGCTGGGAGCCTGACGTGGGACTTGATCCCGGGACTCCAGGATCACGCCCTGGGCCAAAGGCAGGCGCTAAACTGCTGAGCCACCCAGGGATCCCCTCAAAGTTTCAGAATTAATGGTATATCTTTCAAGTTATACACTGATCCTACATATCAGTAAACATTAGAAATTATAAGTGAATTGTTAATTATGTCTAAATAAAAACTATCAGATAAAATTTAGCATTTATGAGTAATATACACTCCTGTCTATCATAAGATAGATAAAAATTATTGAACATAATTAAGAAATAAAACAAGCAACGTTTTAGAATTTAACATAGATTAGATATCATCTTCTACCTAAAATATAACTTTATCTGCAATTAAAGAGATCATGTTTAAAGAATTAAAGGAAAGCATGACAACTATAACTCAAAAAATGGGCAATCTTAAAAAAGATACACTACTACTACATTAAAAATATGGGAAAAAATGGAAATTCTGGAGGTGAAAATACAATTCAAGAGTTAAAAAGTAAAAAAAAAAAAAAAAAAAAAAAAAAAAGAGTTAAAAAGTAATCAACCAAAATTTAAGATTCTCTAGCAGAGTTCAATAGCTGATTTGAGATGACACAAGGGTCAGTGAACTTGGAGATCCATCAACAGAAATTACCAATTCTGAAGAAGAGAAAAAAAGAATTTTAAAAAATGAACACAGCCTGAGACTTACGGGATACCATCAAACAACCAAAGTACATTTATTGCAAGTTTCAGAAGGAACAAAGAGGGAGAAAAGGACAGAAAAAAATATTTGAAGATTATGGTCAGAACTTGCCAAACTGTTGAAATCTATAGATTCAAGTTTAATGAATCCAAAGTAGGATAAACACAAAGAGATCAACACCTAGACATATCATTATTGAAAGCCAAAGGCATAGAAAATCATGAAAGCACAAAGAGAAAAACAACTCATCAGAAACAATGGTGGTCAGAAAGCAGGAAACAACACAGTCAAGGTGCCGAAAGAAAAAAAATCTGTAACAAAGAACTCTATATCCAGCAAAACTATTCTTCAAAAATAAAAGCAAAATAAAAGCAATCCCAAAAAACAAAGATTGAAATAGTTCATTGATAACAGACCTGCCACACAAGAAATCTTACACGAAATCCGTTAGACTGAAAGAAAATAACCAGTCCAAAAGTCAAATTCACAAAAAAGAAATAAGGAGTGGGATGCTTGGGTGGCTCAGCAGGTTAAGCATCTGCCTTCGGCTTACATCATGATCCTGAAGTCCCCCGATTCAGCCCTGCATCAGGCTCCCTGCTCGTGGGGAGCCTGCTTTTCCCTCTGCCCCTCATGCGCCCTCTCTCAAATAAATAAAATTAAAAAAAAAAAAAAAGAGGAGGGACATCACTACCTACACTAGTAAAATTAAAAGTACATCCAAGAACATTCTGAACTATGTGCCAAAAATATTAAATAGCTTAGAAGAAACAAACAAATCCCAAGAAACACAATTACAGAAACTACCTCAAAAATAAGCAGAAAATTTGAACAGACCTATGACCAATAAAGAATCTGAATTAGCAGTTTAAAAATTTTCCAAAAGAAGAAAATCCAGGCCCAGATGCTTTCAGTAGTAAATTCTATCAGATGTATTCCAAGAGATAATAATATCAACTATTCACAAACTCTTATAGAAAATAAAAGAGGAAATACTTCTCAATTCATTCTGAGGCTAGTATTACTATGTTACAAAATCCAAAAATATATTTAAAAAAAAACCTACAGACCAGTATCTTTCATAAACACAGACACAAAAATGTTCAACTAAACATTGGCAAAGGAAAGCCAGCAACTATAGTAAGAATTATATGCCATGACAAAGTGAGATTTATCCTAGGACTAAGGCTAAATTTAATATCTGAGAATCAATTAATATAACACACAATATTAATGGAATAAAGGACAGGAACCACATGATCATTTAAGATACTGAGGTGACCAACCATACTGGTTTGTTCAGGGCAGAAGAGTTTCCCAAAATGCAGGAATTTCAGTGCTAAAACCACAACAGTCTTGGGCAAACTGTGACAGTTGGTCAAGCTAACAGATGCAGAAAAAGCATTTGACAAAACCTAATACTCATTCATGATAAAAATTCAGGAACAAACTAGGATTTAAAAGGAATCCTCTATCAAATATAAAGATGTTCTATACAACACCTGTGCCTATAGTAAACAGTATTGCATTAAATACTTAAAAAGTTCAGGAAGTAGATTTTGTGTTGTGTTCTTACCACAATAAAATTAAAAAATTAAGCATAAGATTTATACACTGAAATTACAAAACATCACTGAGAAAATTAAAGGTCAATAAATCAAGAGAAATTTTCATGTTCCTGTATCAGAAAAGTAAATATTCCGAGATTTATAATTCTCCCCAAACTGACCTACAGATTCAATGCCTACCCATAAAAACCCCAAGACTGTTTTGCAGACATTAATAAGCTAATCCTAAAATTCTTACATTGGGCCCAGAAGAGCTATAACTTTTAAAAACAAAAACAAAACCAGAGGCTTACACTACCTGGTTTCATAAGTTACCACTGGGCACAATAATAAAGACGGAGTTAGTCTCAGCTAGTGTAAAGATAGATATATAGATAATAGAACTGAGTCCAGAAATAAATCTTTACGTTTATAATCAATGGAGAAATGGTATCTTTTCAACAAATTGTTCTAACACACTCCATATTACAACAGATGAATTTAGACCCTTACTTCACACCATACATAAAAATTAACTCAAAAAAACCAAAAACAAAAACAAAAACAAAAACAAAAATTAACTCAAAATAGATCCTAAATCTAAGAGCAAAAACTATAAAACATCTAGAAGAAAACAAAGGAGAAAATCTTCGAGACCCTGGATTATGCAGAGAGTTCTTACAACAAAAGCATGATCTATGAAAGAAAAAGCTGGGAAATTAAACTCCATAAAAATTAAAATTTGGGGGGGGGGCACCTGGCTGGCTCAGTGGAGCATATGGACTCTTGGGGTTATGAGTTCGAGCCCCACATTGAGCCTAGAGCATACTTTAAAAAATAAAAACTCTAAAAATACATATATTTTAAAATTTTTTGCATCTCAAAGGGCTCCAATAAAAAAAGGTCAAGACAAGCCGCAGACTAGGAGAAAATATTTGCAAATCATGTATCTAATAACGGGCTTACATCCAGAACACATAAGGAACTTTTACAACTCAGGGGGCCTGGGTGGCTCAGTCGGTTAGGCATCTGACTCTTTTTTTTTTTTTTTTTTTTTTTTTTTTTTTTTTTTTAAAGTTAAAGATTGAACTATTCTTTTTTTTTTAATTTTTATTTATTTATGATAGTCACACAGAGAGAGAGAGAGAGGCAGAGACACAGGCAGAGGGAGAAGCAGGCTCCATGCCGGGAGCCCGATGTGGGATTCGATCCCGGGTCTCCAGGATCGCGCCCTGGGCCAAAGGCAGGCGCCAAACCGCTGCGCCACCCAGGGATCCCGGCATCTGACTCTTGATTTCAGCTCAGGGCATGATCTCAGGGTTGTGAGACTGAGCCCCAGGTCAGGCTTCCCACTCATTGGGGAATCTGCTTGATTTTCTCTCCCTCTTCCTCTGCCCCTCCCTCCTCTCTCTCTTTCTCTCTCTCTCAGGTAAATACATTTTTTAAAAGAAGAACTTTTAGAACTCAATAATAAAATAAAAATGGGCAAAGATTTGGATGGCTACTTCAACAAAAAGGATACATTAATGGCTAATAATTATATGTAAAAATAGCCAATGCCGGGCAGCCCGGGTGGCTCAGCGGTTTAGCGCTGCCTTCAGGCCAGAGCCTGATCCTGGAGTCCCGGGATCGAGTCCTACGTTGGGCTCCCTGCATGGAGCCTGCTTCTCCCTCTGCCTGTGTCTCTACCTCTCTCTCTCTGTCTCTCTTATGAATGAATAAATAAAATCTTAAAAAAAAAAAAAAAAGAAAGAAAGAAAGTAGTCTAGGGGCACCTGGCTGGCTCAATCTGTGGAGTACTTGGCTCTCGATCTTGGGGTCATAAGTTCAGGTCCTACACTGGGCAGAGAGATTACTTCCAAAATAAATAAAAATTTAAAAATAAAACAATAAAGTGGTCCAGTTTCATTCTTTTGCAATGTAACTGTCCAGTTTTCCCAGCACCATTTATTGAAGAGACGTTTCTTCCATTGTAACTTCCTGCCTCCTCTGTCAAACATTATTTGACCTTATAAGAATGGGTTTATTTCCTCGGCTGTATCCTGTGCTATTGATCTATGTCTGTTTTTGGGGAGGTACCATACTGCTTTAACTATATAGCTTTGTAGTATAGTTTGAAATCAGGGAGATTAGTATCTTCAGCTTCATTCTTCCTTCTCAAGATTGCTTTGGCTATACGGTCTTTTGTATACAAATAAAATTCTATACAAATTTTAGGATTATTTTTCCTACTTCTGTGAAAAATGCCATTGAAATTTTGATAGAGGTTGCAATGAATTTGTAGATTGCTTCAGATAGTACGGATATTTTAACAATATTAATTTCTCTAATCCAATGAGTATGGTTTATCTTTCCATTTATTTGTATCATCTTCAATTTCTTTTTTTTTTTTTCATCTTCAATTTCTTTCATCAATGTTTTATAGTTTTCAGAGTAAGGTCTATTAACTCCTTGGTTAAATTTACTCCTCAGTATTTTATGCAATTGTGCATGGGATTGTTTTCTTAATCTCTCTGATAGTTCATATTTGGGAATGGAAATGCAATAGACTTATGCATATTAACTTTCTTTTTTATTTTTATTTTTTGCATATTAACTTTCTATGCTAGGTACATACCCAAGAGAAATGAAAACATAACCACAAAAAAGTGTACAAAAATGTTTAAAGCAGCATTGTTCATAATAACAAGAAAGTGAAAACTCAAACGTCCACTAATAAGTAACGTAGTATATCCATACAATAGAATATTAGCAATAAAAAGAAACAATGACATATGCTACAACATGGGCTTTTAAAACAGTATATTAAAACAAACTAGTCATGAAAAATTACATATTATATGATTCTTTTATTTTTTGAGTGTGTGTGTGCTTTAAGCAAGGGCGGGGCGGCCAGGCAGGGGAGAGAATCTTAAGAAGGCTCCACCCCCAACTCCATCTTCCCACCCTAAGATCAGGACCTGAGCCAAAATCATGAGTCAGAGCTCAACCCACTGAGCCACCCAGCGCTCCTGATTCTACTTATAAAAAAAATGTCCACAATAGGCAAATCTATAGAGACAAATCAGTGGTTGCCTAGAGCTAGGGATTTTAGGGGAAAAAGAAGAGTAACCATTAATGGGTATAGGATTCCTTTTCCGGATGATGAAAATGTCTTAAAATCGATTATGGTGATAGTGCAAGAACTCTGTGAATATAGTAAAAACCGCTTAATTTTACACGTTAAATTTAAATTGGTGAATTGAATGGTACATAAATTATATCTCAATAAAACTGCTACCAAGACAAACAAACAAAAAACCCCACCTTGGTGTATGACCGGTGAGTAGGTAAAGCCAACAACACTGGTTAGGCCTGCCACATCCAAAGTTAACATCCTAATATTTAGGACAGAAAAATCTCAAAGTTATAAATACCTTCCAATCACACTCTGATAATTTGGTAAATTAGTGTGTCTGTATATATACACATATATATGTGTGTGTATATATATGTATATATACATATCTGAAATGGGAAGCAATGATTAATCAGAGTAACTAGTTCAGTCACTAACCTTTAAACATAGGTTGACAGTAAATGTTCAAACTTCATATGCCCAAGATATTTCAATCTTCTACTTAATGTGTGCACTAGGAGAGAGCTCGGGGACATTCAAAGCAACACACTGCATGAACTGTATTGCACGACATACAAACTTCAGTCGTCCCTAAATTCCTTACATGTAATCTAGTGATCCCCAGGCTTGCATAAAGTCGTTTCTCCCTCTTAAAGAAAGGAAGAAACTCTGAAACGCGAGTGCCCCATCCTACCTTGGCAAAGCGGCCGTCCCTCCGCGGTGCTGGCCCTGCTCTGTGTCACGGCCCTAGAGAAAGTGCGCATTTCCCTCTCTACAGTGACTCACAGGTAAAAAGGAAAGCAAATCTGATTACCAAACGCAAGATTACTGTTGTATCATCACCGGATTAAAATGTAAACCACGCAGCTGAGAGCAAATGGCCACGAAGGGGGGGAAATTTTACAGGTTTTCCAATGAAGTGTTTCCCCCCCGTCCTCCCCCCTCGTTTAAACGACGACTAACAACTCTCGGGCTGCTCGGCGGCGAGTCCAGGTCCTGGGAAGGGAGCCCGGGGGGCGGGCGGCGGGAGACGCGGGGAACGGTGCACTCGGGACTGCTCTGGGCCCTTGTGGGGTGTTTTCTCCGTCCTTTACCGACATGGAGTAAAGATGTCCCAGCCGAGCGGGGGTGCGGGGGGCTCGGGAGGTGCGGGGCTGCGGGGCTCGGGGGGCTCGGGGAGTACGGGGGGCGCGGGGGCTCGGCTCGCGAAGGCGCTGGGGAGTCCGCAGCAGCCGCCCCGGCGGAGCCCCAGGCCCCCTCCCGCGCGGTCCCGGGGGGCAGCCTCGCCCGGCGGGGACCCAGGGCGGCCGCGGGACGCGCGCCACACAGCCCGTTTTTGTTTGGTTTCCAGCCCAGCCTGCGCGCAGCGCCGAGCCTCGAGCCTCCGGCCCCCGGGGGCAGCGGGCGGGCGGGCGGGCGGGCGCCGGCGCGGAGCCGAGAATAAAAGAAGAACCGCGCACAACCTGCCACGCGAGCCGCCGGGCGGGCACGGGAGCGGCGGCCGGAGGGCCCGACGGGGAAGGAGCGCGCGCCCGGCCCCCCGCCGCCCCGGGGCCGCCCGGTCCCGCCCCGGCCCCCCCGGCCCCCCCGCCCCCGGGACGCGCTTCCTGCGGGCCGCCCCCCGCCCCCGCCCCCGCCCCGGCCCGGCCCGGCCCCGGCCCCGCCGCCCGGCCCCGCCGCCCGGCCTCCCCGCGGGGCAGCGGCTCAGCCCCGTCCCGGCCGCACGGGCGACTCGCGGAGATGTAAACACGGCGGGCCGGCCGCGCGGCCCATCCCCCGCCCGCGGGCCCCCCGCCCCCCGCGCCCCGAGTCCCGCCGCCCCGCCGCTGCCCCGCGGCGCCCGGCCGTTGTCACCGCCGCAGCCTCCGGGGAGCCGCCGGCAGCGCCCGGGGCGGGGACCCGGACGGCGAGGCCCCGGCGGCCCGCGCTCTTACCTGCTCTCCGCCGCGCCGCTCTCCTCCCGGCCCGGCCGCCGACTCGCCCCGAGGGGCCCGGGGCCTCCCCGGCAGCCCGAGCCGCTCCGCCGGGAGACGACCGAACAAAACAGCGGCGGCCGCCCCGCGCAGCGCCCCGCCCCGCCCGCGCCGCCCCGCGATGCCCAACCGCCGAGGCGACGGCGGCGACACAGAGCCCGGCGCGGGGAGCAGTGGGGGCCCCCGCCCCGCCCCGCCCCCGCCCCGCCCCCGCCCCCCGCCTCGGCTCCTCCCCCTCGGCCTCCTGCCGCCGCCACCAGGACACTCGCGTCCGCCTCCCCCGTCCTCCCCGCCCCGCCCCGCCGCGCCCCTCCCCGCGCGGCTCGGGGAGGCCCGCCCGTCGCCGCCGCGCCTGTCACCCGGGGCCGGCAGTTCGCGCCCCGCGGGGCCCCGCGCCCCCGGCCCGCCCCCGGCCCCCAACTTCTCCCGAGCCCGCTCGCCCAGGTCAAGGCGGGCCACCTGTCCCGTCCCCGCTCGGGGCTCCCGCAGCCGCCGCTGCCACCGCAGCCCTCCGCGGGGGCCCCGCCGTGCGCCGGGCGGGGGCAGCGCGTGCACCTGCAGCGCCCGCTCCCGCTCCCGCTCCCGCTCCCGCTCCCGCTCCCCGCCGCCCGGGCCGCACGGCACAGCCTCCCGCGGCCCCGCTGTCACTCCGGCCCCTCCCGGGCTCAGCTCCGCGCTCGGCCAGTGCGGCCGTTACCGGGGCCGGGGCTCGGGAAAACTCCCCGCGCAGGTCCCCCCCGCCGCCCGCCCAGGCTCCACTCCTCGGCCGCCGCCAGGGACGGGCGGGGGCGCGGCGGACCGAGCGCGCCGCGGCCCCGCCCCCTCCAGGCCCCGCCCCGGCCCCGCCCCGCCCGTGACGCTCCGGCCGCCCCGCCCCCCCGCCTCGCGGCCTCGGCGCCGCCCGCTCCTCCTCCGCCGCCGCCGCCGCCGCGCTCGCCCGCGACCCCGCCCCGTTCCCAGAAATGACCCCCGCCCAACGGCCCGGCGGCGCGGCGGTTGGTGCCCGCGGGGGCGGCGGCGGCGGGCTCAGCGCGCAGCTGCGGGGCGCGGAGGGCCCCGCACCGAGCCTTTGTCGCGCCCCGCTCGGCCCGCGGCGGGAGGGCGGCGGGCAGGCGGCGGGGGCGCCCCGGGCGGGGGAGCCCGGCAGCGAGACCCGGCGGGAGCCGCACGCCCCGGACCCCCTTGGGCACCGAGGGGCCCCGGTGCGCGGACGCCGGCGGCGAGGAGCTCCCGCGCGCTGGTGCGGACGGACGGACGGACGGACGCGAAGTTGCGCCTCGGCCGGTTCCCGCGCCGCCACGCCCGGCCGCCGCCCGCTCCCTGCCGCCGCTCCCGGAACAAAGCGACGGGCGCCCCGGAGCGCGGACCGACCGGCCGCGTGCGCTCCCGCCTCCTGCGGCCGCGCTCCCTGCACCCGCCCCGCCCGCGCCCCGCCCGCGCCCCGCGCCCCCCCGGCCGCACCCTGCACCCACGCGGCCCGCACCGCGCCCCCACCCCGCCCGCCCGGGCTCCCCGCGCCCGCCTCCAGCTTCCCCGCGGCTCCTCGGCCAGCCGCGAGGCCAGAAAAGCCCCTGAAGGCAGGGCGTGGGGGCCCTGGAAATGCCCCAGGGGTGCGGCTCAGCTCAGAGCCGCCGGCCGCGCCGCTGTCCCCGGGGAACCGAGAAGGTGGGGCCTCTTCCTTCTTGGGGCTCCCGGCGCCCCGTGGGGGGGCCGGCGGGATTCTTCTTTCCCCACCTGGAAAAGCCACTCTGGTGACTTCTTCAGAGAGTTGCTTTTTGTTTTTGTTTTTTTTTTTAAGACTATTTATTCATGAGAGACACAGGGAGAGAGAGGCAGAGACGCAGGCCGAGGGAGCAGCAGGCTCCCAGCGGGGAGGCCGACGCGGGACTCGATCCCGGGACCCCAGGGTCACGCCCTGGGCCGAAGGCGGGCGCCCAACCGCTGAGCCACCCGGGCGTCCCTTTCTTTTTTACTTTTAAACGTGGGGGGCAGCCGGACAGCAAACGGGGTTCGTGAAGAGATCCTCTTAACTCCGATGAAGTTTCACGGGCCCCTTAGTTGGAAAACACGGCGAGCCCGGGCGTTCTCTTGAACTAAGGAACTCAAGCCTTTAAGCACAAGGGACCGGGCCCCGCGAGCGCCCCCCGCCTCCTCCAGGGCAGTTGGTGTCCGCTCCCTCCGCGGGTACAGGGGCCGCTGCGCCCTCGGGGCGCCCGGGGTGACCCTGCGCATCCCCGCGCAGCAGCGCTCGGGCCGAGGAGCCGCGGGGACGCAGCCCGACCCGGCCGTGGGAGCGGGTCTCCCCTGCCGCGGCCACCCCTCTCCTACTGCACCTGCAAGGCGCCTGGAAAGTCCCAGGTGGCTAACGACGGGGCAGCACTTCGTCGGTCGCGGATCTTCCGCGCTCCTCCCCGGCGTGCCCTTTGCGACGCGGCCTTGCGGTTCCAAGCAGCGGCCTCAGGCGCCTGCACCCCGCCGGGTGGCCGTGCGGTGCCCCGGGCCTGCGCCGCCGGGGCCGGGCGGAGGACGGCTCGCGCTTCCGAGCCCGCCGGGAGGGGCCTCGGCGTGTTTCCGCCGCCTGCCTCGCCCCCACGCCTGCCTTCCACGGTGGGAAGAACCGGCCCGGTAGTCAGTCTGCGGGTACAAGGAGGAGAGCCTGCAAGCGGCCCTAGAACCAGCCCACCCCCCCCCCACCCCCAGCTTGCAGCCAGTGGCCTGCAGGGGGAAAAAAGGAATGGTATTGGGGAGCGCTCTGCTACCCAGGATCCGTGTCCCCGTTGCTGGCCGGAACCACAGGAGATGGAGCCACCTGCTCTCTTGGTACTGGCCTTGGAGGCGCCAAACTGATGCCTCTGGCTCTAAAAACTTCCTAGTAGGTCTTGGAAAGGCACGTCTCGTAGAAGCAGACTAGGAAGTTTGTAGCAAAGCATTAAGACCTCAGACTCCGTGGGAAAGGGGTGATGTGCTCAGTGGTCCTGGCTTAGGAATATAGACGGTGAGATCTGCAGGGGGTCGCTCACCTGCTCTTGCTTCCCGCGTGCCTGGGCCGCTCCTCGGTTGGTTGAGTGGATTAAGGACCTGACTCTTGCTTTCTGTTCAGGTCATGATCTCAGGGGTCACGGAGTCCAGCACCTCCTCACTGGGCTCTGGACTCAGTGCAGAGTCAGTCTGTCTCTGCTCCTCCCCCTCCTCATACTCTCCCTCTCTTTCTAAGATAAATCTTTTTTTTTTTTAAGTTGCTCTTCTGTTTTTAATAGCACACAATTTATTTTGTAATTACGCAGGTGCTTCATTAATACAGTCTCATCGTCAATTTTCAAGTAATACAAAACAGATGTTTTAGAGAGTCAGGTCTCCTTTTCTATTTCCCTTTCCACTCCTCACCCTGCATCCATGGTGGTCTTTCCACACCTCTACTCTTCCATAGGTAACCATGAATGATAATTTAGCATTTCAGCTTCCTGACATTTTTCTGTGCTTTTATATACATACACATGTAATTATGTAGACCAACTATAAATGAAATGGTATGTGTATTAAACAGGACACTTTTTTAAAAAAAAACAGGACACTTTTATACTCCTTTTCTCCATTTATTACCCTTTGTTCATTTTTTTTTTACCTAAGAAAGTCTTTAAAATTTCAGCCTGTCTTCAGTATGATGGGTTAACTACGAGGTTTTTCCTGCTTTTATACCAGAATCTTAAATGGGGAGCACCTGGGTGGCTCAGTTGTTAAGCGTCTGCCTTCAGCTCAGGTCATAATCCCAGGGTCCTGGGACCAAGTCTGGAGTTGACCCGGGCTCCCTGCTTGGTGGGGAGCCAACTTCTCCCTCTGCCACTCCCCCTGCTTGGCCTTGCTCTCATCCTGTCTCTTTCCCTCTCTCACTCTCTCTCTCTCTCTCTCTCTCTCTCAAAATCTTTTTTATTTTTTTTATTTTTTTTCAAAATTTTTTTTTTTAATGTTAAATGGGAAAAGGAGTTTTTAGAGCCATTTTAGGGATGGAAGTGATAATCAACATAAGGAATACAGAAGACTAAATTCTTCTAGTGCTAGCCAGTAAATCATTTTCCTCTCCCAAACTGGAAATTCTCTTGCTTGGGATAATCCTTGGACACTTTGAGTTAGGGTTGATTAAATAAGACTATATTCCTTTACAACATTCCAGAGCGAGTAGTCAAGAGAAGGGAATGATGTGCTACCTTTTCTGACGTAGCCTCAGGAATCTCTCACACACACACACACACACACACACACACACAGACACACACGCCAGTGAGGATTGTTGGAAGCTGGCTACCACAAGGACATTGTGCAGTAGTGAACTTTGAATTACTGACACAGTCTTTTTTTTTTTTAAGATTTATTTATTTATGATAGACATAGAGAGAGAGAGAGAGGCAGAGACACAGGGAGAGGGAGAAGCAGGCTCCATGCCAGGAGTCCGTTGTGAGACTTGAACCTGGGACTCCAGGATTGCGCCCTGAGCCAAAGGCAGGCACTAAACCACTGAGCCACCCAGGGATCCCCACTGACACAGTCTTAAAACCTGTTGGATTCCAATCATCCCAGGTGGGCAAATCCCTAGGTTTACCAACAACTAGACTTTACAAGAACAGCCAGAAAAATCTCTTCTTTTGCTTCTCTCTACAGAATAAGTGGTTCGGGGTGCTATTGTCCAGTTATATCCTGGTATTAACCTACATTTAGAAGCCACTATGTCCATCCCTTCCACTACCCCTTTCTGGGCTTCTGCAAAGATGACTACTATTCCTAACTCTCCCATACTCTGGTTCTGCAAAGGAACCCAGTCTCCAGACTCACTTTTGTTTTAGGCATCATTTTGCCTTGTATGAATCAGAATCTCTTAAATATTATGTAGTAAACAAGTTATAAGAGGCTTTCCTCAGAGAATGGCCAAAACCAAAATAATAGGGGGTGGGGAACCTATTATGTTTCTAGAATCCAATGAAACAATTCTTGAGGATGAAATTTGTGCCATCAAATGCAATCAGATAGGGATCCCTGGGTGGCGCAGCGGTTTAGCGCCTGCCTTTGGCCCAGGGCGTGATCCTGCAGACCCGGGATCGAATCCCATGTCGGGCTCCTGGTTCATGGAGCCTGCTTCTCCCTCTGCCTGTGTCTCTGCCTCTCTCTCTCACTGTGTGCCTATCATAAATAAATAAAAAAGAAAACAAATGCAATCAGATAAAATAAGGAAGTACAAACTTTTGAGTATAGAAGAGAAGCTAAATCCTCAAGAAGTACACATGTGATTTTACCATGTAATGTTTTCTAGTAAAATAAGTCCTTAAAATCATTTCATACTTTGAGTTCATGATATATTTTTAAAGTAGCTTTTTCTTTAAGATAGTGCTTTAGTTGGAAGCATTTTATTCTATCAGCAAATTACTTTTAGCATACATTTTATTGCTCTGTTAAAATATTTGAAGGGTTAGGATAGATTATATTTTAGATATAATTTCTAATATTTTCAATGATAAAACCAATTTTTGTAAGCAGATTTGCCTCCTTGTTTTTATTTTTTTAAAGATTTTATTTATTTATCCATGAGAGAGAGAGAAGGGCAGAGACACAGGCAGAGGGAGAAGCAGGCCCCATGCAGGGAGTCGGACACAGGACTCGATCCCTAGTCTCCAGAATCACACCCTGAGCTGAAGGCGGCGCTAAACCACTGAGCCACCAGGGCTGCCCTCCTTGTCTTTATCATAAAAATTAAAAATCCAAATGAAATGTACGTAAAGATATTAGTGATTTAAGATCATATTAATCTTTAGAGTTTCTGAATGAAATCGGTTTCTTAATAAAATTCAGGATAAATGCCATAGTACTTAATTAAAATACAAAGATAAATATAGTCCATGGGGAAAATTCTGAAATAAATTTCCATATTTGTGAGCTGACCAGTTTTCAAGGGCGTGTAACTGTTTCTTCCATGCTACTAAGTTAAAATGAATTAATAGAAATTTTTCTTTCCATTCATTTCCTGGATCACTCTAAAGATTAGAAAGGCAAACTAATCATTCTGTTTTTTTCCACGATTTATTTGCTTTCCCCTCTGCAGTTTTTTCTTACTGGTCAACTAACCAGAGTGAGTGGCAATATTTTAGTAAGAGGAAATAATAATGACAATAATGACAATAATAACAATAATATTGACCACAATTAGTATAGTGCTAAATACTTTGTATTCTTAATCTTATGAATTACCTACAAGTATCTCCATCTTACAGGTCACATTGAAGGGTCAAGCCACTCATTCACAGTTACACAGTTGACAATAGAGTTGGATACTGGATCCTTCAGAGCTCATGCTTTAACCACCAGTACTTCTAAAGTGCAGGTGTGTTTTAATGGTTCATCACCAAACATCAAGGACAAAAAGCATTGCCCTCTTCCTCAGCTTTGACACCAGCCTCATGTCTTACTCCCCCAATTTTGGGGGCTTAGATGCCACCTTGCAGCTCTATTTCACCTCTCTTTGGGTCCCTGTTCTGCCTAATGTAGCAGACGCTGCTGCAGATGATGGTTGAGTGTTTCTGGCCACCTTCCCTATCTCCGTCTCTCCAGACACTCCTTCGTCCACGGGTTGCCAACATATTCCCTCTACTCCAGTTCCTGTTTCATGTCCTTCCTGTCTGCTTTATTGTGTCTGAATAGACCTCCCACATCTGCTGATGACACTGACTGGTATGCAAAAAAGAGAGAGATTAGGGTCAGGAGAAGAAGCCAATCAATATGGAGGATGAAGGGGTCACTATGATTAAGAAGAACCATAATTTAAAAAAAAAAAAAGAAGAAGAAGAAGAACTATAATTAAAATGTGAATACCAGGCAGAAAAAAGAATGGGATAAATGGGAAGATGGGTTGAGAGTTTTAAAATACTGTGATCCTAGGGATGCCTGGGTGATTCAGTCAGTTAGGCCTCTGACTTTGGCTCAGGTCATAATCTCAGGGTTGTGACATCCAGCCTGGCCAGGAGCTGCATGCTCAGCAAGAATCTGCTGGAGATTCTCAACCTCTCTCTCTACCCCCACCCCCACCCCCACCCCACTCTGGCATGCTCTCTCTCTGTCTCTCTAAAATAAATAATAAATAAATAAATAAATAAATAAATAAATAAATAAATCCTTAAAATACTGTGAATCTATACGAGTGACTGGAAACTCCTATAATGTGAAGGAAAGAGGGAAATAATAATAGTTCTATAGTTAAAGTTAATATTCAAGAGTTCATGATAGGCATTGTAATTGATAATGTCTGTCCTTATATGCGATCAGAGTCCTAAATACCAGCAAAATACTTGTGAAATTTAGCATCATCTTACTAGTGCTGATTGAATGTATACTTTCTTTTCATCTTTTTTTTTTTTTAATCATCGTAGCAACCCAATCAGGAAAGTAACCGTTGTCATTTGCAGATTATGACACCGAGGTCTTGAGAAAGACCACCAGCAAGTGAGTAGTGGAGCCAGGCAGGAAACCCAAGCAGGCTGGCTCCATGCTCCCAACATTCTGCTCAGCTTCCTCCTCTTCTGCATTGTCCTTCCCAGGGTTAAAGGCTAGACCAGGCCAGCTTCTCCCTACCCAGTGCTCTCCTTATGAATAAGCCAATACCTCTGACCTGTGATTTGAAGCAAGTGAATTCACAATTCAGCAAGTCTACAAAGTGTCTTATAATCTACTAGCAGAGAATTTTCAGAGCCCACCTACTAAGTTTGTACTTTTAGTTGGTTACCTGGGTGGAGAAAGAAAATTAGTATGTTAACAAGGATTAATTATGTTACTACTCAGTGTGTCTGAGGAGAAAGTAGGTCCTTTTGTGATCAGTATAAGCTAGAGAAGTAAGCTTTAAAACAAAAAAGATTTTATTAATTTGAGACAGAGAGAACACAAGTTGGGAGGAGGGGCAGAGGGAAAGGGAGAAGCAGACTGTCCACTGAGCAGGGAGCCGGGTGCGAGGCCCAATCCCAGGACCCCTGCTGGAAGGCAGGCACCCAACCGACTGGGCCACCCAGGCTCCCCAAGAAGTACACTTTGACAGATGGAAGAGGCAAGGTTGGAGTCTCCAACCTCCAGCTTTCAGTCTTTCAGATCTGTCAGGAATATTATATATTTACTCTAACCCAATTATTGTGCTGTTAAGAACACTGAGGCCTGAAAATAAGTGACTTGCTTTTGTCAATGCAGGCAAGCAGAGTCGGAATTTGAATCCAGCTTTTATTTTTACAAGCTCCCTTTTTGAGGTCACTGAGGTGAAGGTTGGGGAAGAGGAAGGTCTATGGAAATGTTGACACCCAAAAAATAAAAATTTTAAAAAAATTTAAAAAAAGGAAATGTTGACACCCTTGAGCCTGGTGGGGAAAGTTTAGCAATAACAGCCTCCCTCTCACTGACCAGGTCGGGCAGAGCAGGAAGGGAGGGATGGAGTAAGATGATGAGGGGCAAGAAGCCAGGGGTAGGACGATTGAGATAGGCTTGGACCTGGTGAGCCCGAGAGAGAAAGTTGGGACATTAAGGAGCCAAGGCAAATCTCAGGAAGGAGCTAAAGCTGGTTAGGAAAACTGGGAACTCAAATGTAGGCAGTTATCGACGTTACAATTTTGTCTATAGCCAGCTATACCCACATGTTCAAAATTATTTTGCTTCTCAGTTTTTCCTCAGGGTACCCTGTATATTTTTATAAGGTGCTTTACACCTATTATAAGCCAATTTTGGTGGTTTTCCAACATTTGTATGATGGAAAACTTAATCCTTTTTCTATTGTTCTATTGAAATTTCAGTCTTTGGGCAGCCCCGGTGGTGCAGCAGTTTAGCACTGCCTGCAGCTCAGGGCGTGATCCTGGAGACCCTGGATCAAGTCCCACGTCAGGCTCCGTGCATGGAGCCTGCTTCTCCCTCTGCCTGTGTCTCTGCCTCTCATTCTCTCTCTGTGTCTCTATGAATAAATAAATAAAAAATCTTTAAAAAGAAAAAAGAAATTTCAGTCTTTAATTTTAATTTTTTTTTACCATTAACCGGCAGAGCCCTTTATTTATTTATTTTTAAGATTTTATTTATTTGAGAGAGAGAGAGAGATAGCAAGAGCACAAGCAGAAATGAGAGGGAGAAGCAGGCTCCCCAGAGCAGGGAGCCCCATGCAGGGCCGGATCCCAGGACCTTGGGATCATGACTTGAACCGAAGGCAGACACCCAACCGACTGAGCCACCCAGCCATGCCCCCACCCAAGAACCCTTGAATCACTACTGTAGTACCTGTTGAATTAGGCAGGAACTGGATATACTGAACCCCAGGTGATGGGCTGAGAAGCACAAGGGACAAATTTGTATTGAAGTAAGATACAATCCTGGTTATCAGACCAAATGAGTAGCACTGAGTCTTTTTGAGTATAAAATTTTTAAAAGACAACAGCAGGTGCTTCTGTAAATGGTCTAGATACTTTGAAAGGAGATTAATGATTAGTTCACAGGACCATGGTGCATATAATTGGCTTTCTGAAACCCTGTCCCCACAAAAATAAATTAACTGGGATCCTGCTTTCCAGTAGCAGGTTTTTGGGGTGGGATAAATGAATGGGGTGAAGGAATGAAAAAGTAAGATAAGACAACAAGAGTCTTTTGTGTACCCCAGGTTGTTTCTAGTTGTTTCTATAATTACAGCAAAACATTTCAATGATCTAATGCAAGAGTCGGGCCGGCTTAGTCAGTTGAGCATGTGACTCCTGATCTTGGGGTTTTAAGTTTGAGCCTCACACTGGGTGTAGAGATAACCTAAAAATAAAACCTGATTTAAAAAAAATAATAGGGCAGCCCCGGTGGCCCAGTGGTTTGGTGCCGCCTTCAGCCCGGGGTGTGATCCTGGAGACCCAGGATCGAGTCCCACATCGGGCTCCCTGCATGGAGCCTGCTTCTCCCTCTGCCTGTGTCTCTGCCTCTCTCTCTCTTTCTCTGTGTCTATCATGAATAAATAAATAAAATCTTAAAATAATAATAATAATGATGATGATGATGATGATGCAAGAAAAAAGAGAACACAAGTTATGGTAAATCCAGGGTCTAAGGTCATTCAGTTTGCTAGATAAAAACATTTCACATTTGGGTACCTGGCTGGCTCAGTTGATAGGAGCATGTGATTCTTGATCTTGGGCTTGTGAGTTCAAGCCCCACATTGAGTATAGAGATTACTTAAATAAATCATCTTTTTTAAAAAAAGACTTCATGTTTGGGTTTTTTTTTTTAATTGTTAGAACTTATAAAGTTCACATAAATCTGAAATGATTATTATGAGGGTAGGGTATGAAAAATCTTGGTGAGCTATAAAGAGAGGAAATGTTTATTTAAAAATATTCTCGGGGATCCCTGGGTGGCTCAGCGGTTTCGCGCCTGCCTTTGGCCCAGGGCACGAGCCTGGAGTCCCGGGATGGAGTCCCGCGTCGGGCTCCCGGCATGGAGCCTGCTTCTCCCTCTGCCTGTGTCTCTGCCTCTCTCTCTCTCTCTCTATGTCTATCATAAATAAATAAAAATAAGTTAAAAAATAAAATAAATTAAAAAAATAAAAATATTCTCACAGGAGACTCCTAACTCTGGGACACGAACAAGGGGTGGTGGAAAGGGAGGTGGGTAGGGGGTGGGGGCACTGAGGAGAGGCACTTGATGGGATGAGCACTGGGTGTTATGCTATATGTTGGCAAATTGAACTCCAATTTAAAAAAATGTAAAAATTTAAATTAAATTTAAAAATAAAAATATTCTCATGGGACACCTGGGTGGCTCAGTGGTTGAGCATCTGCCTTTGGCTCAGGGCGTGATGGGGGTCCCAGGATCAAGTCCCACGTCGGGCTCCCTGCATGGAGCCTGCTTCTCCCTCTGCCTGTGTCTCTGCCTCTCTCTCTCTCTGTCTCTCATGAATAAGTAAATAAAGTCATTTAAAAAATAAATAAGTAAACAATATCCTCGCAGTTGAGCTTTGAAATTTTATAAAGGAATATGGCTTTGCTTAATCAAATATAACTCAAAGCCTCCAAGAATTAACCCAAGAAAGTGTATTTTCCAGATTGATAGCAGATTACCCGCACCACTCTGAGAATTGAGTCTTCCCTGTGACCCTCACTTTGATTATCACTTCCAGTCCTATACTGAGCTGTAAAAGATGCGCCTCCCAGTTAACATTTTGTTGTATTCTCCGCTCTAATCTCATTAGTTGTGAAGATCTCTAGCTTTCCCATCCTTCTCCTATACTTTCATTCTTACTCAGGACCCCTGTAATTCAACACCAAGGGGGTACCTTTGGGTTTTGACCCACTCGCTTGAGAGCTAACCCCATTTTCTGAAAACCAGGCCTTGGTTCTTTCCCTACATAGCCATGCTATGCCATGTGACTTTGCTCTCTTTGGCTAAAAAGGACTGATTGAACCAGCAAGGTGTACCTCATCTAAACTAGGCCTATCATATTTTGTCCTTTTAGGAATTTGGAATTGGGACCAACAGGCCATCTACAGTCTCTTAATGTGTCTGGAACCTTGTGTATATGTAGGTTGGTAGTTGTGGGAGAGCCATAATCTACCATATGAAAACTAAGAACAGGGAAAGCTAAGCCTGTGGCTCAGCCCCAGCAGAAGCAGACAACAGAAAGCAAGACAGAAGTGTGTGGGTTCCTGGTAGCCTTAGGGATCCAATCCATTCCAGTGGCTGGAGATGAATCCAACTTGTGTAGTGCCTAATGCTTATATAACTGCAGGACCCCTGTGAAAAAAAATTAAAATTATGAATATAAAATTAGGTGTGAATATGCATACTTATTTAGAATGGGAAATAAATCACCAAAAATGACAGTTTTTAAAATTTTTTATTTAAATTCAATTAGGTAACATATAATTTATTATTGGTTTCAGAGTAGAAGTCGGTGATTCATGAGCTTATATCATACTCAGTGCTCATTACATCATCACATGCCCTCCTTAATGTTTATCACTCAGTCACCCCATTCCCTCACCCCTTCCTCTCCAGCAACCCTCCGTTGATTTCCTATGATTAAGAGTTTCTTTTTTTTTAAAGATTTTATTTATTTATTCATGAGAAACACAGAAAGAGAGGCAGAAACACAGGCTGAGGGAAAAGCAGGCTTCTTGTATAGGGAGCTGGCTGCAGGACTTGATCCCAGGACCCCGGGATCACACCCTGAGCCAAAGGCAGACGTTCAACCACTGATTAAGAGTTTCTTATGGTTTGTCTCCCCTTCTGATTTCATCTTGTTTTATTTTTTCCTCTCTTCCCTTTAACCCTCTGATTTTCTTCTTGAATTCCACATATGTGTGAAGTCATATGATAATTGTCTTTCTTTGCTTGATTTCGCTCAGCATAATACCCTCTAGTTCTATCCACATTGTTGCAAATGGCAAGATTTCTTTTTTTTTTAATAACTGAGTAGTAGTCCATTGTGTATATGTACCACATCTTCTTTATCCATTCTCTTGTCGATGGACATCTGGGGTCTTTCCATAGTTTGGCTACTGCAGACACTGCCGCTATAAACATTGGGGTGTAGGTGCCCCTTCAGGTCACTTCACTTGTATCTTTGAGGTAAATACCTAGTAGTCCAATTGCTGGGTCGTAGGGCAGCTCTATTTTCAACTTTTTGAGGAACCTCCACATGGTTTTCCAGGGAGGCCATACCACCTTGTATTCCCATCAACAGTGTAAGACGGTTCCCCTTTCTCCACATCTCCACCAACATCTCATTTACTGATTTGTTAATTTTAGCCATTCTGACTGGCATGAGGTGGTTTCTCATTGTGGTTTTGATTTGTAAAAGTGTTCAATGTGTCTCTGATGCTGAGAGATGTTGGGCATTTTTTCATGTGTCTCCTGGCCATCTGTATGTCTTCTTTGGAGAAATGTCTGTTCATGTTTTCTGCCCATTTCTTGATTGGACAGTTTGTTCTTCAGGTGTTGAATTTGGTACATTCTTTATAGATTTTGGATAATAGCCCTTTATCTGATAAGATATTTGTAGTATCTTCTCCCATTCTGTGGTTGTCTTTTGG
Source organism: Canis lupus familiaris (assembly GCF_011100685.1). Taxonomy (NCBI): domain Eukaryota; kingdom Metazoa; phylum Chordata; class Mammalia; order Carnivora; family Canidae; genus Canis; species Canis lupus. The sequence goes on along the minus strand of NC_049240.1, from coordinate 4,198,986 downwards.
CTTTGTCAACTGTTTCCTTTGCTGTGCACTTTTTATCTTGATGAAGTCCCAATAGTTCATTTTTGCCTTTGTCTCCCTTGCCTTTGGGAGCTTTTCTAGAAGCAAGTTGCTGTGGCCAAGGTCAAAGAGGTTGTTGCCTGTGTTCTCCTCTAGGATTCTGATGGATTCCTGTTTCACATTTAGGTCTTTCATCCATTTCGAGTCTACTTTTGTGTATGGTGTGAGGAAATGGTCCAGGTTCATTCTTCTGCATGTGGCTGTCCACTTTTCCCAACACCACTTGTTGAAGAGACTCTTTTTTCCAGTGGATATTCTTTCCTGCTTTGTTAAAGATTAGTTGATCAAAGAGTGGAGGGTCCATTCCTGGGTTCTCTCTTCTGTTCCATCGACTTATATGTCTGTTCTTGTGCCAGGACCACACTGTCTTGATGATTACAGCTTTGTAATAGAGCTTGAGGTCCGGAATTGAGATGTCCCCGGCTTTGGTTTTCTTTTTCAACAACCCTTTGGCTATTCCGTGTCTTTTCTAGTTCTATACACATTTTAGGATTATTTGTTCCAGCTCAGTGAAAAATGTTGATGATATTTTGATAGGGATCGCACTGAAGGTATAGATTGCTCTAGGTAACATACAAATTTTAACAATATTTGTTCTTCCGGCAACCCCGGTGGTGCAGCAGTTTAGCACCGCCTGCAGCCTGGGGTGTGATCCTGGAGACCCGGGATCAAGTCCCACCTCGGGCTCCTTGCATGGAGCCTGCTTCTCCCTCTGCCTATGTCTCTGCCTCTCTCTGTGTCTATGAATAAATAAATAAAATATTTTAAAAAAACAATATTTTTCTTCCAATGCATGAGCATGGAACATCTTTCCATTTCTTTGTGTCTTCCTCAGTTTCTTTCATGACTGTTCTATTATTTTCAGAGTGAAGGTCCCTTGCCACTTTGGTTATTCCTAGGTATCTTATGGGTTTTGGTGCAGTTGTAAATGGGATCCACTACTTAATTTCTCTTCCTTCTGTCTCATTGTTAGTGTATAGAAATGCAACTGATTTCTGTGCACTGATTTTATATCTTGCTACTTTGCTGAATTCCTGTATGAGTTATAGCAAAATGACAGATTTTTAAGAGCTGGTCAATATCTCATATATTGGGGACACGTGCGTGGCTCAGCAGTTGAGCCTCTGCCTTTGGCCCAGGGCGTGACCCCTGGGTCCTGGGATCGGGTCCCACATAGGGCTCCCTGCATGGAGCCTGCTTCTCCCTCTGCCTATGTCTCTGCCTCTCTCTATATTTGTCTCTCATGAATAAATAAATAAAATATTTTTAAAAATCTCAAATATTATAAAACCCAGAAAAATGAAATATGTACTATTTTATTTTACTATTTTATTTTTTATTAATCAACTGCCTGACATGCCTCTTACTTTATTACATTCACTGTCTACATATTCTTTCATTGCTTCTCCATGTGATGAGTTTGCAAAGATTTTCTATAGAAAGAATACAAAGATAATAAAGTTTTTTGTCGGGATCCTGGGGTGGCTCAGCGGTTAAGTGCCTGCCTTCAGCCCAGGGCATGATCCTGGAGTGCTGGGATCGAGTCCCACATCAGGCTCGCTGCATGGAGCCTGTTTCTCCCTCTGCCTGTGTCTCTGCCTCTCTTTCTCTCTGTGTCTCTCATGAATAAATAAATAAAATATTTAAAAAATAAAAAAAAATAAAAAATAAAGTTTTTTGTCTAACTGAGAATATTAAAATTTGTCCTTCTAAATGTTTAAAAAGAGTTTATTTATTTATTTATTTATTTATTTATTTGAGAGATTGAGAGCAGAGGAAGAAAGAGAGCCTGAGCAGAGGGGAAGGGGCAGAGGGAGAGGCAGATTTCCTGCTGAGCAGGGAGCCCAACATGGGGCTCAATCCTTGGACCCCAAGATCATGACTTGAGCCAAAGGCAGACACTTAACCGACTGAACCACCCAGGCGCCCCTAAAATTTGTCTTTTATTACTAATAAATTAGAAAAGTTTCTATCTGCCTCATATCTTGTTATTAATTATGTCACAAGAGTTATTAAGATAGTTTCCAATTTAAGGGAACTTCCATCACATATTCTTCATAAACAAGTAAGATTTCAGCACATTCCACTTTTCTTATGCAGTAAGTAATCTTAAATATTCTTTCAATTGAAAACACTCATTAATAGCTGCTATTTGAGGTTCAGTGATTTGTGATTGAGTTTTATGTTATCTCTGTAGATGTCACTATTTATTGTCAAGTCAGCCATGTGTTTATATCTTTTGCAAATGTGTTTCACTCCTTTGTCAACTGTGGTATGAAATAGTCCAAAGCTTATTCATTACTTATTTGCAGATTCACCTTTTCCTGTGAATGACTGCTTTTGGTATTATCTGAAATTATGATATTGAATTTCACTATGTAGTATGACTATCATCTTTTTCACTTTTGTTTCATAGTCCTTTAATTTATATCTAAATTTAAAAATAGATGTTCAAAAATAAATACATTTTTAAATGACAAAAGAAGGTACTCCTCATATCTGTCCATAACTGGGCATTGGAAGTGATGTGGTTCAGGACACACTGCTCCAAAATTTGGCGCTTTGGCATATTAAATATATTTTTTTGGCATGTTAAATATTTTAAGCTGAAGGAGTTTGATAAAATGGCAGAAGCAGGAGGGTCACTCTGACCTCCTACCCCGTGTCCCATAAAACCCTCCTGTGAGAAGCGCCCTTTCTATACCCAGAGGAAAGGAACATCCTTATCTCTGAGGACAAAGGAAGGCCAAGAAAAATCCTAACAAACGGGACCTGCTAAGTTTCCCCACTTTATTACAATTACATCATACTCCTTAACCTATCATATTCTTACATGACTGTCATTTCTTCATCAAAGCTAGCATAAAAGAACATAGGTCTAATTGTTTATTTGGCTCTTCAATTCTGTATGAAGATTCTCGTGTTATGTAAAACTTGAATTAAATAAATGTGTATGCTTTTCTCCTGTTAATCAGTTTTTGCCCTTTTACTTTTCAGACGCAGCCAGGAACCCTAAGGGGAGAAAAGAAAACTCTCTCCTCCCCTACAAAGGCCTCTGTAAAATGGCCCACTGCCTATCTCAGGTTTACTTTCCAGTACTTTCCCTGATAGAGTCCTGGCAACAGCCACAGTGGCTTTCACTCATCAGGCCCTGAGCTCTCCCACCACGTGCTTTTGCTCACGCTCCCCCCAACATAGAACTCTCTCTCTTGCTCTGCGTGTCAGAGTGTATCTCAGATATCCTCTCCTTCAAAAACTCTTCCCTAATTTTCCAACAAAGTTCCTATGCCCTACCCTAAATGCGATTTTTTTCCCTGCTCTTGACTCATCGTAGCTTTTGTTCCCTACCAACATTCGCTAATGACATTATATTTTGCCTTAGTTTGGAATCATTGTATACAGCGGCCTCACATCTTACATAAGGACTAGGCCTCAAAGTCAGTGAGCAAGGGAAAAAAAAGTTATAGTCTAGAAAATTCCTGGAAATTTCTTACAAGGTGCCAATTAGAGAGCAACTTACTGCTCTCCCTAGGTCAGCGGCACTCTGCTTCGTCATTGAAAGACATCACTGTTGCAGCCCAGATGAAATGAGGTGGCCTTCATGGAAAGACCCTCGTATATAAATACTACCAAGTCTTCAAAGCTAAAATCACCCACAGCTTGGTGACAGATGTGCGCTAGGAGTGTTACAGGATCTGAGCAGGACAGTTGTTCATTTTCCATAGCCCATTCCCTCCGAAGCACATGCCCACCGACGAGAGTGAGAGGAGTGACCGCCCTCCCCATCTGATTTTTCTCTCATTCTCTCAATGCAATTGTTGAAGTCATGTAAATTAAATGTGCATAAAAATGGGATTTTATAGTAGAGAAAGTACTGAAGAGTGGTTAAGGTAGAGACTGGCACTAGACTAAGTGTGTTTGATTCCTGGCTCCACCACTTAATAGACATGTAACTCAGCCAAAGTATATAATCACCTATTTTCTTACACCCTACTTTACATCTGCAGAAAGGAACAATTATAGGGCCTAATTAATAAACTTGTATGGATTAGATTAATTGATCTATAAAGTAATACTATGTACCATCTGGGTTTTACACGAAAATTAAATGAGCTAATATAAATAAAGGACTTAGAACAGTGCCTTGGCATACATTAGTACTCAGTATCACCAATTAGGATTACTTGTCTATCTCAGTTTCCCCATATGTTTGTAAATGATTAAATGAGAAGCATTTAGAACAGTGACTTTCACAGAATAAGTACTCTGTAAACCTTGGCTATTATTATTATTATTTCACTAATATTCCACCATTATTATTCCAGTGGAATTATAAATAATTCCACTATTATTCCATTATTATTCCTGTGTCCTCCCTATGCAAGTTTCCTGGGGATGGGGACATCACCTTTCACAATTTTACATCCTTGCCATGACTCCTGGGATATGTGAGTCATTCAAAAAATAGTTGAAAATCAGATAATGTTTTCCTCCCCCCCAAGATCTTGAATTACATTGGTTTTATTATTTTTTTTTATTTTGTTTAAAGAAATCATTTCAAGGCATCAGGGCACTGAGATTATTTTATTTCATTTACTTAAAAAAAATAATCTCTCTGCCCAATGTAGGGCTCAAACCCACGACCCTGAGATCAGGAGTCACATGTTCTACCGACTGGGCCAGCCAGGAGCCCTGAATCACATTGATCTTAATTTTTACAAGCTTTTCTAAAGAAATAAATCTATTCATGAATACCTGAGTGACTTTCCTTCCCCTCTTAAGCTGTCTTTACCATCTTCTGCAAAATTCTTCCCAGCAAGAACTCCCCCAGATGGCACTGAGTAACTTACTGAGTAAGGGGTTATTCAGGTACCAGAGTTGGACTGTCAATTACTTGGGGATAAATGTTGATTTTGGCTTCCCCAGGTTTTACTAAGGATATTTGTGCTATAGAAACTGATCTTGAAAGCTGGCGATTCATCATCTGTGGTATGAAATCACCTTAGAAATAAAGCTAGGATACCAAGAAATATATAATTTTAGATCTGTAACTGGGTACAAATCTTTTTGTGTCTTAGATGTTTTTGTATCTCTTATTTTTTTATTATGTATTTTAAGTACATCCAGTGTTGGGCTCAAACTCATGACCCTGAGATCGATTTTCTTGCTTTCCTGACAGACGCTCCCTTTTTGTATCTTTTTTTTTTTTTAAGATTTTATTTATTTATTTGTGAGAAAGTGATTGAGTGGAAAGGCAGAGAGCACAAGCTGGGGGGAGAAGGGTATGGGGAGAGGGGGAAGCAGACTGTCCGCTGAGTAGGGAGCCCCACCTGGAGCTCCATCCCAGGACCAGGGGATCATGACCTGAGCCAAAGGCAGATTCTTAACCAACTGAGCCACCCAGGTGCCCCCCATTTTTGTATCTTTTAAATAAAAATAATAATACCAACTGATCCTCCCCCAAATGTGATGACAAATAGAGTAATAAACACAATGCTTAGAAAGTTAATAGGACTACAAGTCTCTTAGTTAAAAGACTCCATTGTCAGAGACATTTTTCTCCTCTTTCACGGCTCCTGTCTTTCAAAGGGACCACATGGAGAGATAGTGAAAAGGAGACTCTTAAACAGCATCATCATCGAAACAGCCTTTCCAATCAATGGGATGACGGAGGTGTCAGCCAGATAGAGCTTTGTTAACCCAAGTAGGGGTCAAAGGCTCCCCTTTCTTAGTTTAACAAATGGAGAGATCTTATTCTTCTAGCAACTGGTGTGATTATTTCTCTTAGGAATGAGTCCTACCTGTTGGGAAAGTTCCAGGTTTAGCCAGCAGAGAAGCTGAGATTTAAGTGTGAAGAGCAATTCATCAAAAAAGGAGAATAAGGGGAGGAATTTGTTGATTGCACTTAAGGGGTAGGGGGTGGAGTTGGAGCCATAGAGATGATAAAAAATTAGCTGTGCCCTATGAGATGCATTCGTTCAGCAATGCCACAAACCCGTGGCAAAATTATCAACCTCACAAAGTTCATGGTGGGTATGGAATTGCAGTGCAAAACCAGTGAAGAGCATGCTTTTAAACATCCATCTTAGTCTAAGGTCCAGAGAACCCCAAGGAAGCAAGCTTTAGGGGATCTTAGCACAAGAGAGCATTTTGCTTACAAAACCAAGCAGACCACATTCACTAATAGAGCAGAAATAAATTATAAGAAGGGAACTTCCTCACTGTATTAATAATTTTGAGCAAATGTGGGAAAGTACTTTAAAACAGAGATTCCTCTACTTTATTGTAGCACCTACCTTTATCCTGTCTAGAAATTAAGACCCCTCAGACAGAGATAAGAATTTTATCCTTTCTTATCTGAAGATTTAATTTTTTAAGAATAAAGTTGGTCAAAAAAAAATAATACTCCCCAAAACACCCATGTAGTTAAAACTGGGAGGAAAGCAGATAAAAATGAAATTGAATTTATTTTTTTATATTAATAAATGCTGTTGTGCCTGGAAATGATTGATCATATAACATGTCAGGAGTTTGTTTTGTTTTGTTTTGCTTTTTGTCACCTATTGTGTTATTTATATTTCCAAAAAGCTAAATAAATATCATTTTTATTTTTTAGCTTGAAAAAAAAAATAATAAAGTTGGCCTTGGGGTGCCTGGGTGATTCGGTCAGTTGAGTGATGGACCCTTGGTTTCGGCTCAGGTCCTGATCTCAGGATCATGATTTCAGGGTAGTGAGATTGAGCTCCACACTGGCTCCAGGCTCAGGACCAAGTCTGCTAAAGACTTTCTCTCCCTCTCCCTCTGCCTCTCCGCCCACACACACTTGCTCTCTCAAATAAATAAATAAATAAATAAATAAATAATAAATCTTTAAAAAAAAGGAAAAAGTTGGCCTTTTTTTTTTTTTAAAGTTGGCCTTTATTCTCAGTAATAGTATATGACTATTTGGGAAAAGTTTAAAAATTTGAAAGAGTAGATCCACGCCTTTCATAAAAATATAATTTATTTTATTTTTAGAGTAATGTCTACCCTCAATGTGGGGCTCAAACTCACAATCTCAAGATCAAGAGTCGCACACGCCACTGACTGAGCCAGCCAAGCAACCATTTTAAATTATAAAATAAATTGATGTCTAGCTTTCTGAAAAATGCAAAGATCATTTTCAGTAGTATCCCTGGAGTAAATAGCATATGCGAAGAGTGAATTAATGGTAGAAGCTATAAACTGTCATTGTATCTTCAAGATAAAAGATAAAAGGAGAAAGAACTTGGAGTTTTATCCATTGAATTATCAGGACTCTTGATGGCACATGACAAAGTGAAAATTAATAATAAGAAACCTTGGGGATCCCTGGGTGGCTCAGCGGTCTGGCACCTGCCTTCAGCCCAGGGCGTGATCCTGGAGACCCAGGGATGGAGTCCCACATCAGGCTCCCTCCATGGGGCCTGCTTCTCCTCTGTCTGTATCTCTGTCTCTCTCTCTTTTTCTGTGTCTCTCATGAATATATAAATACAATCTTTAAAAAAATAATAATAATGAGAAACCTCATGGGTGCTTGGCTGTCTCAGTCAGAGGAGTTTGCAGCTCTTGATCTCAAATTCATGAGTTCAAGCCCTATGTTGGGTGTAGAGATTACTAAAAAATACAAATAAATAAACTTAGAAGAAAAAAAAAAGAAATAAACCTCACTAAAATGGAATCAGGAGGTTTCAGTAGGGGGACTTCTCCCATCCTATCATTTCTAGTAAATTGAAGACCCAACAGGAAGACATGGACTTGACCTTGCACATGGATACTATTTGGCTCCCCTCCCCCCAACAGCTAAGCCAATGAAAAGCCATTACTTTTCGAACTCTCGGTTTTCTCCAGTGGACTTAGTATATAATGGTCTTCCAAACTTGCTCCTTTTCTCCATTTAAAAAAAAGCGTATCTTTCCTTTGTTCTCCAGACTCAACTATAGTTTTGCCAGCTGTTTATTTGCCCCAGATTGCAATTCTCTTTTATTCTTGAATAAACCTATTTTTGCCAGTAAAGTAACTGGTAGTTTGTATTTCTAAGATTAACAACAAAAACTGACTTGAGCCAGCTAAGCCAAATACAGCAATAAACTTATTGGCTCACGTACCCAGACCACCGGACAGGCAAGGACAATTGTAACAAAGCCACTCACTTTCAGGATGCTCACTCTCCATCTTTCTTCTCTGCTGCTTTTAGTAGTTTGGCTTTTTCCCTAAGCCAGCTTGCAACATTAGAGATATTGGCTCATATCTTCAGTGTCCCTGAGCATCAAGGGCAAATTCTTACCAAAAACAAGAGTCCTATTTCCATAAGAATAGAAAAATGTTGGGAGAAAAAAAATTTCAATATCCTTCTTTTCTTTGGCTGCCACCACCTCCACCGCAACTTTAGAAAGTTAATAGGACATACACGTACACTTCTTCCCATACATACAATTCTAAACATGTCCTTGCACACCCACCAGGCACCCTTGTCCCACCTACAGAATCTTCATGCCATGTCAATTCACGATCAGGATTTTGAAGCATTTCATTTCCTTACAACTCACAAATAAACAATAAACCTGGATATCCTTGATACCCCTAAGTAAAAAATAAGACAAACATTCTTTTCAAAGTCAAAGGAGGGTAAATGGAAAAAGCAATACATACACAGAACATAGGCCCCTTCTTCCTGGAGAGGCATAGCAAGTCTTTTGTGCCTCAGAGCAGTGAAGCTTGGAAGGGGCTTTATAGAGGGCATTACTAGGACTCTACATGTCTATATGTCTTAGCCGAATGGGAAGAATTACGGATTTATCAGTAGGTTGCAACTGATGTAGTTTTCATGTGATGACATTTTGAACCCAAATTTTTTTAGAAGCTGCTTGGACATAACTAAACCCACTGGCATTTAAATTACATGGAGATTAGAAAAAGAAAGAGAGATGCCATGAATACAGATATCAAACCATTACCCTGATTACCCTGTATACTTTATTAATGGCTTTTTTATTCCTTTTTCTTTTTCAAAGTCAGCTCTCTACCCAACGTGGGGCTTGATCTCAAGATCCAAGATCAAGAGTAATATGTGCTCCCAACTGAGCCGGCCAGGAGCTCCTACCCTATAGGCTTTAAACTTACACAATGTTACCTGTTAGGTCTGGCTCAGTAAGAGTGGGGGAAAAAGCTGAAATAAAAAATAAATCAAAAGGGGCACCTGGGTGGTTCAGTCTGTTGGGTATGTCTGTCTTTGGCTCTGAGTCGGGCTCCCTGCTCAGTGGGGAATCCGCTTCTCCCTCTCCCTCTGTGCCCCTCACTCCACCTAGTGTTCTCTCTGTTTCTCAAATGAATAAATAAAATCTTCAAAAAACATTAATTAAAAAAAAAAGAAAAGAAAAAAAGGAAAGAAGGAAAGACCTAAACAAGGAAACGTATACTTGATTTCTTTTACAATAGACATTTGCACCTTAATTGTTGTATTGTGCTCAGGATTTTAGGCAGATTTGAGTAGAAGATAAAGAAACTCCTAAGGGAGAGAAGGATAATCTTCCCTTTATTGAGAAGAATATTTAGAATATTATAAGAAATATTATAATTTCCTTATTTTTATGAAGTAACAAACATATTAGCAAGTATGAATACTGACAAAGAAAGTAAATCCATGAAACAGCCAGTACCTAAAGAACATCTTGGAAAAAATAAAAAAAAAAAAGACCTGTTTACAAGACATCAAAGACAAGCAAATGAACAACAGTACAGTAAATTATTTGGTTCTAGATTGTCCCTTTTTAGTATTTAGATTTAAGTTCATTGGGTCAATTTGAAGCCGGCTGAGGTGGTGCTGGACCATATTGAGCCCAGATATCCCTGCTGTGGGGCAACCATGGGAGAAGAGTCTGATACTGAGCCTGACTTCTAGGTGTGCCCCCAACTGAAGGGCTGGGGTGGAGACAGTGGAGCTGGGGGTGGGGACCAGCTGCCTTAGGATCCTCAGTGAACAAGCCCGCTAATTAATTCTTTATTTTACTTCAGAGTTCTAGGTTCAATGGATCTGTAAAAATGTAGTCATGAACTACAAAACTTACTGTAGTAAACATAAGTAAGTAAACATAAAACTATAAAAGTTTTATGACAGTTTAGTTCACACAACTAAGCAAATACAAAAGTTAAGTTTTTGAAATAAGAATTAATACTCCATCACTCACATACAATTCTGTAATTGTGAATGTAAAGCTGTTGTTTAAATAAAAAATAGAATGGAATTTACAAAGAAATAGATTATTTGAGTTAATTTTTTTTATTCTGAATCTTCCAGTTCCATTTGTATTTATTTATTTAAGAAGGGAAAAAAAATAGAGAAAACTATGTCAGGTTAAAAAAAAATTGCAACATTATGTTGATCTTAATTTATAGAGATATATAAAATCCATAATAGCATCATCAGTATAACTAAAATATTATTTCAATATTTACAAAATTAATATAAATCACAAATTTCTTCCTTAACTTCTTTTTTTGTGCTATAAAGCAGCTCATGTTCCTTTCTCCTAGTCTTTTCCCATAGTGTTTTTGAGTTTTGTGTCTATGAGATTCTTAGATGGTGGAAAAATGACTCCTCAAATATACACTTCAAAATTAAATTAATAATTTTGCTGAAAATGAAAAACATTACTTTCATTTGAAACTTTCCTTTCTTCTTCTTGTATCTACAGGAGGAAAAAAATATGTAAACATTCGAAGTGAAAAGGATATTCAATATTTCAGTAACTTTATTTTTTTTAATTTAATTTTTTAAAGATTTTATTTATCCATGAGAGACACAAAGAGAGGCAGAGACACAGGCAGAGGGAGAAGTAGGCTCCCAGTGGGGAGCCCGATGTGGGACTCGATCCCATGGGACTTGATCCCAGGACCCCAGGATCACGCCCTGAGCCAAAGGTAGATGCTCAACAGCTGAGCCACCCAGGTGCCTCTTTTTAATTAATTTAATTTTTAAGTAAACTCTACACCCAAAGTGGGACTTGGACTCATGACCCCAAGATCAAAAGTCCCAGTTGCACCAACTGAGCCAGCGAGGCATCCCTCAATATTTCAGTAACTTTAATGAATTATTATTTTTTAATGAATTATTTTAAAAGTTAAAGTAAACTGTACATTTAAAAATGGTTAAGATGGTAAATTTTGCATTTTATGTATTTTGCTGCAATAAAAACAATTGAAAAAGAAAACATAGAATTAGACTGATAGAAGGCAGTGCCTCGTAGGTACATCATTAAATTTGCTATCTAACTGATTAGTTGCGTATTTTTTCATGACCAAAAATCAGTATGTTCCAGACCTGCACTGTCCAATATGGTAGGCACTAGCCACATATGGCTTTTAAGCACTTTTGTTGTAGTTTGTCCAAATTGACATGTGGTGTAAATATAAAATACCCCAGGTTTCAAAGACTTAGTAGGCCCTCCTCCCCCCCAAAAGGTAAAATAGCTCAGGTATAATTTTTTTATTGATAACGTGTTGATAATATTTTAGATATACTGAGTTAAACTATTAAAATTAGTTTCACCATTTTTTTTACTCTTTAAAAATGTGGATACTAAAACATTGAAAATCATACACATAGCTGGCACTCTATTTTCGATGAACAGTGCTGTTCTGCACAGACTTTCTGACAGCAGGAAGAGCTTAGCCCTTGTCTGCACATCCTGGAAAAAGGGAGGTGAGGAACAGTGTGGGCAGTTCTCCCAGAAAAGGAAAACCTCAAATACAAAAAAAAACATTATTCCTACAGTGGGATACTGAAATATTTGTTTTGAACTACCTAAAATCTATTCAAAATCGTCATTTTAGGAAGTTTTGCTTCATAGTTTTAAACAGAAAAGCTAAATTCTCTGACAATCTACCCACAATATTTGAAAAGGAAATTTTCCAGTGTGGATTAAAACAGTCACCTATAGTATTTTTCCTTCTAGAATAGGATTTTAAAGTATTTACTGCAAGATTTCCATGTTAAAAAAATGTTTTTTAATAGAACTCGGTGGCAGTAAGACCAAAACTATTTGTTTCATTCTAGTCTAGTCTTTCTTGGTCCATATATTTAGAAAATGAATGCACAGACAGGGTCTTTTCGATGATTTCCTTTATTTACATGTAGCATTTAGATTCAGTGTGCAGTCGACCTCAGTCAACCCTCTCAAGTCAAGCTCTTCTTCAAAGCATCACTCACAAAATCTCAAACCCGATGCTTTGCCCCAAATCCCAAGTGCTTTCTGGCTTGAAAGAAAACTCACACGAATACTCATTTCCTGACTTACAGTTGTGGTTGAGTTGGATTAGGAATCCCTCTCCGTCAAGTGTCCCTCCAGCCTTCTGCTCTCCCAGCCTCCACCCTGCACCCTCATCCCGCACCCCCCAACTCCTGCCGCCTTTCCCCGTAGAGCCTGGTGTTTGAAACTCTCAGATTTAGTGCCCTCTTCTGTCTAAAACTTTCATGCGCATCCAGGCAATTGGCCTTGTTCTCAAGCAGCCTGAAAAAAACCTGCAACTATTGGGGCAGACCTAGTAGGTTTGTAGGCAGGTTGAAAATTGTGTAAATGGAAGCTTCTAAGAAATGTGGGAACAAGCAAAGGGTCTCAAAAGGACTTTGTTTTCAGATCTTAAGAACAATATGGCTGAAAATTAGATTTGTCTCACTTTCCTTTTCCAAAACTATGCCTAATATTTTTGCATTCATGGTGTTTCTGCTTTAGTGACTATCAACACACTTTTATGCATCAACAACACCCAGTCTGCTTGCTTTCTTGTGAGACAGGGTATATTATCTGTTTCATTACACTAATGTTGAAATCTTTTTAAGTTGTTCTGACAAAAGTGAATGTTTGTTTTAATTTATGCCACATTCTTGATGACAGTCCCATTGCCTTCCCCTTTACCTGCTAGAGAGGCAGAGGGGGACACAGGATAATATTCCCCATTCTAATCAGATGGGAACTGGCATGTAGGAGGAAAATACTCACTTTGGGGGCATCTGGGACAGACACTTATAGAATAGAAAATAGGAGTTCCATGAAGGACACCCTACGGATGGCCACTCGGGATTCTTTCCCCAGCATGGCCCTTGCCTTTGCTCCTGTCCCCAGTGACCCAACCTCCCAGAACTGCATGTCCTGCACTGCAAGAAGTGAGAGTACAGTAGCCATCACTTTACAAAGCTTTGAGTTTGGAAAGTGTCCTTGACCTTGACCACAATTAAATTACATTGCCTCCAATGGAACCAGGTGTCCTGGTTATATCTCTTTGTCCAAAAAAGTGATAATTCTCACAGATAATGATTCTCACAGTCAAGAGATAAATTTACTTCCTCATGAAATGTTGATTCTTACCACAGTATAACTTTAAGGTCGCTACAATGAATGTTGACCTGCATGTACCGTATTCCTCACTCTCTCAGTGGGGGAACTCTCTCCTGGGAGTTAGGGGACCTTTCCATGGATTTGGCTACTTTACATACTCCAAAAAGGTGAAATCATATAGCATTTGTCTTTCTGTGACCAGCTTATTTCACATAGCAGGGTGTCCTTAAGTTTCATCTATTGTTGGATACTGTGGACAAGGTTTCCCCCCTTTTTAAGGCTGAATATTCTACTATGTGTATATACCACATTTCGTTTATCCGTTTGTCAGTCGATGGACATTTGGGTCACTTTCACCTGGTCTGTGTAATATTTTTGTCAAAATGACATTATGTTCCGAGTCACTTAGCTCGTTTAAGATCAAAGGGACACGCACACATCACCTTCAGTCATAGGATGGGGGTTGCCAGAAGAATGTTAGCTCTCAAGATTGCCTCATCCGGCTGCCCATACTTCAGGAGATTGTGTAAAGCAAACTAGAGGAACCAGGACATTTATTCACAGCGACAATCTTAGCTAAAATGACTTCCCCTCTTTTTGGGATACCTAGCATTTATACTTCCCAAAAGAGATATTTCATTTGAGTCAGTTTATCACCATCTATTGTAGAGTGTTATCCTGGGGGGCAAACTGCTAGCCAGACACCCTTAGAGGCAGCTAGCACACCTCATGCCTTGTTGTTGCCTTGACCTTGGGCTCTAGGCCTCAAGCCAGTTTTCTATGAGGACCAGGACAGCAGGCTTAGTTTCAGCTTACTGCATACCCCAAGGAAACTAGCTCAGATAGGAAGCAACCATTCAGACTCCCTCTTTAGGACGGGGCTCCTAGTATATACCTAAGAGAATGTATATTGCCTAATAGAATATATATTGAGATATATATATATATATATTTGAGTTACATGTCTCTTCCATTCTTTCCCTTAGCATTCATTCACCCATTTCATTCACCCATTCATTCATTCACCCATTTATTTGTACTGTCACTCAACAAAAATACATCAAGTCCTCTGCTGTCTAATGCCTTCATTACCCCCTCCCTCCTACTCTCTCGAAGGCCCTCAAGGTACCCTGTATTCATGCTCCAGACCTCTTCAAGCTGCCTTTTTTCTTTTTTTTTTTTTAAAGATTTTATTTATTTGACAGAGAGTGAGAGAACACAAGCAGGGGGAGCAGCAGAGAGAGGGGGAGAAGCAGCTCCTTGCTGAGCAGGGAGGCAGACGATGCAGGGCTCAACCCAGGACCCTGGGATCATGACCCAAGCCGAAGGCAGACACATAACTGTCCGAGATACCCAGGGTCCATCAAAATGCTTCTTTACATAAAAAATTATAGGGTCGGGCAGCTCTGGTGGCCCAGCGGTTTGGCGCCGCATTCAGCCCAGGGCATGATCCTGGAGACCTGGGATCGAGTCCCACATCGGGCTCCCTGCATGAAGCCTGCTTCTTCCTCTGCCTCTCTCTGTGTCTCTCATGAATAAATAAATAAAATTTAAAAAAAAATTATAGAGTCAGTGTTTTGATCCTTCAGATATTGTTTTTAATGAATTAATTAACACATTAATCAATGTGGAAAAAATGGTGTTAACTGGTGTCAATGTGGAAGTCTTTTGAGTAAATTATTTGCTCATAAAATAAGGTCTTTCTGAAGACAATGCTTTCACCCAAAGGAGCAGGACCACATAACCTGCTACATTATTTGTGGGACCCAATGCAAAATGAAAATGCAGGGCTTCCTATTCAAAAATTAAGAATTTCAATATAGCAGCAAGCAACAGAATATTAAACCAAGCACAGGGCCCTTCTAAGTGTGAGGACTTCTGTATCTGCACAGGTTTCACACTCGTGAAGCCAGCTCTACGAAGCAGTGATGTCAAGTAGGCATTTGAAGCCACATAGCAGGCCATTAGGGAAGATGATCTAGATGGGCAGTCCTTTGAATTATACCATGTAGGCAAGTTTGTTGAAATAACTTATAAAACCATATCTATAGGGGTAGGGAAAAGAGTCAATCTTTTTTTTTTTTTTTTTTTTAGATTTTATTTATTTATTCGTGAGAGACAGAGACACAGGCAGAGGGAGAAGCTGGCTCCCTACAGGGAGCCCGATGTGGGACTTGATCCCAGGGCCTGGGATCACGACCTGAGCCAAAGGGAGACTCTGAACCACTGAGCCACCCAGGCCTCCCGAATAAAGTCAATCTCTCTGGAGGTCACTAGACTGTAAAAAACAGAAAGAACAGTCAAACAATAGTAGAATAATAAGTTAAATAATGTGCCCAAGGTCACATATTCAGTAGGATTTGAGCCAAGACTACAAAATTCCCGTTCACCCCGTCTACCTCTTTGCCTGCCTATATAATGTCCACATTATAGTGTCTGCAGCATGGTGTCCACAAGACTTGGAAACATAAGTAAAATAGCATATTTAGTTTGTTCACATTGACACTTGGACCCATTGCTTTAAACGTACCTGAAAAGGCATCTAATGGTCGAAAACAACATATTGGGTGTATTTTTTGAAAATGCAACTCACATACTATTTTATTTTTTTTAAGATTTTATTTATTTATTCATGAGAGACAGAGAGAGAGAGAGAGAGGCAGAAGGAGAAGCAGGCTCCATGCAGGGAGCCCGACGTGGGATTTGATCCCAGGTCTCCAGGATCACACCCTGGGCCAAAGGCGGCGCTAAACCGCTGAGCCACCCAGGCTGTCCTCACATACTGTTTAAAAATAAATTTATCTTAGTGGACACAGTTGTACAACATTGTGAATATACTTCATGCCAAAGAATCACACACCTACAAATGGTTAAAATGGCAAATTTTGTTATGTTTGTTTTAGCACAATAAACTTTAAGGTTTTGTGCTAATATAGGTCCCTGTACACCTAAAATGGTTAAAATCATACACCTAAAAATGGTTAAAATGATAAATTTTGTTATGTATGTTTTAGCACAATAAACTTTAAAGTATTGTGCTATATAGTTACCTATATAAGTCTGTTTGCGCCACTGTAAGAAACTACTACAGATGGAGTGGCCTAAACAACAGAACATTCTGGAAATTTGAAGTCCATAGTGAAAGTGCCAGCAAATTTGGTTTCTTTTTTTTTTTTTTTTTAAAGATTTTATTTATTTATTCATGAGAGACACAGAGAGAGGCAGAGACAGGCAGAGGGAGAAGCAGGCTCCATGCAGGGAGCCCAATAAGGGCTCGATCCCGGGACTCCAGGATCACACCCCGGGCTGAAGGTGGCGCTCAACCACTGAGCCACCAGCCCAGCAAATTTGATTTCTGATAAGAAGTTTCTTCCTGTCTTGCAAATAGCCACCTTCTCCCTGCATCCTCACATGGCCTTTCCTGTGTGTGTGTGTGTGTGTGTGTGTGTGTGTGTGTCTGTGTGAGAGAGAGAGAGAGAGAGAGAGAGCCATCGAGCACAGTGGTATCTTTTCCTCTTCTAAGGAAACCACTCTTAGGGACAGATTAAAGCCTCACCCTTACGACCTCATTTAACCTTAGTTACTTCTCCGAAGGTCCTAAGTCCAAGTATAGTCACATTGGGGTTAAAGTGTCAAAATATACATTTGGCCAGACACAACTCAGTCCCTGGCAATACCTTTGGTCACCATGTCTTTCAACATGCCAACATAGATGGCACGAATTTATAGTCCTGCCTTCTGTGTTTGCAAATGCCTACCCTGCATTCTCCCCAAAAGTTTCATATTAACAAACCCAGCCTGTTTCGAAAATGGATCTTTTGGACCTTCAGAGTTGGATGAATGTTCATTGTTGCACAAATAGGAGCTTCGACTAAAGGACTTAGGTCAGGATATACATTTCATTATTAAATGGCTCAGACTCCGGACACCTCGGTGGCTCAGCAGTTGAGGGTCTCCCCTTCAGGCCCCCCACAGGGAGCCTGCTTCTCCCCCTGCCTATGTCTCTGCCTCTCCCTTTCTGTGTCTCTCATGAATAAATAAAGAAAATCTTTTTAAAAAAATTCTAAATAAATAAATGCTTCAGACTCTCAGATTCATCTTCTTGCTGTGAGCTCCATGCCCCCTGCAAATCGTGATGCGTCCTTGGGCCTAGGAGGCACCCACTGCTCATCCCTTGGAAGAAGCTTTCGCGTGCACCCATGTACTTGGCCAAAACCCTGATGGAAGAGGGGCCGGGGTGATACCCACCATTTGCTTCAACGTGGATGGAACTGGAGGGTATTATGCTGAGTGAAGTAAGTCAGTCGGAGAAGGACAAACATTATATGTTCTCATTCATTTGGGGAATATAAATAATAGTGAAAGGGAATATAAGGGAAGGGAGAAGAAATGTGTGGGAAATATCAGAAAGGGAGACAGAACGTAAAGACTGCTAACTCTGGGAAACGAACTAGGGGTGTTGGAAGGGGAGGAGGGCGGGAGGTGGGAGTGATTGGGCGACGGGCACTGGGGGTTATTCTGTATGTTAGTAAATTGAACACCAATAAAAAATAAATTAAAAAAAAAAAAGAAAAGATGGGAATGCACTGCTGAGAAGGAACCCAAAAAGTGTTCTAGTAGATGAATTAGGTGAAATATTGAAAAAATGTGGAGGGAGGGGTCATCCTGAGCAATGGGATTGAGAAGAATTCTTTGATTCTGAGTTCCACAGCCTTGGGGTGCGGATTTGATCACAGCTGCTACTCTAATCCCTAGCGGCAGCTGAGCCTTCCAGAGCCCTTTTTTCATTCAAATTGGTCAGGGAATCGGTGCCCCTTTCTCTGTGTGGATCTCCTTGCTAGACAGGAGGAGGCCGTCTAGTCCTACCTGCCAGGTGAGAATCCAGTAGACGTCTCTATAGTGAAGTCCTCCTTCAGGCTGCAGAAGCTCCCCGGCTTACAAGAGAGGAGAAAGTGCAGCTGTGGTCACTTCTTTGCTCACTTCTCCTCCTTCCTAGGTACAGTGATCTCAGACTTCTTTCCTGATGGACAGAGCCCCGGTGAAAATGCAAGAGCAAAATACTTGACAATTATTTTATTGTTTACATTTAAGAACAGCTTTGCTGCTTTTATTATTATTTTTTTAAATAATACATGCCCATTTTAACACAGTCAAGCCCAGGAAAGTGTAAAGCACAAAGTAAAAAGTCACCTAGAGACTTTTTGTTAAAAGATTTATTTTTAGGGATCCCTGGGTGGCGCAGTGGTTTAGCGCCTGCCTTTGGCCCAGGGTGCGATCCTGGAGACCCAGGATCGAATCCCACGTCAGTCTCCCGGTGCCTGGAGCCTGCTTCTCCCTCTGCCTATGTCTCTGCCTCTCTCTCTCTCTGTGTGACTATCATAAATAAACAAAACAAAACAAAAAAAAAAAGATTTATTTTTAAATAATCTCTACACTCTGGGATGCCTGGGTGCCTCAGTGGTTGAGCACCTGCCTTTTTGGCTCAGGCCATGATCCTGGGGTCTGGGATCGAAGCCCACATCGGGCTCCTTGTGGGGAGCCTGCTTCTCCCTCTGCCTGTATCTCTGCCTCTCTCTCTCTTCTTTCTCCCTGTCTCTCATGAATAAATAAATAAAATCTTTAAAAATAAATAAATGAATAAATAATCTCTACACTCAAGTCGGTCTTGAACCACAACCCTGAGATCAATTGTTGCATGCTCTACATGCCCTTCACCCACAGACTTATTATGAAGACCCCCAATGTCATAATTACAGATGTATAAAATAATTTTATGTAAATAAGCTCATACATGCATTCTGTGACTTATTTTATTCAACCATAAGCATGAAATCTTTTTGAGTCAGTAAATATGGAATAACATCATCACTACTCAGGATTGCATAGTATTATTCTGAATATATATATCATAGTTCACTTAACCAGTTCTCAACTAGGCCGTTTCCAACTTGTGAGGCTACTATAACAAAAACAAAGCCTGATTCTTTATTTCTTTTCTTTTTTAAAAGATTTTATTGGGCAGCCCCGGTGGCCCAGCGATTTGGGGCCACCTTTGGCCTGGGGTGTGATCTTGGAGACTCCGGATTGAGTCCCATGTTGGGCTCCCTGCATGGGGCCTGCTTCTCCCTCTGCCTGTGTCTCTGCCTCTCTCTCTCTCTGTCTGTCATGAATAAATAAATAATTTTTTTAAAAAATAAAGATTTTATTTATTTATTTATTTGTTTGTTTGTTTATTTATTTATTTATTTATTTATTTATTTATTTAAGAGAGAGAGAGAGGACTGCCAGGACTCCCAGGACCCTGAGATCCTGACCTGAGCCAAAGGCAGACACTTAACCAACTGAGCCACCCAGGCACCCCTGATTCTTTGTTTCTCAAAAAGAAAAAAGAAAAGAAACCATGATGAGATCAATACCCTTGTACATTCCTTTCACTACTTTCAGGGGTATTTAAACGAGCATGTCTGATGCCTTTGGGATAGACAGCATGTTATGGATTATGAAGTCGTGGGTAGGAGGAATTGCAAACATGCACAGCTTTTTTATTCTCTATTTACATCCGTAGAAGGCAGTTCTCTCTACCCTTCTGTAGAGCACAAGGGGCTTGACGTGCTTTCATTTTGATCACCCCTCATCCTCTCTCTTGTCTCATGTGATACTGTGTTCAGAATTTGGGCTCTATTTTGTTATTTTTGTCATTGCCTTACTTTAATTTTTTTAACTCGAGAAATTTCAAGCACAGAGAAAAATGGGGGAAAAAAAGAGGGGGGACACCTGAGTGACTCAGTGGTTGAGCATCTGCCTTTGGCTCAGGGCATGATCCTGGGGTCCCAGGATCAAGTCCCATGTCAGGTTCCCTGCATGAAGCCTGCTTCTCCCTCTGCCTGTGTGTCTGCCTCTCTCTGTGTATCTCTCATGAATAAATAAATAAGCCTTAAAAAAAAAAAAAGAAAGAAAAAAGAAAAAAAAACCCAGTAGTTCAAGGAACACCTGTAAGCACGCCGCTTATCTTAATCAGTTGTTAACATCTCTCTCCCTCTTCCATTTCTCCCTCTCACTTTTTCTCTTAGAGATATTTCTTACTCTTAGGCAAACAAGCTCAGCCATGCACTTAAAAGAACATTTATTATATCTCATCCAAAATTTCTAGATATTCTCTGGCAAGAAGTTTTTCAGGTTATCCAGTCACCTGTACTTCGAGAAATGGAAGTCCTACATTTATCAGTTTGTATTCTACTTGTTTTTCAGACAACATCACACAGTTTTTTTATGGTTCCACAAAAATAATTGGCTGCAAATTTATTCTTTATAGTCCTCTGAAAAATAATTTAAAGTAATTAATATATTATTTCTGCAAAAGCAACCATGCAGTCAACTCCTTCTACCTGTGACTTGTGTGGTAACATGCTTCTTCAGTCTCTTACATGTCTGTTTAAAGCCTCTCTATATATTTAATTGTATTTTCACGAAAACCTTGCCCTCATTTTGCTTAATTTTAAAAAAGACTTCTAGAGGGGCACCTGGGTGGCTCAGTCGGTTAAGCATCTGTCTTCAGCTCAGGTCATGGTACTCTTGGGCTGAACAGGGAGGGAGCCTGCTTCTCCCTCTCCGTCTGCCCTCCCCCTCCCTTCCCACCCCCCAATTGGCCTGGCCAATCTCTCCATCAAATAAATAAATACAATCTTAAAAAAAAAAAGACATCAAGAGTATGTACAATAGGTAAAAAAATAAACCCCAAACTGCATCGAGCTGTATTTCTGACATGGAAAAGAGGCAAGAAGCATCCCAGACAGAGGGATTCGCATATACAAAAGTCTTGTGAAAGAAAGAGGCGGGGCGTATTCTCTCCGAATAGAAAGAAGGATGTGTACTGGAGGGATGAGGTAGGTGGGCTGACCCTCAGGACCTTGAGGATAGTGTTGAGTTGCTAAGCTACTAAGGGTTTAATTAGATTTGTATTTGAAACGACTCTGGCTGCAGTGGGAAGAGCAGTCTGGAAGGCACAGGAGTAGGTAGGGGTAGAGCAATAGAGATTATTGGAATAGCCCTAGCAAGGAGTAGTGGCGTGGAAGGAGGTGCTGGCGGGAGTGATGGGGGCGGGGGAGGAAAAGAGAAAGAGAATAATAGGTGGGTAACGGTCTTGCTAGAGTGAGGAGCAAGACATTTTCAAGGGTTCACTTGGCCCCTTCCGGGGATGGAAAATCAGCTGGCAAATCGAGGCCTCCCTGCTGTGGAGGCCATGGAGGCTCCGTGCTTGGATCTCTTGTCAAGGAAGAACTTGCTGTGCAGTTGCAAGGGAATTACTCACCTAAGCAACCCTCTTGCTGGGCAGCCCCAGCCCGCTGGCGGTCCTGGCAGGGGTCCCAGCGCTGACCCAGGCTGCCCAAAGCTGGACCCCCCTACGGCCAGTCGGTTCTGTGTGGGTTGGCTGAGACTTTGTGGGGTCTGCTTAGGCCTGGGGCTCTCTCTGCCCTCTCCCGCATCCTCCCTCTTTATCGTTCACAATAGATCTCAGTCTCCTTCTCTGACCCTACTGACACATCTGCTAAATAATGAGGTGAGGGATATCTGATGAAGGACATCTGACCCCACTGTGACGGTATCTCCGCAAAGGCCCTCACTAGACCACGGTTCACTAACTGCTAAATTTTCTCAGAGTATTAGGCAACCAGATTTTCCCAGGCTTCTGAGGAGTCCTGCGTGTTGTTTTGGAACAGCTGCCTGGAGATGCAGAACTCAGAGGGAGCAGAGCACAGAAGAGACAGTCAGGCCTTATCTTCCCTTCAGGCGGAAGGACAGGCTATGGAAAGAACTAGGCTCGGCCTCTTCTAGTTCACTGGGAACTACGATTCATTGCTTTCCCGCCCATAATGTTATTTAACACTACAAAACCCAGACTTCAGAAACTGTACTTTTGAGCCACAGGCCAGAATTCACACCTACACAAAATGTTTTCCCTGAATGTATGAATTTTTCCCTGAAAGAAAACTATGTTCCCACTGCCACTAAGCTTAGAAAAAAGTTGGTTCAGGGACAGAAGGAAGCTAAGGATTTCAAGAGAGGGGCTGTGGCTCACAGGAGGAAAGATCTTCCTTCCTCTTCTCTTTGGGATTTAGCAGGGGTTGAGAATTGTTGTGTCTGGATTCTGAGGCAGAGATATGGGGATGAGAGCCGTGTAAGCAGGTTTGGTGGGGACAGAGCGAGCTGTCCCAGATTAATTACCGCAGGGTGGGAACCTAACAGGGAGCTAATGTAGCCAGGGACCACAAGGGGGCCTGGGATTGAGCTGTAGTCAAGAGGAAGGATAGACCGAAGGCCAGCAGACAGGGACAAGGGGCTCTTGCCCTAAGAAACCACCCTTAAGGAGTTTTCACACCACCCTGGAAAGAGCCCTCCACTCTCTCCCATGAGAAAGAGAGATGACAAAAACCTGATTGGAAAACAGACATATGGAGGGTTAATCAGATTAAAACAGCCCGCCAACAAGCCCATAAAACCCCCTCGACTTAGTCCCCATGGCGGGCACCTGTGGGGCTCAGTGGTTGAGCATCTGCCTTGGGTCCAGGGTGTGACTCTGGGGTCCTGGGATCCCCAGTCCTGCATCCACTCCCTGCAGGGAGCCTGTGTCTCTGGCTCTCTGTGTGTCTCATGAATAAGTAAGTAAATAAATAATATTAATTAATTAATTAATTTAAGAAAAGAAACCTATCCCCCATGGAGAGGAGGGAACTACTGTAGTTTTATTTTAATTTTTTTCTCTTTTTTTTGTTTAGTTTTATTTTTCTACAAATATTTAATACCACTTCATTAAATTTTTTTATTTAAATTTATTTTTTATTGGTGTTCAATTTGCCAACATACAGAATAACACCCAGTGCTCATCCGGTCAAGTGCCCCCCTCAGTGCCCATCACCCAGTCACCCCCACCCCCCACCCTCCTCCCCTTCCACCACCCCTAGTTCGTTTCCCAGAGTTAGGGGTCTCTCATGTTCTGTCTCCCTTTCTGATATTTCCCACTCATTTTCTCTCCTTTCCCCTTTATTCCCTTTCACTATTTTTTATATTCCCCAAATGAATGAGACCATATAATGTTTGTCCTTCTCCAATTGACTTATTTCACTCAGCATCATACCCTTCGACATTTCTATCCATGTCGAAGCAAATGGTGGGTATTTGTCATTTCTAATGGCTGAGGAATATTCCATCACTTCATTAAATTTTTTAAAGTAAGATTAAAACTTTACTTTTAAAAAATCATTGAACTTTTATTTTTCTAAAGATTTTATTTATTTAAATTTTAAAATTTAGGGGCACCTGGGTGGCTCAGTTAAGCATCTGCCCTCGGCTGGGGTCATGATGCTCAGGCCCTGGAATCGAGTCCCACATCAGGCTCCCTGTTCAGTGGGGAGTCTGCTTCTCCCTCTCTTTCTGCCCCTCTCTTCACTCATGTTCTCTTTGTCTCTCTCTCTCTCTCAAATAAATAAAATCTTTTAAAAAAATAATTAGATTTTGCTTTAATTTATAATTTTTAGAGACACTCAAATTTCGTATATTTTTAATGTAGTTACATTTCATTTTTTAATCTTTTAGATCATAGGCACTATTTTCACAAGCTTTGTGAAAATCTTGATTATAATGGCATAATTAGTGATTTGCTGAAACAAACACCAGGGAAATAAATATACAAAAATGTATGCATTATGATTGCCTTTATTTTATATTCACAAGAGAACACACAGATGTGCAAAAATTAAATTCACTCATCTTTAAGATTTTGCCTGTTTTTAGTTATATTAAAAAACAGCTTTACACATAATTCATTTTTATCACTCTGAAGGGATATTTTTCAAGGCAGAAGGATAAAATAGGTTTTATTAAACAGTTTTTCTGCTTGATTTATAACCCATGCATATGTAGACATATGGTATGTGGGCCTCCGTTTAAATTCTTGCCCTACTCTCATGACTTAGCCTAGGAAAACTGGAGTCCTGTTGTGGTCAGGGATAGAGGGACAGACCCTGTCCATATCGGTATATCATGAGGAGTGCTTTTGGCCTGACAGGTCTAAGAGAGGGAATAGATCTATTCCTTGCTTTTGTAGCAAAATAAGCAAAATCTGCTACATGGAACTTGGTCAATCATATGTGTCAGAATTGGGGGGACATAAGCATCTCCACCCCCACAATATCCAAGGAGTTCTAATCTGGCAGCTCAGGCATGTCAGCAGGAGTCTGACCACCATGAGAGGTGGTGTTGTGGATCCATCTAGCCTCCAGCAGGACCCCAGATAAGCTATAGGGGATGGAGGCCCAGTCCAATCTCTTGAAAAAAAAAAAAATGGCAGGATACCCGGGTAGCCCAGTCGGTTAAGAGTCTGACTCTTGATTTTGGCTCAGGTCATGATCTCAGAGTCATGAGATAGAGCCCTGTGTCGGCCTCGCTCTGGATGCGGACACTGCTTAAGGTTCTCTCTCTCCCCCTCCTTCTGCCCCTCTCCCCCACTCAAGTGTTCCCTCTCTCTCTCTTTCTCTAAAAAAAGAGAAAAAATAAAAGAAAAAATGACAAAACTTAAGCATATTTTGAGTATCCCAATCCAATAAATTCATAGTAAGGAAAGATTCTACTTCTGGCAGAGGATCTTGGTGTCTAAAGCATATACTACAGCAAAAGTTTAGGCCCATACGTCCTAGGGAAGCATAGTGAGTGATTGGGAAAAGGGCTGCTTGCTTAAAGGACACATACTAGGGCACCAGAGTTCACTCTGGAAGTGTGAGAGTGACAGAAGTGTAAGGCTGATAATAAAATTAAGCCCAGACACCACCTGTGGATAAAAATAAGCTCTATTTTATTTTATTTTTAACATCTATTGACCACCTTTTTTTTTCTTTTTTTTAAGTAATCTCTACTCCCAATGTGGGGCTTGAACTCAGGACCCCAAGACCAAGGGTCACATGCTCTACACAGTGAGCCAGCCAGACACCCCCCAAATCAACTCTGGATATGTTGCCTGCCTGGGTCAGGACTGTCCCCAGAACTGGAAAGCCCATGGCTATGGCGTTGGACCTGGAAAGGCAAGGACTATGGAGCATCGATAGTTGGCTGCAGGGGAGCTATTTCTGAAAGGCTTTCCGCACCCATCACGTATGGCATTCAGATCACCCAACTCCCACAAAGCATCAAATAGATAAATTCTGGTTGCTGAGCCATGACAGGATGCTGGAGAAGTAGAAGTAGGGCAGCTGGTGGGAGAAGTAGGGCAGCCTCCCTCAGGATCAGGGCACGATGGTGTCGTGAACTAGAGGCCGTAGTGGAGATAGAAGGAGGTGGGATGAGCTGGTAAAGAAGAGAAAGCTGCCGAAAGAAAAAGATTAAAACAACTTGCCAAAGTGGACTACATGGGAAGAAAGCTGAGGCCAACAGCAGAGCACAGGGAGGACTGGCTTGGGCATTTATTTTGGGAGGACAGAAGCAGAAAACCTGGGACATCAAAAAAAAAAAAAAAAAAAAGAAAAAAAAGAAAACCTGGGACAGAGAAGATTTATTCAACTTCTACTATATCCCAGGACTGTTCAAAGGAGTTCCATGATCTTAAGTCATTTAATCCTCCCAACAACTCTATGAGACAGGCACTATTACCATCCTCATCTTACAGAAGAAGAAATTCGGCCTTGGGGAGGCTGGGGGAGGGGAAACTTGCCCCCAGTGCCCGTAACTAGTTAAGTGGAAGCGTTGGGATTCGAACTCAGGCTATTGGCTTCGCACTTTGAACTCTTCACACCAATAGTAAATCCCTGCACCTGGGGAAGCTGGTATGATGGTGGGAAAAGCTGTGAATGAATACTTAGGAGCGTTTTTGGAGGATCTAGGATGTGTCTAGACTAACAAACACAATAGCCTTTTTTCATCTTGGCCACTAGAGGGAAGAGTGGAATATCAAAAAATTAGTTATCTTCATGGATTCTCAATGGCTGATAATTGGTATTAGTTCTTTCCCTAACATTAGCACTATATAAATCTTTAATATTTTTTTTACTTATGGAGATCATTTTCAGGTAAGACTCATTAAAGCATCCATAAATATTTTTCTATTACATATACATATGTTTTATATATACATATAAAATTAGAGAGTATAAATATATATAAATATATATATACACATATATATTTATACTAAGTGAAAGAAAATAGACACAAGAGACCACATAGTATATGATTCCATTTAAATGAAATGTCCAGAGAAGGGCAAAGCCCTATAGACTAACGTAGATTAGTAGCTGCCCAGATATGGGCTCAGGGGAATGGGGGTGACAGTGAATGTACATGAGGAATCTTAGTGAGAGATGAAAATGTTCTAAATTGATATGGTGATGGTCACATATGCAAAATAGTAAAATGTCTGTACAAAAAAAATCATTGAATTGTACACCTGAAAGGAGTGATTATATGATATGTAAAATACTCCTTGAAAAACTGTTGGAAAAAAATAAATGTAATTTTTTTTATAAATTTATTTTTTATTGGTGTTCAATTTGCCAATATTTAATGAATCAAACAACAACAAAAAACCCAATGGATTCAAAAAGATTAAAAATATAGGTTTAGGGCAGCCTGGGTGGCTCAGAGCACCTGCCTTCAGCCCAGGGCCTGATCCTGGAGTCCTGGGATCAAGTCCCGCATCGGACTCCCTGCATGGGGCCTGCTTCTCTCTCTGCCTGTGTCTCTGCCTCTCTCTCTCTCTCTGTCTCTCATGAATAAATAAATAAAATCTTTAAAAAATATATAGGTTTATATACGCAGAGAAATGTCTAGAGTCACTGTTAGTAGTGATTAACTCTCAGAGATGCTATGGTAGCAGCGCCTGGGTGGCTCAGTCAGTTGAGTGTCCAGCTTGATTTCCGGTCAGTTCATAATCTCCGGGTTGTGAGATAGAGCCCCGAGCTAGTGGCGATTCTCTCCCTCTCCCTCTGCCCCTCCTCACCACTTGCTTTCTCTCTCTCTCTCTCATAAATACATAAATCTTAAAAAAAAAAAAAAAAAAAAACCACAATGCTATTGTAGGGGAAAACTGGGAACTGTTTTATATACTCTGTCTTCCTGTATGATTTGAGGGGAAATAATTAAAAATCTAAAAACTAATTTTTAAGAGGTAGGAAGTTAAGATGCATGAAATGCAATGGAGTTATAATTTCATATCTAATGACATATATAATTGTGGATCATGAACTTTACATAGTAAAATATGACTCCTTTTTATCCATTTATTTTCTAATTAAAAATGAATATATTTTCCCTTTACAGTAAAAACTGCAAAGAGCTTAATTCAAAAAGAAAATACTGGGATCCCTGGGTGGCGCAGCGGTTTAGCGTCTGCCTTTGGCCCAGGGTGCGGTCCTGGAGTCCCGGGATCAAGTCCCACATTGGGTTCCCTGTATGGAGCCTGCTTCTCCCTCTGCCTGTGTCTCTGCCTCTCTCTCTCTCTCTCTGTGTCTCTATGAATAAATAAGTAAAATCTTTTAAAAAAAGAAAGAAAATACTCAGATAGCTTTTTTTTTTAAGTTAATTTCAGCACAATGTTTATTGTATTTTATAGGTAACAGGGCATTTTTCTAGCTCAACAAAGGCCTGGGGCTTAGTTAGATCAAAGGCTTTTGAGCTTGGACCCTATGGAGTGAAGCTGAAAAGATATTCTCTTCTCATCTTTATTTGCATCTGCAAGTTGATGTGGGGATAGTAGGAAGTAACTTTTGTGAGAGTCGAGGTTGGGATGTGGAGCCTTTCTTTGAAGGTTCACATGGCAGAGAGGGCTGTGGGGAGCCACGTAGGGATCAGTTAAAGGGACTATGAGTTGAGATAGGAGAGGAGGGTCCTTGCTAGGACATTTCCTAGAGAGAGGGACAGTCTGGACTGAGGATCCAGACCTGACTCCCTGGAGGCAGATGCTCACTTGGGGTCCAGGGTGCAGTGGAGGCAGGAACTTGTCCCGACCTAGACGCTGTTGGGAGGCCTTGAAGAACACATCAGCCTGTGCTCAACTGGAAGAGCTGTGCCAGGAAGGCCACTTCTGAGAGGGACACTGGCCTGGAAGAAACACAGGCCCGGCCATGGTGACGGAGACGGGAACAGAAGCCGTGCAAACAGGGCCCGGGGCTGACAGGAATACAGCTCAGAACACAAGCCTCTCCAGGATGAGGAGCTTTGTCTGTCTTAGTGCCACGTAGTGGGCACGTCGGAGCTGAGCAGAGGAACGAGGCCATGAGGGGGCCCAGACGGGCCTCTGCCCTGCGGTGCTCCTACGGCCTCAGGCCACGACAGCTGACCTGGCAGCAGGCAGGCCCCGGAGGCCGCAGGCAAGGGCAGCGAGGTCTGGAAGCCAGTGATGCATGTGTCCTGCACGATTTACACGTAAAAGGGGGACATTTCACTAGCTCGTTTTTAGAAAGTCCAGGGGGAGGGGGCCCTGCCATCCCTCAGATTGAACTCCCCCTCCTTGCTGGCCTGTGCTCTCCTGGAGCCGGGTCCCCTACCCGAGCCAGCCACCTTGCAGCGCACTACAGACGTGTTTCTACACATAGCATGTGCCAATTTTTAAAAAAAATATTTAAATATTTATTTATTTATTTATTTATTTATTTATTTATTTGAGACTCAGAGAGTGGCAGAGACATAGAAAGACAGAGAAGCAGGCTCCTCACAGGGAGCCAGATGTGGGACTCGACCTGGGATCAGGACCTGAGCTGAAGGCAGATGCTCAACTGATGGGCTACCCAGGTGTCCTATGTGCCAAGTTTCTGAAACAGAAATGGTAAATTTGGGGGGAAAAAAAAAGAAGAAGAAGAAGAAGAAATGGCACCTTTGTGTGGTTCACAAGCACGGTTGGAATCTAGCTTAGAGTTTGAGGAGATTTTGGGGGGGTGGAGAGGAGAAAAGGTGGACAAAAATGTCAGGAAATATGCCTTAAAATAATGATAGTAAAATATGTTCTCTCTGAAGCGGATCACACTTAGAATGTAATGGTTAGGCTGTAGCTGTATGTGTTATTCATCCTGAAAAATGAAGATTTACATTCAAAAAGTCTGATAAAACGCCTTATTGTTTTGTCTCTTTTGAACCAAGAAACTCCCAAGAATGTCATAATCGTCACAATGTTTTATTGCCTTCGAAGAAAGGGAACCTTCTTCTGGTGGGAAAGTGAAGCAACATAATCCAGCTGGCGTAGCTGAGACGGAGCAGCCAATAACACACCTCACTAGTGGCAAGAAGAGTTGCCCGTAGGTGCTGCTGTTCTGGTTACACAACATCTATATTTTATATATATATATATAATATATATATATTAGTTCACGTGAAAGCATGGAAATGCTTCAGGCATGAATACAGCAGTTAACAGTGCAAAAGGACCAGAAAGGCCATGCAATGGCCGAAAATGTCCCTAGTCTGTGATTATCTGGTTATATTCCAAAATGTTAGAGCTGCACGTAGCACGGACTGTCACTCAGCAGCTGCTCTGGCCTACGCTCTGATGAACAGTGGTGGTGCCAACGGGAATGGCCTACAGACCCCCAACATCTTAGCCTCTGAATGGTCACCTCGACTTCTCCCTTCACCTGGAATGCCTGCTGACCCAAGTCCCCACTTCTTCAACTGGCCGGTGCTCCCCATCCTTGAAAACTCAGGTGAGTGATTGTCTTTGCCCGGAAGCACGGAAGCACTCTGTGACCCCAGTTCCCTTCCCACTTTCATAGGCCCCCGTAGCTACTCCAACATTACTGTCATCTCAATTTTATAGCACACTTTGCCTGTGTCTCTCTCTGCCTGGAATGTAAGCTTCGCCATCTATCCAGGCACCTAAATGTCCACTAATAAATGTTATTCCGGGTCTTGAAAAGTAGTGAATTGATTTGACTAAATAAAAGTAGTTGCTTAGAGAGCTCTATCAACAGCAAGCCTTGATGCTACAATGCTTTTCAGTGGTCATTAAAAGAGGGAAAAATTAAGAAGCACTGTCGAGTTTTCTTTCAGATTCTTCTCTCCAAAAGCACCGTTAAGAACTCACTCTTGCTTGCTCCTTAAACTCAGAAAAATCTAAAAATGAGGATAATCACCTTTCTTGCCATTTTCAGCAAGGGCTCTTGCTGTGTGGCAAAGAAAATGACCGGCAGAGATGGCTCTGGAGAACCTGGACCCTTTCCTTCTTGTCCAGGTTCAAAATGGCAGTTTTCAATCCCACCTCCCCCCCATTCCCCGACCACAAAAAAATAAGAATCTAGCCTCAAATCTGCAACATCTGTGGTTAATGAGAAAAGTCGTTCTTGAATTTCCATTTGACAGAGAAATACAGATGCTGAGCTGCAAAACCACCAGGATTTGATCACTTGGCCAATCACAGAACCTGTAACAGATCCCAGAAGGGAATCATAGAATATTTGGCCTAATAGGCGAAGCAACCTCAAAGTGGAGCTGGAAGCTTTACCATACAATTAAGGGGCAAATTTTTTACTTTTTAGTCTAATCTTTTAAATCATTTGTAAAAGATGGCATGTACTTTTCTCAGAATATTTTAGACAGGGCCATTTATTTATTTATTTTTAATAATAAATTTATTTTTTATTGGTGTTCAATTTGCCAACATACAGAATAACACCCAGTGCTCATCCCGTTAAGTGCCCCCCTCAGTGCCCATGACCCAGTCACCCCCATCCCCTGCCCTCCTCTCCTTCCACCACCCCTTCGTTTCCCAGAGTTAGAAGTCTTCCATGTTCTAGACAGGGCCTTTTATAAGCATTATGTGTCCTAAAGTCAGGTAGATCTTTCTTTATCCCTAACCCACATTTTATATTTCTGAAAATAAAGCAGGAAATTACTTCAAGAAAATCCTTGGCAGAAAATCAAATATTTTCAAACCATTCAGAGGAAAGGAATTTTTTTTTTTAAATTAAAACTTACCAAAGGGGGGAGGGAAGCTAGTAATGTCTCATTCTCAGTGTCCCAAAGGACGGAGGTGGCTATCATTCGGCTACCTATCCATCGTAATTAGACACGATTTATCGTTTGCAGCTGGGAACATGTTGAGACCCACTCTTACCTCCTATGTCCCAGTAGTCCAAAGGAGATGAAAAAGCAGCTTTTTGTCTGCATTTTCTGGCCATGGAGAACACTTTGGCTGTCACCTTCAGCTCTGCTTCCAAGTCTTTAGTGACTGGGGAAGTGCTTAGCTGGTTTCTTCTGAGTGTGGAGGATGCAGTAGAAAACCTGAAACATCCTCTAGAAAATGCCAATTATTTGTGCAGTCAGTCTGGGTATCTCTTTTCTGGAGGCAGAAAAGAATTCTATGACTTTTACTAAATCCTAAGATTTTGAGAGGTAGTGAATTTTAATTTAATTGAATTAATTCTCATTATCGTATTTCTTTGCTATGTTAAATATATTCATGCTCCTTTAAAATTAAAATTACAACTGAAGTCAGTGTAGTGAGTGGTTAACTTTGAGGAAGGATTAAAGTACTAATAGAGGGATTCCCGGGTGGCTCAGCAGTTTGGCGCCTGCCTTAGGCCCAGGGGTCCCGAAATCGAGTCCCGTGTCAGGCTCCCTGCATGGAGCCTGCTTGTGTCTCTGCCTCTCTCTCTCTGTCTCTCATGAATGAATAAATAAATAAAATCTTTAAAAAAATAATAAAGTACTAGTAGAGTTTATATTTAATAAAATTACTCATGAATCTATAATCATTTTGCCTCTTCTTTCTACCTGGTTTTACATTTCTCTATATTAATTTTCACAAAGAATGGATGTGATTTCATTGCAGGTCATTGTATCTTTTGAAGTCCATATGGACAAATATTATAAGCAAATAACAACTATAAAACTATACTTCCTTAATCATCCATCACTGACTTGGGGTGCACATGTATCTTGGCCCCATTCTGTGTGCCGTGGAGGAAGGCTAATGACACATTTTGTATCATTATGTAGATTGTAACCCAAAGACTCAGACAGTGATATCCTCTCATATTTTTTATCTACCATAAATCGAGCATTACCTTTGTGATGTTTTCCCACTAGTATCCATGAGTTTGTGTTATACCAACAACCTTTTCCTATGTGGCCCTTTCTTTGATTAATGGCATACATTTTCTTGAAGTCCTATAGTTGAGAATGTGGGTTTTGTTCTTTAAACAGAGCAAACCAGAATACAAGGGGTATTCATTCATAAGCCTGGCCTGATTTCATCCTCTATGTGCTAATTACATCTACATAAATATGTAGAAGGGAGCCAGATGCAGAGAGAAACACGTTTTCCAGTTTTAATCATGACAATCATACTAAGCTCGAATGCATTCAAAGAATAAATCAACAAATACATAGTGCAATATATGATGATAGATAATAAATATTTAATGCAAGTTTATTTTATTTCTTATGGGGATAATATTGAAAGGAAGAACAGAAGTAGATCAAAAGGAGAAAATAATTTATTTTCAAATGTACAGATGTCCTCTGAAAAGACCAAGAGACAGGGAAAGGAAATGGAGACTGAGGAAATGATTTTTTTTTTTTAATTTTATTTTATTTATGATAAGCACACAGTGAGAGAGAGAGAGGCAGAGACACAGGCAGAGGGAGAAGCAGGCTCCATGCACCGGGAGCCCGATGTGGGATTCGATCCCAGGTCTCCAGGATCGCGCCCTGGGCCAAAGGCAGGCGCCAAACCGCTGCGCCACCCAGGGATCCCTGATTTTTTTTTTTAATAAGGAAACAAAAGTACCTGGTAGAATCATGGACTGTGAATCAGCACAGAAATGGTAGATAATGAAAGGCCATGAGGACAGAGCCTTCTGGGAGAAAATGCTGAAGCCTGTAGTCAACACCTTTAACTTTATTTAGAAGACTGTTGTGGAATTTTTAAGGCCTAAAAGACAATAGATGTGACACATTTAAGGGAAGGATTTTAAGATCAGTAAGAAAATAAACCTAGAATCAATTAAATTGATAAATAAAGAAGGGTCATACCGTGTTTATGGAAGAAGAGCTGTGAGAAGTTCAGAGGAAGAAACAGTATTATTTACTTATTAACTGGAAGGTCAGAAAATGGTCAAAATTCCTCAGAGGTTTAGTCCACAATGCACATTACTTTTGAGTAGGACTCACGGACACTGTAATACTACACGGTCCTTGGCTCAGACGCCACATCTGCTGTAAGACAGGATATGCCTAGAAGTTTTCAGTCTCCGGGCAGCCATTTAGCTTCAGAACAGGCCCCTGTGACATTAAGGAGTCTTTCTCCCAACCATTCTCATAGGTACACTGATGTCAACTTTTTTAGATTCAGAGGAAACCTAGAGGACATTCTAGTTCAATCTTCTCATTTAACAGGTTAGGAAACCAAGGTCCAGGAAGGATGTAAGATTTATTCAAGGCCACACAGTTTGATGCTCAAGGATCATAAAACATAGGCTTCCAAGCTCATGATAGTGCTCTATGCCCCAAGTATTCTTTTTCCTTTCTTCCTTTTCTAAAAAAAATTGATTTATTTGAGAGACAGAGAGATAGAGAGAGAGCTCATGCCTGTGCAAGCAGAGGGTAGGGCAGAGGGAGAGAGAGAATCTCAGGCCAACTCCCTGCTGAGCAGCAAGCTCAGCACAGGGCTGAACCCCAAGACCCTGAGATCATGACCTGAGCCAAAATCTAGAGTGAGTTGCTTAACCGACTGAGCCACCCAAGTGCCTCTATGTTCTTTTTTTCTGTTGCAGAAGGTCCAGTTAGCTAATATTCTTCTAGCTTTGGAAAAGAAGGATAAAGTGCAGTGTTAAACACAAAGCAGTGAGGTTTTCTTACTTTTATCCAGCATTTTGATTTCAAAATATTTCAAACATATAAAAAAAGGACGGCGAAAAGTATGATGAATACACACATCTACCCACTAACTTGCTTTGAAGTATAACATTTTGCCATTTTTGCTTTCCATCTTTTTAAAGACATCAAGCAATAAAAATATAAAATTCTCCTATATGTCTTTTTCCTATTTCACTCTTCTCCCTCCCACCTCAGAGCTAACCATTATTCTAAAATTACATGCATCATGTGTATGCATAAATTCATACTTTTATACATAGGTATCTATAATTAACAATGTTTTTCTTATTTTTAAGTATATGGTATCATATGCTACGTACCACTTGCATTTTCCACTCAACGTATTTTTGAGATTTATCCATATTGATACAAGTAATTCTATTTTCTTCATTTTCACTGTTATATACTGTTCCCATTCCTTTTTTTTTTTTTTTTTTGGATTTTATTTATTTATTCATGACACACGAGAGGTAGAGACACAGGCAGAGGGAGAAGCAGGCTCCCTGCGGGGAGCCTGATGCAGGACTTGACCCCAGGACCCGGGATCACAACTTGAGCCAGAGGCAGACGCTCAACCACTGAGCCACCTAGGCTTCCCTACTGTTCCCATTCTTGACTCCCCCACTGCTTTTCTGCTTATACAAATACAAATATATAAACCTTCAATTTTTTAAATTCATTGTTGATTACGAGAAAACTTGAAATAACAGGCCCTAAATTTCTTTTTTTAAGAGTATTTATTTATTTAGAGAGAGAGAGAGAGAAAGAGAAAAAGTGAATGCATGCGGGCAAGGGGGCACAGAGAGAGAGAAAGAGAGAGAGAATCCCAAGCAGGCTTCCCAAGCAGTGCGAAACCTGAAGTGGACCCTGATTTGGGGCTCAATCTCAGAACTCCCAGATCGTGACTTTTGCCAAAATCAAAACTCCAACACTTTGCCAACAGAGCTGCCCAGGTGCCCCTAGGTCCTAAATTTCAATAGCACTTAATGGAAAATATGAATAAGCTATTGAAACAAGTGATTTTGAGAACTTCAAGCACAATTATCTTTTATTTAGAAAGAAATATAAGGGTGAATATTATATTTGCATATCAGTTACCAAAAATTCAAAGAAATCATGTATCTTTTTCTGTCCTGACAATAGAAAATGGCTTTTCTAAGTTTGTTTACTGAAAATGGCAAGAAAAAAATACCAACCCAAAAACCACCTTTTCTGTAACATTTAAAGTTTTATTTTAATAGGTACTTGCGTTGGTTAAAATATGAGGTGTAGAGACCTAAAGTTTGTTCACTTTGAATTATAAAATATGTTTGCATAGGAGGCTGATTTTGTTCAATGATTTTGTCATATTTAACCAACTATCACCTGACTGATAATGTTAAATAAGTTTTTCTTATTAATATATCTACCTATATACATATATATACATACAATATAGGAATAGCCCTCTTTATAAATAAGTTGTTTTCCTAGAATAGTAAATAAGTGACTCAAACAGATTAATTTTAATATCCATACAGAATCTCAGTTTTCCAGGATAAAATTGTATCAACAAATCATAAATTATTTTTTCATTTTCTTTTTGTTAATTTTCAGATTTTTTTAGATTTTTTTTTAAAAGTAGTGTGGGGGGATCCCTGGGTGGCTCAGCAGTTTAGCGCCTGCCTTCAGCCTAGGGTGTGATCCTGGAGTCCCGGGATCGAGTCCCACATCAGGCTCATTGCATGGAGCTTGCTTCTTCCTTTGCCTGTGTCTCTGACCCTCTCTCTCTCTCTGTGTCTCTTATGAATAAATAAATAAAATCTTAAAAAAAAAAAAAAAGTAGTGTGGGGCCTGAATTCATGTTGGGACCAACGTGGGGCCTGAATTCATGACCATGAGATCAAGAGTCACATGTTTTTCTTTTTTAATAATAATTTTTTTTTATTGGTGTTCAATTTGCCAACATACAGAATAACACCCAGTGCTCATCCCATCAAGTGCCCCCCTCAGTGCCCGCCACCCAGTCACCCCCACCCCCTGCCCTCCTCCCCTTCCACCACCCCTAGTTCGTTTCCCAGAGTTAGGAGTCTTTGTATTCTGTCTCCCTTTCTGATATTTCCTACCCATTTCTTCTCCCTTCCCTTTTATTCCCTTTCACTATTATTTATATTCCCCAAATGAATGAGAACATATAATGTTTGTCCTTCTCCAATAAGAGTCACATGCTTTTACCAACTGAGCCAGCCAGGAACCCCAAATTAATCAGTCTTTTTATCCTGTTTTGCAATTTTGTGTCTGAGGTATCCTTCCCTGTTCTAAAGTTAAAGAAATATTTTCTTCCAAAAATGTTAAATTTTTTCTTTTCACTTCAAATTTGTTATTGCAATTTTTTGATTGTGTATTATAATGTAATGGGTTAATTTTGTTTTATTTTTCCATTTGGATACCCAATAATCCTTGCACCACTTACTAAAGAGTTCATTATTGCCTCACTGATTTCTTTTTATTTTTTTTTAAGTTTTTTTTTTTTTTAAAGTGGGCATCTGGGTGGCTCAATGGTTGAGCATCTGCCTTTGGCTCAGGGCATGATCCTGGGATCCCGCAGGGAGCCTGCTTCTCCCTCTGCCTGTGTCTCTGCCTCTCTGTGTATCTCATGAATAAATAAATACAATTTTTTAAAAAGATTTTTTTAAAGTAATCTCCACACCCTATGTGGGGCTCAAACTCACAACCCCGAGATCAAGAGTTGCATGCTCCACCAGCTGAGCCAGCCAGGCCCCCCTCACTGGTTTCTAATCAATCATAATTCTCCTTTCCATCTATGCATAGGCTTGTTTCTCAGCTCCCTATTCTTTTCCATTGGCTATTTGTTTATCCATTCACCTCACCATCTTAATTCTTATAGCTTTACAGCTCTTTATGTCTAGTAGAATAAGTTCCCAGACACTCAATATTCTCCATGTTTTAAACATATATTTTTAGCCATATATTTATGTAAGGTCACAAACAATGGGAATTGGACTCATCCACATGATGACATTCCACACAGTCCGGATGATGGCCAACTGTGCGCACTGACAAGAATATGAGAAATTCTGCTTCCAATTAATCCTGGGTTAGGAGGAAACAGGAAATTGACTTTTAGAGAGAAGCAGAAAATATTACTGTAACCAAAATAGCCAATAGGGGAAAAAAGAGTTAAGGTGGTACTGGGAACACTGCTTCATTACTGCTATATTCACGGGTAAATTGTTTTAAGTGTGTTATCATTGCACAAGAAATGTCTGCAAGACAATTCAATGTCAATTTCATTATATTGATTTGATTTTTGAATGATTTTTAAGGAATAATGCGAAGATACTTCTGGATATTTCTGTTCAGCTTTCAGCTTAGGAGGAAGCCAGTCATTGTCAAGAAGAGTCATATCTAAATACTTGGGAAACAATCTCTTCAGGAACAGTGAAGCTAAAATAATGTGAGGTGGCACATGAATTGCACTGGAATCTGCCTGCAGCCACAGTTCTCATGTAAATTGATTAATGTGGTGATGCTTGTCCTGAAGCTGAAAAGGCTTCCCAGAGCACCGTTGAACCAAACCCCTATGCTCATTCTCTCTGGACTATTAACAAAGATATGATGGGAAATGGTCTACGTAGAAACCTCTGCAAGATATCTATGAATGTAAGGCTTTGGGGGAAAAAATACAAATGAAATGAAAATTCCATTAGAATAACGAATGGGCTTTGTACTTTGAGAAGAAATATATAGGCTGATTTCTTTATGTAAAGAAATGACATTTGCATTTGAGACTATCTTTGTTTGGGTTTCTACACAATCTGACAAAATTCGTATTTACCTTAGAAGCTGTAAATATTTTAGTGAAACTAACCATCTGAATTTTTCTCAAGATTTACCTCATGGAACGTATTTATGAAATTGCTGTTTTAGGGGGCACTTGGGTGGCTCGTTTGGAATTGGGCTCTTTGCTTTGCACAGTGGCAGGCTCGTTGCCAGTGAGGTTTATCCGAGGCCTGATTATTGCTAATTGGAATCGAACTCTTGATTTTGGCTCAAATCGTGATCTCAGGGTCGTGGAATCAAGCCCTGCCTCGGGGTCCACACTTAGCAAGGAGTCTGCTTTCCCCCACTCCCTCTGCCTCTCCCCCTGCTCTCCTCTCTCTCAAGTAACTAAGTGAATTTAAAAAGAGAAGGGAATTGCTGGTTTTGTAGATCAAAATGGCCAAATATCAGCAGTTGGTAGAGGTCAATTCTCTCCACCAGGTCATTAGTCTCTGAACCTCATAATTTCATTCAACAAATATTTATTGAGGCCCCTAATATGGTGTTCTCGGGCAACTCCCATTCTATATGGAGACTCTAAAATAGAAATAAGCAATTAAAAAACAGAAAATGGAAGCAATGATAGAGAAGGTACAGAATGACACAAAGGAAGGTGTGAAAGGTTCAGCACAGCCCAGTGAGGAAGGGTGTTGCGAAGCAGATGGTGCTTGAGCTGAGTAACCAGAAAGCAGTGGAGCCAGTTGAGAGTTGGGAGTGTCTTCCCGGGTGGAGGAAACTACATGCACCCATCTTTGAGGTATAACAGAGGATGACAAGTTCAAGTAATGACACTGTTTCATCGTTTAGGCCTTTTGGATCCTGGGTAAGGAAAAGTGGCTGGAGGTTGCAGGAAAATAGGAGCAAGGACAAAATAAAAATGGAGAGAGGTTGAACAGGTGTGCTTTGTGTCACACTATAGAGTAAGAATTTTGACTGTAGAATGGTGACAAATTTAAATGTCCTCAACTGGATATTGGTGGGCTAGTGAAAAGCTTTAAACTGGGAGGCAACGTGTTCAACGTATGTTTTTCGAAGGCTAACTCTGTCAATGGAATGGTAGGGAGCCTCGCCAAGCAGCCACAGGTGAGGAACTGAGCTAAGGTAACATTTTGCAGCCTGTATGGGGATAGAGAGGACCAGGGGGAGTGAGAGGTGTGATGGTAGTAAATGCAAAAGAGCTTAGTTCCAGAATATTCTCTACCATTTGACTTCTTTTGAAGAATGTTACATTTTCCTTATTGAAAATTTTATATGGGGTGCCTGGCTCAGTTCAGCTCAGTTGGCTGAACATCGGCCCTCTGCTCAGTGAGGAGTTGCTTCTCCCTCTCCCTCTGCTGCTCTCCCTGCTTATGCTTTCTTGCACTCTCTCTCTCAAATAAATAAAATATTTAAAAGAAAAAAGAAGGTTTTATATGAGTAAAATAACTGGGTTAAGTCTTTGTAAAATTTGTTTAATAAATATCCTATTAATAGAATAAAATCACTGCATGATTAATTCAATTATCACTTAATCAAAAAATGAATTTTCTTTCTTTTTTTATTTTTTTTTATTTTTTATTTATTTTTTTTCTTTTTTTTTTTTAAAGATAGAAAGAAAGTGTGTACAAGCCGGGGGTGGGGGCAGAGAAAGAGGAAGAGGGAGATCATCTTAAGCAGGCTTCACACTCAGCACAGCGCCCCATTTGGGACTCGATCTCATCGCCCTGAGATCATGACCTGAGCACAAACCAAGAGTTGGGTGCCCAACTGACTGAGCCACCCAGATGCTGCTCGAAAGATGAATTTAAAAAATCAGTTTAGAGGTCCCTGGGTGGCTCTGTTGGTTAAGCATCTGACTTTGGGGCAGGTCATGATCTCAGGGCCATGGATAGCCCCGATAGGGCTCTGCTCCATGCTCAGGGTGGAGTCAGCTTGTCCCTGTCTCTCTGCCCCTCCTCCAGCTCATACGTGCATTTGCACACACACTCTCTCTTTCTCTTGATCTCTCTCTCTCAAATAAAATATTTTAAAAAATCAGTTTAATTGGTCATTCTATGTGGTTTCTGCTTGAGACATAATAGATATAACCACAGTCCACGAATCTTCCACTCCAAAGGAACATTCTTTCCCTAATTCTGAAGGAAAGCATTTCTTATATGTGAAAAGGGATTCTAATCTTGAATAGGAGTAATAATGTCCACAATGTTCTCATCCAGTAAAGGAAAAAGCTAATTTTGTCTTCAGTCTCTTCTTCCTCCCCAGAAATCACTATCCATAAGAAATAGTCTCAGAAAATAAGTTCTTACATTAATTATTATTTTAGGCAACGGCTATTTAAAATTATATATCTATGTGAAAAATTAAAATAATAATACTTAACTGGTCAAATTCTTCCCATTATTGCCCCAAAAGTTAAATAAAATAAATAAATCTTTTTCTAGAAATTTCTTTAGAGAGGTTTTTAACAGAGGACCAACATTATATAATGTGCCTTATTGTAATGGACAGTGTTGCTTCTGGTCAACAGATGTTATCTGACAGGACAAATACTTGGCACAGAAATTACTAACACATTCAGAAACTAATCTTCCCTGAATTCAGCTTTGACTCAAAAGCTGGCTGTGGAATACACTGCATTGGAAAATTCACATTTAAAAAAAATGGACAGAGGAGTTAGTTCACATTATTCAAGACTGACCCATACATTTCTTTCAATAGTGAAAGTAACTGTTTAAATTTCAGGGGCATGTCACTGATTAAAACATATATTGTGTTTTTATAAATTTAGTCCTCCTTTATCTCCCTGTCTTCATCAAACAGAACTTGGTTATCTGATTCTGCTGCCATTTTTAATCTTTTGTAACTGATTTCATATTCTAAGCCCCACACTATATCCCATTTTGACTTTTTAAAGATATATATTTTTAATTTTAAAAAAATCAGCCAATGTCTAATAATAAAAATGCTGTTTATGAAATACTGTTAAACTTTCATTACATTT
Organism: Canis lupus familiaris; assembly: GCF_011100685.1. Taxonomy (NCBI): domain Eukaryota; kingdom Metazoa; phylum Chordata; class Mammalia; order Carnivora; family Canidae; genus Canis; species Canis lupus. The sequence goes on along the minus strand of NC_049240.1, from coordinate 4,157,925 downwards.
CTTGTTAAAGTCTAGAAAAGGTTAGTGAAATATAGGTTGCTTTGGACTTAAAAGCTGCTGCTTTAGAGATAGTAACATGATCTCTAAATAAACACTGGATTTTAAAAGGAAAAAAATCCTTCTGTATGCAGTCATGTGTGGCATTTAGTACTAGAAATTTTTTTCAGAAAAGGCAAAAATTGGCCAAATTCTGGATCTGCAGAGTACAACTCATTCTTTCTTCATCCCTGTTGAGGAATGTTGACAGGTGACAATACAAAAGCTAGTCTGCACCAAATTCAAAGTTACATTTTATTTCCTAGTTATGTTCACTACATATTGCTGCTTACACTCCCTCACCTTCCTTGCTTAGTATACAACCCTCTTATTTACTCGTAATGTTGTGGATCAGCAATTTGGTCTATGTTCAGCTGAATGGTTCTTCTCTGGTCTTGCCCGGGATCACTCAGTTGCAGTCATCTGGCAAGGACGCTGGAGCTGGAGGGTCTAAGAGGCCTCACTCACATATGTGGGGTTAGTGCTAGCTATAGATGGGGCCTCTCTCTCCATAAGGTCTCTCATTCATGGAGCCCACATCCTGGTCTCCAGGTTCCAAGAAAGTGAGAACTCTCACAAAGTCACTTCCACAGCATTCCATCAAAGCAAAGTACAATGGAAGCTCAAATCCAAGATGGAACAATAGTCTCCATCTCTCTTTCTCTCTTTTTAAGAGTATTTTTATTTATTTGTTTGAGAGAAAAAGAGAGAGAGAGCATGAGTGTGGGGGGGCAAAGGGAGATAGAGATACAGACTTCCAGCTAAGCAGGAAACCCAATGTGGGACTCGATCCTAGGACCTGGGATTATGAACTGAGCTGAAGGCAGATACTTAACCAACTGAGCCACCCAAGTGCCCAAGAGTCTCTATCTCTTGATGGGAAGAGATATAAAGGTACACTTCACGGGAGTGTACGTGGAAAGAATATGTGACTGTTTTTTTCCCCAGTCTACCACACTAACTAATGGCTCAAAATTCACAATGTGGAAAAGATTGATCAGTTTAATTATGTAAAAATTCAAAAAAATCTCTCGTGCTACAAAAACACCATAAGTATAGTAAGAAGATGAACAACAAACATGGAAAATATTTATATCAGAAAAAAGTGTGTTATCTCTAGTACATAAAGAGTTTCTAAAAAAAATAGACAACTAAAGAACTAACAAGGATCTTGGCGGGGACCTCTTGGAGGGGAGCCTGGGTGGCTCAGTTAGTTAAGCATTGGACTCTTGATTTCAGGTCATGTCATGATCCCAGGGTCATGGGATTAAGCCCCATGACAGACCCCAAGCTCGATGTGGAGTCTGCTGTAGATTCTTTCCCCCCTCCTCCCTTCTCCTCTAATCCTCATTATCCCAGGTCAGCTCTTTCTGTCTCTAAAATAAGTAAGTAAGTAAGTAAATAAATAAATAAATAAATAAAATCTTAAAAAAAAAAAAGAACATAAGTATATACTGACCAACTTCAATTTGTGGACTTTAATTGGGTTCTAATTCAAAGAACAAACTGAAGGAGGGAAAACCCTTTGAGGCAGTTGAAGAAATTGGATCACCGACTAGATAATTAGTAATAGAAGGAATTATTATTGCTATCATATTATTATTTTACATACATATTATTATTTTACATTCCAGGTGGTGGAAGATAAGTGGGTGGGACTAAAAATATAGTATTTGCCAAGAGTTGATAATTGGTGATTGGGATGTAGGGCACATGAAGATTCCCTTATACTGTCCTCACTACTTTTGTTTGAAATTTTCCACAATAAAATATTAAAAAGAAAAAAATGCATTTAAACTATTTTCTTAAGATGAGGAAATTCTTTTTGAAAGACTTCTGGTGGACATTATTGTGTCTGAATAAAATACTTAGAATTGTGGTGATTCATCCTGTGATTATGAAGAAAGCCTACCAAGGACAAAGCCAAGACATTCTTGATAGTAGAGCAGAATAAGACAAACAACCTGATTCTTGATGACTGAGCCACAGGATAAACCAACCTTGGAGCAGCTCAACCTCTGGATACCTAGTTAGATAATAACTGTCTTTGTCATTTAACCCATTTTGAGTTTATTTCTGTTATTTGCAGCAGAAACCATCCTAAGCAAAACAGTGGAAAAGAATGTATTTTTGTGTGTATGTTGAAGTCATAAGTGTGGTACTGGGTAGTGTTTCCGCCTCATCTTACAGACTATTTGGTAAAACAGCATCCCCTTCTTTAAAAAAAGGGCAGCCCGGGTGGCTCAACAGTTTAGTACCGCCTTCGGCCCAGGGCGTGATCCTGGAGACCTGGGATCGAGTCCCACATCGGGCTCCCTGCATGGAGCCTGCTTCTCCCTCTGCCTGTGTCTCTCTGCCTCTTCCTCTCTCCCTGTGTCTCATGAATAAATAAATAAATAAATAAATAAATAAATAAATAAATAAATACATAAATAAATAAATAAATAAACAAACAAATAAATAATCTTTAAATAAAATAAAACAGCATCCCTTAATTGTGCCATAGGCCTTGGACTTGTGAGTCTAATACAGAGTTGACACTAAGACAAATTCAAAACAAACCCAAGGTACCATCCTAATTTTGGAGTTAAACATTGTTCTGTAATGATCCAGTCCTTAAAGTTACTGCTTCTTTGTACTTCTCAAATTCCATAGGCATCAAGCCAATAGTAGTAGATCACCTTCGACTTAAAGACATACTTCTTTTAGTTGTGCTTCATGGATATTACATTTTTTACAAAGAGAAGGTTTATTGGCCTCCCTGCATGGAGCAAGTCTATTGCTGCCACCCGACATGGGGCTTGAACTCACGATTCCAAGGTCAAGAGTCACACACTCTACCAACTAAGCCAGCTCGATCTCATGACCCTGAGATCAGTACCTGAGCTGAAACCAAGAATCGGATGCTTAACCGACTGAGCCTCCTGGGTGCCCCTAAATATAACTTTTATATGCACTGAGAAACCAAAACATCCCTTTAACTTACTTTATTGCAATACCCGCTTTATCGCAGCGCTCCAGAACCAATCCTGCAATACCTCTGAGGTATGTCTATATATTCCAACCTAGTTTACCACGGGTGAAAATCTCAGCGATCACATTGCTACAGAACACCAGGAACTAGCAATCTTCCATCTACCAGTAGTGATGAGGTCCTTGTTACCATCTAGCTGGAGAGTGACGCAATTCCAGAATCCTACTCTTAGTGTCTGCATCCTAGGACCACATCTAGTGCCAATTATCTTAGGTGGAGATCCCTAGAAACAGAGCTTGAAACAGCAGGAATCTGGGGGCAAGAGATCTATGGAAGAGGTGCTGTTGGGAGAATAGTAGAGAGGAAAGCAAGATAGGACAGGAGAGGAAAGCGAAGCAAAGATGTAATCTAGATTGGAAACCAGCTTCAAGCTGAGCCCTCGAGCATGAGTTGTCTCACAGAGTTGGCCCTGCCTTTTTTGGACCAGTATGGCAGTCAGTTATTGGTTTTGAGCAGCCTGGGGCTAGGGCAGGGTGTGTGTGTGTGTGTATGTGTGTGTGCGTACCTCTCCCAGAGGCTGGGAGTAAATACTGGTCCAGGTAAGGGGATCTAAGCAAAGCATCAGCAGCATCCACTACAACACCCCAACTTGCCCCAAGTAACAGCCCAAATCCTACAAGACCCTGCAGGATACCGCCCATCCCTGTATAACTTTGCACTCTTTCTGAAATCATCTCCAACTACTCTCCCTCCTTTTCACTCCACTTTAGCCACTTGGCCACCTTGCAATTCCTCAAATTCTCTAGCATGTTCATGCTTCAGATCCTTTGCACTTCTCGGTTCCCTCATCTGGAATGTCTCTTTTTCCTCTATCCCCTCATGTCTTCACCACTAGGTCCCTGTACACCCTTCATGTGTTTACTCACTAGACAGCTTCTTAGTGAGGCTGTCTCGGGCCATGCCATCTAAAATGACAACTTCCACTCCCAACCAACACTTATAAACCCCTTCCCTTTCACTGCTTTTCTTTTAAAATACCTATCAGGGGCAGCCTGGGTGGCTCGCTGCCTTCAGCTCAGGGTGTGATCCTGGAGATCCAGGATTGAGTCCCACATCAGGCTCCCTGCATGGAGCCTGCTTCTCTCTCTGCCTGTGTCTCTGCCTCTCTTCCTCTCTGTGTGTCTCTCATAAATAAATTTGAAAAATCTTTAAAAATAAAATACCGGGATCCCTGGGTGGTGCAGCGGTTTGGCGCCTGCCTTTGGCCCAGGGCGCGATCCTGGAGACCCGGGATCGAATCCCACGTCGGGCTCCCGGTGCATGGAGCCTGCTTCTCCCTCTGCCTGTGTCTCTGCCTCTCTCTCTCTCTGTGAGACTATCATAAATAAAAAAAAAAAATAAAAAAAAAATAAAAAAAAAATAAAAAGAAATAAAATAAAAAATAAAAATAAAATACCTACCAGTATCTACCATACTATATAATTTTCTTATGTATCTTATTTATTATTTGATCATTTTCTAGAATATAAGCTGCGAAGGGTAGGAATTTTTGTCTTTTTTTTTTTAACCTCAGCACTTAAAACAGTGCCTAGTCCATTACAGGTGCTCACTTAGGATTTGTTGAATATGTGAACGAAAGAATGATTCCTGGCACAAAGTATAAATCCTCAGTAAACATTATTTGAACTGAAATGAAAAATGTTGGCACAGCCTCCCATGTAATACAGACGGGAGAACAGGTATGTATATTGCTATATGCAGAGTTCTCTGTAGATTTTTTTTCACATCATCCTGTTTTGTTTTGTTTTTTTTTTAAGATTTTATTTATTTATTTATAGAGACACAGAGAGAGAATGAGAGGCAGAGACACAGGCAGAGGGAGAGGCAGGCTCCATGCAGGGAGCCTGACGTGGGGCTCGATCCAGTGTCTCCAGGATCATGCCCCAGGCTGCAGGCGGCGCCAAACCGCTGCGCCACCAGGGTTGCCCCCATCCTATGTTTTTAATGAATATATTTCTTTCATAAGACATCCATTAAGGTTCTCTGTAGATTATATGTTTTCTTTGATTGTTCATGTGAAGCTATATGTGTGTACGGTAATCTACAATTCATAATATAACATTTTATTATATTATACATAATCTTTAATATTATAGACTATTTATACATATAAATATTAGCAAATAAAAACAGGCACTAAAGATTTTCCAATTTTATTTAAATGAGTTCAAATCAAAACTCGAGAATCTAGTTAACATACATTGAAGTAAGGTACAGGAATAGCAAAATTAAAGTGAATGCAGATTATATGGATAGCTCGATTCCTGTAACATAAAACTCAAATGCAAAGATGGAATTCCTTAAGCTCTTTACCCCAACGGCATATTCTGATCTCCGAATATGATCTCAGTAGGAAACTATTCAGATGTGCAAAATCTCAAGTCTCTCAATCCTGAAATCTGTCAGTAGACACCAAAAATCTTCAAGGCACATTAAAGCGTTCTAGAAAAGCAGCCTGTTTTGAAGCTACGGTTACTGAAACTACAAAAGCACCCATCAGACCCTCTCTGGCATTTTTCTGCTGAGGTGTCAATCAGCCTGGGATCAGCCTTGGGCCGGGGCCGCGTCAGCACCACCGCGGGCTTCCTCCTGTAAATCATCCCCTGCACAGGCTTCTGATTCAACCGGAGGATTCTCTTCTTCTAGTTCAGCATTTCCACCAAAGCTTTCCCCCTCTGCTGTCCCTTTATCGTGACTTCTGGCAACAGCTTCATCCGAAGCTGCACTGTGACCCTCAGGGGGCATTTCAGGGCCGGGGCCCAGCGCTGCCTTTGTACCCTCGGCCCCAAGCGCAGTGGCCTCCGTGTCACCTGCACAGGCCGAGGCCTCTGGGGCTGCACCTGCAGCATCCGGACTGTCTTCTGCGTCCACCTCCGGAACTTCCACTAACGATACTGCATGGACTTCAGAACCTGCTTTCTCAGCTCCCAAAACGTTCTCTTTTTCACCTTTAAGATTTAGTCCATTAAACAAAGTGTTAAACAGCACGGGAATACGGGGGAACTCTGCACAGTCAGTGTTAAAAATGAGACAAATCTATATGTACTGATAGGACATGGTCTTCAAGGTGGCCTCTTATGTGAAAAAAGGAGCAATGTGTATTGTACGGCACCATATGTGCTAGGGCAAAAGGAGGGAAGATATACCCAGGTGGTTTTTTTTTTTTTAAGATTTATCTATTTATTTATTCATGATAGCCATAGAGAGAGAGAGGCAGAGACACAGGAGGAGGGAGAAGCAGGCTCCATGCTGGGAGCCCGACACGGGACTCGATCCCGGGACTCCAGGACCGCGCCCTGGGCCAAAGGCAGGTGCCAAACCACTGAGCCACCCAGGGATCCCCACCCAGGTGGTTTTTATTTGCAAAGACTCTCTCCAGGAGGCTACGGAGAAGCTGGTATTATTGCCTGCCTCTGGGAGGGAAAATGGGGACCTGCTTTTTCATAAACACTTTGAACCTGATAAACCTTAAAAAATTTTTTTAATAAATATTATTTATTTTAATATAAGGAATGTGAAGACAATCCTGTCTCAACCTCAGTTTTATCATCTGTAAAATGAGGATATTGATAATATCTACCTCACAGAGCTACTGTGAGGGTTGATTAAAATAATGTGTACGATTTATCATACATTTTTTATCATTTTGGTTTAAAACCAAAAGTGCAGGGCGCCTGGGTCACTTAGTAGGTTAAACACCCGACTCTTGAGTTTGACTCAGGTCATGATTTCAGGATCTGGAGATCCAGCCCCTGTGGGGTTTCGCTCTCAGCAGGGAGTCTGCTTGGGATTCTTTCTCCCTTCGGTTCCTCCCCACCCCAGTAACAAAGAAGTGCTATGGAAATGCTGTTATTTCATTATCATTACAATCAGCCTTCTCATAATTGTATTCAGTGGTGGGTTTTTTTTTTTTTTTTAGTAAATCAATTTTTTTTAAGATTTTATTCATTTATTCATAGATACACAGAGAGAGGCAGAGACACAGGCAGAGGGAGAGGGAGAAGCAGGCTCCATGCCGGGAGCCCGATGTGGGACTTGATCCCAGGTCTCCAGGATCACACCCCAGGCTGCAGGCGGCGCCAAACCGCTGCGCCACCGGGGCTGCCCCTTCAGTGGTATTTATTGATGATATTCCATTTCTTACTGTTGTCATGACTAAAAGGCTAAAACTGGCTCATAAGTAGCTTTTCTTTAAAGGATTTTATTTATTCATGAGAGACACACAGAGGAGAAAAAAGAGAGACACACAGAGAGAGGCAGAGACACAGGCAGAGGGAGAAGCAGGCTCCCTGTGGGGAGCCCTATGTGGGACTCGATCCCAGGACCCTAGGGTCACAACCTGAGCCAAAGGCAGATGCTCAACTGCTGAGCCATCCAGGCGCCTCTCATAAGTAGCTATTATCTGTCCCTAAAGAGTGATCATATTCATTAATAATAATGGTATTATAATTGAGATGGAAAAAAGTATTTATTTATAAAAATTTTATTTATTTATTTATGAGAGACACAGACAGAGAGAGAGAGAGGCAGAGACACAGGCAGAGGGAGAAGCAGGCTCCACGCAGGGAGCCCGATGTGAGACTCAATCCCGGGACTCCAGGATCATGTCCTGGACCCAAGGCAGCGCTAAACTGCTGAGCCACCCGGGCTGCCTGGAAGAAAAAGTATTTAAAGCAGCAGTTTAAGGCAAAAAATACACATTAGAGTGAAAATATAAAGTTTCTGTTCCAGTAGTTGCTATTTTATCAATCAGATCACCTGAGGGACTTAAAAGACATGATTGACTGTCCTAATGTCAAGTGTACTTTGGGTAGGCACCCAAAACTGAAACGAAAATTAGTTTTGTGATTCAAAAAAAAAAAAAATGAGGGAAATGAAAGGTGAAGCTGCTGAGAGAGACAGATACTAAAATTATGCCTGCATGAATGGAAGTCTGAGTAGGGGAAAAGGAACATTACCACACAAAGAATTCAAAGTCACTGGTCAGCAGTACAAAAGTAAAACGTCTCATTTATCTGATGCACTCATCCAAAACATAACAATATTCTTTAGGTTTTGGTCGGGCTTTCCCTTTCTCAATGAACTCCCGCCCAGAGCCATTCTATTAAGTTGGTAAAGAAGCCAAAAACCAATAGTATTCCATTGCTAGGCTAGGGTGATGGAAGTCAGTGCCTCAAGGGAAAAAAATAATAAATTCACTTTACCTTGCGGTGGATGTAACTCTGCTTTGTTTTTTTCTTTCAAATTTGTTATATGTTCCGTGGGTTTGGCGTGCTCTGATGTGACCATCTTATAAGTCTGAAAACAAATGTGTGCTTAAGGTTATTTCTGGAGTTCAAGGATTCATCAGGCCAAATTCAAAGGTATCTACGATTCAAAGAAGAGAAACCCAATGCGCACTCTCTACTCTTCTGCTTCCCCTTTGGAAACGTTCACTATGAAGCAGAACACTTTATTTTTATTTTTTTTAAGACTTTATTTACTTATTCATAAGAGACAGAGAGAGAGAGAGAGAGAGAGAGAGAGCAGAGACATTTTGGCATTTATCCCCAAGAAATGGGGCCTGATGTGCACACAAAAACCCATATACAAGTGTTCATGATTGTTTATTTGTAATAGCCAAAAGCAGGAATCTGTCTGGGTGTCCAACAGCAGGTGAATGGTTAAATAAACTGGTACACGCATAACATGGAACAGTATTCAGGATTAGAAAGCAATGAGCTGTCAATACAGGTATAACAATTTGGATGAGTCTCCAAGGAAGTATGCTGAGGGGAAAAAGCCAGTCTCAAAAGGTTATGTACTTTATGATTCCATTTATGTAGCATTCTTGCAGTGGAAAGTGATAGAACTAGAGAACGGATTAGTGGTGAGGGCCAGGAAGAAGGGAGGGGAGGGGCAAAAAGAGACTGAGGGCAATTATAAAGGGCTAAATGAGGGAGCCTGTATCTTCACAGTGGTGGTGAATACACGAATCTCCATGTGACAGACTTGCCCAGAACTAAATACACACACATATACACACAATGTGCATGTAAAAGTGGTAAAATCTGAATAAGGACAATGGATTTTTATCCACGTCCATTTCCTGGTGTGATATTGTATTGGAGCTTTCAGGAACGTTAATCACCGGGGGAAATGAGGCAAAGATGATATGAGATCCTCTTGGTATGAGCTCTTATCACTGCATGTGAAACTCGATCATCCCACAATAAAAAGTATGAAAAAAATCTTCCAAAATAGCTTATTTGTAGACCCTCATGAAGACTCCTTATGTAAGCTAGTGTTATTCCTTAAAAGCAGCACTATGACCTGACCATGGTTATTTTCAGAAACAGAACTGGGAATAACACCATCTGAAGCATAGATCCAACGTGCAGGCATCCTTTCATTTCATATTCAAGTAGTCGTCTCTGGCCTGTACTCATATTAGCCAATGATATTTCAAAAATGAAAATCCCACTAGTCAGATAATATTGTTTGTATTATCTCAGCTTTAAAGAAAGGATGGTAGTGATTTATCACTCGGTAGTAGGATGACAGATTTTCAGAATCTGTATATTTGTATATAGTATTCTCAAAATTTCTCATAATGAAAGACCAAGCATCTATTAAAAATTATGCTTTGTGGGCAGTCCGGGTGGCTCAGAGGTTTAGCGCCGCCTTCAGCCCAGGGCGTGATCCTGGAGACCCAGGATCGAGTCCCACATCGGGCTCCCTGCATGGAGCCTGCTTCTCCCTCTGCCTGTGTCTCTGCCTCTCTCTCTCTCTGTGTCTCTCATAAATAATAAATGAATAAATAAATAAATAAATAAATAAATAAATAAATAAATAAAATCTTTTAAAAAATAAAAATAAATAAAAATTGTGCTTTGCAAATCACAAACCATTTGATAGCATGTTAAAATTAGACTGTGGAAATGGAAAATCTATAACCTCAAGGGTGGAAGTGAAATGGAAGTGGCCCTATCAAATCCCACAGGGTTTGGTGAATTCTGATGTGAACCATTGGGGTTTGAAACAGGCAGAGCAAACAGGATCAGCAGGAGTGATGGTCATGGTTTCTGAGTAAGAGCAGGGACTACTCTTCTAGTCGGGTGGGAGCTCCTCGTAGCTTATAAAGCCACTCTGCTGACTTAGCACCCTCCATCCTCAGTACACAGAGCTGAGCCTGTGTAGGGGTTCACAGTCCTGAAATCGCCAGCCCAACAATGAATGACATCCCAAGGAATGTTACCTTTTTGTTGTTGTTCAAGGGGCTAAAACACAAGGTGAGAAGAAAGACTAGTTTAGACAGAATCAAAGAGATGATGGTATTAGACTGATTCATACCCCCGTGGCCAAGAGAACCTACCTTTTCCAAATCTAACATGGTCAAATGCAGGGTGGAAAGAAGGCCTGCCGGAAGAGGCCTTTGGACGGCCTCCAATCTAGACTCTGAAATTTATTTCCAAATGATATTATTTATATTATATTATTTTATTATAATATAATAATAATAATATATAATATATAATATAATGATAATGATATTACTTTATTATATTATTTATGAAACGTTAGTATTTAAAATATCCCACAAATAGCTCAGACCCTCAAAAATTGACACGACCTGTGCCTCTCCCAGATTCTAGGATGTCCTCATAGTAAAAGATTTTACTTGGAAATGAAAAACTGGCTAGTGAGCATCTGTGGATTCAATTCAGATAAATCTAGGACAGCACTTATTTTAGTATAGGACAAGGAAGGGGACTCGAATACAGGTTTTCAAGTGCCTCGTATTCTGTATTTCCTGCTGACAAAAGCCTAAGATTCTTAGGAATTAAAGCTTCCACCATTCAAGAGTAAACCTACATATTCCTAGAAGTGGAAAGGGACTTGGAGACTATCACCTTGTCCAACCTCCACTTCCACTGTGAGAGAACAAGGCTAGAAAGGACTCAAAAGCTCAGTCAGTTTACAACCTTCCAGTTTACGATGGAGAAAGAAAGAATTCATGGACTGGAGCCGTTCATGTCTGGCACTAATAAACATAATTATGGGTACAGTTAGTTCCAGATGAAATTCCATCTTCCAGCTTCCCATATAATCACAAGGCCTAGTCCACTCTGTTTCTTCAATGGCCTACATCCAACAATAGTAGCCCTGGGCAGTGAATTCAACATTAAGCCGTTGAAAGATGGTAGAAGAAACAAATCTAGGTATGAGTGAAAGCTGATAGATGAGGGGCCACTGGGTGGCTCAGTGGTTGAATGCCTGCCTTCGGCTCAGGGTATGACCCCAGTGTCCTGGGATCGAGTCCCGCATCAGGGTACCTGTGGGGAGCCTGCCTCTCCCTCTGCTTGCATCTCTGCCTCTCTCTTTGTGGCTCTCATGAATAAATTTAAAAAATCTTAAAAAAAAAAAGTTTATGACAAAATGATGAATGATTCAATAGACTCATCTTATTTAGTGCGCAAATATTCCATCATTTTAAGTTCAAAATTATGTCATCAAAAGCTTTTTTTTTAAGATTTTATTTATCTATTCATGAGAGACATAGAGAGAGAGGTAGAGACACAGGCGGAGGGAGAAGCAGGCTCCATGCAGGGAGCCCGATATAGGATTCGATCCCGGGACCCCAGGATCACGCCCTGGCCTGAAGGCAGGCGCTAAAACACTGAGCCACCCAGGGATCCCAAAAGCTTTGTTTTACAGTGATTACCTGGGAGGAGTGGGTAAAGGGACCAGGGAAGAAAACACTTTTAATTTTCCATGTCTATTTTGAATTTTAAAAAAATGTATGAATATTACCTTTGTAAAATAATGAAGGTATATAAAGATATGTAAAATTAATAAAAACTATGAAGACAATAAAAAGATTCAGGGAGGAAAGAATGAATAGATATAACACAGAATTTTTAGGGCAGTGAAACTATTCTGTATAATACTATAATGGATATATCATTATACATTTGTCCAGACCCATAGAATGTACAATACCAAGACTAATGTACACTATAGACTTTAGTTAATAATAATGTATAAATATCGATTCATCAGTTGTAACAAATGTACCACACTGATACAAGATTGTTAATGGAGGGAGTGCTGAGAGGAGGTATGAAAACTCTGTACTTTCTGCTCATTTTTCTGCAAACGTAAAATGCTCTAGAAAAAAGTAGTCTATTAATTTAAGTTAATCTTTCCAAATAGTTCTTGTTAAATGTTAATAATAGTATCTACCTAATAAAATTGGTGTAATTATTAAATGAGCCATAAGTCTGTCATTTGATAGATGGATACTCAAACGTCAACTAGTGTTATTAGTATTTAGAATAACATCTTTTTTTTTTTTAAAGATTGTATTTATTTATTCATGAGAGACACAGAGAAAGAGAGGCAGAGACACAGGCAGAGGGAGAAGCAGGCTCCATGCAGAAAGCCCCGTGCAGGACTCGATCCCAGGACTCCAAGATCACACCCTGAGCCAAAGGCAGACGCTCAGCCGCTGAGCCACCTGGGCATCCCTATAATAACACCATTTTTACTGAAAGTCACCCATACTTGGCAGTGTATGATGCATAAGAAATGTTGATTTATACTTTAAAAAAATCTCCATAATCTCATATATTTAATTAATCCCATGTCCTGACTTTAGCAATGCTTTGAGTTTTACCATAGGTTGTAAAATATATGAATTCCTGAACATTATGGTTATTTAAACACTTACATAATATCCACCAGCACTGACTGTGACACCTACAACGAGATAATAGATCATATTTGATCCAGATGGTCCAGGCAATTTGTTAGACGTCATCCAGCGAAGAGATGCTAGGAAAACAAGTTGAAACGCAGTTAGCTCCACCACTTAAGCAAAACTATTTAAAATAATTATATCTTAAAAAACTTTTCCCCATCAGTGAACCTAGAATCTATTAACATCAAGTGCTTTTGGCTTAAGGGAATACAGTATTACAAGGTAGGGTAATAATTCCATTTGACATTTTCCCAATCTAATTTGACAAGTGGTCATGAAACCTGTCACCTTCATGCTTAGCATCATGCTTTTCTTGGAAGGAGTGCAGGCGTAGGTAAGGAGAAATGACAAAAGCACTGAACAATTTTAATAGTCAAACAAGATGCAAAAGAAATCCACTTGCTGTATGTACTCCACCACAGGATTCAATGGAAACGATTATTTTTCCAAAAAGTGAATTAAATATATTTGTACTTAAAACTTACATGTTAAATAAAACATGTTGAAATCCAACACATTTCTATAAATCTATAATACAAATTCATCATATATAAATGTACATACAAATAGGCAGAAATCTTATTTTTTCTAACAAAAGCCTCTAAAGACAGGTAGATATAAGCTTAAGACAAATGTTACAAGGTCATGTTTGAAATAGAAGTACAATCCTGTACAATAGAAATAGATAAGAGTGCTATATTATTATGTTTAAATATATAAACCTTACCTATACCATATGCCCTGGAAGTGAAATTTTTATGATAAACTCAGAGCTAGAAATAACTGAAAGTTCATACAGCTCAAATTCTTTATTTTAAAGATTAAAAAGTAGAGGCATTTATATATTTGTTCATTCATTAAATACAGCCGAGCACCTCCTGTGTGTTTGGCATGGTTAGAATCATTAAGGATATAACTGTGAACAAGACATACTAGGTCCCTAGCCTCAAGTAGGCTACAGACAAATAATTGTAGACAAATAACTGCAATGCAGTAGGACGAATGCAGGAACAGAAGTAAGTAGAAGTTGCAACAACAGCATGGAAATTCAGTGAAAAATCTCAGCTAGTTGGCTCAAGGTACCTGTCACAATTGAAGAGACGTGACCTGGGTTTTGAAGGAACAGTAGAGGAGATTGTCAGATAAATAAGGCAAGAGAAATTGCACTGGAGGCAGAAGGCACAGTATATGCAAGAGTAGGAGAGCTGTGACTGGGAAAGTGCAAAGAAATCGGACGTGGCCTGACACAGAGTATGGGTGTGAGGATTAGTAAGAAGTTGTGATTTGCACACGGCAAATATTAAGACATTTGCACTGATCACAAACCTTTATAGTAGCAATACTAGAGAGATTTCTTGTGTTTTTAGTTTGGATACAAATGACCGTCTCTTGCAAAAAAATATTTTCCCCCACAAATGTACCCAAAGAAGACAGCATAAGAGGTAATGGCTTTGACTTGTGTGTGTGTGTGGGGGGGGGCTTTTGTTCGTTTAAAAATACATTTGTTATTAAATAGGGAATATGTAGCTTCCATACTTGTCAACCAGCCATAGATACCAAAAAGATTATTTTAAGTAGGAAGCAATAAATAACTCATTAGAGATTTAGGTAAAGACAAACACAAATACACTTATGTCTGTTATTTAAAAGAGCAATGAAATGAAAAATAAAGATTAATTAGTTTAATTTGAGCATATCCATACAATGTGAACTAGATATTTGAAATTTTGCAGAAGAATATTTACTTACATGAGAAAATATTTACAATATATTAAATGCAAAGCTATAGCAGAATAATCTATACAGGGCTATCTCACTTTGTGGAAGCCAAGTGCATAAGAATAAAATGCAAGAGGAAAAAAGGTCTGGAGCATTATATACACTAGAACGTAGATGGTGGTTTTCACTTAGGATTACAGGTGACTTCTATTTTGCCTTTTTGCATCCCTCCCAAATGATCGATTACAAACCCAAATTCTTTACTCATTAAAAAGTCATATTTTTAAAAGCAAAACACAGAAAACACAATTTGACCAGGCACAGCTAACATCTTGCTCTTCGATAAAACTGAAAGTTTTATTTCTCATCAACAGAGAAAGTACCAGGAAAATGGTCAATGAACGTTCCTGACTGAAGCCGGGTTTGCAGTAAATAATGGTTCTTAAACTACTTACATAAATCAGGGCTACGAGGAAAAAACAATCAGACGAGAATTAGGGACAGATCAGTGCTGCCACAGCCCGAATTGCTACCCTCCGATTTAGGACTTTTAACCTACTTTCCCCTTATCCCAAGTTGGGAAAGAAATCCTCTGAAACCGTCGTTACAAAAGGGGTGTGTGTGTGTGTTTGCGCCGGACGAGGGTGGGTGTGGGAGTGCAGGCGGGTCCCCAGGCCGCGGTCGGGTCAGGTGGGGGGGTGCAGGCCGGTCCCCAGGTCGGGGGGGGGGGAGGTGCAGGCGGGTCCCCAGGCCTCGGTCGGGGCGGGGACGGGGCAGGGGGTGCAGGCGGGTCCCCAGGCCGCGGTCGGGTCAGGTGGGGGGGTGCAGGCCGGTCCCCAGGTCGGGGGGCGGTGCAGGCGGTCGGGGCGGGCTCTCCTCTCTCCGCACCCCACCCCCCCAGTCACCACCGTCACCTGCCTCGGTCCGGCACCAACCGCTTCTCCCTGTTTCGTCTGCGAAAAAACTGCCTCTGTCTCTGCGCGCAAAGATCAGAGGAAACGAAGATGCCTTCTTCTGTTACCTGCCAGGCAACTTATTCCCGGTGTTTTAAGAGAAAAATAAAGCTAGCGGGACAGACCTTCCTTCCGTCCCACCACCAGCATCACCGCCACAGGCCTAATGAATGTGAAAAGAAAAGGGAAAAAAAGGTCCACAGAATTTCCTGCAGGAGTGTTCTCTCTCTCTCTCTCTAAAAAAAAGGGTCCATACATATTTCTTCAGGAGTGTTTCTCTCTCTGTCTCTGTCTCTCTGTGTCTCTCTCTGTCTTTGTCTCTCTGTCTCTGTTTCTCTCTCTGTCTCTCTCTGTCTCTGTCTCTATCTGTCTCTGTCTCTCTCTCTGTCCCTGTCTCTCTGTCTCTGTCTCTGTCTCTCTCGGCTCGGATGCACGCTCTGGGAGCGCGCCCTTCCCAGGAGGCGTCCGGGGGTGCGGGGCGGAGGCCGCGGGGCTCCAGGCTAGAGCCGCGGGCGGGGGGGGGCGGGGGGGGGGACACGCGCGCTCGCACCCCGCGGGCCGCACCGCGCTCCAGGCGCTAGAGCCGGCGCCGCCCTGCTCCTCGAGGTTCAGTTAGGAAGCCTCAGCTCGCCCCGCGGCCGCCCCTTTAGGACACCTCTGCGCACCCCGTCTTCCCTGGCAGCCCCAGATGGAGGGGTGGCAGGTCCGGGGACGGCGGGGCCCAGCCGCTGGAACGGGGGACCGCTCCCGGTTCCCGGGCAGCCCCAGGGAAGGGGCTTCGAAGGCCCGTGGAGTCCCGGCTGCCCGAGCCCTGGGCGAGCCTCGGCTGTACTCGCTCGGGGGCATTTACCCGACGTCTGCGGGGCCGCGGGGCCCCTCGCCCTCCTGGCCGCCATGCGCGTCCCCCGCCGCCCTCGGGCAGCTGCAGCGCCCTGGTCCCTAACGTCTGTGCGGCCCGCGGGGCCCCTCGCCCTCCTGGCCGCGATGCGTGGCCCCCGCCGCCCTCCGCGCTCCGCCCTCGGGCAGCTGCAGCGCCCTGGTCCCTAACCTCATAGAGGTGCTCAGCTACGCAGCCGTCAGCCAGGCGCCCTTCTAAGCGCTTTAACCGCATAGTGACTCCTTCCGACTCACCCCACTGCTGTCCCCATCTCAGAGATGAGGAAACTGAGGTTAACTCACTTGCCCCAGGTCAGGATTCGGACCCGGGAAGCCCGGCCGGGATTCCGAAGGGCGCGGGAAAGGCTCCCTACTTCCGAGGTCTTCCCGACCTTCGGGGCGTCGCCCCCGGACTCGCCTCCCTCCGTCCCCCCACCCCCACCCCGGGGGCTCGGTGCCCCCTTCCGCAGCCCCGGCCGCGCTCGGCAGGCCCCAGGCCCGCGCGACACTCACCGTCCTTGCGCAGCGGCGCGGGCCCGGGGGGCGCCCTGAGGGGCAGCGCCAGCGTCCGGGAGACCGCCCTGCGGAGGTACATCGCGCCCCGCGCCCGCCGCGCCGCACACTCGGGGCCGCGTGCGGCTGCGCCCGGGGAGCGGGGAGCGGGGAGCCGGGAGCCGGGAGCCGGGGAGCCCCGCCCCGGGGAGGAGCGCCCGCCGCGGCCCAGCCCCGCGCGGCCCGGGGGCGGGGGTGGGGGCGGGGATGGGGGCGGGGGCGGGGCGGCCCGCTGGAAGTGCTCCGCGATTCGCGTGACATAGACGCGGTTTACCAGCCGGGTGAAATCCTGACCCCGTTTTTTGTTTGTTTGGGGTTTTTTTATTATATTTTTTAAATATTTATTTATTTATGATAGACCTAGAGAGAGAGGTTTTTTTTTTTTTTTTTTTTAAGATTTTATTTATTTATGCCTGAGACACAGAGAGGCAGAGGCCCAGGCAGAGGGAGACGCAGAGTCCCCGCGGGGACTCGATCCCGGCCGGGACCCCGGGGTCACGACCTGAGC
Source organism: Canis lupus familiaris (assembly GCF_011100685.1). Lineage (NCBI taxonomy): Eukaryota > Metazoa > Chordata > Mammalia > Carnivora > Canidae > Canis > Canis lupus. Next base: position 4,140,505 of record NC_049240.1, on the reverse strand, counting down.
CGGAGGCAGACGCTCAACCACTGAGCCACCTCCTTAACCCATTAAGTTACCCAGCCCTTAGCCTTCCTAGAGGTGGAAAGGGTAGCGGGAAGTTTCGGAGTATTCAAAGCCCCAGGAATACTTGGATCTCTAGGCAATTCACCGTTACGAAGACTTTTAACTATAAACTTCTAAAATGCTGTAGATACCTCCACCGGTTGTGAAATTTAGGATCTCCACACGGACAAAAAATGCTGAATTACTAGTTTCTAACCTCAGATTTCAATTTATTGCTTCGTTGTGGCTACAAGAATTTGTCATGATTCGAGCATGGAAACCAATAATTGATGCTTATGGTATTTTTTTTTTAAAGACTTTATTTATTTAATCATGAGAGACATAGAGAGAGAGAGAGAGAGGCAGAGACTCAGGCAGAGGGAGAAGCAGGCTCCATGCAGGGAGCAGGACGTCGGACTCAATCCCGGGACCCCAGGATCACAACCTGGGCTGAAGGCCGCACTAAACCGCTGAGTCACCAGGGCTGCCCCTTACAGTATTTCTAAATGATTCATTTTTGGAAGGCATGTTTCCTCCTATAATAATCCCTCCTGTGTGTTTGGAACTTGATAGTTTATAAAGCACTTGCACCTTTATTATCTCTTTTAATTCTCATTTCAACATTCTCGCCTTTAGCAAATGGCTTGGTGGTAGGAAGGAATGTCCAGGAGCTGATGACCATGAATTAAAAAATAAAAGATGTGATCATAGTTCTTCTAGTGTCAAGTTCTCTTGGCATGTTACAGGCACATTTGCACATTTTGCTGTGTGAATAAACACTCCTTAGAGGTTCTACTTCTGCACCCAACGCTGGGTACTCTGACATACTCTCACTGGAAGAATACAAAGTCAATGATCAGAACTGTTTTTTTGATACTCAGAGTAGCTAGCTATCCCTAGTGATGAAACATTTAAATAAGAGCAGTTAGGTGGGCAGCCGGGTGGTTCAGCGGTTTAGCCCCACCTTCAGTCCAGGGCCTGATCCTGGAGACTCAGGATCGAGTCCCACATCGGGCTCCCTGCATGGAGCCTGCTTCTCCCTCTGCCTGTGTCTCTGCCTCTCTCTGTGTGTCTCTCATGAATAAATAAGTAAAATCTTAAAAAAAAAAAAAAAAAAAGCAATTAGGTAATCTGTAGGTAACGAGAGATCAAATTTTGGTTTCCAAACAGTGTGAGAAGGGGCTAGGCCTCCACCAAGGAGATAGTCCTGATAGTAGCAGAATGCAGGTTAGTGCATTTACTAAGTTGAGCAGCATCAGGCACACATCCGTTGGCAACTAGAGATTAGCTATCTCCGTGGGGTGTGGGATGTTTAGTGAACTGCTAGCTGGTAGGACCAACGGACAAATCAAACCAAATCTGCCTTCCACTATGGCTCATTCATTCCCTGGTATACTTGGCGATGAATTTTTACTTGGTTGCCAGGGAGAAGTAGTCAAAGGCAATAAATGCATTAAATGAATTAATGCGTGCGTTATACTATTATTGTGTCAGAAGCTCCCCTAAAATGTTTTTTTTTTTTTTTCTGCCTTTCCTTGCTACCCAGGGAAGGGTCCATATGGCGTTGTTTTGCCATATACATTTTGCCATATGACAGGGGAAACTTTCACAATGTCTGGGGCCCTTGATGTTCTGCAAATGATGGAGTTGGAGGCCCTCAACTTCCTGCAGCAGGAACCCACTTCGGTGGTACCGACCTTGACTTCCAAATGGAACAGTACACAGGGCAAAGTGATGGTATCTACCTCCTAAATCTGAAGAGAACCCGGGAGAAGCTTCTGCTGGCAGCTGGTGCCGTTGTTGCCATTGAAACCCCAGCTGATGTGTCGCATCATCCAGAAATCCGGAATTTGCTGCTGCCGCAGGAGCCACTCCGATTGCTGGCCTCTCTGCTCCTGGAACTTTCGCTAAGCTGATCCAGGCCGCCTTCTGAGAGCCAAGGCTTCTGGCGGTGACTGATCCCAGGGCTGACCCCCAGGCCTCACCTTAGCCTGCCTCCCGTGGCTCTAACACAGACCCTCCCCTGCGTGGGCATTGCCATCCCTGCAACCAAGGGAGCTCACGCAGTGAGGTGCTGGCCCGGGAGATCCTGCATGTGTGTGGCACCGTGTACCCTGAGCACCCGTGGGAAGTCATGCCTGATGTCTGCTTCTGCAGAGATACTGGGGAGATGGAAAAGGAAGAGCTGCTGACCAGGCTGTGACCAAGGAGGAAGTTCAGGGTGAGTGGATGGCTCCAGTCCCTGAGTCACTGCGACCCAGCCTGAAGTCGCAGATGGTCTGCAGGCGGCCTGGGGCCCTGTGCACCTATTCAGCCCGTCCCCCCACCCCCCAACGACTGGTCTGCAGCTCCTGCTGCTCAGGCCGCTGAGTGCGTAGGAACAACCGTGGAGGGGCCTTAAGCTGCTCTTCTACAGAGGCAAACAAAATGGAAATAAGGTTGATGGAAAATAAACAGATTCTAAAAAGCAAAAAGACAACAAAAAAAAAAAGAAGGATTTTTTTTTTCTGAGTAAATATTTGTAAATGATGGTGGCTCTGGGGACACTGTTCTAGGCTCCTGTTCAGAGTGCAATTGTATTCTCTTTCTGGTATAGTCTGAGGTGTTCTGGATCACCTCTAGGTTGCATAGTAGTCACCCCATCGGTCAGACTCTAAATGTGTGTCAAAATGCTCACAAGATGCTACAGACCATGCTAGACGCTGGAGATTGGTCATAATTTATCTCACAAATCCTTGCCGAGTATTATTACGGTAGGCACCGTTCCAAGGCACTCTCCAAGGAACAAGACAAGATTTCTGCCATCACAGAGATGTTATAGTTGCAGGTATATGAGGCGGAGAACCACCTTTGCTACCAAGCCCACCGTCAGTGGGGCCAATGATCACAAAGAAATCTCCGATCGGATATTAATAATAAATGTAATCTAAGGCCTTTGGTTAAAACCAAACTAGGTTTTTAAAAAATATTTTATTTACTTATTTGAGGTGAGTGAGAGTGAGAAAGATCACAGAGGCAAAGGATGGGGGAAAAGCAGAATTGCCACTGCCACTGAGCAGAGAGCCCAATGAGGGGCTGGATCCCAGGCCCCTGAGATCATGACCTGAGCTGAAGGCACATGCTTAACCAACTGAGCTCCCCCCCCAGGGACCCCTAAAACCAAACTAGTTTTAACAATGCAAACCGATTGGTTTAAATGATGCAAGAATGACACACATGTATAGGACTTTAAAAGCTTTTCCCAAAGTATTGCCTCATTTATTTCTGTACTCCATCCTCTTGACGATCCCAAGGGATATTGGGTAATGTTGCTTATCCCTTTATCATCACTCATGAGAAACACTGAGGTAGTATACTAGTGTGGTTGGAAGTGTGAGTTTTGGAGCCAGATACCCAGTCTGTTTTACTGGTCTGAGTAAAATGTGGATAATTCCTTTATTCATAGGGTTCATGTGAGCCCTAAGGCACATTAAGTATGAAACATGCTCACCTAGTTGGAGGAGGCATTGCTAGATTCTGGCTACCAGCCCAAGCTGGAGCCCAAAGCTCCTTTTACCATATTCTGCTTTTCTTTTCTTTTCAGGAGGGTCTTGGTAGGGCGGTCGGGGGGGGAGGGGCGGTGCGGGGTCGTTTCTTGGGGAGGGCGGGAGGAAGGCGGCAGGAATTCGGGGGAGGAGGGAGGGATGCGGGAGGGGTTCTTTCTTTCTTTCTTTCTTTCTTTCTTTCTTTCTTTCTTTCTTTCTTCTTTCTTTCTTTCTTTTCTTCTTTTTTATTTTCCTTCCTTCCTTCCTTCCTTCCTTCCTTCCTTCCTTCCTTCCTTCCTTCCTTCCTTCCTTTTTTTTAAGATTTTATTTATTCATGAGAGACAGAGAGAGAGACAGAGAGAGAGAGAGAGGCAGAGACACAGGCAGACGGAGAAGCAGACTCCATGCAGGGACTCATGTGGGACTCAATCCCTGGTCTCCAGGATCACGCCCTGGGCTGAAGGCAGACATTCAACCTCTGAGCCACCCAGGCATCCCTCTGCTGCTTTTCAAGGCACACACGACAGGACCCATTGTATTCCACTCTCTTATCATATGGTAAGATCTAGTGGGGTGTCTATCACGTCCTCTATGCTGGGTGAGGCCTTGCCAGCTGAGAGAGGCCAGAATTGTGAGATAAATAGTGCCACTCTCCAGGTCCTATCCATCTTAGTTAAAAGCTTAATGCCTCTTGTTTGTTTTTTTTTTTTTTTTTTTTTTTTTTTTTTTTTTTTTTTTTTTTTTTTATGATAGGCACACAGTGAGAGAGAGAGAGGCAGAGACACAGGCAGAGGGAGAAGCAGGCTCCATACACCGGGAGCCTGACGTGGGATTTGATCCTGGGTCTCCAGGATCGCGCCCTGGGCCAAAGGCAGGCGCTAAACCGCTGCGCCACACAGGGATCCCTTGTTTTGTTTTTCAAGTAAGCTCTGTGCCCAACGTGGGGCTCGACCTCACAACCCTGAAATCAAGAGCCTTGTGCTCCAGTGACTGAGCCAGCCAGGCACCCCAACCTCAGTGCCTCTTGGATTGAAGGGGACTTTTCTACCTACTTTACTGCTCCTGCAGAATATGTGGCTTTCCATTTTGATGGCAAAATCTTCGTATCTTGATGAAATATTTCCTAAGAGAGGACATGCCCATGGGTTGTCAAATTCACTCTGTGGTAAGCTGTTTCTCCCAAACACAAAAGAATTTTAACATAGGTCTTTTGGATAGAGGACTGAGAAACTCAGGCAATGGTTTCCCAGCTGTTGGCCATGTTGTTGATAATACTGCCCTTGAGCACATCCTTGACATTTTTCGTGGTCTGGTTGGGAAAACAAGAATCAAGGGTCAGAGATGATTCAGCTTACCTAAGATGGACTCTACCTAATTGTGATCGTTGACAAAGAAGATATTAGCCTTGAATACATATTGTAAGGGGCCTGTATTGGTAATATTAATCATACTTACTCAAGGCTTAAATGCTATAAACTAAAAGGAATTTTCAAAGACGGAGTGATTTCCTGGACTCCATCAAAAGTTAGAAAAAGCTTTGTTTTTCTTTCTTTTTTTTTAAAGATTCTATTGATTTACTTATTTGAGAGAGAGAGAGAGAGAGAGAACACACACGTGTGGGAGTGGGGGCCAGGGAGCAGAGGGAGAGGGAGAAGCAGATGAGGGGCTCAATCCCAGGACTTGAGATCATGACCTGAGCTGAAATCAAGAGTTGGTCATTTAACTGGTTGAGCCACCCAGGCCCCCCACAGCTTTGTTTTTCTTAACATTAAATTCTTAGGCTATCACCTGTACTTTCAACAGATCAATATAAAGTGTACTTTATATAGATCAACATAGATACACCTACAGGAGTACCTAGGAAGACAAATTGGCAATGAAGAAAGCCCTGATAAATCCTTTTGATGGGCCAAAATATTTAGATACAATGACGGAGAAAGGTCATCAAAGGTGGTAAATGCTTAAATTATTCTTGGAGGTGACTCAGTACACTCTCCACCTACTCTTCTTTGGCAAAATAAACATGAGATGCCCTAGTACTTCTGTATAATTTTCCTAAGGTATCATAGCATGTTACTACAAATTTGGATGGCTCAGGACAGCAGGAAGAGATTCTCACAGTTTGGGGCCCTCAAAGCTCGAAATCAAGATGTCAGCAGGGCCACGCCTGCTCTGAAAGCTGTAGTGGAGAATCCTTCCTTGCTTTTTCCAGCTTCAGAGTTTGTAATAATCCTTGGCTTGTAGCTGCATCACTCCAATCTCTGCCTCTATCATTACACGGCCGTCTTCTCGGTGTGTCCATGTGTCTGTCCCTTCTCCTAAATATGCCAATCATACTGGATTAAGGATCCACTCCATGCCTGTATGAGCCCATCCTAACTAATCACATCTGCGGTTACCCTATTACCAAGTAAGGTCACATTCTGAGATACTGAGGGTTAGGACTATGACGTTATCTTTTTTTTTGGGGGGGGGGGACACAATTCAACCTATTACTTCTTATACTTGCAACTGAGTTTATATAGCTTATTTTTTCCATGGCAACTTAAGAAAATAATTTAGGGACACTTGGCTGGCTCAGTTAGAAAAGCATGCAACTCTTGATCTCAGAGTTGTGAGTTCAAGCCCCACATTGGGTCCAGAGCTTAAAATGAATGAATGACTAAATAAATGACCACCTCACAGCTACTAAATATGAAAAAAGCTCTACCTGATTGTCTAAAAAAGACTTTATTTGGGAGAGTGAAAGAGGATGAGGGGGTGGGAAGGGAGAGGTAGGGAGAGGAGGGAGGGAGGCAGGCAGGGGCACAGGGAAAGGGAGAAGCCAACTCCTGGCTGAGCAGGGAGCCCAACCTGGGGTTCCATCACAGGATTCTAGGACCCCAGGATCCTGACCTGAGCTGAAGGCAGCTGCTTGACCAACGAGCAACCCAGGTGCCCGATTTTGATCTGATAAAAACAAAAACTTGACTGTAATTAAAGGATTTTGTCTGCATCTTCTCTTTAATGGAAACTCTCTTATATTATCACTAAAGAAACCATAATGTGACCACAGTTCCTCTTGGGAATTCAGAATCAGAATGAATATTGTTCCGTCCAGCTACGTTCTTCAACTAAGATGTAAAGCTAGGACCTATGAGACTGTGGCCTCTTACAGTGTGGATCGGGTTAGAGAATTGTACAAAGAAAACAGCAGGGCCAAGAGCAAGTCTTGATAACATTGGAGTTCCAGACTCATTATTACTGGGCCCAGGCGCATTCCTATCCTTGGGGTCTGTATCCTCGGAACTCTTTTTTGGCTTAACCCAGTCGGAGTGAGGTTTCAGTATTTAACTTAGGAGGCATTTCTACTAGTGCCGCTGTGTGCAGGGCTCTAGGTTAGTGATCTACATCCGTGCTATGCAGTAAAGCGGCTGCCAGCCTCATGTGGCCATTTAAGTTAATGAAAATGAAATATTCAAAATTCAGTCCCATTAATCATATTCCAAATGCTCAACAGCCACACGGAACTAGTGGCTACTATACTGGAGAGCAGACAGGACGCGTCCATCAGTAATAGGAAAGTTCTTTTGGACAGCCTGGTCACGAGGAATGGCTCCCCCTGGAGTCACACAGGCAGAGTCAAGATCGAGGTCCACACCGGGTAGGCAGCTAGGTTTGCAAAGCCTGACATAGAATGGATATTGTTTATATTTTATTTCCAACTAAGGTTATCAGTTTCTGGAATTTCAAGTGTCTTGGAGTTTTCAATTCCCTTTTGGGAGGTGAATTTCTCAGGGTTTCTTTTAGTGGAACAGTTTGATTTGGGAGTTGATACCTGGACTGCTTGTTTTCTATTACCATGTGGTGCTGCTAGTCCCCTACTGCTACCACAACAGTGTTTTAAAACAACACAAACTTATTATCTTACAGGGTTTTTTTGTTTGTTTGTTTTAGGTGAGAAAGCCAACACAGTTCTTACTGGACTAAAATCAAGGTGTCCGTAGGACCGTGTTCCTTTCTAGAGGCTCCAGGGGAGAATTTGACTTTGCCATTCCTCGGCTCTTGGCCCCCTTCCACCTTCAAAGCTAGAAACGGCCAGCTGTGTCTTTTTCACAGCACATTACTGACACCCTCTTGTGTCTCCCCTTCCACTTACAAGGACCCTTGTGACTTCATTGGGCCCAAATGAATAATCCAGGATAATCTCCCCCTTCAAGTGTCAAATTTAGTGATTAGCAAACTTAATTCCATCTGTAATCTTAATTCATTTTTTCCATTTAATCTAACATATACAGATTCCAAGGAGTAGGCAATGGGCATCTTCGGAATCTATCACATGTACCACAGTGCTGTTCAAATCACTCTTCGTCTCTGGTTTTTGCATTTGCATAAATATGACATTGGTCTATGTAACCCCAAGGTCCTGAACCTGTAACCTGAAACCCCAAGGTCCTGTCTAGGTCTATCAGCTAGGGCTCCAAGTTAACAAAAGTTTATAGTAACTATTATATCTGGTCTTTCACTGAACTTGCATCATATAATTAATCTAAAAATAATATTAAACTCAATTTATGTTCGGAAGTGACTTCCAAGGATATTAGGCCATGAATCTCCCAGAGTAAGTGTTGGCCACAGCCCCAAACACAGACAAAACCAATTATAATACAGTAAGTCTTTCCACTTAACATCAGAATGGAGACCTTAATAATGAATTTTCAAATGTACGGTACCCTAAGCATTTAAGTCACAAATGAATGAAGCAGCATATAAATAAATCTTAACTGACACACAAGAAAGGTTCCCTCCCTCCCTCCAAGAAAGGAAGTTTTTTTTTTTTTTAAGATTTTATTTATGTATTCATGAGAGACCGAGAGAGAGAGGCACAGGCAGAGGGAGAAGCAGGCTCCATGCAGGGAGCCCGATGCGGGACTCGATCCCTGGACCCCAGGATCACGCCCTGAGCTGAAGGAAGACGCTCAACGGCTGAGCCACCCAGGCGTCCCCACAAGAAAGGATTTTGATGAGGGATAAATGAAGTGTATTTTATTTTGTACCTATTAACCCTCTTTCCTCTTCCCCCCTTTCATAGACATTTGCTAAATCATATTACAAAAAGAAAAAACAAATTGGTGCCATAACTGGTGAGTACAAAAGCCATACAAATGACAATCATTGAAATTCAAGGAAGTATGAACACTCTAGTAATAAGAGTAAGTGATTCACCTTTCTGACTTACCGGAATGGCTTCTCTCAAAGAAAACAGTATTTGGGTTCTTAAGTATTTTGAAAAATAATGTAGTTTTATCACCTTAACACACTCAACAATATTTGGATTAGAAATGAAAAGTTGGTATACGGAGTAAATCCTTCAGCAGCGATTTTTTTTTTTTTTAGCAGCGATTTTTAATTTATCTCCTTAACAAGTTTTTTTTTTACCAACGTACCCTTATTACCACCGACCCCATTATCAGATGGTACTTTCTCCATCAGAATACTTCAAGTTATGTACTTTAGAACTGACATTTTCTACATAGTTAAAATATGCATAATCTGAATACATTAGTATTTTTATTTTTTCATTTAAAGATGCAAAACACAAATGCTGATTTGGCATACATTCACATATTCACATATAACTTTTTCTCTCATGTTTACAACTTAACAGGTTGCTGAATCCAAAGGAACTAGTATAATCACAACATGGAGCATACCTATAATGAAGAGAAAAAAATTAAAACTGTATCATTAACCAGCAGAAATAATATTAAACTGAAACCATTCTGAATAATTTACCTCAGAGTATCTGGTAAAGTCTAGAAAGTAAATCCACAAAAAGTATCAACCCTTAATTGTGTTAAGTTTTAGCAAAAAATTTTTATGTGACCTATTAAGAGAGTAGCAAAATCATCCTGATTTAAATATCGACTTCATTTTTATCGATTGATTGGCTGACTGTAGTAGGGATAGCAAGGTGATATTAATAGGAAAAGAGAAGTGAAAAAATTTGGATAATCAAACCCTAGAGAGCCGAGCTTGAGTTGTTACGTATTAAAAAAAAAAAAAAAAAAAAAGTGTATGCTAGTGATTACTATTATCAAGCAGATTATAACTTACCTACTTTATTTTTTAAAAGATTTTATTTATTTATTTGACAGAGAGAGAGAAAGAGAGCACAAGCAGGGGGAGCAGCAGGCAGAGGGGAGAAGGAGAAGCAGATTCCTTGCTGAGCAGAGCGCGATGCTGTCATGATCAGATCCTAGAACCTGGGATCATGACCTGAGCCAAAGGCAGATGCTTAACTGACTGAGCAACCCAGGTGCCCCCAAGTTACCTACTTGAATCAATCTAATTCTTATTAAAGCTGAGATGTATGTGATTTTTCATTTTGCAAAAAGATTAATGTAAAATTTCTTTAAAAGGATTTTCAGAAATAAACTATGCATTTACATATATGTAGACATATAAAGTAAACTCATTCCTTCTTTTCTTTTTTTTTTTTTTTTAAGGTTTTATTTATTTATCCATGAGAGACACAGAGAGAGGAGCAGAGGGAGAAGCAGGCTCCATGCAGGGAGCCTGATGAGGGACTGGATCCCAGGACTCCAGGATGATGCCCTGAGCTAAAGGCAGACGCTCAACCGCTGAGCCATCCAGGTGTCCCTCATTCCTTCTTTTAAATCACTGAGCATGCAGAGAAGAGTACCTTGTTCACAGCTAGATTTTACTAGGAACTGTCCAACTGGGTGTTAGTTGTAACAATCATAATGAAATGGTCATATGGTAAAAGATTTCCCAATCTATTGCCCTCATACATTCACCTGTTCTACAAATATTAAATTACCAGCAGGCCCAAGCACTGGGCAATTTGCTGAGTACAATATGATTAATAAAATAGGATTTCTGGTCTCATGAAATTTACTCAGGTGTCACATTTAACAAACAGATATTAAGAAATACATGAATAATGGTAACTTGTCTTCAATGTTATGAAGTCATTGTGCACAGTATATTAGGTTTACAAAAATGATACGATTTTGATTTCATTCTTAAACACAACTTTCTTTGAACATAAACAAAGCATGATTGAAAATGATGCTAAAAATATTTATGCTGAGAGATGCTTCAGCTAAGGTATTAAAATTCAAAAATTTGTCACAGACAGGAATATCAGTGCTAAAAGTATAAACTCAGTAGGGGCACCTGGCTGGCTCAGTTGGAGTTGCATGCAATACTTGATGTCAGGGTTGTGAGTTTGAGCCTCACATTAAGTTTAGAAATTACTTAAAAGATGTAACAAAAATATATATAAACCCAATAAAAAAATCAACCAAAATACATTATTTAAAAAGAGGTCAAATTAACTTGCATAATTTATTAATCCTATAAAATTGCATACTTACTATATTAGTATTTCAATGGTTTATTCCAACCCATTTCTTCTTTTATACTCTAAAACATCTTCATTATGTTTTTTGATTAGCTAGAAGTAGATAACAATTAGAATTAGAAATATATATATAAATTATTCTAGTTAAAAATAAAAGGCTAAGAGATGCAAGTCCAAAAACTATGAATGGTATATACTAGTTCATTTTAATCTAACATACTAAATTTGAGGAGAAGATAGCCTTTAGGAGTTTATTTTTATTTATTTATTTTTAAAAGATTTTATTTATTTATTCATGAGAGACACACAGAGAGACAGAGACACAGGCAGAGGGAGAAGCAGGCTCCATGCAGGAAGCCCGATGTGGGACTCGGTCCCAGGATCATGCCGTGAGCCCCCCAAGGTGTCCCCTTTATGAGTTTAAATTCAACTTCTGTCAAATAATTTATTTCATTTAGCAGGTAATTAACGTAATAGAGTAAGTTACTACAGAGGAGTTAAACCAACACAACCAACCAGAACGGAGTCATTAAATGAGGCCCATGTTGGTTGCTGTGTTACATCTCTAACCTTAGATGCCGGACACTGTGAGTCACCATCCCCATCCCCAATTGTCTGTGTGTTAATTCAATGTCTCGGGACATAGAAACTTTCTTAGAACCACCGTCTGACAGAATCTGCAACCAAAACAATGGTCGATACACAAGGGTGACATTTGCTGCAAAGATCCAAATTACACTCAGAGTTCTCGGCAGCAATCAAGCTTTTTGGGGAAAGCTTTAAATTAAAACTTCATTATAACAAATATTTTTTTAAGACTAAAAAAATTTTTTTAAAGATTTTATTATTTACTCATGAAAGACAGAGAGGCAGAGACACAGGCAGAGGGAGAAGCAGGCTCCCCACGGAGCCCCATTCGGACCTCGATCCCAAGACCCTGGGGTCATGCCCTGAACCCACGGCAGACACTCAACCACTGAGCCACCTGGGCGTCCCACAAATATTATTTTTGAAAGGATTAGTTACTATTGTTATGTTGTAAACCACGTTCACCATCTCTTACTCCTTCCCATTATCAACAAGCCATTTTAATAAGAAAATTCAAAACAAGAGATCTAAGCATTGGAGGTGGGAGGCAGTAAAGAAAGCCCCAAACCCATGAGATAAAAACAAACAAATCTTAAATACTAACATAGCACACAGACTTTGAGTTAACTTCAAAAAAAGGTGTCTACAGAGAGGCAGTATTTCACGGTGGTCTACAGTGTAATTCTGAAGTCAGGGAGAATCGGGTTTAGCCAACTAATTTCTCCAAGTGTTTTCTTTTTTTGTTTTTTAAATAAAATATTTACTTATTCATGAGAGACAGGCAGAGGGAGAAGCAGGCTCCGTGTAGGGAGCCCGATTTGGGACTTGATCCCGGGACCCCGGGACCCCGGGGTCACACACTGGGTCAAACGCAGGCGCTAACCGCTGAGTCACCCAGGGATTCCCCTCCAAGTGTTTTCTTTATCTATAAAAAGTCAGTGATAACAGTACCTATTACACAGTGTTGTTGAAAAAGATTAAGTGAATTTTTATATGTAAAGCACTTGGAGGGCGGCCCAGGCGGCTTAGCGGTTTAGCGCCGCCCTCGGCCCAGGGTGTGGCCCAGGGTGTGACCCCGGGGTCCCGGGTTGAGTCCTGCATCAGGCTCCCTGCATGGGGCCTGCTTCTCCCTCGGCCTGTGTGCGTGTCTCTCTCTCTCTCTCTGTCTCTCATGAATAAATAAATTAAATCTTTAAAAAAATAAAGCATTTGTAATACTGTAAAGAGAAAATAAAAACCTGCTACACACAGAGTACGATTTCCAACAGTGCATTTACCCAAACGTTGATTAAAAGCTTGTGTTTTGGGAGTCTAGTGGGGCTTAATTTGTATTGCTTGTCCATTGATGATGTGTCCGTATAGCATCTGGAAAAAAAAGTCTTCGTAAAACCCAACGGCAGGGAGGCCCGGGTGGCTCAGCGGTTGGGCGTCTGCCTTCGGCCCAGGGCGTGACCCCGGGGTCCCGGGTTAGAGTCCCACGTGGGGCTCCCTGCATGGGGCCTGCTTCTCCTGCCTGGGTCCCTGCCTGTCTGTCTCTCTCAGGATGAATGAATGAATGAATGAATGAACCCAAGGGCAGCCTCCATCCTCATTAGCCAGTAAAGGACAATCCCTCCTGAAACTGCCGTCCGTCCTAAACGGATCGTCATGCCAGTTAACAACGACCGGCCTAACTCCGAGGCAACTGCAATCTCCCTTCCTTGGGCTGGTCCTTGGGGTTCCGCTGTGAGGTCGCACGCGCTGAGCACTTCCGCGAACGCGCGGCTGGGTGGGGGCCGGGGCCCGGCCCCGCGCGCCCCCGCGCCCCCCCACGAGCGGGGCCCGCGCACCACGGGGGCGCCAACTCACGTGGATCCACAGGGCGACGGCGGTGCCCAAGGTCAGCCCGACCTTCGGCCAGTCCGGGCGGTCCCGCGGCGGCTCCCGAACGTAGAACTTCCACCGCGCCCGAGCTGCAGGCGGAGAGCGGACGCGCAGGTGCCTTAGCGTCTCTAACCCTCCCGCCCCGCCCCCCGGCGGAAGTGGGCCTCGCCTGCCGCCCCGCCCCCACCCCCGGGCGGAAGCGGGCTCGCAGCTGCGGGCCCGCCGCCCCCGTCCTCCGCGCCGCCCTCCGCGCCCGGGCACTGGGCTCCGCCGGCTCTCGGGAGCCCCAAGGCCGTTCGCAGGGACCGAGAGAGGGCGGCGGCGGGCGACGGCGAGCCTAGAGTCGGCGCTGCGACCCGCGGCCCCGACCCCGCGCCCCCGCCGGCTGGGCCCGCCCCGGGGGCGGCAGACGGGCAGGCCGGGGCAGCCTGCGCCGCCAGGAGCACTCACGGGCGCTCGGGAGCCGGGCCGGAGCCAGGAGCCGGGCCGGAGCCAGGAGCCGGGAGGCCGGGCGGCACAGCACGGGCGGCGCCATCTTGCCGGGCGAGGCTCCGCCTCCTTCGGGGGCCGGGCCTCGGGGCGGGGCGGGGCGGCCGTGCGCCCCCTGGCGGAGCGCGGCGGGAGCTCGCGGGCGGGGCGGCCTCGCCTGGTCGGTGGAATGGGCCTCGGGAGGCGGTGGTGGAACGAGGCGGGGGTCAGGGGGGTGGAGGGGTCATTTATCCACTTTGCTGCTCCGTTTCAGGCTCCTGCCCCAGGGATACTCAGCAGATCTACTAAAATCTTTATTTTTTAAATATTTTATTTATTTATTTATTTATTTATTTATTTATTTATTTATTTATTTTATTTATTTATGAGAGACACAGAGAGAGGGAGAGGCAGACTCCCTGCAGGGAGCCCGATGTGGGACTCGATCCCGAGTCTCCAGGGTCACGCCCTGGGCTGAAGGCGGAGCTAAACCGCTGAGCCCCCCGCCCCCCGGCTGCCCAGATTTAGGAAAATCTTGCAACATGAGCCAGAAAACTGAAAAAGAAGCGTCGAGCAACAACTAGGACTTTTAATTCTGTGTTCCAAACGCTGTGTGTTATGCATCCTACTGGTTTCTGTGCATCATTTCCTTTCACCTTCATAACGACCGCTTGACAGGCCTTACTATCCTCAGGTTACAGATAAAGCTCCAAGAAGGCAACTGGCTCGTGCAAGGGGACATACCGTCTATTTGGAAAGACCTCAGTTCCGGAAGCCTGTTCACACGCACTATCCTAGCGAAGCTTCCCGAGGCTGCGAGGAAAAGAGAATTCTTCGTATTTCGGAAGTGCCCTGACCTGCTCAGGCTTAGGATCCCACAGCCAGGGGAGGTGGGGTTCAGATTGGGGTCTTCTGAGCCCAGCTCTGCTGATCCTCAGTAGCCCACCTGGCAGCCTCCCCCAGTCCCGAGGCCCCGAGCTGTAGAGAACAAGGTTCCAAGAGGCGAGTTTATTTTTTTTTTTTAAGGATTTTATTTATTCATTCATGAGAGACAGAGAGAGAGAGAGAGAGGGAGAAGCAGGCTCCCTGCGGGGAGCTCGATGCAGGACTCCATCCCAGGACCTCGGGGGTCACGCCCTGGGCTGAAGGCAGGTGCTAAACCGCTGAGCCACCTGGGCTGCCCTTCCTTGTGCTTTTAAAATGATGCTAAGTGGCATTAAGTTTAAAGGATTATAGTGTTAAATTATTTCTTTTACATATATACGTATTTTTCATGGCCTTTAGATATCAGATTGGATTGAGAAGTGACTGCACAAAATCTGGCTCAATTATGAAAGATAAAGCCTATCAACAGTACAATGTCTTCGGTGGGCAAAATCAAATTGTTTACGACTACCAGATACTTTCTAAGCTCCCCAAGGACCACATAGGATAGGTTTTATGTTACAGCTGTAATACTGAGGCATAGAGACAGTAAGTAATTTGCCTAAAAATCAAAAGCTGCGAGGCTTTTGATCCTGGAGACCCAGGATCAAGTCCCACATCAGACTCCCTGCATAGAGCCTGCTTGTGTCTCTGCCTCTCTCTCTATGTCTCTCATGAAAAAATAAACACAATCTTTAAAATACGAAAAAATAAAAGCACAATGAATATTAGCAAATCTCTTTTCCTTCTATATATATTTTTTTAATTTTGTTTTTCTTTCTTCCTTTTTAAGTAAGCTCTGTGCCCAACATGGGGCTTGAACTCACCACTCTATGTCCAAGAGTCTCATGTTCAACTGATTGACCTAGCCAGATGCCCATCTCTCTGTTTTCTTTAGCAATATTACTGGTAAAAAATAATAATTATTGACCAATGAATAAAATCATCGTACAATGCTTTCTTGTTCATTTTTACGTGCAACTGAATGGCTAACTAGATTGCTAACTGTGAGTCACATTATAGTTTGTAACCTGGTTTGAGCTTCCTGGCCTCATGCTCAAGTAAGCAAACCACCCAACTAACATGCTGAGTCAGTTGTTGGTTCTCAACTTCTTGTCCGCTCAGCAACCTGACAGTTGAATATTCTTTCTACATCATCCCTTGGAAGCTTGTCCTGACACAGCTTTTGCTAGTATCTTAACAAGTCGAAACAGAAGCCGTGTTTAGTCAGAGCATACAGAGCCAGGAAGCAAATTACCAAGTTCAGTACTGCTGTTGGAAAAAGCTGGTTTGTTCTTTTGGTTCCTGTATCCTTTTACTTGTGTATATTTTGGGAAAGTGATGAAATACAAGTGCATTCCTCTCCGCGTGTTAGAGCTGATGGAACCCTACACTTGGGAGGAGGCAGCTGTAGGTGAAACTCCATCTTGAGAAGAATCCTGATGAAGCAATTCCGGCCAGGAGCTCATAGCCACAGATATTTTGGTAGAAGTTGCTACATTACATGCACTTAAGCATTTCCAGAGTTTGAATGCTAAAACCTTTATGACCTAGGCAAAAGGGGAAAGGATTTGAGTTAGCAGCTAGAAAACTACAGTTCTAGTCCCAGATTTTTTCCATTGGGCAACATCTTACTCAATTGACTTCTCATTTCTAGGAAGAGTGAGAGAAGAGCAAGAGTTGAAAGAGTATAAAATAGAAGATCAAAAAAAAAAAATCACTACACTTACATTTATTGATTTATGATGCAAGAGAATTTCATGTATCAAATTTAGGATCTGGAGAGGGTATATCTGATATATCCGCACACCTATTTTTTTTTAAAGATTTTATTTACTTATTTGAGAGAGAGAGACAGAGAAAGAGTGAGTGGTAGGAAGTAGCAGAGGGAGAGAGAGAGAAGCAGCCTCTCTGCTGAGCAGGGAGATTCTCGTAGGGCTGGACTCTGAGATGATGACCCAGGCAGAAGGCAGATGCTTGACAGACTGAGCCACCCAGGAACCCCAGTTTATTTGCGAATTTTTATTTAAAAGTCAGAAGGGGGCACCCTGGGTGGCTCAGCGGTTAAGTGGTGCCTTCAGCCCAGGCATGATCCTGGAGACCCAGGATTGAGTCCCACGTCAGGCTCCCTGCATGGAGCCTGCTTCTTCCTCTGTCTGTGTCTCTGCCTCTCCCTCTCTGTGTCTCTCATGGACAAATAAAATCTTTAAAAAAAAAAATCAGTTAGAAGCAGGGGTGCCTGAGTGGTTCAGTCTGTTAAGCATCTGCCTTCAGCTCAGGTCATGATCCTGGAGTCCCAGGGATGGAGCCCCACATCAGGCTCTCTGCTCAGTGGGGAGGGAGTCTGCTTCTCCCTCTCCTTCTGCACTTCCCCACTTGTGTTCTCACTCTCTCTCAGATAAACAAAATCTTAAATCAGAAGCAATCACAAAATGTTAAACATTTGTTAAATCTGAGTGACAAATATATGGACTTATGCTGTATTTCTATAAAATTTAAATACTTAAGAATTAGGGCATAAAAATGTCAATAGAGAACATCTTACATATATGGAGAGGGAGAATTTTCACTCCACATATCCTTTTCGGAGAACTAAAGTTTGAAGGTAAATTATTTATTATTATTATTATTTTTGTGAAGAGGCATTTTGACAATAGTGATATGCAAATACTTAGGGTAAGATGAATGTACTAACCATCATCATCCTCATTGTCATCATCCAGCCTTGGACATATTAACTTCCTGCACAGCTGTCATTCACAGCATATGTGTTAAATGGAATCTCTGTCGAACACTCGGATCTATGAGAACATATTTTATTATCGCATTCAGGTTAGCAAGTCACTGATTGTATGGTCCAACTGTTATCTATGGGTGCATTTTTTTTTTTTTTTTAGATTTTTTTAATTCATGAAAGACAGAGAAAGAGAGAGGCAGGGACACAGGCAGAAGGAGAAACAAGCTCCATGCAGGAAGCCTGACATGGGACTCGATACCAGGTCTCCAGAATGACGCCCTGGACTGAAGGCAGCGCTAAGCCGCTAAGCCACCTTGGCTGCCCCTAGGGGTGCATTTTAACTAGGAAATGACCATATATGTTGATGCAAACTTTGTGAAATTTTGAGTCTTAAAAATTTGTTATCCACCATAAAAAGGGTAACATTTACCAAACTATATTTTTGGCTTGACTATTAGGTGCTCAGCCTTTTGTGGGGAATACTATTTGTTTCAAAGATCAGAAATTTTCTTCCCTGAAAGGGGTGAATAGTGGATATGAAACCAGAGATTTGAAAACCAAAGTTAGTAGCGAAACTAAAATTATCACAAGGTAGATAATTTCTTACTTCTTAATAGTTTAGATGGTTAAAAGAAAGACCTCTTGGGGGCAGTGAAGTTCAAAGGTTATCACTGAACGACAACTGTTTTTGTGAATTGTTTGTTCTTAGTTATATATATATATGATTTTTTTCATTTGCTTATGAGAGACAGAGACAGAGGCAGAGACACAGGCAGAGGGACAAGCAGGCTCCACGTAGGGAGCCTGATGTAGGACTCAATCCCAGAACCCCGGGATCACACCCAAAGATGAAAGCAGATGCTCAACCGCTGAGCCTCCCAGGCATCCCTGTTCTTAGTTATATTTTAAAAAAGTTAAGGTTAAGCTTAGGACGCCTAGGTGGCTCAGCGTTTAGCACCTGCCTTTGGCCCAGGGTGTGATCCTAGAGTCCGGGATCCAGTCCCAGGATGGAGTCCCATGTCGGGTTCCCTGCATTGAGCCTGCTTCTCCCTCTGCCTATGTGTCTGCCTCTCTCTCTCTCTCTCTCTGTCTCACATGAATAAGTGAAAATCTTGGGACGCCTACGTGGCTCAGCGGTTGAGCATCTGCCTTTGGCTCAGGGTGTGATCCAGGAGTCCCGGGATCAAGTCCTTAATCGAGCTTCCTGCATGGAGTCTGCTTCGACCCTCTGCCTGTGTCTCTGCCTCTCCGTCTGTGTCTTTCATGAATGAATTAAAAAATTTTAAAAAAAGTTAGGGTTAAAAAAATGGCCACATTCCAAAACCCAAACATGATTTCCTGTAGATACTTTATTTCAATGAAACTTTTGAAAGAAGATAACAGAATTTGGAGAACTGCAGGATTTTTTTTTTTTTTAAAGATTTTTATTCACTAGAGACACAGAGAGGCAGAGACACAAGCAGAGGGAGAAGCAGGCTCCATGCAGGGAACCTGATGTGGGACTCGATCCCCGGGACCCCGGGGTCATGACCTGAGCCGAAGGCAGGCGCTAAACCCCTGAGCCACCCGAGGCTGCTCGAACTGCAGGATTTGATTGATAAAACCTAAAACCTCATTTATGATCCAGGCAAAAGAAGAGGGCATTTGAGATAGCTAGAAAACCCAAGCATTAGTCCCAGATTTTCACACTGGGAAACATCTCTGACACCTTCCGGGGAGGGTTAAAGAAGAGCAAGCTGAAAGGGGAAACTATCTGGGTAAATGCATTCAAAAGAACAAAGCTACTGCATGTACAGTGTAACTCATGACGCAGAGGATGCTACTGACGGATGGAATTCAGCATCTGGAGAGAGATCATCGAAAATAATCAAGTATATTGGGACGCCTGGGTGGCTCAGTGGTTGAGCGTCTGCCTTTGGCTCAGGTCGTGGTCCAGGGGTCCCGGGATCAAGTCCCACCACGGGCTGCCTACTGCAGCAGTTCTGAGTATCCTTGCCGGATCCTTGGGTTTTTAAGACCTGCGGGTTCCCGGGGATGGGGAGTTCAGCACACCCGCTAGCTTTCAGACAGCCCCGGGGATTCCCCGTCCCCGAGGTCTCCACCCGCTCCCCCCCCCCCAAGGGGACCCAATCAGCCCTGGCCTCTCCGTGGTACGGACTCAGCGATGGAATAAAATGCACTTTAATTCCCGATGCTTCCGCGGCAGTGCAAACACGGCCGCTGAGGACCTGGCTCTCCTGCCAGGCTCACCTTAAGTAATGAACGAAGTCAGCGCGGTTTTCGGACTCCCTGAAGCCCGAGAACAAGCCTCCCCCCCGCCCCCCAGCCCTGAGCCCCGGGGGGATGCCTGCATCCTCCTTCCTTCCGCCTCAGATGCTTGATCAGGCCCTTGATCAGACGCAGGGCTTCTGGAACCCCCTCGCTTCGGCACTGCAGGCTCCAAGCACGTTCGTGCGGACCCGGGGAGCCCGCCCAAGCGGGGAGAGGCCGCTTCGGCAGTTCCGAGGACAAAGTCCGCCTGGGAAGGCGGCGGGAACCGCCGCTCGCGAAGCGCCCGCCGCGCCTGCGCAGAGCCGCCGCAGCGCAGGCCCGGCGGGAGTGGGCGGGGCCTGCCGCTGCCCTAGCCGGCTCCGCCCACCCCCCGGCCTCCGGGCTTCCCAGCAAGCTCTAGGACAGCGGAGGTGGGGAAAGGGGGTCATCGCGCCTGCGCGCTAGGAGGCGTGACCCGGGTGGGAAAGCCCTCCGCGTCCGCCATTTTGGCTGCCTCTGTCGGTCTGTTCAGTTACCACGTGAACCGCCGACGGAGACCCGTGGGGGGGGGAGGCGGCGGCAGCGTTAAGTGAGAAAGGAAAAAACAGACGAGGAGGGGAAGGGGGTGTCGGGGCTGCGCGGCGCGGTGACACTCGAGGCCCGGAGGCGGCGGTGGGTCGGGGCGAGTCAAGGCTGAAGCAGCCAGGGGCCGGCGGCGGCGGCGGCCGGACACAGACTGACCGAGCCGGGCGGCGGCGGGAGCAGCGGGAGGAGCCGGAACGATGCCGGCCGTGAGCCTCCCGCCCAAGGAGAACGCGCTCTTCAAGCGGATCTTGGTGAGCGGGCGACGGCGGGCCGGCACCGGGAGGGCTCGGCCGGCGCCCGGGCCTGTCACCCCTCCCCTCGGCGCCGCCGGGACCCCGCCTCCGTGCCCCGGGCCGGCGGCCCAAGCCCCCCGGCCTCCCCGCCGCCGCCCGGGTGCGCGTCCGCGTGCGCGCCGCGGAGGCCGGGGATCCGGAGTAGGCCCCTACCCCGCGCTCGGGCTCGGGCTCGGGCTCGGGCTCGGGCTCGCGGGCGGCGGCGGCGGCGGGCGTCCCTCCGCCGCGAGGGAAGGGAGGGCAGGCCCGGCGGGCGGGGGCCGCGGAGGGCGGGCGGGCGCGGCCCCCGGGCGGGAACAGGTGGTGCGGGTGCGGCGCCGCTCATTCATTGCCCGTGCGTCCTCCGCGCGGGATGGATGCTCACCTGTCCCCGCCCGCCCCGGCCGGACGCTGCAGAGCCTCGGCCTCCCCGCGCTCGCTGCCTCCTGCCTGCACGGAGCAGGGCACGGACGGTGATTCCTCGGTCTCCCGAGCGGGAAACCGCCCCACCCCGCACCCCGCTCCCCGCTCCCCCGGCCCGGGGCGGCCCGGGTGGAAGCGTAAAAAAGTTTACCGAGTTTTCGGTTGGAGACGTTGCGGACACGGATTTTCTTTTAAAGACCACAAAGGGTATGAACGCCGATGCAGAAAATCGAGCAGCCTGAGAACTTCGGAGACGGATCCTCTGGACTGTAGCTCACACTCCCTTGTTTCCCCTACATATTTCCTCTGTGTGCGGTTTGCTGCCCTTTTCTTTCTTTTTTTTTTTTTTTTGTTCCCCCCTCCCCTCTCTCTCTCTCTCTCTCCCTCGGATACTATCAATTGCAGTGATGTTTGGAGGCATTGTTTACGTTGTGAACTGTCTCGCGGCCCTGGCGCTAGAAGTTAATACATTGTGGCCCATGTTTGGTTTGCCATTTTTAGCGTGTGGGTTGCCCGTCGGTGCACACGTTTCTTTGTGCAAAGAACGAGCTGTTTGCCAGACTTAAAAAAAGACTCTTCAGATTTAGAGGGTGTGTGCATGAATGAGCGTGTTGGCTGTTTTCCGTCGTGATTGTTAATTAGCTTCACTTTGTTTGAAAAGTAGAACAGTTTTGGGCATCCCGTCTTCTGGAAATGGAAGGACTGATCCATCTTGAACTAACTTTGATTTTACAAAGATATCCAACGTGCCTTACGGATTGAGTCCATTTATGTTGAAAGATTTACCAGAAAGTCACATCCAGTATCGCATAGCTCTTTTACCTCAAAATCCTTATAGCTATTTTTGGTTTAAGAATAACGAGTGTAGATGGGACTATGACATAGTTTTAACACAATTTATTTTAAATGTTTTAAAAGGCTGATTGGTGTGGAAGTTTGACTGTAATGTAGTTTTAGGATGAAAATTTGTCTTAAATCTTACTCCTTAACAGTTTTTTTTTTTTTTTTTTTTTTTTGTGGAAAAAATATTCAAGCAGAAAAGTTGAGAGAAGGGTACAAGGAGCACTCCCAAACCCTTCAGCTAAATTTAGTATGTAACATTTTGCCAGATTTGCTTTCTCTCCCTTTCCGTGCACATAAGAGTAACTTGCAGACATAGAATCCCATCCATAAATGCTCCAGCAAGCATTTTCTGAGAACAAGGAAGTTGTCCTGTAGAGCTATAATACTGTTAATGGTTACTCCCTATGGAGTATCCAGTTGATATTAAAATTATCCCAATTGTTAGAGTAGCAGTTTTTGAAAAACCAAACTTTTTATTTGGAGATAACTGTAGATTTACATGTAGTTTTAAAGAATAATACAGAGATCCCTTGTACCCTTTACCCAGTTTCCCCAGTGCTAATAATGTCTTGCTAAACTGTAGTTCATTATTGTAACATTTTGATATACTCTACCAATCTTATTTAATTTCTCCAGTTTACTTGTACTAATTTGTGTGTATAGAGTTCCATGCAGTGTTATCACAAGTGTAATTACATAACCACCACTACAGTCTGTATACAGAATGGTTCCTTCAGCACAAGGATCTTTCTGTTGCCCTTTTAGAACCACATGCTCCCACCTCCCTTCTAGCCTCTACCCCCAAACTATGGCAGCCACTACCGTTATGTTCTGTATTTTTATAGTCTTGTCATTTCAAGAATGTTTACTGAGAAGAATCATACACTATATAACTTTTAGGATTGGCCTTGGTTTCTTTTTTTTTTTTTTAATTTTTGATCTTGTTTTAATGCAATATAATTCCTTTGAGATTTATCTGAGTTGTTGGCTGTATCAATACTAGTTTGTGCCTTTTTATTGTTGAGTAGAATACTGTGATATGGATGTACCACAGTTCAGCTCTTCATAGAAAGCATTTTTTGATTAAGCATTTTACGTATTATTTTTTTTTCTGGTTGTGATAGTGCGGCAGAACTTTTAAGTTCATTGCTAGAATCAAAGTGCTAAAAGAGTTACTATGATAAGGTATATGCAAAAGAAATGCAAAAATTGCTAAAGAAAAGGGGGTGTAATGTTCTTATTATATTAGGAATGAAGAAAGCATTCCTAACCAAAAGCATACTTAGTATTTGCTTTTTCACAGTTGCTTCTGCTTTCTCAGTTTTTATGGTAGGTTAGCTCTTTTGATTTAAGCCCCATCCCCTCTGAAAAGTTGGGCATATCTTAATGCCTGTAACCAGGTGTTAGGTTGGTAACTGTTAAATCATTCCACTAGTATTCATCTTTTGGCTACTACTTTGTTAGTTGTACCATACTTGTTTGTAGTAGGTTCCTTTAGGAAATGTAGTTTGTATTTTAAATATTTAAAACCTCAATTACAAAGTAATTTTTTAAAAAATTTTTAAAAATTTATTTATGATAGTCATACAGAGAGAGAGAGAGAGAGGCAGAGACACAGGCAGAGGGAGAAGCAGGCTCCATGCACCGGGAACCCGACGTGGGATTCAATCCCGGGTCTCCAGGATCGCGCCCTGGGCCAAAGGCAGGCGCCAAACCGCTGCGCCACCCAGGGATCCCAATTACAAAGTAATTTTATGTGTTTGCCTTAATTTTTCAAAGGAAACTCAAAAAGTTTGTGTAGTGGAATCACTTGGCTTGTTTTAGTTTAGGTGATACCTAAAACTCAGTTTGTTGCAAATTGGGCCCTTTTTTTCATGTATTACCTGTTTTCTGACTAAAGAATTGTAAATTGGTCAAAATGCCTACAAAATGTATCTTGTCTATAATCTGTCTAGAGAAAGGGCAGGGGATGAATTTAATATGGTATATCTATTCTGTATGGGTTTTAGTTTAAAGAACAGTTATGTGTGTTTACCAGAAGTGGTGTTTTTGTGGGCTTTTTGTTGTAATTATACACTATTTCAACAGTTTGGAAAACGAACTCATTAGAAAATGGTGACTTTGCCTACTCTTGATGGTTTGTTTACTTAAATAGTTTGAGGGAATAAACAGATTTTTACACGACTTTTTTGGGATCTAGGTTAAGGGTGGGGAGAATGAGTTGCTGAGGTGGAATGAGATTCACACCTTTTTAGATGTTAGCCCACTTGGACAAGTTGGATATACCCTAATGCTTTACACTCCAGTGTTACCGGCTTGATGACTATTGCTGCCACTGCTCTTCTTTTCCTAAGGTATTAATGTGAGGGCTAAAAGCCTAAGTTGGGAGTATTTAAAATATTAGTCTATTTTTGGACTTTTGCCTGAATGATTTATGTTGTTAGTTAAAAATCTAGAGGACAGAAATTATCTTTTCTAGAAAAGTGGTAAGAGAAGTTAGTATGGCAAGGTGATAATTTTTGTGATTTGCTGAAAACTTAGCATTTGTACCGCATGCACAATAGATCTTTCTGTAGTGATGGAAATGTCCTGTATCTGCTCTGTCCAATATGATAGCTATTAGTCACATGTGGCTGTTGTACACCTGAAATATGGCTAGTGCAATTGAGGAATTAAATTTTTAAATTAAGTTTAAATTCAAATAGCCACATGTGGTATATGGTTACCTTTTTGGACAGTGCACTTTGTGGATCCTTCTTTATTCTTAAAACTTCTCAAAAAAAAAAAAAAAAAGCCTTCTCAAGGTAGGGACATTTTTATTAAGGAAACAGACTGAGATTAAGCTTAAAAGCTTAGTGTTTAGATTCAAGAATCAATTTGTTTGTTAGCTCAGGGCATTTGTATCATACCTGCCTAGTGTTTGTCTATTTCGTGGGGGCGGGGGTGGGGAGGTGTCCTATGGAGAGGGAGTTAGGTAAAAGTATTGTGATAATTGTAGGTTTGTAGGTGGCTAGATGTATGGTAGGTACCTGCACATTGTAGGCAGATTCATTCTTCGTGTCTTTTCTTTTTTTCTCTCCTTTTCTTTCTTTCAATATTTTATTTATTCATGAAAGACACAGAGAGGCAGAGACATAGGCAGAGGGAGAAGCATACTCCCCCACAAGGACCCTGATGCAGTACTGGATCCCAGACCCTAGGATCATGCCCTGAGCCAAAGGGAGATGCTCAACCACTGAGCCACCCAGGCATCCCATAGGCAAATTATTTCATGCAGTGTATTGCGTTTGGAAAAAAGTGCTCTTTCTACAGTTGGATGATACTTAGGTTGGATTTAGTTGCAGGTGAAATTAAGATTAGGAATTGATTGTCAAGTAAATTTTCCGTATGCATGTGGAAGTGCCCTTGACTTAAATTTCTATGTGACAATTCTAGTTTTGCAACTGAATGTGGACAGTAACCTTGAAACTGGTTTTAATATGCTTTTGGCTGCCCTACATGTGTTCAGAATGTAACAAAGAAATGGAAACAAAGTTTTACCTGCTATGAAGTCCTTTTATTTTGCACACTGTAGGCAATCAAATGTTTAAGCTAGACTACATTTTTTCCCTGAAAGCGTCCTTTGGAATTTGCTAGAATTTTGCTAGTCCTAGAAATTTTGCTCTAATGTAAATATACTATATTGTAAAATACACCAAATACTTTTTTTTTTTTAAGTCTGTAAAAATTTTAGGAGAAAATGTTTGATAATGTGGTGAATTCACAGTTTTGTTTTCCTTTTTATTTCTGCCCTAAATCCTTTCTGGAATGGGATGTAGTATGAATGAACAAAGACATATTTTTATTTAAATTGGCAAAGTGTGTAATTTTGATATTTATTTATTATTATTTTTAAAGATTTTATTTATTTATTAATGAGACACACACACACACACAGAGTCAGAGACACAGGCAGAGGGAGAAGCAGACTCCATGCCCTCATAGAGCCAGATGTGGGACTCAATCTCATTCTGAGATCATGACCTGAGCTGAAATCAGGAGTCAGTGGCTTAACTGACTGTGGCACCCAGGCACCCCCAAAGCGTATATTTAAGTGGTTTATTGTGTTAGAAACCTGAAATGTTTCAAAAGTGATTCTTTTGGGTTGAGAGCAGGTTAAAGTACTTCTTTGTACAGATTATTTGGAGAATAGAGTACTCTGGTTTTAAAAAAAAGATTGATCACAGTTTAGTTTTTAATAGTTGTAGGCAACACTGTATGTTCAGAAAAGCATGCAAAAAGTTTAATAGGGAATTGAATTTAATGTTCAGTACTGTGGGCGTTTTAAAGGTGTGCAGTCTTGGGTCATTATTGGGGATTACACAAACTAAGTTTTCTGATGATAATAGAATTGCTATCCCAAGTATTACTTTGAAGCACTGGTTAAAAGAGTTTCCACAGAGGCAGGCATGGTGCCCTATATGGCTGGAGGATTGGAGAACTACTGGCCAACCTGCTTTAGCTGAAGGACTCTTTGTTTAGCATGCATTATTTCCTTTAATATTTGTGCTTTTGACAATGCAGTTCACACAGAGCATTGATTCAAATATATCTTCTTGTTCATAAAAGTGTTTTTGGACATAAAAAGCTGGGTTATATAAGGGATCATATGCAAAGAACTGTTCAGAATTTTCTCCCCCACATACCTGCATGGCACATTTCTTCTCTTAGAATTCTGTTCAGATGTTCTCTGAATGTTTTATAGAGGCCTGCCTCAACCAGAAGCCCTCCTCAGCTCAATCTTATTTTCTTTACTTTTTTTTTTCTCTATAACACTGTATTGCCATATGACTTATATGAGCAAGTAACTTATCACTTGTCTTCTATAACTAAAATGTAGGTTTTATGATGATAGGGCCTTCTTTCTGTTACTGTACCCCCATTGGTTGAAATCGTGTACCGTAACAGACACTGAATAAGTATTGGTTGCATAGAATGAGTGTTAAAACAGTGACGAGAGAGAAAGCTCTTTTGGATTACGTTCTTACATAAAGGTTTTTGAAAAAGGGAGTTACTGGGCCTTGGCATTGGAGATGGAGTACATTGTTACATGAGGTAATGGTAGGATGGCAGGCAGAACCTGTATTACCCGGTAAGACCTTAGAAGTTTCATTTACAGATGAATCATAGTATTAGCTTGTTTACATGGCCTTTCTCCAGTCGCAGAAGCATAATAAGAGGAAATTTTATTGTTTCTGTTTTGGTTGTTTTAGTACTGGAGGAAAAAAATGGCATCTGAATTAAATGAGGATGTTTGTTGTTAGGAGCCTGCTGAATCAGATAGTAAGGCTCAGTCATTTATAGTTTCATAAAGCTCTGCAACTGATTCTAACACAAGTTTGGGGGTGAGGACCAGTGCATATGCTATTATAAAAGGGGAAGGGAAAATTTTGTAGATTAGAGTTGCTTTGTGAGTGTTTTACAGAAAATGTAAAGCTCAATGTGAATTTTTGGATTTGGAAAGGTATGCTGGGAAGCTGGTGTGCAGAGCAAGCCGCATAATTAATCAGTGAGCCTGGCCAGCCATCAGTTTCCACATCTAAATACAACTTTGCTATTTATAGGTTGTAGTCCTGTTGAAGAGAGAAAAACTTAAGATTCTTATTGAAAAGTAGTTTTGAAGAGCATGTCAGTTGCCAATGTTGATGGTAAGAAGAGCAAGTGAAGAGGTTTAAAAAGAGTGATGGTTCCTAATAGAAGTATTAGGGTTTGGAAAGGAGGGAATTTTACGCTTTGATTGTATTCTTGACTTTTGAGAATTTCCCTGGAATATCAGCTCTATACCTAATACGTAAGCTGTTTTATAATGCATGCTGTACAAACTTGTGTTGAAGTTATAACTTTTCAAAAACTAGTTTAACTTGTTGCATATGGCTTTTCCCCCTTAAGTAAGATAGGAATTCTGTTGTTGACTACATAATTTGGAATTAAAATAATTCATCAAAATTTTAATTTAATAAAAGCAATCTTTTTGGCTATTTAAAAGTAAAATAAAATTGTAGTATAGAAATAAATGATGGAGTGGTTAGTATTTTTGTTGCCTGATGCTCTATTCCACTGAAATTTTCTTTGGTTAGTATAACAGGAACACATTTTCAGTTGAGATAATTTGAAATTTCTGTCATAGCCTACTGGGCAAATTATAATCTTATTCTAAGCCAATTATTTTTTTCCTTTTTCTTTTTTAACTAAGCCCTTCGCCCAACATGGGGCTTGAACCCATGACCCCAAGATCAAGGGTTGTATGCTCTACCCACTGAGTCAGCCAGGCCCCTCTACCCAGTGATATTTTTAATCTTAAAGATTCCATTTCATTTCATTATGTAGGAGATTATTTAAATAATCCTGTGTGTTACCTGTAAGAGTTGTTCTGTCTACATATCTTGTATATAAAAGGAGAAATGAAAGTTTGCTTTTAAAAGTATAGACCTAGGGGAAAAAACCCTTAAGGTTGGTTGTTTACTTCCACACATGGTTGTTCCAGTTAAAAAAATTTTTTTTCTTCTTTTAATAATGGCTTCTACTTAGTCTGGTACTCTTTTTATTTTTCAGAGAGATCTCATTGGAGATTACAGGATCATCCTTGATTCTCATTGCTTTGGAATTGAGTCAGAATCTTTAAGAAGAAGGAAAATGAAGTCAACTGGCATTTATTGAA
Source organism: Canis lupus familiaris (assembly GCF_011100685.1). NCBI lineage: Eukaryota > Metazoa > Chordata > Mammalia > Carnivora > Canidae > Canis > Canis lupus. The sequence continues at coordinate 4,111,926 of NC_049240.1, read as the reverse complement.
TATCTATTTTGAGCCAGATTTTATGCTAAGCTCTTCTTACACATTAGCTGATGTAAATCTTCCATCTTTCCTTTAAGGAAAGTGTAATAAGTATAGCCAGTACTTACATTATTGTTAAGAGTAGATTTCTGATTGCTTTATATACAGTCACTTGTGCTGTATCGGGACAAATGAGTTCCTAAAAGTCACTATACTATGCAAAATTATGCAGTTAAAACCACAGGGCTTATGGGAAAAATGGGGTTAGGCACAACACTCAGAAATTTCACTAGTGAAAAAAAGCAAAGGTAAGAACCGAATTAAAGTGATAGCACTATTTTTACATATGTTAAATGGTTAACAAATAAATAAATACTATAGAATAAATACTGCACTTTACTTTGGAAAAGACCAGAAGTTTGTTTGTGGAAGTGAGTGTCAGAAGGGTTGCAGTTTGTGAATTATTTTGAAGTAATGGATGGAAAGTTATCTAAAATCTGAGGGAAAGTTGTAACACCAGATACGGATGGGTGTGGCTCATAACACAGCCAGAACTGATGTGATGTAGCTGCTAGACGTATGTCTATTCTTTACATGCCTATGTGGCTTGTTGCAGCTGAATGCAGTTTTCTTTATTTTTTCAATTTATTTATTCAATTTATTTATTCAAACCTAGTACTTACGTGGACAAAATTCCACAATTATGAAATTTGAAAATTAGTGTGTTCAGAATATTTCTTAATATGTCAGTCATGTTGGAACAAATGTGTTTTCCAAGCAAGCATTATAGCAGAACTGACTGTACATTATCTTACTTAGTGATGGAGTGGTCTGGGTAACTCTTCCTTCATTCTGGCATGTGATTATTTCCTAAGCTTGAACTTCTTGGGTTTAGAACCCGCGATAGTATCACATTCTTTGCCATCTTAGTTGCCACAGCCACTAAGAAGACTTAAACTTATTTCAGTGTTTTCCTTCCTTTTATTTATTTATTTATTCATTCATTCATTCATTCATTCATTCATTTATTTTAGTGTTTTCCTTCTTAAAGAGAAGCTTTGTTCCAGACTATCAAAAGTTACTGGCCAATTCATCCTAAAGATTTTTTTTTGTGTGTGTGGGAAGACAGTATTTTAAAAACAAAATATTACACATTTCTTCAGGTGGTGTTTTGAAACAATTTTGATGTTCAGTGGAGTGAGCCTGGTGTGGAAAGAACAATAGAAAGATGGTGGGTTTGAATCCTGGTTCTGCTTTGTTTTTTATCCCTTACTCTCTTTAAGACTCAGTTTGGGGGATACCTGGGTGGCTCAGTGGTTGAGCATCTGCCTTTGGCCCAGGGTGCAATCCTGGAGTTCTGGGATTGAGTCCCGCGTCGGGCTCCTGGCATGGAGCCTGCTTCTCTCTCTGCCTGTGTCTCTGCCTCTCTCTATCATGAATAAACAAATAAAATCTTAAAAAAAAAAAGACTCAGTTTGCAAATCTGAGTAAAAACAGAGATAAAACAGTATTTTTCTGACACACTTTACTGGTCAGGTAGTGAGCTATGTATAAAAGTGCCTGGCAAATGATAAAGCATGTGAATTAGTACTTGTTTTGTTGTAGGTGTAGTCTATTAAGAACTTCAGTTTTTTCATTGATCTCATTTTGTTTTATGTTAAGTGTCTTATATTCCATTTGATTTTTTTGTTTTGTGTATTTTTCTGTATTTAGGAAGGTTTATATTTTTGTTCTAGTCAGTTATCTTTGTATTTTAACCTTTGAAAAGTTCCCTTAGTCATCTTTTTTTTTTTTTTTCTTATTTAGGCTTTTGCTATTTGATTTGTTAGCTGTAAATTAAATCCATTCAGTCTCATTTTCTTATGTGTGAGGCAATGGATGAGCTTCTTCTGCTTTACTTCTTTTTCCATGTCTCTTTTTCTTTGACATTTTAGAGTTATTTTTAGGGTGCCTGAGTGGCTCAGTTAAGTGTCTACGTTCGGCTCAGGTCATGATCCCAGGGTCCTGGGATCAAGTCCTCCCGTCGGCCACCCTGCTCCACAGGGAGCCTGCCTGTCTTTCTCTGCCTCTGCTGCCCCCTCCCCCCCGCTCAAGTCTCTCATGAATAAATAAAAATCTTTAAGTAATTAAAAAATTATTTTACTGGTGAGAGTATGTCATTTTATATACTCTTCTTTCACCCTCATCAATATCTTTGTTTTAGATTTAGTTCTATAACGAAATTTAGTTTATATTCACAAGCAGACCTTTACCTGAAGTTTTTTTTTTTTTTTTTTTTTTTTTTTTTTAAGATTTTACTTATTCATGAGAGACCCAGAGAGAGGCAGAGACACTTGGCTGAGGGAGAAGCAGGCTCCCTGCAGGGAGCCTGATGCAGGACCCTATCCCAGGACTCCAGGATCACGCCCTGGGCTGAAGGCAGGCACTAAACCACTGAGCCACCCAGGGATCCCCCCCCTTTTTTTTTTTAAGATTTTATTTATTTATTTGAGAGAGAGAGAGAGAGTGAGAGAGCATGAGCAGGGGGAGAAGCAGAGGGAGAAGCAAACTCCCTGCTGAGCAGGGAGCCCATGGACCCAAGGTGGACCCTTAACTGAGCCACTTAGGTGCCTTAGCTGAAGTTTCCCCAATCATCTGTTGGTTGGATGAACCTCATTGTGTACTAGAGATTCCTCAGCCATGCTTGTGGAAATCTTACGTGGTTAGACTTTTTCTGTAGCTTTGATATTTGAAGGACAGTTTGGCTGAATGTAAAATATTTGTTGCATATCTTAATTTTTTTGAAAATGTCTTGCTGTTTATCCTATTGTCTTGCTTGTTTGTTGCTGATGCCACTGTGGTTTTCTCTGTGAATGATTTGGTCTTTCTTTTTGGAGATCTGAGGGGTTTTCCTTTATCTGTAGAATTGAATCATTTTACCAGGATTATGTCTCTGTGTCGACTGTTCTGGATAAATTTTCCCTGCTACATCACGTGGTTTCAGGTGGTAGAGTGAAGTTTGTTTTAAATTCAAGAATTATCGCTTATGGGCAGCCCGGGTGGCCCAGCGGTTTAGCGCCGCCTTCAGCCCAGGGTGTGATCCTGGAGACCCGGGATCGAGTCCCATGTCGGGCTCCCTGCATGGAGCCTGCTTCTCCCTCTGCCTGTGTCTCTGTCTCTGTCTCTCTCTCTGTCCCTCATAAATAAATAAAATCTTTAAAAAAAAAAAAAAGAATTATCGCTTATCAGTTCTATTTTATTCAATGATCTTTGCCCGTTGGATCTCCTTTTCCTATCTCTGTCGTTTCCTTTTCCTTTGTTAATTTTCATCTTTTTTTCATTTATTTGAGAAGCATTCCTATTTTCTATCTCTTAGGATCATAGATCTCGAAGTTTTGTTTTCGTTTCTGAGATGGAGTTGTCCTTTGTTTCTTTAGTTCAGTACCTGTTTTATATTTTATTATTGTTTGTCCATTTAAAATTTTGAACATCTGAAGTCTTCTTTTATGTGTTTATTTGGTATATAATTATTTTTTCCAGTTATTAAGGAGTAACTGACATACCTCACTGTAAGCCATACAGCATTAATTAATTTGTGATGGAGTTGTATTACATGTTTCCCCTTTTTTTTATCGCTAGGCTTTTTCGGGTGTGTTTTAATCTGCCACAAGGTTTTTTTACTTTTTCCATATAAGTAACTTGGTATAGATGCTAGGTTCTTTTTTTTGTTCAGGTTATGATGGATTTTACTAGATCAACAGTATAGACCGTTTTATCTTTAGGTTGGGGTTTGTGTGGCTTCCTCGACTTCTTAGTTCAAGAGAGCACCCTCTTTTGCTACAGTGAATCATTTTTTAAATAAATGTGTCTCTTCCACCTCTTTCCAATTGTTCTGTCATCATTTTAGTAGTCTTCATCTTCAGTGACTTCTCTGTGAGGCCTTCAAGTGTGAAGGTGCTCCTTCTCCTTGAAGGCTATGCTTTGTAAAACCACTACCTTTGATTTTTTCCCCCAGTTTTTGTTTAAATTCCAGTTAGTTAACGTACTGTGTAATATTAGTTTCAGGTGTGCAATATAGTGATTCCACACTTCCATACATACATGAGCTTGGTGCTCATCACAAGTACACTCCTTAATCTCTATCACCTATTTCTCTCATCCCCCTGCCCACCTCCTCTGTGGTGACCATCAGGTTTTTTTTTTTTAAGACTTATTTATTTATTCATGAGAGACACTGACTGAGAGTGGCAGAGACACAAACGCAGGCCGAGATGCAGGCAGAGGGAGAAGCAGGCTCCTCGCAGGGAGCCCGATGTGGGACTCGATCTCGGATCCCGGGATCACGACCTGGGCTGAAGGCAGCCCCCCAACTGCTGAGCCACCCAGGCGTCCCCATCAGTTTGTTTTTTGTAGTTAAAGAGTCTGATTCTTGGTTTGTGTCTCTTTTCCCCTTTACTTATTTGTTTCTTAAATTCCACATGAGTGAAATCACGTGATATTTGTCTTTCTCTGACTTATTTCACTTATTCACTTACATACTAGTTCCATCCATGTTGTTGCACGTGCAAGATTTCATTCTTTTTTATGGCTAAGTAATATCCTATTGTATATATATACCACATCTCTATTCATTAATCAGTCAGTGGACATTTGGCTTCTTTCCATTATTTAGCTATTGTTGATAATGCTGCTATAAACATTGGGGTGTATGTGTCCCTTTGAAATAGTGTTTTTGTATTCTTTGGGTAAATGCCTAGTAGTGTGATTGCTGGATTGTGGGGTAGTTCTATTTTTAACTTTTTTTTGTTTGTTTTTTAAAGATTCTAGTTTTAAGTAATCTCTTTTTTAAGCAATTCCAACTTGGGGCTTGAATCCACAACCTTGAGATCAAGAGTTGCACACTCTACCAACTGAGCCAGTCAGGCACCTTTATTTTTTTTAACTTTTCAAGGACGCTCCATATTATTTCCTATAGTGGCTATACCACTGTGCGTTCCCACCCTAGGTGCAAAAGGGTTGCCCTTTTGTCCACATCCTTGCCAATACCTGTTGTTTCTTACGTTGTTGATTTTAGCCATTTGGACCTGTGTAAGGTGACAATATCTCCTTGTAGTTTTGATTTGCACTTCTCTGATGGTAAGTGATGTCCAGCATCTTTTGTGTCTGTTGGCCATCTGTTTGTCTTCTTTTTTTTTTTTTTTTTAAATTTTTTTTTTTTTTTTTTTTTTATTTACTTATGATAGTCACAGAGAGAGAGAGAGAGGCAGAGACACAGGCAGAGGGAGAAGCAGGCTCCATGCACCGGGAGCCTGATAATGGATTCGATCCCGGGTCTCCAGGATCGCGCCCTGGGCCAAAGGCAGGCGCCAAACCGCTGCGCCACCCAGGGATCCCTGTCTTCTTTGGAAAAGTGTCTTTTCATGTTTTCTGCCGATTTCTTAATTGGATTATTTGTGTTTTGGGTGTTGGGGTTTGTAAGTTCTTCATATCTTTTGGATACTAACCCTTTTTTGGTATGTCATTTGTAAATATCTTCTCGTTCAGTAGATTGCCTTGCTGTTTTGTTGATTGATTCTATCAATGTGCAGAAGCTTTTTATTTTGATTGTAGTCCAAATAGTTTGTTTCTGCTTTGGTTTCCCTTGCCTCAGAAGACATATTTAGAAGTTGCTACTGCTGATGTCAGAGAAATTACTGCCTGTGTTCTCTTCTCGTTTTTTTTTTGTTTGTTTGTTTGTTTTATGGTTTCATGTCTCACATTTAGGTCTTTCATCTGTTTTGAGTTTTTGTGTATGATGTAAGAAAGTGGTCCAGTTTCATTCCTGTGCATTTTACTGTCCAGTTTTCCCAACACCATTTGTTGAAGAGATGGTCTTCACAGACTTTTTAAGCCTCCTCTTCGTGACTCTAGTGGCCATTGCTCATCCATCATGTCTCTCAGGAGGTCTTCCTTTCAGGATGGGGCCTTTCAGGATGAGGGTGAATCCTAGTTAATATTAATATTAATATTACATGTATTCAGTCACCACTTCAACCCTGTTGTATTGCTCTTTTGGACAGTTCCCATTGAGGTGTCTGATCTTGGGTATTTATGCACATACATATAAGCTGGAATTTTTAGCTGTCTTTTTTTTTTTTTTAAAGACTATTCATGAGAGAGAGAGAGAGAGAGAGAGAGGCAGAGACAAAGGCAGAGGGAGAAGCAGGCTCTCTGCACGGAGCCCGACGCGGGACTCGATCCCGGGACCTGACCTGATCCAAAGACAGACTCTCAACCACTGAGCCACCCAGGCTTCCCTAGCTGTCACATCTTCTTAATAATGCTGGTTTTGTGTGATTTTGTTTGCTTTCTTTCTTGGTCTGTATGATTTTGATGAGGAGTTGTGGAGTGTTTAGAAGTTAGGGGGCAGTCATTATCCTATAAAGAATTTATTTTTAGTTTTAGGTGCTATGCTTGACAGTAATGGTGGTTTTTTAAATTACTGTTCGGATTATATATATATAACAGGAACAAGTTTGTTTTTTTTTTAACTATCAAACTTCTATAGATACTTTGATTTTTACTGAATTGTGTCCTATTCCTAGCATTAGATTTCATAGCTTATAGCATTTCTTTAGCAGGATTCTATTGAAATCTTTAACTTCTTTCTCAGGTGACATAGCTTAATGCTGAAAAAAAGTAAGATAAAACACATTTTACAGTGCATTAACAGTGGCGTAGTATCCAGAAAGCAGATGGTGATTGAATTCTGCTGCTAGTAAGACCATATCTAATTTTAACTTTTGGGTCCAAAATTTAGTTGTAGACCAAGGACTCCCTCAGGCTGATATGCTACAAGAATATTGGTGTAAAATTCCCACAGATCTTTCTTTTATTCTGAGATTGTGTATTTGTTCCTTTTGTTTGTTTTTATTTTATTTTTTTTAAGATTTTATTTATTCATGAGAGACAGAGAGGCAGAGGAAAAGAAGCAGGCTCAACCGCTGAGCCACCCAAGTGCCCCTGTTTGTTCCTTTTAAAGGACTGACATGCCTTTGATTTTGTCAAATATTAATGACAGATTTTTTAAAAAAAAATATGTAGAAAAAACAAAATTTAGCAACCTCACTTAAATTATCCTCTTTGTGTGTGTGTGTGGAGATTTTACTAGTTTTGAAAAAATGTACAAGTATGGAAACAATACTGTATCAGCCTCAGAGAGAAGCCCAGATTGTTGAAGGACTTAAAACTTTCATATGAGGAACAGTTAAAGAACAAAGATGGTAAGCTTGAAAGAGAAAACTGAACTCTTACCAAGCTAAAATCAGTAAGCAGAAGTTAGAGTGAGATAAACTTTGGCTCAGTATATATGAAAATGATTTAATAAAGAGTGAGCTGGCAGCAGACAGGAGCTCTGTGACCTCTTTTGCGACATTGAAGGTCTCCTCCAACTGGAAACTATAAAGTAGCCTTGACTTGGTTAGTCTTCCGTCTTATCTCAGTGGATCTTCGTTTTGCTTTTTTATTGTAGAAGAGAAACGTTGTAAAAAATAGCGTAAAACTAGGAGGAGAAAAGTCATCCATGGGATTTGTTTTCACGGTTGTAGTTTGTCAGAAATTATCTGATATGAAAAGGACAACATAATGTCTGCAAGTGGGAGTTCCAACTACAGTAATATTAAGAAAGGGAGGATCTTTTGTTTTTTAAATATTTATTTATTTATTTTTAAAGATTTTATTTATTCACGAGACACACAGAGAGAGGCAGAGACACAGGTAGAGGGAGAAGCAGGCTCCCCACAGGAGCCCGATGTGGGACTCGATCCCAGGACCCTGGAATCACAACCTAAGCCAAAGGCAGATGCTCAACAACTGAGCCACCCAGGTGCCCTAGAGATTTATTTTAGAGAGAGTGCAACAGGAAAGCACAGAGGGAGAGGAGACTACTGAGCACGGAGCCCAACTTGGGACTTGATCTCCTGACTCTAAGATCATGACCTGAGCCAAAACCAAGAGTTAGATGCTTAACTGTGCCACACAGGCACCCCTCTGTGTTTTCTTTAAAAAAAAAAAAAAATTCTCAAAAATTAAAGTATAACTTACAGTTAAATGCACAGGTGTTGAGTAGACTGTTTTATTAGTTGTCTTGAAGGTAGTGTTCTATTCATTTTGAGAATTGCATATACCCCAGGATGCCTGGGTGGCTCAGAGGTTGGGTGTCTGCTTTTGGCCCCTGTTGTGATACCAGGATCCGGGATCAAGTCCCGCATCGGGCTCCATGGGGGTAGCCTGCTTCTCCCTCTGCCTGTGTCTCTGCCTCTCCCTGGGTGTCTCATGAATAAATAAATAAAATATTAAAAAAAAAAAAAAGAATTGCATATACCCCATTCAAGATGTAGAACATTTCCATCATCTCAGACCCTTTGTTCCCCTTAATTGTATAGTTTAATTTAGTTTCTGATTTCATATTTCCTGCATTTGGTCAGGCTGGGTCAAATCTAAATATTGTAAGCTGTAACTGATATCATAGTGCTTTATTAAAACTTAAGAATTTTTTTTTTGTAAGTAAACTATACCCTCGTCGTGGGGCTTGAACTCACAACCCCCAGCTCAAGAGTCACGTGCTCCACTGATTGAGCCACCTAGGTGCCCCTATTTAAACATTTTTATTGAGTGCTTATTCATGTTCTTTATATATGTTTGCATTCACTTCTCACAACCCTGCACGTTTGTTGATACAGTTGAGGCTGCTGTTAGGCCATTGATACAAAGCTGTTTATTAAGTGGTTGCTAAGATTTGAACTCCAGACCATTGTTGTCCAATAGAATTTTTTGTAATGATGGAAGCATTCTATATCTGAGTTTCTAGGACATTAGCCACTGTTCACATGTGGCTGTTCAACACCTGAGGTAATGGGTAGTGTGACTGAGGAGCTTTAATGAATTTTAATTTTTTTTTTTCTAGAAGAGAGAGCGGGGAGGGGCAAAGGGAGAGGAAAAGAGAGGGAATTTTAAGCAGGCTGTACGTTTAGCGTGAGCCCAACTTGGGGCTCGATCTTAGAACCCTGATATCGTGACCTGAGCTGAAATCAAGAGTCAGATGCATAACTGACTGAGCCATCCAGGTGCTCCTGAAGAGTTTTAACTTTTATTTAATATTGATGAACTGAAATGTTAAATGGCTACAGCTCTAACCTCTGACTCCTAAGGCTTTTTGTGTCCTCTCCATACCTTTCTGCTCTACAGTAGTAGAACCACTAAAGTAGCTCCAGTACACTGGCACTAAGTGCCAGTCAAGCTCCTGGATGGAGAGTGAAGAAATGCTCCTTGTTTTGCTTTTGGCATACCCAAGACTCGTTTTCTTTTTAACTTTTTAATTGTGAAAAATTTCAAACAAATGGAAATAAAATAATGAACCTATCTCCTAATTTCGACAGCTACCAACTTTTGGTTCATTCTTTTTCTTTTTTAAAAGATTTTATTTATTCATGAGAGACACAGAGAGAGAGAGGCAGAGACAGGCAGAGAGAGAAGCAGGCTCCATGCAGGGAGCCCAATGTGGGACTCGATCCCTGGACTTCAGGAACACGACCTGGGCTGAAGGCAGGCGCTCAACCACTGAGCCACTCAGGGGTCCCTGGTTCATTCTTTTTCATCTGTGACCTCTCCCGCCTGGATTATTTTGAAGAAATACCGAGCATCATTTCAACATGATTGACTTTTAAAGCCAAATTTGGCTTTTATCATTTAGGTTGGTTTGAAGCTGTGTTCCTTTTAATCAGTTTCAAAGAATTAAATGTTTTTGCATTAGTTGAAGGAAAGCAATGGAAAGATAGATATAATACTACAGAAAATCAAGCAATCTTAATGCCAAATCTAAATTTTATGTACAGTTTTTGCCTAGTTTCTGTATTTGTCCTGTGATAGTTCCCACTTCTGAGGAACTTTTTTCCCTGTAACAAGGATTTGGAAAAGGATGATGAAGTTTCTTTCTGCAGTAGATAAACTTGTGTAGTTTTTCTGGGCTTTTCAGAGCTTGTCCAGCTATTCTATTCTATGTATTTATTTTTGTTTACCTTTTAAAGATTTATTTCAGAGAGCACTTATGCGAGTGGACAAACGGAGGGAGGGACAGAGGGAGAGTCTTCAGGCCAGCTCCTCACTGAGCACGGAGCCCCATGTGGGGGCTCGATCCCATGCCCCGTGAGACCATGACCCAATCCAAAACCAAGAGTCAGTTGCCCAACTGCCTGGGCCACCCAGGTGCCCCCAGCTATTCTATTTATACAAACAGCCACCTATTTTGGAGATTCCTTAACTGTTTTCACATTCATTTTATTTTATTTTGTGTATATATTTGTGTGCATATGTTTATTTATCTGTGTGTGCTTGAGAGAGCATGCAAGTGGGAGGATGCAGAGGGAAAGACCGAGTCCCAGGCAGGTTCTGCCTCCAGCGTGGAGCCCACTGGAGGGTTTGGATCCCACAACCCTGCGATCATAACCCAGCGGAAATAGAGTCAGACACTTAACCAACTGAGTCACCCAGGCGCCCAACCTCCTTCGTAATCTTATTAGTCAAATTAGAAATCATTTTTCTAGGAAGAACAGTGGAACAATTTTCAGTATTATGACAAAAGTTCTGTTTCTTAATATCAGTTTAATCTGCTGTGATCTCATAGTACCATGGTGCCTCAGCATGGTGCTGATGACCTATGCTGGGCCATCAAAAGGATCCCCTTCTGGGATTTCTCTGCCACAGGTGCCCAAGGCTGTGTTCGTTATTAAAAAATCTCTTCTCTCTCTGTTCTTCATATTGGATAAATTTTACTTATTGATCTAGCAGTACATTGATTCTTTCCTGTTGTCTTCATTCTGGTATTAAGCTCATATGATGAGTTTTTTTATCCTCCTAAAAAAAAAAAAGTGTTGCAAAGTGTTCAGTAATTGCTTCCTCTGTTATTTTTAAATAAATCTCTCTTATCTCCACATTGGTATCTGTAAATTGTCTTTTTCTTGCAAGTTGAGATTTTTCCTCTCTCTTCACATGCCATATAATTTTGGATTTTATCTTGGACAATTTGAATATTAGCTTACCAGACTCTGGGTCTTGTTGAGAGCCTATGGAGAATGTTAGTTTTGTTTTAGCAAATCTGGTTAGATTCAAACTGCAAATCTCAACTCTTTGGCTGTGGTTCTAATGGCAGTACAGTTTTTAAAATCTTTGTAGTCAGTTTTAAAATCGTGCTGATGTGTCACATAGTACCTAGTCTGAGTCCTGGACAGTGTATCTGTTAGTTCAGTTCCCAGTCTTTGGTGTCATCAATAGGATCAGATCTATGCATGCACAGTTTAGAGGTGAAACATGGAGTTCATAAATGACTTTATGGGGTTGCCTTCTCCAGTTTCTCTTTCTCTGTGAAATTCTTGATACTTTGTTTCCCTGAGTTGTCTTTTTTCATCCTCTGGCTAGAAAGCTGGGGTTCTAGCTTCCTTCACTATACTATGCACTTTTGTGATTATGCCTTTGTCTGGCTAGAGCTTATCATATTCATTGATCTCCAAGAACTAGCTTTTAGTTTCAGTGATTTCCTCAGTTTTTCTTTTTTCTCTTTCATTGATTATGCTCTTAACCTTTTTTGTTTCCTTTCTGCTTACTTGGAGTTTAATTTGCTCTTGTTTTTCTAATTTTTTTAAGGTAGAAGCTGAGATAATTGGAGATCTTTTATAATAATAAGCTTTTTTCTAACTAGTTTTATAATTTTCTCTTTTGTTACTTTTCAGCATTGGATTGTGATGTGTACCTGTTCCCCTCCCATCTTTTTTCAATTTCTCCTGCTTGTGGTTTGTTGAGATTCTTTGATCTGTGGATTTAGAGTTTTCATCAATTTTGCAGTTTTTTAATATTTATCCCATTTTAATCTTTTTATCTTTTAATAGTCCTGTTACAGTATATGTTATACGGTTAGACTACTTGATATTGTCCCACAGGTCATTGAGTTTCTCTCTTTTCTCTCCTTCCTTCCCCCTTCATTTTCCCCTTTGAGCTCCCATTTTGGATAATTTTAGTTACATGTTTTCACTTTCACTGAAGTCACTTTAAGTTCTCTTAGTGGTTTTACATTCACTATACTGGCTTCAAATTCACTGCAGTGTCTAATATTTTAAGGCTATATTAACTTTTCCTTTTTTGGTATTTTTTTATTCTACAGGGTCCATTTTTAAAAGATTTTATTTATTCATGAGAGACAGAGAGAGAGAGGCAGAGACACAGACAGAGGGAGAAGCAGGCTCCATGCCGGGAGTCCAGTATGGGACTTGATTCTGGGAATCCAGGATCATACCCTGAGCTGAAAGCAGATGCTTAACCCCTAAGCCACCCAGACATCCCAAGGTTTTATTTATTTGAGAGAGAAAGAGAGTGTGAGCAAGGGGAAGGGCAGAGGGAGGCAGAGAAGCAGACTCCCTGCTGAGTAGGGAGCCCCACTCAGGACCCAGGCCCCTGGGATTGTGACCTGAACTGAAGGCAGACGCTGAACCGACTGAGCCACTCAGGTGTCCTATAGTGCTCCCCCCCCCTTTTTAAAGTTTTTACTTTTTTTTTTTTAAGTATATATGTATGCTTTTATAAAGATTTTATTTTTAAGTAATATCTATACCCAACGTGGACTTGAACCCAGAAGTGGAAGATCAAAAGTCTCAGGTTTCACAGACGGAGCCAGCCAGGTACCCCTCTTTTCTTTTTTTAAGTGAACTCTCCCCAGAATGGAGCTTGAACTCACAACCTTAAGATTGAGTCTTTTTTTTTTTTTTTCCCCTAAGATTGAGTCTTAATGCTCTAACAGCTGAGGCCAGCTAGGTGCCTCCCCTAGCGCTTGCCAACAAGTTTCCATTTTTCTATTGAGATTTTCTGTTTTTCTGATTGGGCCCATGTTTTCCTTTCAGTCCTTTTATATTACCTAGTAGTTAACTTTTAAAATCTTTGCTACTTCCATCATCATCATTTTTGCATTTCTGTTGATTTTGTTTTCCCTATAGGTCATGGGTCGCAGTTTCTGCTTTTTCACCTTTCTAATAATTTTTGTTTTTTCATAGTATTGAATATTGCAGACACTAGGATATTAAATGTCTGGGTCCTATTGTCTTTCTTAGTAGAGTTTTGTTTTGATAGACCATTAATTTGCTTCTGCATCAGCTAGTCTCCAGGGCTTGTTTTAAGGCTTTAATAAAAGTGGATCTAGCTTAGCCTTATTCCTAAAATGCAGACTTTTTAAGTCTCTACTAAATCTTGGAGTATTTAATGAAGTTTCTAGCTGGATATTAGGAACTAAGATGTCTCCTCCCATCTTTGTATGAGCAGTAATAGTTGTTCCACTCATGTGGTTGGTAGTTGTCTTTGCCTACCTTTAGTAGAATCTTTCAATGAACCCACTCAGTTTAATATTTGACAAAAAATTCAGGGGGCCTGAGTGGCTCAGTCAGTTAAGCATTCAGCTCTTAATTTTGGCCCAAGTCATGATCTCAGGGTTGTGAGATCTAGCCCTTTGTAGACCCTGCATAGACTTTCTGGTACTCTGCCCCATAAATTCTAGTTACTGTAGCACTTTCTAATTCAGATTATTTGTTTAGATCACTGAGACTGCCATGTTCTGTTTGCACCACGCCCCCCTCCCCCCATTCTACAGTCTGGAAAATGCCCTTAGGCAGAGAAAAGGATTTTCTTGGGATTTACCTTGATTCCCTTCTGAGATCACAGTCTTGTATTGGCTCTCATCCAACATCTGAAAATAATTATTTCATATTTACTTACTAGTTTTATGCTTGGCAGAAGTTTCATATTTTTCTTTTTTTTTTCCCCAGGAGTTATTATTTGTGTTACTTACTCTTATACATTTGGAAGCAGGAATATCAGTGTATGGTACCATCAGTTAGCACATGGGGTTTTTTATCTATTAGAACAATTTATTCTAATTATATCCTATTTTGCTCTACTGTTTCCTTTTTTGTTTTTAAAGATTTATTTATTTATTTTTAGAGAGAGAACAAGCACAATTGGGAGAGGCAGAGGGAGAAGGAGAGAGAATCTCAAGCCAACTCCATGCTCAGCGTGGAGCCCAATGTGGGGCTCTATCCTACAACCCTGAGACCACCAGCTGAGCCAAAACCAGAGTCAGAGGATTAATCAACTGTGCCACCCAGGCACCCCATGCTTTACTTTTTCTAGAGCATAGTGTTAATGTTATAAAATTTAACTCCTAATAGAAGGTAATGGTCTACAATGTTCTAGTATTTTTGGAAATATTATGTCTAATTTTGATTTAACATATATCCATTTTATAGGCAAGAGAATAGAGCACTGTGGCATTCATTCCATACCAAGGGAAACTGGAAACCCTTATAGTTCTGAAATTTCAAGAACTCCCAAATATAGGAGTTTTAGAGATAAGATTGTAGAATTAAGTAGGATGCTGGGCTGGGCTTGAACTCATGGTGGGCTTGAACTCATGACCTTGAGATCAAGACCTGAGCTGAGATCAAGAGTTGGATACTCAACTGACTGAGCCACCCAGGTGCCCCTGTAGACTTGAATTTTTATTTAGTTGGATGGTTCCACTGTACCGAACTTACTATCTCTGCCTACCATGTTGTTTTATAAAACCTATTTTAAATGAATTGAATATGAAACTTTTTCCTCAAAGTATACTATATATAGTGTTTTGTATTTTTCTTTTTCTAAGTAAAAGTCAGTTCCCTAAAAACTTACTTTCAGCCTATGGAGTTGGTTAAGGCATTAAAAATCTTATTATAAAAAAAAATAAAAATCTTATCATGATACCTTCCTTCTTTATAATTCTATAGAATTAACTTTAGTGATAGTGTTATGTGGGATTTTGAAAAATAAGCAAATCTTTTTTTCACTTTGTACATCTATTCTTTTTTGAGTGGTTCAAGAAAGGACCTCATATCCACTTATATTTTAAGGCTGCTTTGTAAGATACCATTTTAAAAATTGTGTGTTCAAGCTGAATTATACATAGAGCTGGTCTTATATATTTGGGGGAAAATTGTTGAATGAAATATGATATACTATTTCCTATTTTTCTTTTTTTTTTTTTAAGGTTTTATTTATTTATTCATGAGAGACACACAGAGAGAGGCAGAGAAGAGAGAAGCAGTCTCCATGCAGGGAGCCCGATGTGGGACTCGATCGTGGGACTCTAGGATCCTGCCTTGAGCCAAAGGCAGATGCTTTAACTGCTGAGCCACTCAGGCATCCCCCTATTTTTCTTGTTAAAAGAGTTTGCCACTAGAGTTTCTCTTAGGGCAAGAGCAGAAATTTTAAGGAAATTCTTTGGTACAAACTAAGTTGGATATTTCTAGTTACTATTTTCTATTAAATTAGAATACTACTCACTCATTTGTAATGAGTGACCTGTTGTAGAAGTAGTGCTTTAGGAGAAAAGAGATCCTTCTCTTAAGGGATCATTTCCTTAAGTACACACTGATTCTTGAGTATGAAGAAATGAATTCTTAGCAGTTTTTTGGAGGAGTATGCCATTCTGAATTATTTCTGCAGGTCACATTAACAGATAATTTAATAACATTGAATATCATTTTAATATGGAAGACTGCCAGATTTCATTAATTGAGAACACAATCATTAGGAATTGAAACTTAATTAGTTGCTGGTCTGAAATGTGATAAAATGAAAAGCTAGGGTAGTATATAGTATTACACATTTAAAGAAAGTGGAGTTTGGTTTTTAATTTTTATTTGGTAAACTCCGTTATTTGGGGGAATTATCCAGTTAATTATTCTGTGTGTATTCATTTTTCTCACTTTGCTTTTGTCATTTTTATTGCCCATTTAGGGTAGCACAGTCTGTTGCTTTTAGCTTATGTCATGATCTTAGGGTCCTGAGATCAGGTCCCAGGTTGGGCCCTGCACTCAGACGGGAGTCAGCTTGAGTTTGTCTCTTCGTCTGCCTCTCCTTCCCATCATACAACTCTCTCTGTCTAAATAAATCTTTAAAAAAATAAAATATAAACAAGGTAAGATAAATGTTTAAATTTGATTAGAAGATCTGTTAAAATACTATAGGCTTTTATGTTTTTATTAATTTTTCTGTAGGCTCCATGCCCAACATATGCCACTTAAACTCAAAAACCTGAGATTGAGAGAGTTGCATGCTCTATTAATGGAGCCAGCCAGACACCCCAAAACTGTAGGCCTTTTTTTTTCTTTTTAAAGAGAGCGTGCCACTGGTGTGTGGGGATGGAGAAAGAGAGGGAATCTTAAGTAGACTCCACACCTAGCACAGAGCCCAATGTGGGTCTCCATCTCAGGACCCTAAAATCATGACCTGAGCTGAAATCAAGAGTCAAACACTTAATTGACTGAACTACCTAGGCGCCCTCCCACAAACTAAACCCTCTAATAACATTTCTGTTAATAAAATTTAATAAAACTTCTGTATATGATGGAAGGAGCTCTCATCTGGGCCTTGGAGGGCTGCGAATGTAGCCTCAATTTTGCTACTAACTAGGTAAATTGCTTGTTTTCTTAATCTTGTACAATAAGGATTGAACCTTTTATGCTGTTTACAGGAGTATCATGAAGATTAAATGAGATGTTAGTGTGAAATCCCTTTGAAAAATGTGGTGCTGTAAACAATGTAAGGTATTTCCAATAAGACCAAGAGAAAAAACAACTGGAATCCTGAGTATTTTAAGTTCAACTGTACAAAATAAAGTCACATTGTGCATGTCAAGTAAGAATATAAATATTATTTTATATGCTTGTTATGAATTATTTATACAGGTTCACATTTATACTATAAGACAGTAGACTCTTCTGTAGTTTTTGGATTAAAACCTTGTTTAAAAATCAGAATGTTAATAACAATTGCCTCTGTAATGAGATCTAGCTTAATTTTTTCTCTTTCTCTCTGCTGCCTGTCTGCTTTCTACAGTGGCTTTATATTACTGGTGTTAGAAGTTTTCTTTCTTTCTTTTTTTTTTTATAAGTTTTCTTTTTGAAAAATTCTTTTCTCTTTTATCCTAATGTTTTTTTTTTCTATTGTACACTACTGAACTTTAGTAGAAAGATAGTTAAAATGACTAGGTGTAATGGCTCTGAATCCGGATAGTCTGGGCTTAAATCTTTTTTTTCCATCACTTAGCTGTGTGACTTTAGCCAAATAATATAATGTCCCTGGACCTCAGATATCTCGTCTAAAATGAGTATAAAGGGGATCCCTGGGTGGCTTAGCGGTTTGGAGCCTGCCTCTGGCCCAGGGCGTGATCCTGGGGTCCAGGGATCAGGTCCCACATCGGCTCCCTGCATGGAGCCTGCTTCTTCTCCCTCTGCCTGTGTCTCGGCCCCTCTGTGTGTCTCTCATGAATAAATAAATAAAATATTTTTAAAAATTAGTTGGGAAATTAAAAAAAATAAATGAGTATAAAATTTCATTCTTCTTGGCTGATTAATAAAAATAAATAAATAAAATGAATATAAAAGGAGTACGTATTTCATATCATTGTGAGATTAAATGGGTTTTCTCTGTAGAGCATTTAGCACTGTACCTGGCATACAGTAAATGCTCAGTAAGCATTAGCTGTTAGTACTGTTTTACATGTCTTTTCCTGACAAGTTATGTCCAAGATTTAAAGACTCTCTGATACTCAAAAAGTACTTAAGACTACATAACTAGGTTGTTTCTGTTTGTTTTTAATATTTTATTATTTATTTGACACAGAACATAGGGAGGGGGATCGGCAGGCAGCGGGAAAGGGAGAAGGCTCCCTGCTCAGCCTTCATGTGGGTTTTGATCCCAGGACACAGGGATCATGACCTGAGCCGAAGGCAGACACTCTGCTGACAGAACCCCCATGCACCCCATCACTAGTTTTGTTATCTGAAGTCATTGTTTAAAAAATCAGCTATTTGGTTCCATCGCTCTTCACTGTTTGACTAATTCCTTGAAGTAATTTTTTCCATTCATAATGTTACTAGTATATAAAAATTACCTACAAATATGATCTAAGATTATGACACAGTGGTCACACTTTATATATTTCTTTATTTTAGCAGAGAAGACGTAGACTCCTCTTGTACCATATTTGTTGTATTGGCTTTGATAAATTCGAGCCTTAGGTATAAAAGCAGTTTTTAATCCGAAGTAAAAGAGACTATTATGCTTTTGCTGACTTACTACTATTAGGTCAGGTAGGTTATTAATTTAGGTATTCTTTTTTGTTGCTTTCATGTATGTTTTTGTAATCTCAGCTATTAATAAATGTTCATATTTTTTCCTGTCTTTTGGGAAATGTTTTTATTTCTGTTTATTTTGATGTAATTAAGCACCTTTAATGTATTTATTAGCTGTTAGGATAACCTCTTTTGGGTGCATTTCTTCAAGACCCTTGCTGAGTTTTTTTTTTTTTTTTTAAGAAGAATTTTATTATTATTTTTTAAAATTTATTTATTCATAGAGGCAGAGACACAGGCAGAGGGAGAAGCAGGCTCCATGCAGGGAGCCCAACATGGGACTCGATCCCGGGTATCCAGGATCACACCCCAGGGCTGCCCACCCTTGCTGAGTTTTTTAATGAGCTATCTATCTTTTTGATACTGACTCAGAAGAGTTCTTTATATATTCTAGATAAAGGATCTTTGTTGAGTATTATATACGTCTTCTCTGGCTTGCCTTTTTTAAACTTTCCTGTTTAAGGGATTAAGGCGCTTGTCGACCCAACACATAATGAAATTATTTTAAAATGGGTTTTTTTTTTTGGGGGGTGGTATTTTTATGGTTTTACTTTTTTCATTTAGATTTGTGATGCTCTTAGAATTTATTTTCCTTTTGTAAAGAAGGGTCATTGTTTGACCTCATGATGTTACATCCTACATATTTAAACCTTAGTACTTAATTTTTAGCAACAGATGCATGGGGACTCTACTAATTTATTTTTTCTATCTTTTTTCTCTATATTTCAGCTTGGGTAGTTTCTATTGCTATGTCTTCCATGTCACTGATTTTTTTTCTTCTGCAGTGGCATAATACTTTTAATCTGATATTTTCATTATATATATTATATTTTTCATCTCCAGAAGCACTGTTCAAGAAAAAAGAATGCAAGTTCTTTTTCTGTATATTCTGTTCTCTTCTCACATGTTTATATTTTCTTTAAACTCTTGAGCATGTAGTTGTCTTGTTATCTTGACCACATAATTTCATCATTCTCTTAATTCTTCTGGTTATGGGTCTTGTTTTCTTGCTTCTTAGCTTATCTGAAAATATTTTATTAGATATTGGGTATTATGAATTTTACATTTTTGTATTGAACTTAACTGTCTTCAAAGAGTGTTGGACTTTATTAATAGGAGTGAAATAGGAAGTGACTTGTATACATGTCTAGGCCTTTGTTTAGGGGAGGGTCTAGAGTATACTTACTCTAGGGCTAGTTTTTGTCTTCTGCTGGGTAGATCTTTTTATAGTATTTACTGAATTCTGCAGGTGTTGATTGAAGACTCCATTCTGGCTACTTGGAATTCTCAGTACCATGTGAGCCCTGAAAATTCTTGAACTTACTGCTCCCTAGTCATTCTTTGGCCTCATGAAGTTTCCCTCTGCATATTTAAGACTTAGCACTCAACAGTTTTCAGCATCCAGTGCATTTGGTTCCCCTGCAGATTTTTAAATTTCTCTGAATAATTCCATCAGCATTTGTTTTACCATCTGGTTGGCGTTATTGAACTTCGTTCAGTCTTTTGTCTCTTCAACTCTTTGTGGACTGTTATGCTCTGCTTGGGATTCTTCTCCCCGTGCTGTGATCTATAAGTAGGGGCATTTCTAAGCCTGTCATTACCTCTCCCATGGTTCACAATCCGGTGCTGCCAATTGTCCAATGTCTGATAATGGTTATTTCATATATTTTGTCCAGTTTTGTTGTTTACAGTAAGTGGAAGGTCAAGTTTAGCCTCACTTACTCTGTCACAGCCAAAAGTGGAAGTTCCTTTACTGTATTTTTACCGAAATAAATTTTCAGAGGGGCACCTGGGTGGCTCAGTCAGTTAAGCATTTGACTCTTGATCAGGTCTTGATCGCAAGCCCCATGTTGGGTTCCACACTGGGCATGAAGCATACTTAGATAAAATTTTTTTTTAAATTAAAAAAATAAATTTTCAGAAAGCTAATTGAGGATTTTAAGAACAATACCCTTAAACTATTCTTTGTACGTATATAGTTCCTGGAAAAATTGACACATCAAGAGTGTCCCTTTTAACTAGTGTTTACATCATAGCTGTACATAATTATTATTATAAGAAAAAAAATGATTTTTGCTGAGTAAATAGGAACACTAAGTTTAATTACTTAGTTATGTTTCTTTGACTGCATATGATTAGTGATAGCCCTAAGTTGTTGCTTGTGCTTTCCCTTCCTTATTCCCCAGATCACTCTGCCTGTTAAGTGTATAGTTGACTGTATATGTGTTGGGGAAGGGGGAAGCAAGGAATTAGGAAGCTATTTCAGAGAAATTGGGACTAATGGTACATACTAGAGGATAGAAGTATGAGTGAAAGAAAGCACCAATGATAAATAGGGTTTTATGTGTACGTGTATGTGGGGGTGGGTTTTTGTTTGTTTGCTTCACATCTAGTTGGGTGAGTTGAGGGGAAAGCATCTACTGAGATGATGAATTGGTGGAACAGATTCTGCGGGAAAAATTCAGTTGTGTTTTGGATATATTAAGTTAGAGATGAGAAACAGTAAAATAGAGATGGTGAGTACATAGTTTGTTATAGAACAGTTCTATAGTTGGCTCTAGCATTCAGTTTAAGCAGTTGATTTCTTTGATGCCAAATGTAAAATTTTACATTTTCATTGTTTCTACACAATTTTTTTCTGCTATGATTTTGTCATTATTTGCATTAAGTCTCTCAAATTTTGAAGATACTGTTTGAAAAGTTGTGAATAAAATTTACTTAAATTTATGACAGTGAATAGATTAATCTGCTGGCATAGACTATCATATCTCTTAGATATAGGCTTTTTTCTATAACAAATAGAATGGTTTAAAAGATCATTTTTATTGAGGCCCCTGGGTGGTTCAGTTGGGTAAGCATCTGACTCTTGATTTCAGCTCAGTTCTTGATCACAGTGTGGTGAGTTCAAGCCCTGCATTGGCAGGAGCCTACTTTAAAAAAAATTTTTTTAATTACTATTATTAGTGAAACTACATATTGATACCTGAAAGTCAAATAGCACTGAAATATTTATAAAGAAAAAATAGGTCCTCTTCTTTCCTACCCCTTTACCCCTCACCTTCCCTCTTCAAAATCAAGCACCCTCTTAGCCATTTTCTTTGGTATTTATCTTGTTGCTTAATAATATACCACCATTTCTTGGTACGTGACTTTTAGACAATTCGTTGAGTTAGAAAAGAAGGACTTAGAACTTCATCATTCACAGATATGTCCACTTTGCTTTTCCTTATTACCTTGTCATATTGTATCACAATATTTTGATAAACCAGCACTGAATATTGACGTTATATAAAAGGACTTAGAACTTCATCATTCACAGATTTGTCCACTTTCCTTTTCCTTATTACTTTGTCATATTGTATCACAATATTTTGATAAACCAGCACTGAATATTTATGTTTTTATAATTATCTATGTATTGTTCACTGTTAAGCTAAATATTACGTGAAGACCATACTTTCTCTCATACAAGCCTTTATTTCTCTTTTTTTTTTTTTTTTTTTTTAATTTATTTATGATAGAGAGAGAGAGAGAGGCAGAGACATAGGCAGAGAGAGAAGCAGGCTCCATGCACCGGGAGCCCGACGTGGGACTCGATCCGGGTCTCCAGGATCGCGCCCTGGGCCAAAGGCAGGCGCCAAACCGCTGCGCCACCCAGGGATCCCCCGCCACCCAGGGATCCCCTTTATTTCTCTTAGAGATAATAATTTGTCTCATTTATTCAGTTGTCTGGTTTTCTGTAGACTTATTGCTCATTTTCCCCAAATGTGTCTGAATTAATGTCATGTGCTTACAAATAATAATTTCCATATTATGAAGTATTTTGGTTCCATTTTTGGCCTTACTGGGAGGCCTTTTGGTTCCTATTTTGGCCAATAGGTTTTGCATGGTGGCCTTTGGCTTCTTTTTTTTACTTTGGAGTGTTTGTTCTGTAGTTCTTTTTTCTGCATTAGATTTATTTACCAACTGCCATGTTGTCCTTTTTTGTTTATTTTGATTCCTTTTTAATGGCTTCTTAAGGAAGAGTGCATAGAGATAAAATTTTAGCTTTCTGAGGAGCCTTTAAGTGTCATTTTCATATACTTGATTGATAATTTGGCTGGGTGTAGAATTCTAGGTCAAAACTTGATTTTACTTTGAATTTTGAAAGCTGTTTATAGATGTTTTCTGGTTTTCAGCAGTATTCTATTATTACTTTGAAATAAAAGTTCAGTGCCATTCTAATTACAGATCCTTTTTATGTGACTTTTTTTCCCCCCTCTGGAAGTTAAGGACCTTTCCTTTATTTTCAAGGTTTTGAAATTTCATTATGATGTACCATGATATAGGTCTTTTTTTCCTTCTTCATTGTTTTGCATGCACTGGTTCATCTCTCCTCCTTTCTTCAGTAAGAAGGAAATACTATTTTAAAATACAGTTTTCATACCTTTATTTTCTTTCAGCTTTCATATTCTGTAATACTTGTTGGGCATTTTTGGAGTGAGCTGATGATTTATTTTTCCTAATTTATATTCTCTTTGTCTTGTGTTTACTTTTTGTATTTGAATCTTCTCTATTTTTTTTTAACTGGAATTTTAGTGGGATTTAGGAGAATATGGAAATAACATTTGATCATTCTGTTGTATTTAGCAATCAGAATTTTAGGGTTAAATTGAAAATGGTTTTGCATTTCTTGCTGAACACAGATTTTTCATTTTTGTTTTGACAGAGATGTTATGAACATAAACAGTATCGAAATGGGTTGAAATTCTGTAAACAAATCCTCTCCAATCCCAAGTTTGCAGAGCATGGAGGTAGGTATACTTGGTAGTTTTAGTAAATAAGGCTCTGCTAACTTGTCTGGCTTTACATATTTGGGTTCTATAACTCTCAGCTGCCTTAACTATTTTTTAGAGAGAATGGACTGACCTTTGACTATTGTTTGAAGGTGTTTAATATATAAGGTGCAGTTTGAATTCAATGTCAAGAAACCCAACATATTCTACTTGATTTCTGGGTTATTCCTGTTTTGAAGATTAGTGCTATAAGAAAGGCAGGGGAAATTAGTAGGGACAGATACGCTTAAGTTTAATAAGTAAACTCATTTAAGATTTAGAAAAATTTGTTTTAGAACGTTCGTTGAGCTGGAAAGATTTTGATTTCTTAAAGTAAGCTTATTCAGAAAGTGCCTGTTTGGTCCTTAGCTTTTGAGCCAGCATCTTTTTTTTTTTTTTTAATTTTTATTTATTTATGATAGTCACACAGAGAGAGAGAGAGAGGCAGAGACATAAGGCAGAGGGAGGAGCAGGCTCCATGCACCGGGAGCCCAACGTGGGACTCGATCCCGAGTTCCCAGGATCGCGCCCTGGGCCAAAGGCAGGCACCAAACTGCTGCGCCACCCAGGGATCCCGAGCCAGCATCTTTTTATTCAACATTATATCTTAGTTTTTCAAGATGGTCATGTTTAAGATATTATTTGTATATTGTAAAGTTCTGAAAACTTACATCGCTTTTGCCTGTGTGAGGATAGAATATTGGACAGTGAGATATTTGTAGGAAAAGAGGAGAGTAGCTAAACTTGTGAAGACATAAGGAAAGCTAAGCTTTCACAAGTCTGACTTGTACAATTAGGAAACAGGGCTCTTCAGTAATTTGATAATTTCTAAAGTATTGAAGAAGAGGGAGAGAGCAATAGTTCTCTTTCGGTGCCCTCTACTCCTGTGTACTTTTCACTATAATAAAATTATTTGGAGGTGGAAAGCAGAAATAAAACTACCTAATTTATTTATTTTTTCTTGTTAAGTATTTTTTTGTTAGGTGGATGGTATGTTGTATGAAGAGCCATAATTTAATTGAAAGTATTTTAACAGTAGATAAAGTGATGGTTTGTCTTAGACTCACTGGCAATCCAGAGTTTCATTAATTAAGGCACTTTAAGATGTTTGGTAAAACTTCTACAAATAGATTTTACCTATTTAACAACAAAGAACTATTTTATATGGTACTGTTCTAATTTGGCTATTTGCCAAATATATTTTGTTTGCTTCCTTTTCCTTTAAAGTTGTATGTGATTTATAATGATTTATATATGATTTTTTCCCTCTCTTTCCTATTTCTTTGTATTTTTTTTAAATCTTTCTTTTTCTTTTTTTAGATTTTGTTTATTTATTCATGAGAAAGAGAGAGAGGCAGAGACATAGGCAGAGGGAGAAGCAGGCTCCATGCAGAGACTCAGTCCTTGGGCCAAAGGTGGTGCCAAAACGCTGAGCCACCCTGGCTGCCCGGTTTTTTTTTTTTTTTTTTTTTTTTTTTTAAACAAATGATGACTCCTCCTCAGAGTAATACTTTTCTTTAATCTTTACCTTTTATTCCTAATTAATTTTTCTATAAGCTTAAATTTTAGTCCTAAAATTAAGAAATCATAATGAATATTTTTTATTGCTATATGCTTTATAACATGCAGATTATAAAAATTAGAAATATTTTTTCTTTTCCTTTTCTGAGAACTTAGTATTTTCCTGAACTCTGTTAATCTTTTGATTATGAATAACAGGTACCTGACATTTTCTTTCTTGTGTATTTGGTAGTAATCCCAAAGAATCATTTAAACATTTATGAAAATCAGAAATGTTAGACAATTTATATGTGTATGGTTCAATCATTGAACAGTGATTTTAATCTTAATGTAACTTGGGTTCACAGAAAAAAAGTCTGTTTTAAGGTTAAGTTTTCTATACTTTAAAACAGGGATTGATTATATGAGGTGACCCCATGGAATTCTCTTGAAGAATAGTAATAGTCATTGTATCTTGCTAGCACATGAATTACCAGATATTCATGCACATTTGTATCTTTTTATTTAGAAAGAAAAATCTGAGGATGCCTAGACTATAGAAGTGTGTGTTTGCTTCCTTTGTCAAATTTTAAAATATTTTAATTCTGTAGAAATTTGAAAGTTTTCCAAATTATCTTCTCGAAGGTTTAAATTCTTAGGATAATGCAACATTTGTTTCTGAGATTATGATTACTTAAATTATTTTTAATGTTTAATTACTTTCTTTTTTCTTCCTTTCTTCTCTCTCTCTCTCTTTAAATAGAAACCCTGGCTATGAAAGGATTAACATTGAACTGTTTGGGGAAAAAGGAAGAAGCTTATGAATTGGTTCGTAGAGGTTTGAGAAATGACTTGAAGAGTCATGTGTGTATCCTTTTTGATTGGATTGGAATGTCTTAAGCTAAGACAACAGTTTGGGAGTCGGAAGTGTTAGATTCCTCTTACTATATAACTCTACAGGAGATGATTTCTTTTTTAAATTGATTAACAGCTCTCTTCATGGAACATTTTTATGTACCTACCCTGTTTAACATTACTTCTATTCAGATAAATTGGACTTGCCTTTTAAAACACCATAGTCCTACCTTCTCTGCAGTTTGCTTTCTGCACTTTCAGTTACCTAAGGTCAGCTGTGGTCTGGAAGCATATGATCCTTCTGATGCATTGTCAGATC
This sequence comes from Canis lupus familiaris, assembly GCF_011100685.1. Taxonomy (NCBI): domain Eukaryota; kingdom Metazoa; phylum Chordata; class Mammalia; order Carnivora; family Canidae; genus Canis; species Canis lupus. The sequence continues at coordinate 4,086,232 of NC_049240.1, read as the reverse complement.
AGTAGTGATATTTCACTATATCACAATGCCTGTGTCATTTCTCACTTCATCTCGTCACATAAGCATTTATCATCTCTCATTACAAGAAAAAGGGTGAGTATGGCATAATAAAATATTTAAGAGAAAGACACCGTGTTCACATAACTTTTATTATAGTGATTATTATAGTTCTATTTTGTTATTAGTTATTGATTTTAGTCTCTTTTATGCCTGATTTGTAAATTAAACTTTATTGTAGGTATGTGTGAATAGGAAAAAACAGTTATATATAGGCTTCAGTACTGTCCACGGTTTCAGGCAGTTATTGAGTCTTTTTTTTTTTTTAAGATTTTATTTATTCGTGAGAGACACAGAGAGAGAGGCAGAGACATAGGCAGAGGGAGAAGTAGGCTCCCTGCAGGAATTCCTATGTGGGACTCAATCCTGGGATCATGCCCTGAACCGAAGGCAGATGCTCAACCACTGAACCACTCAGGTGTCCCAGTTATTGAGATTCTTGAAACCTATCCCCCATGGCAGGGGTGTACTATATTTATGAAAGTTCTTCCCACGTTTACAAATAAAGAAGTACCCTGCAGATTTTATCATCGTTAAAAATTCAGAAAAAATACACAGTAAAGAATAATAGGCAAATAGTATATTGATGAAGAGCATGGGCTTTGGAGTATGTTTCCTTAGGTTTGAATTTCGTCTCTGCTTCTTTGTTTGATCTTAGGGCTTAGTTTCCTCATGTATAAGATGAAGAGAACCATACCCACCTCATTGTGGTGGTGTGAGGATTTAATGATGAGGTATATTAGATGCTTAACAGAGTCTCTGATAATGCTGAGAGTACTATACTAGATAAATTTTAAGAGAAGTGTGAAGTTAGGAGCAAGTACAAATGTCTGAGGAAGCTAGAGAAAAAATTGTGGGTTGCTCTTTTTTAAACAATTTTTTTTCAATTTTTTTTTTTAAGATTTATTCATGAGACACACACACACACACACACACACACACACACACACACAGGCAGAGACACAGGCAGAGGGAGAAGCAGGTTCCATGTAGGGAGCCCAGTATGGGACTCGATCCTGGGATTCTGGGATCATGCCCCTGACCTAAAGGCAGATGTTCAACCTCTGAGCCACCCAGGTGTCTCCAAACAATTTTTAGATAAATATTTCTTAACTATTTTTGTGAACTGAAAAAATTTTAAGTGCTGAGACACCTAGCAAAATTTCAAGCATTTACCAGGCCTCTGGCATACTACAGATGAAGAAAAGTTAGGGATTTTGCTATCAAAGAATTTGCAGTCTGGTGAAAGGAAGTTATACTTACTAGCAGCATATACAGAACCATGTTTGAGTATTACATAAAGCTTTACAGCTTGTTCAGATATTATCATTAATCCAGTAAAGCAGAAGTGACTGGGAATAAGCAGAAACCATAGGGTAATCAAAGGACTAATTATTAAGACTGTTGTAGATATCTTTTCATCATTTTAAATGATTGTGTAATGTTCTATATGCATTTACTTATGATTTATTTATGTTCCTCTTGATGGACATATGTTTCTTTTAAATTTCAGCAATGTTAAACTCCATAGGTATAGATTTTTAGGAGATGTTTAGTTAAAAGATTGTTGCAGTGCTCAAGAGTGGTGATCAAGTCCTGAAATAAGTAATGGGGGCCAGATTACGAAGGGTAGAGTGTCTTAGGCTTTTGAAAACATGTTATGCTTTACTTTGTCACTTATGATATGAAAGCAAGGATTTTGCAAATGAAATTTATGATATTAAATATGTATTTTTGGTTATATGTGCCATTCTGGACATTTTGTATTTAACTGACTCTTGAGGATCCCTGGCATAAAATTTGGTGGATTGAAAAGTTCTAATCTGAACTGAGAAACACACAAGTTTCTGGAAAGGGAAGTGAATTCTTTGCTTCTGATTTTAGTGTTTTTTTTTTTTTTTTTTTTTTTTTTAAGTTATTCTGGAAAGAATAAAAGCAGAGACACTGAAGGTGGAAGATGGGTGACTGCAGTAATCAAGATCGAAAGTGTAAAGGACTTGTATTAGGGGAGTGGGGCTATTTACATATTTTCCCCCCTTTATAGCATTTTTTACAACCTACTATAGTTTACTTATCTGTGTCCTTACCAGACTCAAATTTTTTTGAATGCAGAAAACAGTCCATTTTGGTCACCTTTTTTCTGGCTATTAAAATATTTTAATAATCATTTGCTAAGTGAATTTTTATATGTAATTTCTGTCTTCCATGTGTTGACTTTTAGAAGCTTTGTTCTGCACTATGTATTCAACACTAAGGATCTTATTAGCTAAAAAAAATATACATGATGTAAAATAACTATATGTCATGAATCTACTCATTCCCTCTTTTTTCTTTTAGAAATAAAGTTTAATTCCAGGTGCAACTGGGTGGCTCAGTCGGTTAAGCATCCGACTCTTTTTTTTTTTTTTTTTTTTTTAAAGATTTATTTATTTATGATAGACATAGAGAGAGAGGCAGCAGAGACACAGGAGGCGGGAGAAGCAGGCTTCATCCTGGGAACCCGACGTGGGACTCGATCCCGGGACTCCAGGATTGCGCCCTGGGCCAAAGGCAGGTGCCAAACCGCTGAGCCACCCAGGGATCCCCAAGCATCCGACTCTTGATTTCAGCTCAAGGTCATGATCTCAGAGTCCTGAGATGGAGACCTGTGATATGAAGCCTGCTTGGGATTCTCTCCCCACCCCCCTTATACTCATTCATGTGTGGGTGCATGGGTGCTCTCTCTCAATAAATAAATAGATAGATAATTCCTAGCATTTAGTGAGCATTCATTTTGTGTTGATCTTTTCCATTTAGTTGTGAAACTGTGCTGTATAGACTTAATATTTACATTTTTTAATTAAGGAAACAACAAGCTTACTCAGGGTCACAGCTAATAAGACAGGTGAGACCTTATTTTCTCTGGCTCAGAAAGCTGTGCTATTTTCCATCTACTGTTAAACTATCTTTATATTCTCTCCTTTTTTAAAATTAAGCTTATAATTTTATAATTAGCTATAGTTTTCTGAGTTTCTTGAGGAATATTTTTGGAATATTATTTCTTGACTTGTAGGTTGTGTCCTTAACTAAATCCTTTAGGTTGGCATGTTTATGGCCTTCTCCAGAGGTCAGACAAGAAATATGATGAAGCCATAAAGTGTTATAGGAATGCGTTAAAATGGGATAAAGACAATCTTCAAATCTTAAGGGACCTTTCTTTACTACAGATTCAAATGAGAGATCTTGAGGGTTACAGGGTAAGTAAAATAGTGAATTTTTTTATTCTAAGGGGAAAGTAGTGTTAAAATATTTAAAACTTTTGAGTACTTCCTGAAAACAAAATTTTCTGTTCTTAAACAGAATTTTTTTTTTTTAATTTTTATTTATTTATGATAGTCACAGAGAGAGAAAATGAGGCAGAGACACAGGTAAAGAGAAGCAGGCTCCATGCACCGGGAGCCCGACGTGGGAATCGATCCTGGGTCTCCAGGATCGTGCCCTAGGCCAAAGGCAGGCACCAAACCGCTGCGCCACCCAGGGATCCCTCTTAAACAGAATTTAATGAATCTTACTCATATCCCCCCAGTAGTGTTTGTGTATATGTTATTACTGGACTAATCAGATTTTTAAAATAAATTATCTTACTCTGAGGCTGAATTGGATTACTGTGTAGAATGGAGTTAATTCAGTCAAAATTAACATTGATGTTCCTCAAATAGACAGTGACTTTGTATGCATTTAACAAGTAAATACAACTCTTAGTTCTCACATTTTCCTGGAAAGCAGATTTGTTTCTTCTTTTTACCTCCATTGAGACCATTCTGTCTTTGTGCCTATATTTTAACCCTTTAATTGGGTCTATATAGTACGTGTAGTACCTGCTCAGTTGTTTTCTATAGATCTTAACTTGTAGTTGGGCCCTATATTTTTAAAAAAGTTTTTCTTCTGTACTATCTTTTCTATCCTGTCTCCTTAAAAAAAAAATAGTTCAGAAGTAATAAAGCATATCTGGTCTTAACTTTTAAAAGAGTTATAAGATTATCTTGGAGTCTTCGATGTACTTCTTAACAAATACTGTTTTGTTCCTATGAATATGGGATGCCTGAAGCTATTTTCTATTAATTATTCCCAGTATTGTGTTGCAGATTGCTCAGCATTGTTGAGTAAATTAATAAATGCTCTTTTTTTAGGAGCATTTGCTTTCATTCACTGTAAACCTAAGAAAAAGTGGTTTTTTCCCCCCCCTTAAAGGAAACGAGATATCAATTACTTCAGCTTCGCCCTGCACAGAGAGCGTCATGGATTGGTTATGCTATTGCTTACCACTTATTAGAAGATTATGAAATGGCAGCAAAGATTTTAGAAGAATTTAGGAAAACACAACAGGTAATAGCCAGAAGTCAGACCTTGTAAACTGGGTCTAATTCTAAGTATAATGGTACAAAAGAAGTATATGTAGACTTGCTAACTTTTTATTTTGAAATAATTTCAAACTTCGAGAAAAGAATAATACAAAGATCTCTATAGGACTTGAGTCACATTAACTGATTGTTAATATATGACACATTTACTTTACAATCTCTTTTATCTACTTATCTTTTTAATTTTTTTTCCTGAAACATTTGAATGTAATGCAGACACCATGATCTTTTACTCCCAAATCTGTCAGTGGGATATTTCCTAGGAATAACTCTATATACAATACAACATAGGCTTATCAAAAATTAGGAAATTTAACATTGATAGACTGTTTTATTTAATCTACAGCCCATATTCAAAATGTATTAGTCCTAAGAGTTTTTTTTTCCCCTGTTACTAGAATCATACCTTGCACTTGGTTATCATTTCTCTAGTCGAATTTAACCTGGAAATTTTGAAGGCTTTCTTTGTATTTCATGACATTGAAATTTTTGAAAAGTACAGCAAGTACTTTTGTAGAATGTTCATCAATTTGGATTTGTTTGATGTTTCCTCATTATTAGATATATAGTTAACGTATTTTTGGCAGGAAACTACAGAGTTATGTTTAGCCCCTCTCAGTTCATTACATTGAGAAACTCATAAGATCTGTTTGTTCCATTTAATTACATGGTTAAGGTGGTGTCTGCTAGGTTTCTTGACTAAAAAATTACTATTTTTTTCTTGTTTATAATTAGTAAACAGTTTGAGATCTTATGAATAGCCTGTTCTTCATAAAACTTTCCACTGGTTTTAACATTCACTGATAGTGATTCTTGCTGAATCAGCTGTTTTATGATAGTTGCAAAGTGGTGATTCTGTAACTCTTATTTTTTCTAGATTTATTATTTGACATTTTACTGTTAAGAGCTTTCCTTTCTCATCTCTTATTATATGTAAGGAGCTAGGGATTCTTTATTCTTTATTCAATGGGTTATAAGTTAATATCGTCATTATCAGTTGTTTTCTAGACACTTAAGAATTTTTAGAAAATGAATTTTATCAGTCATTATCCTTTGACTTCTTGTATGTATTTTGAGTGTATAAATAGTTTTCTAATATAAAACAAACTTACTGTTAGTATTCCTTATATCCATATATAGACATCCCCTGATAAAGTGGATTATGAATATAGCGAACTCCTTTTATATCAGAACCAAGTTCTTCGGGAAGCAGGTCTCTATAGAGAAGCCCTGGAACATCTTTGTACCTATGAAAAGCAAATTTGTGATAAACTTGCTGTAGAAGAAACCAAAGGTATTTTTAGATTTTTATTTATTTATTTTAAAGATTTTATTTATTTGTTTGAGAGGGAGGGAGAGGGTGGGCACAAGTGAAGGGAGGGGCAGTGGGAGAAACAGACTCCCTGCTGAGCAGGGAGCCCAACAAGGGGCTGATCCCAGGACCCTGAGATCCTGACCTGAGCGGAAGGTAGAAGCTTAATTTACTGAGCCATGCAGGCACCACGAAGGGTGTTTTTTTTAAAGGGATATCATTTATTCTAGTATTTAATTATGACAAAGAGCAAGGCTAAAAAATCTAGTTGCTGCTGATAATTGCATATAATTCAGCTTTTTGGTGATGGAAAAATCTTTCTTGCTCACGTACACTTTGCATAGTTTCTAATGTTGGAAAATACACATTTAAACAGGATATTGATATAGGAAAGAATAATTGCAAACATAAAACCATTAAGTGAAGGGATTCAATAAAATATTTTTTTTTTAAATATTTTTTTAAAATAAAATGTTTTAAAAAAATAAACAAATAAATAAAATGTTTTGGCTTGAAAATATTAGTGTTCAAAGCACATGAGGTAATTGTTATATGACAGGAATAAATTTCTTAGGAACAGCTTATTAGCAAAACTGAATATGTTATTAACAGTAATATTTATTCATAAATTCATTCTTTTCTAAGGGATATAGGGGGCAATCATGAGGTCTTTCTAGTTTATCTGAATGTCTTTCTGGACATAAAAAGAATATGAATTGAAACCAGAGATATGGCTTTATGTGTGTGGATTGTGATGAGAGGTAAATTCCTAAATAAAGATCTTCAGTAAAAACAAAACAAAACAAAACTTCAGTGCTACCATTTATTAGAGGGCTAAGAAAAAGGAGTCTTAAGAGTTTTATTTTTTAAAGATTTTATTTATTTATTAGAGAGAGGCAGAGACACAGGCAGAGGGAGAAGCAGGCTCCATGCAGGGAGCCCGACGTGGGACCCGATCCCGGGTCTCCAGGATCACACCCTGGGCCAAAGGTGGCGCTAAACCGCTGAGCCACCGGGACTGCCCAGGAGCTTTAGAGTTTTAAAAGTTGAGTGAATGATTATGGAAAATGAAAGAAGTAACGGAAATTAGAAGTACTTTCCTAAGGATTACTATCTGAAATGTCACTCTGCCCCGGGTGGTCCAGGGAACTGATATTTGTTGGCTTCAAATTCCTTTGGCTCCTGTTGAAATTGAACACTAAAAAAGTGCGATACTTGGGTGCATAGTAGATATAACCATTATTAGCCACATGAGCTATCAGCAGAGGATAATGGTACTGGCAAAAAAAAAAAAAAAAAAAAAAAAAGATGTCTCTACCGCTGCTGGAGCTCATTTGTAAACTATAGATCCAGAGAAGCCAACTTTCATTTGAGTTGATCATCCCTAGCCGTCTATTAGTTATAAAGGAAATGGATTTCTGACTTTATGGAAAGATCACAGGATTGGAAAAAACTAGTTTGGATTCCTTCATTGGCTACTATAATTGGCTATATGACTAGGCATAAGACTTGGACCGTTGTTTCTTTATCAAAATACATGATAGTTTTCAAAATACCCTTACGTACATTATCTCATTTGATCCTTTTGTTAACTCTATTAGCGAGAATGATAGATCAAATTAGATGAGGACTCAGAATTGATCAGTGGATATTTGGAAGTCATTGGTGACCTTAATAAAAAGCATTTTCTGAACATTTGGAAGGAGGGTGGCAAAAACTCAATCAAATCAAGTAGAATTAAATGACTTTGGAAGTCAAAGAATTAAAGATAGCATGCATAGATGACTCATTAAAAGGAGTTGTATTGTCTAGGGAAACATAAGTGGGGTGTTGCTAGATGAAATGGAATAAAAGGTTTGGGATGCTTGGGTGGTTCAGCGGTTGGGCGTCTGCCATCGGCTCAGGGCGTGATCCCCGGAGTCTTGGAATCGAGTCCCACATGGGGCTCCCCACAGGGAGCCTGCTTCTCCCTCTGCCTGTGTCTCTGCCTCTCTCTCTGAGTCTCTCATGAATAAATAAATAAAATCTTAAAAAAAAAGGTTTTTGACAGTTTGTGCTTATGCTCACTGGAGAATGATCCAGCAGAGAGAGAATATTTGATACAGCAGAAAGGATATGATCTAGAGGATAAGTTGAAAGATTAGCTTTAGATAACAACATGAGTAGTTCACAGGAATAAGAGAGGGTAGGATATATAGACAAGTAGGTATATAGACATAGTAGATATGTGGGAGCTCTCTTCTCATTGCTCCAGTTTCTCAGTGAAGTAGGAAGCAGCTTCCAAAAAGTAGGCATTGAATACTTGCAGTGAGTCAGGTGATTGGGGACAGGGTCTATAAAGAGAATAGAAAGGAACAGAGAGTAGAACATTCATCTTTGGAACTTCAGCAATAAAGGCATTGTTCGTGGTCTGAATAATTTGGGAACTTCTGGAGTGGGTGAGTAGGCAGAGTTAAGCAGAAAGTTTCACTGTTAATTCTTAAAGCACCAGTTCTTTCTACAAAGAAAAGATGTCGGATGGGTGTAGTGTAGGGGAGAAAAGTTGTTTTTTTTTGTTCTTACTGAAGTAGGCTTTTGGTTGGTATAGACCAGGTTTTTCAACATTGGTATTGTTTTGGGACCGAGACATTGGGGATGGAAGTCTCTTGTATCTTGCAGAATGTTAAGATACATTCTAAGAACATTCTAAGCTAGATCCCTAGCTTCTACCTATCAAAATACCAGTAGCATCACCCTATCCCTTACTGTGATAACCAAAAAACGTCTCCTGATGCTGCCAAATGTTCCCTGGGTGGCAAAAGTGCCCTCGGCTGAGAACCAGTGATACAGACATTAAGACTATGCTTTTTTAGGCAAAGAATTACTTGGACTCAAATCCTGATTCTGACAATTAATTATCTGAAAGACCCTCAGCAAGTTTACTTTTAAGTTCTCTCTGCCTTAAAATGATGAGAATGCTAGTAACCTATCAAAGAGTTTTGAGAATTGGATTATTTAATGCATGTGAAACGTTTAAAAGTAACTGGCACACAGTGAACACCCAGTGTTCATTTTTATTGTCTGATGAGAGCAGAGGGTGCAAGGGCGAAGTCATGGTTTGAAAATAATACCTTTGGTGGATGGAAGCCCAAAGTGTACCTAAGCAGTGTTTGATGCTTTTTTGATTTTGGAGCTCATAGATTTCTAGTGAAACTGATGGCCTCTGTCTGTTCATTTGTTGACTTGCTGCTTCCTTTTGTGAGAAGGTGTGCAGCAAGCAAACATTTGGGATGATCCAGGTCCTAAAATTGGTAAATAAGAGAGCTTTAGGTTTTGAGACTGATTTTGATATTTGGGGCTGCTAATGTCATTTAGGGTTGAAGTTGGCTCTGCAACCCAGGGAAAACCACTGATGTGTGTATGAGTTATGTCAGGGCCTGAAGAAAAGGGAATGGTTTTTCTCGAAGATTAAAGGCTAGGATTAGTGAGATAAGAACAAGCTAGACAAGACAGTTAAGCTTAAAACAAGGTAGGTGCCCTATTTGGTAGTTGGAAGAGCGAGAAAGTAGGTTTTGAACGTGGCCATGATGGTGGGCTGCTATAGAAGAATCCTGATATATAAGTGATTTGGGGATCATAAGGTTAGAGTGTTGGATTGGGTCAATGTGAAATTGTCTTATGTCAGGAATAATTAAGTAGTAAATGGGTTGGTGACTGGTGAATTTGGGGAAATAATCTGGAGTTAGACAAATATCTGAATAAATTGAGGATGTGCAGAGGACAGCATTTCTACATATGAACTTCTAAAAAAGAAACAAAAAAATAACATGGTAGTCTTGTTGAAGGGTATTGGGAACTTAGGAGGATACCAAATCCATTTCCCAACATTGAGGAGGTTTTAAGAGAAAGTTTAAGGAAATTAGTTAAAGTTATAATCAAAATATATTTAGTTAATTTAATTTTTTTTCATTAGGGGAACTTCTGTTGCAGTTAGGTCGTTTGGAAGATGCAGCTGATGTCTATAGAGGATTACAAGAGAGAAATCCTGAAAACTGGGCCTATTATAAGGGCCTGGAAAAGGCACTCAAACCAGGTAGTATTGTTTAAAACTTTTTAAGTTTTAATTGCTCCTTTTGTTGATAAGTATTTGTTAACTCATTGAAAAACATAACTAGAAAAAAGTGGTTAAGAACTGGTGCAAAATCTGAATACAAAAGTACAGTTGCAAAACTTCCGTTTAATATGGCAGATTGATCATTTTCTGAAATATCTCTTCTACACATTATAGGAATAGTTGAAAAAAAGAATTTCAGAAACAACTTTGAAAAATTCACAAATGTCATGGCAGCATCAAAAAATTAAAAGGGAAATTCCTACTGACAGAATTGTCTCCTTACTGAGACATCTCCCTAAAGGAAAGAAGCAAGTTTAACTTCTGTGGTCACAGCAGCATGGTCTGCCAATGGCATGTGAATGTAGCCAAGCTGAAAGAGCACCACTGTTTTCTATGTGGGAAGAGGAACTAAATTTTCATCAAATGAACTTGGGTCTTTCCTCACAACGCCCATGCCCCAATGAATGGGACCCACTTGTGAGTAGAGACCCAGAAACATGTCGCCTACAGATAGGGCCTTTAGCCAAGATGATCTGATTTGAGGCTCGCTCTCTTTCTCTCAAGACTGATAGTGAACCATTACTGATACATTGATATATGCAAGAGAAACCTTGTAATAAAGAATATTGTATTACTCTGGAACACCAACACAGGAATGGTAATTATTACGCCAGCAAATGGGAATAAATGGAGTAATCTAGGATGAAAAAATGGAATTGCAGCCATAAAATATGAAAGATTATGAGAAAATACCAATTAGGAATCTAGGAGATGAAAAGCCTACCTCTTGGCATAAAAATTTTAATAGATTGATTGGAAGAGAGGCCACAGCTGAGGAAAAATTAGTGAACTGGAAGATTGAACAGAGGAGAGCTCCAACTGAAAGTAAAAGAAAATATAAAAGAAATACGGAGAAAAAAAAAAAAGAAATGCGGAGAAATAGAAGATTGGGAGATTAGATCCAAAAGCTCCAAAATAAAGGATAGGCTGAAGAGAGTAGTAGAATCTATGGAAAGATAATAACCAAGCCTTTCTCAGAACTAACGTGGAATCCTCACATTCTGAAAGATACGTAAAGCAGAAAGTATAAAGAAAATTATGTATTTTAGATGGCTATAGGCATTTAAAATATGAAAATATTAGAAAATATTCTAAAATGATTTTTGGTATATTTAGGTGGTTAGATTATAAATTTTCTTTTCACCTTCAATTTTTCTGCTTAATAAGAATTTATATATACTTTGAGAAATTTGTAATTTGCTAGAAAACACATCAAGTTATATATATAAAATTTTTCTTTGTTTGCAGCTAATATGTTAGAACGACTAAAAATTTATGAGGAGGCCTGGACTAAATATCCCAGGGGACTGGTTCCAAGAAGATTGCCATTAAACTTTTTATCTGGTGAGAGTAATTGCAAAGAAATGAAAATGATGTTAGGATTTACAGTTTGTTTCCTTGGTCTTAGATATATGAGTGTGCATATTAATATTAAAGTATACATTTTAGAGTTGTCTAGGTACATGCAAATCAACAGAATTTTTTTCTTCCAAGGTGAGAAGTTTAAAGAATGTTTGGATAAGTTTCTAAGGATGAATTTCAGCAAAGGTTGTCCACCAGTCTTCAATACTTTGCGGTCATTATACAAAGATAAAGAAAAGGTAAAGCAAAATACCATTTGTTTTCCTCTGTTTTCTTTGCTCTGCATTTGGAATAGTTGATTCTTGATTATCTGTGCACATAGTACACATTTTGTGAATCTGGTATGTTTTCCTTGTTTGCAGTCTAAATTTTAGGTTCTGTGCCTTTTACTTTTTTCATCTTTTTCTGTTTTTAGTCAAGTAACTTATTTGCTTATTTTCTCTTCTATTTCTGTTATTTACTTTGAGTCAGTTTGGTATAAAAAGTTGGTGAGGTAGTTATTTCTTCAAAATTTTTTCTAATCCTTGTCCGTGGTAAAAGAAGTAATTTTTTTTTTTTTTTTAAGATTTTTTATTTTTTCATGAGAGACAGAGAGAGGGAGAGACACAGGCAGAGGGAGAAACAGGCTCCATGCAGGGAGCCCGATGTGGGACTAGATCCCAGGACTCCGGGACCACACCCTGGGCTAAAGGCAGGCACTCAACTGCTGAGCCACCAGACATCCCAGAAGTGATTTTTAAACTAAAGTTTAGCTCAGTAATCGTTCTCCTTTTTTATTTGGTAGAAAAAAATTCTGCCAGCAGAATTTGGTGTCCCAGTAAGCTAGTTAACTTGACTCTTTAGCTGTTAATGATATTCAAATTGCTTGTTAAGACGGTGTTTTAATCTTAATTCAGATTATTTTGCTTGCAAGTACAGTGACACCAAGACATGTTGGTTGGATAAAAAGAAATCAGTTACAGTGAAGGATCAGAAAGATGGGACAAATTAAGCATGGTAAACACTTTAATGTAATTAAACACTGAAGCACAGAATGTGTGCTTATTTTCCAGTCTTTGGTTGAGAGGCCCGAAATATGGGCTTCATTGATGACTTTCACTTTTTTAAATTACATAAATCACATTCATAAAATGTATTCTGTTTTCAGTTTCAGTAGCATGGGAACTTGATGCTTATGAAACAGTCTTGATTGTAGAAGCAATATATATTACGATTTTCCCCTTTATGGTTGTATCATTGAAACCAAAAATGATTTGAAGTATCTAATTTAGCTTTGAGTCTTTCCATATCATTGAGTCTTTCCATATCATTGAAACCTAAATTGATTAGAAGTATCTAATTTAGCCTTGAGTCTTTCCATAGTATTCAACTTCAGTTTTTTCTTTTGTTCTTATTTCATAAGTTTGCATAATGAAATTCTGTAATGATGATAATAAATGCAACTGATTCAAACAGGTTTGGGAAAACAAAACTCTTAGTAAACATGTAGCTCAACTTGTGGGAGCAGAAGAGAAGCGCACCAGAATAACCTAGCTGTGACCATTCAGTCCTCACAATTTTCTGAGGTAATGGAGAGAGCTGGTGTTAATCTGTTGTCGGTTAAGTTGAGGTCATTTAGGAGAGCTTCTATAGTAACAGAAATCCATTATAGATGGATTAAGTGAAGAAGGGAATTAATAAATTAAAAGTATTCACAGATCTCTTACAAAGCCAGGAGCAAGTGGTATAGTCATGACTCAGGAGAAACCAGAACCTGGACATCCACTCGTTATCCTGGATTTCAGAAATCCACCCACTCTTCTATGTTCCAGTTCACTAATGCATTCCCTTGGACTCTAAAATTGAGAGTTGATGCTTTTGTATACTTGGAATTTCTCTTTTCACATAGTTTTGAATTTGATTCCTGAAGGACAGATGTTAATTGTGGGTGTTACTTATGTGAATTGAGATAAAAGTGAACCAAGATAAATGTCATCCACAATATTACCTCTTTTAATCCAACCTTTTCCTGATTTCTAGCTCAGCTTGATGCACTATTTTCTAGCAGGGAAGGAGTTGCCACTAAGTTTTTAGTTTATATATATATATATATTTTTTAAAATAAATATTTATATATTTATTTATTTATTTAGAGAGAGCGAGCAGATATGAGTAGGAGGAGGATAAAGGGAGAGGGACAGGCAGACTTGCCTCTGAGCATGGAGCCTGATACGGGGCTTGATCCTAGGACCCTGATATCATGACTTGAGCCAAAATCAGAAGTCGAATGCTTAACCAACTGAGCCATCCAAGCGCCCTAAAAGTTTATCTTATTAATACCTTAAAAAAAATAACCCCTTCAAAAATGTATGGTTTACTTGTTTTAAAGTTTTTATCCATAGGTTAAGAGGTTTATAAAAGGGTGTGTGCATGTGTGCACGTGTGTGCGTGTGTGAATATTGATTTAGCTAATAGTAAATAACATGTTTTTGTACAAGAGTAGTAACTGCATGTATATATTTTTTATCAAAATGTGCTTGTGTGTTTGTACTCTAGGTGGCAATCATAGAAGAATTAGTAGTAGGTTATGAAACGTCTTTAAAAAGCTGCCGGTTATTTAACCCTAATGGTAAGTGCTCACGTTTTATGTTTAAAAACATCTTGAAAATTTTAATATATTATGGAATTCTTAATCAGAAGGTCATTATTGTTCATAATTTAGACAGTAAGCCTAGTATATTTAAACTTTTTAAGGATGGAGATGCATTAATTTGCACATTGTGTGAGAATATTTGGCCAAGAAGAGAATCATATTGTCTTCTTGACAAAAAGTGTAGAATTTAAAACATCTTAAACAGTAGATCCAATCATACAGTGATCCTCCATCATTTACGTACCCTCCAACTTCAATAATTTTTAACTCGTGGGAAAACATATTTCATTGATATTCTTACCTACTTCCCTCTGTTCCCATGTTATTCTGAAGCAAGTCCCAAACATCGCATCGTTTTATCCATGACTATTTTAGTATTCTAACGATCATAACCATAATATCATCACCACACTTGAACATTAATGCTTTCTTATTGTCAAAGAAAAATCCATGCTTACTTACATTTCTAGTTATCTTAGAAATGTCATTTTTTCCCCCTCTTTGGTTTTCAAGTTTGTTTGAGTGAGGACCCATATGAAATCTATACTCTTGAGTTTGATATATCTCAACTCTCTTATAAAAAATCTATAGGTGTTCTATTTGCTCTATTTCCTGCAATTTATTTGCTTAAAATTTTGAATTTTTTTTTCTTAAGTTTTCTACAGTCTAGATTTTGCTGAATGGACTTGCATGGTGTTGCTTAACATGTTCTTCTATTCTCTGAGTTGTTACAAATTGGTAGTTGGCTGTAGAGCTGTGCTGTCTAGTATAATAACTGTTAGCCAAATGTGATTATTAAAATTTTTAAATTAAGTAAAATTAATAATTCAGTTCTTCAGTTGCAGTAGCCACATTTCAGGTGCTGCTCAATAGCTGTGTAAAGCCAGTGCCTACTACCATAATGGCCAGGGCAAATACAGAATGCTTCCATCCTTGTAGAAGCTTCTAATGGACAGGTCTAGGTAGAGGCTTAATGAGATTCACTTTTTTTTTTGTTTGTTTCTTTTTAAATACAGAGGGTGAAAAAGGTTTATTTCATGGGTGTGATGTAGTATGTTCTTACACCAGGAGGCACTTAGTGTTTGTATGTTAGCAACTGTCAGGAATTATAAGCTAGTGATAATCTGTCATTCATCTTTATTATCTTGAGAAATTTCCCTTCATCTGTTACCTGTTTATCCAGTATTTTGGTTTATATAGGAAAAGCAAGATAAATGCTGCTGCTTTCCCCTGTATCTCATACTTTTTGTTGTTGTTCTTTATCAGTTTTCAAAATAATGAATTCATTTAGTAGCATCCTTCAAAGATGCCAGAGCACATTTTAAAGGTATTATAAATTCATGGGTTTAAACATACTTGATGTTTTAAATCATTGCAGTTTCAAATGGTTCCAGCCTTCACGTAGCTTTTTTGCAGTTTGGTATGACCAGATATTCCAGTTCATCTGGTACACTGCCCATAGCAGACCTGGAATCACTTGTTTTTCCAAAGGAGCCCTGGTTCTTAGTGGGAAAGCCCAGTATGGGACCTGGGATGCTCATTGCTATTGGGTTGATCATTGTTTCTAGGTCTCAGATTAATTTTAATAATACTTTTTAGAAGGCGTTACCATGGTTTCATTGGTTAATCATCATGATGTTCCTTTGATTATCAGCATTTTCCTACATATTTTACAAATGTGGAAGAGGTTCAATGACATGCCCAAGAATATGCAGCACTTTAGTTGCAGATCTATCAGATCGGGAGTTGGTGAGTTCCACTCCTATTGTTTGTCCACTGAGCCATCCTACTTTTACTAGGATAAAAATAAGCAATCCATTGCTTTCTTTGAAAGCAAATGACAGTTCTTAGATTTTAGATATTGGTATTAAAAACTATTTTATAATGTGTGGGTTGTATATTTAACTTACACATTTTCTTGTGAGTGTATAAAAAATTAACTAAAATGTAGAGTAAGCATTTTTACTTCTGTCATTTTTGGGGTATAGTTTTTATTTGACCTAAATTATGCATCGTTGCACATCAGCATAATATTAAAATATATTAATATTATAATCACCCCAAACTCAACCACATTACAAGTATATTTATGTATAGTTTAGTACATTAGCTAGAAACCCAATTAAGCAGTCAGGCCATTTTTTTTTTTTTAATTTCACATTAATGGAAAATCAATATTTTTGATACCTTTTTCGCCCCTCATAAATAACATCCTGATCATTACACTTTCATAGTACTAGCACAACTTGTCTACCCCCACTCCTTTCAGTTTCTTTTTTTAGGTAATTTTTAATATCTTTGATCTCATTTATCTGCCATATTTATTATATATATAAAGTTCTTACTAAATTCAAGGCATTGTGTTAGAGGTTGTAATGATACAGAACAGACAGCATGATCCCTTCCAAAGATCTTATAAATTTAAGGATGGTTTTATAACTAGATACATAAATAAATAGTTCAAACTGCTTTTCCTTATTAATAAAGATAAAGCCATTTGGAGGTGGGTACTCTCATCATATATGTAATGACTAATCTTGGCTTATTTCCTCTCCCACCCACCTCTCCCACTTTTTAAAGATGATGGAAAAGAGGAACCACCAACCACATTACTTTGGGTCCAATACTACTTGGCACAGCATTATGACAAAATTGGTCAGCCATCCATCGCTCTGGAATACATAAATACCGCTATTGAAAGTACACCTACATTGATAGAACTCTTTCTTGTGAAAGCTAAAATCTATAAGGTAAAATATTCCCCCCCTTTTTAATAAGGTAATGAGTCTTTTAAAAACTGTTTTCTATAATTTTGTAACAAAAATGATATATTTGATGGCTCGGAAAACTTGGAATAAGTGTAGAACATTTCTCAGTCTGTTTATTTTTAGATTTGTCATGGTCATGATAATTTACTCATATCTCTACATACACATACAGATATACATGCATATGATTATTCAGATATTTTGTTGTTCATATTATATATTCTTTTAAAAGAAAGATATATTAATTAATTAATTTGACTGAGAACACGCATGCACAAGCGGGGTGGGCAGGAGAGGGAGAAGCAGGCTCTCTGCTGAGCAGGGAGGCCGATGTGGGGCTCAATCCCAGGACACTGGGATCGTGACCTGACTCAAAGGCAGACACTTAACCAACTGAGCCACCCAGGCGCCCACATTCACACATACACACGTCTGGTTATTTTCTTGGTTTTAAGTAGTAAGAGTATAGATACTCAGAAGTATTTAATTTACTGTGACAGGTTTGTTTCTCTTAGCATTTGAGTATGATCATGATCAGTATCTGGTAATTTTAATGAAATGAAACTGAAGATTATATTATTGTTCTTGTCTTCTTAACTTTTTAAAAGATTTTATTTATTCATGAAAGAGAGGGAGAGGGAGAGAGCGAGAGAGGCAGAGGCATGGGCAGAGGGAGAAGCAGGCTCCATGCAGGGAGCCTGACGTGGGACTTGATCCTGGGTTTCCAGGATCACGCCCTAGGCTGAAGGCGGCGCTAAACCGCTGAGCCACCCAGGCTGCCGTCTTCTTAACTTGTTGCTGTTACTTGAGAATCTTCAATTATATGTTTTAGCATGATCTTAAAGTTGGCTCTTCTCTTTCTTAATACAAATAAAAGTTAGTAATAAAAGCTCCTTTTTAAAAAATTTTATTATTTATTTATGATAGTCACAGAGAGAGAGCGAGAGAGAGAGAGAGAGAGAGAGAGAGACACGGGCAGAGGGAGAAGCAGGCTCCATGCACCGGGAGCCCGACGTGGGATTCAATCCCGGGTCTCCAGGATCGCGCCCTGGGCCAAAGGCAGGCGCTAAACTGCTGCGCCACCCAGGGATCCCAGTAATAAAAGCTCTTAGGGAAGAGATTGTGAACTTAAAATTTATTTACCAAAAAAGGGATGCCTGGGTGGCTCAGCGGTTGAGCATCTGCCTTCAGCTCAGGGGTTGATTCTGCGGTCCCAGGATCGAGTCCCACATCGGGCTCCCTGCATGGAGCCTGCTTCTCCCTCTGCCTGTGTCTCTGTGTCTCTCATGAATAAATAAATAAGATCTTTAAAAAAAATTTATTTACCAAAAAATAATGAAATTAAGTGTTGTTTTAAAAGCACTTTAAAAAGCCAGGTTGTGCTCATAGTTTTGTGGCTTTGACAAAATGGACCAATAATGTAAATTAGAATATTTACATTATTAGAGCCTTGTGGAATGTCCAGTAATAAGGAGTAATGTTTCCGTGGTTCCTTTAGGGTAGAAATTTGGCCATACTTTTGCCCTTTTTAAAAAAAAAATTTTTTTTTCGATGTTGAATAATTTTTTTAGATGAGTGTTCTTTTATGTTGACAGAATTTCTCTTATGCTCAGACATGATGCATTCTATGAACTTTGTTATTCTGACTTAAAGATTTTGCTTATCATTTATTCTTGAATTCAGCCATTGTTTTTGAGTATTCATATGTGCCAGACACTGATACAAGCAGTGAAGTCTAACAGTAAACAGTATTATTAAAACAGTTCTTTACTGTCAGCCTATGTTCTACATGCCCAGAAAAGTATTAAAATATATGCATCTACATTGATTAGGGTCTTAAGATCAGTCAGAAGAATACCTTTTTTTCCATTTGTGTTTTAGGTATTTATCAATAGGTAACTAATTACCTGCATAGTAAAATTAGCATACTGACTGGTTTATTTTGCTTTTCTATAAGCATGCTGGTAATATTAGAGAAGCTGCAAGGTGGATGGATGAAGCGCAGGCCTTGGACACAGCAGACAGATTTATCAATTCCAAGTGTGCAAAGTACATGCTAAAAGCCAATCTGATAAAAGAGGCTGAAGAAATGTGCTCGAAATTTACAAGGGTTTGTACAGCTCGTAATCTTACAAATAAACAGTTTATACTTGTATACATTGCTTGTTTTTTCAGAATTTGTTTCTAGCAATTTTAGTATCAAAATGGGATTTTAATTAAATTGCCTTATCAGGAAGAAACTGAAATCAGTATCAGTATAAAACATAATTTTATTTTTAGTAGTTTGTATGATGGGTTTTTAAACTGATTTATATCAATGTATGTTTATATGAATTTTTTTAAGGGGGAACTAATGTTAATTTACTACATGCTGTGTGCTAGTTCTATTTCTTATGTTACTCTCCAACCCCAGTTATATAGATCTTTTGATTATTTACAAAGGAACTTTTTTTAGTGATTAGAAATATAATTCTAATTTCTTACACATAATAGCATTTCTCTCTCACTCTAAAAATAGTTAAAGAGATAGAAATTGATTTTGAAAGAATTCGAATCGATTGACCATATTTTCCTTTTTAAATTCTATGGTAAAATGGTTTATTTGATAAGAAATGGTCTTGAATGTATGTAATTTTCATATAGGAAGGAACATCAGCGGTAGAGAATTTGAATGAAATGCAGTGCATGTGGTTCCAGACAGAATGTGCCCAGGCTTATAAGGCAATGAATAAATTTGGTGAAGCACTTAAGAAATGTCATGAGATTGAGAGAGTAAGTACCATATATGTATGAGTTTCTCATTTTATTGTTATATGTTGAAGGTTTTGGACAATTACTGTCTTTTCCTTTCTTTATAATTCACAGTAAGTAACTTCTAAATATTAGTGCTCACATTTTTTTCAGTTTTTTGATAGAAATGTTATAGACTACATTTTCAGCAGACTTGCCCATTGTCTGCTTTTCAGCAAGAATTCATGTAAAAAACTTGATGGAAAGTTTGTATCTTGGCTATGTTTTTATTGACTTTTGAATGTTTCTTTCAAATTGTTGTTGCATCTTCAGTAATACAAAGCTCATTAAGTTACCCTAGAAAGCTGTGTGGTATGGGGTTGATTGGTGATGCAATATACCCTTGATAATCATAAACTACAAGGTTTGAATCCTTTATTACAGTATTTCTGTAGCCTATGTAATTCCTCATTTTCTGATACTTTCTTTTTTTTTTATTTTTTTTTTTCCTGATACTTTCATCTTAAGTCCTCTTTTGATTCATTTCTGTCACTAGTGGTTGGCTTTCCTTTTCTGTGTTTTTCACAGATAAAGATAATTTATATATTCATGCTGTTATGCTGTTCTCTTATCAAGTCGAGAACCCCAGAGCTTAGTTAAAGTGTGTTAGGTTCTGGTTGCTTGACTTACATGCTAATTATTTCTCTCCCACATAACATTGTGTAGGACTAAGATTTATATTTTCAGAAAAATTACCAAATACTACATACAGTATTTGCATGTCATTCTGAATATAAAAACTGAATTTTAATGTGTAAATGTACTGTATCATGTATACTAATAAATTATGTTTTGATTTGTTATGCTAGCTTTATTTAAGTATGATTAAGGAAGGAATAAATATATATGTTTAAAAATCATGTGTTTCTTTTTCATTCACCAAATAATTCAGTCCTCGGTGAATATACTGTGCTAAGGAATAGCCAATTGTATTTGCTTATTTGCAAAATATTGATACTGGGTGATTGTAATTTTTAATGTTTTTTTACTTTACTAATTTTTAATGTGTAGGAAACAAGTAATTCCAAGACTTTGATTTCTGTAGTTTTCTTTGACATTGTTATACTTCAGTATAATAAAAAAGATAATTTTGTTAGCATTTTATAGAAATCACTGATGACCAGTTTGACTTTCATACTTACTGTATGAGGAAGATTACCCTTAGATCATATGTGGACTTATTAAAACTAGAAGATGTACTTCGACAGCATCCATTTTACTTCAAAGCAGCACGAATTGCTATAGAGATCTATTTGAAGCTTCATGACAACCCCCTTACAGATGAGAATAAAGAACATGAAGCTGATACAGGTATAATATCCAAAGATTTCTTTTTGTTTGCTATGGTGTATATATGTGTATTTGTATTTTTGGGTAACAGATTTTTCTTGAGCTTTTTAGTAAGCACCTTATGGGAAGATGTTTAATACATGCTTAGAAAATGGTGATGGACATTTTGTGGATTTCTCTAAGCAATAAAAGAAAAATACTGTTTATGCTTTCAAAAGTTAAGTAAGAATTTAATTTGTAACTGATTGTTAGCTTTTTAGGAAGTTGAATTCCATGAGTTTAACATTTAACATCTGGTTTACACAGTACTATAAATTGCTAACTGTATCATTAGTGTCGGCACTCTACTTTATTATTGGTTGTCAGTGTATCTAGTTATTCTTCTTTGTAATATTTATAATTTAGTGAAAGGTCAGTGTCGCTTGAACATTAAAAGCCAGCTTGGAATTAAACTAGTAAAATTGCTAAGTGATTTATCATTTGGCCAGTTTCTAAAGTGCTGTTTTTATACCATGATGCCAGATAGACATCCTTAGATAATTATTTGGAAAAGGATCTCAGAATAAAAATGATCAGGCATGTAGAAGGATATAAATTAATTATACTCCTAAATATTTTGTGAGCTATTCATGGCAAAAATGTAACATGAGGTGGGGCAGAAAAAAGTGTAACAGTAACATACTCAGTCCTGAGCTTATTCCTCTTCTGAAGTTATGGTTGGTTGTTTTCTGTATCCTTCCTGATAAAGACCTTTGGATTCTTTTGTTAATTTTTATTAAAATTTAAAATCACACATTGAAACCCCTGTATAGATTTTACTTGATCCTCTACCTGTGGTTGCCTCTTCAACTAGAGAGAAAATGCCAGTAAGAATCTACAAAACAATTTAACACTGAGAGCTGTGATCCTCTGGCTTCTTTTATCTTTTTGTTCACTCCATTCCTCCTGCCTTTCACCTCTTCAAATTATACAAATAATGTACAATTTATGTACATTTGTATACAAATTATGTACATGTGTATATTTGAACTCTAATTGTACAAAATTAATTCAGAAGTACACTAGCAATTGTAAAAATCCCCTTTCACTATTCTCCCACCCATAGATAATCTTCTTTCAAGGGTTATCCCTATAAAAGGTTCAGTGTCCTTTGTACACAATTACATATTCCAGTTTTATGTGTACGTAAACTCCACACACATTTTAGGGAAGTTCTTTGAAGTTGTTTGGTTTTCATTTGTTTTATTTTTTTAGCCCTATAAATTAGTGATATTTTTTATTTTTTTAGCCCTATAAATTAGTGATATTATCTCCAGTATTCTGCAACTTAGACTTGTTTTTTCATAGTTTTGCTCCACGTCTGGACATAACTTCTTACAATCATTAGTTTTTTTATTTTATTATTTTTATTTTTATTTTTTTAATATATATATTTTTAAAAATATATATATATTTTAAGATTTTATTTATTTACTCACGGGACACACACACACACACACACACACACACACGCACAGGCAGAGACACAGGCAGAAGGAGAAGCAGGCTCCATGCAGGGAGCCTGATGTGCGACTCGATCCTGGGTCTCCAGGATCAGGCCCTGGACTGAAGGCAGATACTCAACCGCTGAGCCACCTGGGCTGCCCTTATCAGTTGTTTTAAAAGCTATGTAGGAACCTATGTGGGTCCCCCCCCACCACCACCATTGCAATACTATAGTAAATGTCCTTGTATAACATTTTACACTTGTTTACTTACCGTGGATCATAAGAAGTGGAAATTACTGGGTTAAAGAGTATGAGAATTTGAAATAGTGTCAAAATTGTCTTCCTTAAAATGTTTGTCAGTTTTTATTGCCACACACACTATATTGAGCTTATCTTTTACTTTATTGCTAATGTAGAAAATTATCCATCCTTTATGTTTTTGTTATTTTGAGGAAAATAACTGATTTATAATTCCTAGACTTTTTAAAGAATGTATGTATGTATGTCTTTATTTATAAAGGAGAGAGAGAACACGCCCATCTTGGAGGTGGGGCAGAGGGAGAGAAAGTCCCAGGCGGGCTCTGGTCTGAGTGTGGAGCTTGATATAGGGCTCAATCTCACAACTCTAAGATCATGACCCCAGCCGAAACCAAGAATCAGACACTCACCCGACGACCCCGCAGGCACTCTTCATCTGGAGTTAATTGTTTATATAAAGATGTGAAGTAGAAGGCAGCTTATTACCCTTAAATAGGCTGCTGATTCCTCAGCAGTATTTGTTGATAGGTTGTCATATTCCCCACTAATTTAAAATACCACCTCGAAGGGTGACTGGTTGGCTCAGTCTGTGGAAGATGTGACTCTTGATCTTGGTATTGTGAGTTTGAGCCCCATATTGGGTATAGAGATTACCTAAAAATAAAATCTTTTTTAAAAAAATGCCACCTTTATCATGAACTAAACTGTGAAATACAATGTAGTGGGTTGTGGGTATGGTATCTGGTTCTAACATCAGAACTTACTGTAAAGACATTAATACTGGGCAGCCCCTGTGGCACAGCAGTTTAGCGCCGCCTGGCGTGATCCTGGAGACCCTGGATCGAGTCCCATGTCAGGCTCTCTGCATGGAGCCTGCTTCTCCCTCTGCCTGTGTCTCTGCCTCTCTCTCTCTCTCTCTCTGCATCTCTATGAATAAATAAAATCTTTTAAAAAAAAAAGACATTAATACTGTGGTTATTGACATCAGTATACAGGTTTATGTTCTTATGATCTCTTTGTCTCTCTTTATAACTGTCTTTAGAATTTTCTTCTGAGGCAGCCCGGGTGACCCAGCAGTTTAGCGCTGCTTTCAGCCCAGGGCCTGATCCTGGAGACCCAGGATCGAGTCCCACATCAGGCTCCCTGCATGGAGCCTGCTTCTCCCTCTGCCTGTGTCTCTGACCCACTCTCTGTCTCTCTCTCTCCCCCTCTGTGTCTCTCATGAATAAATAAATAAAATCTTAAAAAAAAAAGAATTTTCTTCTGTATGAACTTGCTTTTATATTTGAACTATAGAATTAGCTTGTCTGTCAGAAACTTTCTTTTGGAATTTTTAATTTGAAATGATTTAAGATCCAGATTACCATTTGGGGTGGGGATATCTTAAATAATCTTGAATCTTTGCATGCTAGAATGCACTGTATCTTCTATTTATGTTTTAGTGTAATTGTCATATAACTTTGGTGAGTTTACAACCAAAACTCTACATGTCTTTTTTTTTCCCATTTCGGTATTCTAAATGTATATTAATAGTTTTTGTCAAGTTGGTATCTGTTGAACTCTGATTCTAGGTTTAGTAGTTTTTTCAGTTGATTTTAAAAATTTTTTCTATGTAAGCTGTTAACATTAATCTGTAAACATTAGTAGTTTTTGTATACCTCTCTTTTCCATGCCTTACTGCATTGATATGGGTTGCTAAAATTGCTAATTAATGGGAACAGTAGCATGATTGCTGCCTTTTTTATCTTTAAACATAATGTTTCTAATGGTCCACCATAAAGCTTACTATTTGTAGTAAATATCTGGTAGTTATCCTTTGGTTGAGAAGTTATTTTTTGCTCCTGTTTTTATCTTTTCAGTAAACTTTAAAAGTCTTTATGTGACCAGATTTTTTAAATTTTGCCTTCTTATGTGAATGTTGATTTCGCTGTATAGTCTAGGTTTAGATGTTACTGTCTATGTATACACATATATGAATGCACACACATACATATACATAGTTTTTTTTTTAAAGACTTTATTTATTCATAGAGACACACGGGGGTGGGCAGAGACACAGGCAGAGGGAGAAGCAGGCACCATGCAGAGAGCCTGACATGGGACTAGATCCAGGGTCTTCCAGGATCATGGCTGCAGGTGGCACTAAACCGCTGCGCCACCGGGGCTGCCCAGTTTTTTGTTTTTTGTTTTTTGTTTTTTTAAGATAGTGCAACATTCTAGCATAGTAGAATTCTCTGAAGCAAAAATTTGGAGTCTCTATTATATTCACACAGATAATAGGTAATTCTGGTAAAGTTGAGACAGTGCTTATCCAGGTGTAACTCGTGTTACATTAAGTGAAACAAAATTCAAACTCTTAATTTCTGTGTTAATATCTAATGTGGTTATTCCTTTCTCTATTTTTGTATGGCAACTCTATTGTTATGAACTAGGTGAGTCCTTTCAAGGCAGTAGCAGATAATATAAAATAGAGTTACAAAATAGCAAGTGGACCAGATCTGTACTGCAGTTTGATTTGATGAATAAAGTTTTACTGGGACATAACTGAGCCCATTTGTTTATGTATTGTTATGGCTAATTTTATGCTGTAGTAGCTGAGTTTAGTTAGCACCAGAGACCCATGGCTTACAAAACTGAAAATATTTAGTATTTGGCCCATTATAGAAAAAGATTGTTGACTCATGGTATAACATAGTGGAAAGAAAGAGCCTAGACTATGGAATCAGAGTTAGGTGGATTTAAATCCTTGTCCTCCCTTTTATTATTACTCTTGAGTTAATATTTTTCCTCTGAAAACCTCAGTTTTCTCATATGTTAAATAACACTATACTGTAACCCATGAGATTATTGAAGATATTAAATAAAATGTGTGCATGGTATCTAGTGTGTAGTAAGGATATAAGTGGTAACAGTTATTTTACAAGTCCTTAAAAGGCTATAATTTTTGTGGTTATTCATTTATAAATGTCTTGTATTTCCAGAATGTAATTTTTGGTCCTTGTTTGAAATTTTCTATTTTAGTAGCAAGGGCTTTTTTACTAGGAAGAGAGAGAAGCAGGTGTGTATTTGTTTTTGATGGTTGTTATCTATTATCAATAGACACATAATAAATTTCCCTAAATTTAGCAGTTTAACTATTTCTATAGTTTAGGAATTTAGAAGCATCTAGGTTGTTCCAGCTCAGGGTCTTTAATAAAGTTGTAAAGGTGTTGGCTGGCGTGCCTGGGTAGCTCAGTTGGTTAAGCTTCTGCCTTTGGCTCGGGTCATGATACCAGGCTCCTGAGATGGAGCCCCACATTGGGCTCCCTGCTCAGCGGAGAGCCTACTTCTCTCTCTCCCCTTTGTGTGTGTGTGTGTGTGTGTGCGCGTGCGCACGTGAGTGCACGCGCTCATTCTCTCACTTTCAAACTCTCAAAAAAAGAAAAAAGATGTTGGGTGAGGCTGTAATCATCTGAAAGCTTAACTAGGGCTAGAAGATCCATTTCCCAGATGGCTCACTCACATGGCTTTTGTAAAGGTGGCTTTAATTCATTAGTTTCTCTATAGTGTTTCTTCAGTTCCTCAAGACTATAGTAGCTAGCCATGAAAGCAAGGAAGAAGCCACACGCTTCCAAAGTTCTGTTCTCTTGACATAACACTCCATCACTACCTTCATGTTCTGTCTTTGTAGAAGTGAGTCACCAAGTATAACCTATATTTGAGAGAAGAATCAAACAATTTGTAGACATATTTTTAACTGCCAAGTTCTGTATTCTGGACACAAAATTATTTACATTATTCTTACATGCAAAATACACTTGCCCCTTCCAAGGCCTTCAAAAGTCTCATTCCATTACAGCATTAGCTCAGAGTCCAGAATGTTATATTTAAATGAGGTTCTAGTGCTGATGAGGTCTTGAGTATGGTTCTTTAGTATAGCTAGTATAGCTCTTCAAGTATAGTTCTGTGCGTAAGTACATGTCCAATATAAATTGATTGCAGAGGAATAGAGTACCATTGTCAATATTCTTGTTCAAAAGGGGAGTGGTGAGGGGGAAATGGGAGGTACACAGGATTCATGTCAGTTCTCAAGTCTAGTTAGGTTTAGGATAGCAGTTGTTTGTTGATTAGGACTCACAATGTAGGATTAATTCTCTAATGGTTCCTGGGTCTTATCCCTGGGTCCTTGGTTCTACCTTTTGCATCATATTTCCTTGTTCTTAAAAGTTAGCATTTGTGTGGCACCTGGCCAGCTCAATTGGAAGAGCTTGCAACTCTTGTTATAGGGGTTGTGGGTTCAAGCCCCATGTTGGGTGTAGAGATTACTTAAGTTATTTTTTAAAAAGTTAGCATTTTTTGCATCTGAGTAGTTTTTCAGTCTGCTTCCAAAATTTAGGGGTGTCTTTAAAATATTTTTATAAATTTATTTTTTATTGGTGTTCAATTTGCCAACATATAGGATAACACCCAGTGCTCATCAAGTGCCCCCCTCAGTGGCTGTCACCCAGTCACCCCCTCCCCCCCCCCGCCCAGCCCCCCCCTTCTACCACCCCTAGTTCGTTTCCCAGAGTTTGGAGTCTCTCATGTTCTGTCTCCCTCCCTGATATTTCCCACTCATTTTTACTCCTTTCTAGGGGTGTCTTTTATATTATCTCTGTTCCTTTTAATCTAAATGGACAGTCCGTTTGGACTAAACTATTGCTGTTTCTGCCCATAGAGTTCTCTTAAAACCTTTATGGATCTTTTGTAAATCTTATTGGAAGCTACATGCGCAAATATCTTTGTTACGTAGAGCTTTTGCTGAAAGGACAACGTGCTTGAGTTTCTTAGAAGCTCTGTTTGAAAGAATCTGTGAATCACACTCTTAAAATTTTTAAGAGAAGAGAACCTTTGGGTGACTAATAACTGAGGCACCATCTTTTCTGAGTTCTGAGTCTTAAAAAATTTAAAGCCAAACTCTGTTTTCTTGTTGACATATTTTTTTGGCAGTTCTCTGAATTTGATCTTTGCTCAGCAGCCCTTCTGAAGAGGCTGAGAATTTTGAGAACTGAGAATTTTGAGAATGGAATTCTTGTTCCATTTGTTTCTTTCTCTTGCGTTTTTATTGTAAGCTGCAAGAGGAATCAGGTGCTACCTTAACTACCCCCTTTTTTTCGGCCTGAATCCCTCAAAGCTAGATCACCCAGTTCATTTGATACATTTTATAATATTATTAAATGCATATTATTAAACTTTCTGTCTCTATATGACTATCACATGTTTCATTTGCAGCCTCTTCAAAATCTAGATTCTATTAAATAGTCTGAGATCCTTTGAGCTTTCATTAATCCTTTTTTCCAAATCTTTCTACCATTTGCCATGCTCTAGAACCAAAGTCAGTCCTACATTTTAGATTTTTATTGCAGCAGCACTCCACTTCCAGGTACCAAAATCTGCCTTGGTTATCTATTGCTGTATAACAGATTGCTTACACATAGCTTTAAATAACAAAAATGTATTACCTCAGAGTTACTATGGGCCAAGAACTCAGAAGCCACTTAGCTTTGCTATATGATTTTGAAAGATGTAGAGTCTCTCAGGAGATTGAAGTCAAGACGGCAGCCAGAGCGTCTGAATTGTTGGAGTTGGAGAATCTGCTTCCAAGATGGCTTACTCTCATGGCCGGGGGCCTTTTTTTTGGCCACATGGGTCTTTCCATAAGGTTATTTGTGTATCTTCACAGCATGAGGCTGGTTTCTTCTAAGTGGTGGTCCAGGAGAAAGCAAGGAGGAATCTACCATACTTTTATGTTCTGATCTTGGATGTCATGTGCTTTGATTTCTAGTATATTCCATTCGTTGGAAGTGGGTTAAATATAGCCCACAATTAAGGGAAGGGGAAATAGGCTCTACCTTTTGAAGGAAAGAGTTTATGGGCATATTTGAAAATTAACACCGTGGTATATTTTAGAATGACCTTTTTCATTTCTTAGTATCAATAAGTATTATCTAAATAAATACCAGTTGCACATGTAACTTTCAGATTTATTGCTTGAAAACTAAACAATATAGGTTTTTCACTTTATTATTGCGTGCTAGTGATTTTCAGTCTTTGTTTTGAGACATTCCATGATTTATACCACAAGAGCTGTTAATTTTCAATGTCAGACCTTTAATTTACCATATAGTTATTTATTATTCTATAACAAATATTTGAATATTTTCTGTATACCAGTAGGCACTGAGAATACAAAGATTTAGGAGTAAAACTGAGTCTCTTCCACCAAGGAATTCACTGTCTGAAAGGAGAACATGTATAAACAAAAAGTATTGTGACAAGCAAAATATATGTTGTAGTGGCAGCACCAAGTAGAGAATGAATAATTGATGAGTTTAAAGAGGCATAACTAAGAAAGAACAGAGTCTACAGCCATAGAAATATGAAACAGCATGTTACATTTCTAGAATTTCAAGTATAATATTGCTGGAGGAACTTGTATACTTTTATGCTTTGCTATGGTTGCGGCACCAGGTCTCCATCTGTTTTCAAAAAATTTTTTTGAAGAGATCAGAGTGTTCTCTATCATATGTGGAACCATTAAATGTCTAGGTACACATAGGAACATGAACATGCGTAACATGTAATATTTTTTATGAGAGTTTTAATGGAAATATTAAGTTAGTGATTTATCATTACTAACCTGATTAATGTGGTTTTAATTAATTAACACATGTTGCCTACAGCAAACATGTCTGACAAAGAGCTAAAGAAGCTACGAAATAAACAAAGAAGAGCTCAAAAGAAAGCCCAGATAGAAGAAGAGAAAAAAAATGCAGAAAAAGAAAAGCAGCAGAGAAATCAGAAAAAGAAAAAGGATGATGATGATGAAGAAATCGGAGGTCCAAAAGAAGAACTTATCCCTGAGAAACTGGCCAAGGTACTTAATAATAGTGTTTAGCACAATTGAGTGAAATTTCATGACCAGCTGTTGTCATTTTATGCTTATTCAATTTGATTATAGATTTTAGAACGAAGAATCATTTTAATTTTTTGTCTATTTTCTTTCTTTTTTCCCGTATCATATTTCACATTTAAAACTTGGAATATTAAAAAACAAAAACAAAACCTTGGAATGTTGCTCCGGATCCAAAGTAGTGTAATATGGTATAGTGGAAAGTTTAGGCTTTTGAGTCATTCTGATCTGGGTCTGCATATTGGCACTTACACTTTACTTTGTGTCTTGGACACTTTGTCTAACCTCTCTGATGGTTGTCTCATGTATAAAATGGGACTAGGAAAAAAAATCTCCACTAGTCAGGGGTGTTAGGATTAAAGGAACTATATGTGCAAAGAATGTAGCTATCTGTTGTAAGTGGCAACATGCAACTTTTTATATCTAGGCCAAATAGAACTTATTAAAAAGTGAGTGTATATGTATATCTCTCACTCATTTGTCAGTTTATTTATTGGACTTTGCCATTTGAACCTAATTTCCTTAAAGTCCCTATATATTTTCCCCTAAATCAAAATCATATCTGCCATTTTTAACCATTAAGCTGAAACCAAAGTATTCATTGTCACATGAATATTTTGATTAGTAACATACCCTTATGCACTTTTCTTCTGGCTCTTGGTGTCAGCTTCTCCGTGTGAAAATAATTGCATAATATATCATGTTAAAGCAGTAAATAGAGTAAGCACATTGCCCTAGAGTTCAGTATTAGCCCGAGTAGTAACTAAAAAATCAAAATCAACCACCTTATAACTAGGAAAAATTATAATACCTAATAAGTAGAGTTGGAAAATAGTTTTAACATAGAGCAGGTGGATAGTAATAGCTCTTAGCAGTATTGCTATTTAAGAACCGTAGGGGGAAAAAAAAAGAACCATAGAGAAATCTAGCTTGGATTTCAAAGGATATATTGACATCTTTTCACAAACAATTGTATAACTTCTACAAACAAGGATACTACCTTTTTATTGTTGGGAGTTTATTGAAGGAATATACAGAATAGTGAGGAAGCACAGAAAATTGACCTCATGGAGAATTGCAGAGTTATTCAGGTATAATATAAACTTTAAGGGCCTTCCATCTTTAAGCTTCAGCTTTTTTTATTACTACCACTTTTACCACTGTCACTGACTGCCACCATCATTCTGTCTGCATGCTTTCTTTATAGCCCATGACTTTTCTTAATGACTTTTTTTCTTTGTAATCTTACATATCTTCCATTATACTTCTTAAAGAGAGGATCTATTTGGATTGTTTAGTCACCCTCTAATAGAGGTACTTACCCACAGAGCAGAATTCTTATACCAGGCCTCCTTATAGACTGTTGGATTTTCCTTGTGTCCAGCTTATCATGGCTGCTTTTGGGCCAGATGTCAAGTTATAGTCTAGATATTTATAGCTAGAGGTTTGTAGAGTCTCAGAAGAAAATAATGCCTACAGAAATGCTCTTTATTTGGAAAGAGCCCAGTGGAAGGGATGGACTTTCATAGGCTGCTGTTAAATATATATTATTCTTAAATATATACTATTCTTACCTGTTATGCACATAGCACACTTCTCTTCCTAGGAAAACTGCCACCAGCATGCCCACTTCTAATATAGTGTCCACACTTGTATCTCCAGTATAGTGGCAGTGCTTGATTACACCAAGCCATCATAATAAGGTATGGCATTGTAGGGTATATTAAGAGCTGCCTGCCAAGTCTGGATTTACAGTTTCCAGATTGTGATGTTTTGTGATTCTGTATTTTATCATTCTTCATGTTATAAGTGGTATATTTAGTGTCACCAGTTCAGGATTTTATATATATAATATAAAAGCACTATTAAGTTAGCAGTAATTCCAGTTAAAAAAGGAAAATAGGAAGAGGTTTAGTTTAGCGAGTTTAATATTCAGTTAACTGATCATAAACCTGAAGTCTTTATTTCTCCAAACTTACCATGAAGCAGTAATTGGTATCTATGATTTCCCTCTTGTACCATCCATCCTATGCTTCTCCTTGCCTCCAGGTAGTATTCATCTCAGCTGGATTATTTCCTTCTGTGCACACATAGTTCCTCCTTATCAGTGCGTCCTTAGTATTCTGTCTGTATAGTGTTGAATAGTTGTAAAACTTTTTGTTGCTATGCTGGGAGTATAGGGAGATGTATTCCTATACAACATATGTAATGCAGATTAGACTGCACATTATTAGTTTATAAATTTAAAAGTTACATATGATCAAAACTGCTCTTTGCAGATCTCTTATATTGCTCATCCACACAGTACAGCCCCATTCTACATCTCTTTAAATTTAAGTAAATTCAAATCTTCATTACTGGTTGTAATTTTGTTCTGAGAGACAGAGATGAGTATGCATAATTCTGGCAATTTCATATAGTACTCCACTCAGTGAACACAGGACCCCAACTGAGTATAAGATGGAGGAAGTATGACTCCCAGTAGGTTAGACTATGTCAGTTCCTGTATGCCTCTCCCAGCAGGAACGTTTTGCTATAATGATTATCATTTTGGTACTTAATATAGTTTCCATGCAAATACTGGTAAATACTCATTTTTATACATCTGTCTTTACAACTTTAGGGATTTTTCAAGGGTAGTTTTTATGATACTCTTTTTTTCTTGATCTTAAGCATTGATTTTAGAACTCATCCCTGTTGATACACTTTTAACCCTCAACTTCATTATGTGTATATGTAGAAAGTATTTAGCTTGTGGTTATATATATGTTTAAATACTCAGATTTAGCCTAACGAAAATCTTACCTATGCGAGGCACACAGAAACATGTGGAGACAGCATATCCAGATTTCTTGTGGAGGCATATGTTCTCATTTATTAGAATTGAAAGCAGAATTTCTCATTTCTTTTTCCAAGTTTAAATACTTGATTTCAGTAAGTATAATGTTTGTATTGACTCTGCTTCCCTGTACTTCTTGTTTCCATTCTGTGACAGCAGCCATATCTCTCTGGTAGTAACTTACCCTGGTCATTACAATGATCTTCGGTTCAGTCAATGCTCTGAAGTTCATGTATCAAGATTGATACAGCTCCATTGCAATTTTAGTTTCCAGTTTCCAGTTTCCAGTTCTTTACCTTTCCCTGGTAGAAATTTCTCCCCTGTCCACTACAAATTCCAACTCAGTAGGACATAGAATCAAAATCTTGAGAAAAAAAAAAGAATCAAAATCTTAGGACACAGAAACAAAATATTTACAAATGTCTGAGAAAGGTATACTTAGGAGGGCCCCTCTCCCATCTGTCTTTTGGTATCTACAGCTATTAGAATGACAATGCCATATATTGATTTCTTGTTCAGAGCCTGTGTCCTTCAGAATAATGCCAACGGCCTTACATATTAGTGTAAGGTAAATATCCTAGACATCACTTTTTTGCTTAAGTTTTTTTTTTTTTTTTTAATGCTGTGAAAAAATTTCCTTGGACAGAATCTGTTGGTGAAGCCACAATTACTGTATTAGCAGAGGCATGTTGGACAGGTATGGCAAATCCAAATTCCATCAAGGATAAATTGTTACTGCTTCTGTGATGAGACAAGGCCAATACAGGCACAGATGTTCAATGCGTTTCTGATAAATGTGGTGGTCCCCATCTCTGTCTACAGAGAAGAATTTTGTCTAAATACTCCGTCTAGGAGTGTAACAGTAGCATAATTATGTACTAAACGTATACCTGCTCAGGATATATTACAAGTATGTAATTAATATGACATCTTATGTCATTAATAAAGGGTGGTAGAAACAGAGTTCGATAAACATAAATCTTATCAAACGCCATCTCACCATTAGTATGGCATTGGAATAAATAATGGATTCTATAGAATATAATTTTGAACAAAGCAAGATAGTGAATATTGTACTGCTTTTTTTCTTAATAGCTTGATTGTGCTTCACTTTGAATTTAAAAAGAATGTTAACTGATTCTGTAATATTCCCTACTTCTCCTTCTTAACCCCTCTTCATCGTATTTAACATCTTTCCTCTGTCCTCCCCCCATCACCCCCACCTCACCCCTTGGCTCTCTTACCTGTTCATCTCACTGTCTTTGTTTCCCTGGTTCTGTTTTATCTTTGTCTTTACTTGTTGGATAGTTTCTATCCAGAGATCATGTAGTCTCTTTGGGTAAAGACCAGTGAAGAGTTCTAGAGTTCAAAATTCTCTTCCTTTAGATTATGGGAGGTTAAAATATGATGTATTTCTGGGTAATGGGTAAGTGTTTTTCACCAAAAAAATTAAAACAAAACAAAAAAAAACTACAGCAACCAACCCAGAAAGTGAACTGTTTATAACAGAATAAGATCACATCCTTCACCCCCTACTCCCTCCCCTCCTCTTGCTTCCATTTGTATAATATCTTTTATTTTTGTTAGGTTGAAACTCCATTGGAAGAAGCTATTAAATTTTTAACACCGTTGAAGAACTTGGTGAAGAACAAGATAGAAACGCATCTTTTTGCCTTTGAGATTTACTTTAGGAAAGGTAGGCAATTAGGGTATAGTGGCCCTGATAAAATTGATCACTGTATTTCTTAGATATAGTCACCCTAATCCAGTAGTTTCACCACTAGGATTTTTTTCCCCAGTGCAGCTTCTCACAGAAATGTGTGCTATATGTACAAGATGTTGTGGAGAGGTAAAATGATACTATTATCTCTTCTAGGACTGTTAAAATCAATAGTAGATATACACACATAACTCGGATGAAGATCAAATATAGTAGTTACCACGTGCCTGTGTGAATGAAATTAGTTAGTGACATAGAGCTTAGATTAGTGCCTGATACAAAATGAGCATTGAATAAATGTTGGTTATTATTAACTGTTGTTAGAAAGTGTGGTGCTTGAGGTGTATCTTGAAAGATGGATCACATTTCTAAAAGAAAAGATACATAGAAAGGAAGAGGATTCATTAAGAAAACTAAAGTGTGCATGAATAATGTAGAGGTTGTCTGTATTGCCTCAGTCAGATCAAAGATAAATGGAGGGTCTTGGTTGTCTTACTTAGAATGCCTAGACTACATATAGATACTGAGCCTTTGTGGTATTAAATTGCTGTAATCTAAGTGGTTCATTGAAAAAAAAAAAAAAAAAACACAACAGTGTACCATTAAGGTGATGCGTGCCTAAGGGAAGAGAAATTGGTTAGTAAGATCTGATAGAAGGGTGTTGCTCCAAGCAGAGTAACTGTTTTGAAGGCGATTGAATGAAGTGGTACCTCTATAGAATATCCATTAAAAAATCATGTTTATCCAGGGACGCCAGGGTGGCTCAGTGGTTGAGGGTCTGCCTGCAGGCTCAGGTCATGATCCTGGGGTCCTGGGGTCGAGTCCCACATCAGGCTCCCTGCATGGAACCTGCTTCTCTCTCTGCCTGTGTCTCTGCCTCTCTTTCTGTGTCTCTTAGGAATAAATAAATAAAACTTTAAAGAATCATGTTTATCCAAAGTAATTAATAATAATGTTGGGGGAAAGTTGGTATATAGCATTGCTTGAAAAAAGGACATGAAACCATAGTTTGATTTTAATTTTTATTAAGATACTTACATGGGTATATAAGATAGGAAAAGGTCCAAGGGGAAATAGATAAAAAAATAACAGATGGGCTCTTGATGGATTTGAGTGATTACAGTGTTTTCTGTGACATTTCTGTTTTCCAAAAATGATTGTGTTATGATTTGGAAAATAAGTTTAATAATAACCCAGTAATTTAGAAACCTACCTACTTTCCTTTTCTTTTCTTTCTCTCTCTTTCTTTCTTTCTTTTTTTACTTTTCTTTCTTTCTTTCATGGTTGAGGTTCCACTTTATTTTTTTTTTATTAAAGATTTTATTTATTTATTCATGAGAGACCGAGAGAGGCAGAGACAACAGGCAGAGGGAGAAGCACAGTCCTCGCAGGGAGCCCGATGTGGGCCTCGATCTGGGAACTCTGGGATCACCTTCTGAGCCCAAGGCAAACACTCAACTGCTGAGTCAGCCAGGTGTTCCAGAAACTTTTCTTTTCTTTTCTTTTCTTTTTAGAAACTTTTCTTTTAAAGAACAGTTAAGGGATGCCTGGGTGGCTCAGTGGTTGAGCGTCTGCCTTTGGCTCAGGCCGTGATTCCAGGGTCCTGGGATTGAATCCCACATTGGGCTCCCTGTGAGGAGCCTGCTTCTCCTTCTGTGTATGTCTCTGCCTCTCTCTCTGTGTGTCTCTCATGAATAAAAAAAATCTTTTAAAAAAAAGAAAAAAGAACAACAGTTAATACAGCTCCCCTTCCCTTTCTCTTTCTTTCTTTCCTTTTTTTTTCTTTTTTCTCTTTTCTTTTCTTTTTTTTCTTTTTCTTTTTCTTTCTCTCTCTTCTTTCTTTCATATGCAAGCAATGTGGGAGTAGGGGGACAGTGGGAAAGAGAGAATCTCAAGCAGGTTCCATGCCCAGCACAGAGCACGATGCAGGGCTTGATCTCACAACCCTGAGATGATGATCTAAGCTGAAATCAAGAGTCAGACAATTAACCGACTGAGTCACCCAGGCATCCCCATACAGTAGATATTCTTAAAATGGAATCCTGATATATAAAAAAGCTGTTCTGTTTAAAGTAGAGAAGGGCAATCTAAATTGCTTTCAATTGGCTTCTTGATTGTGTTCTATTTGGAATTCACTGTAGTAGTGTGAAGTGGGTAGTAACAAAGTATGGCAGTATTTTCAGCTTTCTGAGTTTTGGAAAAAGATTAAAGGAAAAAGAAATCAGAGGAGTCTGGAGCTTTGAATTTTGTTATTTGGAGAATGCTACCAAATTAGGGAAGTCTTAACAAAGAGGTGTTTATAGATGGGACTTGAAAGTACAGTGAGTACTCAGGTGAAATTTCCATTCAGTGGGTGGAAATATTACTGAGGCTTGGGAAACATGGGGGTACAGTTGTGGGGATGGTATAGAAAGATATTAGAAATCACTGAAAACAATCTTGGTGAACACTGACCTTTCAAGGAGGAAGAGGATCCATGAATTGATTAGGAAAAGACGGTCAAGTAGGAGGGAAGCTATTTTCACATGTCACAAAACCCAAGAAAGAAGCTAGTTTCAAGTATAAACAAGGAAGTTTTATAAGTAGTGTGGGAAATCCCTTTATTTTGGTTAAAGGAGGTTAAGAAATAAAATGGCTTCAAATTTTGTTTATATGGCATTAGTTCAAATACTGTTGAATGCTATATAAATTTTTTGTACTTCATAATTGCTTCACTCATGTTGCAGTTCAGATGTGATTGACTCTAAATTAGTTTCTCTATTTGTAAGGTCTTAGTTCTCCAAAGGAGGCAGCTTATTTTATCAAATGATCAAAATATATCTTACTTTTTCTTTTTATAGAAAAGTTTCTTTTGATGCTACAATCAGTAAAGAGGGCATTTGCTATTGATTCTAGTCATCCCTGGCTTCATGAGTGTATGATTCGACTCTTTAGTACTGGTATGTTTTGTTTTACATTACTTAAGTATTTGATTACAGAAGTTGATAGTGACTGTATAAGTGATCTATATAAGTTTGTCATAAACTCAATCGTTTTAAAACTGTTTTGTATTAAATTAGCTAAGGGGAAAAGCAAGGTTCGTTTCTTTGTGATGAAGTTCTTTATTTTAAGGCTAGAAATTTTGATATAGAATTGTTTAGTTCAAATACTTGAGAATCACCTTTCTTTCTGTTCCTAAAAAGTTACATGTAAGTTGAAATTTCAAATCATACTTATTATGTAAAGCTTTTTAGTAAATTGTTCCAAAATGGAAAAATCTTTGAAATTGACTAGCTAAAATTTTTGTTACTAAATATATGTTTAAAGATATAAAAGCTATGCCATTGTTCCTTTAAGGCAATTACTGTACTTTTCAAATATTTTCATAGTAAGATCCATTATCATTACTTTTAATGTGAAGTAGAACTACAGAATTTTAAGAGTCTAAAAGGTGGAATTTCATGCTAATTATTTTTCATTTTATAGTTGAGAAATCTGGGACCTTAAAAGATTAAATGACTTATTCAAGGTAACACAGATAATTAGTAATGAAGCAGGAATGAGAGCTCAGATCTGAATATTGTTCTTTATTTCTACTACAAGAACTTTAAATTTAGAGTAAAGTACTCCTGTAGTGAAGTGGTAGTAGTGTTTTGAGTTTTAAGTTGATTGGAGAGGGAAAATTGAATCCTTAATAGAACAATCTGCAAATACTGTTAAATTACCTATTGTATTGCTAAATACCCATCCACATATGAATCCATACATATCTAAATAATGAGATTAAAACAGGCATCCAAATCAGTCTTTTGAAAAATGCTAAATTATTCTGATTAAGAACATTGTTTTGACTTCTAAGAAAAAGTAAAATCTTATGTATATTTATGCTTGGTCAAAAAAAAATGATTCTTGTTAAAGACACTGAATCATAGAGATGTTTTTCAGTTTCTTAAATTCTGGAAGTAATAAATAGCATAACCACCCATAAAGCATAAAGAATTGCTTTATGTAGAGAAAATTTAAAAAATTTTCTTTCAGTCTCTTACTGTATTAAAATTTTTTTTTTTTAATCATAAGTCACAGGGGATCCCTGGGTGGCTCAGCGATTTAGCGCCTGCCTTTGGCCCAGGGTGCGATCCTGGAGTCCCGGGATCAAGTCCCACATCGGGCTCCTGGCATGGAGCCTGCTTCTCCCTCCTCCTGTGTCTTTGCCTCTCTCTCTCTCTCTCTCTCTCTCTGGCTATCATAAATAAATAAATAAATCTAAAAAAAAAAAAAAACATGAGTCAGAAAATGAAGGCCAGAGGTAATGGTTTTAAATCCATTCTTGGGGGGATCCCTGGGTGGCTCGGCGGTTTAGCGCCTACCTTTGGCCTGGGGCGTCATCCTGTAGTCCTGGGATCTAGTCCCATGTCGGGCTCCCTGCATGGAATCTGCTTCTCCCTCTGCCTGTGTCTCTGCCTCTGTGTGTGTGTGTGTGTATCTCATGAATAAATAAATAAAATCTTTAAAAAAATCCAGTCTTAGTTAGGATGGAGTGCATTTAATCTATTTTTAAAATTAATACACACACTTTATTTTGTATAATCAACTCTTTCCTAAAAGGCAGTAAAATAATAAATATAATTATGGATTTAGAGATTTCACTTTGAAATAGAAATTAAAAGTGGCTTATCTAAATATATTTGCTTACAGTAATTGTGGATTAATGAACATAGGACTGTTTTCTTGGAACAGTTGTTTCAGGAATTAAAATGCTCATGGACTTCAGAAGAACAAATGCTACGTGATCCTGATGTAAAAGTAGAATTATTTAGTGTCCCCATAAGCTATGCCATTGTTCCACGTGTTTAACTGACAGCATCCTCAGGAAGAGAGTTACAAAGTAATTCTTATTTTGACTAAATTTAGGCAGTTAAAGCAGTGATAATTTGGAGTGATAAAGATGCACTCTTTTTAAAAAGCCTTCAAGAAGTTGAGTAGACAGCTTATTACCTTTGTTAAGAACAGGTGTGTACTGTATAAAAATATTTGTGAAACTATAGAGACATAGACTAGGAGCATCTTTGATTATACCCCACAGGATTAATTTTATTTTTTATTTTACTTTATTTTAAGATTTTATTTATTTATTCATGAGAGACACAGAGAGAAGCAGAGACATAGGCAGAGAGAGAAGCAGGCTCCATGCAGGGAGCCCAATGTGGGACTCGATCCCAGGACTCCAGAATCATACCCTGAGCTGAAGGCAGGTGCCCAACTGCTGAGCCACCCAGGTGTCCCAGGATTCCTTTAATATATTAGTTAAGTATGGGGGAAAAAGATGTTTCAGTGCCTATTTTATTGTAGAAACTTCTCTAAGTAAATACTCATTTTAGCTGGTTACAAGTAACCTCCAAATGAGAATGTTGTTATGCTACCAGTGTAATTAGTATTACTATATATAGATCAGCTTCTCCTCTTTTTAATTATGAGGATGATTTGGTATGTACCCTTTTCAAGTTTTTCACTTTTTTTTTTTTTTTTTTTTAAGTTTTAGGACTTAGAGCAATTTAAACTACATTTCTCCTCAGTGCTAAGTAAAGGGTAGGAGCTTAGGTATTCAGTTGTTTTATTATTCCCTTACATGCTTTTAAAAATCACTGTTTGGTCACGTTGTTCTACAATAAATTTTATGTCTTTTCCTCTCTCATTTGTACAAACTCATTTATCTGCAGGTTCTTTTTCTTTTGTATTTATGCATTTCTCTCCTAAAAACTGCATTAATACTCTCATCTACCTATTTTGCCATTTTGAGTGGTAATCACTTAATACATTGTGCTGTAACCCAGTAGTGAGTAGTCTTTATCTCACACAAAATATGAGCATTTTCTACCCAAATTATGACTTTTATTTTTTTCCAAATTATGACTTTTAAATTTAAAAAAATATTTATTTATTTATTTATTTATTTATTTATTTATTTATTTATTTATAATGAGAGACACACACACACAGAGGCAGAGACAGGCAGAGGGAGAAGCAGGCTTCATGCAGAGAGCCCAACACGGGACTCGATCGGGGGATTCCAAGATCACGCCCTTGGCTGAAGACAGATGCTTAACCGCTGAGCCGCCCAGGCGTCCCTCTACCCAAATTATTTAAAAAATGCCAGCTAAAAAAATAAAAAATAAAAAATAAAATAAATAAATAAAAATAAAAAATGCCAGCTACTCTAGGAACTCAGGGTAACTCTTTTGATTAAAAATCAGCCCCCTTTTCAATGTTGCTTTTGACCGTTGATGATTACCAAATTAATTCAATCTCCTTAAAAGCTAATAGCATTAACCAAACATTTCATTCATTCATTCATTCATTCATTCATTCATTTATTTATTTATTTTTTAATGAGAGACAGAGTCAGAGACATAGGCAGAGGGAGAAGCAGGCTCCTTGATGGGGAGCCCAATGTGGGACTTGATCCTGGACCCAGGATCATGCCCTGAGCTGAAGGCAGATGCTCAACTAACTGCTGAGCCACCCAGGTGTCCCCCAAACATTATTTTTAATTTTAAGATATCAAAAGACTCAAATCAAAAAGCCTCATAAAAAAGA
Source organism: Canis lupus familiaris (assembly GCF_011100685.1). NCBI lineage: Eukaryota > Metazoa > Chordata > Mammalia > Carnivora > Canidae > Canis > Canis lupus. The sequence continues at coordinate 4,045,660 of NC_049240.1, read as the reverse complement.
TTTTTTTTCCCTTCCCTCAATCAAGTATTACTTTTCCTTGATTCACAAGACTTAATTATTGTATCAGAAGATAGCAAAGAAGATAATTAGTCTGGTATATTTTATTTTCTGAGACCTCAATAAGTTTTTGCTAGTTTTAATCACTTTCAAAGGATTTTTATTTTTTTTATTTTATTTTTTTTCAAAGGATTTTTAGATTGATTCCTCCTCTTACCCCCTACCCACTAGTCTTAAGCAATAAAAGCCTATCTAACAAATCTGTGACATTTGAGGTTGCTTCTTTCCTTAAAGATATAGGTAAAATTGCATTATGTAGAATTCCATACAGCATTCTAAGTTTACTGCCGTAGATTTTTTTTTTTTTTTTCTTCCTGGAAATTCCAGGTCCAATCTACATAATGTAGGGAAGTAGAGTCAGCCTCAAACATTTTGTGACTTAGTGAGGAGATGTTTTTGGAAATAGCTATTAATGGAAGTTGGGATATTTATATTTTCTCTTTATACATCCCAAGTATGTGTGTGTCTATGTTATATATGTATGTTTTTAATTCTGTGGGCTTTTTTTTTTAAAGCAGTTTTGATTTTTCTGGGAAGATTGTTTTAATCTAAGGAGGGTAATAGAAAACATGAAAAGCTTAGCTTCCACCTATAAGCAACTATAATGTGACTATGCAGTTATTTTCCCACCTGCATATAGTGTCTAAAAAGCACTTCATACAAACCAACAAGGCCCATGGAAATAACATTTTATGGAAAACCTGTGATTTTTTGACATAATATTCATTGTAATTGGCTGTAATCTATTTTACCAACTTTTCTGTAAGTTCTCTCTGTGCTCCTGCTTCCCCTGAAAAACAAATACTGATAAATTGCCAAAACCAAGTTGAAAGTACAGCCATAATGGAGGTTAAGCTAAATTCTTTAATAACTCATTGAATTGAAAAAAAAAAAAAACTCATTTAATTGAACCACCAAATTCTATAGACTGATAGAAGAAATGTTATTTAACCAACAAAGGGCGTATCAATCAATTATTCAGGTATTAATTATGTATAGAATGTTTCATACAGATGTTTACTACTCAAGAGTTCAGTGTTTTTTAAACTTAAGGTAGTGATCCATTAGTGAGATAATGAAGGCAGTTTAGTGAGTCATCACTACCATTTGAAAATCTAAAGCAGAAATAGAATAGAGTAGAAAATATTTGGATGTGTAGCACAAAATTAGGGTTAGTGTTCTGTGCAAGTTTTGCTTCACATAATAAATTATGTATATAGGATACATATTCATCAGTATGTTTGAAAGCGACCACCGTAGTTGCTAACCATAAGGAAAATATGTTTTCAATCTATGACAAAAATAAGAACTACAATTTATTGAATTATATATTTAGCTATTATATAATTAGCTCTTTCATATATAAGTTTTCCTTACTGTTAACCTTTTAGGTTAGGGATCTTCTCAATTTTACAGATGAGGAAGTAAGTTCAGAGAGGTTCTGACTTGTCCAAGCCTAGATCCATACCCAGGTCTCTCTGGCTCAAAGCTTCAGACTCTGTCTCTATACCAAAGTAATAATGAAAAGAAGCATACTAATATTCAGTCACTGAGGTTGCGGGGGTCAGCCTTTCCGTCTCAAAATCCCATTGCCTGGGAATGTGATACTAGTGTGTATTCATTAAAGGAAAATACTACAGTGGTCCTTTGGAGTTTATTATATAGTGATAACTCAGTTTGCATAGCCCCTGCGAATATAGGTCAATGAAGTCAATATTGTTTTCTTTTAAAATTGATAAATTTTGTAATACCTTACTTGGGTACAGAAGCCAGAGAAGGTAAGGAAAATTCTTTTGTCTTCAGCACTGCATATGCTGTGACATTTTTTATCAGGTAGGTGTCATCTAAGCCCCTGTTTTACAGACTTGATTTAAAGTTGAAGGGGGCAGTTCCCAGGACCTTAGGAAGCTACAGAACTATATGTTTCATTATGTATCTTGCTTTCTGGTTTTTTTTTTTTTTCTGGAAAGGAATCATTTATCAGTGAAATGCCTTTGAATGCCATTAGAAAATGATTGTTCTGCTGACACACATTCTTTACCTTTATATACTAAGCTCTTTAAGTGTTGAATTATAAGTAGGTTCATCTAGTATTTACATATAATTGCTTTGTTTCACTGGACTCCTTAAGTAGATTATTTTTTAACTTCTGCAAACAATATCAGAGTATCTAACTGCTAATTAAGTTTCTTTTTAATTTGTTCAGCAGTGTGTGAAAGTAAAGATTTACCTGATACAGTTAGAACAGTATTAAAACAAGAAATGAATCGTCTTTTTGGAGCAACGAATCCAAAGAATTTTAATGAAACTTTTCTGAAAAGGAATTCTGATTCATTGCCACACAGATTATCAGGTAATCACTTTTTCTTTTTATCTTAGCCTTCTAAAACAATTTCAGTTTTTACCTTAATGGATCAGTGAGAGATTACACATTTTTCACATGGAAGAGGCATTGTGATTATCTCATGTTTCAGTCTTAGGAAAACAGGCAGCTTAAATATACTTCCTATAAATGTTTCAATTTTTTAGACAAAATTATTACTCAAAATTAAGGTCAGTAGTTTCTCCTGGTTCAGTACAGGCTTTACAACAAAGCAGGTATACTGCATTTAGCTATATAATGAAGGAGGGAGGAGGTTTCTTTTTTTTTTCTTTTCTTTATCCCTTCAACATGCTCTTAAAATTCACTTAGATATGACCATCATCTTCTATTTCTCATACTTACATAAGATTTCTCATGCTTTGGACTATATAATGCAAAACACCTGAAACTGTTTCATAGGCAGGCATCTGTGGTAGCAGTCCAAAGTCAACTTGATGGGACCATTTGGGTAGTGTTTTTTTTTAGTAGGATGCTTTTAGAATACCTGGCTAAGAAGCCCAGCAGCTTTTGTATGCCTTGGTAGAATTCTGATTTCAGCTTTTTGGTCATACCACCAGGGTTCGGTATCTACAACCATACCCCCCCCATCCCTACACATAGCCCCAAATTATGTTCATTTTATTTCAGAGATTTTATTTATTTATTCATGAGAGACACAGAGAGAGAGGCAGAGACATAGGCAGAGGGAGAAGCATGTGGGACTTGATCGTACCCTGAGCTAAATGCAGACAATTGCTCAACCACTGAGCCACCCAGGTGTACCGCTATGGTTAACTTTAGAAAGAAGACAACTATCCAAGGTCCCAGAACACAAAGACAACTATTACTAGAATATTTGTATTTCTTCATAGTTTTTTTTTTTTTTTTTTTTTTTTTTTTTACCTTAATTCTAGTTAGGCTATTTTTGGTCTGTCATCTCAGGATTTTCTTTTTTTTAAGATTTTATTTATTTGAGAGAGAGAGAGGGCACAAGCAGGGGGAACAACAGAAGAAGAGGAAGAAGCAGGCTCCCTACTGAGCAAGAAGCCCAACATGGAGGGCTCAATCCAGGACCCCAGGATCATGACCTGGGTCGAAGACAGACACTTAACCAACTGAGCCACCCAGACACACCAAGGATTTTTTTTTTTTTTTTAAACAATGCTTCAAATGGCTATTCCCATTTTTCTAATTAAGTACCACACTCTATGTGCACATGTATGTTCCATCTTATGTTTGAATGGATAGAAGAACAGATGCTGGTTTTACTTTGAAATAAATTGTCTTTTTTATTTTCATTTAGCTGCCAAAATGGTATATTATTTAGATCCTTCTAGTCAGAAGCGAGCTATAGAGTTGGCAACAACACTTGATGAATCCCTCACTAACAGAAACCTCCAGGTAAAGAGTTTTTGATAATCACCCTCTTTTTTTTTTTTTTTTCATAATCTCTATTAAGGAGTACCTGACTACTTTGTTTCTCTTCACAAAGAGAATAATTTTCACTAAATAATTGTTTTTTTGTTATTTATGCATACTATTTCCAAACTGTTATGAGTCCACATCAGAACCTAACCTTACCTTACCTTAAGTTTATTTAGGACTGTGTGTACACACACATACATAGCAGGCTATTTGCCATTCAAGAACTAGTTCCACATCTGTTACTTAAAATATTTTTTTTCTAGAAATATATTTTAGTAAAATAATATATATATTCCATAGTTAATTTTAAATTTCACTTCATTCATATCTGTGCATTTTTAAAAGATAATTATTTTAGCGAGAGTGAGAGGGCATGTGTGCGTGCATGCACAAGTGGCAGAGGGAGAGTCCCAAGCAGACTCCTCACGGCTTGCTGCTCCATCTCCCCACCCTGAGATCGTGAACAGAGCTGAAATCAGGACTGAGCCACCAAGGTGCCCCCATATCAGTGCATTTCTGAGCAAGCAGTGGTTTCAGTGAGGAATTTTTTTTTTTTTGAGGATTTATTTATGTACTGTGAGTGTGTGCATGTGCATATGCAGGATGGGTGGAGAGGGGCAGAGGGAGAAGAGAATCTTAAGCAGACTTGTGCTGAGTTGCTCATAGAGCATTTTATCACCATTCTGAGATCACTTCCTCAGCTGAAACCAGGAGTTAATTGCTTAACTATGTACCACCCAGGTTCCCCCTCTGAAGATTCTGACATATTGAACATGTATGTACTAGGAATCAAATTAGAGCACTCATTTTGTAACTTGTAACATGAGATTAAATAGAGTAAAAGAAAAATAGGTGTCTTGCAATATAGGTATTCTAGTTTAGACTAAAAACAAAGGGCATAGCGCTATTTCCTGTAATAATTGGCCATATAAAAAAAGCATCTGATATATTCCTTTAGTAGCAAATGAAGGAAATATCTTCAAGAAACATTGGACTTGTTGATTGTCAATTAATACATCATTTAGATTAAAACATTTCTAGACTGGCAAAATTTGTTGAGTACTATATACTGCAACTGTATAATATTTTCCAAGTGAGAAGATGAAGGAAGAAAACATGAGAAATGCAAGTCAAAATGAATCACTGTAAAATATAAAAAGATCCACAAAGGGGTTTGGTTGAAACAGTTAATCAATTTGCACTAACAGATTTTTTTCTTGCATATAAGGAGACCTCCTTTTCCACTTAGTAGACAAAAACCTTCAATTTGAATACAAGGATGAAAAGCAATGTTTGATATTGCCAACTGTCTCTAAGCTCTAAAAAAGAAAACTATAAAAGATTTAAGTAACTGACACTACCTTGGAGATTTTGACATTTATACCCAGGGCCAGCCTGGGCTGAGGCAGGGTTGCTGCCTGGGGTCAAGCACTTGCTGAGAGTGAATGTGTCTTTACTTTTTTTTAAGATTTTATTTATTTATTCATGAGAGACACACAGAGAGAGAGGCAGAGACCCAGGCAGAGGGAGAAACAGGCTCCATGCAGGGAGCCCGACATGGGACTCAATCCCGGGTCTCCAGGATCACACCCTGGGCTGCAGGCGGCACTAAACCGCTGCGCCACCAGGGCTGCCCTGAATGTGTCTTTAAATGTAGCACCCTACACACCTTGTTTGCCCAACATTTGTCCTGGCCCTGTTTATATTATAACTCATCCTTTTGTATTAACCCTGCAAATCCGAAGAAAGTAATTCTTGTGGAATGTATATGTGGAAGTAAAATGCTTTTGTGTATCTTAGATAGGTACCTATGCCTTTTGTTTAGAAAATCTGTGGATAATGAAATGTCTAATGAATTCATAGTAAAAACTTCTTTTTGGACAAGTTATAACATGACCTTTTCTCTTTCTTTAGACATGTATGGAGGTATTAGAAGCCTTGTGTGATGGTAGCCTAGGAGACTGTAAAGAAGCTGCTGAAGTTTATAGAGCAAATTGTCATAAGCTTTTCCCTTATGCTTTGGCTTTCATGCCTCCTGGATATGAAGAGGATATGAAGATCACAGTTAATGGAGATAGTTCTGCAGAAACTGAAGAACTGGCCAATGAAATTTGAACATCATTAAACAAGCAAATGGAATGACTTTGGACCATATCTAGTGTATAATATTTTTGTCACGCACCTGCTGCATTGCTCTAACTTACACAGAATGAGAAGAGTAAATGTTCTTGCCTTCAAATAGTGTTTTACGTTTTTTATCCTGCTGAAAAAGTATATATAAAATATCTAACATATTACAGGATATAGGTTCAGTTTCTTAAAAAATTAAAAGCTGCTAAAATTGAGGGATTAAAAAAAGATACCTTATTCTATTCCTACCTACCCACCCATGTTTTTTAACTAATTTATATAAAATCTGGAGGCTGTTACAGCTAACAAAGCAGGTGTGTGGCAGAAATATTACTTTAAAATTTGTCTTGTGAGATTTTACTATATCTCAGACAGCATAAACGCTGTTTTAGCACTGGATTCTTTCACTGAGCACAAAGAGTTGTTGGGGCTTTAGCATCTGACTGATTTTGTTACGGGGTTGATTCTGACCATAGGAAGTATGCAATGTGAATCACTATTTACAGAGAAACCTACAACAGATGCTTGATGTTGTAGAGCTGGGACATATAGATACCAAGCAGAATTATAAGAAACCTAGAGGGTGTTCAATACGCTTGTTGTGTTTCCAAAATTCACTGTACATGATCAGTTTGGTGTTCTTGTACCACAGTTTTTAACTGAAGGAACCAGTTGGAACAATCTCAATTTTAACTAAAACTTGAAGAACTAAAATAGCAATGCAAACCTTTCAGCATTGTTTTGGCCAAACTTGTTAAAACTGTAATGCAAGAACCAAATGCACTGTGATGTGGCACCAACTAATTAGCACGCATGAATTTTTTCACCCAAGAGTGAAAAAAAGAAAATCTACCATGGCTTGAAGTTAAAGAGCAGAACTCCTGACTACCATTCTATGACTGATCAAGAGACTAATAGTTAAAAACCTCAGCAGGCCTTGTTCACGTTATGCAGAAAAAAAAGTGCTGCAGTTTAGATACCTCTGGAATTTTTCCACAGTGTCACAGGTTTGTAATACTTGAAGCCCTACATTTCTAAGAATATATTTCTTGCTCAGTTGTTTCAGGCAAGCCCAAGACTTTGTAATTTTTAAAGGGCCCAAGGTTTTTTTTTCAATAACAGACCAGCTTCTTTTTCCTGCAGTTACAGATGTAATTTCCTTTTTGTTGTCAAACATAAGGTACCAAATATGATGCAATAAATTGTTTTGAAAAACAGTTGTGTGAATATTTCAACTAATCTGTGTTGGGCTTCTGTGAAAATACACAGGTGGAAACAGAGGTGCAAGCCAGAGGCAATGTAATGTGCTATAAACTAGTTCAGATGGGAGCATTGAGAATGGGCTGAGTGCCGATGTCAGGGGAACTCCATAATGCAGGTGAAGGTGTCCTGCTCCTCCTGCATTAAGATTTCATTGAGGGCTAGGATGGTGGCAGGTACTATGAATGTAGTTCCTAACTCATAATTTTTAAGGAAAACTGAAAACTGCAATTTTGATGGAGATAATATGAGCCTTAAAATGTTAAACCTAGCTACTGAGAACTGGCCTCATGCTCAGTATTCTCATTGCATTTGCAAGATCTGAGTAAATTAAGTAAATTAGTCAATTGTATATATAATTGACCTTTTGTGGTACTTTTAGTTTATAGGAAATACATTCTAAAGGGAATTTTCAGGAGACCTTATCCTTCTACTGATTGATCAGTTGTGCTAAACTCAACTTTTCATAGTACGTGACCTGCATTCTGCGTCCCAGTCTAACGATTTAGTGATGTAAAGAGAAGTACAAACTGAACTCCAGTGCTTTGTCATGTTTTCTTAACTGGCCCTGTCTCAGGAACATCTTAACAGATGGCAAAAAAAAACAAACAAAAAAACTTTTTCAACTTCTCCTATGAGTGGCAACTGAAGTTCTCATTGTTGGGAAAGAACACTAGTGCTACCTCTGCCACTGCTGAGGTGTTGGGAGGAGGCACCAGCCATATAATAGGGGGAGTGTGTGTGAATTATGTTCAAACTCTACTGTATATTGAAATGAAATTCATATATTTGTCTTGATGTTCAAATGATGTAGATTGTCTTAGAATGAAAATTCATAAATATTCAGAACTCTTGATGCGGATGCCACCCGTGAGGAGATAAATTCCTAACGTGTATATTGTACTCTGACCCAATTTTACTGGAACTATTGAATAAATATTTTATTTTCTTTCAGGTTTACTTGATAGTGGATACATTGTCTGGTGTCAGAGGACCTTGAATGGGTTCATTTTATGTCCAGACAGCACCCCTAAAACATTGTACTGTACTGTCTTGCTCTGAGTAGTATCAACTGGATCATCTCACATTTGCCTCATTCACTCTATTAATTCCAAATGATACTGTGGGGGAAAACAGGGTTAGAAAAACAAGTGGGGGGGGGGGGGGGGGAAATGCAGTGATGTTGTATTCTAAACAAGTGCCTTATGTTTATTGCTGAGAACTGGTGTTATCAACCCTTTTCAGAAGAAAGGGTCCCTTGACCTGTATTAACATAGGAAAGTAAAGTTATTTTTGTTTTTCTTTATATTTACTACTCTTGTCATTTCTCATTTAAAAATTAAAATCTGACTAGGTTAGTTTACTCAGCTTTAATTAGATAGTTGAGTCATGCATTTTCAACATTTTTCTGTATTTATTATGCACAAAAATAAAGCGTGATCTATAATAGCATGGCTAAAAGTAGTCCCAATATTAGTGAACAGCTTTTCTGTGGGTTTTATCAGGACCTTGTTTTCCAGTGATGTTTGTACCCCATGGTGTGTTGCTGTTAGAGCTACGAAATGAAAGCTGTGATTGTAAGAAGAGGCCAGAAGAGTGTGGTTTAGTTTCAGGTAGGTGGTGATAAATTCAGGGAAGTCTCTCTCCTGCACAATTTTTTAGGAATATTCCAGTTGCCATGTGTAGCATCTGTTTGGGAAAAGGTAAAAAGTGAAGTATTAAATTTTCTTATAAGATACCTGTATACTTGTCTGAGTAATTACTAGCCTTAAATTTTTAAATAATTCTTGAGAGTTCAAAGAAAGACTGACCTGTCAGATGGTAGGCAGTCTCCTGTTCTAGCTCCTGCTCCACTTTAAGTTACAGGCAAGGTTTCTTGATTCCATTCAGCTACTATCTAAACTTTGTTGAATCCACTGCCAAACCTAAATTAAAACAAAGTCACATGAAATGGCTGTATTGCCCCATAGGGAGCCGAAATCTTAAGTTGTGTTCCGATTTTGATGACTAGAAATATCACTACTTGTAGCAATAAAACATTTTTGGAAAAGATCATTGTTCTTTATTGAATTGCACTTTCACCTTTTAGTATGCAATCTACAGGGTGGATATTAAGTTTTGATAGTATGCAGGAGGTTTTGGAGAAAATGCTCATTTCAGTGAAGCAGAAGAGTATTGGTTACATACTGTATGTTGTACAGCTTAATTAACACTGCTACCTCCATCAAGACCTACTCTTTAAAAAAAAAAAAAAAAAAGACCTACCCCTTTTACAATACAAAGATGGGCAGGATAGGGAGCAGTGTGTGGTAGAAAGTGGGTCTTCAGGGTTTCCAGCCTCAGTTAATCCAGTTGCCTTTGAACCTTTTTTTTTTTTTTTTTTTTAATTTATGATAGTCACACACAGAGAGAGACAGAGGGAGAAGCAGGCTCCATGCACCGGGAGCCCGACGTGGGATTCGATCCCAGGTCTCCAGGATCGCACCCTGGGCCAAAGGCAGGCGCCAAACCGCTGCGCCACCCAGGGGTCCCTCCAGTTGCCTTTGAAATGACACCATCTTCTGATAGTAACCAGAAGAAAAAAATGGTACTGTTTAAGTTAGAACTTTTATAAATTGCCAATGGTACACAAGCTTGCAATCTTAATGTTTGAATGCTTTCTATTGAGTTCTAGGTGCCAAAAACAATATAGACTTTATTTCAAGGTGGCTTGTAGCAAAAGTAAAGTTGATACATGGCAATCTAAGGAAGACTGTAATGGAGTTCTTAACCTTTTTTTATATTAGGCCTTGTGCCTATTTTAACCTCTGTATTCACACAAGTGGTACAATTTTTAATTGAAAAAGTGATCTTGAATGTGATGAAAATTTTCTGGTGATACATAAAGATTCTGGTGTTGCTAAATCAACTTGGTCTCAATAAGTACAAAGTATCTCATTTAGAAACAGAAGAGCAAAGAGATTTGGGGAATAGGATTTGGGCCCCATGGCTTGCTTTCAGCTGATAATTACATTTGCTTTCTATATCTAGTTACTTGTGCATTGTCTTAACAAGAAGCCTTTATCCACACCTTTCTGTTATCTTTCTAGTCTACTGTAGTTTCGTAACGAGCTCTTATGAATCTGCCACTCGTTTACTTTTATCTGCAAGTGTATCAGGTCCATTGCCTAGTGCTTGATGTTTCATCACAGTTGAGATAGGTGCTGGGTTTTCTAAAGTGTTGTTCCAAAACACTGGTGTTTCTTCATTACTTATGAATACTTAAATTAGCTCCACTTTTTTTTTTTTTTAACATTTTATTTATTCATAGAGATGCAGGGAGAGAAAGAGAGGCAGAGACACAGGCAGAGGGAGAAGCAGTCTCCACGCAGAGAGCCTGACGTGGGACTCGATCCTGGGTCTCCAGGATCACGCCCTGGGCTGCAGGCGGCACTAAACCGCTGCGCCACCGGGGCTGCCCTAGCTCCACTTTTCATCTTTCAAACTATTTTCAAGTAGTTAGACTGCTGATTGATATCTTTAAAAATGAAAAAGGAACCATTTAAAGAAGTAAATAACATCTCCCAAATGCTTAAGTTTGAACTATGGAATACAAAATACTAATTCTTCCCTTCATTAACTTAATAAAAAATTATGCATTAATAACAGTAATAGAAGTATTGAGAACATGTACTCAGCATTGTTTACTGTTAGCATAGTTTGCTTAGATCTGATTTAGAGTATTATTGTTCATCTTTTGACTCTTTGTTGGTCTTGAAGAATTTCCTCAAAGTACCACAGGTCCATTATATTTTACTTATGTTGAATACATTTCTCACATCTAATTTTTGTTTTTTCCCTATAGTTTGTCAATGGAATGATTGTGACTGGCGTTGTAGGAAGCAGATGACTGGAGGACCATCCTCTAACTTTTTCAGTTTCCTGTTCATTGTCGCATAAGTTGGCAGTGAATCTACTCATCATTCATGTCTTTAGCAACCAGCCACCCAGGTAACATCACATCTAGTGGAATACCACAGAGACTGTCATTCTCTGTCATTCATTAGTTGCTTTTCATCTTTCAGTTTGAGGGGATGGGTAGCACACACACCAACCACCTCCCTAGAAAGCTCTGTTTTTTCTAGCCTATTATCTCTACTTTAAGTGATTACAAGCAAGGAGACACCAGGGTAGAGTCTGCAGTGGTTATTTCTAGACACATGACCTACAGCTAGTGTTCATCACAACCAGCAGCTGTGGTCCACAGTTGGTCTTTGCTTAGGATAGGCAACTGAATCCTTTCAAGTCATAAACTTAACACTGTTTGTTTATTAGAATTCCAGGGGACCTGTTTAAGAAACAAAAAACCCTCAATGCCTGGGCCTACCTACTGAGAGAATGATTTGGAGTCAGGCCTGGGCATGGGTCATTATCTCCGCTCCCCTCAATCCCCAGTGATTTTAAGGTGCATCCAAAGTTGAGGCCCACTGTCCTTGATGAATTTTAAAAATGCTTTATAGTATTGAGTTTTTTCCTTAGATTAAAAGAAGCAGATAACTGTAAGTACAAAAAGATTAACTTTCCCCTATCTTACATTAAGGGGAAGAACTTATGTTTGAACTTTGAAAGTCCATGCCTTTCTCTACGTAAGTTCTGCTGCTACTATACTACATGAGATGCTGGTATTCAAAGGGTAAAAAAAAATCACTTCATAGTTTTGTTGGATGTCATAGTAACTTGTCTCCATTAAAGCAACTTTTAAAATAAAATTGCCATGGATATGGGCAGCCCGGGTGGCTCAGTGATTTAGTGCTGCCTTCAGCCCGGGGTGTGATCCTGGGTCCTGGGATCGAGTCCCACGTTGGGCTCCCTGCATGGAGCCTGCTTCTCCCTCTGCCTGTGTCTCTGCCCCTCTCTGTGTGTGTGTCTGAACAAATAAATGAATAAATAAAATCTTTTTTAAAAATTGCCATGGATAGATAGATGCTTGAGTTTTTGAGTGGATGAGTACCAAAGCAAAGCATGGAGTCCGACTTTTAAAAGAATGAGTGCTGCAAATCCATACATACCTAACCCTCAATCAAATACATGTTTTTTCTCCCTAAAGGACTACATTTTACATAAATGGATTATTGTTACAAATCTCAGATGTGAAAGGAGCCATGATTCTTGGACAGACAGCATTCAAAGCTAAATGTTGGCCTCTTCATGTATAACCTGGAAAGGAGATTTACATAATACACAATCTTATATCAAACTAAAACCTGCGTTGTGAGATCTGTTGAAATAACATTCTGGGTTGGTATCCCAAATCTATCCAATCTAGTGTTTTTCTTTAATAGGAATTGTTTTATAGACAATCCTCAATTCTGTCTAGCTTGTTCTTGGCTGGTTGAAGGATTTAATAAATGAGTCTGGTTTTGATACTGCTCTTTGCCATTTTTGAGTTCATAGAGTTGGATGATCTTCCCTCACTTTTGCAAACTTGGAAAGTCTAAATTGCCTTATCTCTTCACATAGAAGTCTATCTAGCCTTATATGTTAGTTACTTTTATCTGAACCTTGTGATTAAATGCCAACTTTGTGGCTTGGTACAATAGTGTGATGTACTTGATGCATAAGCTTTTAGATCAGATAGAATTAGGTTTAACGCCTGGCTCAGGTGCCTTAGGCAAGATAATTTCTAGTTCATAGTTGTTGGAAGGATTAAGTAATGTATATACTGTATAGAAAGTGATTACCACAAGGCCCGGCACATAGTAAGCATTCATTATAAATACAAATATTTGCAAAAAAGATTTTCTTTTCTTTTTTGTTTTGGTTTTTAAGGATTTTTATTTATTTATTTGAGAGAGAAGACGAGGTTGCTGGGTGGGTGGGTGCGAAGAGCAGAGGGAGAGGCAGACTCTTCGCCGAGCAGGGAGCCCGCCTTGGGACTCTATCCCAGGACTCCAGGATCTTGACTTGAGCTGAATTCAGGTGAACCAACTGAGCCACCCAGGTACCCCTGTTCTTTCTATTTGTAAGTATTTGACTTGGTTATCCTTATTTGTTGACTGCGGTACATTGGGCCAGCATATTCAGGAAATAGTTTATAATTTTCTAGATATTAATAGCTCAATTTTTAATTTTTTCCCTAGTATTTTACTTTACACTTGTGAGAACTTTACATTGTTTTGCTTTTTCTCACATCAGAGAAAACAACCTGTAATACCTCCATCCTCCATGATCATTTTGACATTCATGGAAACTTTACTCATGTTAGCAAACGACAGATTGCTTGATGCTACAGTTTAAAGTTACTTAGAAGATGTGGAATTAGGCCAGTCCTAATACCCTCCCTTTTATCCATCCAGTAATTAATGAGTACCTACTGCACCCCAGGGACTGTTGTTTCATATTAGGAATAGATGACATAGTCCTTGCTTCCACATTTTTTACAGGCTAGTAAACGAGACAGACAAATCAAGAAATGAGTGCAGCAGTAATTTATAAATGCCTAGAGATGGTATTCATTTATTTTTGGATAAACTAGGAAATGCTAAACAGAATGTTCACTAGAGCTTGGAGAGATAAGAGACCAGTGTCCTAGACAGTATGTATGTAAAGGCACAGGTACATGAAATATGTATTCAGGGACTATGTAAAGTACTGAGAAGAGGATCTAGGAAATGAGGCTGGGGCTCAGATTAAAGTTGTTAGATGACTTACTAAGACTGGGTTTGGTTATGTGTAGACAGGATAGCTATGAAGAAGTAGAGAAAGGTGAGAGAATTTTGCTAGCAATGTGATTGTGAGGGTGGGGAGCAAGATTGGAGGCACTGAAACTAATCACAAGACTCAAGTTGAGCTAATGAAGAGCTACCACTGAGCTCTTCCTGTGTGCCAGGCAATGTAGTGAGCACTTTCCATTTGATAGTTTATTTAATCCTTGAAGAGTCCATACAACGTAGATATCGTTTCCATTTAACAGAAAACTTGAGGATCATAATTTGCTCATGGTGGCACAGTTTATAAGTGATAAAAATCTGCATTTAACCCCAGGTGGGTTTATCTCCAAAGTGCTTGCTTCTGATCGATATAACCTCTGGGAAAAAGTGGTGAGGACAAACACAGTAAGTATAGGGAGGAGAGCAAGATACTAGAGATGTTAAGAAGGTAGGACCTAGATTAGCTGACTTGTTGGAGGGGAGAGGATAGTGCATGGAGAAGTAAAAGTTAATGACATCCAGGTTTGGGCGTGAAATACTTTGACGACAGTATCATTAAACAGAGTTGGGAGAAGAAATTGGGAAAAGCAGAGTCTTTTCAGAATGAATTTTAGGTGTTTATAGGACATGTAAATCCCATAAGATTAGGCCACTGGGCATATGGGTCTGAAATTTAGGAGAGAGGTGACTTGTAGATTTTGAAGAATTAGTTGTGAGTAGTATAGCCTGGATAAGACTGCTCAAAAGCGAATAAACAAAGATGACTTGCACTTGCCAAGGGAAGTGGCTAGGGGAAGAGAAGCTAGCAAAAGAGACCAAGAAATAATAGTTAAAAAGTTAGACAATTATAATGTTGGTGAGTCAGAAAGGTTTTTTTTTTTTTTTTTAAGTTTTTCAATGATTAGGAACAACAGGGTCAAAATCAAAGTATTATAATTCTTGTCAGTTGAGCTGGTAACATTTTAGAAGTCTGAATATCAAATATTGGCAAGGATGTTGAAAAACAACATAGGAACTCTCAGGTACCGTCTTTGGGAGTATTAATTGGTATGAGGGTAATTTGGCAATATTCATTTACTAAAATTAAACGTGCATACCCCTATGAACCAGCAATTCCACTAGGATACACACACACACACACACACACACACACATATATATATAAATACCCTGTAAACATCCTACCTATTTGCCAGAGGGACATGCAAGAATGTTCGTCACAGCATTGTTTATAATAATGAAATTTGGAAATAAAGTCTCTGTGACATAAGAATGGATAAGGTGTGCTATATTCATTTAATGGAATGCTGTACAATTAAAATGAATAAGCCAGCATTAAGTGGATCAAGAATTACTTTCCAAAACTGTGGTGATTAAAAAAAAAACAAGTTAAATGACGTATTTCATGTATTAATGTAAATCCTGTGTGGTTTATGGATATATTCATTTAAAGTAAAGGTTTACAGGGGTGCCTGGCCAGCTCATTCAGTGGAGCATGCAACTCTTGATCTTGGGGCTGTGAGTTCGAGCCTCACATTGGGTGTAGGGATTCCTTAAAAATCTAAAAATGGCGTTTTTCTGATTTACCAAGAATGAAAAAATGAAGGGAAGATCACCAGGATATGTGACATAATTTTTCAGGTGGAAAAGTGGATCCAATAATATCTAAAATATTAATTACCCTTTGTGATTACTCCTATGTAGCTATTATCCCTTCTTTAGAGATGAAGATTCATGTCTCAGAGATGTTAAGTGACATGCTAAAGGGCACCCAGCTAGTAGTAGTGCAAGTGCTGACTTAGGAGTTCAGGTTACAGACTTGTAGATGTTAGAGCAGGAACTTAAACCCAGGTTTTTTGTTTCAAGGCAAACTAGACTATGTATGGTGTGTTCCTGGATCCTACTGTTCTACCCAGAGAGCTATTAATGAAGTTAAAAGCCTTATGCTATTTAGAACTCCCTTAGAAGAAAGAATTGTTGGAATGAAATATGAGTATTTCTAAACTATGCATTTTATACAGTATTTGTTTATCCCTTTTGATATACATATGACATCATGCTGACAGTGCTTTATGTTTCAAACTTACTTTTTTTTTTTTTTCATAAGCCCCTGTTGTGCTGGCTTTTGGATTTCCTTTTGCAGTGAGGAAGTGTACCTTTAAGATGGTGAAGATACATGTTTGAGATCATTTACCAATTCCAGGAATTAGAACTGCCATCCCTGTATCCCTCAAGTGAAATACAGTGTCCTGAAAAAGAAACCACTCCAGTGGATAAGATGCCATTAGTAAAGTGGCAAAAAGCTGTATGGTATAGATGGACTGATTATCAGAGATTGCGAGGCTTTCTTGTCTTTGTATCTGGATCATGTTAACCCTTCAAATCTCTGTTTTATCATTTTCTTTTTTTTTTTTAAGATTTTATTTTTTTAATTTTTATTTATTTATGATAGTCACACACACACAGAGAGAGAGAGAGGCAGAGACACAGGCAGAGGGAGAAGCAGGCTCCATGCACCGGGAGCCCGACGTGGGATTCGATCCCGGGTCTCCAGGATCGCGCCCTGGGCCAAAGGCAGGCGCTAAACCGCTGCGCCACCCAGGGATCCCTCTGTTTTATCATTTTCTAGGAGATTTCAACATTCATGTGGATGCTCTGTCAAATACCTAAGTATCACAGTTCCAAGGCCATTTCAACTCATTCTCTTGACCATCTTCTCTACTTCGTTATACAGTCGTTCGGAGTGATTTCAATACCCTTCCTCTCCCATCCATATTACCCCCAATAATCCTGATCCAGAATCTCACCCCAGAGCTCTATTCCTATAATACTGCCTTTTCTTCCAGTTGATTCTTGACCCCACTTCCTTCCATATCTGGCCTTGATCTTTTAATTGGTTACATGACCCAATCTCTCACCAGTGCTTTCAGTACCGTGCCATATTTTCCTTTCCTGGTATCTCTCTGGTGTTTCTAGAACAGTGCTATATTCTGCGTGGCATCAATGACCTGCCATCAATTTCCTGCATCCTTGTCTTTCTCCTCTATCTGTCATCCGACTCACAATTCTGGATCAGTCTCATCATAGGCCTGGCCCTATAAGCCTTTCAGCTAAGATACTGGGAACAATCATAAAGCTATACTTTCATGATTTCCAAACTCAGTTTGGTAGTTAACACCACCATTGATAGATAGCTTTGTCTATAGTCAGTGGTATATTTCAAACTGTCTCCATTCTCTTTAAGCCCCCTTTTTAATTCCCTCCTACCTCACAAAATAATTGAGGCCATATAGCAAGAAGCCTCAACTTCAGAGCAATAAAGTTATTTATTTATTTTTATTTTTTTAATAAAGTTATTTATAACCATTCCCTTACTCCCTTAGTTTCTGAGAAACGATATTTTTTTCAAGGCCCACCTTTTCTGTCTCCTTTGGGCCCTGGTTTCATAAATTTTCCCTCTTTCTACAAGTTCCTTTTCATTCAAATTACAATCATGCTCAGATCTCTCAAATATCATGACCCCTCTTTTTACCCGTTCTTTCCATCTGGTTTCTGCCCTCCATCTCCTTTCCATCTTACCTCCAAAGAATTCTGGAAGAGTAACATTCTCTTGAAGTCTACGTCCTCAACTCCCATTTGTTCAGCTTGTTCCTTGGATCCAATTCCCACTACTCTGTGGAAACTAATTTTACTAAGGATGAAGGACTTCCTAATAGCAAAATCTAACATTAGAATTTGTGTTTATAATCGTTTCCAGTGATGGTAATGTTTTCCCTGATTTTACTCGAGGACTCGCTCTTTGACCTAAAGTATAATATTATAGTGTGGGTGTAAGGTAAGTACAGATACACCCTATTTTATTGGTTTCTAATTATAATGCTTTAGCAAGAAAGCTTGGCAATTCCCATTCCTTTCCAAAGCCCAAAGTACTTTTCACGCTGTGAAGCATCCCTAGCCATTTTAAGCCACAGTGATGCTCCTTTCCTGGGAATTCAGCTATGGTCCTACAACTCACGTGGGAACATCTGATGTTTGTGACAGCTCAAATTTGTATTTTTTTTAATATTTATTTATTCATGACAGACAGAGAGGCAAAGACACAGACAGAGGGAGAAGCAGGCTCCATGCAGGGAGCCCGATGTGGGACTCAATCCCAGATCTTCAGGATCACGCCCCGGGCCCAAGGCGGTGCCAAACCGCTGGGCCACTGGGGCTGCTCTCAAATTTGTATTTCTTGACTTATGTGGCATTTTTATTTATAGAGATCTTTGCTACTTAACTGGGTTGACAACTGACACCATGTATTTTACCTTCTTATATCCTTTACTTCCCTGAACATAAAGCCTTCAAAGGAAATGCTCACTGAATGTTTATTAAATGAATGAGTTTTAGCTATCCTGGAAATGTATTATGTATTATTATCATATACGCCCTTAATTTGATTACACAGGGTGGAAAATCATCACAATCAGCCTATGAGTTACCAAAAAACTGTGTTTCCATATGACTTGACATTGTTATGATTTTTTATTTTATTTTATTTTTTAAATATTTTATTTATTTATTCATGAGAGAGACAGAGAGAGAGAGAGACGCAGAGACACAGGCAGAGAGAGAAGCAGGCTCCATGCAGGGAGCCTGATGTGGGACTCGATCCCCCGACTCCAGGATCACGCCCTGGGCCAAAGGCAGGCGCTAAACTGCTGAGCCACCCAGGAATCCCCTGTTATGATTTTTTAAATAGGATATTCCATTCTAACTCTATCCTAGCCCTAACCCTAACCAGAAAATAACTAGAGCACGAGAAATCCTGACACGAGCCCTGGTTCAGCGCCCCACTAAACACCAACCCTAAGCTTGAGCCTCACTCTAACTTTAGCTCTCAACTCAGGGCTCCAGGCAAACCTCTTAACTGCTGGCAGATAGGACCTTCAGGGTTCTGGGCCCTAAACTTAACCCTAGGTTTGGTTCTGACCTGATCCAGCCCCCAAACCTGGCTCTAAATCCCAAAGGATATGGGACAGTGGAGGGACCCACGCTATTTGGAAGCCTCGCAGATAGCAGGAGCAGGAGAAATCCAAACAACCCCCTGAGCCAAGCAACATTCATCACCCTCCTGAACACCAATCCTAAACCTCATCCCAATGTGTGCTCTCAACTCCGCCCTCTGGGCAGGCCTCTACACTACAGGCAGCTAGGACCCTCCAAGCTCCTGGGCTCTCACCCTAACCTTAGGTTGGGTTCTGAACCCACCCAGCCACAGATCCTAACTCAGAATCCCAAAAGAGGGGATCCCTGGGTGGCGCAGCGGTTTGGCGCCTGCCTTTGGCTCAGGGCGCGATCCTGGAGACCCGGGATCGAATCCCACGTTGGGCTCCCGGTGCATGGAGCCTGCTTCTCCCTCTGCCTGTGTCTCTGCCTCTCTCTCTCTCTCACTGTGTGCCTATCATAAATAAATAAAAAAAAATTTAAAAAATAAATAATATACACCCTTAAGCCCCTTCAAGTATATTGTGAAAATAAATGACTTAATTTAAAAAAAAAAAAAATCCCAAAAGATACGGCACATCTGAGCAACACCTGAAGACAGCAGGCAAAAGAGGCAGAAATGGTGCCTTTTGGAGTACCTGAAAAGAGCTAGAACAGGAGATACCCAAAAGATATCCTGACACAGGGGATCCCTGGGTGGCTCAGCGGTTTGGCGCCTGCCTTTGGACCAGGGCGCAATCCTGGAGACCCGGGATCGAATCCCACATCGGGCTCCCGGTGCATGGAGCCTGCTTCTCCCTCTGCCTGTGTCTCTGCCTCTCTCTCTCTCTCTCTCTCTATCATAAATAAATAAATTAAAAAATTAAAAAAAAACTTTAAAAAAAAAAGATATCCTGACACAAGCCCACGGTTCAGACCCCCTCTGAACACCAACCCTAAGGTTGAGCCTCACCCTAAACTCTAGTCCTCAACTCAGGGCTCCAAGCAGGCCTCTTAACTGCCGGCAGATAGGACCTTCCAAGCCCCGTGGCCTTTCTAAACCTAACCCTAACCATAGGTTTGGTTCTTGCTAAGTCCAGTCCCCAAACCTAGTCCTGAATCCAGAAGGATGGAGGACAATGGGGTGACACCCGAAGACGGCTAAGAAAACAAGAAACCTGCCATTTGGAAGCATGGCAGACAGCCCCAGCCAGAGAAATCCAAACAAACCCTGGAGCCAAGCCCCACGTTCAGTGCTCCCCTGGATACCAACCCTAAGCTAGAGCCTCACCCCAATTTTAACCCTCAACTCAGGCCTCTGGGCAGGTCTCTACACCGCCAACAGGATATTCCAATCTTCTGAGCTCTACACCTAACCCTAGATTTGGTTCTGAACTACTCTGGCTCCACACCCCAGGTGATTTGGGACTTTTGAGGGCCAGCAGAAGAGTCAGCCAGCAAGACAGGAGGAAACAGGGCCATTTGAACTTTCTTTTTTTGCCATTTGGATTGCGTCAGGTAATACTATATTATCTTAGACAACAGAGTTGGGCCTGATATGCAGCTAAGTACAGGTTCAGGAAGTCTGTCTTAAAAGTTTATGGGTACTAAAGCTTGGGGAAACTAGCTCACACAAACATCTTAATAAATTAGACTGCCAGCTTAAATGTATTAACTTACCACATGAAAAGGTCATCATACAGGGTGACTAATCCAGTTTAAACAAGTCATAGGTCAGAAGATGGCTCAGTGAGCCAGAATGAGAGATCAGAAAGTGCTCGAAAAAGATCACCAGTCATTACAATTTGCATTTTGGACTATAGGAGCTTCTTGCTGGAACCTAACAGCCGTAAAGTCTTCATGTAACAGGTTAGAATTTAGATAAATTTATTATAAAAGAAAAATCTAGTGCTTTTTAGAATTTGCTACAAGGGTCAAGCATATCATGGACCATTAGAAATTAAATCAAGGGGATCCCTGGGTGGCTCCGTGGTTTAGCACCTGCCTTTGGCCCAGGGCGCAATCCTGGAGTCCTGGGATTGAGTCCCCCATTGGGCTCCCGGCATGGAGCCTGCTTCTCCCTCCTCCTGTGTCTCTGCCCCTGTCTCTCTCTCTCTCTCTCTCTATATATATATATATACATATATATATATATATATGTATATATATATATATCATGAATAAAAAATTTTTAAAAATCTTAAAAAAAATTAAATCAATATGTAAGTACATCTCTAGGCCAGACACATAATTGATGAAGCCTCCATGCTTGCTTGTAGTAACTACATCATGGGCCATGGACCCTGCAGCCTAGAGGAAATAGGTTTGCTGAGGAGCAGTATCAGCAGCTTATATGGCGTTTCTGTAGTCTCCAAGCCATAGGCACCACTTGTTTTATTTTTCACTTTTAATTTGGTAGTTGTGAGAGAAACTCAGAGGTTATTGTTTAGGTTCAGTGAAATTTTTAAAACAATTCATGGTTATAGGATCTTTCCAAAATAAACATCTTTACCGCTGTTTTCAAATCCTTATAGACAGCTCTTCATTCTTCTATTATGTAATAGCCAATACTTGGAAATGGTCAAAACTGAATTCCAACCTCATGGACCAGATGAGTTACATATTGGGGTTCTGAGAGAATAATCAATCCAGTAGGACCACCAAGGTGGCAGTAGAAGAGGTGTAGTCTTCTCAAGGGAGAGCAGTTTTCTGGATTTTTTTTTTTTTAAGATTTTGTTTATTCATGATATACACACACAGAGGCAGAGACACAGGCAGAGGGAGAAGCAGGCTCCCTGCGGGGAACCTGATGCGGGACTCAATTATGGGATCCAGAATCACGCCCTGAGCCGAAAGCAGACGCTCAACTGCTGAGCCACCCAGGCATCCCACAGTTTTCTGTTTAAAGCCAGGAGGTAAAAGGAGTATTTCATTACAAGGTTGAGAATACAGGTGAGTTTGTTCTGAATAGGCAGGATTTCCAGAGGACACAGGAAAAAGCAAAAAGAGGAAGGGTTTGGGAGGATTGCAAAGCAGAATGGGAGAGGGTGGCCACCTGGAGAGCCTTGTATTGGGGAAGTACTGAATATAATAGGGAAGTGAGGACTAACTGGCCTTGTAGGTCTCAGGGAATGCCTATGAAATGATCTTTGAGAACTGGCCAGAGCAAAGGCCTAGGAAGCATTAATTCTGAGGAAGGGATCAGTGGAGGATACATGTGTTTCTACCCTAGTTGATGTTAGAGACATAATGCTCCTCACAACCTTTTCAAGTTTCTTTCATTTACTTAACATATATTGATTGAGCATCTCGTGTTCCAGGCACAGTACTTGATTCTAGGGATGGGGTTACAATGGTAAGTGATAGGTACAGCCTCAATCCACAGGAAGCATAAAATAGTGTGAGATACAGGCCAGTTGCAATGGTCTGAAAGTACCACGAAAGTGGGTGTTGAAATCCTAATCCCCAAGGTGATGGAATTTGGAAAGGAGGTTTTTGGGAGGTTAAGACTCAGGAGAGTCTGAATGGGATTAGTGCTCTTACAAAACAAGCCTCAGAGAGTTTGCCTTCTCTTTCCACCATGGGAGGTTACACTGAGAAGTCTGCAACGCACAGGAGGGTCCTCACCCACCCCTGGCATCCTGGTATCAGACTTCCAGCCTCCAGAACTGTTAGAAATGTTGTGTCTAAACCCACCCAGTCTGTGATGCTTTGTTAGAGTAGCCCAAATGAACTAAGAAAAAATATAAGACAATTATATATATATATTAAGATTTTTTATTTATTCATTCACAAGAGACAGAGACACAGGCAGAGGGAGAAGCAGGCTCCATGCAGGAAGCCCAATGCTGGACTTGATCCCGGGACTCCAGGATCACGCCCTGAGCCAAAGGCAGGCACCAAACCGCTGAGCCACCCGTGGATCCCCAAGACAATTATATTTTTATGATAGGGGAAATGCAGGGTGTAATGGCAATTTGGGTAATTGGGGTGTGACACATAACCCAGATTTAAGAAGATCTAGGAATGCTTCATGGAATGCTGAATAAGCTGAGACCTAAAGTTTAAGTGTGAGGTAGCCAGGTGAGCAGAGGGCAGAGGGGGCAAAGAGCAAGGGAAGATGAAGTAAGATTATTTTTGGTGGAGGACAGTATATGCCAAGTCTCAGAACAAGAGAAAAAAGACTGAGACATTGAAAGAAGCTTGTTCTTGTCTTATAGGGTTGTCATGAGATTTAGCTGTGTGGGAACAAATGGTCCCATAAATATCAGAAATTTTGACTGTGCCTAGAGCATAAAACCAAGGATGAGCATAAAAAGATGAGAAATAAGGGCACGCAAATAAGCAGAAGCCAAAATGTAAGTCCTGTAAACCATGACCCCAGGCATTTAGACTTCATGCAGGAGTTCATGGGTAAACCACTCACAGATGGTAAATAGTGGGGTAAATGTCCTGCATTTGAGAATGACAGGCTGAGACTAGCAGAAGATTGTAATTGTGGCTTGAATTAGATAGGGCCAGTGAAGATGGAGAAACATGGATGGATTTCAAGAGATATTCAAATGTAAATATATTACATAACAAACTTGGTGGTAAAAACAGAAGTTTGTTCTTTTACAATTTTGGAGGCCAGAAGTTGAAATCAAGGTGTTGGTAGGGCTGGCAGTCCTTGGTGGTCTTTGGCTTGTGTTAACATGACTCCGGTAGCTCCTTGCATCTTCCCAGGGGCCTGCACCGGGCCTTCCCCCTGTTTTGGGGTCTCATTTCTGCCTCTCCTTCCTCCTCTTTCTCATATAAGGATACCAGTCATATGATCTCATCTTGAGATCCTTAACCACATCCTTAACTTAATCACATCTGCAAAGATTCTATTTGCAAATAAGGTCACATTCGCAGGTAGCAGGGGGTTAGAACTTGGACATCTTTGTTGGGGGAAGGGGGCACAATTTGATCCAATATAGTAGAATGAATGGAACGTGATGATGGGTTGGACTGGAAATAGGGGAAGTTAAAGGAGAAGGAGAAGTCAAGAATAAAATCCACGGAACACCTGGTTGAGGGTGATGGTCCCTTCACTGAAATAACAATGGAGGAGAAATAAGTTTGCAGAACCAAGATGACATCTTTATTTTGAGGCACTTGTGGAAATCCAAGTGGGGATCAAGGAAACCCTAGGTCATGTAAATTGTGAGCCCAGTAGGGGGAGCATGCAGATTTGGGCGGTAATTGAAGCTGTGGACATGGGGAAGATTGCCAAAGGGAGAATGTGTAGAATGAGAAAAACCCAGATCAGAACCTGAAATACACAGAATTTGAGGGAAGGATAAGAAGAGTAGCAGTCAGGGAAGTAGGAGAAAAACAGTAAGAGGAGCAGGTCTCAGAAAAGCTCCGGGAAGAAAACTACCAAAGCAGGAGTAAACTGCTTATAAGGACTTTGGGAGAATAGAATGAGAGGTGAGGCAATGCAAAGACGGTAAAGAATATTCCAAAAAGTTCGGCTTTGAAAAGCCTGAAAGGGGCATCTGGGTGGCTCAGTGGTTGAGCGTCTGCCTTCAGACAGGAAAAAAAAAAAAATCTCTTATACTTAAAGGGAGGAAGAGGGGAAAGAAAAGCTCTAGGAGCCCTCATTTGATGGCAGGACGTTAAAGGTTTTTTCAGACATTCATTCAACAAATATTTTTTTAATGCCTGACACGTACCAATCGTTCTAGATGCTAGCGATACAAAGAACAAAATTTAAATCTTCACCTTCTTAGAACTTACTTTTCAGGTGGGAAGACAGTAAACATTTATATGTGCATGTGTCTCACGGTGCCAAGGTACGGGAAATGCGGTGAAGAAAAAGGAACGAGAAGCGCAAGCTTGGGAGGGCTGTTTACTAGTAGGGTGCCTAGGTCCAGCCTCTCTGAGGTGAGAAATGAGAAAGGGGGGCTCCGTAGATGGAGGAGGAGCATTCCAAGTGGAGGGAACAACAGATATGAGGGCCCCAAGGGAGGAGTGTGCTTGGCACCAGCATAGACCAGCAAGGGTGCAGCTGGAGCCCGGGAAGGTCGGAGAGGTACCAGGATGCTAGGTAGGGACGCATCACCGAGGTCTGGGGGCCCGGGCCAAGGACTTTACATTTTCAGTCTAAGAATGATGAAGGTCTCTTGTAAGACTTTGAGCAGAGGAGTGACATGATGGGTTTTTGAAAAAATAACCTTATCTGCAGGTGCAAAGTAGATGGTGGCGACAAGAATGGCGGCAGGTAGTCCAGTTAGGAAGTTGGTGCCCCATTCAGGTGAGAGATGAAGATGGCTTGGAGCAGGGTGGTAGTTATTGGGGGATAAGAAATCGTTGAATTTGGGATCAATGCTCAAAGTGAAGCCCACAGGACTCACTGATAGATTGAAAAAAGGAATTAAAAAAAAAAAAAAAGATTCACAAACCCCTCCAACAGAGCATTGGCTAGGATATAAAGGATTCCTTCAAGTAAAGCCTAGCCCAGATGTGCGAAGAACATGTGGATTAGTGCATAATGCGGAGAGAGGGGAAGAAAATGTGTATCTGGTAGATGCTCACATGCCCTAGTTCTTTATGTCATCTCCTTTATTCCTCTCTATCACCTTTGGTGACGTTATGATCCTTAATTTTAGAGGTAAGGATTTTAAAATTAAAATTTAATAATTTTTTTCAAATTGGGGCGCCAGGGTGGCTCAGCGGCTGAGCTTCTGAGCGTCTGCCTTCGGCTCAGGGTGTGATCCCGGGTCCAGAGATCGAACCCCACATCGGGCTCCCCGCAAGGAGTCTGCTTCTCCCTCTGCCTGTGTTCTCTGCTTCTCTCTGTCTCTCATGAATAAATAAACAAAATCCTTTAAAATTTTTTTTAACTTCAATCATAGTTAATGTGTGACAGCTGATATGTGAATTTTCACTCAAGACTGTCTGACACCTAAGGGCTTTTCACACACTGTCCTCTAAAAATATAAAGCAGAAAAATAAAACAGTTTTACAATTCTTGTACAAATTTTAAATTTTAATTCATTTTCAAGCAAGAAAAAGCAGCTTTAATGAGATGATAATTCAAAGGCATATATTTATTTTGGGAGCAATTCTGAAATATTTTTTTGGGTTTTCACAGGGCTTTAGAGGGTAAATGGCACTAGTTATTACACACTTTCAATTTCACTTCTAAAAGATTTACCGTGGGCACCTGGGTGGCTCAGTCAGTTAAGCATCTGCCTTCGGCTCAGGTCACGATCCTGGGACCCTGGGATCAAGCCCCTGTGTTGGGCTCCTTGCTCAGCAAGGAGCCTGCTTCTCCCTTTCCCTCTGCCTGAGGCTCCCCCTCCTTGTGTTCTCTGTCAAATAAATCAAAACTTAAAAGAAAAAAAGATTTATCTATAGTACAACTTTTTACACTTATTAGCACTTATGCCGTTTGGTTCATGAGCACAAAGATAGATGAAGAGTGGAGACTATTTTCCCTGAGAATTTGGGCAAGAGGTAAAAGAGAAAGGAGGAAAGTTCATGAATAAGTTTACCTAGTAGTGATGTTACTCTAAGCTCTAGTAATCAAAAACTGAAGCAGAGAGCATAGCATGGACCAAACTGGAACGAGGGAGTGCTCGTAAGCCTACCATAGTCCCAAATCTCTTGACAAAAGAGTCTCTACTAAAAATAAAAATAAATTAAAAAAATAATAATAAAATAAATAAATATTAAATAAAATAAAATAAAAATTTAAAAAAGAAGAGTCTCTACTATCTGGACCCTGGAAAAATTCAAGATGGGTCTGTTTCTATCTGGACAAGATTATTACAAGGTACTATGGGTAAAGTTATTTTGTTTCCTACTATTCCTCTCAGTAAATGTTTATACTTTCTTTTTAACTATGAGGAACAGGACACTGGGGATATGCAAAGAGTTGTCACCAAAAGCACTGAAGGAAGAGGCACTGGGGTATAGTAAGATGGCACCATAGAGGAGGTTGAGGAGAGGGAGGTGGGCCTCAGAATGCCTGGCTCTGCCCGGATTGTGCAACTCACTTTCTGAGCCTCAGGATCCTCATATGTTAAGTGGGGATAAATGAGAATGAAAATAGGATCTCCCTCATAAGTACCTATGAGAATAACATGAGATAATCCATATAAAGTCATTAGAAAAATCACTCAACAAAATTTTTTTTAAAAGATTTTATTTGAGAGAGTGTGAGAGAAAGAGAGCACGAGCAGGGGGCAGGGGAAGAAGGGGGGACTCGATTTCAAGACCCTATCCCAGGACCCTGGGATCACGGCCTGAGCCAAAGGCAGACGCTTAACTGAGTCACCCAGGCGCCTCTCAACAAATGTTTGCTACTGTTAATAAGTTTCACCAACAGTGTGACTTCAGACAAGTGGCTTAAAATGTTTGCTTTTATTTCCTCCCTTTTAAGTTGTAAAATGGATAGAACTGGGGGATACTGCAGATTTCTTTATAACTTTTATATGTTGTGTGCCATGTTTCTAAATAGAAAAGAAATCTCAAAAAAAAAAAAAAAAAAAAAAAAGAAAAGAAATCTCTGTGGTTGCCACTAGATGGCAACAGTGACGAGTTTAACTGCCATCCCATTTTGGGGAAAACTTCACTAATTTTTCAATATACAAATTCAGAAAACAAACAACTATTTAATCGTCCTTAATTCTTATTTCAAAGAAGCTGTTAACATTTGATGCATAACCTTCCATCCAGGTAATTTCTGCACCTTTATATATAAATTTATTATTCTAAAATTTTACATAAATGAGGATACTATTAGATATAGTGTTTTATAGTCAGCTTTTTCTTTGACATAGAAATATATGTGAATATCCCCAATTAATGTAGTTCTACACTATGTAATTCTTGAAGGCTCCATGGTATTATACAGGTTTTAGTGTGTGTGTGTGTGTGTGTGTGTGTGTATGTGTGTTTTAAGATTTTATTTATTTATTCACGAGAGACACACACAGAGAGAGAGGGAGGCAGAGACACAGGCAGAGGGAGAAGCATGCTCCATGCAGGGAGCCCGACGTGGGACTCCATCTCGGGTCTCCCGACGTGGGACTCCATCTCGGGTCTCCAGGATCAGGCCCTGGGCCGAAGGCAGGTGCTCAACCGCTGAGCCCCCCAGAGATCCCCCACAAGTATTTGTTAAAGCCATGATTTGTTTGAACCATCCTCTACTTGTGAAACACAAATTCTGTGTTTTGGGATTATAGGAATTGCTTTAACAAACAACTTTGCCGTATTATCAATTTCTCAGGAAAGATTTTCTTTCTCTTTAAAGATTTTATTTATTTGTTTGAGAGACAGAGCATGAACTGGGGTGAGGGGCAGAGGGAGAAGCAGACTCCCCGCTGAGCAGGGAGCCTGATGTGGGGCTCAGTGTTGGGACCCGGGATCATGCCCTGAGCAGAAGGCAGATGTTGAACCGACTGAGCCACCCAGAAGCCCCTTGGGAAACATTCCTAGAAGTGAAGTATTTGGGCTAAAGGATATACACTTTTTTAAAAAATATTTCATCTATTTATTCATGAAAGACACACAGAGGCAGAGGGAGAAGCAGGCACCATGCAGGGAGCCCGATGTGGGACTTGATCCTGGATCTCCAGGATCACATCCTGGACTGAAGGCGGTGCTAAACCGCTGAGCCACCCGGGCTGCCCTACACTTTTTTTTTTTTTTTTAAGCTTTTGATACAGTTTGTCATTTCCAATGTGTTTGTGTCTGATAGAGCAAGGTCCCTATTAGTACCTTTCTTCGGAATTTAATTCCCTATTCTACAGTAATTCAACAGAATTCACTTTTCTTCCTGGTGAAACTTAAAATCTTTTTGTCAAGTTTTGACTTTCCATTTCCCCTAAAACTTTAGTTGGGGTTTTGACTGATACTGTGTCAAATTTATAGATTAACTTGGGTCAAATTTGAGTCCTTACCAATATGCTTTTCCATTCAGCAACATGTGTGACTCTTTATGTATTTAATTCTTCTGTCAGTAAAATTTGAATGTTACTTAGTCTCCATTTAGTTTACTTCTGGATATCTTATATTTTTTGTTATTAATAAATATCTTTTTCTATATTTTTTCAAATGGCTTTTGCTATATAGAGAAATGCTATTTGAGGATTTGTGATTTTGTAATTGGCCTCATTACTGAATTCATTTAATTGTTCTAATATTCTTCAATTTATCCATTCCCTCATTCTATATATATTTTTTTCTTTTCATGAGAGATACACAGAGAGAGGCAGAGACACAGGCAGAGAGAGAAGCAGGGACT
Source organism: Canis lupus familiaris (assembly GCF_011100685.1). Lineage (NCBI taxonomy): Eukaryota > Metazoa > Chordata > Mammalia > Carnivora > Canidae > Canis > Canis lupus. Next base: position 4,016,490 of record NC_049240.1, on the reverse strand, counting down.
TGATCCCGGGTCTCTAGGATCACATCTCGGGCCGAAGGCGGCGCTGAACCGCTGAGCCACCCGGGCTGCCCTCTATAAATGTTTATTGAGTGTTTACAATGTGCCAGCCACTATTCTGGGTCCTAGAAATAAGCAGTAAAAAAATCTATTCTTAAGATCTTTATACTCTACTGAGAGGAAATATTATACAAATAAATATATGACAGGGTGATAAATGCTAAGAAGTTGGGGAAAGCATAGAAAGGGGTGGAAAGTGACCATGAAAAATACTATTTCAGATAATGTGTTCAAAAAAGCCCTGTCTGAGAAGTTCAAGTCAGAGAAAAGACTTAAAATGATGTTGCTTTCCTTAGGTTTTTCGGGTAGATATTTATATCATTACACCCTTTCTCACCCACAGCAGGATTTCCATATCCCTGGAAGATTGTCCATCAGCAACACCAAGATTTAGTCTATAGAGGGAGGCTCCAGGGTTCCCAGTGTTCCCGGATTTACATGATGCCTTCAGAAATGTTTCAGCCAAAATCCCAACCAGATTTTAGAGGCACGGAGTTCATTATGCTCCTGGTAGGTCTGCTCCCCTCTCCCCCAACGGATCACAGTATGTTCCTACTTTACCGATATAAACTGCCTAAGAGAACAATCCCAAGAGACTAATTACAGGCCACAAATTGCTTAAATAACAATCTCAACAAGCTATAATCAGACTTTCCTTTAAAAAAAAAGAATTAAAGGGAAGCCCGGGTGGCTCAGCAGTTTAGGCCACCTTCAGCCCAGGGCCTGATCCTGGGGTGTCCTGGGATCAAGTCCCACATCAGCTCCCTGCAAGCAGCCTGCTTCTCCCTCTACCTGTGTCTCTGCCCCTACCCCCTCTCTCTCATGAATAAATAAATAAAATTTTTAAAAATAAATAAATAAATAAATAAATAAATAAATAAATAAATAAATAAATAAAAGAATTAGAAATAACCACATCAGGAGTACCTGGGTGGCTCAGTCGGTTAAGTGTCTGCCTTTGGCTCAGGTCATGATCCCAGGGTCCTGGGATGGAGCCCTGCATTGGGCTTTCTGCTCAGTGGAGAGCCTGCTTCTCCCTCTGCCCCTCCCCCTGCTCATGTGCGTGCTCGCTCTCTCTCATTCTCTCTCTTTCAAATAAAGAAATCTTTAAAAAAAAAAAAAAAAGATAACCACATCATATCTCCTATGCCTATTTGCCTCTTTTTATAGGTCAAGTCCATATACAAATTCTTTTTTTTTTTTAATTTTTATTTATTTATGATAGTCACAGAGAGAGAGAGAGAGAGAGAGAGAGAGAGAGAGAGAGGCAGAGACATAGGCAGAAGGAGAAGCAGGCTCCATGCACCGGGAGCCCGACGTGGGATTCGATCCTGGGTCTCCAGGATCGCGCCCTGGGCCAAAGGCAGGCGCCAAACCGCTGCGCCACCCAGGGATCCCACAAATTCTTTTTTTTTTTTTTTAAAGATTTTATTTATTGGGACGCCTGGGTGGTTCAGTGGTTAAGTGTCTGCCTTTGGCTCAGGGCATGATCCTGGGGCCCTGGAACTGAGTCCCACATTGGGCTCTCCCTCACCACGGGGAGCCTGCTTCTCCCTCTGCGTGTGTCTCTGCCTCTCTCTCTCTCTCTCTCTCTCTCTTTTTTTTTTTTTTTTTAAGATTTTACCCATTTATTGATGAGATACACAGAGAGAGAGGCAGAGACACACGCAGAGGGAGAAGCAGGCTCCACACAGGGAGCCCGATGTGGGACTCGATCCCAGAACCCCAGGATCATGCCCTGGGCCAAAGGCAGACACTTAACCACTGAGCCACCCAGGTGCCCCCATATACAGATTCTTAACCCAAAATGCCTTGCTCTAATCTATCTTGATTTCCCATTTCTTTTATTTTTTTTTCCTGATTTTATTTCCATTTCTTTTAATCTACTAGATTCTTCCATTGTGCTGAGATCAAATTCCCTATATTTTTAACAATTTAAAAAATTTTATTTTTTAAACAATTTTTCTAAACATTCCCTTTATCTTCGTACTCTACCAAAAACCTAGCCATCTCCTGAAAACATGGCTTTCTCTGCTCTACTCTTGAGTTGTGGCTTTTCATTTTTGTTTTTTAATCCTTTATTCCACTAAACAAAGGGCCTGGAGATGAGGTAGGTGGCTTGCTTGCTCCCTACTGCCAATTCCACACCTTTTTTCTCTTCCTTCCAAAATCATAGTTCCCTTAGGTACATACCATTCTGCTATATTATCCATTCTCCCTTCTTGTGATAGTCATCCACTGTCCTGGCAGTTCTTTTGCTCTTATCACAGAAGAGTTCACATGTGATGTTCTGTTCTTTCCACCACTATTACTCTTGTCGTTATTCCTGACATCAGCAATCCATCCAGTACCTGACCTTTGGCCCTACACAAGCTGGCCTCTGACTACTTCAACTTCTACATCCTGCCACTGTTAAGACAGAAGGGGAAGTGTCTGAGGGCGGATCCTTCTTGGGAGCTAGCAGGTTGACCTGCCATGGTTTTATACACATATACTGACAGAGGACATCAAACTCCTGGGCCAGGACCTTAGAAGATTGGTTATTCATAGCGAATAACATTTACAGCAATATCGTGTGTCAGTTCCTCATGCCCCAATTCCCACAGGTGACAGGATGAGGGCCGGATTTATGTGCAGTGGGTTGCATCATAGAATAATCTGAATTTAGGAGTCTCTAAGCTTTTATCAAGGCTGCTGGTTACTGGATCATTCCTCACCCCTCAGGAGAGATTACTCATTATCTTGAAATGCAGGTAAATTTCCTCTAGAGGAGAGGAGAAAGGCATCTGTTGGTTTATTATCCTGGAATGTAATAAACATTGGGGGTTTTTTGGTAGATATTTGTATTACTATGCCCTTTCCCACCCACAGGAGGCTACTCTAAACCTACCCAGGTTGATTGCCTGCTGGAACAAAAACATCAGCACTCTCACTAGAATTTAAACAAGACCTAGAGCCTCAAAACAATATTCGAAATGTCAAGAATACGATCCACAATTATTAAGCACACTAAGAACCAGAAAAATTTCAATTTACATGGGAAAAAAAAGATGCCAACATCGAGAGAACAGAGATGATGGAATTATCTGAGAAAGGCCTTAAAGCAGTTATTTGTTGGGAGATATTTCTCCATTGATCTCTTGCATTTCCACATGTCTTTTGGGCAAAGGCATTAACAGCTTTTTTGTGGACTGTCTTTTCAGGGATTCTTGTAGAGCCAACATCCTTGGAAAATAGAAATGCTTCCTCTGAGAATAAGAGTAGATTTGTTTGCTGTCCAGGATAAAGAGAGATTATGGCTCTCTCCAGGGCACAGTTGGATATGCTTGCTAGCCCCTTATTACAGGTTGGGGTTTCCCAAAGAGTTCCTCTTTTATAGTACAACTCACTTCATGTACAGGTGTCACCTTGTCCTCATGGCATCACTCTGTGGAAACTGGGACTCTTTAGGAAATTGGCATAAATGCAGATACTTTGCTTCCTGCTACTGGAGTAGGTAATAGATGGTTCTTTGTTTCTGACCCAGGAGACTCATGTCTTCTGCCACTGTCCTTGAAGCTATAGTGGCCTAACTTATTAATTTGCAAGTAAGGTAAGATCTTAGTCCCTTCAAAGTTCTTGACAATTACAAAAAATTCTCTCTTTTTTTTTTTTTTTTAAATAAATTTTATTTATTTATTCATTCATGAGAGACACAGAGAGAGAGAGAGAGAGAGGGAGGCAGAGACACAGGCAGAGGGAGAAACAGGCTCCATGCAGGGAGCCCGACATGGGACTTGATCCCAGGTCTCCAGGATCATGCTCTAGGCTGAAGGCAGCGCTAAACCGCTCAGCCACTGGGGCTGCCCACAAAAAATTCTCTTATGAACAGGAAGCCTGGATGGCTCAGTCGGTTAAGTGTCTGACTTTAGCTCAGGTCATGATCTCAGAGTCCTGGGATGGAGCCCTGCATCAAGGCCTACATTGGGCTCTGCATTGAGTGGGGAGTTGTCTTGTCCCTCTGCCCTCCCTCCCTCCCTCTCTCAAATTAATAAAATCTTAAAAAAATTATCTTACAAGCAATCAAAAACAATTTTGAAACCAAGGAGTAAAGAATCAGCAAAGAAATGAAAAATATAATGAAAACCAAATGGTTATTTTAGCATTGAAAACTATAGTAGTCGGGGATCCCTGGGTGGCGCAGTGGTTTGGCGCCTGCCTTTGGCCCAGGGCGCGATCCTGGAGACCCGGGATCGAATCCCACGTTGGGCTCCCGGTGCATGGAGCCTGCTTCTCCCTCTGCCTGTGTCTCTGCCTCTCTCTCTCTCTCTGTGACTATCATAAATAAATACAAATTAAAAAAAAACTATAATAGTAAAAAATAAACCCAAAAAACAAAACTATAGCAGCCAAATTTTACAAACTTAATGAGATAATCTCAGGAGCATTGTGGAGAGGACAGAAACAAGAGTCAGTGAACTTGCAAATCAATAGACATTATCCAATCTGAACAACAGAAAAAAAAATACTGGCTTAACAGTGAATAGAATCTGAGGGACCTGTGGTACAATAACAAAAAGTGCTGAAAATAAATCTGAGTAAATAATTGATGAAAAATCTTGGATTTGGCCAAAGACATAAATATAGATTCAAGAAGTTCAACAAGGCCTAAACAAGATGAACATGAAGAAATTCTCTGTCCAAACACATCATAATTGAAATGCTGAAAAATAAAGACAGTCTTGAAAGCAGCCAGAGAAGTACAATGTATTATCAGCAGGGTAATAGTTTGATTGCAGATTTCTTATCAGGAATTATGTAGTCCAGCAGAAAGTGGCACAACATTTTTAAAGTGCTGAAAGAAAATAATGGTTGAGGGGCGCATGGGTGTTCAGTAGCTGAGCGTCTGCCTTTGGCTCAGGTTGTGATCCTGGGGTCCTGGGATCAAGTGCTGCATCAGGTTCCCCGCCTATGTCTCTGCCTCTCTAAGTCTCTCATGAATAAATAAATAAAATCTTTAAAAAAAAAGAATGGTTGACATATAATAGTATATCCAGTGAAAATATCTTCCGGAAATAGTATATCCAGTGAAATAATGGCATTCTCAGATGAAGAAAACTAAAAGAATTCATTGCCAGCAGACCTGTCCTAAAAGAATTGCTACAGGAAATTCTTCAGACAGACAAGAAGTACACTGGAAAGAAACTTGAAACATCAGGAATGCAAGGAAGAGCACCAGAAATGATAAATGTTGGCATAAATATAGTAGCCCATTCTCCTCTTAAGTTCTTTAAAATATGTTTGACGTTGAAAGCAAAAATCACAACATTGTCTCATGGAGTTTTCAACTCATGTAGATGTAACTGATGACAACTATAACAATTATATAACATACAACAACTATTATGATGGTAAGGTTTCTACATTTCACTTGAAATGGAAAAAAATATATTGACCCTAAGTAGGTTTCAAAATTTTAGATACATCTATTTGCATTCCTTGAACCTTGTTTTTGTGTTAGGGTCTTTGCAGTTGCTTTTCCCTTTGCCTGAAAAACCATTCCCCCATCCATGTATATGCATCACTTGCTATCTCACCTATTTCTTTGCGCCTCTGCGTAAGTAGCAGTTCCTCAAAGAAGTCTTCCCTTACCACCCACATAAAACAGCCACCTCTTCCAGTCATGCTCTCACTTCTTGCTTTATTTTTCTTCTTTCAATTATTATATTATATATAAATTATAAAATTATTATATATATTAAATTATATATAACATATATATGTATATATTATTATATTATATATAAACATAAAATTATTATATATATGTTATTATATTATTATGTAAAGATTTATTTATTTATTTTACAGAGAGAGCGCAATGGGGAGGGACAGAGAGAGGGGGTGAGAGAGTCTTAAGCAGAGTCCCCACTGAATACAGAGCCCAATGCAGGGCTTAATCTCAGGACCCTAAGATCACGACCAGACTCTCAACCACTGTGCCACCCACGTGCCCCTTATAGTTTTGTTAAAATGTCTGTTTCCTCCTGTAGCAGTCAGGCTTTTCTGAAGGTGATGTTTTGCCTCAGTGCCTGGGCCAGTGTACTGATTTCTCAAATAAACAAAATCTTTAAAAAAAGAGAGAAAATTCCTTTAATGCAGGCCTCTGGGGTAAACTCAGTTCTCACTTACCTTTAAATGTTTCCATTCCAATTTTGTTCTTGAAAGATAGTTTGGATAGGTACAGAATTTAGTTGATCATTCTTTTCCTTCAGCACTTGAAATATATTATTCCATTAACTTCTGATTTCCATTGATGCTGATGAGAAATCCATTGTGGTTTTAATTGCTGTTTTTTGCAAGTGATCAGTCCTTTCTCTCTGGCTGCTTTTAAGATCTTCTCTTGTGAGTTCTTCAATTTCTTTACAGTGTGCTATTATGCAGTTCTTTTTATTTATCCTGTTTTGGTTATGTTGTGATTCTCCAGCCTCCAGGTACATGTTTTTCATCATTATTGCAATAGTCATGGTACTATTTCTTTAAATATTGCCTCTTATTTTAGCAGTGGTTACCAGTGGGAGGTAGGGGACAGGGTTTGACTGACAAGGACACAAGGGAACTTTCTAGGGTGTTGGATATAAATATATATATTATTCCTAAGTAGGCTCCATACTCAACATGGAGCCCAATGACCAATGACCAATGATCAAGACCTGAGCTGAGATCAAGAGTCGAATGCTTAACTGACTGAGACACACCCAGGTGCCCCATATGCTGTATTTTTTGATAGGAGTTTGTGTTACATTAGTATGTGCATTTGGAAAAGCTCAGTGAATGGTGCATTTAAGTTTGTGCATTTTATTGTACATAAATTTTACCTGGGGGTAAAAATCCTATAAAACAATATTGGACACTAGTTAATGGTAAACATCTTTAGGGTGATGCCTGCAACTTACTCTGAAATGCATCAAAAAACATAATGCATTGATGGATGGGTAGGAGAATGCATAAATGATATAGCATATGAAATAAAATGTTAAATCTAGGATCTTGGTGGTGGGTATGAATGTTTGCTGTAAAATTTTTTCCACTTTTCTGTATGTTTGAAGTTTTACAAAATGTTGAGGAAAAATACTGCTTCTCTTTTCTTTTGTCCTCTTTTGATTCCAGTTAGTTATGTGACTCTCTTATCCCAACCTCCATCTTTTTTTTTTTTAAGATTATTTGTTTAAGAGAGCAAGCAAGCGAGAGTGGGAGGTAGGGGCAGAGGGAGAGAGAGTCCTAAGTAGACTCTGCACTGAGCATGGAGCCCGATGTGGGGGTCCATCTTGAGACCGAGATCATGATCTGAGCCAAAACCAAATGGGACTCAACCGACTGTGTCCCCTAGGCACCCCCCAGCCTCCATCTTTTAATAGCTCTTCCATATTTTTAGTTCTTTGTCTCTCTATAGTATATTCTAGATAATTTCTTCAGGTATATCTTCTCCATTTATTAATTCTCTCTTCATCTGTATCTAATTTATTCTTTCATGTTTCCACTGAATTTTTTCATTCCAATAATTGTATTTTTCACATGTAGAAAGTCTCTCCACTCCTACCTGCCTCCCAATCTACCTGTTCATTCTTGGTAGTCTCTTGCTCATCTTTGTGATTATATCTTGTACTTTTTGAAACATTTGGAACATATTCTATATCTGTCAATTCCACTATCTATGGCCCTTGGAGTTATATATCCACTGAACGTTATTCCTACAGATACTCATAATAGTTTGGCTTCTTGGTGCTTGGAATTCTTTGTGAGCTCCTTGCTTGACCTTAATTTTGAAAGACTTCTTGACCTACATTGGGGATGTTTTCCTCCAGAGAGGTTTTGCTTCTGTTTTTGCTTATAGCCAGGGAGCAACACAGACTTCAGATTAATTCAGGTCTTTATGGGAGGGTGAGGAAATCCTATGTATGGCTTTTCCACCTGGCAGCTAGTCCAGGGCTCTGTGTCTGGATTGCAGCTGCTGTAGACACGTGTCCTCCTATCTGCTTGCTGATCAGCCTGGGCCAAGGGTTTGTGTGTATCTGATGGTAGTGGGGCTTCCTTAGGACTTCCTCAGTCTCTTGGGGACCAAGGATGCCACATAGAGCATGTCTCATGTAGATTATAGCTCTTTGGCAGCAGGATTCCTCAAAGAAACTTACCAGCCATGCATTTGGAAGAAAATGTTTGATATTCTTTATTAGTATCCTTCTATTTCTAATTTACCAAGGATTTTTAAATTAGACATGGATGTTAAATTTTATATCATCTTTTTAGCATCTGTAGAGATAATAACACATTTTTCTCTTCTAAGCTTTTATTAAGAATTGTTCTATCTCCTAGATTCATTGCTTGCCCCCAAACTGGAACTAAGCTTTTTTTTTTAAAAAAGATTTTATTTATTTATTCATGAGAGACACACAGAGAGAGAGGCAGAGACACAGGCAGAGGGAGAAGCAGGCTCCCTACAGGGAGCCCAATGCAGGACTCAATCCCAGGACCCTGGGGTCATGACCTGAGCCGAAGGCAGACGCTCAACCACTGAGCCACCCAGGTGCCCTGGAACTAAGCTCTTTAATATTTTTCCTGGGCAGCCCAGGTGGCTCAGCGGTTTAGCACCGCCTTCAGCCCAGGGCCTGATCCTGGAGACCCGGGATCGAGTCCCATGTCGGGCTCCCTGCATGGAGCCTGCTTCTCCCTCTCCCTGTGCCTCTGCCTCTCTCTCTGTGTGTCTCTCATGAATAAATAAATAAAATCTAAAAAATATATATATATTTTCCCTTTGCCAACTGGCACAGTGCTAAGCTGTATCAATAGAAGATGCTAGAAATAACTTTCCAGTTCTTGCTTGAGAATGGCTTCTGTGAGATACCATTCATTAGGTATGTTCACCACCTGATGAACAACTTTCTGTGGTACCCTAGAGGGTGGACTTTCAGCAAGTTCCAAAGGGTGGATTGCCATCATGTTTCACTGGCACAGTGTCCCAGCAAAATCTTTACCAGTCATTAAGCCAGGGCCTTGCCCTCTGTAACAAGGTCTAGATCTCAGCCTGGAGCTGGGGGAGGATGTGTGGGGGATGTGCTTTGGGGAGTCTATCTCTATAACTACTTCTCATGTCCCTATAATATTTAAAGTTCTCTTTACTTTCTACTAGTTAATCCCTTGTTACCTCGAGCCCATCACAGTTAATACCTGTTTATATTAAACATTACATGGTGGGCAGCCCCCGGGACTCAGTGGTTTGGCGCCACCTTCAGCCCAGGGCGTGATCCTGGAGACCCGGGATGGAGTCCCACGTTGGGCTCCCCGCATGGAGCCCGTTTCTCCCTCTGCCTGTGTCCCTGCCTGTCTCTCATGAATAAATAAAATCTTTAAAAAAATTACATGGCTAAACTACTATGTGGTTTCTATTTCCTAACTGGACCTTGACTGATATAATTGTCAGTTATTTTTAAATTTATTGAGAATTAAAAGAAATCTTCTAGTTTATGGTCTATCTTGGTGAATGTTCCATGTGCATTCTGAAATAAATGTGTATTCTCCTACTGTTTCATGTAATTTTCTCTATCAATTAGGTCAGATTGGTTGATAATATAGTTAAAGTCTTCTTTATCATTACAGATTTTAAAAATCTACGTATTTATCAAATACCAAGAAGGAAATATTGAAATCCCTGCTCTAATTTTGGGTTTGTCTATTTCTCTTCTGTCAGTTTTTACTTCATGTAATTTTAAGTTTTGTTGCTACATCTTCTTGATGAATTGACCTTTTTATATTATGAAATGTCCCCTTTTATCTCTTGTCCTGAAGATAGGCCAAATTCCTTTCCCTAAAGTCTACTTTGACATTAGTAGATATTCCAGCTTTATTCTATTTACTTATATTTTTCCATCATTTTACTTAGAACTTACCTGTGGCTTTAGGTTGTTGATGCCTTTTTTTTTTTTTGTAAGCAGTAGTACATAATTAGGCCTTGCTTTTTTATTTAGAGAGGTATGTCTTCCTTTTTTTTTTTTTTTAAAGATTTTATTTATTTATTCATGATAGTCACAGAGAGAGAGAGAGGCAGAGACATAGGCAGAGGGAGAAGCAGGCTCCATGCAGGGAGCCCGATGTGGGATTCGATCCGGGGTCTCCAGGATCGCGCCCTGGGCCAAAGGCAGGCGCCAAACCGCTGCGCCACCCAGGGATCCCTATGTCTTCCTTTTAATTGCATGTTTAGACCATTTACAATTAATTTAATTTTTGATAAATTGTTTTCTATTGGTTGTCTACATTTTGTTTATTTTTCATTGTCTTCTTTTGAACTAGTTTGTAGTATTCCATTTTAGTTTCTCTGTTGGCTGCTTAGCTATACTTCTGTGTTTTATTATTGTACCTGTTGTTCTAAGTTTTACCATATGAATCTTTAACTTACAGTTTACCTTCAAGTAATATCATACTACAACACATATAAGATATATAGTGGAAGCTTGAACAATGCAGGAGTTAGAGGTACCAACCCCCTTTATCTCTAGTATTCTGTTAAACAAATTCCATAAACTGGGTCTTTTTGTTAACCACATTATCGTTAGCAACTCATATAGTGCCTGTTTTTCATGTGGTAGGTGCTCAATAAGATATTTTTATGAACACATGGAATTATACATAATATTCTCTTATATTTGAAATTCCCCAGGGTGCCTGGATAAACGTTTCGTTAAACTTTGCCTTCAGCTCATGATCCTAGGGTCCTGGGATCGAGCCTGGTGTTGGGCTCCCTGCTCATTTGGGAGTCGGCTTCTTCCTCTCCTTCTGTCCCTCCTCCTTTCTCTGCTCTCTCAAATAAAAAGATAAAATCTTAAAAAAAAAGTCTCTTTGAGGGCGCCTGGCTGGCTCAGTCAGTAGAGCATGTGACTCGATCTCTGGGTCATGAGTTCAAGCCTCACACTGGATGTAGAGCTTAGTTTAAAAAAAAGTCCCTTTGACTCTGAGTTAACTCCCTTTTCATTTTTCCTATTAGAAAAGTATTTTAGGGCAGCCCAGGTGGCTCAGCGGTTTAGCACTGCCTTTGGCCCAGGGCCTAATCCTGGGGATCCGGGATTGAATCCCACATTGGGCTCCCTGCGTGGAGCCTGCTTCTCCCTCTGCCTGTGTCTGTGTCTCTGCCTCTCTCTCTCATGAATAAACAAATAAAATCCTAAAGTATCTTAAAATATATATCCAAATACTCTAAATAAATTATAAATCTATAAATCTAAATACGTACCCTAAACCATTTCTAATGTTCCAGTTTAAGTTATGTTGCTAAAAATTCAAATTTAGTCTCTTCTCAGCTATGTTGCAAAGTATTAAGAAAAAGTTACATGCTTATACTTTGAGGTCAAGTGGTAGTGACAGCAAGTAGTGAAGAATTCCAAGGACAAAATGAATTCTCAGAAAATAGGGTTGCGTGATCCATCCATTCTTCCCAACAGTAGAATTTCCAAATACCCAACCCGGAGGTTCTGGGATTATTCAGTTAAGAAGAGTGGCATATATGTTGGTCACACACAGTCTCTCAAACTGCAAGCTGAAAATACAAAACTCTGCATAACAGTGTCAAGTGTCTAAAGTATTTCTTCTATTTAAATTGTGCTGAAATGTGTATAATTAGTAAAGGGTTCAAACTGACACACTTTAGAGAAATTTCTCATTTCATTAATTTATTCGTTTGCTGAAAAACAATGAGCTTTCCATCAGTAGTCAAGAGCTGACAATCTGGCTGGTAGGAGACAACACATCATTATGAAACTTAAACAGTGAAGGTAATAGTATCCAAAGGCCAAATAAGCAATACCCCCAAAATGTTATTAGTTTTAGGATAAAGCGAAGTACATTCTGAAGTAATCAAGAAAAGTTTCATGAACAGGATTTGGATAAACACAAGAAAATGAATTTCTGATAGTTTAGTAAGAGCAAAACTGAAAAAGCTAGAATACAAAAGAGCAAGGCTCTTAGGATAGAAAGATGTCGAATCTTTTTTTTTTTCCCCCACTCATCCTTTCCAATTACTTGATTATGCAGAGCTTTGAATTCTTCAACTGGTTTTTGTTCTAAGTCTTCAGCTTCTCTCCTTTGAATGGGATAGGCAGAGTTAACTAGAGGAACACACTCCAAGGCCCTCTAATAGTACCTGGGACGGTCAGACTTCATAGAAACGACCTCACAGACACACAGTGTTCTAGTTTCTCTAACAGGATACCCAATCAATGTAATTGTCACACACATTCAACCAGGTGAGTAAACTTTTTTTCCTGATTAACATCACTTGGTATATTAGTGACTGTATGTTTTTGTACCACAACAGAAGCTGTATATTAAGGCTATCACAAATTCCTGTTAATTCTGGGCACCCTCGGGTTCTACAGCTAATTTCCTCTGACTACATTTTTTTTTTTAACATTTTCATTTTTTAAAAAAGATTTCATTCACTCATTTTTCAAAGATTTTATTTATTCATGAGACACACACACACAGAGAGGCAGAGACCCAGACAGAGGCAGACGCAGGCTCCATGCAGGGAGCCCGATGCGGGACTCGATCCCGTGACCCCTGGGTTACGGCCTGGGCTGAAGGCAGACGCTCAACCGCTGAGCCCCCCCAGGAGGCCCTAAAGGATTTTATTTGACAGCGAGCAGACAAGCAAGGGGGGCGGCAGAGGGAGAGAGAGAAGCATGGGGCTGGATCCTGAGTCCATGGCCTGGGCCAAAGGCAGACACTTAACCAACTGAGCCACCCACGTGCCCCCCGACGGACTCCATCTGCATTTTACCTATTGGAATAAGCACCGCATCTCCGCAGCTCATCTCCCCTCACTTAAACGCCGGCCACGTTCTCGTTTCCTAGCCCTTGACTTCACCAGCAGCATCAACACGGGCTCAGACAGAAGAAACGCAGTCTTATCCACCCCGACCGGCTAGGCCCGGTCGCCCGGCCAAGGCGCACGATGGGTTTTATTTTCTGCAGGGAGGCCGCCCGGTAACCACCTGGTTCAACGGCCCTAAGTGGCCCAGGTGTCACGTGCGGCTGCGGCCGGACGAACCCCGGGCACCTGGGTCCCTCCCGTGGCCGAGGCGGGAGGCGGCCTCCAGCCCGCACCTGCTCCCCGACAAGCAAGCGCCGGCCGAGCCCGAGCCCTGGGGCTGCCCGAGTCCGCCGGGCCCGACGCTCGCCTCCAGCGGCGTAGCGTCGCCGTCCAGGGGCCCGGAGGCCGAGCGCAGCCCCGCAGCCCGCCCCGCCTCTTGAGGCCCCGCCCCACCCTAAGCCCCGCCCCCGAGCCTCCTGCGGCCCCGCCCCCGCCCTAAGCCCCGCCCCCGAGCCTCCTGCGGCCCCGCCCCCGCCCGCTCATCGGCACTCTCGCGAGAGACTGCGGGCGGTCCCTCTTCCCCTCCGCGCCCCCAGAGCGACTGCGCGGCCTCCTCCGGCGGGGGCGGGACCCGCGGACGTGGCTAGGCCGGGCCGGCCCTGTGCACCCGCCGTCCAGCCCCAGCAGCGCCCGCGCCCTTCCAGGCAGCCCCGGGCGGCGGGGGCGGGGCGGGGCCGGGGGCGGGCGCAAGGAGCATCGCGGCGAAGCCGCTGGGCGCTACAGCCGCGCGGGGCGGGGCGGGGCGGGGCGCACGCGCGCTGCCGCTGAGGGGCGGGGCGCAGGCGCGCTGCCGCTGAGGGACGGGACCGGGCGGTGCGCAGGCGCACTGCCGCTGAGGGGGCGGGGCCGGGCGTTGCGCAGGCGCGCTGCCGCTGAGGGGGCGGGGCCCGGCCGCCGTGTCGCAGCGCAGCGGGGCGGGGCGGGCGGGCTGGCAGGGCGCGCGCCTGGCGGTGGCGTCATCGGGGCGTGTGCGCGTGTCCGCTCCTCCGCCGCCTCGGGTCGGGGCGGGTCCCGGGAACCGCCTCGGAGATGGAGTCGTCCCTGGAGGCGAGCTTGTCGTCCAGCGGCGCGGTGTCGGGGGCCGCGGGGTTCCTGCCGCCGGCTCGCTCCCGCATCTTCAAGATCATCGTGATCGGCGACTCCAACGTGGGCAAGACGTGCCTGACCTACCGCTTCTGCGCCGGCCGTTTCCCCGACCGCACGGAGGCTACTATCGGGGTGGATTTCCGAGAACGAGCCGTGGAGATCGACGGGGAGCGCATCAAGGTGAGCGGGGGCGGGGGGGGCTGCCGGGGGGCCGGGTCAAGGTGCGGGGGGCTGCCGGGTCAAGGTGGGGGGGGGCGGGGGGATGCCCGTGGGCCGGGTCAAGGTGGGCGGAGTGGGGGGCTGCCGGGTCAAGGTGGGGGGGGGCGGGGGGCTGCCGGGGGGCCGGGTCAAGGTGGGGCGGCGGGGCTGCCGGGTCAAGGTGGGCGGGGGGGGTGATGCCCGGGGGCCGGGTCAAGGTGAGCGGGGGGGGCTGCCGGGTCGAGGTGGGGGGGTGGGGGGTGATGCCTGGGAGCCTGGTCAAGGTGGGCGGGGGCGTGCCCGGGGGCCCGGTCAAGGTGAGCCGCGGGGGGCGCATCAAGGTGGGCGGGCGGGGGGGGAGGAATGCCCGGGGTCCGGGTCAAGGTGGGCGCGGGGGCGTGCCCGGGGTCCGGGTCCCCGCCGCACGGGGGGCGCATCAAGGTGGGCGGGTGTGGGGCTGCCCGCGGTGGCGCCTCGCCCGTGTTCCCTGAAGCCCAGGTGGAGGCTGCGGGTGCAGATTGGAAGGATCTGCGCGGGGCGGCCGTGCAAGGCGAGCCCTGCAAACTCCCCGGACCCGCGGTTTATTCGGGCGACTTTTATCCTATTTATTTCTTAAATGCCGCTTGTAGCTTGGGAAGGGCGCGGCGGCTGCGGGCGCGGTAGCCGGTGGCCGGGTCCGCGCTCGCTGGCAGCGTCTCCGCCGTCGGGAGGCCGCGAACCAAGGCCGAAGGAGGAGCCTGGAGGTCCTCAGGCGGGAAACGTGTAAGAGACGGCCGGTCGCTGGTTAGGCCGCCGGGTCCTGCGGCCTTCGAGGAAGCAGTTAGGTGCGCCCTGCGTGCAGGTGTTCACGTTTCTGTAGGACACGGAATTGTCCAGAAAAATCTATCTTCGGGCGGAACTACTGTATCCGTGGTAGTTCCTGCTCGGTTCTCCAGAAAGCGTCGTCTTAGCGCCTCCGCCTCCCGGTCCCTAATTCTTCCCTGGGGCTCGGGTCCTGGAGGAGGAGGTAGGCGGCCCCAGGCCCCAGGCCAGGCCAGAGTTCCGAGGGCGGGAATGAGGACGGTGACGGGCCGGCACCTCCGCCCGTGTGAACCTCAGACGCGCCTCTTCCCTCCGGACCCCGCTGGCCCGCGGCCCTCGCTGACTCCACGTCCCCGGGACATACAGACCCCAGGAAACGCCCTGCCTCCTTATACCGCGTTTACTGTCTGCTTTGTGGATTTTAGAGATTTTAAGTATTTATTCATGAGAGACGCACAAAGAGAGGCAGAGACACAGGCAGAGGGAGAAGGAGACTCCATGCAGGAGCCTGATGTGGGACTGGATTCCGGGATCGACCTGAGCCAAAGGCAGGTGCTCAACTACTGAGCCCTTCAGGCGCCCCTACTTTTTTGCTTTATATTAGGATGTTCATCTAGTTCTACAGGCCGGCCCTTTTGCCTTTTATGTTTTAATTTTTTTATTATTCCATCCAGGCTGCCAGTGTGATGGTGCTTTGGGAACACTGTATCAGGAAGTTAAGAAAGATCTGTGTATATTACAACAGAAAAGACAGAATAAGAAGAGAACGGAATCTATTTTTTTTTTCCCCCGGAATCTTTTTCATTAGAATTAGGGGAGGCCCAGAATCCTGAGGGTGTGAAGCACATAATGAGGCTTCTGGGGTTTGAGAAGGAAGTTAGTGTGGGGAAGGCAGGAGACCCGGGAGGAAGGGCGTGAGCTCCGGAGTCCAGCAGATTTAGCTTGAATCTGAACCGATGAAAGGGTGAGGATATGGGCGATGTGTCCCTAGGTGGGTGACCAGTTTTGCCCAAGACTGTCTCAGTTTTAAACCCGGAAGTCCCACATCCCAGGAACCCCTCAGTCGTAGGTGAACTGGGGTGTTTGGTTACTCTGGTCCTTAGGCAGGCTCTTTAATCTTTCAGAGACTACTTTTCTGAAAAATTGGGATAACACCATATAAGATGAGATGAGATTAGATGAGAGGATTACACACCAACATACATGAAGCACCTGGTTCATAATTGGTAATCTTAAAAAGATTCTTCTTCCTTGGTGGATTAACATCCTTGTTTGTCTTTGGCACCATCATTTCTGTGCCTGTGCACCAGAGTGTGAAGTAGAGGCACAGTAGGGTTTAGACAACTGAGGGTGAGAGAAACTCCCCTAAAAGCATGATTTTAAAGATGTAAGTAGGGGGAAATGAAACGGGAGGAGTTGCAAATTTATGAGATTTTTTTTTTTTTAAGATTTTATTTATTCATGAGAAACAGAGAGAGAGGCAGAGACACAGGCAGAGGGAGAAGCAGGCTCCATGCAGGGAGCTCTGACGTGGGACTCGATCCCGGGACTCCAGGACCATGCCCTGGGCCGAAGACAGGCGCTGAACCACTGAGCCATCCAGGGATCCCCAATGAGATGTTTTCATTGAAAAAATATAAAACATGTCCAGTATCTAAGTTGAATACTTAACTACTGGGGTAAGTGTTGGCAGTGATAAGTAAACCAGAACCATAAATATGATCAATCTGGAAGCATAGAGTTTATTCTGGTTGAGAGGAGTAAGGAGAAAATATTTTTTTCTGGGATTATTCCTCTTGAGCTTTAGCTTAACCTGTTTGGTTGATGGAGACCTGGATGCTGAGTTTTTTTCTTCTTAAGGGTTAGCCATTGACTTGTACCTCCAGCTTTTAAGACTTGAAAGATTTTTATTGTGGTTGAAAAGACTCTTACAGAAATATTTTGAGATTAAAAAAAAAAAAAACTGGGGCATGTGGGTGGCTCAGTGGTTGAGTGTTGGCCTTTGGCTCAGGTCGTGATCCCGGGATTCTGGGATCAAGTCCCATGTCGGGCTCCCTGCATGGAGCCTACTTCTCCCTCTGCCTGTCTCTCTCTGTGTCTCTCATGAATAAATAAATAACATCTTAAAAAAAAAATATTTTTAGGGGTGCTGGGTGGCTCAGTTAAGGGGCTGCCTTTGGTTCAGGTCGTGATCTCCGGGTCCTGGGATTGCTCCCCCGCCCCCACCTCCAGTCAGGCTCCCTGCTCAGTGGGGAATCTGCTTCTCCTTCGGCCCCCTCCCCCACTCATGCTCTTTCTCTCTCTCTCTCAAATAAATAAAATCTTTTTAAAAAAGCAAACTATTTTCTAGTGTCTTTAAAAAACTGAAGTGAATATAGTTTATTTCATGTGCTACTTCTGCTTTTTCTTTGTTAACCTGTGATACATCTTAAGTGCTGCTGCAACATTCATACATACTTTCTTTCTGGAAAATTTTTAGCCTTATCTGAAATGACATGTCTTCATTTTTCATCTTAAAGTGAAGACTGGAAAGTTTTATGTTACTTTATGAATAAAATGACATTCTAGACCAAAAAAAATATTATTTGTTTGGTAAAGCTGAGATACTGTGTTAAGTTTTTTTTTAAGATTACATTTATTTATTTGAGAGAGTGAGAGAGAGCATGAGTAGGGGGCAGAGGGAGCCCAGTATGACCAATGCCAGGGCCCTGGGATCATGACCTGAGCCAAAGACAGTTGCTTAACTGACTGAGCCACCCGGGCTTTCCGATTTTTTTTTTTTTTAAAGATTATTTATTTTAGAGAGAATGCATGCACATGTGCACACGTGGTGGGGGTTGGGCAGAGGGAGAGAATCTCAAGTAGACTCCCTGCTGAGCAGGGAGTGTAACTTGGGGCTCCATCCCAGTACCCCAAGATCACGACCTGAGACAAAATCAAGAGTTGGACACAATGGACCGAGCCACCCAGGAGTCATATGTTAAATGCTTTTAATTGTGGGCTGGAAGTTTTTCAGAGAGCATGTCTTAGGGCACTACCCTTTCAGAATCAGTGAAAACGTTCTATAAAATGTAATGAAGTCTAGATTTGTTCGTCTAAGTACCATATATATATGGATGAAAAAGGAAAATCTTATTTGCAGAGTTTTGGAAGTTGAATAAAATTATAGACTGGATTCTTTAAATAAAAACACATTTGATTTTTAAATTAAGACTCTCAACCCTAATCCTTATGCTCCTTCTTTGTATGTGTATCCCCAGGATAACTCGCTGTATTCCTTTTATACAAGCATATGACAATGGCAGACACCAACAGCATGATGACAGCCTCATGTTGCATTTAATCTGTCTTCTCATCAGGGGCCAGCAGTTTCTATTTGAACATTGGGATGGCTTGCTTATCAATCATAGAGGTATTTTGCCATGTTAAATACAAGATGTTAATATTAACTAAAGGAACGTAATCAGGACCTGTCCCCACATTGGTAAAACAAATATTTAAGGAGTAGTTGCAGGAAAGATGACATTTTTTGTCAGTCACAAAGAATTTTGATAACATCATAGGGGGTTAAGCAAACTATGCTTGAGGGCCAATCATGGCCTGCTGCCAGTTTTTTTTTTTTTTTTTTAATGGCCTGCAAGCTAAAAATGACTTTCACTTTTTAAAATGGTTTGGGAAAAAT
Source organism: Canis lupus familiaris (assembly GCF_011100685.1). NCBI lineage: Eukaryota > Metazoa > Chordata > Mammalia > Carnivora > Canidae > Canis > Canis lupus. The sequence goes on along the minus strand of NC_049240.1, from coordinate 3,997,768 downwards.
CATAAGAATATGATTTCATGACAGGTGAAAGTTATGTGAAATTCAGATTTTAGCGTTTATAAATGAAGTTTTGAAACACAGTCATGCCCCATGACTTTACATTCTGTGCTTGCGTTTGTGCTGCAACGGGAGTTGAATAGTTGTGACCAAGACTGGTAGGCCCACAAAGTCTTAAGATATTCACTATTCTTACACTTTACAGAAAAAGTTTGCTGACCCTGATAGAGCGCATAGATGAATTGCTGTCCTGGATTGGGGTAAGGTTTATATACCTAAAAAAAGATGACCAGCAAAACCAGGCACTGAATGAGTGCCAGGTTACTGTTTGGTTGTGGGTGGAGGAATCATGTGTTTGGAGTGCTAGGCGAGGTTTCATAGACGGAGGGCTTTTCTGAAGAGGACCATCAGCAGGATGCTCCAGCAGGATCAGAGGTTCCTGTGGAAAGGTAGCAAGCGGGAAGAAGGTGAAGGTGTTGGTAGCAACATTTGTGAAGAGTTTGAAAAACAAAGCTAGAGGGTCTAGGTTTCATTTTGTATGCATGGTAAAAAACCCAAGTGTTGGGCAGCCCCGGTGGTGCAGCAGTTTAGCGCCGCCTGAAGCCCGGGGTGTGATCCTGGAGTCCCGGGATCGAATCCCATGTCAGGCTTCCTGCATGGAGTCTGCTTCTCTCTCTGCCTGTGTCTCTGCCTCTCTCTCACTCTCTCTGAATAAATAAATAAATCTTAAAAAAAAAACAAAAAACAAAAACAAAACCAAGTGTTTTAGGAAGATAAATATGGCAGCGATTGAGAATGAATCTAGAGTGAGATTCAGACTGCCCCTTGACCTGGTTTTCTGTCTACAGTCTCTCCTTTGGTAGTCTCTTGATGACAGTTGTCAATCCATGAAGGTAACTTCCAAATCTTTGTTTAGCCCACTCCCCTCCTCAAGTCACTCTGCATTTCCCACTGTCTTCTAGACATGGCTATTTGGATAATCCCTCCTTTGCCTTGAATGTCTAAAGTGAGTTCATCTTCCCTGGCATATCTGCTTCTCCTGTTTCTCCCCACATCACCATCACCTAGGTTGGCATCATGGTGTCCTCTTTATCCTCAAGGCCTCGTCCCTCTCTTTTATCCCTACATCCAGTTGGTTCTCTATGTGCATGATTCTCTCATCCATCCTTTCTTCAAAGTCCTGGTTCAGGTCTTTTTTTACCTCCCTATGAACTGTTACAGCAACCCAACTCCTCTCTCATCCCCAGTTGGCAATGACCTTTTTTGGTACATTGTTGCCCAAATGCCAGATTAGTGTTGCACTTTAGGGAGATCTCTGTGCCCTGCCTCAGATGCCCTGGGTAGTTCTCCATTCTATTGTAAAATTCCAACTTTAATTAATTAATTTATTTTTTGAAGATTTTATTTACTTATTCATGAGAGACAGAGAGAGAGAGGCAGAGAGACAGGCAGAGGGAGAAGCAGGCTCCATGAAGGGAACCCAATGTGGGACTCGATCCCGGGACTCCAGCGTCACGCCCTGGGCCCAAGGCAGGTGCTAAACCACTGAGCCACCCAGGGATTCCCAAAATTCCAACTTTTAAAATGAATGTAGGACTTCCTTCATCTTGCTCCATACTGCTTTTCAAACTTTTTTTTCCCCATTAATTTCCTTCAAGTACCTATAGTCCAGCTGCTTATTTGCTGATCCCTGTGGTTTCCCTTGCATGCCCTACTGGGCCTGGAATATCCCCTCTGCTCATATTTCACCACATGTCATTCTTCCTTATTAAACTCAGTGCGTCTATCAAAAATATTTGATCCCTCCTTCTCTCTCTCTCTCTCTCTCTCTCTTTTTTTTTTAAAGATTTTCTTTATTCATGAGAGACACAGAGAGAGAGGCAGAGACACAGGCAGAGGGAGAAGCAGGCTCCATGTAGGGGGCCTGATGTGGGACTCCAATCCCCATCCCGGGTCTCCCAGATCACACCCTGGGCTGAAGGATCACACCCTGGGCTGAAGGCGGCGCTCACCTGCTGAGCCACCCGGGCTGCCCCTCTCCTTCTCCATCCTGTTTCTTCCTTCTGTGGACTCCCTTTAGCACCTTACCTGAGTCTTTACATGATCTCTTTCCTCACAGTATTATGTAGGTGTCTCTATCTCTTTTATCATCCTATTCAGTCTTATTCAGAGCAGGATCCATGTCTAGTAATGCCATAGACTTCTTTGAGTATCTAGCTCAGTCTCTAAACTATGTAGTACTCGGGGGATCCATATGGAATGTATGGAAACAGAGATCCACTGGTAGGCTCCTCTGGACATCCAGTATTGAGGTGATAAGAGAAACTAATGGAAATTTGATAGGTGGTCAAAGAAGGAAGATCATTTGGGTTAATACCTTTATCATTTTGAGTCAAGCAAAAATAGTATTTAGTTTGGCCAGATCACTTCCTCATTTTGGTAATAAAACTACTAAAAGGGCAGCCCGGGTAGGTCTGCAGTTGCGTGCCGTCTTCAGCCCAGGGCCTGATCCTGGAGACCTGGGATTGAGTCTCATGTTCAGGCTCCCTGCATGGAGCCTGCGTCTCCCTCTGCCTATGTCTCTGCCTCTCTCTCTGTGTCTCTCATGAATAAATAAATAAAATCTTTTTTTTTTTTAATAAATCTAAAAGAGCTTATTATACCAACAATAAGAATCTACTGTTGGGATTTAGCAAATAACTAGGTTGCTGTTTTTGTTGGAACTTCATATTGGAATTTAAAGTAGAGATTTGTGAAATAATATTGAGGTATATTTTATGTTGTCCTTATAATGTTTAAAATGGGGGTAATATCTGTGGGAGCATGCATTAACCATTTTCCACTAAACATTATTAAATTGGGAAAAATTGCTCTGAAAATACTTCCTCATTTAACCAAACAAAGGCATGTCACTTCCTTAGGTTCCAGAGTGTTATTCCCCTTTTTTAAACACGTATGTATCATTCTACTTAAAGCTAACTTCAGGACTTTTCTATGCTATCACGGGGTACCGTTGTCCCCTTAGTATCTCCCTATCTGTCTCTCTTTTGGTCAGAATTTTCTCTTGTCTTTTAAGGCTGGTGCTGTTTTTATCACTTGTCCTGTCCTTTCTTTGCTGAGTCTCTCTGCTCCTTCCCTAGCCCCCTTGCTGAGCCTTCGTTGTTTCAGCAATTTTCTGAGTGAAATTTTGAAGTTTCTTTGTCTTTACTTTTTAATGATTTTATTTATTTGAGAGACTGAGCGAGTGAGCAACAGAGCAGGGGCAGAGGGAGAGGGAGAAACACACTCGCCCCTGAATGGGGAGCCCCGTGCAGGACTTGATCCCAGGACCTAAGCTGAAGGCAAACGCTTAACTGACTGAGCCACTCAGGCACCTGAAGCTTCTTCTTAAATAATCCTTTGTGAATGCCTCATTAACTTAGTATTTACTTGTATAGGTTTTTGGTAAACTGTGAAGAGTTACTATTTCATACCTCTTGTTTCCGGGAAGTCTTGATATAGTAGAATGCATAGTTCTGAACAGGACTGATGGAAAGCCAAGTATTGTTGAGTCCGTCTCATCCTAAAACAAACCAACAGTTTTCTTAGGGATAAGCAGTCTCATCATCACCACTTTTATGGAGGACTTTTGCAGCTCTTTGAGGCAGGTCTAAATTCTGTGTAATTATTATTTTTTTAAGTTTAGTTTGTTTTTATAGAAGAAGTGGTTGCTTGTTACAGAAAACAGAAAAGTAGAAATAAGCAGAGAAATTACCTTAAAGACAACCGTGATTAATGTTTTCGTATTATTTCCTTGGGTACTTTTCATTTTTTTTTGGGGGGGGGGGTACTTATCATTTATCTATTTTTAACTTATAAATATTCTTTGCTTAAAACATCATAAATCATTTTTCATTGATGAAATGGTTTTTGAATGAATACCTGAGCTATAGAGGAATGTTCTTAAAAGAGAAAAGAGAAGAGATCAGCTCCAGTTTCTTTGGCTAGCTTTTATATAGGTCATCTAAAATATTTCCCAAATATCTTTCTAAATGTTAAAGATACAGTTTGGAGTGGGTTTTTTTGTTTTGTTTTGTTTTGTTTTGTTTTGTCACTCTAAAAAACTGAGATATAATTCACAGGCCATCAGATATACTCTTTTAAAATATACAATTTATTGGTTTTTAGTATATTTGCAAGGTTTAGTATATTTACTGTCATCATTATCTGATTCCAGAACTCCAGTAAGAAACCCCAAACCCATTTTAACAGTCACTCCCCATTCCTCCCCTTCCCTCAACCCTGGCACTCACCAGTCTGCTTTTGGATTTGCCTATACTGGGTATTTCATATACACATGGAATCTTTTTTTTTTTTTTTGGAATCTTAACAATATGTGGCCTGTGGTGTCTGGCTTCTGTCACTTAAGATAATATTTTCTAGATTCATCCATGTTGTAGCACGTATCAGTACTTCATTCCTTTTTATGGCTGCATCATACTCCATTATATGGACATACATTTTGCTTATTCCTTCATCAGTTGATGGATAGTTGGGTCGTTTCTACCTTTTAGCTATTACGAATACTCCTGCTAGGAACATTTGTGTACCAGTTTTTGTGTGAATATGTCTTTTCAGTTCTCTCTGGTACATACCTGGGAGTGGAATTACTGGGTCATACAGCAAATCCATTTTATGTTTTTTAAAAATAATTTATGAAGTGAAATTCAATTAACACAAAATTATTTTGTTTTATTTTATTTTTTTTTAAAGATTTATTTATTCGTGAGAGACACAGAGAGAGAGGCAGAGACACAGGCAGAGGGAGAAGCAGGCTCCATGCAGGGAGCCCGATGCGGAACTCGATCCTAGGACTTCAGGATCATGACCTGGGCCGAAAGGAGATGCTTAACCACTGAGCCACCCAGGGATCCCATAAAATTATTTTGAAGTAAACAATTCCATTTAGTATTCATAATGTTGTATAACCACGCCTTTATCTAGTTTCAAAATACTTCCATCACTCCAAAGTGAAACCTCTCATGTTCCATCTCTATAGATTTCTCTGTTTTGGATACTTTATGTAAATGGAACCATAGAATGTGTGTCTGGCCTCTTTCATGCAGTGCATTTTGGAGGTTCATCTTTGTGGTAGCACGTATCTGTACTTTATTCCTTTTTGTGGGAAGTCATAGTCTGATTAACTTTTTGAGGAATTGACAAACTGTTTTCTGAAGTGGCTGTACTATCTTGCATCCCCACCAGCAATGTATGAGGGTTCCAGATTTTCTCCACCAACCCTTCTTATCGTCCATCCATTTTTTTTTTTTTTTAATTTAGGCCTTGCTAGTGTGAGTATAAAGTGGTATTTGGTTTTTTTGTTTTTGTTTTTGTTTTGTTTTTGATTTGCATTTCCTTGATGGCTAATGATGTTGAGCCTCTTTCCACGTGCTTATTGACTATTTGTATATTTTCTGTGGAGAAATGTCTATTCATATTCTTTACCAATTTTTTAATTGGTTCATATGTCCTTTTATTATTGAGTTATAAGAGGTCTTAAATATTCTGGATGGTATACCCCTACCAGATATTATTTGCAGGTATTTTCTCCTATTCTGTGAGTCATCTTTTCACTTTCTTGATAATATTCTTTGAAACACACATTTTTAATTTTGATGAAGTCCAATTTGTCTATTTTTTCTTTGATTGCTTGTGTTTTATTTTTTTAAGATTTTATTTATTTATTAATGAGAGAGACAGAGAGAGAGAGGCAGAGACACAGGCACAGGGAGAAGCAGGCTCCATGCAGGGAGCCCGATGTGGGACTTGATCCCGGGACTCCAGGATTGCACCCTGGACCAAAGGCAGGCGCCAAACCACTGAGCCACCCAGGGATCCGCGTGTTTTTTGTTTTTTTGTTTTAAGATTTATTTATTCATGAGAGACACAGAGAGAGAGAAGCAGAGACACCGACAGAGGAGAAGCAGGCTCCATGCAGGGAGCCTGACACAGGACTCGATCCCGGGACTCCAGGATCACACCCTGAGCCAAAGGCAGGCACTAAACTGCTCAGCCACCCAGGGATCCCCCGATTACTTGTGTTTTAAATATCATATCTTAGAAACCATTGTCTAACCCAGTGTGGTCACAAATACTTATCCCTATGTTTTCTTCTAAGAATTTTATAGTTTCAGCTCTTTAGATTTGTTGTCCATTTTGAATAAGTTTCTATATATGGTGTGAGGTAGGAGGTCCAACCTAATTTTTTGTGTGTTATCCCAGAACCATTTGTTAAAATAACTATTCTTTCCCTTACTGAATTGTGTTAGTACTCTTGTTGAAAATCAGTTTGCCGTAGCTGTATGGGGTTATTTCTGGACTGTGAGTTTTGTTCTGTTGATCTATACATCTAATCTTATTCCAGTAGCACACGGTGTGATTATTGTAGCTTTGTGTAGTATGCTTTGATATCTACAGAAGCATTTTTAATTGTATGTTGAGTATTCTTAATCTGTTAGTTGGGGTAAGAAAGTTTTATGTTTTTAAAGGAAAGTTGTATTTTTAAAGTATTTTAAGCACTTCAGTAGCTCTTTGCACACTCATTGCAGCTAGTCTATGAGTGCTTATTTTAGAGGGTCTGAAACTAAATTTTACTTTCACTGTTGAAGAAGCTAAGGCCTAGAGGTGTAACAGTCATCTCTGGCATGTAGTAGGCATTAAGTAAATACTTGTTGATTTAGATAGTCTTAGATGTTAGTACTTAGTTTGCTTTGCTGACAACTGTTTGCTTCTACCTCTGATATATATGATATGGAGTCTTTACAGCCTGTCTGCCATTTATGTTGCCTACATCACACGGTGGGCATTTTATGATAATTTATTTTGTGACATGGTTTCTAGGAAGGCATTGAGGCAAAACCTTGTGATTTAGTGAGTACATGTGAGTGTAAGGGGTAAAGGTTTAAACAGTATGCATGGTAAGTAATTTTAGGATGCCATGCAGCTACATCTAAGAGATTCAACTATAATGATTTAACCAGGGTAAGCTGTTATTTTTCTCATGTTCTAAGGAGACCCGAGGCAGCAAGATTCAAGGTTTATGTAGACTTCTGCTATTCTGTGTCTCTTTCTTCTTCATGCTCTGCAGATAGTTGCTGAACTCCCAGTCATTATATCCCATTCCAGGCAGAAAGGGTGCAGTGAGAGAGGTGCAAAAGGCGCCTGCCAAATGCTCTGTCTTTTAAAAATCACATATCCATAGTTTTCCCGGAAAACCCCCTGAAAGACTGTCTGCAAATTATTGGCTAGAACTGTCATTTGGCCTCCCTTAGTTCCAGGGGAGCCTGAGAGATCAGGTTTATATAGTATTTTATATTTCCACCTGGAGCAAAATTTGGTTTATGTTAATTAGAAAGAAAGGGAGAATGTTAAGAAAATGGAGAAACTTGGTCTTAAAAGGAACTACCAAAAAAACCGCTCAGAGCTGATTAAATCCAAGGTAGAAGAGCACGCAACTCTTGATCTTGGGGTTGTGAGTGCAAGCCACACACTGGCTGTAGAGATTATTTTAAAACATTTTTTTTTTTTAATTAAGGTACCATGGAAGAGATTTGTGATCAATATTTTCATCTCTAATCACATTTTTAAAATGTATTTATTCATTATTACATCTTCATTGAGGACTTAACCATGTGCTGCCATATTCTGAGCACTCTATTATATCCTACTTTGTGGGCCATCTACATTTCCTTCTACTCTGTGTCACTCTGAAAAATCACCAGTTGAGGCTTCCTTGTAGATAGTACAAGTCTTTTATCAAAAGGTATCTAATCAGGGATCCCTGGGTGGCGCAGTGGTTTAGCGCCTGCCTTTGGCCCAGGGCGCGATCCTGGAGACCCAGGATCGAATCCCACGTTGGGCTCCCAGTGCATGGAGCCTGCTTCTCCCTCTGCCTGTGTCTCTGCCTCTCTCTTTCTCTCTGTGTGACTATCATAAATAAATAAAAATTAAAAAAAAAAAAAAAAGGTATCTAATCAGATCTACCTCTAGTCTTTTCCACCCCCATCAGTTAACTTTTTTAGGAAGCAAACAAAAGGGTAATTCAGAGAATCATGACACATAACTTATACTTAGCTTTAGATATTATTTTCCTCAATCCTCCCCACCCCGCCCCCTGTATTTCAACTAGGAGATACTGGACTAGTCTTGTTGGTAGACATGTTTAGGTTAAATAAATGATTTTCTAGCCTTTTAAGATTTTCAAGGGGGATTTCATAGAAGGTCTGTATATATTGGTTTGAGGACTAATAAACCTAATGACTCATAGCATCTGTCCTACGTCTACTATTTTAAGTTAGTCTAGTGGAAGGTGGAGAAGGGCATATAGTAACCAGATTTACAGGAATTAGATGCTTAATATGTTTGTTAAAATCTGACATTCAGGAACGCCTGGTGGCTCAGCAGTTGAGTGTCTGCCTTCTGCTCAGGGGTGATCCCAGAGTCCCGGGATTGGGTCCCACATCGGGCTCTCACTCTGCCTTCTGCCTGTGTCTTTGCCTCTCCCTGTCTCTCATTAATAAATAAATAAATAAAATCTTTAAAAAAATGATTTTAAAATATTAAATAAAAATGTCAGATTTTTTTTTTGTTTTTTTGTTTTTGTTTTTTTTTTAGATTTTAAAGATTTTATTTATTTATTCATGAGAGGCAGAGACATAGGCAGAGGGAGAAGCAGGCTCCATGCAGGGAGCCTGATATGGGACTCCATCCCTGGAGGTGCTAAACTGCTGAGCCATCCAGGCTGCCCTAAAATCTGTTTTTGAGGTATAATTTCACCCAAACAAATTTGACTTACTAAAATTTAAGTGCTGAATTGAAATATTTGTTCTGACACTTGCATTAATTATGAAGTAACTAGTATCATGAAGTTTGGGTCCCACAAATTACACTGAAAAGGCACTATAGAAGGATCAAAGTGTAATTTAAGAATTACTAAAGACCATGCAGAGTTGATCAAAAATCTCATAAGTATAATTGGAATGAAATTTTCAGTTTTCTCTTTTTTTTTTTTTTCCATTTTCAGATCCAGTTGTGGGACACAGCAGGACAAGAACGATTTAGAAAGAGCATGGTCCAGCACTATTACAGAAATGTACATGCTGTTGTCTTCGTGTACGATATGACCAACATGGCTAGTTTTCATAGCCTGCCATCTTGGATAGAAGAATGCAAACAGCATTTGCTAGCCAGTGACATACCACGGATTCTCGTTGGAAATAAATGTGACTTGAGAAGTGCCATTCAAGTACCTACAGACTTGGCACAAAAATTTGCTGACACACACAGTATGCCTTTGTTTGAAACCTCTGCGAAAAACCCCAATGATAATGACCATGTGGAAGCTATATTTATGACCTTGGCTCATAAACTTAAGAGCCACAAACCATTAATGCTTAGTCAACCCCCTGATAACGGAATTATTCTGAAGCCTGAACCAAAGCCTGCAATGACATGCTGGTGCTAAGTAACAGTCTTTATTATACTATCTAATTTTGACTAGAGAAATACTTTTGAAGTATGACAGTGATAAGTCATAAGATTTAATCTCAAATATAATGGATCATCCTGACATTATACTGTTTATCATTGTCATGCTAATTTTTGTATTTTGTATCTACTTAATTAAGTTTGTCATTATGACAACACAGGGCAAAAGTTGGTTTTCACGTGAGGTTGAAAATGAAGCAAAGGTAGGATGAATCAGAACATCTTCCCGTTGAGAGCCCAGTGAAGGAGGCTTCAAATGAGAGCATGATGGTATTTTAGGAGTAAATCACTGTTCATTCCTGTGTTCCAGGGATAGAAAAGAAATAAAAGGGTATAGGACATACCTACTAGGTATGTCCTTTGAATGGGAAGCATTCTCAATAGGACAAAACTGGTATTTGCCTCTCCCTAAAGTTCTTTCTTCGTATTATTGATGTATTTAATTGCATTATTATTGGTACATGTTAGAGCCAAGATGATTTTTAGTTTCAGTGGGAGGAGAAGGCATAGAATGTTTTCTGGTTCTCAGTGTATAAAGAATGACTTCCAGTGATTCCACGTGCTTGATATTTCTAATTGATTTATCAGTCAGATCTACAGAAGTCATTGTTATTGTTAGAAAAAATTTGTTTTCTTACTAAATTCTATTAAAATATGCAAAAATAAGTCTGACTTTAAATGAAGTGACATAATAAGGTGCTTTATATTTTGGTATCTTTAGTAAAAAACAAATTGAAAGCATTGGAGGAGTTGTAATTTGGGGGGAGAATAGATAAATGTGATTCCTGGCTACAAAAGGAGACCTATTCTTAGCTTCTGTAATCTCAAACTGTGGGTCTGGCATAGTATCTCTTGCTCTCCCCGCCACGGTCAGTCAATTCAATGACTGGAAGGTTGAGTTAACAAATCAACTTCTATTTGGATTGTAGCTCTGAAGGCACACCTCTGATTGCTAGGAGTCTACATATATTTCTGTAATAGTATCGTGTTGTAGCATACCAGTTTTTAAAATCTTTAAATTTTATGGTCCCAACAAGCTATTCCTCCTTGGTATGAAAAATAAATAAGATATTGAGAAATACGTTGTCTCTCTTAGTGATGTAAAGAATAGTACAAGAAGTTTCTTACCCCAAAAATTTATTTTGATTTTAAGACTTTGCACATAGAAAATAGTAAGCTTGTATACAAAGCTATTACACGAATGGAATGTAAGCCATGAACCTTAACTGAAGTGCACACATTCACTAATTCTGATAGATTGCTGTCCTTGATAATTTTAGAGGTAAATAAGCCAAAAGATGATTATACTTAACAATATTTTCAGAATGTGAGAATTCAAATATGTAATCTAGTTTAAGATTTTTATTTAATCATTATGGTGATCCTAACTGAATAATTATAAAAACAAGATAATGCTATTAAATGAACTAACTGAAAGAAATAATTATTCAGTTTTAAATATTAGAGCCTAAGGAAAAACAAGTTGGCTTTATCTGTGTTTAGGGAGATTAATCCATTTTTCTTATGCTAAAATGGTTTTAATTTAAATTGTTGATTTGTAACTATTTTTATAGTAAAAAACAATGACAACTGTGCTAATTGTGGTGAGTGTAACAGTTTTTTAAAGAAGGGAATCCGTTTATTGCTTTTAAAACATTTTCTAAAGTGTGAGAAGAAAGTTTACAAACTTTCCCAGTGCATTTATGTTTTTAAGTGCTGTTAATAATGATTAAAAAAATAATTTAACTTTATTTCTTTTTGTAAGAACTTAATACAGGTATCCTTTACAGTTCTGTAAAAGAACTTATTTTTTCACTTTAATATTTATTAATTTTAAAATATTTGTATCTCATTTGTAATGATTTACTCTCTTAATTTTTTCTACATATGTTTTTATTTTTTAAAAGAGCATACTTATCAGTTGAATGGGGATAGAGGTTTTAGATATTTTCCAAAATATTTATAAAACACTTCATTGTTGAGAAATCACTTACAGAATGGTGGCTATCAAACAAATAATTATAAATTTTTAAAGCACAAGTCACATGTTTTGTAACTCCTGTGTGAATTTATTTTAGCTGTGACATTTAATTGAAAACATCAGATATGTTTTGGAAAAGTCTTAATTTGAGAACAACTGAAGGAAGTTAATCCAGAATCTATATGTAGTTAGCTATTAATGATGATGCTTTATTGACAGTATATTGCTAATATATTTCTTCATGAAATCTGAAGTTAAATAATTTCGTTGTGGAATAGTGTCACTGTAACATTTCCCTTACGAAGTTCAATAAACCAGCTTTGCCATAAAGAAATTGTATTTCATTCCCTTTGTTTGATTATTAGGATGATTACAGAGCAAAACGAAAAAATCTCTTTTCCCCTCTGGCTTCCAGGTAAAGTATATATAATACATTAGAAACAAACAAATCTATTTGGAAACACATTTAGGGTTAAAGAACTTTTCAGAAAAAAACCCTAAATACTAAAATTAGCTGATAAGGGTAGATTTTTTTTCATTTGTATGGCTAAGTAATCAGCTTGTTGAAGAGTACTTCAGGGCCAACGAATACTATAAGAATTGTTGACATCCCCAGACTTAGAAAAGGCAAAACGAAATGAATAATTATAAATTGTATGACAAAAAAGAAGGAATTCTGTTGTAGGTATAAGATTGTAATTTCTACATTCACCTTTACTGATTCAGGCCCTTTAGGAAAAGTGTGGGTTGGCACTTGGGCCTCTGAAGTCAATACTGCTTTACCCAGTGCATTTATTTCACATGTCAGTTACTCTCCTGCTCAAACACAAAATCATATTATTCATGAAAGACTGCTTTCGTATCAGCTATTAAGATAATAAGTTGGTCAGGTCTTCTGAGGGCAAATTTGCTAGAGCCTTTGTGGCAAGAGTTAATTGATTGGAATAACCTGATTTGTCCAACGGTTGTCAAGTATCTGCTATGTGTTTTCCAGTTGTGTTGGGCAGTGAGCGACATAAATGATTAAGACGATGTCCTTGAAGAACTTGCAAAATACTGTGTAAACACCTGGGAATTCTACAATATAATATGGTAAATGTAATCATACTTAGGACAGTGAGCACACAGCATGGAGCCATGTTTTGACTTTGATGCAGGGTAGCGAGTGCAGGGCAATGAAGAGCTGGTCAGAACAACAGGAAATGAGGCTGTCAACCTAGGGTGTGGTGTAGCTCCCATTAGGGGAGGATTTATCGGGAGGAGTCTGACTCATCCTATTGGACTCCGGGACAAGGATGCAGCTGGACTCTAAGAAATGCTGGGATTGGGTACCCAGTTTCCTAACTCTGGGCTTAAGCTTCTCTGCACATCCTCATTCTTTCTCTCTTACAACTGGATTTTTCTCCCCTTTTCTGGTTCAGATGGCAGAAAATGTGGCCACTGCCTGCGTCTGAACTTTTGTATGCTGCCGACGTTCAGAGAGATGAACTGATTGTCAATCCCAAGTTAAAATATCTGGGGTGGACTATTTTTGGCCTGGCTAAAGTCAGATGCCCAGCCCAAGACCAATCAATAGCTTAAAAAATAAGAATAAAAAAGATCAAATAGGCAATTTCCACATTTGGGGGCAAAGGAATTTTGAAGAGAAGGGAGAAAAGAGTAGCCACGTGAAAGCCTTTGAGCTTTGGGTAACTAATGAGAGTGTTGAAGCAAGGTGGTGACTGGGACCGTCGGGTTTATGCTAGAAATTCCAGTGGTGCTAGGAAGGGCGCGGGGGAATGGAGGCCTGGTGGCCAGGCACGGCAGCGTCCGAGCCTAAAGAAAGTCTTTGCTGGGACGCTGGCGGGAGAACATGGATTGGAGACCTGCCAGGGTGAAAATCCCGAGGAGACAGAGACTAATTAAATACAAGTTGATTAGGTCAAGCTCAGAAATTTAATTTCCTGAAGCAGTTAGTATGGTTCTCCCCTAGGGCTACGCACTGCACTCATGTACGTAACTAGATGTTTTTAAAAGGAATGTTTTCAAGTCTTATTTTTTGGATTATTGGATTCCTTTAATTTGCATGTACCAAAAGTTCGATTCCCGTAATCTGTCATTTCCGTATTTGTTTTTCAGACATTTGAGTCCTGTGAAATTTCTCACTTAAAATTATTTGAGTTTTGTGCTCTAATGCTATTAGATATTTATACTTTTAAATAGTTATGGAAGATTTTGTCTATTTTTCTTGAAGTCTTGGAGCGTTCTTTTAGTACTAAAACAAAAGGTGGATTTTCATATTGTTCTTCATTCCATAGAAATAACAGAGTATACAAAGGCATTTAATTTCATTACTTCTCTTGGCTCCTCAATCCTTTGAGAGCTCTGTTTATCTGTAAAATATGACAATAGGGCTTTTTAAAAATTAGACTTTTGTATAGGAAGTATATTCACATGGTTCAATGTTTGGGCCATGTACAGATGAGTAACGATGAAGTCTCCTCCCCACTCCGCTCAGCTCTGGCTCTTCCACCACAAAGAGTCATGATCACGAATTTGTGGTTTCTGGGCATAGCAACAAAATACCTGAGGATGAGGACATCTTAGGACACGTAAGCATCATTTCTCTCTTAGGCCTCATGGAATTCCTTTAAGTTGATCGTAATTTAGATTTCCCTCTGCTGGTGGACATTTGGGTTGTTTCCAGTCCTCTACTATTACAATATTGAGATGAATAACCTTTTACAGAAATCATTTTGTAAATGTGTGAATACGTCTGAAGGGCAAATTCCTGGAAGTGACATTGCTGGATGAAGTCTGCATTTGCGAGTGGGGTTTCCAACTGCCCTCCCCAGACGTCGCACTGGCAGTGGAAAGTGTTTCTAGACTCCCCGATGCAGGCTGTCACCGAAGTTTTTGATCTCTGCAAATCACTGGGTGAAAAATTGCCTTTCTCTCAACTGTGAATAGGGTTAAGCATCTTTTTAATGATCATTTGTATTTTCTTTTCTGTTGAATTGTCTGTTTCCTTTGTCCTTTTTACTGATTTGTAGGAATACTTCATATATTGGAGAAGTTCACCTTCTTTGGTGAATCTTTTTTCTAGTGTGTGTGCTTTTAAAAAAAGATTTATCTATTCATGAGAGACACACTCAATCCCGTGTCTCCAGGATCAGGCCCCGGGCTGAAGACAGGCGCTCAGCCACTGAACCACCCAGGGATTTCCCTGAGGAAGTCTTTTAATTACTGGGCCATGAGAGACACACTGGATCATCCAAATGGCAAAAAACATTTTTATGGTCACTTATTATGATGTTTTTTAAAAAGCCCATAGGTTTTGCTTTTCTTTTTTTCCTTTTTTATTTATTTCTTCATGAAAGAAAGAGAGAGGCAGAGACCCAGGTAGAGGGAGAAGCAGGCTCCCCGCAGGGATCTTGATGTGGGACTCGATCCCGGGACTCTGGGGTCACGCCCTGAGCTGAAGGCAGATGCTCAACCGCTGAGCCACCCGGGTGCCCCAAGCCCATGAGTTTTTCACGGCCTCCACGCACAGAGTTTATACCTCCTTCTCTTAAACCCACATAGGGTTTCGTGATTGCTCCTCTGCACAAGTAGAGCAGGACTTGGGAGCTCAGTTACACACCCCAGGCCTGTCCTGGGCCACTGGCTCTGGGCATCTCCGGCCACCCTATAAGAAGTCTGGCTGCCTTGAGGCCACCATGCAGGGAAACCAGGGAGACAGACGCCAGGGGAGCATCAGCGGTGCTCAGCCTTTAGGGAGACCCACCCCAGAACTGCTGGGCAGAGCAAGGCCCGCATTCCTGAACCACCGCAACAATAAGAGATAATCAGGGGCACTTTCATCTCGAGGTCCTGAAGATTGCTGTGCAGCAACAGGCATCACGCCTTACCGACTCCCGTAACTCCCACAACGACCGTTTTGTTATTGGCAGCCCCTTATAAAGACGAGAGGACATGGAGGCACCGAGAGGTTTCACCGTTAGGACACCTGGGATTCCATCAAATGCAAGGGGTCAAAGGCCGTCCAAGCAACAGACCCGCGTGGGATGCTAGGTGTGGGAGAGGGGAGAAAAGGGAGCCTCAGAACTTGGAAGTTTGCAGGAAACACAGGAGGACAAGCTTAGGGAGGAGGTTTAGGAGTTTGGGTTTGGCCGTGTCTATTGGGTGTGCCACTGGTACCTCAAGGAATCCAGGGGCAGTCGAGGCCCTGGAAAATAGTCTGGGGAGTTGTTTCCTGAAGATGAGATCCTAAAGGGATAGGCTGTTCAGCCAGAAAAAAAAAAAAAAGAGGAAGGACAGAGGCTCCGGGAGTGCCTCCTTTCAGGACTGTGATACACATGACCTATATGATTAAGTTCCCAGAATTTTCAAAACTTAAAAACGTATACTACACGGTTGGTACACGTGCAAACTTGGGGCTGTCACTCTGGAAAACAGCATGGAGGGGTCTCAAAGAGTTAAAAATAGGGCCCCTGGGTGGCTCAGTGTTGAGCATCTGCCTTTGACTCAGGTCCTGGGATCGAGTCCCACAGCGGGCTCCCTGCAGGGACCTGCTTTTCCCTCTGCCTGGGTCTCTGTCTCTCTCTCTCTCTCTCTGTGTCTTTCATGAATAAATAAATAAAATCTTTAAAAATAATAATAAAAATCAATCAATCAACCAATGAATGTGTGCTCAGCAGGCAGGCAGGCGGGAGTGCAGCGTGGAAGCAGCTCCCGGGCCCACTCAGTGATCTCCCGTGTGCGTGACCAGTTCGTGGAACTGACTCAATCAGCAGCTTGGGGAAGATGTGCGCTCACCGTGGGTCGTGCCTCCGAGGGGCCTGGGCACCAGGGCGCCCCCCAGGACACGCAGGCGGCCTTGCTGCCCGGGAGATGCTGTGGCTGGACCAGACTAGGCCCCAGACTAAGCCCCAGACTAGGCCCCAGACAAGGCCTCTCGTCCTGCCCTCATGCTCTCCCCTTGCAGAGCTTAGAATGTTCCAATCCATCGTATTGGGATGTCCCTGTGGCTTGGGCTCCGTCTACACAGCAGGCAGCCTCCGGGCTGGGGGGCCACAGAGAGGGGCCCTCCTTGGGGGCGCCGAGGCCTGTGGGCAGCCCTGGGCCTCCCGCCAGCCCGGGGCTCGCAAGCGCCCCGCAGGCCCCCACCAGCCCCCGCGTGTGCACAAGCCACGTCCCCATGGGCTGCGATCCCCGCCAACCTCCACGCAGCTGCCTTGCGCCCGATGGTGGACCGTCCTACCCAGGGTAGTCGGGTCCACGGACAGAGCTGAACAATCCGAAGCCAGACATGCTTTCTTGGCATAACTTCCATGAGGCATCAGTTGCCCCCAAACAGTGCTGGGCCCAACCAGACAGACACGCTGCTGGGCCCGCTGGGCCGCCTGCCAGGCCCGGGGCCCTTGGTCCGCCCCGCTCCTCCCGGGGCGCTGCTGGGGAGCAGCTGCGGGCCTCACACATTGTCCACGAAGTGCCTAAAAGGGTATTTTTCCGCGGCTTGGAGGGCAGCAGAGCAATGGCGAGACTTCCCCAGCAAGTGCCCCCCACGGAGGGCTAGCGAGCGGGACAGCCGGTGGCCGCCACGTAGGCTCGCCGTCTACGAAGGCGCGGCTCCCGGGCTTTCTCCACAAGCCCTAATCCCAGTGTCCCCAAGTCTCCTTCACCCTTTCGCTTCAAGTGTCCTTCCAGGGGCGCCTGAGCGGGGGGTCAGCGGTTGAGCGTCTACCTTTGGCCCAGGCCGTGACCCCGGGGTCCCGTCGCCTCCTTGCATGGAGCCCGCTTGTCCCTCTGCCTGGGTCTCTGCCTCTCTCTGTGTCTCTCATGAATAAATACATAAAATCTTTAAAAACAAAAAAATAAAGTGTCCTTCCAGCTGGGGTTGGGTTAAGCTACGTGTAACCGAAGCCTCTCCAGAATAGGGGTTATTTTTCTCACCGGAAGTCATGAGCTGTGGTGGCTTTGGGATGCCACTCTCCAGACCCCTTTTCTCTGTAGTGAACAGACCCCTAGACCAACTCCAGCCTCCCTTTCACCCGCCACGTGGAACAAAGAAGGAAGCAAACAGAAAGGAGAGTCCTCCTTCCGGGAAAGCAAAGCTTACCTGAGAATGGCGGGCAGGCGTCTGCCTCTCTTTGACCACAACTGTGGCATGCGGCCACACCAAGCTGTAGGGGACGCTAGGACTCATTGGGGGCATATATGGCCATCCCAAACTGATTTCTCTTACCTTCTTTCTAGGATTGCAAGTCCTTTCCTAACTATTTAAGACTGGGGAGTATCTGGGTTCAATTCCTCCACCTTGACCAAATGTGGAGAGTCCTGAGACGCATTCTCAGAATACTTAAAAATTCCAAAAACATAAATTTAAAAGGGCAACAACAACAACAAAAATAATAAAAATAAATAAAAGGGCAACAAAATAGATAAATAATTAAAAATAAACCTCTCCAGGAAATAAGGAATATCTATATGAAAAAACAAAAACCCTAAAAGCTCCAGAGGGACCCAAAAGAACAGTGGAGCTAATGGGAAGACTCGCCATGATCTTGAACAGGAAGCCTCAGAGCATAAAGACAGCGATTCTCTTTAACCTCAGTGTTGAACAGGGATTTAATAAAAACACTAACAGGATTTTGCTGTTGTTGTTCTAGGCTTTAGATCTTAAACCAGTTTTGAAGTTCTAGTGGAAAAATAAGCAAGAACCATAAAAACTTTGGGAAAAGAGAGTAAAACCAGAACTGATCCTATCAGACATTAAAACAATAAGCTATAATTATTAAAACAAATGGCTCATGAATAGGTAGATTAATGGAACAGCAGAGAAAAATCCAGAAAGAGGTCCAAAAACATACAGAATTTAGGAAATGATCAAGTCGGCACCTCATGTTCAAGGGGGAAAGGACAGATTATTCAAAACCGAGTGTTAGGCCAAGTAAGTGTCATCTAAAAAGAAAAATTTGTGTTCCTATGTCGTATCTTTCACTGAAATAAATTTCAAATGGAACAAAGCTGTGGAAAAAAAAAGAACCGTAAAAGTATTATAAGAAACCAAGTGAGAATTATTTATTTATTTATTTTTAAAGATTTCATATATTATTCATGAGACCCAGAGAGAGAGAGAGGCAGAGACACAGGCAGAGGGAGAAGCAGGCTCCATGCAGGGAACCCGACGTGGGACTCGATCCCAGGGGTCACGACCTGACTCAACAGCCCTAAATTTATTTATTTAGGGCTGCCCTAAATAAATAAATCTTAAAAAAAAAAAAAAAAGGAGAGAGACCTTCGCCTTGCTTTGTCACAAAGCCTTAAATCAAGGTCTTCAAACTAAAGCCTATTTATTATTATTAGCAAAACAGGCCTTTGTGGGTGTGTGACAGGGTGAATAAAAAGGCTTTTTTAGGACTAAGTGAAGAGCAATAAAATAATTATTTAAAGATGATCTGTGTTTTGTCTCATCCTTTATTGTGCGGACTCTTACTGTTCTGCGGGGTACCTGTGCAGGTGGCGATGGCCAGTGCAGGTGTGCCAGGTCTCCCCCAGGGCAGGCCAGGCACCCGCTCCATGGGGTGGGCCTGAGGCGGCCTTGATCACCTGCGACGGTCCCCACAGCATCGCAGGCGGGGTCTCGGGTTGACTGTCCTTGGCCTCCTGCCCCCCAGCCTCCTGCCCTTTGCGATCACTCCTCGCCCGGAGGGATTGCTCTGGATTCCCTAACAGTTTGGCTGGAAGGGCTTCAGGACGTGATGGTCGAGTCACGGCCTCGTGCAAGGGAGCAGTTGGTCCCCGGCCTGCGGGAGTGACCTTCGGAGTGACCTTCGGAGTGACCCTCGGTTACACTCACAGAGGACGCGTGTCTCCTGGGAGTTTGGTTGCATGAAAGTAAAAATGAAGCCACTCTGAGTTTAACTCCTTTGCTAAGCTTAACAAAACAAAGCATTTCTTTCTTTCTTTTTTTAAAGATTTTATTTATTTATTCAGGAGAGACGCAGAGAGAGGGAGAGACACAGGCCGAGGAGAAGCGGGCTCCCTGCGGGGACCTGACGTGGGACTCGATCCCGGGACCCCAGGGTCACGGCCTGGGCCGAAGGCACACGCCCAGCCGCTGAGCCACCCCAAAGCAGCATTTCTTAATTTAAAGACGATAATGAAAGTACTGAAGTCCCCACTTTCCTGTCCTGTATCCTGATGGCAAGCAAGGCCCAGCTCCGCCAGCTTGAGCCGTGGCAAGACTCCCACCAGCCGCCTTACACTGCTCAGCCTCAGTTTCCCTAGCTGCAAAGCAGGGTCAATGAGACCTGCCCCTCGCAAGCCTAAAAACGGTTATTATGAGACTGACCTCCCTAATGAGACCTGAGGCGCCTCAGGGGGACCCCATTCTGCGGTCGCCTGGGGTACGCTTCTCTCCATTCCGTCCCCTGGCTCCCCTTGCTCCCAAGTTGCCCACGACCAGAATCTGCTTGGGCCTCATGAACTGAACTCTGAGAGCCTCCATTTCAGCCTCCACAGGAGACACCCAAAGGGTCAAGAAGCCACCCAACTCTTCCAAACCGCGGGCTCCGGTCTGGAGTTTGTGACCAGCGCGGAGGCTTGCTCACATTGCCTCTGGCTGCTTCTGGAAGGTTCCGTCCCCCAGAGCTGACGGGCGGGAAACCCATGTCTCTTGGAAGCAGCTTTTCTCCTCACCCTTTCCTCCTCTCTGAGGAGGACTTCTCCCCTCAGCCCGGCGTTTGGAACAGGGAGGAGGAGGTTCTGGGCCTCAGTCCCTTTCTATTGCGGAGGCTGCCCACTGAGTCACCCTCTCCGGCCCCAGCCTCCAGAAGGCTCCCTGAGTCCTCTAGGCAGCTTCCGCACATCCCCAGGACCAAGGAGCTTCCTGAAAACCCATGAGCATTTTTGACACCTGAAAAAAGAAAGGGTTGACCTCAAAACATAAAAATGAAACAAAATTGAGAAACAATTAAATTCTACAAACTAAAAATTATGCTGACATTATTGATTGACACATGTTAATATTCACATAAATGGTGATCATACTTAAGGACACTTAGTAGATTAGATTATTTCCCTCTGTGTCTCTCATGAATAAATAAAATCTTTAGAATAAAAAGATCATTTGCCTTTATTTTATTTATTTTTTGATAATATTTATTTTTATTTGAGAGAGAGGGGCCAGGGAAGGAAGAGAAGCCCAAGCATGACGCCCCACTGAGCGTGAAGCCCAAGGCGGGGCTTGATCTCAAGACCCTGAGCTTAAGGGACCGCGTCACCCAGGCCCCAGGTTAGTTCCCTGTAAAAGGATCACGTACCGTGCTCGCTGAGAAACGGATTACAAATGAAATGGTTACCTTGTAGCTAATCATTTTAAAAAGTTTTCAGAAAACCAGTACCGTGCGTACATTTTTTTTTTAAAGATTTTATTTGTTTATTCATGAGAGAGAGAGAGAAGCAGAGACCCAGGCAGAGGGAGAAGCAGGCTCCACGCAGGGAGCCCGACGTGGGACTCGATCCCGGGACTCCAGGATCAGGCCCTGGGCAGAAGGCGGCACTAAACCGCTGCGCCACCCGGGCTGCCCGTGAAGCATATATCTCTTCTCACCTTATGGATTGTCTTTTCATTCTTAGGGTGTTTTTCTAAGAACAGGCATTCTTCGTTTTAGTATAGCTAATTTATCAATCATTTTATTTCAGTGTGTTTTTGTGTCTGATTTAAATTTTTTCCTTATCCTTTAAGTAAAAAGAGATATTCCATTTATGTTATTCTAAATGCTTTATGACTGTGTTTTTCATATTGAAGTCCTTAATTTACCTGGAATTGAGTCGTATATAATATGAGGTAAGGACTCAAATTTGTATTTTTTTTTTCATATGAATACCTTGTTTGGGCACCATTTATTAAGTAGCCCACCCTTTCCTACTGGTCTGTAGTAACCACTCTATCAATAAAGACACCATTTATGCATTTGTGTTTCTGGGCTATTTTATTCCATTGGTTTGTCTGTTTCCAGATTGATACTATACATCCTTCAGTTTATATCTTGATATTTATACCAAGAGCTTTCTATCTTGATATTTAACAGGAAAAGTCTCTCACCTTGCCAGAGTCTTGTTTTTTCTTGAACCTTTGTTTTTCTGTCTAAGTTTCAGATTTGACTTGTGAAATTCTATGAGAAATCCTGTTGGGATTTTCATCTGTTAAAATGCTCTGAAGTTGAAAAAAAAAAAAAAAAAAAAAAGCTCTGAAGTTAGCAATCAGTGTAGAGGAATGGACGTATCAACGATGTTGAGTCTTCCCACCCAGGAATATGGTAAATCTATCCATTTATTTAGGCTCTCTTTAATGTCTTTGAATAAAGTTTTCTGATTTTCTTCTTAAGAGACTTGATTTATTTTTAAGAACTTTCTTTTAGTTCTTTTTTAAAGATATCTTCACAAATCTTTATTGTCTGACTTCTTGTTGCTAGTGTATAGAAAGATCCTTGATTTTTGTATATTGATTTTGCATATTGGTTTTACCTAGGAACCAAGTGAAATATTTATTAATTTTATTTTATTAATTTTTAAAAAAAGATGTATTTATTTATTCATGAGAGAGAGAGAGAGAGAGAGGCAGAGAAACAGGCAGAGGGAGGAGCAGGCTCCATGCAGGGAGCCTGATGTGGGACTCGATCCTGGATCCCAGGATCATGACCTGAGCTGAAGGCAGATGCCCAACCGCTGAGCTACCCAAGCATCCGTATTTATTAATTTTAATAATTTATTTGTAGATTATTGTCAGTATTCTACATAAGTTATCAATCACCTGCAAACAAGAATCAAACTTTTTTTTTTTTTTTTTTTGTATTTCTAATTCCTATGCAGTTTTTACCTTTATCTGGTTTTGTTGCACCGGTCAGGATGTTCACCATGATATTTTTTAAAAATATTTTATTTATTTATTCATGAGAGAGAGAGAGGCAGAGACACAGGCAGACAAGGAGCCTGATGTGGGAGTTGAACCTGGGAATCCAGGATCACACCTTGAGCCAAAGGTAGGCGCTCAACCGCTGAGCCACCCAGGTGTCCCTCACCATGATGTTCAATAGGAGAGGAGGAGCTGACACATGCATCTTGTTCCTGATCTTAAAGAGAATGCTCGAAGCTGCAGCTTTGAAGCCTGAGCAACCGAAGTCCATACCCCCAACCCAGCTCGGTTTGACTCACCCAGCCCTGAGACTCTCCTCTCCCTGGGCTTGCAACAGCTCCCGATCCTTGAATCCACTTCAATTGCAGCTAGAGTGCTGCGGCAGGCGCTTCGCAGATTTGGCCAGAAGCTGGCACGCAGACGTGCGCTGGAGCCAAGCCTGGCTGGCACTCGCCCTGGGTGTGGCCCTGGGTGTGGGCAGCACACGGGGTGCAGGTGTGTGTGTCCTGGCTGCTGAGGCGGCCAGAGATAAAGCAGGACCGTCCGCCGTGATCTGCTTCGTGGTGGCCGCTCTAGCTTCTGCGTTGGCTGGACTGTGCCACGCGGGGTCTGGTGCCCGAGCCCCCCCGTCGTGGTTCCGCATGTCTCCGCAGCGGTTGTGCTGCTCCTGATGCCCGTTACTGGGATCACTGGGGTCACCTGGAGACAGCCCCGGAGTTCCACTCCTCTGCACTTTAAGGGATCTGCTTGGGGATCCCTGGGTGGCTCAGCAGTTTGGCTCCTGCCTTCAGCCCAGGGCGCGATCCTGGGGACCCGGGATCGAGTCCCACACTGGGCTCCCTGCATGGAGCCTGCTCCTCCCTCTGCCTGTTTCTCTGCTTCTCTCTCTGTGTCTATCATAAATAAATAAATAAATAAATAAATAAATAAATAAATAAATAAATCTTTAAAAAAAAGGTACCTGCCTGGCCTCTCCTCCTCTAATGAGCATCTCTGTGAAGGCTGACCTCAGCTGCGTCACAGGGTGAGCTCGGGCCTTCCGCCCCGGCTGGAGCCTCCTCCCCTGCCTTATGGGTGCAGCCGGCGTGGCCCGGGCCTGCAGTCGGGATCCCTCTGTGCTCTTTCTAGCAGCCTCTCAGGCTCTATGTTCCCCACGCCTCGGTGACCCAGGCGATGGCAGCACATGGCCTCCTCTTCTGTGTCCTTGCCAGCGTGCACACGGGTACACACGCCCCATCGGGCCACCGTGGTCTCCGCATTACTGCAGCGTTCAGGGCACTCCTCTTTGGACTCGCCGATCTTGTGGGCCTCGGGTCGACTGGGACCCTACTTGCCTAGTCCCTGGTGGCTATTGGTGTTCTCATCCTCAGGTGTCAGCCTGAGCTGAGGAGTGAGGGGGATGGGGTGCAGCTGCAGGAGGAGAGGATGGCTGGGGTAGAGAGGCTGACCCTACGGGGGTCCACTCAGCTGCATCCCTACTCCGCTCTCCGGTCAAGCTGTCTCTGCCTGTCCTCATGGGTTGCTCTGCTGCTGACTCATCTTTGCCTGGTGTGGCCCAGTGGCCCGTTCCACTGGTTTCTGGAGACCCAGTGTGGACTGCAGTGGTTGTGCTGCTCCTGATGCCCGTTACTGGGATCACTGAGGTCACCAGGAGACAGCCCCGGAGTTCCACTCCCCTGCACTTTAAGGTACCTGCTTCGCCTCTCCTCCCTCTAATGAGCATCTCTGTGAAGGTTGACCTTATGATGCAGATGGCACTGGCACCTGGACCCGATTCGGGGTCTGGATGTGGATTGGGTTTGCCGTCTCCTTCGGCTCTGGGATCCAGCACAGCCTGGAAGAGGTTAAGAGTGACCGAGCCCCGCTCTAGTGTAGGGCCCAAACTGCAGACCTTGATCTCAGCAATGGTCTCAGCAATGCGTGTACACACTCAATTTGACGTCATCACACCCGAGTGCTGTCTGGACCCCCCGTGCAACAATGGAGAGCACCCCTGAGCACACGCGAAGCTAGGGCCCCCATGGGATGTGGGTGGGGAACACTAGTAGAGCTCTGTATTTATTGCGGAGGGAAGGATGTGTCTTTGCTGTTCCTCATCTCTTTTTTTTTTTTTTTTTTTTTTAGTGATCTACTTTTCACTTGTGTCTGTAGCTGCTTACTGGCCTTTTATAAAATTATTAAAAGAAACTAGAAAAAGAAAAAAATTAAAGAGCATGCTCTTGAAATTTCACTGGTAAATATGAGGTCTGCCGTAGATTTTTCATAGGTACCTTTTCTGACATGTTTTTTTTAATTTATTTTATTTTTTGTTTATTTTTTTCTGACGTGTTTCTGAACACCACCAATTCTCAGCAGACACTGACTGGGTGTTCTCAAGCCCCCTCCCCATTTTTAAAGATTTTTATTTATTTATTTTTAAAGATTGTACTCATTTATTCATGAGAGACACACAGAGATGCAGAGACACAGGCAGAGGAAGAAGCAGGCTCCTGCAGGGAGCCTGATGCGGGACTCGATCCTGGGTCTCCAGGATCATGCCCTGGGCCGAAGGCAGGTGCTCAACCGTTGAGCCATCCAGGGATCCCAGATTTTATTTTATTTTATTTTTAAATTTTTATTACTTATTATTTTTTTATTTTTATTATTTTATTTTATTTTCAGATTTTATTTTTTTAATACACCCAACATGGGGCTCGAATCCACAACCCTGAGATCAAGAGTCACGCGCTCTTGACCAGACCCAGCCTGGTGCCGCAATAGTGTCCCTGCGAGTTTAACTCACTTCTGACACTATCTGCCTGGAGATGGGGTCAGATCCCACAGGTTTAGGACTCACCCCCACAAGACTATCCCAAGTCCTGGTTGTCATGGACTGTAACTTGGGGTTCCCACCAACCCCTCCTCGGGTTTAATTAATTTGCTAGAGCAACTCCCAGAACTCAGGAAAACCACTTTACTCACTTGATTACTAATTTATTACCATAGGATATTAAAGGGTTTGAGGGAACAGCTGCATAAAGAGATACACAGAACGAGGTCCAGTAGAGTCCTGAACACAGGGGCTTCTGTCCCTGTGAAGATTAGGGTGGGCCACCCTCCAGGCATGTGGATACATCATGTTCTCATTCACCAAACTTGAATCTCTCCAAACCCCTAAGTCAGGGATTTCTACGAGGGCTTCAATAAATCATCACATAATTGATTAAATCATTGATTATTGGTGATGGAACTGGGTCCCTAGCCCCTGTGACTTCCTTAGAGGTCTGGGGATGGGGCTGAGAGTTTCAAGGCTCTAATCACCTGGTTGGTCCTGTGGGCAGCCAGCCTCTATCCTTAGGTTACCTAAGGCACTTTCCAAAAGTAACTCATTAACTTAAGGAAGGGTGATTAAAAGGGGCTGTTATTAATACCAAGCCCCCCCCCCTTCATCTTTATTGCTCTGAAGCTGCTTGAAGAACTAAGGGCGAAAGATCAGATTTTATAGCAAAAGATACTCCCTTTGCTCTTATTACTTAGGAAATTCCAAGGGTTTGGGGGGGCTTGAGCCAGGAACTGTGGGCAAAGACCAATACCCATTTCTCATAAACCACAAGATCACACACATCCACGTTTCCCTCATTAAATCCCCTCCAAGTCCACCCTGCTTGTTCCAAAGTTATAACTTTATTACTCGCTTCTCTACTGGCCCAGGTGCTTCATATATCACGTCACGGAGTCTTTACAGTAACCCTTATGAAGTATTAATGCTGCTCTTAGAGAAATTAAGGAAACTTTTCTAAAATAGTATTGTGGGAGGGGCCCCTGGCTGGATCAGTCAGTTAGGCGTCTGCCTTCGGCCCAGGTCATGATCCTGGGGTATTGGGATGGAGTCCCTCTGCCCCTCCCCTTCTCTCTCGTTCTCCCTCTTTCAAAATAAATAAATTAATTAAAAATCTTTAAAAATAGCATTGCTGGAAAGGGATTGAGCAAGGTTTGCCTACCTTTGCAAGTTCTGCTTTCTTCCCGTAGCCTTGCCGCCGTCTCCTCGGGTTGAAATCCATCCGATATAAGGAAGGCTGTGGAGATGAATCAGAGCAGTTGATGTGAACAGAGGAGCCTGGGAGGGGAGGAGGTAAAGAGCAATGGGACTTTCAATGGACAGTAGGGCCCCCTCCCCTAGCAGGTGATGCTGAATTGGAGGGGGGGCGGGGAGGCAAGCATTTGACCTTGACTCACTGGGCCACCTTCACGCCCAGAGGTCTTCTCTCAAGGCTCCCTCCGGTGTCCATAGCCGGGGCGATCCAGATAATCAGGGGCTGCTGAGGGCCACAAGGTGCTGCCCACAGCCTGTCGCTCCCAAGCCGATCACAATCGCTCCCTTACTTTTGTTGTGTTGTGTCTCGTTTTGCTACCAGGTTGGCTCCCCTGCTTACCGCTTCCTGGACGTCATCTCAGCATCCTGCATGTCGCGTGTTAACCACCTGTTACTCCTACTGCAAACTCTTGCTGATGAGCCTCTCATTTCCTTTGATGAGGAAGTTAATAAATAGGGGCTGGACTTTGGCTCAGGTCGCATTCCTGGGGTTCTGGGATCGAGTCCTGTCTATGTCTCTGCTTCTCTCTTGGTGTCTCTGATGAATAAATAAAATCTTTTAAAAAAATCAACTGCATGGATCATAAACATATTCAAGACCCCATTAATTCCATCCCTGGGCCCACCCCAGTGAAGATTAGTACCAGTGTTCACCAGAAGATGTAGCAGTAGTATTTGTAAGAGCCCAGACTGGATACGACTCAGCTGTTCATGAACGTGAGAACACATCGAGCAGCGCTGCACCCAAACAGGAGCTATTAGGCAGTGACGAGAAGAGGTCAGGTCTGACCACTAATGTTCTGATGAGTCTCACCAACATTGTGTTGAGGGAAAGAAGTCGAGTTGGAAGGGCACGTACTGTATGGTTCCATTTATGTGAAGTGCAACTCCAGGCCAAATGAATCCATAGCATAGTGATAACCTTGGGGGGTCGTAACTAGAAGTGGTTTCTGGGGTGCATGAAATATTGTTTTGGAATCTGGATCCTAGTTAGTGGGTATGTTTACTTTGTGAAAATTCATCAAACTATACACTTAGGATCTGTGTACTTTCCTGTAAGTATGGTTTTCTTTCAGTAAAAAAGTTTACTTAATAAAAAATCAAAGAAATAAAAAAATATTTTTATACGTATTCAGCACACTGAATACGTTCAGTGTGCTCCTCTCACTGCCTTTCATTTTCCTGGGCTCTGCAAAAGGCTGACCCTGGTCACACAGAAAGCCACAGGGGAGACCCGTTTGCTTGCTGGGCACATATCGAATGAGTGCCCCATCGGTCTCGGGCCCCATGCAAGGGGCTAAGGATCCAGCAGTCCACACAGCTGGAAAAGGCGGCGTCTCAGGGATGCTTGTATTTGAGCGATAGACGACAAGCACCAGACAAGTAAAGAAATGCACAAAGCAGCCGTGGGCTGGACTAAGGGACCCAAGAGGGTGACGGGCTAGAGGGTAAAGGGCAGGACTCCTGAGGTGGGATGGCTGGGGAAGGCATTTCCAACACGCACCGTAGGAGCTGGGCGCTGACGGATGAGAGAGAGAGCAAGCCCTGGAACGAGCAGGAGATCGCTGGGCACGAGGATCAGCAGGTGCAAAGGCCCGGTGCCAGGAGATCGCTTGGCAAGTCCAAGGAACAGAAGGTCTGGTTGGAGCCGGAGACTGGGAGAAAGGACTAAATGACACTGGTGGGGAGGGGACGCAGGCCACTGCAGATAGTTTGTATTTTAGTCTGACTGCAGTGAAAAGTCAATGAAGGGTTTCAGCAGGGCCAAGGCATGATCTGCTTTACTATTTTAAAACATCACTGGGGGGGATCCCTGGGTGGCTCAGCGGTTTAGCGCCTCCTGCAGCCCAGGGCGTGATCCTGGAGTCCCAGGATCGAGTCCTGCATCGGGCTGCCTGCATGGAGCCTGCTTCTCTCTCTGCCTCTCTCTCTCTCTATGTCTATCATGAATAAATAAATAAAATTTAAAAAAATAAATAAAAGATCACTGGGCTGTGGTGTGAAAAGTGGGGGCGGGGAGAGTAAGAGATGAAGGCAGCAGGCCGTGGAGCATGGCTTTCCCAGAGGCTCGCTCGGGGGCCCCCGGCTCCCCCGACACCTCATGGGTCAGGCGGTCAGCCCTCGCTGCAAGAGAGCCTCGAAAGGGGACTGTTTCAGGCACAGGAAGGCGATGGGAACAATGGTCTGCAAAGGGCCTTCGTTGGCCACTGGGCCTCGGACAGGCTGCTCTGGCGGCGGAGAGGTTTCTATGGGGCTCGTTTATAGGGGCAGTGGTGTGAAAGCACCCAGAGCTCATAGGGCTGGAGTCCTGGGCTTTTGACCTCACGTTCAGTGTGCTCCTCTCACTGCCTTTCATTTTCCTGGGCTCTGCAAAAGGCTGACCCTGGTCACACAGGTCCTGCTGCGTCTGCAGGTGCACATTACAGATTACGTGCAATGAGTATTTAACACAGGTACATTTTTTTCAGATTAAGGAATAGTGTCATGTAATCTTTTTTTAAAAGATTTTATTTATTTATTTGGCAGAGAGAGAGAGAGGGAGCACAAGCAGGGGGAGGAGCAGAGGGAGAAGCAGGCTCCCCACCGAGCAGGGAGCCTGGTGCAGGGCTCGATCCCAGGACCCCAGGATCATGACCTGCTGTGTCTGCAGGTGAACAATTCTTCCAACACTGTGTTCAATGTCCAGGGTACCTGGGTAATTATCCTGGATGAATGGGTCCGGGGGGTGGGGGTGCCGGGTGACCGGATCAGGCTTTGGGATGGGAAGAAGCCTTTTAAAAATGAAAAGATAGGGCAGCCCGGGTGGCTCAGCAGTTTAGGGCCGCCTTCAGTCCAGGGCCTGACCCTGGAGACCCGGGATCAAGTCCCACGTCGGGGTCCCTGCTTCTCCCTCTGCCTGTGTCTCTGCCTCTCTCTCTCTGTGTCTCTTATGAATAAATAAAATATTTTTTCTTAAAGAAAAGATAAAATAAAAAGTACTGTCTTGTGTTATAATAGGAAATACTGTTCCGGTGAACAGGAGAATGTAGAGACACCCCGGGGGGTGTGGGAGACAGTCCACTGGAGTGTGGGAAGGACGGGTAGACCTTGTGTTTGTGTGCAGATAGATGATACAGACCCAGAGGTTTAGCACTGACGATATTTAATACGTGAACTGACACTGGACATCAAACAGGCCCAGCAGCGCCCTTACGGTACATCCCCTTTCAGTGGATTATGGCAACATGTGTTTACACCTGCCTGCCTGGGGGGGATTTACTAGTAATATTATCTTAAGTGGTAAACTATGATTTTTTGTGATGAGATGGGGAGTGTCCATGAAATTATACTTAGAAAAACAATGGCCTGTAACTATAACTATATAAAACTATAAATAAATAAAAATATATATCTTCACGTGGTTTTGTAGCCAGAATGTGGCATTACAGATTACGTGCAATGAGTATTTAACACAGGTACATTTTTTTCAGATTAAGGAACAGTGTCTTTCAAGTAATCTTTTTTAAAAAAAGATTTTATTTATTTGGCAGAGAGAGAGAGAGAGAGAGAGAGGGAGCTCAAGCAGGTGGAGAGGCAGAGGAAGAGGGAGAGGCAGGCTCCCCCCAGAGCAGGGAGCCTGATGCAGGGCTCGATCCCAGGACCCCAGAGTCATGACCTGAGTCGAAGGCAGATGCTTCAGACTGAGCCACGGAAGCACCGTGTGTCATGCGTTGTTTTGTGCATTTTGCGCCCTTTATAACCGGTTGGGATGGTGATCTTTTCCAAGTAATGACACAACCCCATGTTTTCCATTGTGAAAATTAAGTGACATAACTAATGGATAACTAATTAGACAACCAATGGACAACTGGAATCCTAGATTAGTCACAACGAATGAAAAATATGAAGAATGTCACATGGGTCGGGGATTCCTGCTAGCGTGATCAGAGCATTATCTCCCTGAAGGCAGACTGACACTCAGAGGATTGCTTTGGTGTGTAAGGAATCGGACCAAGGGGAGATTTCACTTATAGACACGTAATGTTTGACGTTCTCTGATAGACCCATTCGTAGCACGCATTATGTCGCCAGTGGGACCAGGAAATTCAAGGAAGGCAATTACCTGGACAGAATTAGGATGGGTAAGGTTTGCCCCCGGGACACTTTTCTGATATATTTATGGTCACTTTCACTTTTTTATTAAGATTTTATTTATTTATTCATGAGAGACAGAGAGAGAGAGAGAGAGAAGCACAGACACAGGCAGAGGGAGAAGCAGGCTCCATGCAGGGAGCCCGATGTGGGACTCGATCCCGGGACTCCAGGATCACGCCTCGGGCCAAAGGCAGGCACTAAACCGCTGAGCCAACGAGGCTGCCCTAACTTTCACTTTTTAAAATTTCTTTTTTCCTTTATCTTTTTATTGTGGAGATTCAGGATCCTAGCAAAATCCACCGTATAGAAGAACGGCCGCCCCCCTCGTCACGTACCCATCGCCCAGGTTTAATCGTTATTCACACCAGGTCAGTGTGGTTTTGTCTCCACCCCACCCACTTTCTCTGCCTCTTGTATTGGACTCGGAAGTAAATTCCCAAATCCTGAGTGTTTCTTAAGAGAGTTTATGGACACCAGGCCTGCAGGTTTGACAGCCACTTTTGTCTTTCCCCGGGGACTGTAGATTTCTCTGCTCGGATCTCAAAACGGCTCCCAAAGAGCCAGTTTTGAGTTCCTGGAGGAGGCGTTAAAGTACGGAGGATTTTGAGCCCAAAGTGCTGAAAAAGTGAAAAAGGGACTTTTAGAGAAGCAGCCGCATTTTCTAATGCTTCTCCCTGCGCTCTCTCTGGCTGACGGCTCACGGGTCAGAGGCTCCGAGGCTGGAATGTTCACGTCCCACCGTGGAAGCGTCCGGGAGCTTCTGCAGAACACAGGGCATGAACTTTGAAAGAGCTGTTGGCTGCTCAGAAGTCACTGGCTTCCAGATTTCCGGCTGCGCTCCCCATGGCCTTGGGGGCTGGGAGTCTTCCCAGCATGAGCAGTATTCCAGGACACGCACACCCATGGGCCAAGGGCTCAATTTTGACTAGCTCTACTGTGTAAAGAAATTTTGAGAAATTTCTCTGATATCTCCATTCAACTGGGATACATTATTTTCCTTCTAGGAACCAATTTTGGTAGGTATGGACGGACACCCCCCACTGCATATCCCTTCATGTGGTATATAAATATACACATATATTTTTTATTTTATTTATTTATTTATTTATTTATTTATTTATTTATTTATTTTATTTATTTATTTATTTATTTTTAAAGATTTTATTTATTTATTCATGAGGGACATATTGAGAGAGAGAGAGAGGCAGAGACCCAGGCAGAGGGAGAAGCAGGCTCCATGCAGGGAGCCCGATGCAGGACTCGATCCCGGGTCTCTAGGATCAGGCCCTGGGCTGAAGGCGGTGCTAAACTGCTGAGCCACCTGGGCTGCCCAAGCATATACATTTTAAAATGTAAAATTGGGATCCCTGGGTGGCGCAGCGGTTTAGCGCCTGCCTTTGGCCCAGGGTGCGATCCTGGAGACCCGGGATCGAATCCCACGTCGGGCTCCCGGTGCATGGAGCCTGCTTCTCCCTCTGCATATGTCTCTGCCTCTCTCTCTCTCTATGTGACTATCATAAATAAATAAAAATTAAAAAAAAATAAAATGTAAAATTGGCTATGACTCCATTTTTTATTTTAAGCTGCTTAAGATTCTCTTGTTTTGGAGAAAATATATTCCTCTGCCCCAGCTATGACCTAGAGTCTAGAGATCAGAGGAAGCTCAGGAAGCTGCTCATTGGTGAAAGAGTCTTAAATATTTTCATTTGGTTCTGCATGGTTTGTGCGTATGGTTCACTAGAAGGTGACCTCTGTCCCCTGGTGATCCATGACTCTCTCACAACTCATGGTTGACTCATAAAAAAAGGAAGGAAGGAAGGAAGGAAAAAAGAAAGAAAGGAAGGAAGGAAGAAAGGAAAAAAGAAAGAGGAAGGAAGGAAGAAAGGAAGGAAGGAAGAAAAAGAAAAAGAGAGAGAAAGAAGTGATGGGCCAGGGAAGTACAAGGTTAGATTAATTCAGGACTAATGAGTTTATAACCCACATTTTACAGAAAACTGTGCTCTAGCCAGATAGAGATTTTAAAGAGCTACACGACACAAAATGCTTTTGTTTTTAAAAAATAAACAAGTTCTGTTCAACTTAGTTTACTGCAGGCTTCAAACGTTTTATTGGCTCTTTTGACACCTGGGCTTATGCAGAAACTGAGAAAGCCCTGGACGTGGTGTCTTCACTTGGTCAGTCGAGTCCAACCCGCTGCTGGGGCTAGACATCCGCACAGGGGTTATGTGGTCTCTGAAACGTATTAAACCGTCCTTTTTATTATTATTATTATTTTTATTGGAGTTCAATTTGCCAACATATAGCCTAACATCCGGTGCTCATCCCATCAAGTGCCCCCCTAGTGCTGAAGCCTGGCGTTCAGCCCTTCAGGCGGGAAGGCTACCAGGCCCTTACCACAAGAGGGAGCTGCCATGCAGAATGACTGGGTGGTTTGGGGCCTAGAGGTGAAAACCGGGGAGAGGGCATGTGGCTTGGGGTGGAGACAGAGACAGAAGGTAGTCTGCAAGTGGTCACCCCATCCTTGCAGTTGTTTACACCAAAATTCAGCGTTGGCCTCGACTCCTAACCTCCCAGTGTGTCAGCATGTCATTCTGTCCTGTCATTGGACACGTGAGGCTTTGGCCACCTGGGCTACAACTCCTGGAGACAGCAAACGGCTCATGCCTCCTAATGCGCAGCAACCAGCTTCTTCGTCCACGGCCCTTGCAGGCTCTTGCCCGGCAGGCTGCTGTCCCCCGGGGCAGCTGAAGGCGCCCCTCCTGCCCTCCCGAGCTGCTGAAATTACCCAAAGTAGTCAGTCCCAGGGCTGCTCACCCTGCCTGGCCTGTTCCTTCCCCCCAAATCATGATAGAGGTCCCTGTCCACCGTCTTCCCTGCTCCCTTGGGCCTGGCAGTGATCCTTCCCGCTGTGGGGTCTCCCCAGCAGCGCCTGCGCCACGGGGTGCCCTCCTGCTCCCTTGGGAGCTGTGAGTAACCAACTGTCTTTCTTTTCTCTTCTTTTTATTTTTAATTTAATTTAATTTAATTTAATTTTAAGATTTTATTTATTTATTCATGAGAGACACAGAGAAAGACAGGCAGAGACACAGGCAGAGGGAGAAGCAGGCCCCATGCAGGGAGCCCAAAGTGGGACTCGATCCCGGGACTCCAGGATCACACCCTGGGCCAAAGACAAAGGCTAAACCATTGAGCCACCCAGGGATCCCTTTTCTCTTCTTTTTAAAACATTTTATTTATTCACGAGACACAGAGAGAGAGAGAGAGACCCAGGCAGAGGGAGAAGCAGGCTCCCTGCAGGGAGCCCGACGGGGGACTCGATCCCAAGACCCCGGGGTCACGCCCTGACCACTGGGCCACCCAAGCCTCCCAACCATCTTTCAGTGGCGCTTGTCTCCTGACGTGCCGGCCTCACTGTACCCAAATAATAATAAAATATACCTTGGAAGACAACCCCATGTCTTGTCTCTACAAGTCCTGTTGTCTTTGGCCTTATGGGATGTCTGAGACTCAATCCCTCATCCCGTCCCTTCTGTTCCCCTCCACCGTCATCTAGTTCTTCCTGCTGTCACCTGGCCCCACACTCGCTGCAGTCTGTTCCCCACCTGTTAGCGGCCAGAGCCATAGAGTCCTCTTGTAGCAGGTCTAACCGCTCTCTGCCCAGGGTACTCCAGTGGATGGACTAACAACAATGACGATCTGAAGTGTTTCTGGAATCTGTAGGAAACTAAGTTACACAAAGCTGGTTTGTTTCTAAAAACAGCAAAAAGTCTTTCAGGGCATCTAGCGATTTCCCATCACACTCCAGGTTAATCCACAAAGTCCTTCATGTGGCTTTGAGGCCCCAGGGATCTGGGTTCCTGCTCTTGCGTCAAGCTGTGCACCCCATCCTGCCCTTGCCATCCACCCTGGCCTCCTGGCTGCCCTTGGACACTCCACTCAAATTCCCACCTCAGGCCTTGGCTCCTTGCAGCACCCCCGGTGCCTGGAAACTTCCCCCAGGCCCTCTGGTTTGTGCTCTGCCTTCCTTGGCGAGGCCTCCCCGATCTCTCTTGCCCCATCTGGCCCCTGCACCCCTCTTTCCAGACTCCTTCCCCCTCCCCTGTCCTGCAGCAGCACTTCCTGCACAGATGGCCCTTCCCTGCCCAGGGTCCCCACACACGGAGGCTCCACGGGCAGGGACTTGTTATTGTTCACGGCCGAGCTGTTCATGTCCTGGAATCATGACCCTTCGATGGCAAAGCTTAAGAAACCAATGTTGAACAGCTGAGCAAACAGAGCATGAGCCTTAAAATAAAGACACCCTAGCCCAGTCATTGTTACTTCCAATCTTGGGAGCCTGGTTGTATGCATCGGGTCGGATGCCCTTGCTGCTCCCCGAAAGCCTGTCACTGAGAAGGGAGCGGGAATGTGCAGTCTAGACAAGGGGGCCTGAGAGGGCAGGTCCTGAAGAGTCAGCTGAGCTTCCCGGGCAGGGCCTCGGCTGTGCCTGGAAGCTTCCAAAGCAGTAGGGCCCCCGCGGGTCAAACACAATCTTTTTTTTTTTTTTTTACAAAACTCGTAAGATTTACGAATTTACGAATAAAGAAACTGAGGCACAGAGGAGTTATGTCACACAGGGCACGACGGAGTCGGGTGATTGCCAAGGTTCTGTTCACCACTGCGATCTACTGTCTCCCGGGCCCTGTTCGCTCAGTTTCCTGTGGGCTTGCTCCACAGCTGGTGAAGACCCACCAGCGAATGAAGCAGGTGACACCCACGCCACCTGGAGCCCACGGCATCACCGACGACCGTGTTACATGGTAGGATGGGGACAGTGGGATGCAGAGAAGAGAAAGGATGGTAAACTGCTTTGGGGAGTCTCGGGGGGAACAGGGGGTTGCAGGTGGGTGGCCAGGGAAGGCCTCTTTCAGTGAAGGCTTGAGGGAGGGAGGGAGCCAGGCTGCTATCTGGGAGGAGGACATGCACAGGTCCCTAAGGGAAGAGAGCCCCGTACTTCAAAAGAGGGAGGTGCATGGGATCCCCCGGTGGCTCAGCAGTTTGGTGTCTGCCTTCGGCCGAGGGCGTGACCCTAGAGTCCTGGGATCGAGTCCCACGTCGGGCTCCCTGCATGGAGCCTGCTTCTCCCTCTGCCTGTGTCTCTGCCTCTCTCTGTGTCTCTCATGAATAATTAAATAAATAAATAAATAAATAATCTTTAAAAAACAAAAGAGGGAGGTGCAGGTGTCTGCGGTGGAGGAGGGAACAGGGAGGGAGCATAGCATGCATCACTCCGTCTTTTCAGTTCCAAAGCAACCCTGTGCAGGTGGTTTTATCCACGTTTGCTAGAGTGCGACTGGAAACCCAACGTCACCTGTGGCAAAGCCGATAAAACCACTCCGACTGAAAAGCAAACATTCCAATAAAAAAAAATGGGCAGAAGACCTAAATAGACATTCCTCCAAAGAAGACACCCAGATGGCCAACAGACACAGGAAAACATGCTCAGCATCACCAAGCAGCGGGGAAATACAAATCAAAACCACAATGAGCCATCGCCTCACACCTACCAGGAGGGCTTGTCTCAGAAAAGATGAGAAAAAACCAACCGTGGTCAAGGATGCGGAGAAAAGAAAACCCTTGGGCCCTGTGCGAAGGTCAAGGCCGCAGCCGCCGTGGAATGCGGTACGGAAATTCCTCAAAGGATTGCACTGGAATTACCAAGTGATCTAGCAATTCCACTTCTGAGTATTTATCTGAAGAAAACCAAAACGCTAATTTGAAAAGACACATGAAAAAAAAAAAAAAAGAAAAGAAAAGACGTATGCACCCCCCTGCTCATTCCAGCATCGTTTGCCAGAGCCAGGATGCGGAAACCCCTACGTGTTCACAGGTTGCTGAATGGACGACGGAGAGGAGGGATGCGGACACAGTGGGACACTACTCGGCCATGACCAAGAGTGGAGTCCCGCCACGTGTGACAACGGGGATGGCCCCGGGGGTATTAGGTGAAGGGACCTAAGTCAGGCAGAGAGAGACAAATACCGTATGATTTCACTTACGTATAGAATCTAAAAAATCAAGCCAGACCACACACACACATGCCCAACACAAACAAGCAAAATGGAAACAGACTCACAAATACAGGGAACAAACTAGTCGTTGCCAGAAGGGAGAGGGGAAGGGATGGGGGAAAATAGGAAAAACCAAAAGTACAAAGCAAAAGACCGGTCTGACTGTAGAGCCTTCTAGCACATGCCCCAACCCCCCGCCCCCCAGGTCCCACCAAGGCCAGGCAGGAAGGTGAAGCCTGGCCACCGATGGGCCTTCATGGGGTGGAGGTGCGGAACGAGCCGGGATGGAGAAGCTGCAACTGAAATCCAGGCAGGCGGGAGTGGGAGTCCTGGCTGGGCAGAAAAAGGTGGGAAGCAGGTCTGGATGTCCCACCGACTGGCTCGGAGGAGGGGACCGTGGCGGACTGGTTGGCCAAGCAAATGATCAAGGGAAGGGAGGACGCCTTCCATGACTATCACTCAATTAAGACTAAAGTCACTTGGGGATCCCCGGGTGGCTCAGCGGTTTAGCATCTGCCTTCTGCCCAGGGCCTGATCCTGGAGTCCTGGGATCGAGTCCCCGTCGGGCTCCCTGCATGGAAACTGCTTTTCCCTCTGCCCCTCTGTCTCTCTGTGTCTCTCATGAATAAATAAATGAAATCTTTTTTTTAAATAAATAAAATCTTAAAAAAAAAGACTAAAGTCACTTAACATCTCTGTGCCTCAGTTTCCCCTTCTGTAAAATGGGATAATAGCAGCACCTGTATTACCCGGCGGTTAAGAAATCATCTAAATATCTAAACCCGCCTTGTGAACTCTACCCAAATGAATCTTCGTAGAAACCCTCCCACTCCCACCACTTGAGAATTCTCTAAATGGATGTGAATTAATTTTTAAAAAATCCACTTATTTATTTAAAGAGTCGAACCTCCTTTCTTTTCTGAAGGAAATAAAACCCTGGGTTGCAGATGAGGCACATGCTGTGGGGGGTCAGCCCAACTGTCATTTCTCCTTTCTTCTTGCTG
The DNA here is from genome assembly GCF_011100685.1 of Canis lupus familiaris. Taxonomy (NCBI): domain Eukaryota; kingdom Metazoa; phylum Chordata; class Mammalia; order Carnivora; family Canidae; genus Canis; species Canis lupus. The sequence goes on along the minus strand of NC_049240.1, from coordinate 3,960,105 downwards.
GGAAAACCCCAGCGTGGTTCCGGCCACCCACGCTTCTCCACACAGCCCTGTGCCTCCCTCAGAGAGTCATGGCACCCCACAGCCCTTGCCAGTGATTTGCTTAGATTTCCTCAGTGGTAGAGAGGAGACCCCTCTCTCCATGCACCGGATGGTGGGTGTGATGTCCCGGACTGCAGCAGCCATGCTATGAGTGTGAGGGGGGCCGGCCCCTGGGGGCGAGCCTGACCGCAGAGCCAGAGATGGAAGGACCTGGCGGGGCTGCTGCCTCAACAGCTCCAGGGCCATCCAGTGTCCCATTCTGTGGGGGTCTTATTATGTGAGCTGATGAATCTTTAGTGCTTAGGCCCTACTGAGTTGGGTTTTCGTGGCCTGAAGCTGGAAGCATTCTGCTACCTTGAAGTAAAGACCTAGTGGTCAGCTAGAGAAATCCATTCATCTTTTTCTATTTTTTTTCATCTTTTTCCATGTACACGATAAGAAGCAAGCTCTGATGTCAAAACCATGGCTTTAGGTTTTCAACAAAGCAACAAAATGTTAAGAAAAATATCCACCACCAATACATTGCTGCAGAGTTAGCACTATCCTTTTATGGCAAAGGCAATACTTGTTTTCTAAAATAGCTTTGGGGCAGAGCTTCCTTATTGAACCACCGCACAGCAGTTGGATGCTGAGCTGAAGTCAGACGTCGGGCACAGGGGCAGCTGGGTGCCTCAGTCATTTAGTGTATGGCTTCGGCTCAGGCCATGATCCCGGGGTCCCAGGATGGAGTCCTGGAGCCGGCTTCTCCCTCTGCCTCCGAAGCTCCTCCCTCTTGTGCTTCTTTTTTTTCCCCACGATTCTCTAAATAGAATCGTGAAAAAAATGTTGAGCACAGCATAAAATCCTTCTGGATGACTTCTCCAACTCTGGAGATGGCCACTGAAATAATTTCGAGTTTATTATGAACCAGGAAGTGGAACAGTCTGGAACATTAAAACCTAAAGACAGAGATTTAGTGAGAGGCATATGTGCGACGATTCCTGAGACTAAAATAATTCGGTCTTGGGGCACCGGGGTGGCTCAGTGGTTGAGCATCTCCCTTGGGCTCAGGGCATGATCCCGGGGTCCTGGGATCGAGTCCTGTATCTGGTCCCTCTTCTCCCTCTGCCTGTGTCTCTGCCTCTCTGTGTGCGTCTCTCATGAATAAATAAAATCTTTAAAAATAAAATAATTTGGTCTCAATCTTCCTCACCTTAGCTTATCCTACCCCCCTTGACTCCACACCAGTTTTGAGGTCTGAAAAGTTGCCAGATGCTTTGCTTTTGAGACTGTAGCTTCTCAGGCTTACCCCATTTGCATTAAAATTTTAATCTCACCCCCCTCTATCTCCCTCAGGGAGCAAGAATACTAATATTGTGTGTCGGTAGGTAAGACTCTGCCTTAAAGATCCACATACGGATGTGTCCCCATCCAAGTGATGAAGCCGATCCAGCGTCAGTTTGGATTTAGTCATCTTCCTTGCTTCCCTTTCCTTCCTTGGATGGAAGGAAGTGTGATAAAATCAAAGACTGAGGGATCCCTGGGTGGCGCAGCGGTTTGGCGCCTGCCTTTGGCCCAGGGCGCGATCCTGGAGACCCGGGATCGATTCCCACGTCAGGCTCCCGGTGCATGGAGCCTGCTTCTCCCTCTGCCTGTGTCTCTGCCTCTCTCTCTCTCTCTGTGACTATCATAAATAAATAAAAATTAAAAAAAAAATCAAAGACTGAGGGAGGGAGGGAGGGAGGGAGGGAGGGAGGGTAAAGCAGGAGGTCCCACGGATGCTTCCCCTGCTTGATGCCCAAATGTGCCTCCCTTAGCAACTCCTGGCTTCCTGGGATCCCCCACTCTGGGTCCCTGGGCACGGGGTGCGGCTGGTCGCAAAGTACCATTTTTACATATCTGGGAACGTGGTAGGGGTGAGTTTGGGAACGTCAGCTGTGATCTGGGGAGGAATAAAGGAGTCCCGGTGTCCTCAGCTCAAAGCTGTCCTAAGATTGCCAAAATCTACCACGTTTAATAAAATTCCCATTATCTTCTTTAAACCATGAGCTGAAGCTTCCCATCCTTCAGCTATTTCCCCGGTCACTTCACTTACATTCAATACCCTTAACATTTATGTAATCCACTAGACCCTTTGGGCTGATGTTGATAATTCTTTTGGATTCACAAGTATATGTGGAGTCATGCTAAATAAATATAAAGCTCCCAGCCATCCCAGACCCCTCCCCTCCTCACACCTCCTCTCTTCTCCTGCTTTGAAAATGGTAAATAGCTAATAACATTTTAAAACAACTCAAAATGTAAAGCTTGCTTAGTAATTTAAACATATAGGTAAACATGTCATAATGGGGCGCCCGGGTGGCTAAGCTGGCTAAGTGTCTAGACGCCTTTGCTCAGATTATGATCTCAGGGTCCTGGGATGGAGCCCCTGAGCCAGGCTCCTCACTCAGGGGGAGTTTGCTTCTCCCTCCCCCCCTGCCCTCCCCCCCATCCCGGCCCCGCTCATTCTCTTAGATGGATAAACCTTTAAAAAAAAAAAATCTAAAAAAAAAGAAAAAGAAAGTCACTGCCTTTCTGCCCTAAATGACCAAAGGAAGACAACGACAGATGATTGTATATTTTGTTTAATACTTGCATTGTTTCTATAGCGCAATTATAGCAATCTTTAAATTTACTTTTCATTACAAATATTTGTCAAGTTTTGTTTCAGAAACATTTTTCCTACTTTCTTGCACATGCACCCAGACACACTACAAAAAACTCATTCATAACACAGTAAGGGCAAACATTATTCATGTAAACATCTTTCATTAATTTCCCATAATTTAAAAAAATCATAGAATCATAGATATTGAATAAGGCTCATAGATTTAGTTCAGATTCCACGAAAGACCAATCTTTTGTTAACTGTGATGGGGTTAACTTTTGGTTGCAATAAATGCTGAAAGCACACCCCTAGGTTCCAATCCTTAAACATACCTCACAACCTAATAAATGCATTTCAGGATAAAAAGAGAACATAGAAAACCCAGGAGGAAACCTTTTGAAGGAGGGAGCTCAGACCACGAACCTAATTTCCTCAATGATAAGCAGGCATTACACATCCCTGTGGTTTCCCAAGACAAGAACTGAGGTTAATTAATAGTAACCCAAAATGTAACCGAGTCGCTATGTTAAGATACATTGGCATGTGTGTACATATTGCTAGTATACACAGTGAAAATTTGTCATTATTTATCATTTCATTATATCCAGGACCAAAGCAGAGGGGAAAAAAAAAAAACCAAACCAAATCAAACCAAAAAAAAAAAAAAACCCAAAAAAAACCAAAAAGCCCCAAAACAACCCAGTCAAGTTGCATACCATTATAGAGGAGTGTTCTAGTAACGTAAGAGTCAGGAGAGTTGGGAGGTATGTCCCAGAGATGTGATTGGTCTTGATATTAAAACGACTTCTAACAACAGTGTGTAAAGTCACAGACAGAGGAAGCAAGGATCTGCGTTATCCGAGGACGTCTCTCTCTGGTTGGAAGTTTGGTGCTTCGGTGCATAGTCTCCCAGAGCTGAGACAGGAAATGGACTGTGCTGAGAAATGGGCCCCTTGCCAGCTGCGCCGTCCCCCTTCCTCTGGGTGAGGCGGAGGTCAGGAGGCAGGGCCTGCTGGCAAGACCGTGAAGTTCCACCCCGGGGTCTGAACCCCAACTCCACTGAGGGCAGCCTCCCTGACACGTGTGGCTAGGCAGTAGGGTGGCGGTGGAGGGCGGCCTGCAGACCCAGCTCCGGGTTCACGCGGCCACATCTGGCTTCTGATTCTGCTGCCCTGCAAAGAAATTGTGCTCTGGATAACTGCACCAGTGTCTCTAATGCCTCTGATTCACTCGCGGGCCCTCGGAGGCCGGAGTGATGTCACGTAAAGGTGGACACACCTCCACGAGCACCTAACTTACACCAGGAAGCGGCTTGAGGCACTGGGGAAGCCTACCAGCTCTCTCCGGGTCAGGTGCAACAACGCACGGAAGTTGCCGTGAGTCAGAGTCATGTGTAGGCTTTTTGATTTTTAAAAATCACAATTGATCTTGCATTGTATATCTCAATAGACTCAGAGAGTTCTCACCAAAAATTTCGTTAATTTGTTTAAATAGCACTGGAATAATTCAACTTCATTTAAATATATTCATTCTACCATGAAAATATTTCATACAAACATCTATTTACATACAAACACATTAAAATTTGTGAAAAGGGTTTCCGTCCCTGTGGTATTTGTATGGCTTGAAATCGTTTCATTGCTTTGAATATGTATGCACACATTTGGCAAAACAAAACTAGTAGAATTTAGTATCTTTAAAATTAAAAAAAAAAAAAAAGTGACACCAAGGCTCCGAATTCCAGAAGGGAAAGGTCAAAGAGAAAACCACCGAGTCAAGGGACCTCAAGTAGATGTAAATTCAAGATTATTTTGCGAACCTTTGATCTGTGGCAAAGAAACGTCACAACGATCAGTCTTGCAACATAGTTTTGCTTGTTTTTTTTTTTTTTCTTTTTTTTTTTTAAAGAAAAAAGAGGCCTGGGTTCTAAACCACTACTCGTAAGACACAAACTTGAGGCAACGGTTTTCAAAACAAGGCGAAACGGAAACATCTACCTTCTTGGAAGATCTTAAATGCACTTTGCAGTGAGTGACTTAAAATTTTACGTATTAAAGGAAAGTTTCTAAAGTGCCACGTACTGTCTCACGGAGAAGCCAACCCTTGAATTCACTGCTCACACTTCCTGCCATTTTAATGGTTCCATGTCATCAGTGGTTACACCGGCCCCCGCGTTGGCCCTTCTAGGTTGTGGGTGACCAGGAAATTGGTTTTTTCAAGTGTGAAGAACCCCCGGGGGGCAGGTACATTTAACACAAGCACCCCCCCGCCCCATGGGGTTCAAAGAGGTCTTGAAAAACGAATTTCCGGCCTCATTTCTTAGGGCGACCAGGAGGAAGGTTAAAGGAAGAACAGCCACCGCGCACCTCAGGCCCCCGCCTTGGCCTCTTCACGTCAGGCCTCCCCACGTCCTGCTCTGCGGCAGGAACGCGGGCCTCTCCCCCTCGCTGCCCAGAAGCCACCCGAGGGTCCCTATGGGGACACGCTCCCATGGAGGACTTCCCCTTCCCGACCCTAACTCGAGCTAACGTGTTGTCGCAGGGCAGCTGCTCAGGAAAGATCGAGGCTCGCAGGGCTGGCCTGGGCAGCCATTCCCTCTCCACTCCCTACCACAGGGCCCTTGCTCAGGTCACCAGGCTCGTGACCCCTTCCCTTCCGCCACCACGTAAAGCTGCTGTCACATGAGACACCCCGAGGCCTTCCCTGCCGGGCGAGGGTGAACAAGGCCCTTCCCTCCTCGCCACGATACCTCACGGGCCCCTCGATGTCCTGACCTACCTGCGGGATGCGGGGACTCTCGGGGTCCCCCCTCCCCACCCCGGGGTCCTGTCTGTGACAAGGCCTTCCACCCGGGAGTGTGTGAGGGGGGACACAGGGTGGAGGCACGAGTCCACATGGGGAGGAGAGCCACACAGGCCAGGGACGGAGGGGGCGGAGGGCATCACGACGTCAGCATTGTCACCCCCAGAGGGAGAGGACAGAGAGATGGGGCGGGAGAAAGAAAAGCCCAGAAGGCACAAACAGAGAGGCGGGGGCAGGGGGGCTGTCTCCTCTGACTTGTCTGAAGGTCACACACACTGCTGGGGTTCAGACCGAGAGCCGTCCTTCACCGTCTAACCTGCAGACGCACCGGCTGGTTCACTCCTACCTACAACTCTTAGATCCCTTGTAGCCAAAGAAAGACAAGAAGGAAAGGCGGATGGATTCCATCCGAGTGGGGTGATCAGAGCGACCCCCCGGGACGGAAGTCACCCCCCACCGCAGCCTCGGCAGGAACATCCCCGCCGCTGGGGCAGCGCCACCTGCCCCGGCCTCACGAGCCAAGGGCCTGGGGCCACCGGAAGCCGTCCTGCTCCTGAAGACGCTCAGCCGCTCGCCTTGGGACGCGCTTGACCGGAAGCCCCGCCAGCAGCCGAGCCCCGCCGGGCCGCCGTCACAGTTCACGGACCGTCTCTCTCTCCAGAATGAGGCCCTCCTGTCCTGCTGCGCGGCCATCGCACACCCCGCCCGGTGCCCCCTGCAGCCCTGACAACTCCCCACGTGGGAACCATGGGCTCCCCCCGCCCCCCGGCTGCACCCCTTGGCCTGGCCTTGTGCGGCGGTCGCTGCTGAAGACAGGGGCTCCGGGAAGCCTGGGCCTGCAAAGGAGGGAAGACCGTCCCGGTCTCCAGGGCGGCCCTGTGGGCCCAGGGGCCACCTGAGCGGGGCAGCCCCGGATCAAGCACTTTGGTTAAAGTCTTCCGAAGATCGACGTGTACCTGCCCAGAACCAGCAAACTTCCTGCCTGCCCGTTTCCTTACTGGTCTCGCTCCCAGCAAGCGATCCCCGCTTGGCCAGAGCTCCCCGGCGGCCGCGGCTTGGGAGGCTCTCGCTTTCAAGACCCAAGTGGCTCGGGCGACAGGTGCCACCCCTGGCAGCTGCGGGTGGGAGCAACTGGCTCTGTCCACAGCTCCCGGCGGCCTTGTCAAGGCATCGGAAGAAGACATGGCCACGGCACGTGGGGAGGGCGCTTACAGAAGCCCCAGACTCTCAGACTCCGTTCAGAGCAATCCCAGATACGTCACACACCTAACTAGCTAAACTAAAAAAACGGGTTTTCTCCTGATTTTTGCAGTTGTGATTACACATGGCTTGCAAAAGGGCTGAAATGCTATTGACACCGTTGCTTGCAAACTACACAGGTGTTGCTCTTAATTCACGAGGCCTTGAAGCAGGTTAGTGCTTTGAGATTACAATAATGAAGAGTTGGCAGCGGTAAGGTTTGGTTTGCACCTAGTGATCGGTATGTCTCTCCTAACAGTAGCGATTAACCCCCCCAACCCCAACTTTTCAATTCTGCGTTAGAATCCTAGTTTGCGATTTGACTTTTGAATTCAATGCACTGCGCCACAAGCCAGACTGCTCTAGGTTATGTACATTTAGTGTGTACCCGAGGAGAAGAAATTACTAGCACTAATTGAAGATATTGCAAAATTGCCACGGTTACTGCTTAGAAATACTAATTTCCTTCTCTCCTTTCTTAAAAGTATATATTACAACTCTCCCATAACTTAATGCACGCAAAGTAAATTCATCTCTTCTCACATCTTAAAGCAAAGGTATCTTTGTTTACATGCGAGAATAATAGTTCTATAATAATACCCCGGCCCTATGAGCCAGTTCTTTATATTAGGACATAATAATGAAACAATGATCATAGAAAGAGCCAGAGAGACCTACACACTGGCACGGACACGAAATCCATTTGGAAGTTTTTCTTCTCTTGTAAAAGACAGATCTAAGAGAATGGGACCGAGGGGTGAAATGGGTTGAAAAGTGGGGTTCTGTTCGCTGGGGGAAAAAAAAAAAACGAAGCCATTCTATTGCAAGATACAGATCAAAGGTTAAAAGGCGAATTATACTACATTTAGAGAATAAAAATGTAGTAATTCTCTACCCTCCGTACGGCGCGTACGAAAGTGTGAAAACACACTTTACGTCGACCGTAGGGAAAGAACACCGTGGAAAAACCACGGCTAAAAAATGACCGAAAAGCCCCCTTTCCCTTTTTTTTTTTTTCAGTCTAATCATTTGGCATCTGAGCGTGGTACAGATTTAGACTTGAACCACCCAAGAACATCACGCCGTCTGTGTCAAGTGTTCGACAATACCTCTCGGTAGGACGCTGCTGCGAGGCTAGCTAATTTTAAATCTGGCATGAGTAATACAGTCAAACCTAGTTAGTATGCGAGAGAAAGTCGTTGCTAACGCAGAGTGAGAGGATGTGATGTCACAGCACGAGCAGTCCCTGGTTGTCCCGTTGTCGGAAAACGTAGTGCATAGATCCGAGTTTCTAGTCGGGGTCTCCAAAGCCCAGGGCGGAGCCTTTCACTTCTGCTGGGTGGCCTGGAAGGCCTTCAGCTCCACCTGGTACCACTCGGGGGCTTCAGGCCCGCTCTTCCCCGGGGGGCTGTGGTCATAGCCGTAGGCAACCGTGAGCTCCTCGTCCGCCTCCACGGCTCGGAGTGTGCGGATGCACTTGATGGGCCCGAAACGAGGGTGCACAAACCTAGACATGGAGAGCGCACGGTCACTGCAGGGTCTCAGGGAGCTTAGAGGCAAAGCCCGGGGGTGGGGGGGGGAGGGGAGGGGGAGGGATCACCGGGAGCCCTTCCCGGGGCGCCACCGTCCACCACATCCAGGGCGGCCTGCAGGGGGGCCAGCACCAGCTCCACCTGGGCGCTGCCCATCGAGGCGCAGGTCGGCCCCCCCCACACCTGCTGGCTTGGGGCCTGCCCTTCAGCACCTGTGGGTGATTCATACGCACTGTGCCCCCTGCCTCGTTGACCATACAGGGCACTCTGTATTTAGGATCCCACGGGCACGGGCAACAACAGAAACCTATGCCTCGTGAGCGACTGGATCCAGCGGAGCCGGTCCACACTCCAGCTCCTCTGGCCCGCAGCGTCGGGTCACCGGGCTGCACCTGTGGGCACGGCTTCACCAGGGCGCTTTGGGAGGTTGAAGGAAGAGCCCCCTGGATTTTCAAAAGCAAAGAACTCTGTGCTCTGCCCTATACCCACAGAGGAAGCATTTATCATCCTCTGGCATAAAAGTAGATGAAGATTCCTTTCCAGGAGCGAAGCCTAGACCTAACCTCTCTGCCAACCTGCTTTTTAAATATTTCCCTGTGAAGCACCTTGCGAAGGGAGCAGCCACAGCACCCTGGAACCCGAGGCAGGGCTGGCGCTAGGCCTGTTCCTCCGCCAGAGGCTCCCGGCCTGGCTCCCCCCTACAACCCCTGCCCGGAGAATAGCAGATAAATGAGGAACAATGGCTTTAGCTCACCTGCCAGCTTCTGAACCCCCAAACGGGCCCGTGTAAGGCATGGCCAGAAAGAAATTCGCTTTATCTCTATATGCATCTGATCAAGTCAATCTCATTCATTTATAAAGTCACATTTTGAGCAAAGGACATTGAGACGCTGCAGGAGAAGTTTCCAGGCCCTGAGTTAGATCGGCACATGGGCCGTGACAGTGAGTACATGGCTGGTTCCTACTGTTGGTGGTGGGGGAGGAGCGTGTCTGTGGCTTAAGGACAAAGGACCAAACAAGCTTGCCCGCACCCCAGGGGGCGTCTGTGTCCACCTCACTTGGGTGTCATCTTGCCTGGAAAGGACACGTGACTTGGGATCAGAGACTCTGGTGTGAACCCCGGATCCACGCACTATGACCGCCCCGTCTGGGAAGGCTCACTTCCGTCTCCCCGAATCCCACTTTCCTCACCTGCAGGTTCACGACAATCCGAGCAATCCCAGTCGTGGAAGAGGTGTCACTGGGAGAGACAGGGCCCCACAGGTGAAGCACCTCACACGGTGCCTGGCACGAAGCCAGGACTCAGTTTCTCCTAGTGGCCACGCGTGCACATGTGCGTGCGAGCGGGCATGCGCACAGACTCCTCACGCTGTGCTGCTCCATCACACACATCCGCGAATCAGGGATTCGGGAATTCCTAATTAAAAATCACAATTCTGGGGGGCGCCTGGGCGGCTCAGTGGTTGAGCCTCCACCTTTGGCTCGCGCTGTGATCCCGGGGTCCTGGGATCGAGTCCTGTTCCTTGCAGGGAACCAGCTTTTCCCTCTTCCTCTCTCTGTGCCTCTCGTGAATCAATAAAATCTTAAAAAAACAAAACAAAACACAACTCTTTGTCTCTAAATTAAAAACATTTAAAAAAAGATTTTATTTATTTATCCACGAGAGACGCAGAGAGAGAGAGAGGCAGGGACACAGGCAGAGGGAGAAGCAGGCTCCATGCAGGGGGCCTAATGTGGGACTCGATCCCAGGACCCCGGGGTCACGCCCTGGGCCGAAGGCAGGCGCTGAATCGCTGGGCCACCCAGGGATCCCTCTAAATTAAAATACTGCATTAAAAGATAATCCCCCTGAATGGAGCTGTAGCTAATCTTCTCGTATACTGACGAAATTCCGTAGAAGCCTGCTTGTGCTTCTGGTATAATCCTCTTTTACGGGCAGCTTCCTGCTTATCGTCATTATCTTCAGAGTAGAAAAAGGACAGACTGCAAAGAAACAACCCAATCTCAGGTGCTCATTCTCCCCGGTGGCCCTAGGGCACGGCCACTAGGAACACCTGGCCGCCGTGGCTGCGAGGTCCGCGTGTCCAGTCACACCTGGGGCGGCAGTCCCTGTCTGCTCGCCCACTCGGCATTTTGCGCCGGGCGGCAGCTTCTATGGGGACATCGCTGGGCTGATGTCCAAGTGCGCATGATCACACCAATGACGGTCCAAGCAAAAGAATGCCATGACTTGGTATCTGAATTTTACATTTTACTGTATTTTCAGGGTAGTCTTCCTATTTTTCCCCAATAACTAACTGTTCGCATTGGGCTGGAAGGAAATAACCCTGAGGGGTGCAGGGACTTGGTTTTGCACAGACGGCTCCCCTCCCTCGTCTCCTTGTGCGCCCTTCTCTTTGGTGAGAAAAAAACAGATCCTTGCAATGAAATCATAGAACTAATCTGGCTGAAAAGAGTAGTCTAAGTAGGTTTGTCACTGTTAGCACCGCTTTAAAGGGTAGTTGGTAATGGGGATCCCCGGGAGGCTCAGGGGGCTCAGCACCTGCCTTCGGCCCAGGGCGTGATCCTGGAGACTTGGGATCGAGTCCCCCGTCGGGCTCCCTGCACGGAGCCTGCTTCTCCCTCTGCCTGTGTCTCCGTCTGTCTCTCTCTCTCTGCCTCTCATGAATAAATAAATAAAATCTTAAAATAAAATAAAGGGTGGTTGGTCAGCTGCGTGCAGCCTGGAACGATGCTCTGGCCTAATTCACGGTGGCCACGAAGGCCTTGGAGTTAGGACCAGTGTCGGTCTCGTTTGGCACGACACATGTCCTTTGCCATCTCGACCTGCCCTTTAAACAGAGGTCGTAGCTTCAGTCCTTGCTGCCGGCTGCCGAGGAGAGCAACTCACTGCCCGAACAATCTCCAAGGCGTCTCAGGGACGCGAGAAGGGACATGCACAGCCTGGTCATTTTCCTACAGATTCACCGTGCGCGATCTGATCCTGCTTCTGTTAACGAGCGACAGACGGAGGGACGGCAGGCTGCAACCAAGCAGAAAAGGTTGCACGCAGCCACCTGGGGGTGCCTGGCATTTTCGGGCTGAGCTAAGGGGATCGGTGACGACGGGACGAGGCATGCAAACCGTACCCTTCAAGAACAGATCCTGGACTTTGGGAGGAGACCATCCAGGGGACATATATGAAAACTCCTAAAATATTTGTGGGGCCACTGTGTTGAAGACAGATTGGCAGAGTGCGTAGGGAAATAACGGGGGCACAGGATGTTAGGGGCGTTACGGAGAAAGCCATTGGGCTCCCTCCACGGAAAGAACACTTTAACCATCAGAGCCCGAAAGCTAATTTCATGATATCTATTTCAGTTTGTCCCGATAGCTGCCTTCGTGCACAACAGGAAGCTCCCCATCAATGGAGGTTTACAACAAGTTTGGGATCAGCGAGCAGTTGGAAGGGGAGGCTCATACTCTAGGAGGTAGGACTACTGGACTTTTTAAAATGACCGCATTGTCGAGATGTGATTCATATACCCTGGGATTCACTCACTGGAAGTGGACAGTTCAGGGGGGTTCAGGTGGGCAACCATCACCACTGCCTAGTTTTTAGCAGACTGCGCCACCCTCAAAAGAAACCCCATTCTTGTTGGCCATCAGCCCCATTTCCCTGGGGAAACCACAGATCTGTACCCTGTCTCTGTGAATCCCACGGTGACGGGCAAGTCCTATCAACGGGATCATACACCGTGGGGTCTTAGGCGGTTGGTGCCTTGCGCTCAGCGTAACGTTTTCAAGGCTCGTCCTCGCTGTTGCATGGGACAGTATTTCTTTCCTCTTTATTGTTGAGTAATGGGGACTCTTGATTTTATCGGTCTTTTCCAACACCAAGACCTCATGCTCTAGGTTAGCATCTTATTTTCTTCCTTCCTTTCACGTAAAACACTTCACTCTTCTCCCTCATGCAGAATAATTTTAGTTTTTCTAATATTTCAAATAACACCACCCTTCATTTTCCAGAGACCAGGACAAAAAAAGCACCAACGACACAGCAACCACAAAGGGTCCTATTTCCACAGCATTTCTACTCTTCTAAGCCCTTTGGCACCTGTGAGCCTACCAAGGCCAGAGAAGGGGCTGTTGGGATTCTTGAGTCTCAGGTCATAACTGTGAAGCCCCCGGGGAGAGGAGCCTCGGGGACTCGGAGCGAGTGGCCATCCTGGGTGCTGGATCACAGCTTTGACATGCCCTCCCCAGTCGCAGGGCCCGGGCGGTTGGGGCCCAGGTCCGGCCTGGGCAGCTCGGTGTCATACTCACATGTCGTAGATGCAGTTAGGAGTGAAGGAGTGATTTGCCTTGTGTCCCAAGGAGGCACAGTACTTGGACACGTGGTTGTAGGGCTCAGGCACATCAATGACCGTTTCTTCATCGAGGGAGAGGGTGTTTCCATTAAGGGCCCAGTCCCTGTTGTCAACCTGCAGAACACGAGAAAGCAAACATGAGAGGGGGCCCTTCTCCCCACACCTCAGAGAACACCAGCAGTACGAACTCATTTATCCTTCCATTTCACGTACATGAAAAAAACCCACGGCAGCCCTCTGGCCGTCGATGGTGAGAGCCAGGTGGGGGAGCACCAGCCAGCTCCACGTGTTAGGTACGGAGTTCAGCTCCCCTCACATGAAATGAAGGACTTAGAGTCTCTTACAAAGACACACGAAAATATAACCAGGTAGCCCTAGGTTGTTTCTTTCTTCAGGCTAAGGCCTGTCACCTCGAAAGCCCTCCAACACCAAACTCAAATGTTTACACGTCTGTTTTTTTATTTTTTTATTTTTATTTTTTTTAACTATTAGTCTTCTTTTTAAAGTTTTATTTACTTATTTATTTATTTATTTATTTATTTATTTATTTATTTATGATAGTCACACACAGAGAGAGGCAGAGACATAGGCAGAGGGAGAAGCAGGCTCCATGTACCGGGAGCCCAACGTGGGATTCGATCCCGGGTCTCCAGGATCGCGCCCTGGGCCAAAGGCAGGCGCTAAACCACTGCGCTACCCAGGGATCCCTTTATTTATTTATTTATTTTATGATAGACATAGAGAGACAGAGAGAGAGGCAGAGACACAGGAGGAGGGAGAAGCAGGCTCCATGCCGGGAGCCTGACGTGGGACTCGATCCCGGGACTCCAGGACTGCGCCTTGGGCCGAAGGCAGGCGCTAAACCGCTGAGCCACCCAGGGATCCCCTGATTGTTTTTTTAAATAGTCCAAACAGGAATGCCCAGAAGGTTCAGCGGTTGAGCATCTGCCTTTGGTTCAAGGCGTGACCCTGGGGTCCCGGGATCGAGTCCCATGTCAGGCTCCCTGCATGGAGCCTGCTTCTCCCTCTGCCTGTGTCTCTGCCTCTCTCTGTGAGTCTCATGAATAAATAAATACAATCTTTGAAAAAAAAGTAATAAAAAAAAATAAAATAGTCCAAAGCAAGCAGAGTGTCAGCCACTTAGGGCCTGCTTTCCCCGGGACACCTGACGGCACATCTGCTAGCAGGTTAGATACAGCCCAGAGCCAGAAAGGCCCCAGGCTGCCTCTGTCCTTTGGAGCACTCTGGGCCAGAGACTCCTCACTGTAGGATGGTCCCCTCAGATGCACAAGCGCCCTCTCTTTCCTGGGAGCTCCCTGCCCCCCTCTTGCTCTGGATGGTGGCCCCTGTGCCAGGGCTGTCATCCCCTCTCTTGCTGCCCCATCCAAGCGCTGCCCGGCATCAGGGGAGCCTGTGGGGTGCTCCTGCCTCCTGTGGTTGTAGCTGCTCCTCAGATCAACCCCCAAATCCCTTTGACCCCCCTCCCTTTGTGAAGAAGACGAGGCAACAGAAAAACAAAAATAAGAACATCAACGGGAACCAGGCCACAGCGTCACCAGTTACCACTGCGCTTTCTTGGCTACAATGGGACTCTGCAGTGCGCTAACAGGCTTCCCTTCTCCAAACCACTTGCCCACTCCAGCCCACACCCCAGGATCTGGTGATGTCAGCAGAGCAGTTTTTTGGAGCAAGCAGGATTACATTAAAAACAATTTCTTTAAAGATTGTATTTATTATTTTAGAGAGAGAGAGAGCGCAGAGGGAAGAGCAGAGGGAGAGGGACGGGCCAACCCTGCACTGAGCACAGAGTCCCACTGGGTCCTCAATCCCACGACCCTAAGATCCCGACCTCAGCTGGAACCAAGAGCCGGGTGCTTACCCGACTGAGCCACCTGGGTGCCCCTCGGATCACACTTTTATTTTTATTTATTTATTTATTTATTTATTTATTTATTCATTCATTCATTCATTCATTCATTTATTTACTATTTTTATTTACTATTATTTATTTATTTTATTATTTTTTTCAGATCACACTTTTATTTTTATTTATTTATTTATTTTTAAAATTTATTTATTTTATTATTATTATTATTTTTTTTTCGGATCACACTTTTATATAGAACTGTTGACTCCCAGAGGTAAGCTGCCTCTCCTGTCCCTAAATGAAAACGATGCTCTTACTTGTATCTGATATTCATTCAACAAATATTTGCTGAGTGCCTATCATACTCCAGGCACTGTTCTAGGTGCAAGGGATACAGCAGGGGTGGGAGTGAAAAAAAATCTTCTTGGGTCTTAATATCCCAGGCCTGTCATAGGATACTGATGTTTGGCACTTGGTGCCATCTACCTTATGTTGCCGTTAGCTGTGTGTTTTTATTATATCCTTACAGGATCTAAAGATTTATTTATTACGTTAGAGAGCGGGGGTGGGGAGAGGCAAAGGGAGAAGGAGAGAGAGGGTCTCCAGCAGACTCCCTACTGAGCCTGATGCAGGGCTCGATCCCACAACCCTGAGATCAGGACCTGCACCAAACAGGAGTCCGGCTGACTGCACCACCCAGGCGTCCCTCCCCAATGAGATCTAAATGCCATGAGGGCAAAGACGGTGCCTCATTCACGTCCACAGCACAGCACAGCAGGAGTTTCACCCCGAGCCCGATTCTGCTACTTGGAATCCTGCTTGTACGCTGCTAGTTCCTGTATTTGTGACCTTGGACAAGTGGCTCACCCGTTCTGGGCTTCTGTTTTGTCTTCTGTAAAATATTAGAATTAATAGACTGCGTGGCAATAGTCTGAGCCACCTTGCATACGCTGAACCGGACTGCCAGGTGGCCAACCCGAGGCCTGGCAGTCACCAGGGGGTACTGAGTTTGGGTGCCAAGCCATCTCTGTCTGTACGATGCCCCTGAAGGGGCAAAAACTGCATTGTTTCACGGCATTTCCCCCTTAGCATCCCTTTGCAGTAAGTGAAAAGGGGGGGACCTGACTGAGGGATATGAGCAACACGCCCAGGTCCCATACGCATAATGCAAGTGAGCCCAGATGGAGACTACAAGCCAGGCTCAAGCGGCGGCCTTCTTGTCCTCAAGCGGACGTGTCAGGAAGGTAATTGTGACGCGAAGAAGCGAAAACAAAAAACACCTATGAATTCTGGAAAACATAACAAAGATTGTATTTTAAAGGCAAGAGGTGATGATTCTTAGCTTTTTATTTTTAGCTTTTTTTTTTTGGCAATAGAAGCCTTCCTGGCTGGATGTAGGCTACTGTAGGACTTTTGCACAAACAGAAGTAGGAGGCCTTCTTAGGAAGCACCCTGTGCAAGGTCATAAATTAATTACTGACAGAGTCCAGTTGGATCTCCATTTTTTTCAGACACTGGGTGTAGACAGTACAAAGCAATTGCTGTCTCGTTGACGGGTGCCTCCCATTCTCTATAAGATAGCTGTGAAACCTAAAAGAGACCCCAGAGAGTTCCCCTGTTCCTCCGGCCACGTGAGGCTGCAATGAGAAGAGAGCCCTTTATGAACCGGGAAGCGGTTTCTGACCAGATACCAATTCTGCTGATACACTGATCTTGAACTTCCAGCCTCCAGAACTGTGAGAAATAAATTTCTGTTGCTTATACGTCACCCAGTGTATTTTTAAGATTTTATATATTTATTTGAGAGAGAGAGACAGAACACAAATGGGGGTGGGGAGGGGCAGAGGAGGGGGAGACGCAGATTCCTTGCAGAGCAGGGCTTCCCAATGCAGGACTCGATCCCAGGACCCCGGGATCATGACCTGAGCCCAAGGCAGATGCTTAACCAACTAAGCCACCCAGTGTATGGTATTTTTGCTACAGCAAAGACTGCGATAAGACATTATCCCATCAATGTTACAAAAAAAGACTTTATTCTTCATACTTCTAGTGAATATGAAAGTAAAGGGGCTAACAGGAAAATGAAGAGTGTTTGAAACCGAGCCCTTTAACCAATCCATTTTCCACCTCCACCCCACTCACCTCTTGGTGTGTGATTCGGACTCCGTTATAAAAAGACATAACAGTATTAGGTCCCACCGCTACCTTTGAAAACAGTCCTTCTCCAGCACTGGAAATGAGAGATTCAGCAACATAAACCCTAAATAGAAAAAAGAGTCAAATAATGGTTCTTTTGGTTTGATCCGTCACTCTTTACATCAACCACCAGAATACCAGTAAGGCGACTGAACACAAAGCATCAGTTCATAGGAATCCCACGAGGAAGGAAAGAAGGAAGAAAAGTTAAATCACAATATTTGGCACTGAAAATGGAAGAATTAGTACTCACGTATCTTTTCAGAGTGGTGTTTAAAATCTGCTCGCTAATATGGGGATTATTATATAGAACAGCATGGGTGTGAACTGTGCGGGTCCATTTAGATGCAATTTTTCAAATGTCATTGTCTTATGACTTTCTTTTCTCTCTCTTTTTTTAAGGTTTTATTTTAATTTGATTTAATTTAATTTTATTATTTTATTTTATTTTATTTTTTTTAGGTTTTATTTTTAAGTAATCTCTCCACCCAACGCGGGTCTCCAACTCACAACCTCAAGATCAAGAGTTGCGCGCTCTATTGGCTGAGCCAGACAGGCACCCCCTCCCCCCATGACTTTCTTAACATTTTCTTTTGTCTTGCTGACTTTATTGTAAGAATACAGTGTATAAAACGAATCACATACAAAATGTGTGTTAATCAACTGTTTATGTGATCGGTGAGGCTTCCAGTCAACAGGAGGCTCTTAGAAGTTATGTTTTTGGGGAATCAAAAGTTAAATGTGGATTGTCAACTGCATGGGGCCAGGGAGGGGGTCGTGGTTTCACTGTATTCATAAAGCAACTCAGTGTTTGATATAAGGTTTTATATTTTTTTAAATTATGTTTTCAGTTAATGAGTAGTTTCACTGTCTTCCTGGACAAGTAAAACATTTCCAAGATAATTAAAGCTGTACCCGAGTCTGTCAATGCCAAATAGGAGGGGAGGACCGTTTTAATTAAGCCCGAAGATGAATCTTTCACATTAAAGAGTGACAAACAGTAAGACATATCCAGTAAGCACTTCCCAACAAAAGAGTTTATAACGGGTCTACCAACTATGGCCCCTGGGCCAAATCTGGCAGCTGCACATTTTTGTAAATAGAGATTTATGGAACACAGCCACACCTATTTATTTAGTGTCTATGGCTGCTTTGGCTTGCAGAAGTAGAGCTGAGCAGTTGCAGTAGAGACCCACAGAGCCTGAAATATTTACAATGTGGCTCTTTACAGAAAAAGTTTGCCAATCCCTGGTTTACAAGAAAACAGCACTCCATGATCACTGAACTGGATTTACTAGGCCAGCACATGCCCCTTCAACAACTATTTCAGTTCTTTGGGCACTAAGATGTAATGACTCTGGTGGAACTGGGCATCCTTAGTTTTTATTACATGGATCCTATGCCTATTTTATTTTTATTTGTTTATTTTTAAAGATTTTATTTATTTACTCATGAGAGACACAGGGAGAGAGGCAGAGGCACAGGCAGAGGGAGAAGCAGGCTCCCTGTGGGGAGCCTGATGCGGGACTCGATCCCAGGACCCAGATCACGCCCTGAGCTTAAGGCAGATGCTCAACCGCTGAGCCACCCGGGTGCCCCTAAACCACCGCTAGTTTTGAGGGTCCCATTGTACAGCATCATCACAACAACAGTAGCAAAAAAGACTGATAAATGTGAAAATCGTGCTACTGTGCTTCCCTCTGTAAATGGAGCAGAGCTTTGTATCCGGAAAGAGGGCATGCATTCATTGGGATGCTGTGGTGTGCGTCCTGTCAGTTCAACCAGGGAAGAGGCCTATTTTTCAGGTGGAAACAGAAGAAAAAGTGAAGGAAGTCCTTCTTTTTATTTTATATATTCATGAAAGACAGAGAGAGAGAGAGAAGCAGGCTCCACGCAGGGAGCCCAACGTGGGACTCGATCCGGGGACTCCAGGATCATGCCCTGGGCTAAAGGCAGGTGCTAAACCACTGAGCCACCCAGGGATTCCCAGGTGGAAGTCCTCCTTTGTGATCCATGCTTACAAAGAGCGAGGCAGAGAGAAAACCAACTGCAGGTGGCACTCTTCCGCACGAACAGGCCAGTTGCTAGGGGAGGAGGGTACCAGGGAAAGTCATACCAACGACCAAGGAGGGAGGCCTGGAGTCCGGAGAAGAGGAAATGGAACGGGCCTGGGCACTTGGGGAGCCAGCTCATAGAATCAGAAGCCTGTCACTTGTGAGCTGGAATGTTTTCAGGCTTCTTACCGTCTTTCGTTCACACCTGTTCTCCCTTAGTGACTAAAGGCTGTGGTCCAGACCCCCTCAGCTGGGCTGGTGAGGGAGGCATCCTGGTTCCTGCCCAGGCTAGAGCCTTACGGAGTAACATTCGAGG
The DNA here is from genome assembly GCF_011100685.1 of Canis lupus familiaris. Lineage (NCBI taxonomy): Eukaryota > Metazoa > Chordata > Mammalia > Carnivora > Canidae > Canis > Canis lupus. The sequence continues at coordinate 3,941,085 of NC_049240.1, read as the reverse complement.
TGCTCCCCTAGAGGCCAGCATGTGGCTGTAGCTTCAGCTGCACCAGGGCCCCCAAGAAAGGGGACATCTGGGCAGGGCCTAGTGGCTGCCTGGCCCGACGGCGCTTTAGATGTAGACGTTTCCTTCTGGGACGGACACCTGGCTGCTCTGTGCTTTACAGGTGGGAGAAACTCTCACCGGGACAGATTCTAAATAAGCATAAAAACACTCTTCATCAGGATATATGAACATTTTTTTTTCTGCTCAGAGAGCCACAGAGGAGAATTAGTTTCCACCATTCGGGCTATTTGACTTCCCATAACAATGCCATTCAAACCACAAGGAAAAAAAAATTACCTCTCTGACTCATATGGGTCCGGAAGAAGAACACTGGTAGAAATGCAAGATGAAGTCGATTTATCAAAGTGGTACACGGAGCCTGAAAAGCAAACGGAACAAATCTCAGTCTAGAGATTACAGTTAGGGAAGGGCTTTCACAGCATCTCTTTCTACTCCTGGCACAGAAGGAGTTTAGGTGATGAAAAATGCCACTCAGGTTACACCAACTAGAATAAATTCTTCAATACAAACGAATGGTTGTTAGATTTGCCTTTGAGTTTTATTTTTAGGTCTTCATGAGCAGCCATCAGACCTATGCCTCAAAAATCCCATTTTTGCTTTTGAGTTTTCTTTATTCAAACGGTTTACAAAATGCTCGTGTGATTACAGTTTTTAATCAAGAACATGCTTTGTCATGAAATTTTGAGAGCTCTCTGGTCAGACCGGGTTGGAGGATGGTTTTAAAATGTTCTTGTAAAAAAAATAAAAATTAAAAAAAATAAATAAAATGTTCTTGTAAAAAAAATGTAAAAAAAATAAAAATAAAAATAAAAAATTGAAGTGAAAAAAAATGTTCTCGTGGGCAGGCGGCAGGGTGGGGTGGGGGGTACTCAGCAGTTTAATGCCGCCTTCAGCCCAGGGCATGATCCTGGAGACCCGGGATCGAGTCCCACATCGGGCTCCCTGCATGGAGCCTGCTTCTCCCTCTTCCTGTGTCTCTGCGTTTCTTTCTCTCTGTGTCTCTCATGAATAAATAAACTTGAAAATCTTCAAAAAAATAAAAAAAAAATAAAATTCTCTTGTGGTTTCCTTCCTACTAGAAGCAGTCCATAGACTCCAGCCATCCAGCCCTGGCAGTTGTCCCCTTCGCTAAAAATAAACACTCGCCTCACCAGAATTAGGAACAGAACTGCTTTTGATAAAGCAAAAACAAAGTCTTCTTATTTCTATCAAGGTGGTTCAGAAGCCAATTAGTAATTCATTCTACCCACTAAAGTATACAACCGCTCTAGAATTCACACTGGTTCTCTGCAAAGGATTAGCCCCTGAGAATCCTCCCAGGGCGCAGTGACGACGTCGGGTGCTCCAACGCCTAATAAGTAAAGAAAGATATTTTATTTTATTTTTTAAAATATTTTATTTATTTATTCATGAAAGACACAGAGAGAGAGAGAGGCAGAGACACAGGCAGAAGGAGAAGCAGGCTCCATGCAGGGAGCCCGACGTGGGACTTGATCCCGGGTCTCCAGGATCACACCCCGGGCTGAAGGCAGCGCTAAACCCCTGAGCCACCCGGGCTGCCCCAAGAAACATATTTTAGAATCAAAGGGCTTTACTCCTGCAAATTCTTTCAGGCACCAAGGCACCACAGATAATCCCATTAAGCAGCTCCTCCGTGGTTACGAGGTCCTCCTTCTGGCGTTTGTTAGATATAGTCACAAAACCCAAATGGATGTGTCAAACTAAAAGTGAAAAAGCAATCCAAATCAGTCTGCTGGGAAACAGACCGTTTGTGTATTTGAAAGAGAATCTCGCTCAGGAAACTGGTTTTCTAGAACATGAAGAACTGAGAGGCCCAAGGGGCCCGGGAGGAGCCCAGAGCCTGGCAAGGGTTGGAAGCCATATAACCCTCAGCCAGAGGGACAGAGCGGGCGGTGGGGGGTGCCTGGGGCTCTAGAGCTGGGCTCGCCCCATGGAAGCTGGGGTGCTGGGGGGTACTTCGTGGCGGGAGATGCCATCAGGACAGAGGCCACTGCTGGAGACGCTGCTGGACACACAGAGGCAGCTCCGACTCCTTCCCTTGTCGTGCCCCTGGCTGGGGCCTCCCTGTGGCCAAACGTAGACGGGAGCCTGGGCCATGCAGCCTGCAAGACGCAGCAGCCCCCGCCACAAAAGCACGGCGGGAGGAGGGCGACGGGTGCACCTGAGAGCAAACAGGTAGTGGCCCAACGCACAAACACCCAAGGAGGTCAGTTTAAGGAAGAAGCAACCCACACTTTCAAACCAAACTTTTCTGTGAAGTACATGCTCTGTTGTGCAGAAAATCTGTGACACCCCCCCCCCCCCCGCCCGCCCCGGCCTAACCCTTCCATCACGAAGCCCCCAGCGCCAGCTGCCAGTGCTGCTGCAGGCACGGGGCGGGGGCGGCCAGGGGAAGCCGCTTTCAGGGGCCGAGGCCACCTCCTCCAGCACACACGGGCCTCCTGTTCCTCCCACGCTGGCCTGCGTCCTGGGCAAACGGGGCCCACGCTCACTGCTCCTCCTCTCCTCGGGGACGCATACAAGCCCTTGGCCCAGCGCTCGTTCATTCCCTTGACGGACGTTAGCTCTAAGGGACCAGCCGAGCCTTAAGGACGGGACAGGAATGACCGCAGGAAGGAGCTCCTCGTGGACAGGTGGAGAGAGGAGGCAGGAAGCAAGCCAGCCTGAGCCCTGGCGAGGAGATCGGCCTGCAGCGAGCGGGGAAGCAGAGCGGCCTGCGGTTCCAGAAGCATAAGGAGAAAGGGGGTGGTGGGAGAGGTCGGCGGGGGGCAGGCTGGGAGGACTCTGGGTGCCATGTGTGCATGACGGTTTTCCTCCCTGTCCCCAGCCTGGACCACATGGAGGCATGACACCCGAAGGCCCGGGCCGCACCCCCCCCCCCCCCCCGTCCCAGCTCACGGTGACGGGGGCCCCCAGAAGCACCCAGGCACCCCAAGCAGCTAGGCCTCCTGAGCCTGGGGAAACCCAAACCGTTCAACATGTGCTGAAGCTAGAAGGCATCCCAGCACCTTAGCAGGAATTCTGCGCCTCCCCCCACCTTGTCTGCAGCCCTAAGCTACGGTGACCAGGGTGCTTGCTGGTTACAACCTGGAGTTCTAAGCAAACGAACCCTTTGAGAATTACCCCCCTCGCTTCCCCAAATCTGCTGCTTACTCACACCAAGAAGGATGTAAAGATAACAGTGACTTTCTTCTTGAGGGCTGTAGGGGGTAGGGGGGGGAGGGAGGGGGGGGGAGGAGGTAGGGGAGGAGGGGGAGGGGGAGGAGGGAGGGAGGGAGGAGGGAGGGAGGGAGGGGGGGAGGGAGGGAGGGGGAGGGTGGGATGGGAGTGAGGTAGCCGGAGGAAGGAAGAAGACAGGACGGAAGGAAATGATTTTTTCTTCGTTCTTCTGGATTTTTTTCGTTTTTTTCTTTTTTATTTCTGTTTCGTTCTTTCTTCTTGTCTTCTTTCTTTATGTTTTCTTTCTTAGATTTTATTTATTTATCTGGTAGAGAGCAAGCGAGCGAGCGCACCAGCAGGCCAAGTGGCAGGGGAGAGGGAGAAGCAGATTCCCGGGCAGGGAGCCCGTCGGGCAGCTCCACCCCAGGGCCCTGGGATCGCGGCCTGAGCCGAAGGCAGCCGCTTACCCAACTCACCACCCAGGCGGCCCAACAGTAACTGTGGTCACGGTGCTGTGTACTAGGTGCCAGTCTCTGTCTCTTTGAATGAAGAAACAGGTTCCGAAGGGATAAATAACTTGCCCAAGACCACTATGGTGGATGTTGAAGCTGGATCACAAATCAGGGGACGCTCAAGGTCACGGATCTTGCACTAAAACACACTGCTTCTGAAGTTTTAAAATTGGCATCACCAGTTGGCATCCTCCTCTGGCCCGGGTCCCCTCCCTTCTAAACATTGTAGGGCCGTCTCCTTTCAGGACGTATGCGAAGAGCACAGATATTAGAATTTGAAGTGCAAAGATTACTAATTTCAATTAAAAAACCCCCAAAATTTCATTTTGGGATGATATTAAATTTATAGAAAAGTTGCAAAGATGGAACAGAGCACCGCAATACTCAAGGGAAGAAAACCAAGAAACCTCATGGTTTCTTGTGATGTTAACTTCTTCTGTTACCTGGTGTGTTTGTCAAAATTAAGAAGCCAACATAGCTACGTTACTATTAACTAAACTTCAGACTATTCATATGTCACCAGCTTTTCCACTAATGCCTCCTTTCCGTTCCAGGATCCGATCCAGAATCCCACGTTGCATTTAGGCTGCCTCAATTTTTAACTTAAAAAAACAAAAACTGAGACATTTAAAACAACCAAGTTGGACCTAAGTATAAATGCTAGATTTCCTATTTTTGGACATTCTCCTCTGGAGATTCTCCTTCAGATCACAAATAGCAAAATATTATTTAGGACTATTCATGCATAGACTTATCTACTACTGTCTTATCTACTTTTTTTTTCTCTGTATAACCTAACTTAGAGTGCACATAGATGCATATTTTGCTTTCAAGGAATCAGACCAATTCAAACAGCTTTCTTTTGCTGTGCCACCCAAAACACAAAATCTTGGTTTTTCCCTTGTGTTTTTTTTTTCCAGACTTTCTATAATAAATAATTCTCTACTCAGAAAAAAATGTTTAGTATGCAATACTGTACTTCCTAAAGGAAACAGGATTTTTTTCTAACGTGGATTCCACTGGGCTCACTCGTGTATCCAGTATGTGCCCCGTGAGGATGCTGGGCTCTGAAGACGGCAGGGGATGCCAACACGCACTTATCTGTCCCAATCAGAGCTCAGACCGAATCAACTTTACAATTTGTATCAACCTGGAGATCGACCTAATTTGATCCTTTAGTATCATTAAACTGTACTTCAGTTTTTTTCTGAGACCTAACCTTTTGAAATTCATTGGATTACTGCTGCCATTTCTTCACTTCTTCCCTGTATTAGAATTACATAGCTATGCCTTCATCATGTGACTTTTTAGCATCTGCTACTGAAACACATGGTATCTACTTCCCCATCTCACTGATATTTGGCTTGGCTGCGTGACCTGCTTTGACCGATGAAAAGCAGGCAAAAGAAGAATGAAACTGGACCATTCTCTCACACCATACACAGAGATAAACTCAAAATGGATGGAAGATCTAAGTGTGGGACAAGAATCCATCAAAATCCTGTGGGAGAACACGGGCAACACCCTTTTTGAACTCGGCCACAGCAACCTCTTGTGAGAAACATCTATGAAGGCAAGGGATACAAAAGCAATAATGAACTATTGAGGGGATCCCTGGGTGGCTCAGTGGCTTAGCGCCTGGAGACCCGGGATCGAGTCCCGCATTGGGCTCCCTGCATGGAGCCTGCTTCTCCCTCTCCCTGTGTTTCTGCCTCTCTCTCTCTGTCTCTCATAAATAAATAAATAAATAAAATCTTTAAAAAAAATGAACTATTGGGACTTAGTCAAGATAAAAAGCTTCTGCACAGCAAAGGAGCAGTCAACAAAACTAAAAGACAACCTACAGAATGGGAGAAAATATTTGCAAATGACATATCAGATAAAGGGCTGGTATCTAAGCTCTATAAAGAACTTATCAACCTCAACACCCAAGAAACAATAATCCCTAGTCATGAAATGGGCAAAAGACATGAACAGACATTTCTCCAGAGAAAACATACGCATGGCCAACAAGCACATAAGACAATGCTCCGCATCACTGGCCACCAGGGAAATACAAATCAAAACCACGATGAGATACCAGTTTACACTGGTAAGAATGGCCAAGGTTAACAAGACAGGAAACAACAAATGTTGGAGAGGATGTGGAGCAAGGGGAACCCTCTCCCACTGCTGGTGGGAATGCAGGCTGGTGCAGCCACTCTGGAAAATAGTTTGGAGGTTCCCTAAGTAGTTAAAAATAGACCTGCCCTACGTCCCAGCAATTGCCCTGCTGGGGATTTACCTCAAGGATAAAGATGTAGTCAAACGGCAGGACACTTGCACCCCAATGTTTATAGCAGCAATGTCCACAATAGCCACACTGTGGGAGGAGCCTCGGTGTCCATCGACAGATGTATGGATTAAGAAGATGTGGTCTATATACACAATGGAATATTCCTCAGCCATCAGAAAGGATGAATACCCACCATTTGCTTCAATGTGGATGGAGCTGGAGGGTATTATGCTAAGTGAAGTAAGTCAATCGAAGAAGGACAATCATCATATGGTTTCACTCATACGGGGAATATGAGAAATAGTGAAAGGGACCATAAGAGAAGGAGGGGAAACTGAGTGGGGAAAAATTAGAGAGGAAGACAAACCATGAGACACTCCTAACTCTGGCAAACAAACAAAAGGTTGCAAAAGGGGAGGGGCTGGGGGGATGGGGTGACTGGATGACGGGCACTGAGGAGGCACTTGATGGAGTGAGCACTGGGTGTTATATGTTTAAAAAGTGGGCAAAAGTGACATTGAGTCAACAAGCTAAGCTTTCAGAAGCAACACAGCATCTGCTCATGCCCTGGCTTTCTGTGACCCACTTGGGAAAATCTTGACTCAGGTCACCAAAGTCCCTTCAGACTGGGTCCCAGAATTAAAACGTGTTAGACGTAAAATGATAAGACGCATTCAGTCCAGCCATGCCCAGCCCAGCCCAGCCCAGCCCAGCCTATACCAGCTGGAGTACAGCTCGTCAGCAGACCCGTATTTGAGGTGTGGAGGTGTCTGTTATGCAGCAAAGCTGATTAATCCACGATTAAAGTGAACTAGACAAAGAAATTAATTTCTCTTAACCATGCCTAACAACCTGCTTTGGAATCAGAGCAACCATCTGAAGCAGCTCCAACTTACTTCCAGGCATCAGCTCAAAGTGAGGCCTTCCTTCTTCGGTGGACATTAGGGTAGCCAGTTTTCCCTCTATCATCTCTCCGTCAATGAATTTTCCATAAAGTGCAGTCCTCTCATCGGGATACACATAGGCGATCTTCTCTCCAGTCATCTCCCCATCTTCATTTACTTCTCCCACAAGGCTGCCTCCATCCTGATGGGAGAAACCAAAAGCCAGAAAATATTATATGTAGTATTTATCTATAGGACACGACTTCAAGGAATTTTTCTTGTGCACTCCCATCATTGGTGGCCCTAATGCAACAGTTTAAGAACCCAGAGCTTTCACGTGGGTGAGAAAAATGTGATGCGTACCTCCCCATCCAGGCCTGTACAAGTAAACTGCTAGAAGCTACACATAGAAGCACAGAAGTCTGATCCAGGGAGTCAGAGACTGAGCTGCACTTCATAATCCTTACAAGCTACTGACACTATTTTGGTGTGTTATCTAAGAAGGAAATGGGTTGTATTTGTAGTATCAGTTACAAACACTTAAAGGGAATGTAACTAAGTGTTATTTTGGGGCCAATATCAAATGCTATGAGGATCTGTGGCAAGACCGTTTTACCGACTATTCGTACCATCTCACCTCTCCATGTTGGATTTTGGATTTCTGGTCGATTAAGAAAATCTTCACTTCAAATGTATTTAAGAATTAATTTTAGTGTACATGAATAAAGAGAGTTGTCTGCATTTCCTAAAAGATAAGCCAAAGGACTTCTGGACACTGCCTTTCTGAGAATCCTACACTGTCACTTTTTATGGCACTATAAGGAATAGTAAAAAAATAAAATAAAAAAATCAACTAAATTCCATCCCTTCCCCATCACCTCTTTCTTCCCCCTTTGTTTATTTACTGCTCCTTTCTGCGGCCTTCCAGGAGAGGAGCCAGCTGTGCTTCCTGTTTAACTGTCACTTGCCTTCATTCCTAAGAGTCATTAAATACTTTAGGGTGGAGGCCATGTATAATTCTGTATCCTGGTAAGTGCTAGGGACATGATAGGTGAACCACAAATACTTTTTGAATTGAATGGGGATACCAAAAAATAATCTAATAAATGATTTAAAAACATTGAATCTAGGGTGTAAGCGATATTTCCTCCTCCCCCCCCATGCAGAAGGTCTTCACAGTATAACTGAAAATCTGAGACCTTTGTGGGTTCAATATAACAACAGTAAAGCCATGACATCCTCTAAAAGCTTGGTTATTTCTCCAACTCAAAGTTCTAGAAACAGCCACTCAAAGTCGGCGGTGTAGGGTGATTTCTGAGCGATCCCAAATGCTGCTCACTGAGAGACAGCAGGAATAAATAACATCAGGTACCTGATTTCTACAGCTCACCATAGTCTAACTGCCCTTTGGAGAAAACAGGTCATAAATTTAAAAATGAACCACAGCACTTTCATAGAAAGAAAAATACTTGGCAACATTTTTAACGGACAGAAAGTGCATTAGAGCTATATTATGGCTCTTTCTCCTCCCAGAGTTAATTCTTAATAAGCGAGCATAAACGTGAATGATACTTTCTTGCAAGATCTGCCTTTAGGCTTTCAGGGGTGATGAGAGTTGAAGGGTGTTAGAGCATTTGTGCTTCCTTTTTTTTTTTTTTTTTAGCATTTGTGCTTCTAACCTGCTGTAACTAATGTCAGCCAACGTTACTAGTTATTTGTACAGAATTCTTCTCTTTCTGGTCTCTCACATTTTTTTCCCTCTTAAATACTTTAAACTTTTGGTCAGGGAGGCAGTGAATTTATTTGTCTAGGACGATAAAGCGGAGATCCTGCTTTGATTTCCAAAAGGAGGTAGACATTTCAAACTGAAAACGGCATCACTGTTCCAAGATAAAATTTTGAAAGAAATAAGCTGTCCTGAGAGCAAGCTGATGAATACCGGAGGGCGAGTCATTCTTTCTCCTCCCTTTGTTCCTGCTTTGACTCTATGTCACAAACCCGTCCTTGTCTGCTGTGTCAGGGAGTGTCGGGGAGGAAGCTGCTGCCTTCCCGCCTCTGCTCGCTGGCTCCTCTTCATGGGAGAAGGAATCACTCACTTGATTAGTCAGAAGGCAGGCTCTGACACCCACTGACACCCATCTCTTTAGCGGGTGGGGGTTAACCCCTGCGGCTCCCAGGGGTCCTGCTATATTTTCACTCATGCTGTCCTGGGAGCAGTCGGTGCCTGCAGGCTGCGACTCTTCCCATCTCCATCCCTGCCCTGTCCTTGGGGATGCTCCCTGGGCAAGATCTCCAGCTGCAGCTGGCCCAGGGGTTTCGTTCAGAGGGGCAAGGAACAGAGGCCCACTGTGACGTGAGGTCCACATCACATCTCCAGTCCAACACTGCCATAGTGAAACCCACATTTTGGCCTCTGACACCTACCGACACAGGTTTTAGCTGATTCCCAATCCAGAGAGAATTAGAGGATGCGATTAGCCCCCTCGACTGCCAACAGATACCCTATATACAGCACACCTTCTCCCAAGTTATTTTTGAAAGCGTAAAACTCCCCGGTGCTTCTTTTATAAGGCAGAGTCTTCTCTTGGTATTTAGTAAGGTAATAATTAGCACCAAATGCTAAAACGTGGGTGTACAATTCAGGTTTCAAGACGCTACTACACTGAGTGATGCGGATCTGTTTACCTTGGCGCATCTTTGGTGTCTTGTAGAGATGCTAACTGGTCACAGTCACAGGCAAGAGGACAGGTAACAGGAGGATCCGGCCGTCCCTATGTTGCCTCTTTCCTATACCCAGTCTCCCGCAGAGGGCTCCACTTTCTCTGACTTCATGATTCACTGTATCAGCGGATCCCCAGGGCCAGGGCGCAGGATGCTCAACTGGCCTACTCACGAGGCAACGGAAGTCTCAATCTTCCTAAGCTGCTATGTGCCTCCACCCATCCCTCTCCTGCTCACCTGACAGGTAACCAAAGGGACTTCTGACCTACTGCAGAGCCTACCAAGAACATATGTAATTGTTTTGGTAATTATTTTAAAAATGTTTTCCAGTATTCTTTCCTTAAGCCCTGTTCCTAGAGTATAACTTTTTTAAATTTTATTTTATTTTATTTTTTATTTTATTTTTTTATAACTTCTTTTTAAAGAACAAGAATAAGGAGATTTAGCTGGGGCTACTTTTCTTGTTACACATGTAATAGATCATTTTGTTTTGTTTTGTTTTTAGATCATTTGTTTTTATTAACATTTTCTTACTCATAAGAAGATAGGGTTCAGAGTAAGAAAAATTGTATCATATCTTGCCTTAAGCTTTGGACAAAATAAAACATTACTATTATTAGTTTTAGTTTTTTGGTTTTATTTTTCAAGTAAGAGCTACTATGTCCAACACAGGGCTCGAACTCATGACCCCAACATCAAGAGTTGCATGCTCTAGGGACTCAACCAGCTAGGTGCCCTGGTCAAAAATAAAATCTTGGGCAAAATATTTTCTAAGGTCTATTTCCTGAGACATTTTCTGGAAATTCACTAATGACAGATGGGATATTTGAAATGCAAACAACAACTAGAGCATTAATTCCCAACCCAGTGGGTTTTGCACATCATTTTGCTCTAGTGAACTCCAGAAATATTGGAAGATGTTATCGAATACTCAAAGGCAAGTTCATTTTTATCATCTTAATTTAAGCGACATAAGCCATAAATCGCTTATAAAGTGGGGAGGTGGGCTGTAAAACCAAGTAGTGACAGTGCGGTAAGTCCCAGAAGATGGGAGACCGCTGGATCAGTTCTCCTGCATGAGAACCAGAACCAAATGAATGGCAACCCTATATACTAAAAGAATATTTTTGAAAGGCGTATGTTTTTTGTCTTTATTAGTGGCACAATAAAGCAATTTTGTCCCAATTTGCTTGAATCAGGACTTCTTGTTCCTTTCCAAAACAACCTTGAAGAGGAATGAGCAGTAGCTGTGAGGCTCAACCATCTGAGTGCGTAGAGGTAACAGCGAGGGGCACACCTCGTGAGCCAGTGGCTCCAGCTCCTGTGACTCTCAGGTGTCACAGCTTCACATTTTCTAACATAGAGAACACATTTCACTCCTTATTGCGAGGAGTTGAAAAATTGGTTAAGACACGTTACATTCCAGCAAGACGAACAGTCACCAGGCTTACTGGGTAGTATATCCAGCAGACTCCATGCCGAATGTTATCCTTGTATTGCCCCTTGAAGATCAATCTCCCATCCGTGTCATACTCCTGGGCGGGCCCGTTCAACTCTCCGTCTACATATGTGCCCTGGAGAACGCCCCCGTCCTCATAAGTGTACACTCCCTGGCCCTGCAGGGCGTCGTCCACATAATACCCCTCCAGGGTGCTGTGAGAGAAGGGAGAACAAAAGGGAACAGTCAGACTGTGAGTCCACTCTTAGAAGAAAGGATCACATGCAAGGAACTGCATGCCCAGCTCTGTTTCGATGCTGACCCGTATTCAGTGCATCTCCTGAATCCTCTAGCTCGCTAGGAAAAACACTCCCGAGATATGGGTAGGATTGGGGACAGAGGGAGAGCTCATTCTTAACTTCCCAGGTCCCACCAATCCTTTGTGTCTGCCAGCAGAAAGAGAGAGGAACAAAGCCACAGGTGGAAACTGAGCACAAGCCTCATCTGATTATGTTTTTAGCGCAAAGATGCCAACCAACCCCGGGCCCTGCTCACTGCACAGAGACCACTCACGCTTTATTCTCTCAAGAGAATAAAGTCCAGACTTTATTGGGTTTTCAATTTCAGATGGCTTGTATACAGTGGTCTCTAATAATACAAAACTGGTTCAGAATGTAAATGTCTACATATTTATTTAAGGCATGAATGTATTACTTATGGAGGACAACTATAATTGATATCCAGCCAAGAGAGTCCCTTCCATTTCTTTGGATGATATATGGGGATATTTAAAAAAGATTTTATTTATTTATTCATGAGAGACACACAGAGAGAGGCAGAGACACAGGCAGAGGGAGAAGTAGGCCCTGCAGGGAGCCCGATGCGAGACTCGATCCTGGGACCCTTGGGATCACAACCTGGGCTGACGGCAAATGCTCAACCACTGAGCCACCCAGGGGGCCCTGATATATGGGGATTTAGTTAGGTCCATGCATGTGTGCATGTGTGTGTGCATATGTGTGTATGTACATGATCGTGGTAAATGGGGGCAAGTATGGGGACTGCAGGCTGACCCTTGCTAACATGGCCAGTGGCCTGATAGCGTGGAGACCCCTCCGCTCAACAGAAGAAAGCTCACGGGGTGCTGCTCGTGGTGAATTCACAAGAACCTGCCCCCCGCCGCCCTGCTCTCTCTCCCTCCTCCTAAAACACTCTGGGAATTTCAATATGTTTTCAGTATTGGTTTCTCAAGGACCACTGTCCAATGAAATGATCTTTACCCCCAAATTCCCTCTGTGCACTACAGTTTGGAATAAGGGAAAGAGCAGCTCAAATAATGTTTTTAAGTTTTTTTTAAATGTATCTATTCTTGAGAGAGACACACACACACACACACACACACACACACACACACAGAGGCTGAGACACAGGCAGAGGGAAAAGCAGGCTCCCTGCAGGGAGCCCCATGCGGGACTTGATCCCGGAATCCCGGGATCACGTCCTGGGCCTAAGGCAGATGCTCAACCGCTGAGCCACCCAGGTGTCCCTCAAATAATTTTTAAAATTTAAAATGTTCAGCAACAAAGAGTCTATTTTAACATCTGCAGAGAGCATTCCCTGGGTTATCATGAACTGCGCCCACAAGCAGTTGCTGGGCGCCCTCTGAGGAGCCAGCACCAGAGGGGAGCCCGAGGGGGCATGGGGGGGTTGCTGGCGGGTACACACCGTGCACCGAGGGAGACGGAGGCCATGGGGCCTCGGGGGCTGCACCAGGCTGTGCCTGGCAAGTCCAGTCTCACTTACAGAAGACAGAATGATCAGTGATTATTAAATGAGAAGCACAACCTCCACAACGGTGGTGGCCTCTGATCGCACCTAATTACACTGTGGGGCGCCCCCGGGGAGAGGAGTAGCTCGCTTTTGGGTTTGTTTGCACTACTGATGATCAACAGGCTGAGTAAATCCATGAAGAGGACAAAGTGCACCTTAGCACAGCCCTTGCACCAACAACCCAAATTCTCTATCAGCCAGGTTGGAATTCATGCGGTTCCAGGGCCACTGGACTCCCTGCATGGCCACAAAATAAAAATAAAAATAAAAATAAAAATAAAATAAAAAATAACGACCTTGAGGAAGGACAGTTAATCAACCGACCGAACGGTGCAGTGGTGCAAATGGCCATGTGCTCCCCTGTCTTCCCCGTGGGAGGGCCAGGCTCAGGTCAGGGTCCAGGTGCAGATAAACCACAGGTTGTTTTTTAGTATAAATACGGCCCTAATATTGAGTGGCACACAATCTAAAATACTTATCGTTGCTTATCTGAGATGCCATTTTTAAAAAGTTCATTCATTCATTCATTCATTCATTCATTGGACACATGGAGAGAGAGAGAGGCAGACACCCAGGCAGAGGGAGAAGCAGGCTCCCTGCAGGGAGCCCGATGCAGGACTCGATCCCGGGACCCCGGGGTCGCGCCCTGGGCCAGTGGCAGGTGCCCAACCGCTGGGCCACCGGGGGATCCCCTGAGATGCCATTTTAAGTGGGTGCCCTGGACCTTACTGGTCCCCCTGGACTGCGCACAGCCCCCCAGGGCAGTCTGTCCCGTCGTCCCGGCCGACGCAGACCAGTACGGACAAAGGGCGGCTTCCCTCCTAGCCCAGGTGACCAAGGTGCACAAGTGCAGCCTCTAGAGGCTGCTGCAGGCAACGGCTCGGCGCCCCCCCCCCCCCCCACCTGGGCTTCGGCCCGGGGAGCCCTGGTGCAGCCACGGGACCTGCGATGGGGGGCGGGGGGTCCTCGGGGCAGCGCAAAGGGCAGGCTCGGAAGCCCCGCGTCGCCAAGGAAGGCGGACAAGCTGCTCCGGCTGTCAGGGTGCTCAGGGTGCGGACGCCCTTCGGGCTTCCCTCCCGCGGCGCCGCCCCGCAACCCACGCTCGTCCTCGGCCGCGGCTCCGCCTGCACTGACCGCCCCACCCCGACCACCTCACCTGCGCGGGACAGGTCTGAGGACGCCCCTGCTACAGGCCTACTGGGGCTCCCCTCCTAGAGGCCCCTGTCGCGGGGCTCGCCTTCCAGAGCCCCCTGCTCACATGGGCTCCCCTTCTAGAGGCCCCTGCTCGCGGGGCTCCCCTTCTAGAACCCCCTGCTCGCGGGGCTCCCCTTCTAGAACCCCCTGCTCGCGGGGCTCCCCTTCTAGAGGCCCCTGCTCACGGGGCTCCCCTTCTAGAACCCCCTGCTCGCGGGGCTCCCCTTCTACAACCCCCTGCTCGCGGGGCTCCCCTTCTAGAACCCCCTGCTCGCGGGGCTCCCCTTCTAGAGGCCCCTGCTCGCGGGGCTCCCCTTCTACAACCCCCTGCTCGCGGGGCTCCCCTTCTAGAACCCCCTGCTCGCGGGGCTCCCCTTCTAGAACCCCCTGCTCGCAGGGCTCCCCTTCTAGAGGCCCCTGCTCGCGGGGCTCCCCTTCTACAACCCCCTGCTCGCGGGGCTCCCCTTCTACAACCCCCTGCTCGCGGGGCTCCCCTTCTACAACCCCCTGCTCGCGGGGCTCCCCTTCTACAACCCCCTGCTCGCGGGGCTCCCCTTCTATAACCCCCTGTTCGCGGGGCTCCCCTTCTACAACCCCCTGCTCGCGGGGCTCCCCTTCTAGAGGCCCCTGCTCACTAGGCTCCCCTTCTAGAACCCCCTGCTCGCGGGGCTCCCCTTCTAGAGGCCCCTGCTCGCGGGGCTCCCCTTCTAGAACCCCCTGCTCGCGGGGCTCCCCTTCTAGAGGCCCCTGCTCGCGGGGCTCCCCTTCTAGAACCCCCTGCTCGCGGGGCTCCCCTTCTAGAACCCCCTGCTCGCGGGGCTCCCCTTCTAGAGGCCCCTGCTCGCGGGGCTCCCCTTCTACAACCCCCTGCTCGCGGGGCTCCCCTTCTACAACCCCCTGCTCGCGGGGCTCCCCTTCTACAACCCCCTGCTCGCGGGGCTCCCCTTCTAGAGGCCCCTGCTCACTAGGCTCCCCTTCTAGAACCCCCTGCTCGCGGGGCTCCCCTTCTAGAGGCCCCTGCTCGCGGGGCTCCCCTTCTAGAACCCCCTGCTCGCGGGGCTCCCCTTCTAGAACCCCCTGCTCGCGGGGCCCCCCTTCTAGAGGCCCCTGCTCGCGGGGCTCCCCTTCTAGAACCCCCTGCTCGCGGGGCTCCCCTTCTACAACCCCCTGCTCGCGAGGCTCCCCTTCTAGAACCCCCTGCTCGCGGGGCTCCCCTTCTAGAACCCCCTGCTCGCGGGGCTCCCCTTCTAGAGGCCCCTGCTCGCGGGGCTCCCCTTCTACAACCCCCTGCTCGCGGGGCTCCCCTTCTAGAACCCCCTGCTCGCGGGGCTCCCCTTCTAGAACCCCCTGCTCGCGGGGCTCCCCTTCTAGAGGCCCCTGCTCGCGGGGCTCCCCTTCTACAACCCCCTGCTCGCGGGGCTCCCCTTCTACAACCCCCTGCTCGCGGGGCTCCCCTTCTACAACCCCCTGCTCGCGGGGCTCCCCTTCTATAACCCCCTGTTCGCGGGGCTCCCCTTCTACAACCCCCTGCTCGCGGGGCTCCCCTTCTAGAGGCCCCTGCTCACTAGGCTCCCCTTCTAGAACCCCCTGCTCGCGGGGCTCCCCTTCTATAACCCCCTGCTCACTGGGCTCCCCTTCCAGAGCCCCCTGCTCACATGGGCTCCCCTTCTAGAGCCCCCTGCTCACTGGGCTCCCCTTCCAGAGCCCCCTGCTCACATGGGCTCCCCTTCCAGAGCCCCCTGCTCACATGGGCTCCCCTTCTAGAGGCCCCTGCTCACATGGGCTCCCCTTCTAGAGCCGCCTGCTCACTGGGCTCCCCTTCTAGAGCCCCCTGCTCGCGGGGCTCCCCTTCTAGAGGCCCATGCTCACTGGGCTCCCCTTCTAGAGGCCCCTGCTCACGGGGCTCCCCTTCTAGAACCCCCTGCTTGGGCGGGGCTCCCGATCTAGAGCCCCCTGCTCACATGGGCTCCCCTTCTAGAGCCCCCTGCTCACATGGGCTCCCCTTCTAGAGCCCCCTGCTCACTGGGCTCCCCTTCTAGAGCCCCCTGCTCACTGGGCTCCCCTTCTAGAGCCCCCTGGTCGCATGGGCTCCCCTTCTAGAGCCCCCTGCTCCAGGGCTCCTGATCTAGAACCCCCTGCTCGCAGGGCTCCCCTTCTAGAGCCCCCTGCTGGGGGGAGCTCCTGTTCTAGAATCCCCTGCTCACATGAATTTATTCACTGGCCCCTCAGGGCACACCTCTTTATATTTTAGCTCCCACACTATGTGATTCTTGTTTTTTCCTTTAAAATGTATGTAACCAAATGTTTTAAATCCCTGAGATCACATTTTATTTCTTTTTTTTCAAATTCAAAACAAAATAACCTTGTGATAATAATGAATATTCTCAAGCCCCTGGCATTTTTCTATTCAAAAAAGAAACTGACATAAAGGCGCTGTTTTGTGACCACTACATTGTTAACATGTGATATTATTTGAGAAGTAGCTGCATGCAAGTAGCTTTCTAATCCTTGCTGAAATCAGATTTAGAGGTACATTTTGGAGGAAGTCTGCTCTTACTGGCTTGACTGGAGCCTACCCAACCTTCCTGACCACCCCCCCGGTGTGGAGCTGTGCTGTCCCCAGAGTCTGCCCTGACCTCCGCAACCAGTCCATATTTCTCATCTTAGCCTCATCATGACCCATCACAGGACTTTCCATGTCTTTACTGATGGTCAATTTATATGTCCTATTTCACTAACTAGACTGTAAGCCCCCCCCCTTTTTAAAGATTTTATTTTATTTATTCATGAGAGACACACAGAGAGAGGCAGAGACCTAGGTAGAGGGAGAAGCAGATCCCCTGCAGGGAGCCCCACATAGGACTCGATCCTGGGACTCCGGGATCATGCCCTGGGCCAAAGGCAGCCACTCAACCACTGAGCCACCCAGGTGCCCCGATTGTAAGCTCTTTGTTGGAACAAATTAGGCATTATCCATCCATGCATCTCTCCCCTAACATACTTCAAGTGACACTTCCTAAATGAAAGAACCGAAATGAAAACTGGGCTGGTTTGCTTTGAGAAGAGAAGACTGAGAGGGAACATAACAACGGTAACAATGTTACTCAAGTGCAGGGAGTACTTTCTTTTTTCTGGGACATAGTGATTGCTCCCCTAAGTAAAAGCTATGATTATGCATGAGTACTCATGGGTATGATAGCTTTCTACTGAGAAACTGGGCTTAAAAAAGCATCAGGGGAATAGTTAGGAGATACCAGAATAGTCAAAGAAATTTACCAAAACTGCTTTAAATCTACTTAAAAAAAAAAAAAAAAGGCAAGAAAGATTCCTTGGTCTGGAATAACTTATGAAATGACCCATTGTGTGGCACAAGGATGGAATAAATGTGCTTCTTTAAGTGAAAAAAGTAACATGTATTGGTTGTTAAAACAAACAAAAACCAAACCAAGTAGAAATTCCCACTCCTCTTGTTCAGTTTAGCATATACCACTTAAAGCTTTTTTCCCCATTTATGTATCATGCACTTTCCCACCTCTGTTGTTGCTGTTTTAATAAAAATGGGATCATTCTATATACAGTCCTCTTGACTGGTATTTCCTGAAGTCTCTTTCAACATCTTGGCAGGTTCTTTAGTATGTTAAGAAACTTCAAAAATGATCTTTCGACTGTTAGATTTTTCTGGCACCAGCATCTGAGTCAAGTAACCAGAAAATGTAGAGAAAATTAAAACATAAATTTTAATTAAAATTCTTTCTGTACATATACATACAGACTATTGTTACCTGTTTTATCAAAGCTCTTGTAGTTAAAATTCCAGTAATAAATTAAATTAGGAAATCTAACTTAAAAAGAAATGGGGAATTTTTGTAATTATTTACCTAAACTGATGAATCTCAATTTTACTCAAACATTACTGTAACATCATTTTAAGATTCTCTTTAATATCTGAATACACCAAAGTCCTCTTAGGAGATTTGACAGCTTTGGCTTTTCCTCGGTACTCTGGGGCCTAGAATGTTTCAGGCTTTCTGCCTCATGAGGAATGAACTCTGCTCCCTTCCCCTACTGTGTTCCCTTCCTTTTGTCAGCTGTTGTAATAGAAGAACCAAGAGGGAAATTTTAAATGAATTTTAATTCTACCAATTAATTCTTAATTCTGCCATTTCTAACCACATTAAAGTGTGACTCTTAATATTAAAACATCGTTTGAGCCATTATTTTATATGACAATATATATTATCTTTTTAAAAAACTGAGATGCAACTGACATATAGTATTGTATCCAATATTATCTCTTTAAATACTGAAAACTAAGGAACCATAAAGAAGAAGAACATCCACAACAAACCCAAACCATCTGCTCAGGCTTTATCTGAGAGAAACTTCACCTTCTTGCAAGGTGTGATAAGCGAGCTGAATGAAGCACTATCATGCTTCCATGTAATACAGTGTCTTGTCTATCTTTAGAGGTTTTTTTTTATCCTTTAGGAGATCTGTGAGTCTGTAGGATCTGATTATTATAAAGGCTCAAGATGACAGTAAAATTTTTGAGGAGCAATTAGTGAAATTCAGTTTTTCTCTCTAAAAAGAAATTCTAAGGGGCGCCTGGGTGGCTCAGCCCGTTCAGCATCTGACTCTTGATTTCAGCTCAGGTCATGATCTCTGGGTTGTGAGATGGAGCCCCTTGTTGGGCTCTGTGCTCAGTGGGGAGTCTGCCGGGGGCTCTCTTTCCCTCTGCCTCTCTCTCCCTCTCTCTCTCCTTTTCCCTCTCTCTCCTTGTCTAAACTTTAAATAAATAAATAAATAAATAAATAAATAAATAAATAAATAAACCTAAGAAAAGCTGCTAGCCATTGTTATCAACGAATAATAACAGCAAGGGAGAAATAATAATAATAATCCATCCTTGATCTTGAAGGCATGATGCTATGTGAAATAAGTCAGACAAAGACAAAAATTGTTATGTCCTCCTTTGTATGTGGAATCTAGAGAAGCCTAACTCATAGAAACAGAGTAGAATGGTGGTGGCTGGGGGCTGGGGGCTGAAGAGGTGTTCTTCAAAGCAGACAAACTACAAGCTGTAAGATGAATAAGTTCTGAGGATCTCACGTACAGCCTGATGACTATAATTAACAATACCATATCGTGTACTTAAAAGTTGTTGAGAGTAGATCTTATCACCATTTAAAAAAGGTAATTATGTTAGAGCACGGAGGTGTTAACTAACCTTATCATGGTCATCATTTCACTATATAAATGTATCAAATCATCATGTCGTATACCTTACACTTACACATATCATATGTCGATATCGCAACAAAGCTGGAAAAAATGTAGATACAGAGCTATAGAAAAAAAAATCCATGTTTCCCCATATGTGCCGCCTAGGTACCCTCTACTCTGCAAGGTCTTTACAGGTTTTCTCATTCGATCTTCACAACAACTTGGAGAAGTCAGTCTAATTATCCCCACTTTACAGATGAGGAAACAAGTTCACTAGATCAGAGCTCTTCTGACTTGAGTCTTCAGGTTGACTTTCCATGTTTGCCAAGCTCCTACCAAAGTTGTTCAAACTCCTACAAAGAAAGTAAATTAATTCACCCCAGACTCCTTTGAACTGTTCATAATTCTAGCTAATGAGTGACTTCAAGTAAACTTCAAGCAAGCCAGAGTCAGAGCTATTTCCTTGGTCTTGTTAGAGGGGAGTGGCAGGTGCAGTGAGAAGAGGAGGGCTCTGGAATTGAGCTCACCTTCCCTCGAATCTCAGCTCTAGGCCCCGAGGCGATGGAGTAGGTGACCTTGGGCAAGTTATTTAACCACTCTGTGCCTTAGTTTCTTCATTCGTAAAATAGGACGCTACAGCCTATTTCACTTCTTGTGAACGGAGAAGGGAACCTGTCCAGCACTGAACAAATGACAGGTGTTCAAAGTTATCCATTTCCCCCCCCACTCCTTTTCCTTTGTGTAAGTCACAAAAATTTTTGTCTTAATCAGAACAGTTTGTTAGAATACAGACAAATATCTTTGTTGGGCCTGGTTCCAGCAGAAGCTGGATGACTACTGGGAACATAGAAAGGACTTTTGCCTTGTGTGGGAGGCTGGAATACATGACTTCAGAAGTCCATTCCGACTCCAGTTTCCCTGAACTGTGACCAAGTACTTTCAAAAAACCAAATACAATGGGGCACCTGGGTGGCTCAGTTGGTTGGGCATCTGCCTTTGGCTCAGGTCGTGATAATCAGGTCCTGGGATCGAGGCCCCAGTTGGGCTCTCTGCTCTCTAGGGAGTCTGCTTCTCCCTCTCCCTCTGCCTGCTGCTCCCCCTGCTTGTGTGCTCTCTCTTTCTTTGTCAAATAAACAAATAAAATCTTAAAAAAAAAAAAGAAAGAAAAACCCAAACGCAAGAAATCGTGCATGGGCCTGTGGCCTGGGAAATGTCAGCCTTTCTCAGTGACTCATCAAATGGTCAGCCTTGCTTAGATTAATTTGGCCAATGATATGTTAGAAAAGCCCTAACTAGATACATCAGTGTAGAAAATCAACACCAGGAGTAGTAAATAATACTTTGAAATCTAATTGGCACATCAAGGGGAAGCATCAGTAATAATGATTCAAAAAACCTTAAATGAATGAACTCACCTTTATCTCACAGTCAGGCTAAAACTCACACAGTTCCCTAATATTACCCAGCCCATAGCCAAGCTGCATTGAAATGCCTCTCTCTTGTTACCATTGTAAAATTTCAAGAAGTTCTATAAAGTTGCCTTTACATCCATAAATCTTGGTTGAAATGAGGACAATTAAGGAAAAAGTACATTAAAATGAACACCCAGAATTGGGGATTAGTATAAAAATTAGAGGTGTGTACATCAAAATACTCTGCATACTAAATATTCTCATAATATGTATTCCCCAGCCCCAACCTTCCCAGTACTCCAGCGGGTCCAGTGGTGCCAGACAGACTCCAGAGCCACAGCAGCCAAGCCTCCAGATCCCTTTCTCCTCCCTGTATCAATGCTTTCATCTCAGGACCAGAGCAGATGTTAAGCCCCAATGACCTAATCTTAGGCTTAGGACATTTTCCTCATTTCTTTACAAAGGGGGCTGAGAATGGAAAAACAGTAACTGCTTGAAAAGACAATTAAAAAAATAAGGTCAGTTTTCCCATTCATTCCTAGGTTGTGAGATAAATTATCTGGTAAATAATCTATCAGAATCTAGGTTCTGATAAGCTGGTTTTAATAAATTTTTCTGTTCTATATTTCAACATATTAATAAAGGAGAGGTCAACTGTTGATGAAGATCTCAAAACTAGCAAGCATTCTGAGGCTGAGATAATAGTAATGTACCATATTCATTTTGGCTATTTAAACTGATTTAGAAATAGAGAGCTGTTTCCTTATTTTACCTTGAATATGTTTAATTAAGATGCTTAAATTCTCTGCCAACGGTGGTCACCTTGGTGATGTAGGTGGTAGCGGTATAAAAAAGGGGGAAGCATGTTCACATTTTACATTAGTGTAGTTCTTAAAGTTTATTATCCTACCAAGTATTTTGCTACATGTGCGATTTAAAAATAGTCTGCTTCTGTCTAGGAACTTGGTTAAACAATTTACCAGGGCCATTTTTTCCTGATGATCTCAATATTTAAAATTCTTATTCAGGATTATCATATGCTATGTGACTCTAGAATTTCCCTGATATAAATGTATATGTTTAAAACCCTCTCAAAAATTAATATACCCAGCTTATGGCACAGATTGTGGTAATGGTTTCACGAGTATATGCTTACCTCCAAATTAATCAAGTTGCGTATATTAAGTGTGTAGGGTTTTTTGTATGTGAATTGTACCTCAGTAAAGTGGGTTACAAAAATCTCACACCCAGTGGCAGGTGTCATATAAGATTAGAATGCACCGGGACAGATTTTCTATCCTACACTTTGCAATTATCAGAACAAGTTCTGGCCATTCCAAACAAACCCTTTGATGGGAACATAAGCCAGCATTACAGGTTTGGACAGCTTTTAAAAACTCTAACAGAAACTTTTTGTTTCCTCATCTGTTATTTTAAGATCTTGATTTCAGCCTTTTGGAGGGGGGGATTTTTGCAGACTAAACCCTCCTGACTGGCAATGAAAGCATAGGGACCCACTTTGTTTTACTCAAAACATCAGACCCTAAAAATGGGGAGCAGTAACAGGGAAAATTAATAGACAAATGTAAATTAAAGTACTGTTCCATGGAGAAAGAGCTGACTTCTCATGATCACATCCTGCACCCTCCTTAAAAAGACCTAGTATGGCCTTTTGTCAGTCATAAGATTATCTCACTAATGTTGATGGCACATCCTTTCAGCAGATGTCTCATAATATTATCAGTATTTGGGCTTAAGAAAATAGGTGAGGGGCGCCTGGGTAGCACGGCAGTTAAGCATCTGCCTTTGGCTCAGGTCATGACCCAGGTGTCCTGGGATCGAGTCCCACATCGGGCTCCCTTCAGGGAGCCTGCTTCTCCCTCTGCCCATGTCTCTGCCTCTCTCTCTCTGTGTTTCTCATGGATAAATAAATAAAATCTTTTAAAAAATTAAAAAAGAAAAAGAAAATAGGTGACAGTGACCTTTTGAGAACCCATCACCATACCACTACATCACATGTCATAAGAGCAGGGGTACTGACTCTCTCCTCAGAGTCTTAGCCCCAGTCTATCTGAAGGAGGTTAACAAAGATCACCTCTTGGGGTCCCTTCTGATACTATCACTGTTTGATTCTACTATCTGACCTAAGTCTCTACAGATGTTTGAGTGGTACATGTGAAAACTAGTGAATTAGTGCCTCAAAAAGAAAACAAAAAAACCCAACGAATGTATTTCTATTCCACTGATGGTCACTGGCCTCATGTTTCAACCTGACCTGGTGCTTCAGCTCTTTGCGTCGAGACGCATATGCACATGGCTGCAGGGGGAAATGGAGAAAGCTACTTGCAGCCAGAAGTGACTGCCCTGACTGGGTAGTGGCTCGGGAAGCGTCAGGCCCCACTCAGCTCCCCCAGGGCCAACAGGATCAGTATCCTGGGGCTAACACAGCCCATTCGTACCACACTGGTGCACGAGATCAGTTTGGCCCTTCAACACTGTGTGTCAGGTCTGGGAACCCAACATAAAAATCAACCCCACCTAAAAATAAATAAATTAAAAAAAATAAAAAAATAAAAAATAAAATCAACCCAACCTGCTGGACTGTTTCTCCAGAGTCAATCAATCACAGGGTATGATCATCAAACTACCAGATTTAAAGCATGAGTGTGTGTGTGTGTGTGTGTGTGTGGTGGGAGTGGAATGGGTGTTCTGGATGAACGCCACCTTTTCTCAGCTCTCACACTCACTTAGCTAGACATTTTTTTTTTTTTAAGTATCAAATTAAGGGAAAGTGCCAGGAAGCCTAACAGACGAAACAGAGTCGATCTTCAAGGAAACCTCTGTCCTATTGGGGAAATAAGATATTTACATAAGTGTACATTTGTTGAGTGAATAAAAGAATAACTGCAGCATGAGGTAAGAAGGAACACTTTCCAGAAAAAAGGTATAAATAAACTGCTCTGAAAATGAGGCAGGGAAAGTTTCCCTCTGGACAGGTTAAAGGGATCATGAGAGAGTAGGGGCATGTGGGTGGCTCAGTCAGTTGGGCATCTGCCTTTGGCTCAGGTCAGGATCCCAGGGTGCCGGGATCGAGTCCCCCATCGGGCGCCCTGATGCTCAGCGGGGGAGCCAGCTTCTCCCTCTCCCTCTGCCACTCCCCCTGCTTGTGCTCTCTCTCCCTTCCTCAATCTCTCTTTCAAATAAATAAATAAATCTTAAAAAAAAAATCTTGAGAAAAGAAAGCACTGATACCAAATCTTGAAAGAGTCCTGTGTGGGACTCAGGTGTCAACCAAATATCCACAGCAGGGCAAAGGAAAGGCAGTGCAGGGAAGTATCTGTCCATTTAAGATGTGCAGTTTGTGGGGCAGCTGGCTGGCTCAGTCGGTGGAGCGTGTGACTCCTAATTTCAGGGTTGTGAGTTTGAGCCTCGTGGTGGGTATAGAGAGTACTTAAAAAAAATGAAGTCTTTTAAAAAAATGTATAGGTTGTATGCAAAGCTCTGCTAGTAAGAGATGCAGTGTGGAGGTGGAGCAAATGGGAGAGAGAAGGTAGGGATTAATAACGAAAATGAACTTTTATACAAGTTCTATGGTGGGTTAGTAGCGCTTTCTTCCTCTTTTATCAGATAATGGAGATCCTAAAGGACTGTTAAAAACTTTGAAAACAACCCACTTCATTTACAGAATGATGATTCTATAGAATGACCCATCTATTCCGGGGCCCAGGCCCGCTCCTGGATCCCCCTTGAACTGTCAGCTTAGACATTCTTTTTCCCAAAGGAATTCCGTGATTGAGGAAGCTTTGGCTTCTCACCAACACCCAGAGCTCAGAAGCAGAGCTGAACCCTGCAGAATCCTAGAACCTGCTTCAGCCAACTGCATTTCCATATTCCCCAGGGAGGCGGGCAGAGAGGAAGCAGGCCTCCCAGGGCTCCGAATTCCTCTAAATCTAGAGAAATAAATCCGCCGCCGGTGGCTCTCTGTTTCTGAAGCTGACACAGCTTAAGAGTCCTGGTTGGAAAGCTGCACCAGGACAGGCCCACCTATTTCTGCAAGAGAGAGTCCCTTCTACAGTCACTCCCCACCTGCAAGGCGCCTCGGCCTCACTGCTGGAACCGGGATGATGCGGCTTTCAAGAGCCCTGCTGACCGTTTTCTTGTCCATCTCTCGAGGACAGGGAACAAGCTGGGAAAATGGTGAAGCCGCAGAACCCACGAGGTGGCCCCCTGGTCCTTCAGGGTATGAAGGAACCAGGAGGGGACATCGGGCAGGGAGAGGGACTGAACGGAGACTTGAAAGAAAGGGGGAAATCATCACTACCCGCACTGTCCAAATTGGGCCCTGTGCAGTGACCTCATGGAGACTCATCCCCTGAGCCAGCAGGTGAGACTGGCCACCAGGCTGGGTGAGCCGAGCCACCAGCCCACGCGTGATGGGAGCTCCCTGAAGGCGGCACGACCCAGCAGTGGGGTCAAGGGCAGCCCAGGGGGCCCAAGCCTCAGGATGGCTTCCCCACAGCAGCGCGGGCGGCTTCCTTAGGCCCCCAAGCAGTGCAGACCTGCTGGGGTTGCTTCTGCCTTTTCTAGAAGTTGTATCAAAACCTCCACCTAAATCCTTTCATTGGCATCATCCCTGCAAGTAAAGTGAGCTGGTCCTGCCCCAAACAAGACAGGACAAGACAAAACTGTGAGTGCTACCTGCCGTCAAAGAAGAAGAACTTGCCCCGTCCATTTTTCTCTCCGTGAACAAAGCTCCCCTCGAATCTGTCCGTGGAGGAGTAGGTGACCGTGCAGAACCCGTGTGGCAATCCATCATCATCCAGGTGCCCTGGAGAAAGGGAAGCAGAAGGCACACCTCAGCATCTTCAATGCACTCCCGGCCCCGATCCTTCCAGCAAGATCCCCGGGCAGCCACAGGCCCCCTCCCTGCCTCGGGGGAGGGTGACTGCCCCCCGTTCTCCGCCTGCATCAGCAGGATCAATGTGTCTGCTGTGCACACTTTGTGAACAGATGGGGGCCACGGCAGACGGACGAGAGCACGCTGTAGACGAGGAGCCAAAAATAAGCTTGCCGTTTCCCAGGGCCTACCAGGGCCTCCGGGTAATGCCACCTGCATGCTTCAACTTACCAAGAACTTCCCAACATAGCAGTGCTCAAATCTGAAGTTAATGCCCTCAAACTCTCCTGCTTACTGCAATGTGACTCGGGTGGCGCCTTCGATCATCTCCTGTAAGGTACGCGGTCTTTGCACTAAGTTTTCTAATGGTAGGAAGTACAACACGACCGTACATCTCATCCACAGGAGCATGTGGGGGACCACTAGCTGGGCGACCTTTGACAACCCTTACTGCGGGGCCCCTGGGTGGCTCAGAGGTTGAGCACCTGCCTCCGGCCCAGGCCGTGACCCGGGGGTCCTGGGATCGAGTCCCGCGTCAGGCTCCCTGCATGGAGCCTGCTTCTCCCTCTGCCTGTGTCTCTGCCTCTCTCTCTCTGTGTCTGTCTCTCATGAATAAATAAGTAAAAATCTTTAAAAAAAAAAAAAAGAAAAGAAAAAGAAAACCCTTACTGCTTGCTGTTTGTTACACTCAAAGAACAAGGGACACAGCCACATCTCTGAAACTGCCATAGTGTTTATACACCTGGTTGTACTAACACATGAACTCAGAGTCCCTCTAAGCCTGAACTAGAGCTTAACCTTGAACCTACTGCTTTCCTTTAGTGCCTTTCAGCTTTGAGTGTTTAGTGATAACCTTGTCGTATACCCTGTACCACGATGTTCAGAGGGGTGATGCTTTAAACGCAGCTAGCAGTATCCGCAGGGCCGTCTAAACAGTGATTTTGAACATCCGCAGCTCTTATTACACTGTGAGCCTTAACTTGCTGGTCCTTCCTGGGTCACAGACTGGTATATTCCACTATTTATATTTACAGTCAACATCTAGGCTTTTGTCATGATCTACATATTTCACAAAACCCAGACGTCACCCCGTTGGTGTCTCCCCAATTATTCCGGTGAGCTAATTTTATGGAGGTGGGTGAGAATGAAGGCAGTAGTTAATCTCCTGGCTTTTTCCTTGGGTTAACAACCTGGGTCATGGATGAAAAAGGTAGGAAAGCATTAAACACGGTGTGCAATGCAGGGACATTAACACTTATGGGACTTCCAGATGGCTCACAGACATAAAAGAGAACACAAGCCATATCACCACAATGAACGCTTTAGTCTCCTAAAATGACTCCTTCTAACAGGATAAAAAAAGAAAAGTCATCCCTTAGACGAGGTTAAGTAAGCGTTATGAAGAACTAAAAAAGCTCTTAATTTGTGTTATTGATTACACAAACATAAAATAACAATGAACAAATACACTGTCTTACTGCTACATCTGACTCTGTATAGAATGAATTACCTAGAATATTACAACAAAACACGACAAATAAATCACAATCGATATGGCTCCTTTCCTCTTAACACAAATTATTTCTACAAAGGGCAGGAAATTAATGGTTAGAAAGCAACTAGGCCATAATTGCTTTCTTCTTCCTCAAAAACTAACTATACATGACATATTCAGTGATACTCAAGTCATATGAAATAATTTGGACAATTATTTTCTAACTATGTACTGACGACATTTCTCTCATTGAAATAAATTACACTTTTTTCTTTTAATAAAAAAACACTCCGTGTAGAGCTAAAAGCTTTCTCTTATGAAATGTTGGGATTAACATTTTTATGAATTTAGTATCTTATTTATTATGATTTAGGTATAACTATCAGAATAATCATGTTAGCCTTACATCGAAGTGTTTACTAATTAGTTGAAAACGTTTTCCCCACAGAAAGCAGTTCACACATTTCAGACTTTAAAAAGTTAATGTTTGATGCAATTTGTTGTTCTACTTTAGATAAAGAGAACGATTATGATAAACATGAGCACTAAGGGGACGGGGTGTGTGTGGGGGAATCCAGTGTAAAGACTGATTTCCACCTTCCCTCATTCACCACAGTCCTGTCCTATTTCAGAATAAAGCCTCACAGGTGCATCCCCATCGGTGGAAAATTAGAGTAAAATCTAAAGTGTCTTGTAACATGCTAAAAGCATTTGAGGGACAGCCCTAATCCCAATGGAGATAAAAGCAAAAACATCAATCCCATTCCATGAAGGATGCTTGTGTCAATGTGTCTTTCAACAGGCCATGAAGAGGCGTCTCATCCCCTTCTGGGTCTCTCGATGAGAGAGGAATAGAGAATGTGAGCCATGTCTTGGGCCACACCGAGTGTTCGGAAAGATGTGGGCCTGTGCTGCTTCCCTCTCCCTCCCTCAGTCTGCAGCAGGACCCTCCTGGTGGCTTCGTGATTCTGTTCTCCTCTCCTCTTTCCAAAAGGAGGACGATGTTATCAATTAATGGGATCAATTAAAAAGGAGCTGGAAATTCAAGGCTGTGATCCTTCGAGAATTCCACCCTGAATCTCTGACAGCCCAGAGTGGTTTTCCTAAGCAGTGGAGCTTTGTGTCTAACACAACCCAAACAATAACAACAACAAAGAGACTTTCAAGAGAAAGAAACACAGGGAAGAGAAGAGACTGGGTTGTTATGCGCTCACGTCTCCTTTCAACATTCACGTGCTTCTAGAGCAAGTCTGGTACAGCTCTTGTTCAAACACCATTTGGATAATAGCATCATGGAATAGTTGTCTGGGCAGGATTAGTCACTTAATGGAGAGGGATGCTGCTACAGAGAGAAGAAAAAAGTGTGCATACCTACTAGGCATCTGGCACTGCTGACGTCCTTTCCTGTGATCTCAACTAGACCTCACAACAATGTCCCACATTCCAAGCTTATTTCCTCATCTGAGGAAGCCCATGCTGTGCACTCAAGAAACACATTAACCACTCTGAATGTGCTAATGAATATCAAAAGCCCCTGCCCCAATTCTTTCCATCTTGTTCTCTCCAGATAAGGGCAAGCTAGCAGCATGCCCTTTCTTCCCTGCTGCTGGTGGAAGCAGGTATTGCCCAAGAGGCAGGCATCTTGGGGACCCAGGAGGAGAAGTAGGAGAAGCCTTTGGAGTTAAGATAGTTCTAAAAAAAAAACAAAACCAAAACCAAAACAAAAACAAACAACCACCAGGAACTTCAATAGCATGTCGTGGGTGCAAATTCCTATCCCTTCCAAGCGTTACCTAACTCAAAAAGAAACCCTAGTCCTCCTCGCTCTGATTGAGGTCACTCTGTAAAATGCTCCAAGTCAGCCAACAGCCGTCAGGGCCAGTTCCCCCTCAACAGAGGTTGAACACCAGACTCAAACAACAGGAAAATTCACTTGAATGACTGTTCTGTGTTGACAATGCTGTCCCAGCTCATGTGCCATCGATCTGTCCACAACATGATTTTAAGTATCTACAGAGATTAGAGAAAAAAAGGTAACAGTCTCATAGCTTTACTTTTTCACTTTGTGCTAAGGATCATTATCTACTGAACAGACAGAAAGTTAACATTTCCCAATCCAGTTACCTCTGAGCTTTTTTCCTGACCTGATGAGAGCCAGGCCTGTATTCTGTGCGGTGATGGTACATCTCAGCAAAGGAAACTCCCTCCCTCTGGGTCAGACACCTGGCTGCTTACGGCCTCAGGCTTACCCACAGGAGATCTGAGAGTAGGGCGTGTGTGTGCACATGCACGTGTGTGTGTGTGTGTGCGTATGTGTGTAGCGTGTTTCCTTCACAACAAGAGTTATGGCCTCAGGCTTACCTACAGGAGATCTGAGAGTAGGGCGTGTGTGCACGTGTGCGTGCACGTGTGTGCATGTGTGTGTGTGTAGTGTGTTTCCTTCACAACAAGAGACCCTTTCACATGCCTTGTTGATTCTGTAGAATAGAACTGCTTTTAAAAAGTACTACTAACAACAACAACAAAAAAAGTACTACTAACAAAAGGCAAACTTACTCTCTTCAGTGCAAGGAACATGCCCTCATGATGATGCACTTACACTGGTGGTTAAAAACATAATTTGATTTTTGAGGGTAGTTCTTTGTCAGAGCTCAACTATTAGTTGTGAGGGTCAGAATTTGACCGCGTGGGCATGGGGAGGGGTGCTATCAGTGCACTTAGCACCTATTTGTCCTAAGTGCAGAGCACCAGCCAGCCTTATTAGAGATGGGCAGGATAAGATATTAGGGGGACTTAAAAAAATATTTTTTTAAAGATTTTATTTATTTATTTATTCATGAGACACACACACACAGAAAGAGAGAGAGAGAGAGAGAGAGAGAGAGAGAGGCAGAGACACAGGCAGAGGGAGAAGCAGGCCCCACGCAGGGAGCCCGACATGGGACTCGATCCCAGGCCTCCAGGATCATGTCCTGAGCCAAAGGTGGTGCTAAACCGCTGAGCCACCCAGGCTGCCCTAAAATTATTTTTAATATTTTGAGGAGGTTGGGGTAGCGGAACACTGATTTGCTTGTTTTCGTTCTGGCTCCTTTTGTTCTGGAAATTCTGATACTTCCTCTCTTTGAGTATTCTTCCTCAGTGGCTGCTGTTTTTCCAAGCCTTTCCGTTTTGTCCTGCCCGCTTAACCACGGATCTGGATTCCTTCAAAGAACCTTCTAGGTGATCCCTTCTCCTGCTCACCATTGCTGGTTCATCCTCCCAGAGCAGAGCTCTGATCCTGTCATTTCCAGCTCTACAGGGCTGCTGTGGCCTTCCATCGCTTTCAGCACACAATCCTCTTTTTCAGCCAGTGACACAGGCTCTTGCCCTGTCTTATCGTCCACTTTTCTCCTAGGCCCTGTTACCGCAGAGCCAAAGGACTAGCAACCAGATGCGCCTCCCTAACTACCGGGTGCCAACCTGGTCACTCCCCGAGGTCCCCTCTCAACTAGAATCAACTCCGCACCACCTCTTCTGGGAAATCTGCCCCCATCTATTTCCCCAGGCTAGAAATAATTTTTTACTTCCTCTCACCCGGCACAGTTCAACTGTTTGGATATGATACACTTATTTAAAATTATATTAGGGGCCACACTGTATTCATCTTTGTTATCTATGGGTAGTCAAAGAAATAAATCTAGCAATAAACACCACTTCCTACCGAACCAATAAGCCTGGGAGAGATTTTAAGAAGCCACAGCAGGATCTCAGGTGGCTTTCTCGGGCCCTCTGAGGCCTGGGGCCTGCTGTCTTCCGGGCCCAGCCAGCGGGAGTAAACAGATCCTCCCTCCACCGCCCACCTCCCCTCGGGATCCATGGCTCAGAGGCGAGAACCTCACCCAGGCCACAGTTCTACCCTGACACAGAACCAGCACTGAAGCTCTAGACCTGCAGAGTCCAACTTCTTCTCCAGGGTAAATTGTTAAGGAGGAAGAAAAAGAGGAAAAAGGGTGTCTGTTGGAGAGGCTGCAAGTTGGATTCTCTTTCCCCAAATACATTCCTCTGAAAGTCAGTCACTGAACTCTGTCAGAACCGAGCTCTGGAGTGATACAGAGTGACATCATACTGAACCGTTGCTTCCAAACTCAGTTACCAAGGACTTTGTCTATTTGACTGACTCATTAAAAATAAAAAAAATATGGGAATCTCTGGGTGGCTCAGTGGTTTAGCGCCCGCCTTTGGCCCAGGGCCGATCCTGGAGCCCCAGGATTGAGTCCTGCATTGGGCTCCTGGCGTGGAGCCTGCTTCTCTCCCTTTGCCTATGTCTCTGCCTCTCTCTCTCTCTCTATGTCTATCATGAATAAATAAATACATAAATCTTTCAAAAAATAAAAATAAAAAAATAAAAATAAAAAAAATAGGAAAAATGTAGAGAGACAGGTAGGGTGGAGCGAGGTTCTGGAGGGCTAAGCCTGTCTCCTACCTCGAGGAGTGTCCCTGAGTTCATTCTTAACTCTTCTGTGCCTCAGTTTCCTCCTCTGTAAAATCAGGCCAATAGCAGTGCCCTGTCTCATAAGACTGAGTGGATAATGTGTGTGTGTGTGAAGCATTGGGCGTAGAGCCTGAACACAAGAACTACACAACTAGAGCAGCGATGGTAACAACAGCGAAGACAGTTGAACTGCGGAGGCCAGAGGCTCTGTTTACGGAGAGAGGCAGGGGACCCTTCAACACCAAGATGTTCACACTAGCCTTTTACCAGCCTCCCAGGCACTTGGGAGGTGATAAGTAAAGACTGCCACAGATGACACTACAAAGGCCCACACTGGTTGGAGAAAAGCCCACTGGTACACTTTACCTCGTGTGCACACACACGCTCCAGGCACGGAGTTTGGGCCTTGGATGCTTGTAAGGACTCTACAGATTCTGCGCTACACTAATTGTTTACTGTCAGGTACAACCGAGTGACAAGTGTCCTGGATTGTCCCAAACACTTGAGGCTTAACCTAGTTGTTCCAGCAGCAGTACTAGCAATGACCCCTCTCACTCGCAAGCATATTCTGATTTGGGACGATAGTATACACGGCTCGTCCTACCGAGCAGATGCCTCCTTGTTTGTGTAAAGAACTACCCAGCGGACGACCTCGACAACAGCAGATGCAGGTCTCCAGCTGCCTATTCACGTTCTGCAAGGAATCTGGGGGCCGTGGACAACTTGGGCCTTGTATTTCTCAACAGCTTCAAAAAAGAACTGTGGTCTAACCTGGGGAGCGCCGCCCGTGATCAAGGGCTTGCACTGAATTTTTTACAAATAAAAGTAAACTCTGAGAACAGGCTCTAAGAATTTGAAAAGAGGACATTTTACATTTTTCACTGACCTCTTCATAACATGAAAGAACAACAGGTCAATCATTTCAATCAAACCAAGGCTTCCAACAGACCCTCTCCGTCAATGTCTCCATAAACCCCCAAGGTCGGCTTTAACTCCTGGAGAGTTTTGTGAATTCACAACATTGTGAAAATAAAACAACAACTGTCTGAAGCCGGGTAAAGAAATAAGTTATAGCAGTTACATCAGGATGGGCATCTTTCAGAGAACTCGGAATCATAATTATCATACTTAATCTCACCGTAAGACCTCGAGATCACCGCAGAAGGGGTCAATCATGCTTTGTGAAACCATAAAAATCGATTTCTTCTCCCAAGGCAGGACGACTCGGTGCCCTTATGCGTTCGTAGTACAGCGCTGCCACTTTATTGTCCTGGGCCCTCTGGCACAACTCGGGCACACGAATGAGAGGCCAGATTGCACCCAAAGCTTCACCTTATCTGCTTGGTCGCTTGGGTGTAAAACATCCCGGGATCCCGGGGCGCCGCTGCCCGTCTGGGGTGGGGGTGGGGGTGGGGATCAGGGAGGGGGACGCGCTATGGCGAGGGTTTCCCAGGGCTCGCTGCTGCAAAAGCTGCTACAAACAGCTACATTGTATAACGTCCCCACCTCGCTTTTTGGAACTAGCAGGGGGAGAGGGGGAAAAAAAAAGAGGTGGAGAAAGTCAGCAAAACAAAGTGGCGAGGAGCGTCGGGGGAGGGGCGCCGGAGGGGAAGGGGCGGAAAGGGCGGCCCCGCGGCGGGGGATCCGGAAAGTTAAGTGTCACCGGGCGGCCTGGGTCGGGCCTGCACCGCGCGGCGGGGGCGGGGGCGGCGGCGGGGGCGGGGGCGCGTGCAGGCCCGGGCATGGGGGCGCGCCCCGCCGCCTGCAGGGGGCCCGGCGCCCCGGGGAGCGCGGCTGCCACGTGCCCGGCTCGGCCCGAGCGCTGCGCCGGGGGCCGCCCGGAGGGAGGCGCGCCCCGGGGCGGCCGCGGTCACCGCAGGTCGCGGCGGCGGGCGGAAGCCGAGGGCTCGGGCCGCCCAAGCTGCGGGGAGGGGGGCGGGGATGCTCCTGCGCGGCGCCACCTGCCCCGACCCCGGGGAGGCCGCGCACGGGGCGCGGGCAGGTTCGCCAGCCCGAGGGCGCACGCAGGGGCCCGGGCCGCGGCGGCCGTGTCCCCCCTCCCCCCCTGCCCCCCTCCCCGCCCCGGGGCCCCGAGCCCGGCCTGCGCCTCGCCCGGCGGTGCGCGCTCCCGGCGGCTGCCCGGGGCCGGGGCCGGGGCCGGGGCCTCGCGTACCTTCCACCGCCTCCTCCACCATCTCGTCGTCGCTGTCCATGGCGCCTGCGGGCCGTGCCCAGCTCCGGGCCGCGCGCCGCCTCCCGTCCGAGCCGGTGCTGCCGGCGGCGGAGCGAGCGCTGGGGCTGAGCCCGGCGACTTCGGGGGAGGAGGAGGAGGAGGAGGAGGAAGAGGAGGGGCGGTCGGGCGGGCGCGCTGCCTCCCCCTACAGCCCTGGCAGGCGCTCGGCCCGAAGCCGCTGCGGCAGCGCCACCCCCCCCCGGCCCAGCCCCCGAGGCCCCGGGGCCGCCGCCGCCGCCGCCGCCGCCACTTTCCCGGCGAGGCGCCCTCTTTGTTAGGGAGCCGCCGGCCGCTGACATCACCCCAGCCGCAGCCCGAGCCCGAGCCCCAGCCCCAGCCCCAGCCCCAGCCCCAGCCCGAGCCGGAGCGCGCCCCCCGCCGCTGACTGACGGCTCCCCGGCCCTCCCCGGCCCTCCCCGGCCCTTCCCCGGACTGCGGCTCCCGGGCCCGCCCGACCCCCGCCCGACCCCCGCCCTCCCTTCGCTTCTGCTGGGGGCTGCGCTCGAGCGCGCCTCGGGGGGCCGGGACCGCGGGGACCGCCGTGACCGGGGGGGGGGGGAGGGGGACCCAGGACCCCGACCTCCAGCTGTGCGGGGGCCTCTGGGGGACCCGGGACCGCCGTGACCCGGGGGGGGGGAGGGACCCAGGACCCCGACCTCCAGCTGTGCGGGGGCAGCTCAGAGGACCCCCAGGTGACCGTCCTCGGGAGGAGACCCAGGACCCCGACCTCCAGCTGTGCGGAGGCCTCTGGGGGACCCCCGGGTGACCGTCCTCGGGGGGGGGGGGACCCAGGACCCCGACCTCCAGCTGTGCGGGGGCAGCTCAGGGACCCGGGGACCGCAGCGACGGGGGGGGGGGGGACCCAGATCCCCGACCTCCAGCTGTGCGGGGGCAGCTCAGGGGACCCCCGGGTGGCCGTCCTCAGGGGGGGCCCAGGACCCCCGACCTCCAGCTGTGCGGGGGCATCTCGGGGGACCCCCGGGTGACCGTCCTCGGGGGGGGGGACCCAGGACCCCGACCTCCAGCTGTGCGGGGGCAGCTTGGAAGCCCGCGGCGCCCCGCCCCCCGCCCCGCCTCGGGTCGGCCTCGGATAAGCAGGGCAGCGGCCCCGACCCGGCCTCGACGTCCTCCCGCCCCGCTCCACCCCGTTTGCCACCCGGAGCTGCACGGGGGCGGCACGCAGGTGCCCAGGTGTCCCTGCGTCGCCGCATCGCATCCCTGAGCAGGTCTCCCGGACGCGAGGGGGCGGGGCGGGGGTGGGGTGGGGGGACCTCCAGCCGGGTTCCGCCGGGCCGGGGCTCCCACCCTCCTCGGGACTGTCAGGCGGCTCGGGTGATGCAGAAACTCAGCAAATCCAAATGGCAGCGGGCCCGTTACCAGGCAGGAGAAGCCGCTTGGAAGGCCCGGCAGGTGCCTCGTGGCCGCGGTGCCCTAATGGCAGAGGAGCCAGCAGCGGGGGTCCCCGGGAGGCACCCTCCGGCCGGCACCACCCCCCCCACCTGTGATGCCCCGGCGGTCCCCTTGTTCCTCCAAGTGCCAGGGCGCTGCATAGACGCGGGCTCTTCAAGTGCAGAAAATCTCGGGGCGCCCAGCTCGGCCCAGCCACTTGGAGTCCTTGTGGCAGTGCCTCTTACAGGTGGCGGTAAAGGGCGGCTGTAAATAGCTGGTTAAATGGATGCAAATGCACACAATGTACCGTGGAATTACAGGGTGCTGCCATGGGCATCTGCCAAGAACAGCTACTGCACGGGAGGAGGGGGCAGGAGCGAGCAAAGAAAGTCGTTCCATTTTGTTTTCAGAACAACCAGCGAGACTTTGGGGATTTCGGAGTACTTCCAGCACCCCGGCGACCACGCCTTGTTTTTGGCTTGGTGCTTAAAATGCTAAATATTTTTTATGGAGTATTGTGAGTTTCTTCTTCAATTCAGTTTTCCCTTGGCGGAAAAGAGAACAATGTTAGGGACACTTGTCCCATGCACTGGCCGGGAATTTCAATCCCTTTGGGCTGTTTTACAAACAGAGGGAAGGGCCCTGGACCAGGAGTTAGGGACACTTGGGGGTCCTCGTGCTGCTGACCTGCAGAGGGGCCCTGGGAGGCCCCCCCTTGCCAGCCTGAGTTCGGGCTGCAGGAGATTAGAGGCTTAGGCTAGTCCGGTATAAGGCTGCTCAGGCCTAGGCTAGACCAGTCTGAGATCCCCAGCTTAGGCCAAACCCCTCGGAGGTCCCTTGGCTTAGGCTAGGCGGCTTTGAGTCCCTCCTACTCAGGCTCTACAGGTGTGAGGTCCCTCCAGTGTAGTCTAGACCGCTCAGAGGTCTGCCAGCCTCGGCTTGACCCTTCTGAGGTCCACCACCACCCCAAGCAAAACTGTCCCCACCCCACCCCCTACCCCCCCACTGCTGACGCTAGATTACTCTGAGTTCCCCTGGCTTAGAATACACGTTTCTGAAGTCTTCTGGCTCAAGTTTAACCTCCTTAAAGTCCTGCAGTGTAGATACCTAAGCCTTAATGCTACGTCGAGAAGGTGTTCCTGCAGTGGAAGATGAAAGAGCCGCTTAGGGTTACATCATTTTCAAACATGAACCACAGAAAGAGGATTTTATTTCTGTTCTTTTTTTTTTTTTTTTTAAAGTATCAGGTACTGAACTTGGTCACTCACTGGTTTTGAGTTATATTTTTTTCTTGTGTTTTGTCTTTTTTAAACATATCATCTCCCCCCTTTCATATTATATTGGTGCACAAAAACACACCAGCTACGCATCTTCTTCCCCAGTTTCCAGTTTGCCAGGGGGCAGAAAAAGATGCTGAAAACTAAAGGAAGCAGAAACAATTTATTCCTTTACTTGAAGAGAGCTAAAGCTGGAGAAAAGTAGTTGGAAGAAATCGCCCATCACAACCCCCGGGGGGAACCACAGACCTTAAGTCTATGGCGGGCGGGTATGTGGGCCTCGGGAGGAATCATGTCACAAGTGTCCTGTCCCTAACTTTAGGTTCAGAGGAGGATGTCCAGTTTCCCTGGGGCTGTGAGGTTGGTCCCCGCCTGTACTGCTCACCCAAGCTGTCGAGTGCTCACTTTCCACCTGCTACTTTGAAGGAACCCCGCACATGGCCCCCATCGCTGAAGTGGGCCTCCTCTGGCCTACAAGGGTTGGGGCGTGGCGAGGGGAGCAGCAGGGTCTTCTGATCAGAATGGGCAGTAGGGAGTGAAAGCTTCCTGAGAACCTTCCTCGGATTTGCAC
This sequence comes from Canis lupus familiaris, assembly GCF_011100685.1. Lineage (NCBI taxonomy): Eukaryota > Metazoa > Chordata > Mammalia > Carnivora > Canidae > Canis > Canis lupus. Next base: position 3,904,023 of record NC_049240.1, on the reverse strand, counting down.
GTGAAGCAGGCAGCAGATGGGACACAGCCCCAGGCCCCTTCCCCTACCATTCATCCCTGTTGGCTCTGGCCCCAAAGTTTAGGCAAAATTGCTTTTGTGGTTCCCTTAAGACACATTTACATTTTTACAAATCAGTCTCTGTATGTTTTTGATTGTCTTCTCTAGACTGCTGCTTTTTTTTTTTTTTTTTTTGTAGCTTCAGAGCCCAACACAGTGCCTGGTACAGAGGGAAGGTTAAGCATTGTCCGTGATGATTTTGCAGAGAGGAATATTTTGTTTTATATAAACAGCACTGAGTCTCACAGACTGGATCGTCTTCCTGTGTTTTGGCAAAGTGCTTTGTTTTAGCTCAAGTCTGAAGAGCGATTTTGAGTTGTTCTACTTTCCCACATCTACTGGCCTCAAATCTGCTTCCATCGCATTCTTTCCCACAGTTTCCTTCATTGAGAGCTCATTTCATAAACCCTTTTTGCACTTGGCTCCCCGCCATTCTCCTCTGTCGTACTCTGTCCCCACCAATGTGGTCACGGGCTAGAAAATCAATAAAGCTCTTAATCAGCATGTGCAGCGGCTGCAGCACTGCGGCCCAGCTCCTAACTCAGCAGATCCAGGAGCACCGCGGCGGGCCCCACCAGGAGGAGGGGGCTGCACGGGATCCCCGACGGTGGCCGGGCCGGGGTGGGGGAGCTTCCGTGCTCCCACAGACACGGGACTTTGCTAAACCACTAGATCTTGCTTCCTTTGCATCCAAGGATATACCCTTCTCACCAGTCTCAGCCTGGGAAACGTAAGTCCCTCTTCCGCTGCGGCAAGCAGTCACCATACTCAGTTATCTTATTCATTTTACTGTCCCTGTCATTCCCTAGAGAAGGCTGGTGCTTCCTTATAAGACTCATAGAACTCTGGCAATAAAGATATTTTTCTAGGCGTCGTGTATTTTGTGCACCTTCCTCCAGGTAGGGGCGACAGTCCTGTCGGTTCATCGCTGTGCACTAAATGAATTGGATGTGGCGCTCGTGCAGGATTCACTAGTGCTGGCAAGGGACCCCTGGCTGGTGACTGCAGGGTGACTGATCTCTCATCCTGCCCTGCTGGTAGGTCTGGAGGGGCCCAGCTGGTCTTCTGAGCCTCCAAAATCCTGGCAGGCAGGAATGTCTCAGGTGTCCTGCTGGAACCTGGGCTGGTATCCTGGCTCTTTGCTTATACTGCCAACAGGGAGGTGAGAGCAGAAGGGGCGAAGGAACTCTTAAATAATCATCAAGTCTCATCTTGGCACTGCTAACCCCTTAACAAGACTTTTTCCCACCAAGTCCACCAACGTGATTGAATTTCCACCCCATTTGTTTTGTATCCTTCAAGAGCTAGCCCTGCGACGGGGCAGTTAAGCTTTCTGGACCTTAGTTTTTCCATCTGTAAGTGGGCTCTAAAAATTCTTTTCCTGGGAAGAGTGAAATAGAGCACGAAGAGCCCCAGGGACATGCACAGAAAAGGGGAAAGGGAAGAAGCCAGGGCAACTCTAACAAATGGAATGGTTAAGACCCAAGTCATCTCAACTTAATGGGACTGGGATCTGCGGGGTAGGGAGAGAGAGAGAGAGAGAGAGAGAGAGAGAGAGAGAGAGAGAGAGAGCTTTATCTTATTCTAGGAAGAGAGGCATGGGCCTTTCAGGAGCATCAAGGTGCTTGGATCCTGAATTACTGAGTCACTAATCAAGTGGCTGTGTTAGTGACAACTGCAGAAGCTGGAGGGAGGGGTGGGGAGAGGAGCTGGGAGAGGGTGTGGGGGAGGAGATGTGCAGGAAAAGGAAGCATTTACAGCACGGGGTGTGCAGCGGAGGGCCACCAGGTACATCCGGGGCACCAAGTAAAGGTTCGGGGAGCAAAGGGAGGGATGGAGAAGATTCATTCTGCTGGAAATAGACCTGCCTGCAGTCATGAAGAGGACTCCCGAATTCAGGGTGACCTAATTTGGTTACGGCAACAGGAAGTGCAGGAGAGCACAGAGTTACCTGACCCGAGGAAGTGGATCGAATAATAGGGAAGACATCGTAGTTGCCATGGCATTAAAATACCTCGCATCACATTAAGCGTCTTTTTTTTTTCCCTTTCTCTCTCTCTCTCTCTCTCTCTCTCTCTCTCTCTCTCTCTCTCTCTCTCGATTCTTGTTCTTGCAACATGTTAATGTCATTGCAGTAGATCCAGTAAACTAAATTTAGATCTTCTGGGGCAAGGGGGAAGGGAAGACGCAGCCCAGATCTCCCTATTTGGGTCCACTCTGGGCAAGTGCTCTTCCTCTGCCTTGTGCTTGGTGCTCTTGGTTCTTGCGGTGGTAGGATATGAAAAATCCGTGTCGGGCTTGGGTCTGGTGAAGCTGCTGAGTGATATTATTTGGAGGAAAAAAAATATGAAAATTGGGAAACAATTTTCAAAGAGGCGCCTGCTTTAAAAAATCAATGGGATGCTGAAATTTGAAAAACACAATTACCGTCACAGCCAAATGTGTTTTTCCTAAGTACTATTTTATATGATTGCTTTAAAAATTATTTTACTTGGCTGCAATTAAGATTTTTAGGTCCTGCCATCATTCAGATGCAAATGCTACCGTGGCAGGGGTGGGTACATTGCATGCTCTCTTGACATTACTGTAGACCGAGTGAATAAAAGGGTATTTCCAGCTGACTTATGTTCCATGGATGTCACCACATCCATCGAGGCCCTGATCTTGCCCTTCCTCAAATGGATTCACATTAATCAGACCTCAGGGGCTGATGTATACACCCAAATTACGACCAACAGACCAGAATATTCACGTTGTCACTGCAAGCACAGTCTTCCTCTGTAGATAAATATACTTAAGACAAATTCCACCCAAGTGTTTGCTTAGTTAGCCTAAAGTTAGAATGAATGAGGTTAGTTGTGTGGTTCCTCAAGAGAAATGCTCCTGACACAACGTCCTGAAATGGCGAGGCTGCCCACCGACCCCACTCATCCTTGCCTAGGTGGCCCTGCCAGCCTCTGGGACTTGGGGCTTCTTTTCCGCTTGCTCTTGTCTCCTCAAACCGGTTTCTCTGCACGGCATCCTGTACAGCCTGCTAGGCAGATTTACAGTTTTAAAGTCATAATCACATTCTATTTCTACCTTCCCCATATCACAGTCAAGTCACTTTGATGGGGATTTGGGGTATCGCCAAATTCTTCAGTCACAAATTTAGTTCCTGTCTTGGTTTACTCCCTCTGAATTCCAGTCCAATCCCCTGTGTATGCAGATTCTGCCAGCCTAACTTTCTGAGGGCAACGTGGTTCCCAATTCTAAGAGAAGCACCATATTTTTGCTTACGTGGGCCACCAAGAGCAGCCTGACCTGCCTTAGGGTACCCTGCGCTGTGGATAAAGGGATCCGGCTTATTATTAAGATCCATACATTCTGGGCTGTGATAGAGGGGCCCCAGGGTTTCTTGGGTATCCAGCCAAGGGAGAGGTCCCCTCCTTGCAGACACAGAGAGGCTGGCTTTCGGCTGTGATGACTGAGGCTGGGCAGTTTCCCCTCGAGGGGGCAGCTACGATGTGCTGGAACACAGTTGGAGAGCAAAGCGTACGCCTCATTGTCCAATTTTGAACTCAATTATCCGGGTTCAACGATTTTGAACTTGTTATCCGGAAATGAAAATATTCAAGTGTCCCTGTTAATGCAAGTCACAAACCAGGACAAGCTGATGAAGTGTTTGGGAATCCCTGGCATTGAAATGACCCCTTTGGCCCGTAAGCAGCCCATACCCTGAGGAGCCTGATGCTAAGCCGCCCCTTGTCTGAATGCACTTTGCTGGACACCAGTCTTTTTGAATGCAGGGTGTCCTTTCGGGTCATTTAAGGTCCCATTGATCCTGTTTGCTGAGTCTGTAGATCAATTCCCAGGAAAAGATGCTGTGGTCAACTTTTTGGAATACCTTTCAGCCAAATTTAAAGAGCCCAGCTCAAAAGCCCCTGTGCTCAAGATAGAAGATGACACAGAAGAGCCCCGGGGCAGGCCTTGCTTCGCCCGCACAGAGACCAATCCTAGTTGAGCAGCCTGGGCATCTCTTCCCAACCTGGCATCTGGTCGAAGCCTCAAGCCTGGGCTGAGCGCGGCTTCCCCATCAGAGCCGGCAGCCTGCTTGTTCAGTGGGGAAGGTCAGGGCACCGCCTCCAAACTAGCTTCCCCTCTCCGAACTGGCTTCCCCCGTGATCCGCTACCCATTGGGGTTGTGAACTGAAGCAGGCTGGGTTCATTCTTGGTCATACACAAGAGGGGGGCAAGTCCGTTTTCTTTTCCCTTCCGCCAATTCCATGTAAGATTTGGGTATTTTGCAATGAACTTTCCTATTTCAGAATAGTCTCACTGAAAATGCTTATTGAAAGATTTTGGATTATATAGTGGATTTATCTTTTTTTAAAGATTTTATTTATTTATTTGAGAGAGACAGAGACAGTGAGTGAGAGAGAGAGAAACTGACAGACAGAGAGGGAGCAGGAGGAGGGGAGAGGGAGAAGCAGACTCCCCCTGAGCAGGGAGCCTGATGTGGGGATCCATCCTAGGACTCCAGGATCATGACCTGAGCCAAAGGCAGATGCCTAACTGACTGAGCTACCCAGGGGCCCCAGTGGATTTATCGTATTTATTGGTTCATTTTCCTCCAAGGGCTGTTTCTCTTATTACCATTGTCTCCTAGTTTTTGGAGAGCTTTATCTTGAACAAAAGGTAATTTGGTGTCTGTGATCTTGTCTGTATCTGATGATCATCTCCAAGACCATGATGGGTCAAAGACTTGCCCAGGATCCCCACAACAAAAACATGACCAGTTGGGGCTCAGATCCAGGCTCCACTGGGCCTTCAACCATACCACACATCTCAGCGAGGAGTACGAGATCCTTCTGAGGGTGGGCGTGGAGGGCAGGAGAGAAACGAGAAGGAACTAGCGTGTAGGGATGGTCTACTGTATCCCAGGAGCTTGATCCTTATGATTTCATCTAATCCTGAACATGATCTTGCCAAGTACTATCTCCAATGATAGATGAGAAAGCCTGAGGGTCAGAGTCTGAATTGCTTGTCACATAACTAGAGGGAGCGGGACTGAGACATGACTGTCCACACCGTGGAAACGCACACAGAGAGGGAAGAGAAATAACAGGACAGTGGCGGAGAAACAATTCTAGAGGACGGTGGAGTAGAGGCAAGGTTTGGGGAGAAGCTTCACGTCAATTCCATGGTGTCTTCAGGCTGGATGTGCGGGGGCATCTGCGTGTCTAACCTCGGCAGGCAGAGCAATTTATCTCTGGAAATACGCTCTTACGGAGGTGTCTCAAGGGACCCTCCCTTATTGGAGATGACCCTCACTCATACGACTGCGGCCCAACTTGTTCACTTTGTTCTTCTGGCTTCGGTGGCCGGAGTGGAGGGCAGAGGTTAGGTTTGCTGCTGCTGCTGCATCAGGCCTCAGGGTGCTAAGCACGGTGCTGGGTGCTGGGTGCTGGGTGCTGGGTGCTGGGTGCTGGGCCTGTCTGAGGTGTGGCAGGCTCGTTGCCAGGAGGCCTGCTCTGCCTTTGACCCTCCCAGACCAACCCACCTGAGCAGGTGGCCGGGTAAGGCAATCTTGGGAGGAATTTGTGTCCGCCCGGTGATTTTTCAACTGTCAGCACAGAGGAGGACAGAAAAATGCTTTTCGGAGAACTTCCTTATATTAAAAAAAATCCAGTCTTACTCTATAATTTTAAGCCATCACTTACTCTGTATTATGGTTCCATGTTTTTTTCATAGTTTCATTCAAGATGGATTTGTGGACGGTATTTCTAAAATCAATAATAAAAACATAAAAACCCTGTAATGCACGAATTATGTCACATGTAAGTAAGCAGTCATATGCTTTAGAGAATAGTAGATAATGTATTTGGTAGCACAACATCTGGAAATGCAGAGACCAAAATGTTAACAGTAGTTCTCGCAGAGTGATGGGACCTCAAGTGAGTTAATTTTTTGCTTATTTGAGGAAGTTTTTTATAATAACTATTATTGGAATCCCTGGGTGGCTCAGCAGTTTAGCACTTGCCTTCAGCCCAGGGCGTGATCCTGGGGTCCCGGGATCGGGTCCCGTATCAGGTTCCCTGCATGGAAACTGCTTCTCCCTCTGCCTGTGTCTCTGCCTCTCTCTCTGTGTGTGTGTCTCTCATGAATAAATAAATAAAATCTTAAAAAAAAAGATTATTATTAACTTATATAATTAGGAAAGGAGGGTTTTTTTGTGTGTGTGTGTGTGTTTTTAATCCTACCAGCCAGAAGCAAGCTTCTTTATTTTTCTAGGTTTTATTTTTTCTACATGTAATATGGAAATTCAGTTAATTTCCACGGGATAGAGCAGTTGTGAGGACCAATCAACACATTGCAGGTGGAAGTGCTGTAAAGAGTTCCAGGCACAGGGTTAGGTGCATGGGAGCTGATGGCCACCACCATCCCTACTGTCTTGATATTAGTTAAAGCTTCTGCTTCTACTCTTGCCTTCTCACCGAGTAGGAGACTGGCCTTTCAAGTCAGGTCGCGGAGGCTGTTGCCCTGCTTACAGCCTCTGGTGCCGCCCTTGCCCTCAGGACCAGATCTAACCAGCCCACCCTGGCCACAAGGCCCTGTAGGATTTGACTTCTCACCACCCCTGCAACCACCTCTCACATTACCCTGCTGCCTTCTCAGTGGCTGTACTGCAGCCACACTGACCTTTATTCATGGAATAAAATCCAGTTTTATCTGACCCCAGGGCCTTTGCACTCCCTGTTCCCTTTGGTGGAATTCTTTTCCCTCTATCTGTTCATAGCTGGGTTTTGGTCTCAGTGTAAAAGTCCCTTCGGGAGGCCTTCCCAGACCATCCAACCAAAAGTTACTCCCCAGGCACACGTCTCCTGTTCAATATCCCCCCCTCTCCTCCTCCCAGCATCTCCCCTTGCTTAATTTTCATCAAAGCATTTGTTGCTACTTTACATGTTGTTTATTCGGTTTATTCTGTTACCTAGTGTCAGTTTCCCCTATAAACCTGTGTGTTTTGTCAGAGTTTTCACTGGAGCGCCTTGCACTGGAGTGTCTAGCATGTCATAGGTGCTCAATACAGGGTTGTTGGAAGATTTAATTAAGTAGATGATCATTGTCAAATGGATGGACAATTTAACCACCACCTCCCACCACCTCCCTCTTAGAAGGCCGGCATTTTCCTAAAGAGCAGGAAGGCAATCGTGTCGTATTATTTCTTATTATTTCTACACCTCTCTCGCAGTTAGAAAGAGGATGATAGAATCATAACGGCCTGTTTCTCAGGGCCCCCCACATGTGGCCAGATTCACAGCTTTCTATCCCAGATTGAAACTTTAAAAAAAAAAAGGCTGCCCAGATTTGAAAAAAAGAATGCTTGTATGCTTTAACTCTGATACATGAGGCTGGACAGGCGGTCCTCCCTCTACAAAGAGGTCGTGTTCCCAACATTTCTTTGTGCATGTTGTTTGTCTCCAACACAGAATGCATTTTTCACTGGAAACAATGTTCCCGGACTGGCCCACAAAAGCCCATTTAACCCACATTGCTCACTAGAAAAAAATCGGTTGAAATTCTAGGAAACAAAATGAGGAAAATGAATGCGAAGTGCAATTTATTTTTTTTTTTAATTTTTTATTTATTTATGATAGTCACAGAAAGAGAGAGAGAGAGAGAGGCAGAGACACCGGCAGAGGGAGAAGCAGGCTCCATGCACCGGGAGCCCGATGTGGGATTCGATCCCGGGTCTCCAGGATCGCGCCCTGGGCCAAAGGCAGGCGCCAAAGCGCTGCGCCACCCAGGGATCCCCGCGAAGTGCAATTTAAATGTTTATCTTGAATACTGGCGCTGGAGGAAAGGCAGCTTAAAGGAAAGGAGGATGAGGCTCTGGCCGGGGCGTGGAAGCTTCGGGAGCAGAGTGGAGGCCGGGCAGCGCATGTCTGGTGGGCTGAGGCTGTGCACAGGCCTGCGTGGCCCCAAGGAACATTCCAGTAGATCTGCAGCAGCCGAAGGCAGGCGGGCTGGGGCGTCCACCCGTGGCATCCGAGTGGCTGCACTCCACGTGGGAGAAATCCTCCCTAAAGCCTGAGTATGTGATAATCAGTGACCCGTGAGCTCCCTTGGGGGAGTTCTTGCTGGACTTGGCCGAGCACAAACAGGATAACGCAACTTAAAAAAATCAGAGGTTCAGTTTTGGTTTCATTGTTGAAAATCAGTGAGATTCACTGGGTAACTTCAGGCTTTGCCTCCCCGTGTCTGATCTTCTCACCACTACCTTGAAGCCAAAACTTTAAACCCCTAAAATTGAGAATTGAGGCCTCACGATCCAGGGGAGGGGAGTCTCCTCATAAGGGCATTCTAAAATTCCTCGTGTCATTGGAGTAAGAAAGTATGTTGTTTGGGAAAGACCCACTAACCTGAAACAACTCCAATCAACCCTAATTTTGGAAGCTTGTAGAGAGGATCTCCCAGTTTAAAAAAAAAAAAAAAATCTTTTTTTTTTTTGGCTTAGTGCTCCAAAAAAATTATTTTTTTTAAAGATTTTTATTTATTTACTCATGAGAGACCTAGAGAGAGGCAGAGACACAGGCAAAGGGAGAAGCAGGCTCCCTGCAGGGAGCCCCATGTGGGACTCGGTCCCCAGGCCCAGGGATCAGGACCTGAGCCAAAGGCTGATGCTCAACCACTGAGCCACCCAGGTCCCCCTCCAGGTAAAACTGATAAAAGAGGCAAAGAAATTTAACCCATGGCTGATCAGTTATTATTCCTTGCAAGAGGACCTCACGGTTACTGTGCTATGCTGTGCGGGATATCATTATAAATGAATTCTTAAAGATCATTTCAAAAGCAACAGTGGTAAATAGTTATACGTGCAGCGGGGATGAGACTGTTTAGAGGGCAAATACAAAAGGAGGGAACATTTCCAACTACCGTGTCCTGTAGGGAATTTCAAGTGCTTAAGCAGGAGAAGAACGTGCCCTGGGAAATTGTTGTTAGGTGATTCCAAAAAGGGCTCCCGTGATGATGAAGCCACTCGTGTTGAAGATGCTTGTGAAGGGCTTGAACAAAACTGTTTCTTGAAATGAGATTGCAAATAGCAATATTTCTTACATAATGTGTAATTTAAATATAGGTGCCACCAGATTAATTTATCTTTTAAAAGGTTTTATTTATTCATCTGAGAGAGAGAGAGAACGCATGGGAGGTGTGTGGGGGGGAGCGGGAGGGGGAGAAGCAAACTCCCTGCTTTGCTGGGGGCCCCATGTGGGGCTCCATCCTGGGACTCTGAGGTCATAACCTGAGCCTAAGGCAGACGCTTAACCGACTGAGCCACCTGGGTGGCCCGCAAATTAATATCTTAAATATTATAGATGTTTGACTCTTTCCTCGACAGCCCTAATAGTTTATATATCCAACTGGGTAAATTCAGGGGGAAAAAAAAATCTCATTGGAAAAACCACATGATACACGTGGAACACATCACGGACACGTTTGCGTCCAACACAGACAGAGCACACAAGACTAAGAGTGAGGAGGTTACACTACCCAGGCTCGGGTCCTGGATCTGGTGCAGCCACGTCCTCGGGCAAACGCCTTCTCGCTCTGCAGTGCTCAGGGTCATCGCCTGTAAAATGGAAACAGTTGTGCTTCCTACATTGTGGTTTTGATCATCTTTATAAAATATGCAGACTCAGTTATTGATTAATTTATATGAAGAGCTAGAAGCAGGGTCTGGACAATCTCAGAAGACTCCATTTAAAGCCCTTTTACATTTTACTTAGTGTTGTGTTTTGGTATTTACCTTTTCCATCCCATCTGCAATTTCACTTTAAGCAAAATAATGCGAGGAGGCCATAAATACTGGCCTCGGCGGGTTTCTAGGAATAGCTTAGATTTCTCTTCTAGGTGTGGTTCTTCCATGGAGCTTACTCCATAGTGTCAGCAGCAATGTAACACAGAGGGCTTTAGGGGCCGATGGCCTAGACCAATTCTAAGTGCCACTGCTTTTTTCCCCTAATTTTTAATTTTTATTTTTTTAATTATTTTAATTTAATTAATTTATTTTTTTAGTGCCACCGCTTTTAAGCTGTCTGATTTTTAGCAAATTTCTTAATCTTACTTAGCCAGGCCTGCCTCTTTTCTGAAATGGGGGTGACAGTAAAATGAAAGTGGGGATGATAAACCCAGTTTGTTGGGTTATGGATAGGGTTAAATGAGATCACGCATGTAAAACCCTGCAACCAGGGATGGTCATTGTTGTCGTTATTTTAAAATCTAGGCTGGTAATTGTATCTGTGTCCTAGGGTTGCCGTAACGGAGCACCACAAACTGAGTGGCTTAAAACAACAGAAATGTATTGTCTCACTGTCCTAGAGGCTGGAAGTCCAAGACCCAGGTGTGAGCAGGGCCCATGCTCCCTCTGCAACATGTAGGGAGTCCCTACCTTAAGGACTGGTGGGATTTGCAAGGAGAGAACAAAGATCCCCTTGCTGCCTTCCTCGGCTCCTCCGAGGGCCTGGGGTTTGTTGGCCATCTCTGGTGTTCCTTGGCTTATAGATGCATCTCGCCCGTCACATGGCATCTTCTCCACGCGTGTCTTTCTCTCTGCTTAAATTTCCCCTTTTTATACAACCCCAGTCATATTGGATTAGGGCCCACACGAGTGACCTCATTTTAACTTGATTACCTCTGCAGAGATCCTATTTCCAAATGAGGACAAGTTCTGAGGTACTGAAATTCGGACTTCAACATGTCCTTTTTTTTGTAGAGGACACAATGCAACTCCTTACAGCGATAGTTCTTTCCTTTTCTTTCTTTCTTTCTTTCTTTCTTTCTTTCTTTCTTTCTTTCTTTCTTTCTTTCTTTCTTTCTTTTTTTCTTAGATTTTATTTATTATTTGAGAGAGACAGAGAGAGAGCATGAGCAGAGGGAGGAAGAAGCAGACTCCCCGCTGGGCACCGTGACCTCTGCAGGACTCGATCCCAGGACTCCGGGATCATGACCTGAGCCGAAGGCAGATGCTCCACCGACTGAGCCACCCGGGTGGCCTGCGATAGTTCTTTCTTTCAAACATTCTCCAAAATAACGAGTGTCTTACAATTAGCTCTCTAAAGTGTCTTCCCTGCAAGATGTTGTCGTCCTAGAGACTTTGCTAAGCAAGAATGTTGAGATATAAAAACAGAAATGCTTCGGTTGGTTCTGTTTGTCGATAAACCTGAAAGCAAGGAACCTGCTGTGTAAAAAAGGAGGCATTCTTTCCTGCAGGACTCTGGCAAGAGCATGTTGCAAATTGCCACTATCAGGCCACCCTCAGAGTTAGTTGGACACGCCCTTAGATATCACCCAGTTCAGTGGTTTCCAAATCTGGCTGTAGGTAAAGGTCACCTGGGGAACTGTAAAAAAATACTGGTTCTTGGGCTTCATCTGTGAGATCTTCAATCAGAGTCGCAGGATAGAGCTGAATTTGTCAAAAGCTCTCTAGGTGATTTGGTTGCAGTTAACCTGGCACCAGCATCTGGAAGTTGCTGAGGCCCAAAGAGGCTGCTTGACTACCAAGGTTGGTCGGCTGTGAAGTAGTTGACTGATGCCCAGTTAAGGGCGGTTCCTCAGCTCCACCTTTTTTCTAGCGTGGTGCCAGGACTTTAAGACTGGTGGGATTTGCAAGGAGAGAACAAAGATCCCCTTGCTGCCTGCAGTGGTTCCAGAGAGCCTTTCGAGGTATAAAATAGCTTTGCAATGGGCCGCACAGGTTTGGCATGTGTCCTTCTAAGGGCTCTGTCTTTTTTGTTCTTTGTTCTGACACAATTTTCCACTTCGCTGAATCATGCTTCCGCATTTTAAAATATAAGCTTGTTTGTTTTCCCATTTTTTTTTTTTCAAAAGAACGAAAAGGATGGTTATAAAGAGCCATCAACACCTTTCCATCAGAAACCGCCCATGAAAGGTAGAGGAATTTAAGGAGGGAGAGGCAGTCTGGAGGGAAAAGTGGCAGGAAATCATCTTTTCGCAGAGGCAGAGGCGAGGGCTTGGGATCCTGAAGAGGAGGAGGAGCCTCCCCCCCCCCCCGCCCCGCCCCATGGGGCATTATTTGGCTCCCTACCTTAAGACACTGCTTTCAATGAGACTCAGGATGAGCTAAGAGCTAAGAACGTGGTGTTGAAGTCAAGCAGACCCAGGTTCCGATTCAAGCTTTATGACCGTGGATCTGCAGCCCACACTACCGGAATAAGTGGGGTGACTTGAAAGTGGCCTCACTCTGCTGGCAGAGGAGGAGGCACTGTTTCCACCTTGCTGGTAGGCCATCAGTGGACCTAGAATAGAAACCCTTTTCTTTGCTCGAATGAGATGAGTGTGGGAGAAGCCAATTGTGTTTGGGGGGTCAGAAGAAGCTAGTGGCTGGTGAGGAGGACCTGGTGCCAGGCTGGAGAGGGTGAACCCCAGACACTGGTTTTGGGGGCAGCCGTGAGGCTCAGGAGTCCATCTCTGCAAGCAAGCAGAGCACGTAGGGGCAGAGGAAGGAGACACGGCAAAGACAGGACAACCCTGTGCATCTCAGACGTCTGCCCAGGCCCAGCCTGCCGGGTGGACTTACTCCTAAGCTGTGAATTCCTCCCCTGATTGAGACTGGTCCACCTTGAGGGGATGCTCCCCTCCAAGCCCCAGCCTTTTCATCTCTAAGATGGACAAAACCCAAGGCCTCCCTTGCAAAGTGGTCAGAACAAGTAAGCCCTAGGTCAGGAATGGCAGCAGAAGTCTCGATTGTATTGCTTACACATTAAGAGACGGCGAGGGAACATTCCCTCTCCCCTGGAGCTTTGAGAGGGGCAGTCCATCACCCTGGGAGGGACTCGGGCAGGTGTGTGGCAGCCACACTCCGTCACCCTATTTTCCAAAGCTTTATCTTCCGCCCTCTGTGATTGTGGCTGAATTAGCTGGAGTTGTGTTAGTTGTATTGACGCCGGGGTAAGTGCCGAATTGTGTGGGCGCGCTCTTTGTTTCTCAAAGACAGTGTCCAGATGTTATTTATATCCCAAATCCCTTCTTAGCTTCTGAAGTTTGCTAAGTCCTTTGATACAGCGATTATTAACCAATCCCTTGACACATTAACAATGAAGTTCTGGAGAAAGTGCAGATTCGGGTCATTTCGTCTCCGTGAGCTTCCTTTTACTATGTAAAAGAAGGTGGTCTGAGCAACAAGGAGGAACCGTCATCGAGATGAAATCCTACATCTCATCAAGAAGCACTGGCCCAGGCAGTCCACAGGGGGCATAATGCGGGAACCCACCGTTAGCGAGAGTGGGGGAGGATGTGTGTCAGGGACTCTCGCAAAGGGGGAGAACGAATCCACTCACTCTTCTTTTATCCTTCACCCAACAAACCCACATCGAGCCCCCAGAATGTTCAAAGGAATAGCAAAGCTAGGATACAGTTCTTAAGGAGCTCGCAGTGGAAGGAAATGTGGGCAGACTACAGACCTCCTGGAAGGGTTCGTGCAAGAGGGCGGATGGGAGAGATTGCCCAGGAGGTGCCAGGGAATGCAGTCTATGCCTTTTGATGAAAAAATAATCCTGCCTCCTTTCTCCACAGGCACCTTTCTTTTGTTAGGCATTCACCACTACACTGGGTTTGACAGGCCCTGAGTGGGACACTGGATGGGATAGCACTGGGTGTTATTCTATATGTTGGCAAATTGAACACCAGTAAAAATAAATTTATATAAAAAAAAAGAAACATTTGATCAGGGTGGCCAGGGGATGAGAGAATCATGAGAAGGCATAGTCCGCCTGCCCCATCACTCTCCAAGTCAGAGGGACGAGCCAACGCCTGAATGGGCCCACTTGGCCTTGACAGTGGGATGGGTTCTGGGTTGGCAGCTCAGGTTATGCATGTGGAGGAGCTGGAGGGGCCTTCAACACACTATCCAGTATCTCCCTGAGTTTGAGAGAATAGGGTAGAGACTGTGATATCCTAGGACCAGCTCTGCCTGTGGCTCTTTTAAGACTTCTTTTCGTGATCTTATAATGGATCCACTCACCGTTTTGTGATGAAAGAAGGAGGAGTTATCACCTCTCCTATTTCACGCACGGGAATACCGACCAATGAAAAGCTTAAATAATGTTTCCAAGGTCATATCCTGAATTAGTAACAGGAATAAGGAAAGGATTCCCATTTCTGGTCCTTCCAGTTCCGTTGCTTAGGTGTTAGATCTTGCTGTTCCTTTAAATCCCACATTTAGGGACACCTGGGTGGCTCAGCGGTTGAGCATCTGCCTTGGCTCAGGCTCAGGGCATGATCCCAGGGGGTCCTGGGATTGGGTTCCCCGCAGGGAGCCTGCTTCTCCTTCTGCCTCTGTCTCTGCCTCTCTCTCTGGGTCTCTCATGAATAAATAAATAAAATCTTAAAAAAAAATAACCCCCACATTTAGTGAGGATTAGGGGCTGTAGCTATGACTTATTTCCCCCTTGACCTTCCTCATTAAAAACAGAAAAAGCGTAGCAACTCTTGCTTTCCTGTTCTTCTACTGCAAAACCAGGTTATGACTTTACTGAACAAGGCCCAGAAGATGGGTCACGTTTCCCCCTCAGCACGTAGGAATATCCTTGTCCTTTCGGCTATTGGTATTCGGCAGCAGCTGTGTCTTCTGGAGCCTGGAGCGCTCCAGCAAGAATGGGCCGGAACTCCAGCTGCTGGTGAGCAAGTGTTCACTATTTATAGCGAGAGGGGGGCTGCAAAGCAATGGAATTTTTTCCTTCTGAGTAGTTTTGATGCAACCAACAGGAAGTGGGCTGGGAGAGATGCTAAATTCTATGACATGAATGAAGTCTATCACGATACTTTTCAAACCTGGTTGGGCATCAGAAACCCCTGGAGGGGCTTGTTAAAATGTGGGTAGCTGGCTTAGCCCCCAGAGTTTCTGCTTTAGTGGGGCAATTGCTGGCAAGTTTTCAGGTGATGCTGGTGCAGCTGGTTGGGGAGCCCCTGCTCTGTTACGATGGGGGGCGTCTACAGGGAAGGGCTATCCTCCGTGGCCGTGGGTTGAACCGAAGCAAGGCACCGACGGGCACTTGTTGGTGATGTTGCTGTCTCTGTCAAATCAATTTCTAGAGCGAAAGTGTTATTTCATAGATAAAAGAGGGCTGCATTAAATTGAAAGGATAGGGTTCCTGAGAAGTATGTGTGCATACTATTTAATAAGAAATTATTTTTCATCTCCTTTTTCTAGTGGAAAGATGCAATCTACTTGGTCATATTATCACCTCGTAATGTTTGGAGTCAAAGCTGGCAGATTTGACCTCTCTACCTTCAAGTTCAAGTGGAGCCAAACGTAGGCCCTGTGGGCTAATGGGACCGTCCATCCTTGGTCAAGGCCAGGGAAAAGCAAGCAGGCAAGCCCTGGAAGGAGGTGGCTCAGCTGCTGAGCAGATCCAGACCTTGGCTTTGGCCTTTGATTTATTCCACGAGATTGGCCTGTTTAGGTTTTCTGCTGATTTTGGAGTGAATTTTGATATTTTGTGTTTTCCTCAAAAATTATCCATCCTCAAAATATTAGCACATACTTGTATAAATGATTCTTTTATAAGAATGATAGTTTCGTATATACAAATACTGAATCATGATGTTGTACCTAATGATTCCAGTGTAATGAAACCGACATAATGTCAGTTATACCTCAAATATATAAATACAAGTTTTTAAAAAAAGAATTATAGTTTCTTATATTCACTTCGAATTCCTAAGTTTATTTGTATTTTCCCCTTTTTTCTTGATTAGGCTAACTGAATAGATGATCTGTTATTGTTGCTATTTTTGTTGGTTGTCAATGAACCAGCTCTGGATTTCTTTGTCAAAATGAAGACCTGCAGAGGGTTTGAGATTTTAATCCAGTTGCAAGCTGGGTGGTTCGTCTGCTTGCAGAACACATGAGCCCCCCCTGGCCCAGGTGAGCCAGAGCATCCGCATTTGTGCCACTTCCCGCAGGTGGATGCCATGAGGACCCCGCACACCTGCCCACATAACGTGTTGCGTTTCAGGAGAGGAATCTGAATCCCAGGCTTAGGGAACTTGAATTTTTTATAATGGACGGGAGAATTTGCCCTTGGTTCTGGGGAGAGGCACTCTCTATTTTTCAAAGCTGTTTGCTACACAGACCTCCCTGAAGCGATCGTCCAGAACAAAAGCAGCTGGTCCGTCTGCTGCCGAGATGTGCAGAAATGCAAGAGACACATGGAGCATTTTCTCCTCACAGTTCCAGTGATTTTGTTTTCAACTTCATGATACTCTGCTTTTATTTTTAATTCCTTCCTTCTACTTTCCTTAGATTCTCGAAATTATTCTTTAGCTTATTTTATCTTCTTGAATAGTCACTTCCTTAACATGCATTCCTCTTAAACCAAGAAGGTTTTAAGATAACGTTTCCTCCGAACAAATCTTGGACTACATCTCATAGATTTTAAGGAGTATTTTCAGTAGTTTTCCCAGGATCATTATTTGTTAAATTATAGAGGTTTTTCTCTCTTATTTATGGAAGTCAAAGGTGTTGAACAAAATTTTTAAAAAAGGTTTTATTTATTTATTCAGGAGAGACAGACAGAGAGAGGGAAGCAGAGAGAGAGAGAGAGAGAGAGAAGAGCAAGGAGCCAGACCTGGGACTCGATCCCAGGATCCTGGGATCGTGACCTAAGCAGAAGGCAGATGCTTAACCAACTGAACCACCCAGGCGCCCTGAACAAAATTAATCAATCATCTTTGGGTCTCCTTGCTCTCTTGGTTCACTCTGGAAATGACTGTCTTTTCTTTGGTCCCTTATATTTAATAGGATCTCTGTAACTAGCGTGCTAAATGAGGTTAAAATGCACTTCATTGCAATTTAAGAGGAAATGTAATTTGGAATTTGAAGATCTTGAGTCCTGACTCTGGCACTTCTTACTGGTAACCAAATAAACCAAGAGCCGTGAGTCTCACTTTTGTCCACAAATGTAGGATTGAATTACATGATCTCTAATGTCCTTTTCCATGTATGACCCTAAGACAGTTGGACCTCGTTTCAATTAACGTGGTGTAATGGTTTCTAGGCTGACTCGTTAGTTGAGGGAGAGACTGGAAAAGCTGAGTTCAACCCTTGCTCTGTTTTCTTGTGTGACACTCTCAGAGGAAAGAAAAATCACATGGCCCTGGAGGCTCCTTTCCTTCTCTTTTGTAGTAAGAAGCCAGCTCAGCTGGCTGGAGTAGCTAAGGGAGGACGAGGCTGATGCCAGAGGCTGAGCCCTGGAGCCTCTCCTTTCTAACAAGGCTGTTTCACTGCTCAGGAAGCTCCATTACTACCGAGTTATCCAGATGTTCCTTTGCTTCTTTCCCCAAATGTGTGTGGAGCACTAAAGGCACAGATTTCCTCTCCAGGGTGTGTCTCCTCCTCTGCTGAGTCCTGCACTCTTCTTTGGGAGAATCATGGGATCTCAGAGTCTCATCCATACTCATTACTTCTATGCCTGTAAGTTTTTCCCCCCATAAATCCTACTTTTAATTCACACCATGTGTGCTGTTAATACATGTTCCCATCCTTTTTGCACAACACATACTATTTGATGAATGTACCGCTAAGTGCTAAGTCTTGTTTAATCCCCACAACAAGCTTGGTAGTTAGGTATATCGTCCCCATTTTACAAATGGGGAAAATGTAGTGCTCAGAAAAGTGAAGCAATGTGTCCAAGGTCACACGGCTGGAAGAGGCAGAGGCAGAGTTTGAATCCACATCCTTTGGTTTTAGGGCCAGAGTTTGAATCCACATGCTTTGGTTTTAGGGCCAGAGTTTGAAACCACATGCTTTGGTTTTAGGGCCAGAGTTTGAATCCACATCCTTTGGTTTTAGGGCCTGTGCACTGTTCACATCTTAGACGTCATGGACAGTTTTCCTGCAGATGGCACTAGAGGGGCTTAGTCAAACAAAATTAGTATGTTATGACAAATTTTTAATAGAGAAAAGTGTAAGGGACACCTTTTCTAACTTGTCCCAAAGCACCACATGGATGAGCAGCAGCTCTGATATAATATGACTGTGCCTCGGGAGCAACTAATACGTGGTGATGAAAATGTAGTTTTTTTTCCAGATGACATGTTTAATTCCAGATACACTTAGCACTCATGAGACTGCAAAGCCAGGCGTCAGAGGGGAGGAGAGGGGCAGGGCCAGAGGTGTGGGTTCAGCGAGCCCAGTACTTTGACCTCAGAGGACCTAAGGCCCGCGCATTCAAGATGGCGCCGCTTCTCTTTCCTCGCTGCTCTCTCTTGGCCCTTATTTCTCAAATCTTCTAGGAAAATTATTGGAGGCTAGGGTGTTTGTTCCACGGCATTGCTGCTTGAAGGAAATACGTACTGTCGATATGGAAGGCTCTGGCTAGGAACATCTGTTTTATAAAGGCAGATGGGGAAAAAAATCTTCATTTTAAAGAAATTAACTTTATTATCTTTCAGGAGCTAAAAATGACCCTTTGGATCCACAGTGCCTCAGGCCCACATGGACTGTAGAGACCCCCTACCTTCTGAGTGGCATTTTGTTACAAAGTATCCTTTAATGCTTTTCCATAAGGCTCAAATGTCCTACTTCCACATGCTATTTTCAGTTTTTGTGAGCAAAATACTCTTCTGAGATCTGCCAGCCTTCACATTAACTCATTCCCTGCTTTTATCCATGGCTCAGCAAATGACGATTCTCTGGGCTCCAAGGAGGGCCCAGCCTTCTAGGTTCTCCCTTGACTCAACCTTCATCTGGTTGAAACAGACCGTCCCTTCTGGGCCACCAGCAGCCCTGAGCCGTCCTCAGAGTGCCCCGCAACAAGCCGCAGCAGTATATACACGTACGCCCTTCCAACACCCAGACAGGTACATGTGTGCATCCACAGGTGGGTGATGTGCCTCAACAGTGAGGTGAATGTTCACATGGTGCTTGTGAGGTAAAGCACAAGACTTTGCTGCCCCACTGCAAATCCATGCACCTAAATGCAAACGTTTGGACAGTCACACTGAAACACAAGCATATCCATATGGAAATGGATGTATCACCCAGGGAGAGCATGTGGGTGCATAGAGGTCTTCCTGTAAGAGGCATACGAGATGCCTTCAAAGACTCCCAATTTAAAAGGATCCTGGGGGGACATCCTGGGTGGCTCAGCAGTTGAGTGTCTGCCTTTGGCTCAGGGACTGATACCAGATTCCCAGGATCGAGTCCCTCATCGGGCTCCCTGCATAGAGCCTGCTTCTCCTCACTCTGCCTCTCTCTCTGTGTCTTTCATGAATAAATAAATAAAATCTTAAAAAAAAAATAAAATAAAAGGATCCTGGGAATTAGGAAGAAAGTAAAATTGGCACAAAGTCGAGAAGATAACTGCCTTGATGAAGATAGGTTCATGGACAACCAAAGGCAAAATAATAGGACCCTGAAATTTCATGTAAGCGTGGTTTCTAGCTTGGAGTCTAGGGAAAGGAATGATTCCAATAACATGATTAACTGTCATTCTACCAAGAGAGGGGGGATCTATGGTCTGCACAGCAATGTCTGTGGTAGGAAAGTAGTTTTGCGTAAGTTGTGTGAATGACTCGTATGAATGTCCTTTAAATCGATGTAGTTTCCATTTTACTGATCCCAAGTTCTTCTGTATTAGCTTTCAGATAATTAATTTGGCTCCCTGAAAGCATAAATACTGCTCAACTCAACAGAA
Organism: Canis lupus familiaris; assembly: GCF_011100685.1. Taxonomy (NCBI): domain Eukaryota; kingdom Metazoa; phylum Chordata; class Mammalia; order Carnivora; family Canidae; genus Canis; species Canis lupus. The sequence goes on along the minus strand of NC_049240.1, from coordinate 3,884,269 downwards.
TTTTAGTAATACCAAAGATAGTTCCCCTTGAAAAATTTTTGGGACACTTCCTAGGGAAATATTAGATCAGATGTATCTCCTGCTACAAAGATAATAAGTATATCCTGGTGTGTAAATTAGTCTCTGGAGGGTTCGGTTAATATAAATTCATTCAGTAGAATTTGAGCTAAGAAATTGAGTTTCTTATCTTTAATATCAGCCAAAATAGCATCTCCTCAGGCAATTCACTCTAACTCCTCAGAAGTAATCTCAAAGCTTTCATTCATTCAATAAATAGTTATTTTGCATCTAATCTGTGCCTGGCTGCCTTCTAGGTAGGGAACAAACCACACAAAACTCTTGTGGAGTTTGTATTCTTGAGGAAATAGCACCTTGGACTCTTCCCGGAGCTTCACAGAGGGTGTGGTTACTTGTTTGTGGTTGTGTGATTGCTAGATTTTTTTTCCTCTTGTGTAAGGTCCATGAGGCCTGAGTCAGTTTTGCTAAGCTTTGTACATCTGGCACCAACACAGTACCGGGTTGTAGAAAGTGCTCAATAAATGTTTAAGGAATGAGTAAATTAGTACACTCTCAAAGCTTCATAACTGGACTCTGGGTCACAAGGAACTGATTCTAAAACCTTAGAGGCTTTTTAAAAAAAAAAAAACTTTTAATTTATTTATTCAAGAGAGACACAGAGAGTGAGAGAGGCAGAGATACAGGCAGAGGGAGAAGCAGGCTCCCTGCAGGGACCCCGATGCAGGACTCAATCCCAGGACCCCAGGATCACGCCCTGAGCTGAAGGCAGACGCTCAACTGCTGAGCCACCCAGGAGTCCCAACCCTCAGAACCTTTAACAAGTGTGCATGCTTGGAAATTATTAATGAACATTGCTCTCTTGGTACACGATTTCTGTCCCATCCAGTCTTTGGCATAACCTTAGAAAGTCTGAGCAGTCTGATCAGGAAAAGAGAGGCCCTGAGATTTGCTTTCTGGAGCTGCCCTCAGCTCTTACATGGTGCGGAAGTTGAACTGAGAGTTGGTGGTCCCATCATGGGGCCCTTGTGAGCACTGGGTGCATGGCCCCACAGCAGGGCTTGGGGTAGACCAGCTGGCCACATGGATTTGCAGGAAGCCCAGGATTTTGCAGCAAGAACTGAGACGAGGCTGAGTCGATAAGCGAGGAGTCCCTCACCCCACCCCACCCCACCCCAGCCTCATTCCTGCACTGAACCAGCAGTTGCCAGTTTCAGCATTTGAGGCCAGTGGCACGAGGAGAAAGAGGAGGATTGTTTAGAGTCCAGCAGATTGTGATCAGCAAGTACCTAGAGTACAAGTACACACAGCAGGGTCACATCCTCCACCCAGGACCATGGGGACAGCCAAACACATGTGCTAATCAAACACATCAGCAAGATGCCAACCCAGGCTCTAACCTGGCTGGTTATCCTACTACGGTGCAGGTGAAGATGTCTGTCAGTAAGGGAATGAATGACCACAAAGAAAGAGTTCTGGACCATAGCTTCACTGGGACAACCCTGGCAGGTACTACCAAATTTCACTACTTGGTTTTTACCAAGCTAAAAAAACCCCAATCTTTCCCTTCTTGGGGAGGCAAATGCAGATTCCACCCATTTCCTTGTCTTATCATATCTTATATTCCTCTTTTGTTGGAGAACTGGCTGGACTCTGTGTCCCAGAACAAACCAGGGACACCAAAGTTCTCTTCCCTCATATACCCTGGAGCCATTATAGGAAAGAAACAATGGGAGGGAAAGGCTATCTGAAAGAGTGAGATTCTAAGTTTTCATAATTAACTTTACTGAGATATTATTTCCATGCAATAAAACCACAGATTTTAAGTGCATAGTTTGACTTTTGACAAATGTGCTCATGAAACGAACAAATGCTCCACGGAGGACGTAGAACACCTGTGTTACCACAGACGTACACTCAGCCCTGAGGGGTGAGCATTTTTATCTGAAAAGATAGAATCCTAAGGACACATAAATGATCAGGTCAAAACAAACTTAAACCCAAGGACCTAAGTTATCTTTTTCCTGACACACCCACAGTTTTAAAGCTAACGAAGGTCAAAATGACAGACAAAGCAAAGTATGTACATTTTATCTGTATATCTCAATTTTAGTGGAGTGAACTTTGTGTCCTTGCTCTGCTTGAGAAGTTGGAGGATTTGATATCGGAAATTAAGAGAATTACAGATAGGCTAGAACAGGGGAGAAAAGACTATTTAGGTGAAACGGCAGGTGTCAGAAGGCTGGTATATCCTTATTCATTGCAGCATTACTCAGTAGCTAAAAGGTGATGGATCCCTAGTGTCCATCAATGGGTAAACAGACTAACCAAATCTACGTGCATACGTATATGTGTATATACAATGGAATATTGCAATAAAAATACTGGAATAATTTAGTATTATTAAGCCTTAAAAAAGAAAGAAACTCCAACACATGCTGCAACACGGATGAACCTTGAGAATAGTATATTAAGCGAAATAAGCCGGTCCCAAAAGGAAATACTATGTGATTCTACTTGTGGGAGGTACCTCGGGTGGTAAAATTCGTAGACACAGAAAGTGGATGAGTGATTGCCTGGGGCAAGTGAGAATGGGGAGCTGGTAATGGGCATGGAGTTGTGCAAGATGGAGGGGGTTCAGGTGATGGATGGCAGCAATGGTTGCACAGCACCGTGAGTGTCCTTCACCCCTAAACTGTGCACTAAGTGTCCGTAGTGCACCACTAACCTGCACACCTAAAAATGGTTAAGATGGTAAGTTTTATGTTAGGTCTATTTTACCTCAATTTAAGAGAAGAAAAGGCAGGTGATGAGAGAAGTACCATCTGACTCCAAAGCCAGTGCTTTACCATGAGGTATACACTCTTCACTAGGCCAAAGGGGGTACAGACTCACTCTGTTTTCTTTTAATCATGAACCCCGCTCTGGACCACAAGGCTTTCTCCCATGACACCCTGAAGAAGTGCGTCTGTGGTGTGCATGCCTATGACCACAGGCTCACACGAAGCACACATCTCGAGCATTCCGCTTGGTGCAACTCAAGGTGGTAACTGGTGTGTGGACTTGTGGCAACGAGCTAATCGATAAGCTTGTTATTGAGTAATCCTTGTGATCACGCTGAATTGAGCTCAGTGGAAAAATGTTCATAAATTAACACTCCTCATAGATCTGCTAAATGACTGCCATGTTTAGGTACTGGGTTAGGAGCTATGTGTGTACGTGTGTGTGTGTTGGGGGACGGAGCAGCAGCTGGGGGGAGTGAAGAGGAAAGACCCCCGCTGATGCCCTTAAGGAGGTTATGCTGTATGGGGGAGGTTAGTTTGTATGCAAACAACTACAGAACAAAGTTCAAAGTTCAAAGTGGCGCAGTAGAGATAGAGATAGAATGTTAGGAGGAGGGCAACTGGAGAAGGACATTTATCTACACTGAGTTGAGTCCCGTGGTTGGCAGAAACAATTTTGCGTGATTTTCCGAACAACTTTGACATGGATATTATAATAGAGATCATTGAATTTTAGAGACAGCAAGCGACAGCCCTCCCCAGATCACAGTGGCAGGAAGTGACAGAGCCAGGATTCAAACCCAGTCTTTCTGACTCAAAAGCCAATGTTCTATTTGTTGTACCAACAGTCTCCAATTAGGGAACCGAACCCAGAGGTATTCCAAGATATCTCAAAGGGTATGTGGGTGAAGATGGCTGTAAGGGTGTGGTCAGTTTTGTTTTCCAAAAATAGGTTAAGCACTATTTCCCCACCCACATGCTCTTCTGGGATCTTGCACACCCCAACAAGAACAAGGAGTCTAGGCCTCTTCCTCCTTAAACGGGGGGTAGGCCTTTGTGAATATCTCAACTTACAGAGTTGGCAGGAGTGAAGCCGCATGACGTCTGAGGCCAGGTCTATCTGCTCTCTCACGATGCTGGCTTTTAGAATCCAGCCACCAGGCTGTGAGAAATCCCAAGGAGAGACCCACAAAGAAAGGAACCGTGTTGGGGGCCCCAAGTCCACCCCCAGGTTTGATGATTCACATGAGGTATCACAGGACTCAGTGTTATAGCTGGATCATGGCTAAGATTTATTATAGGAAAAGGATACAATGCGAAATCTGGAAAAGTAAAAGGTGCGTGGGGTGAAGTCTGGAGGAAGCAAGGCGCAAGCATCCAAAATAGAGTCACACAGGTCGTACTTAATTCCTCCAGCAATGAGCCATGACAACCCAGGTTAAGTGTTGTCTGCGGCGCCCAGGGTTTTTATTGGGGGCTCATCACATAGCTTCCTCTGCCTAGCATGGGCTAAGATTTCAGACCCTCAGAAGGAGAGCGGGCGTTCAGTATAAACCATAGTGTGTGTACAAATAGTTTTAAGCGCCAGGAAACAGGGCGGTGGGAACTCTCCCCAAATATGAATTCTCAAATACCAGTCGAAAGCCAGCCTTATAAGTAGACCTGAGTAAGGAGAGCTGTCTGGCTCGCTGCATTAAGCCCTTTCTGCACAGGACCTCAAAGCTTCTGACAGCCCCCCTGACCGAGCTCCCGGTTGACAGCCATCAACACCTGATGTCCATGTAAAGAAGTCCTTTCAGAAACACATTCTCCACCCCTTAGTCGAGCCATTCCCGCTGATGCCACAAGGAACCGAGTCGAGCGCTGAGCTTTCCCTTCTGAGCCCTTCGGCACAAGGTGCAGATTTGTGGGCAAAGTGCACGATTGTTATTGTTTCAAGCAATTAAGTTTGGAAGGGTCTGTCATGCAGCAATAGATGTGGAATCGTTTTCCAGATTCTAATCTTTCATACGTGTCTCTTCTAAAATTGATCATCCTGAGAACCCAGGATCGAGGCAGACCCTTCACAAAGATCATCCTTTCACTTAACAAACGAAGTTGTATGTGCACCTTCCAGGCTGTTTTGTCCTAGATCAGGAGTTGGAAATCTTTCCCTGAGAGGAGCTAGGTAGTAAATATTTAAGAATTTGTGGGCCACATGCTGTGTTTGTATGTTCTTGTGTGTATATGTGTGTGTGTGTGTGTGTGTGTGTTACAATCTTTTAAAAATGGAAAAACCTTTATTGGCTCGAGGTCTGTTCAAAAGCAGTCTGGAAAGGATTTGGCCATCATCAGCCAGCCTTAGTTTGCCAACCTCTGTCCTAGTAATTAAAACAGCAATCCCCTCCAAACAAAACCCCCCAACCCAGCAAACAGATAAAACCTGCAGTGCAGCAAAGTACCATTGGAAATAATGGTGTCGATCCTGAAAATATTTGGCTCGCAAACCCTTTTGCAAACCACATGTTTTCTAATTCATTGCTTTCAACTGTATTGAAGGAGAACCTAATTAAATTTTTAGCTGGTAGATCATAAAGTAGATCATACTTTAGATGTTAGATCACTATATGATTGTTAGTCTATAACCTGGAAGGCATTCAGAGAATGAAGTAAGATTGAAGTTGTGAAATTCATTGTTTTCACCTACTAATTCACGTCAGCAATATTCTCTGATGCATGTGTCTTTATTTTTTTATTTTACTTTTTATTTTTATTTTTTGAGCCCAACACCAAGCCTAACTTGGGCCTTAAACTCATGACCCTGAAATGGAGACCTGAACTGAAATCAAGAGTCAGACTCTTAATCAACTGAACCATCCAGGTGTCCTGGTGCATGTGTCTTTAAAAAATGGAAATAGGGGGGAAAATATAAATAAAAACGGGGCACCTGGGTGACTCAGTCGGTTAAGCAACTGAGTCTTGATTTCAGCTTAGGTTGTGATTTCAGAGGTCTTAGGAAGGAGTCCTGCATTGGGTTTTGCATTGGGTTCCATGTTGGGCTCTGCATTGGGTTCCACATTAGGTTCCACCCTGGATGTAGAGCCTGCTTGGGATTCTTTCTGTCTCCCCCTCTCTCTTTGTCACACAGCCTCTGCTCTCTCTTACTCTAAAGTAAATAAATAAATAAATAAATAAATAAATAAATAAATAAATATAAAAGAAAGAAGGAAAGAAAAGAAATAGAATTCATATAGAAGCTTGTATCCTTCTACCAATAAGGAATATTAATGAAAAAATATAAAAATTAATTGTAAAAAAAGCAATCCCACCTAATTAAGAGATACATTTCCAATACAATTTTACATTTCATCTTTAGTAAATATATATATGTTGTTTTGTTCAACTGTATACTTCTTATAATTGTGATTCTAACTCAATCTAAAGTAAACATTTCAAACACTCAGAGGCCTAATAGTCATAGGAAATTGAAATTAATTTCAATTCCAATTTCTATACACATATTTATGGCAGTGATGTATGATCAATAAAATAATTTGAAGAAAAAATATATTGCATTAGCACAGAATCCAAAGGAGGAAATGGAATGGAATGAAAGTGCAAGGAGGAAAAGGAACAGTATAATATTTCCAATTGTCAGGAAGAGCTTATTCTTGTATTTTTTAAAGTGGTTGATGGTGGGTCTCAAATTGCTGTGATATTTAGATCCCACTGGATGCACTAAAAAGAGCGATATGACAGTTTTATTTTGAAATGTCAATATTTACAATATGCCAGGATAGCAGTTCTCATAGTGTGGTTCCTGAGCCAGCAGCGTTAGGATCACCTGAGAACATTACGGATTCCCAGGCCTGCCCCCAGACCCACAGAGTCAGAGACTCAGCGCTCCAGGTGATTCTGATGCAGGCCCACGTTTGAGAACCGCTGCATCGGAAATGACTGTCATTGCAGTTACTTAAACATATAATGAATAGCTCTTTATGTCAAAGTAACATATGTGAGGGGACACAGGGTCTTACAAAAAATTATTGAGGTCCTCAGGCAAAAATGTTTGAGGACCACCACCCCAAAGCCTGCACCTCTTTCTATTTTATTTATTTATTTATTTATTTATTTATTTATTTATTTATTTTTAAAGATTTTATTTACATATTCATGAGAGACACAGAAAGAGAGGCAGAGACACAGGCAGAGGGAGAGACAGGCTCCTCGTGGGGATCCCCATGTGGGACTCGATCCAGGGACTCCGGGATCATGCCCTGAACCCAAGGCAGATGCTCAACCACGGAGCCACCCGGGGGCCCCTCTTTCTGTCTTTAAATGAAAGAAGAGTTTTCTCCCGAGGAAGGACTAGCAGACTGGGACAAGCATTGAGGCTGGTTTCGCAGGAAGCGGGGAAGGATTGGGACATTCGCAGAAAGAAGAGTGTGACCTGCAGAGAAGATGCTATGCAACAGCTCAGGGGAGGGGCAGCACAGGTGTGAGTGAGGGGAGGGCGGGGATGGAGCCTGAGTGTGGGCAGAGTGGTCGCAGGTAAATCTGGAAAGACAAGATCGTGATGGTGCCAGGACTTTATTTTGAGCAGGAAGAGATATGGTCAGAGATACGCTTTATCGGAATGAGTGTGGCCCATAGATTAGGTGGGAGACACTGGAGGTGGTGAAACTAGATGTAGGGCTGCACCCTGCAGTCTTCACCCTGGGGGTTACCGTCCTCTCTCAGCTGGGGTGGTCCCTGCCCACCAACACTGAGGAGTGTGGGGGATGCCCGTCTGGGGTATAATAGGAAATGTATTTGGTCTTTGTCCCTGGTTCCTGACACAGGGCTCCTTATGCCTTTGGAATTCCCTGGGTGATAGGAGGGTCAGGTGGTATCCATAAGGAGCCCCTTTAGAGGACACCTGGGACTTTACCCTGATAGGTGACTTAGGTGGGGCCTCTGGATAGCCTCAGGATGCATCTGGTCACCAGAAAGACCAAGTGATGGGAAGGTTGGCACGTTCAACCCCACAAGCTGGCCTCTGGGAAAGGGGGTGGGGGGCTGCCAATTAAGTTCTCTGAGCGAGGAGGTCTAATGAGCTTCTGGGTTGGCGAAAGCATCCCCAAGCTGGGGAGGTGGTACACCCCGGCTCCACGGGGACAGAAGCCCCTGTGCAGGAAGCCCTTCTGGACCGTGCCCTACGTGCGTCTTCTTTTGGTTCCTCATCTGTGTCCCCTATAATATCCGTAATAATAAACTGGCAAAGGTAAGTAAATGTTTCTCAGAGTTCTAGGAACCGCTAGCAAATCAATCAGACTCGAGAAGGGGTCGTGGGGACTTAGGGCCAGTTGCTCAGAACACAAGTTGGGCTTGCGGTGGGCGTCTGACATGGGGCCTGTGGGGTTTTAGCCCTTGACCTGTGTGATCTGAGGCCGTTTGTTGCAGGTAGTGTCATAACCGGCTTAAATTTATAAAACACCCAGTCGGTGTCCACCGAGAAATGGAGGATTGCTGGATGGTGTTGGAAAACACTGCAGACCACCCAACCCAGGGAGACCGGGGACAGAGGGATGCATGCGGCCACTCTGAGGCAGCTGAGGGCCATCTGTCGCTTTGGGCTCTAGCCTGGTGCCACGTTTGAAATCCTTGCCATTCCCTAAGCAGAAAGCATGCCCACCTCCTGAGATCAATGAGATGTCTGCAAAATGCCAGGAGTTGTTCAGGCAGAAGGAATTCACCAACTCCTGGAGCACATTATCATTATCTTTGTTTCTATTTAGCCAAGGCCTGGCCAGGGAGAAAGGCATGACGTCATCAGAGCAATCGCCCATTGGCTGCCCATTCCCCGAGGGGAGGGCCGTCTTTCCAGTTGCTTGGTTCTCCTAAGTATTATTTGCAGCACAGATGCCTGTCCCGTCACTTCCTTTTCCAGGGTCCATGCCTCTGATACCATTAGGTTCCGGCAGGAGAGTGAGAGAACACCACGTGGCGGGAGATTGGAGTTGACACAACCATGCCCCTTGGGGGGGCGGCTCTGGGCCTCGTGCCAGCCCCTGTAAGGTTGCTTCGGACTTTGCATCACTACATTAATTCATCATGCAATATGCATGAGGGACAGGGGTAATGAAGCGGTGACACTAGCTCTTCTATTCGGTGCCCTCTGGAATGGGGGGCAAAGGAATTGGCTCCGTCGGTGCGTTTCATAGCGAAGCTTCCATTTACAGTTCACCTGCCATCTCAGGTTTCATGACCCGCCTCGTTCCTTGAAGGTTAATAACGGATATATATTTTTTTTAAGTCTTAGATAATGATGTTGAAGAAAAGGAGGAAATTGTCACAATTTCTTTTCTCCAGACTTGAATTTGATGTTTCTTTTGGATGACGAGAGTTCAGAGGAAGACCTCATTTTCTTGGCAGTTATAAAGCAACGTAATGCAAAAGTGAAATTTCACTTAACCCATCAAGTGGTTCCAATCTTTTGATGATGAAAAAAATGTAAAGAATAAGATTTCGCGGGGATGCTGTTGGAAAACAGCCGCTGGGCATGTACTGTAATAAAACTTTTAATGATGGCCTTTATTTTCCATTTCTGAGCTCATCTTTAGAGAAATTACTGGGTGGTGAACAAAACCAGAGCGATGGCCTGGCATACAAAAGTCCCTGGTTTCTGAGATAAAGGTAGCATCTTTTGGTGATTTAAAATCTTTCCCGGGAACTTGCTGCTTCTTTTAAGTAGGCTGATCCAGTCCTCCTGAGGATTCCCTTGGGGCTGGTGGAGGCAGGTGGAGGCCGGTGGAGGCTGGTAGAGGCAGGTGGAGGCAGGTGGAAGCTGGTGGAGGCATGTGGAGGCAGGTGGAGGCAGGTGGAGGCAGGTGGAGGCTGGTGGAGGCCGGTGGAGGCTGTTGGAGGCTGTTGGAGGCAGGTGGAGGCAGGTGGAGGCTGGTGGAGGCTGGTGGAGGCTGTTGGAGGCAGGTAGAGGCTGGTGGAGGCCGGTGGAGGCAGGTGGAGGCTGTTGGAGGCTGTTGGAGGCAGGTGGAGGCTGGTGGAGGCTGGTGGAGGGGCATCTGACCACACCTGCCACCTTTGTCCAGACCTTGCGGGTGTGGGGTTGAGGAAATCCTGAGAGGTGCCATTGCTTTACTGAGGACACACAGCCCCCAAATCAAGTGACACTGGTCCCCCAGACTCCTGGCAAGAGCCCCCCTCAAACCCACTCTCCCAGAGCTCCACCCCCAGCATCTTCGTGGGGCCAGGCTTCTCAGCAGCACAGCGCTCAGGAGGAGCTGGCCCAGCGTGTGTTCCCTTTCTCGCAAGTACACCAGTCTTTCTGGGACACAGACCAAGTTTACAGCACTGATGTCCAAAGGAACCATCAACGACATTGTGTTTTGTGAAGGGCTTTTATGTTTTCAGAGAGAGTTTGGGGTGGTATTTTTATATCTGAATGTTAAAAGCTAACACGGCATTGTGGTTCAAGGCCGAAGCTTTGGAATTACAGTGGGCTGGGCTCCTGGATTCAGCACTTATTAGCCGTGTGGCCTTGTTAATGACTTTCTGAGCTTCACTAGGTTTTTTCCGTAAGACTGAGACCCTAAATCCACGTCATAAGCTAGGTGTATGGATTTAAGAATGCATACATTTATATACATACAAAAATAAGAGAAATGAGAGCATGTATATTCCTAAATACATAAACATATATTCTTACATAAACAGGAGTTCTTCTTTATGTAAGAATATATATGATATATAAGAATGTGTATTTGATGCTCAGCATAGCGGCTAGCACGTAGCACACACTCCTAGAAATTAAGAATCTTCTTACTGATGCTACTAGAGTACATTGGAGCCATTGTTGAGAAGCTCCAGAGTGCTGCAACCTTTTCTCTCTACAAGATAACCCAACATGCGAATCTGAGAGGACTGGGGTGGAGAAAATATGTGGTCTCCACTTCAGGAGGCTCTCTCTTTACTTGGGTGCTGGGAGGCTGGGCCGAGGCTGAAATAATTCCTCTGGCCTCCAGCTCCTCTGCGGGCAAGACACGCCGAGGGTTCTCTCTCGGGTAGAAGGGTATGGAGGCTGTAGAGGAGCCGCGGCGTGGATCTCTCTTCCGAAGGGCTCTAACCACTGCTCTTATTTTCCCTCTGGGTTCTGTCTTTTGCTGGAATTGCAAACAGCCTACCGGGCTATCATTTTAGAAGATAGTACATTTCCAATCTTAAAAAAAAAAAAAAAAAAAAAAAAAATCTAGGATGCCTGGGTGGCTCAGTGGTTGATCCTAGAGACCTTCAGCCCAGGGGGCCTGCTTCTCCCTCTGCCTGTGTCTCTGCCTTTCTCTCTTTCTGTGTCTCTCATGAATAAATAAATAAAATCTTTTTTTAAAAAAACCTTTCTGGGGAAGTGTTTCAGTTGGAGACAGAGGGGACATCCAGATGGTTCTGGAAAGTAAACTTAGGTGAGAGCCTCTTCTTGTATCAGTCTATTGGCAATGAGAGTCCTCCTCCGACCTCCGCAGAGGACGCATTCCAGGACCACAGTAGCTGCCTGAAACCACCCTGGTACTGGCCCCTGTATATGCGATGCTTTTTCCTATGCATACGAGGGGGTTCAGGACAAGTCCCCCCACCCCCGAATGTGCCACTTTGGCTTGTGGATTATTTTGAATTCTCTGCACTTGAGACACTGTGGGCTCAAGAGAAACTTTTATCCGTCCCGTAACCACACAAAAAAATCTAAATTGGGGGTCTTTCCCAGAGTAAAGGTCATTAATGGAGATAAATCTCACCTGAGTGACCCATCTGCATGGCAGCGCAAGCATCTAATTACCCAACATCTGCTCTTCTTCTCACCCCGTGAAGCGCATTCCTTCCCTCTCAAGGCCCAGACCCCCTTCGCCCAGGTTCAGAATGATGAATATACCTCGTTTTGCCTGAGTGTCTTTGGAACTTCCACGTCTGTGTGGATTCCCTGTACGCACACTATTAAATTCGATTTTCCCCTGTTAATCTGTCTCCTGGCAATTTGGTTCCTGGTCAAGCTAGAAGGACCTTTGAGGGGATGAGATTTCTTCCTCCTGCTCCACACCTGTCCATGACCAAGCTTAGTTTGTAAGTTAGGCACAGTAAGGAATTAATGGCGGTAATTAAGTGGAACAATGGCAACAAGATGCTGAAGTAAAAGTTATGCGAATGTGGTTGCTCCCCCAGAATGGCTTAGTGTACTGTACTCTCCCCTCCTTCTGTGGTGATGTGTGACGACAGGGGCCTCTGGGAGCACATGCAGCGAGGTGGATGGCCTAGCGTTAGGCCCCTGCTGCCATCTTGATGATACTTGGGAAGGAGGATCTTTTGTTTCTGGGCTGCTCCATGGGTGGGTGACTGCAACCCTGGATAAGGGAGACCATGTACTGACACCCCGAGGGGTCAGGAGCCCCCCGGGGAGAATGGGAACAGGCTGACAGTGAGGAGACTCCACTATAAAGGGTGTTTTCAGAACTGCCTCCCACACACGCAGCGCTGACTTCACGCCCAGGGGAGAAGAGGGCTTTGTGCCTGGATTGGAAGGGCTGGTGACTCAGGCTTGTGGCACTCTGAGGCTCAAGAGGCCTTGTGTTGTCAATGATCCGAGTGTAAGCACGGAATGTTCTTTTTATTATTATTATTATTATTATTATTATTAAAGATTTATTTATTTATTTATTTATTTATTTATTTATTTATTTATTTATTTGAGAGAGAGAAGCAGACTCCCTGCTGAGTGTGGAGCCTGATGCGGGGCTTGATATCACCACCCTGAGATCATGGCCAGAACCAAAATTAAGAGTTGGATGCCCAACCAACTAAGCTCCCCAGGCACCCCTCAGAAGTCTCTTACTTCACCAGAGACCAGAGGCTTCTCTCCCATTTGGGGTTTTGGAGCCACCCCAGCCCCACAGGTGTCCAGGTAGAGCAGAGGCTCTGGGTGAGCGGAGGAGCCACCAGCTTGGAGGAGCTTCTCTGGGGTCTTCTCTGAGGTCCCCTCTCAGCCCAGCTTGCAAGGTTAAGGACACTATAAGTACACACCCTGGAGACCCCCAGATACACTCGAGTGCGGAGACTCTTGATGTCAAGCTGATGGAGGCTGTGAATCATGGAGACTTAGATATTGATATATATGAAATCCCATTCGTGGTCATGAGCTAGTGAAACCTGAGATACCTTCTGGCCACAGAGACACAAAAACAGTTTCCACAAGATGTATTCTTTAGGATTTAGCACTCGCCTCTCTAACCATTACCCATCCATTATCACTCACTAAAAATCCAAAAGCTGTTCAAGTTTAGTCTGCATCTTCCAGAAGCCCATTTGGTGGAAACTCTAATCACCTCACGCTGCTTTCCGCCACTGGATGGCACACAACCTGTTTCCGATGTTTAACTGCATTGATGGATTTGGCCAGATGCGTGGCAGCGTGGGACAGACCTGCAGTCAAGCCTGTGGAATTTAGAGGGTTCCTCACTAATTGTTGCATTAGTTCCTGAAGTGGCTGCGCTCTTCTCTAGCAATAGAGCCTCGTAAAGCAGTTTCTCTGAGGGGTTTTCCTCACACAGCCACCAGTGCTCTTGAAGACACCAAGGCCTTTACCTCAGGAACCTAGAATGCTTAAAAGCTTCGGACTCAGTCTTGGGGTGTCTTCTGACCCTGTGTGGGGATGAGTCGAGGGCCTTTCTTTCAGAGTCAAGTCCTCTAAACACTGACCTAACCCAAAAAGTCTTTGCTGATGAACACAATAAAACAACACTTTGAAAATACACGTCATCATGAGGTAACTTTAGGGTATTTGAGATGATTTCACGTAGACGCCACTTGGCTTTCCCACATCATGAAAGAGGAGTTACGTGAACATTGTGAAGTCTTATCACAGGAAACCACAGAGGAAATTTCAACTTGTACCTGGAAGGCCGGGTCTGAGAGTGTGCAAGTGTGATGCCACAGCTGGAGTAAGGATCTGATCACTCCCACCCCTTGGAGTAAATTCTTCCCTTGGCTTCTAGGCCCTCACCCTTTCCTGTTTCTCCTCTCACCTCCTTGGCTGCTCCTTCGAGTCGCTCAGCTGGGCCCTCTGGATGCCGGGACGCTTCCCTCTCCTCTCTGCACTCCTCCCCTGGTTGACGTCATGGGTCTCATTGGCTTCCAAAGCTGCCCGCATCCCGGTACCTCTGTACAACCTGTACGTTGCCCTGAGCACCAGGCTTCTTCTCCCAGCCTGCTCGACATCTCCACCAAATGTTAAATGGGCATCTTGAGGCTGACTCGTCTGACCCTGAGATCCTGGACTCTTCTCTCAAATCTGTTTAATCCACATTAAGGGAAGGAAGGAAGGAAGGAAGGAAGGAAGGAAGGAAGGAAGGAAGGAAGGAGAGAGGGAGGGAAGTAGAGAGGGAGGGAAGGAGAGAGAGAAGAAAAGAAAAAAGGAAAGGAAAGGAAAGGGAAGGGAAGGGAAGGAAAGGGAAGGAAAGGAAAAAATCCATTGTCAAGGTTCACAAGATCCATCTTAGTTGATGGAGAGTTCATCCTTGCAGTTGCTGAAATAACTTAGAGTCACTGCAGTGAGTTGAAGAATGGCGGCTCCCAAGAAGGTACACCCACGTCCTAACCCCCGTACCTGTGAATGTGACCTTATTCAAGATAAAGGTCTTTGCAGATGTCATTAAGTTGAGGATCTTGAGATGAGATCATACTGAATAACTGAGTGAGCCCTAACTCCAATGACAAGTGTCCTTACGAGAGACAAAAGAAGGGATGACAGAGGCGAAGGCCATGTGGGGGTGGGGGAAGGGACCTGAGTCATTGGGCCACAAGCTGAGGAATGGCCGGACCCCCCCCCCCCCCAGAAGCTGAAAGAGGCGAGGAACAGAATATCCCCTGGAGCTTCTGGAGAGAAGGCGGCCCTGCCAACTGCTTTGTCTCAGACTTCTGGCTTCCAGAAATGTGAGAGAAGACATTTCTGTTGCTTTAAGCGTCCAGTTTGGTGGTGCTGTGTGACAGCAGCCCAGGAACCAACGTGGTTCTCTTGAACCTTTCTCTTTCTCTCGAAACTCATGTCCAGTCTCATAGCAAATCTTGTGAACCATGACAGTGGAATTTTTCCTTTCCTTTCCTTTCCTTTCCTTTCCTTTCCTTTCCTTTCCTTTCCTTTCCTTTCCTTTCCTTTCCTTTCCTTTCCTTTCCTTTCCTTTCCTTTCCTTTCCTTTCTTTTCTTCTCTCCCTCCCTCTCTCCCTCTCTACTTCCCTCCCACTCTCCTTCCTTCCTTCCTTCCTTCCTTCCTTCCTTCCTTCCTTCCTTCCTTCCTTCCTTCCTTCCTTCCTTCCTTTATCCTTCCTTCCCTCCTCCCCTCCTTCCCTCCTTCCCTCCTATGATACAAGTGCCTGACTTAAGCTTTGATGACTGAGGCCTCCACCTCCTAGAGGCGTCACTTCCAGATGGCTATCTCAAAAACACATGAAAACACACCGCCAGCCACAGACTAGGTAAAGAGCCCGGCCATCTGCCCACATCGAGGCTCCTTTGTTCCAGAGGTCTCCGTTGATTTTAATAACTGACCATTTGGACCACTTGTGTTGGCTCTTCCCACGTTTAAATTCCCGCTCTTAAGTTTTAAATTCACCCATGAAGAACGAGCTTGGTGAAACCCTAGGTCCCCACCCTCACCTCAATAAAAACAGAACCTCGAGCTGGCGCCCCCTCTCTACCGGTGACCTTGCCATGTGGCTCCAAGTGTGCTGGATAATCTCCAGTGTATGTAATAGACCTTTATTATTTTTTTTTTAAGGTTTCCTAATGGCTATTGCTAAAGGATGTCTTATAATCATGATAAGAACCACAAGGGCTGGTCCAACCACGACCTTGGTTATTGGTAGGCTGAGACTGGCACACAAAACATTCTATTTTAGAAATCTACCCAGAATCTGACAACTTCTTACCACCTTCACTGCCATCCACCTGGCTTGAGCTCTCAGCATGTCTTGCCTGGAACACCGCAATCCCACTCATCTCCCTGGCTCTGACTTTGAACCCCAGCAGTGATCCTTTCAACATAGAGGTCAGAACATGTCACTCCTCTGGCTGCTCTCAGAGTCAGAGCCAAAGCCTTACTAAAAATGGGCTGCCATGGCCTTCATGGTCTGGGTTGGCCTCTGATGTCTGTAATTTCATCTTAGACTACTCCCCCGCCCCCTCTGATCCAGCCACCATGGTCCCTTTTGCTCTTCCTTGTCCAAATAAGTCATATTTCTACCTCAGGGCCTTTGCACTCACTTATTCTTTTGTCTGAAACCCTCTCCCTCCAGTTACCTACGTAGTTAATTCCCTTATTTCATGCAAGTCTTACACATCTCCCTCTCAGAGGGGTCCCCTCTGGCAGCTCTATCGAAAACTACAACCCTTATACGAGTTCCATTCTTCTTCTCCATAGCTCTTATTGCCATCTAAATACCATAGATCTTACTTGTTTGTTTATTGTTTTTCTTCACCTGCTGGAAGGTGAAATCCTTATGGAGAGGGAATTTGCTGGAACTTTTCTGTTCACTGCAGTAACTCCAGCCTCCAGAACAAGTCCTGGTACATAGTTATACTCAGTGAATATTTGTTTAGTGAATAATTGAAAATCGGAAAGCCTTCAGGCAGTGGTCTATAGGAATAAATGCGACGGGATGGCACATCCTGGCTACCTTACATTCCCATTCATCTTCTGGAGACCAAGAAAAGGGAGATAGTTCTATGCCATCACAAGATGTATTTATATATTTATTTTTGAATTTTATTTAAAATGTTTAATGGTAGTAAAATACCCCAATTACCATCCTAACCGCTTTTTAAAAGAAGATTTATTCATTTATTTGAGAGACAGAGAGACAGAGAGAGAAAGAACGAGCAGAAGAGGCAGAGGGAGTGAGAACCTCAAGCAGACTCTGAGTTGAGCGCAGAGCTGGATGTGGGGCTCTGCGTGGGGCTTGATTGCATGACCCTGAGATCACGACCTGAGCTGAAACCACACTCTCTGTCTTTATGATTTTGACTATTGCATGTACCTCCTGTGAGTGGAATCATATAGTATTTGTTTATTTGGGGCTGGAGTATTTCACTTAGCATTACTTCCTCAAGTTTCATCCACATTGTGACATGTGTCAGAATTATATTCCTTTTAGAGTTGAAAAGCTGTGCTTTCCAGTAGCACCTATTATTCCACTTGGGCTCCCCTGGAGTGATTCGATACCCTCACCACATTCACTGCCTGTCCAGCTTAGGACAAGTCACCCAACTTGACTCCAGGGTGAGGTCGTGATGTCGAAAATCACAGATCACAGGGTTTCCCATAAGTTCTGTTTCCCAAGATGTCAACTAGCTTTGCTGGGCGCACTGCTGGGATGGTAGGGGGAACTGGGCAGGTCTGCAGGCTGGAGAGAGCCCTTTCCCTGCCACAGCATCCTCTCTAGTACTCACACACTCGTGCCCACATGATCCAAATGGGGGCTTTGTCCTCATTTCAGTGAGTGCAAGTCAACTCGTCATTTCATGAAACCATCTCTATAAACCAAGAATTAACTCAGATGGCAGGCAGTCTGTCCAAGCAGGATTCAAGGATTCTCACAGTGAACTTCTCTCCTGGAAGAAGTGACCCTCTGGCTTAGGCAGAAGGGGGGAAATTGGGCAAAGAGGAGCAATCCTTATTGCTGGCGCTGAGGTGCAGAGAAGGCCATCCAATAATAATTAGAAAAAAATACATGTATATATTTCCTATGTGTCTGATACTGTATAAGTGCTTCTCAACTGACTCATTCAGTTTTCTTAACTTTATGTATGTGTGTAAGAACACTTAATATGGGATCCTTCTAACAGAATTTTAAGTGTACAACACGGTACTGCTATCTACAGGGACACTGTTGTACACGGGATCTCTAGAATTTATTCATCTTGCAGAACTGAAATGTTATGTACATTGTTTAGTAACTCCCCATTTTTCCCTAGAATGGGAACCACCATTCTATTCTCTGCTTCTATGAGTGTGACTTTATTTTTTTTGATACCTCATGTAAGTGGAATTATGCAGTAAAATAAAATCTTAAAAAAGAATAAAATCTTTTTTTTAAAAAAGAATAAAATCTTTTTTTTAAAAAAGAATAAAAATCAACTTCCATACTGTTTTCCACAGCAGCTGCACCATACACAGGGGTTCCAATTTCTCTATATCCTTGCCAACATTGGCCTTTGGTTTTTGATGATTGCCATCCTAATAGGTATGTGGTGATATCTCATTTGGTATTGATGTGCATTTCCTTGATGATTTGTTTTTTTTTATACATTTTTTTTTATTGGTGTTCAATTTGCCAACATATAGAATAATACCCTTCCTTGATGATTCGTGATGCTGAACATCGTTTATGTATGCCTGGGTACAGTATGTTTTCTTTGGGGAAATGTCTATTGAAATCTTTAGCTCGTTTTTATTTTTATTTGTTATTTTAAAAAAGATTTTATTTATTCATTCATGAAAGACACAGAGAGAGAGAGAGGCACAGACACAGGCAGAGGGAGAAGCAGGCTTCCTGCGGGGAGCCTGATGCGAGACTCGATCCCAGGACCCTGGGATCATGACCTGAGCTGGAGGCAGGCGCTCAAACCCTGAGCCATCCAGGTGTGCCTTTAGCTTATTTTTAAATCAAGTTATTGTGGAGGCCTGGGTGGCTCATTCGGTTGAGCATCTGACTCTTGCTTTCAGCTCAGGTCATGATCTTGGGTTGTGAGGTCCAGTCCCGCTTCAGGCTCAGCAGCAGCGTCTGCTTGGAATTCTTTCTCCCTCTCTGACTGTTCCTCTCCCCCTCCCCACCCCAGCTCTCTCTCTATCTCTCTCTAAAATAAATTTTAAAAATTAAAAAAAAATCATATTATTAGTTGTTTTGCTGTTGAGCTGTATGTAGGAGTCACCTCACCTCTCTTCCCCATTCATATATATATATTTTTAACTTATTTCTCTATAGAAAAAACAAACTGTAAGATCTCACCAACTGAGGAATCATCTTGCAAACAGTTGCATCTTCCAGAGAGCATGAAGCTTAATTCTGGCCCTCCGACAGATGAAAGACGCATGTCGTGTCTTGTGGGTAAATACAGATGTATAGAGCTTTGAGAAAATAGGAGAGTGAAACTATGAATATACAAAGCAAAGTCAGAGTGGGCTTGTTTACATTACAAAAGGATTCTTTTTTTTTTTTTTTTTAATTTATGATAGGCACACAGTGAGAGAGAGGCAGAGACACAAGCAGGCTCCATGCACCGGGAGCCTGACGTGGGATTCGATCCCGGGTCTCCAGGATCAGGCCCTGGGCCAAAGGCAGGCGCTAAACCTCTGCGCCACCCAGGGATCCCACAAAAGGATTCTTTAACTTAGAGAAGAAACCAGTATTGAGTGCCTGTAAACAGCGCTTCCCTGGTGCAGATGAGCGCTTGTTTGCCTAAATGGATAGGGTCAGAAAAGCTTCAGACTAAAATGTTATTAGGTCGATGTGATCTTTTGAAGATCAATCAGAAATGATGGCAAATTATCACTAAAATGATTATGTAATTGATGAGAAAATCCACTTGCTCCCTCCTCTCCAATCATCTTAGAATACACGTTGGAGGACGCATCTTTGACATGAAGCTACGCATCCTCGTACACGCAGTTGCCATGTGCAACAGTGACATTGCGGCTCACTGGGAGACAGTGTAGCTGTTGGCATTTCATAAGCTCAGGAGATAAAGCCAGTCTGTTTTGCAGACAGGCAGCCAGACCCATAACTTCTTATTTATAAACGGCACATACCCCAATCTTTCTGTGTGTGGTTTGTTAAAAAAAAACAAAAAACAAAAAACCAAACTTATTTTCTCTCACAAAGAAGGTTTAAGGGATTTGGGGGGCTCTATGTCTTAGGGAGTGTAAGCAGTTGCTTATAAAACACTAGGCTTTCCAAATGCTAATTTAATTGGACCATAAAAACCGTGGCTATTTGAGGAGAAAATGTTGTAGCAGACAGAACCTGAAATTTTGCATTTCACAAGAAAATCCCAGTGTTCAAAACACTCAAGAGGACACTTGCAAAGGCTTTGGAGGTTAGACGCTCTTTGTGACTTTTTAAAAAATGTTGTCGTTAAATACACAATTCCAGTAGATTCCTTTTAACTGTGAAGATGAAATTCAATTTCTCCATAATGAGAAAATCCTGCAGAGCAGCGGGTAACTAGATTTTGTGTCAATCCGGACATATTTAGAACAAGAGATGATTCATTTCTGGCACCAGAGGGCACCAAAGCTCAAGTTGCTAAGAAGACTGCAGGCCCCGGTCCCAGCGTCAGGGCCGAGGAAGCCCTGGGAGGTCATGGCCTTCAGAGGAGACCTTCCCTAATTGTGTCAAGGGACACCGAGGAACATCATGGAAGAGATTGTTTTGAGCCATACAGGAAAATTGAAGTGATGGAGATCATGACCGACCGAGGCAGTGGCAACGAGAGAGGTTTTGCTTCTGGGACATTTGATGACCATGACTCTGTAGACAAGACTGTCATTCAAAAACACGGGACTGTGAATGGCCACGGCTGTGAAGGAAGGAAAGCCCTATCGAAGCAAGAGATGGCTAGTGCTTCATCCAGCCAGAGAGGCCGAAGCGGTTCTGGAAACTTTGGTGGTGGTCATGGAGGTGGTTTTGGTGGGAATGACAACTTTGGGGGTGGAGGGCACTTCAGTGGTTGAGGTGGCTTCAGTGGCAGTCGAGGTGGTGGTGGATACGGTGGCAGTGGGGATGGCTAGAACGGATTTGGTAAGGACGGTGGTTATGGAGGCGGCGACCCTGGTCACTCTGGAGGAAGCAGGGGCTGTGGAAGTGGTGAACAGGGTTATGGACACCAGGGCAGTGGCTATGGCGGGAGTGGCAGCTATGGCAGCTGTAACAGCAGAGCAGGCGGAGGCGGCTATGGTGGTGGTAGTGGAAGCAACTTTGGAGGTGGCGGGAGCTATAACGATTTTGGCAATTACAACAATCAATCCTCATATTTTGGACCCATGAAAAGAGGAAATTTTGGAGGCAGAAGCTCTGGCCCCTATAGTGGTGGAGGCCAGAACTTTGCCAAACCACGAAACCAAGGTGGCCGTGGTGGTCCCAGCAGCAGCAGCAGCAGCTATGGCAGTGGCGGAAGGTTTTCATTGCTGCCAGGAAACAGAGCTTAGCAGGAGAGAAGTGCCAGAGAAGTGACAGGGAAGCTACAGGTTACAGCAGATTTGCAAACTCAGCCGAGCACAGTGGTGGCAGGGCCTCGCTGCTACAAGGAAGACGTGTCTTTGACAATACTCATGGGTATGGGCAAAAAACTCGAGGACTGCATTTGTGACTAATTGTATAGCAGGTTATTTTAGTTTCAGTTCTGTGGAAAGTGTAAAGCATTCCAACAAAGGGTTTTAATGTAGAGGTTTTTTTTTTTTTTTTTTTTTTTTGCACCCATGCTGTTGATTGCTAAATGCAATAGTCTGATCATGACGCTGAATAAATGTGTCTTTAAAAAAAAAAAAGGAATAACTTCTCTAGCTTGTTTTTTTTTTTTTTTTTTTTTTTTTTAGCCCAGTCTACTATTTAACACTCTCCTGGCCAAGAACATCATTTGTTCATCCAGCTCATAGATATTTATTGAGCACCTATTACGCACCAGGGCCTGGGGAAGCAGTGGCACGTAAGAAAGGCAAAGTCCCCACCCTCCTGACTTTGCTGTCTGCAGGGGAAGACTGGCTTCAAACAAACCCCACTATGGGATATGATATGGAGTATGGGAAGGGCAGCAGGGGCCTAACCTCAGCCATGGAGTCACGGATGTGTATTGGCTGTCTGTGGCTTCTGTAACAGATAATCACAACTGGGTGGCTTAGAACAGCACAGTTATTCCCTCACAGTTCTGGAAGCCAGAAGTTGAAACACGGTGTCGGCTGGGCCATTCTCCCTGAGGAATCTGTTCCTTGTCCCGCCCTCATCTGGTGACTCCAGGCATTCCTTGGTTTGTGGCTGTATCGCCCCAGTGTCCGCCTCTGTGGTCACGTTACCTCCTCCTCCTCTCTGTGTGTCTTCTCCTTGTGCGTCTACGTGGTAAAGACACATTTGATTGCATTTGGGGCATGTTATGGATTGAATCGTGTGTCACCTGCCCTCCCCCTGCTCAAATCCACATGGAAACTCTAACCGTATTAGAGGTAGAGCTTTTAGCTAATTAAGGTTATAAGGATGGGGCTTTGATTCAATAGAACTGTTTTTTTTTTTAAGATAGATTTATTTATTTATTTATTTATTTATTTATTTATTTATTTATTTCTGAGAGACACACAGAGAGAGAGGCAGAGACACAGGCAGAGGGAGAAGCAGGCTCCATGCAGGGAGCCGGACGTGGGACTTGATTCCAGGGCCTTGGGTCACACCCTGGGCCAAAGGAAGACGCTCAACCACTGAGCCTCCCAGGTGCGCCCAAGTTAAAGCTTTCTGCAGCAAACGCTCTTTGGTTTGTGTCTTTCTTGGCCTCCAGGTAACATGGGGACTAGGCCCTGCTTTCTCACTTTCTCTGATGCCAGCGCTCTCTTCGTCTCAGATTTTCTGTGTCTCCTCACCATCCCAGTCTCCTTTTTAGACCCCTTCACCCTCGAAGGATGCATTTTGTTCTGTATTTTCTCCTAGGTCTTTGCTCTAGGTTCTTTTCTCTTCTCACTCTCCAAATTCTTCCTAGATGAGCTCAGTTACTCTCAAGGCATCTTTTACTATCTAAAGTCTGGCCATTGTCCTAATACCCAAAACCTGCAAGTATTACCTTATATGGCGAACAATGTTACTAGGCTAAGAATCTTAAAAGGAGATTATTTTGGATGAACTAGGTGGGCCTTACATTCATCTGCTTGGGCCAAAACAACAAAATTCCTCAGATTGGGCAGCTTAAATAACAGAAATTTATTTTCTCATCTTTCATTATGCTGTAAGTCCAAAGATCAAGGTGCTGGTGGGTTGGATTCTAAAGAGCCCTCTCTTCCTGGCTTGCGGATGGCTGCTTTCTTGTTATGTCCTTACAAAGTCTTTCCTTGCAGAGAGAGAAGAGAGAGACTCTGGTATCTTTTCATCTTCTTTTAAAAAGACCAGTTCTAGGGCACCTGGGTGACCCAGTGGTTGGGCAACTGCCTTTGGCTCACATCATGATCCCAGGGTCCCGGGATCGAGTCCCACATCGGGGTCCCTGCAGGGAGCCTGCTTCTCCCTCTGCCTGTGTCTCTGCCTCTCTCTCTGTGTCTCTCAGGAATAAATAAATGAAATATCTAAAAACAAAAGAAAGCTTTAACCTGTCCAGTGGGTGGCCCTGGGGAAAGCCATTTTGGTGGCCACAGAGCCAGAGACCAGCTGGAGCGGGATGGGTGGGGGAGTGGATAGAGAAAATAGGTCTCTCATGGAGAGGCAGGAGACAGGTTGGAAGTGGGAACTGAGGGAGATTTTTATCTTATTTTTTAAGATGAGAGAAAATGAACACATTTAAATACTAATGGGAAGAATCTACAGAAAGGGAGAAACTGAAGATAAAAAGAGGAGCAAATCTGTCCCCCGGAAGTGGTTGAGGAGCGGTCCAGAGCTCAGGAGGGTAGGATGGTGAAGGTACCCTTGAACGCTGTAACCAGGGGGAAGGGGGAAGGTGGACAAAGGCGGGGGCTGAAGAGCTGGTAGCAGATGTTATCAAGGTTCTCTCATGGCATTTCTGCCTAGGTGGTCAGGGTGTGTGTGTGTGGGGATCCCCAGGTGGGATTAGAAGCAGCCACCCTGGAGATCAGGAGAGAGTTGACTCAAGAAACAAGGCGGGGCTGTCGATGTCAAAGAGATGTCATCTGGAAGGTGGTTGAGTAAGCCAGTTGGAAGAGTACCAAGTGACGGTTCTGTGTATGATTTCAGAGCGGCTGGTGGGACAAGGTCAGGGTGTGTTTATGAAATGAGGAGCTCTGGTCATCAACATGGATCCTGAGGTCACCTAAAAGTCTGATGGCTTTTGGGGTGGAGATAAAGAGCTCAAATGAGCCAAGATCTTTACCCGAAGACAGAAGCCTGTGTGGCTTAAAGGTAAATGGAAGGAGGAGGTTGCAGGAGGCTGGACTAGGGACAAGTATCCCTCTGGCTGATGGAAGTCTACAATCCAGTCTAAAGATGGGCTAGGAGCAATGTCCACAATAGCCAAACTGTGGAAGGAGCCTCGGTGTCCATCGAAAGATGAATGGATAAAGATGTGGTTTATGTATACAATGGAATATTCCTCAGCCATTAGAAACGACAAATACCCACCATTTGCTTCGACGTGGATGGAACTGGAGGGTATGATGCTGAGTGAAGTAAGTCAGTCAGAGAAGGACAAACATCATATGTTCTCATTCATTTGGGGAATATAAATAATAGTGAAAGGGAATAGAAGGGAAGGGAGAAGAAATGGGTAGGAAATATCAGAAAGGGAGACAGAATACAAAGACTCCTGACTCTGGGAAAGGAACTAGGGGTGGTGGAAGGGGAGGAGGGTGGGGGGTGGGGGTGAATGGGTGACGGGCACTGAGGGGGGCACTTGACGGGATGAGCACTGGGTGTTATTCTGTATGTTGACAAATTGAA
Organism: Canis lupus familiaris; assembly: GCF_011100685.1. Lineage (NCBI taxonomy): Eukaryota > Metazoa > Chordata > Mammalia > Carnivora > Canidae > Canis > Canis lupus. Next base: position 3,859,823 of record NC_049240.1, on the reverse strand, counting down.
CACCAATAAAAAATAAATTTATTATAAAAAAATAAAATAAAAAATAAAGATGGGCTAGGTTTTCTCAAACTGAGTTAAAAGCTAATTAAAATGTCTTAACTAAACAATTACCAAAAATTATCCACCGACTTATCCAGCAAGTTATGCAATAAATGAAGGCGGCAGGAAAAAAAATAATCTACGGAACAGTCAAGGGTTGTTTTCATAAAGACATTCATTTCTTTAAAAAGTGGCAATGATAAGTGGCTTCAGTTCGAAGCCAAACAGTGCTTTCCATTATAAACTAGTTTGTATTATCGGTTTCTTTTATTCCAAGTGTGTTTAATCCAGAGTTGGCTAAATCTCTACTTTAAATGCCACAGTTAAGCCTCACTGTTCATTTCTGTCTCAGTGGAGATGGAACAGAGCTGACCACTGGACTCATCATAGCTTTAACAAGCCTTATTGAAGACGGCTACTAATTTCACACACCCTGACTTTTTTTTCCCCAAGCCAAATCCTACTTCTTTTATCTCTTTCACAGTGTATACCCCTTAATGAGTTTATATTGTAGCCTAAAAATCCCCCCTTTAAAAAGGAAGAGCTTTGATAGAACCCCATATCTATTAAGCATGTCTGAAGTCAGGTCACTGCTTGAGCACTGGAGAGGTCACATTCAGGAAAATTTCTACTGTAACAAGGAATTTATATATATATATATATATATAATTTTTTTTGGCTTTTAGGAATTTATATTCTTTTGCTGATATAATTTTTGCTATCCCAGGGACAAGCCGGGGTCTCCCTTTCTCTGATCTTTAGCGGAAGAAAATTAGTCCAGGATGAGATTATTTTTCCAAGTGCCTCGAGTGGCTAGCACGGGGAAGCAGTCCCATTAAGTGAGAATTGACAATGTGCCAGGCTCTGGGCTAAATATCTTATTACACCTAATTTAAACATCACAGAATCCATAAGGGAGCTGTTTTTATTATCCTCATCTTATGGACAAGGACACAAGTCCAGAACTTGGTTACATGCCTGATGGGCACAAGCAAGTGAAAAGCAGAACTTGAATTCAAAGTTAGATCAGTCTAAATCCAAAATCCGTGCTATTAATGACCTGTTTCCTACTGTGATACGAATGCAGGACTAATGGCTGTGTGTGTGTGTGCACATGTGTTTCTGTGTGCATGCGTGTGTGCAGGTATGTGTGTGCACATGTGTATGAGAGAGCAAGAGAGAGAGAAAAAGATTTTCAGTGAGGATTTGGAAAGGCAGGGACAGGCATGGAGAGAATAAAGAGTGCTGTGAAGGGATAGGAATAAGTGAGACAGAGAAGTACTAGAAGTAAGGGGAAAAAAGCGAAGAAGCATAGATATATATTTAATGACAAAACTATGAGATGAGGTGTGGGAAATCTTTGTCCCTGCGAGAATATACTTTTTCACTTTTTTGCTCCATGAAAATCCCAAGGGATTTGGGATTTGGGACTGACTAGAATAAATTTTTTACAAAGTATTCTAATTTTGTTTGTAATCATCTCTTTGTCGTGGTTGAAAGGACTATAATTTGAAGCCCGGCCTTCTGTTAGCCTGGAAGCAGAAAAGTGACCGCTGTTAAGACAGGCAGATGTTCATTTTACTTTGGAATTGACTCTTAGATGTGCCATCCCATCCCGTGGCACGTCCTCACCAGAATTTTCCGGCTACAGGGTTGCTATTAGCCTTTGAGTTTAAACCTGGACCCAATTATATTCCATTGATCTAGATGTCTTTCCTTCTGCAAGAACCACAATCGTGATTATTGTTGCTCTATAATAAGTTCTTAAATTGACAAGTATGAATCCTCTAACTTCATTCTTAGTTTTCAAGATTACTTTGATTATTCTGGGTCTCATGCATTCCCATATGAATTATGATTATGAGATCAGCTTGTCCATTCAATTCCGGAAAAAAAAAAAAAAAAAAAAAAAGAAGGCAACCCAGATCCTGACAAGGATTGCATTAAGTCTGAAGATAATTTGGGGAGTGTTGCCATTTTAATGACATTATCTTCCAAGCCATGATCTCAGGAAGTTTCTCCACTCATTTAGGTCTTCTTTAATTTTTTCAGTGACGCCTATAGTTTGCAGATCTTGCATTTCTTTTGTAAAATTTACTCCTCAATATTTTATTTTTTAAATACGATTGTAAATGGAATTGTCTTCTTAATTTTACTTTTGGGTTGTTCATTGCTGGTATACAGAAATACAGTTGATTTTTGTATATTGACATTGTTTCTTGCAACTTTGCCAAAATCACTAGCTCTTTTTTTTTTTTAATATTTTATTTATTTATTAGTGAGAGACACACAGAGAAAGAGGCAGAGACACAGGCAGAAGGAGAAGCAGGCTCCATGCAGGGAGACCCAGGTGGGACTCCATCCCAGGACCCAGGGATCATGACCTGAGGATAAAGCAGATGCTCAACAGCTGAGGCACCCAGGCATCCCACTTACTAGCTCTAATAGTTTTTTGGGGTGGATTATTTAAGATTTACTGTATGTAAGATTATGTCATCTGCAAAGAGAGATAGTTCTATTTCTTCTTTTCCAACTTTTATTTCACTTACTTACCTAGTTGTCCTGGCTAGAACCTACAGTACAAGTCAAATAAAATATGAGAACAGACATTCTTGTCTTATTCCTGATCTTGGAGGGAAAGCATTCAGCTTTTTACCTCTAAGTATGTTGTTAGCTGTGGGTTTTTCACAGATGTCTTATTAGGCTGAGGAAGTTCCCTTCCATTTCTAGTTTGTTGAGTATTTTTACCATGAAAGGAAGCTGACATTGAATACATGAAAAAGACCTGTGTTCCATCTATCTTTTGCCCTGTACATGGAGCAGACCCACTCTTGTTAGAGCAGAGTGGAGGAAAAGCATACAGATAGAGACCCTGTTGCTAGAGCCTTGATATACATTATAGGATGTTGTACCCACTAGGGTTATCTTTGAATGTAAAAATACTGACCTCAGTGGTTAGCCCTATCATGGCTCATTTTTCTGATGTAACAAACAGTTTGGAGGTTGTCAGTCAGGGGATAGATGCTCATGAATGTTGCCAAGGACCCAGGACCCTTCCAGATTCCCACTCTACCATCATTAGATTTGATGCTCATCTTTACTGAATGGCTGTCCACCTCCATGACTACATCGGTGTTCCATGAGGGAAATAGAGGAAAGGAGTGAAGGGCAATGAGGATGAACTAGGTGAGGTTTTTTTTTTTTAAACTGTGAAAACAGTGGTATTTCTAGAAACTCCATTCAGCAGAGATTTCTGCTTTAATCTCATTGATTGCAGGATCCCTGGGTGGCACAGCAGTTTGGCGCCTGCCTTTGGCCCAGGGCGCGATCCTGGAGACCCGGGATTGAATCCCACGTTGGGCTCCCGGTGCATGGAGCCTGCTTCTCCCTCTGCCTGTGTCTCTGCCCTTCTCTCTCTCTCTGTGAGACTATCATAAATAAATAAAAATTTATTAAAAAAATAATAATCTCATTGATTACAATGAATTACAAGGTCATCTCTAGTTGCAAGGGAGAAATGAATTTTTTTTTCAAAAGATTTTATTTATTTATTCATGAGAGACCCAGAGAGAGAGGCAGAGACACAGGCAGAGGGAGAAGCAGGCTCCATACAGGGAGCCCCATGCGGGACTTGATCCCAGGACTCTGGGGCCATGCCCTGGGCCGAAGGCAAGCTCTAAACCGCTGAGCCACCCAGGGATCACAGAAATGAATATTTTTAACGAGGCATGTTACTACCTGTTTAAAAATTGAGGTTCTAACAGCTAGAAAGAAGGGGAAAATGGATATTGCTTAAGGTACTAGCTTGTAAGTAGAATTGCTGGGAGTTAAACGCAAGCAGTTTGATTCCAAAGTCCATACTTTGCATTAGGGATTATGATAATCAATAGATGCATTTTCCCTTTAATTTATTTAACCAATTAATCAATCAATCATTAGATATTTATTTGTTGGGCTTCGTGTACATCGATAAGCAAAACGGATAAACCCTCTGTTCTTTTAGAGGTTTACCTTACAGTGGGGGATGGAGTGGGGGGGCCAAGAAAATAAAACAACCAACAATTGACATCTTAAGCATATTAAATGAGTCAATCATAAAGGATGTTGGAAGGTGGTAAGTATTATACAAAAAAAAGGCAATAGAGCAAGGGTAATGGGGACTGGGAGTGGGTGTATGTGGATAGGTTTCCCTGAGGAGGTGGTGTTTGAGTGCAGATTGAAGGAGGAGGGGGAGTTCTTTGGAATCCTATCCAATTCCCCTTTTTCTATACTTGTAAATATTTCTCAGTGAAATTTGAGCCCGTCTAATATCTGCCACCTCCAATCTATAGGGTGACATTGAATTTATAGCACCATCTGTAGCCTCCTCCGAATGTTCAGTGTGCAGAGGACTCAAACTGAGATACCAACGTACTGGAAACCAATGATACACGCTTGGTCTCAATTATTTGGACATTAGATGAAAACGGATAGTCCTCCTCCTCCCATATCTGATCTACATACATGTGTCGACTCAATCCGAAGGACGTCTATGAAATTCAGGGGCAAGATAAACATAAGTGACCTAGAGAACCAGAGGAGAAGCTACCGGAAAATAAAGCCAAATAGTTTGCTCGCTGGCCTTGGCTGTTATGCAAATATCTTCCAGTGAAATCAGCGTGATAATACCTGAGAAGTTTTGAGGCTTTTTTTGGTGTGTTTTGTTCTCACTTTAGATGCTTGGTGGCTTGACATAAAATATTCATTGAACTGCTTGAGGGAAATATTTTTGATATGTCAGTTGTCCCCCCCCCCCCAAAAAAAAAAAAAAAAGAGAAAGGAACTAAAGTGGCCTCGAAGTAAATGTCTGGGCTGAGCATCCAGTGTGTTTCAACCCTTGAGAGGATTGTAAACTCCGTGAGGCCAGGGGGTGATTGTCCTTCTTGGTGATGCTCAGTACTTATTTGTTGAATTAAAGGAGACAAGGAGAAAGGAAGAAGAAAAGGAAAAAAGTTTAAAAAAGGAAAGGAATTTAAAAAGAAAGGAAAAAAGAAAAGAAAAGAAGTTCTTTTTATTCCACGGCCTTAGATATACTGCGTGGTATTTTGAGTAGAGGAAAGTAAAATGTAAGCCTGTGTTTTGGGGACAAAATGTTTGTTGAACTTTCACACTGTATGTGTACTAATTGCTTTTTACTAAGATGATTGTGAAAGAGGAATCTGTGCTTGAAAAGGGTGACACTAATTCACTCATCTTTAAAAAATTTAAGTGTAATTGAGATACAACATTATATTAGTGTGAGTGTACAGCATAATGCTTTGACATTTGTATTCACTGTGAAACAATCACCATCGTAAGTGTATTTACAATCTATAACCACACAAAGTTACATTTGTTTTCTTATGATGAGAACTTTTAAGATTTATTTTCTTAGCAACTTGCGAATTTGCAATACAATATTATTGACTCCAGTCCCCGTGCCCTACATCCCAGTCCATGACTTATTTATTCTATAACTGGAAGTTTGTGCCTCTTAATCTCCTTCACTTAGTTCACCCACCCACCAACCCTCCTCCCCACTGGCAAACCGTCGATCTCTTCTCTGTATCTGTATGTTTTGTTTGTTCATCTGTTCTGCTTTTCAGATTCCAGGTAAAAATGAAATCGTACGGTATTTGTCTTTTTCTGTCTGGCTTATTTCACTTAGCATAACACTCTTGAGGTCGGTCTGTGTTGTTGCAAATGGCAAAATTTCATTCTTTTTTATAATCGAATAGTATTCCATTGCATGTATATGCCATATTTCCTTTAGCCATTCATTCATGTATGAACATTTAGGTTGTTTCCACATCTTGGTTATTGTAAACGATGCTGAAATGAACATAGGGACGCGTGTATTTTTCAAAATAGTGTTTTGTTTTGTTTTTCAGATAAATAACTCAGAAGTGGAATTGCTGAATCATATGATAGTTCTATTTTGAATTTTTTGAAAAACCTCTATACCGTTTTCCACAGTGATTGCACCAATTTACATGGTCACTAACAGTGCACAAGTGTTCCCTTTTCTCCATATCCTCACAAACAAGATGACAAGATGTCATAAGACATCTTATTTTTTGTCTTTTTGATAATAGCCACTCTGATAGGTATAAGGTGACTTACACCTCATTGTGACTTTGATTTGCACTTCCTTGATGATTAGTGATATAGACCATCTTTTCATGTGCCAGTTGGCCATCTAATATGTCTTCTTTGTAAACATGTCTATTTGGATCCTCTGCCCATTTTTTAAAATATTTTATTTATTTGAGAGAGAGAGAGAGAGAGAGACAGAGAGAGAGAATGAGCAAGGGAGGGGCAAGGGGAGAAGCAGGCTTCTGGATCCCAGAACCCTGGGATCCCAGGACTCTGGGATCATGACCTGAGTCAAAAACACACGCTTAACTGACTGAGCCACCCAGGTGCCCCATTTCCATTTTTTGATTGGATTGTTTTTTTGTTATGGGTTATATGAGTTCTTTATATGTTTTAGACATTAACCTCTCATTGGTTGTATGGTTTGTAAGTATCTTCTTCCATTCAGTAGGTTGCTTTTTCAATTTGTTGGTTTTCTTTATTGTGTAGAAGCCTTTTTTTTTAAAGATTTTATTTATTTATTCATGAGAAACAGGGAGAGAGAGAGAGAGACAGACAGACAGACAGGCAGAGACACAGGCAGAGGGAGAAGCAGGCTCCATGCAGGGAGCCAGAATCAGGCCCTGGCCAAAGGCGACACTAAACCGCTGAGTCACCCAGGCTGCCCTGTAGAAGCTTCTTAATTTGATGTAGTCCCATTTGTTTATTTTTGCTTCTGTTGCCCTTGTTTCTGGAGTCAGATTCAAAAGATATTGCTAAGACCAATGTCAGGGAACTTACCACTTACTCTTTTCTTCTAGAAGTTTTATGGTTTCTGGTCTTACATTCAGGTCTTTAATTCATTTTTAGTTTATTTTTGTATATGGTGTAAGAAAGTGATCCAGTTTCATTCTTTTGCATGTGGTTGTCCAATTTTCCCAGAACCATTTATTAAAGAGATTATCCTTCCCTCATGGTCTATTCTTGCTTCCTTTGTTGTGATTCAATTGACCATATATACATGGGTTTATTTCTGGGTTCTATATTCTGTTCATTGATCTGTGTGTCTATTTTATGCCAATATCATGCTGTTTTGATTACTATAGGTTTATATTCAAAAGTTTGAGATCAGGGAGCATGATGCCTCCAGCTTTGCTCTTTTTTTCTTGGGGTTGCTTAAGCTATTTGGGATTTTTTTGTGGTTCCATATAAATTTTAGGATTGCTTATTCTATTTCTGTGAAAAATGTCATTGGAACTTTAATAGAGATTGCATTGAATCTGTAGATTGTTTTGGTAGTGTGGACGTTTTAAACAATACTGATTCTTTTAATCCATGAGCAGGGAATATCTTTCCATTTATTTGTGCTTTCTTCAGTTTTTTTCATCAGTGTAGTTTTTTATAGTTTTCAGGATACAGGGCTTTCACCTCCTTGGTTAAATTTCCAGGAATTTTATTCTTTTTAATGTACTTGTAAAAGGGATCATTTTCTTAATTTTTCTGACAGTTCATTGATAGCATATAAAAACACTACAGATTTTTATATGTTACTTTAGTGTTACTAGAACTGTTATTCTAGCAGCGTTTTTGGTGGAGTCTTTAAGATTTTCTCTATATAAAATCATGTTGTCTGTGAATAGTGATAGTATTACTTCTTCCTTTCCAACTGGGATGATTTTATTTCTCATATCTAATTTGTCAGGCTAGAATTTCCTATTTATTTATTTATTTAAATTTTTTTCAGGCTAGAATTTCCAATACTGTGTTGAATAAAATTGGTGAAAGTGGGCAACCTTGTCTTGTTCTTGATCTTAGGGAAAGAGCTTTCAGCTTTATGCTATTAAGTATGGATGCTAGCTGTGGACGTGCCACATATGGCTTTTATTATGTTGATGTATATTTCACATTGGTTGAGACTTTTTTTTTTGCCCTTAAACTAGGCTAATTTTATTTATTTATTTTTTTTAAAGATTTAATTATTTGAGAGAGATAGAGAGCACAAGCATGTGTGAATGGGGGCAGGGGCAGAGGGAGAAGGAGAGAGAATCCTTATGCAGACTCCCCACTGAGTGCATCCCCTATATGGGGCTTGATCTTAGATCTCAGGTCTGAGATCATGACCTGAGCTGAAATCAAGAGTCAGCTACTTATCTGACTGAGCTGCCCAGACATCCCAGATTAATTAATTTCTAAAAATCTATGCCATACATCATTTTGGGAGGAAGTATGTGCCTAATGAAGTAAAAATACAGTATCATAACTCCAAAACTGTTGTGAATCTTGGGAGTGAACCATCTTCCTGATAAAGTGGATCAGAGCAATGATGGGCAGTCCTGCATCAAAAATTTAGAATATGATCTGGGGAGGGCTAGAATGTTCACAGCAACACTATACATGTGGTCACGAACCAGGCCACCCAAAGGCCCCGATTAGTAGAAGCGATGTGTAAATCCTGCATGTTTAAGCAACAGAATACTTCACAACAATGAATGCAAAAGTCAACAAACTATATGGCTCTCCCAAACATAAGGTTGAGTAACAAAAATGACATAAAGGAATATGCGCTGTGTGATTCTATTTTTTCTATTTTTCTATTTCTATTTTTGATTCTATTATTTTTTATTTATTTACTCATGAGAGACACACAGAGAGAGGCAGAGACACAGGCAGAGGGAGAAGCAGGCTCCCTGTGGGGGGCCCGATGAGGGACTCGATCCCAGGACCCTGGGTTCACGCCCTGGGCCCAAGGCAGACGCCCAACCACTGAGCCACGCAGGAGCCCCATGATTCTATTTTTTATGCAAGTTCAGAAATAGGCAAAACAGCCTATCATGGTTAGAAGCCAGTCAGGGTCATGGTTGTACCTGAGGAGGCAGAGGCTGAAAGGGACATGAAGGGCTCCTGGGTGTTGATAATGCTCCATCTCAGGACCTGGCTGTGTCTGAAGCTGACTACTATGATTTGTGTATCTTCGTGTACATATGTTACACTTACATAAAATTTTAAAATACATAAGCAAAAAATGGCAGTAGTCCAGTGTTAAATTAGGCCTGGGCTGAACGGATAGCTCTGCTGGTCTATATCCACTTTGTTGAGAGTTTTTATCTCAATGTTGAGTTACTGTCAATGTTGAGTTTTGTCCAATGCTTTTTGTGCATTTATTAATTGTGATCAAATTGTTTTTAATTGTGATCAAATTGTTTTTATCCTTTTTTATTTTTATTTTTTAAAAGATTTTATGTATTTGTTCATGAGAGACACGCAGAGAGAGAGAGAGAGGCAGAAACACAGGCAGAGGGAGAAACAGGCTCCATGCGGGGAGCCTGACGTGGGACTCGATCCCAGGACCTTGGGATCACACTATGGGCTGAAGTTGGTGCTAAACCGCTGAGCCACCCAGGCTGCCTGAATTTTATCCGTTTTTGAAATGTGGTGATTATGTGGACTGATGTACAGATGTTGAACAATCCTAGCACCCCTGGAATAAATCCCACTGGATCAAGGTGTATGATCCCTTATGTATTGTTGAATTCGGTTCACTAACTTTTGTTGAGGGTTTTCGAAGCTATGTTTTGTTGTTTTGTTTTAAGCAGGCCCGAACCCTCGTTTATTTCAGTGTCAACAACATCTCAGCCATCACAAAAATAAACTCTACCAAGGGCGACAGAGGTCTCTGCGGTGAGGCTAGGTCCGGCTGGCAGGTGGCACACATCAGAGGTGTCAGGCGGCACTGCCTGGGAGCAACTTAGGAAACTGCAGGGCTGGCGACGAGGGAGGTGTGAGCAGGTACTCACGTGGGGCGGGCACGAGGTGGGCACGAGGCGGCCGCGGCCTGGCTCTGCTCGGGCTGTGCCGCAACTACGCGAGCAGCTTCACACCGACCCTCCCAGCCGGGGTGGTCTGGCCGCAGGTGGTGAGGACAGTGAAGACCCCACCACAGCAGCCGTGGCCACGCAGCCCAAGCCTCTTTTCTGAAGCCGCAGCCACTTGAGGACCTCGGGGAATTTCTCAGGCTGGCCCAGGTGGGGCAGTTGGATGTGCACACCTGCCCGCAGCCTGGTGCCCAGGTTGGATGGGCAGGTGAGGATGTAGCCCAGGTGAGGGTTCCACGTGAATCTGTAATTATTGGGCCTGAAGAATCTGGGCGAGGCCATTGCGAGTGAGTGGACACGGTCACGTTGCCCCCTTTCTGCATGGAGGTGACCCACAGGTGGTCCTTCCAGTGGATCCCCACCAGAGAGGTCTTACTGTCATCGTGCCAGATGCTGAGGCCACCAACAGGGGCAACACGTGCTTGTGGAGGAGGAAGGGCTCGTCCTGGAGCTGCTGCTGCTCCACCCATGCTGTGCACCTTGAGCATGCTGTACCTGCCACCCTGACGGGAAGGCGCTGGGCCTGCTCTTGGGGCTCAGTTTCTCGTACATCTGGGGCAGGGGGGAGTCAGCCCCTTGGCCACGTGGTTGTTGTGGCCTCTGACGTTGCAGAACAGGGTGTGGTGGCCGTGGGAGAAGGGTGGGGTGGTGGGGGCACTGGGTCCATCTTCAGCTCTAGGTGCTGTGCAAGAGAACAGCCTGAATCTGGTTGGTTGGTTTTGTTTTGTTTTTAAGATTTTGTATTATTTTAGAGAGAGAGTAGGAGCAGGGGGAGGGGCAGAGGGAGAGGAGAGACTCCCCGCTGAGAGCAGGGCCCCACACAGGGCTGGAGACAGGGAGGTGGGGGGGGGGAGGGGGGGTCTCACCACCCTGAGACCATGACCTGAGCTGAAGTCGAGTCCTCACCTAATGAACTAAGCCACTCGGTGCCCCCCTGATTCTATGTTCTTGAGGGATATTGGCCTTTGCTTGCTTATTTGCCTTCCTTCCTTCCTTCCTTCCTTCCTTCCTTCCTTCCTTCCTTCCTTCCTTCCTTCCTTCCTTCCTTCCTTCTCTCCCTTTTCTTCCTCCTCCTTCTCCTCTTCCTCCTCCTTTTTCTTCTTTCTCTATGTGTCCTTATCTGGTTTTTGGTTCCAGGGTAACACTGGCCTCGTAAAAGGAGTTTGGAAGCATTCCCTTCTCTTCAATTTTTCTGGAGGAATTTGAGGAGGATAGGGATTGATTGAATCTTCTTTGAATGTTTGGTCAAACTCACCAGCGAAGCCATTTGGTCCTAGACTTTTGTTTATTGGGTGTTTTTTGATTCCTGGTCAGACTTCTTACGAGCAAGCGGTCTGTTCAGATTTTCTATTTCTTCATGATTCAGTCTTGGAAGACTGTATGTTTCTGGGCATTTATCTGCTTGTTCTTACATAGTAAAGACCATGTGAGTATTAGTGATTACTGTTCTTATTGTCGTAGCTGTTATGTGATGAGCACTGTGGGAGAAGAGACACATACGGGGTCTTATTTAACCCAAGGCCAAGTACGAGTTTCCGCACATGCGATGCTTTGTACTTTATCTGAAGTGGAGTCTGGCTAGCCGACTTGTAAGCAGAAGCACCCAAAGCAGATGCACTCAATGTCTTAAAAAACAACACAACAAAGTAACCATTTTCCTAGCGGTTCTTCTAGGTAAGATCATGCGGAATAACTAGAGGCTACGTTTTCATCTGGATAGTCAGGTTTTTCAAAAAAATGTTTTTAACTTTTAAAATATGAATGCCCATAAGCAGAGATTATATATAGTCTCCTATTTACCCCAGCCCTTATCATTTCTTATTGTTTTAGTTTAGCCACTTGACAATTTATATGACGTATCTGACCCCTGGATGCATTTTTTTTTTTCCTGGGTTTTCTGACTTCATCATTATTTTATTTTATTTTTTAAAATTTATTTTATTTATTTTATTTTTTAATTTTTTTTTGTAAATTTATTTTTTATTGGTGTTCAATTTGCCAACATATAGAATAACACCCAGTGTTCATCCTATCAAGTGCCCCTGGATGCATTTGAGTTTTATTTTATCATTATTTTTAAAGATTTTATTTATTTATTCATGAGAGAGAGAGAGAGAGAGAGGCAGAGATACAGGCAGAGGGAGGAGAACCCGATGTGGAACTCGATCCCAGGACCCTGGGATCACGCCCTGGGCCGAAGGCAGATGCTCAGCCACTGAGCCACCCAAGCATCCCTGCATTTGAGTTTTAAATTTTGCCAAAGACTGAAGTTCCTACCACTTTCTCATTCTGCACATTGTTGCTCAACTTCAGAACTTCAAACTGAATTAATACATGCATTACTTACCCGTGCTTTGCCCCTTTCCTCCCCGTCTCCTGGCATTTTGCCTACAATGCAGAGGGAGCAGTGGCTCTGGTATAAGCATCTTATCTGCCCACCTTGCACAAGTTGCTCCGAAATGGAGAAAAGCCTCTATGAAGCACATAGTTTGCCAGACACAAAGTCACACACATCTGTCGAGGGACAACACCAGACTTGTGTTCTGAGTTCCAGAGCTCTTAAGACGGCAGGTAGAGGAGGTGTGTTCATACTGCGGCCTAGAGTACAATCAAATATGTGTAAGTTGGCGTGTTATGGGCCTCAGCTCATTTTTAACTAGGTCTTAAATTTATATAGCACCATTCTCTAAAAAGCAATGTTACACATATTGGATCTAAAGCATCACCACGCCACTCTTTTAAAGTAGATGAGTGGGTGGTGTATGATCTGGAGAAGATATAGCCACCAAATGGCTGCTCATACTAAAAATATCTGAGGTTATATAGATGTAAAAGCCATGGTTTTTATCTATTCCATGCTAAGAGCACAGAGATTTGACATTTCTGGTTCATCTGATCGATGCAGGTAGCCCAGAGCCGTACCATTCAGCCACCCTATTGATAACACTCGCCATTTCACTTAGGGCTGTATAAAGACTCCCAATGTCTACAGTTCCCTCAATGGCCATTAAAGTCACCGAGGGGAAAAAAAAAAAAAAAAAAAAAAAAACAACTTCAGAAAATGCAGTGTGAATAATGGCAGCAAGAGAAGACATTCCTGGTTATAGCCCACTCATATATTTTTGAAATGTAGGTCAGATCTAGAGGAAGTGAAAGAAACTTCCTGTTGGATTTTCATTTATAGCATGTGTCTGGAAATCTCTAAATGTAATTTCTTGGTGTAAAATAAACTGCAGAAATCTGGGATGTGTCAGTCGGCTTTATGTTTATTGAAGCTATTCTATTTGAAGCTGAAATGTTGTAAAATTATATAGTGGAGTGAACAGCTACAATTAGTTTAACAGACATGACTGTATTCCTCAATTGAAAAGCTGTCAAGACCTCAACAATCAGATACAAAAAAGAATCAGGAATCCCATAAAACCCTGTCTCTTAGGAAGGATAACATTTCTCTTTGGTTATTACACATCTCTTAGCATATTTTACTACTTCTGCCCTTTTTCATTGTTAAAAAAAAAAGCCACGTCCCAAAGAGAAACATTCATAAATAATGTTTTTAAAAGTTTTGAACTGATTGGGACAACTTGGATGTTTTGATAACTCCAACCGAGCTCTCAAAATAAAAAGAGTTTGGGAAAAACTGTAAAACTGTCATTACTGTGATAGACATCCCCATTTACCTTATCTATAGTCTACTTTGATTTTGGATTTTTCTAAATTGAGATGAGAACTCTACTAACGTTGATAAATGCTATTTGGTGATGATAAATATTACTTGATGTCTCTTGTAGTAGACACTGTTGACTGCCTTAGTAATAACAGCAGGAGCTCTGAGTTTGTGGTTGTTGTCCACACTCCTTCATGTGAAGGTACCTCACATGCTCTGTGTTGGTCACTTTAGTTTCCATCCAGGGGTAAATGAGGATTTCCTTGAGCCAATCCGGATAATCCCATTTTCCTTGTCAGTGGCTGCTTTAAGGGTGGGCTTCTGGACCATATGCAGAGCTTGGGACATTTCCTGGAGAAGGTGTCTTCTCCCGTTTTGGAGGCTGTTGCGTGTGTCTAGGATGCCTGGAAGAGCAGTAGTTATGTTGTGATGCTGGCACAAAGCCAACACATTGAGAGCAGCGAGGATGTGAATCTGGGTCCTCCACTGTATCATTAAACCATCAAAGCCCAAAGAAACCTACACTGAGACCTTAAAAAATGTGGGATGATTAATTTTTTTAAATGTGGAAACCAAATTCAGTTAGGACTTGCTGTTACTTGCTTTCCAGACACCCTGACTGATACTGCAGCAAAGAAAAGATCTCTGTAATGCTGTGGGAGTAGAGCCTTCTGCTTCATATACTGAGCTAAGACTTGGCTTCTGGAAGACTAGCAAGGCAGCATTCCTATCGAGCAAAGAGCAATGCACCCAGGGTCAGAATAACTAGCTTTAAGTGACACCCCTTATTTATTATTTGTGTGACCCCAGGCAGGTAATTTAAGCTACTTCAGCCTCAGATTAATAATGCTAACTCATGGGCTGGTTGTGAAAGTTAAATTAAGTGATACACGTGAAAGTCCACCGAATGGGTCTCCTTGAGGGCAAAGATTGCGTTGTGCTATCTTTGTATCCCTGTCACACACTGGGTAGCATGTAATAGCAAATACACATATATCATCTACTCTGGCTAGTGTTTGTCATGTATTAAGTATTTGGTATGTATTCACTTATTGAATTGTCACAGCAACACTATATTATTACTCTCCTCTACAGATGAAGAAAAAGGCTCAGCGAGATTAGGTCATTTGTTCAAGGTCATCCAGATAGGAAGTAATAGAGCCAAGATTTGAACCCAAGCAGCCTTCACAGGGTCTAGGGTCTCAACTACACAATAATCTGCATAGTAGGGATGCATGGCACCTGGTAGGAGTTCAATTAAGGTTCATTGTACAAATGGGACACAGTAGTTGAATAACAATTTCTTTTTTAAGAAAGAATGTGTTGTATCATGATTTTTTTCCTCTTGAAAAAACAGTTCTTCCAAGTGTAATGGGCTCCTGTGACCACTGGTCAATTTAGGGGGCATTTTTCCATTGTAATAAGAGTGGCCTACAAGGCAGCCACCTGCAGGATCAGACCTGAATACAAGGACTATTCTCTCTTAAGTCTGAAGAGTCTCTGAAATGAAGACTCTGCTTAGGTCCTTTATGTCCTCTTCTCCCAAATGGCTTCTGAGAACTTATGCTGATATTCTTCTGGCTTAAGTATAACATCCTGGACACACACCCGTGACTACTGGTAGCTAAACGTTGGTTATCGTAGGTGAGTTCATCTCATTGCTCTGCTGTGTCCCTATACCCTGTGGCACTACCATGTCTCTGTCCCCACTCTCAGCACCTGTACTGCTCTGCTCGCCACACTACCCCCCTCCACCCCCATTAAAATCTGTGGTCAGCAAACAGTCCCGAAGGGAAGAATTCTAACAATGAAGTCAAACACATAAATGATCAAAATAATAAATTCCACACTGTGATACAGCATTGACTCATAGTTTAATGAATGTGCTCTTTCTCTGCAGACAATTAATAGAAGGACATTTCTCAAGTCTGAGAGATCAAGCTGACAGGCCGGTGGGGAAGAGTTGGTCTGGGAAGGAAGAGTGACAAATGACATCTTAGAAGGAGGATATCTACTCTTCTTGCCAGGCCATACATTTAGTTTTCTCAGTGATCCTATCGCTTCTGAAGTTTGTGGTCTTCATCTTTCCCTCTCCATGCTTTCTTTCCCTTTCTCCACATCTCACCTTTCTCCATCTTCCTAGGGAAGCCACAATTTCCACAATTTGTTTACAGTCTATTACAGGACCCAGAACACCACCCCGAGACTGGTCTTTGTGGGAATATTGCTTTAAAATCACTCCATATTCCATAACTCATAGGTCTTATAAATATAATAATAAGAATAATAAGTTTAAAAAGTTTATAGGAAAAAAAAGGACCTAATAAACATTAAACTATAAACTAGCACTGTCCAACAGAAATATAATGCAAGCAGGGCACCTGGGTGGCTCAGCAGTTGAGCATCTGCCTTTGGCTCAGGACATGATCCCAGGATCCTGGAATCAAGTCCCACATCAGGCTCCCTATGGGGAACCTACTTCTCCCTCTGCCTGTGTCTCTGCCTCTCTCTCCGGGTCTCTCATGAATAAGTAAATAAAATCTTAAAAAAAAAAAAAAGGAATATAATGCAAGCTACATATGTAATTTAAAATTCTCTGGTAACCACATTAAAAAAGTAAAAAAAAAAAAGCCAAGTGGAATTAATTTTAATCATATATTTTATTTAATGCAATATATAAAATATAAACATTTCAACATATCATCACATAAAAATCAATGAAATACTTTATGTATTTTTTCATACTAAGTCTTTGACTCTGGTTCTATACTCATGACACATCTCAATTCAGACTAGCCATATTTCTAGTACTATTGATAGCTCCATGTGGCTAGAGCAACCATATTGACAGTGCAGCTCAATGCTATTCATATCTTCTCACATAGTCTAATTTTTCTGAACAGTCACATAAATTTTGCATGCATTTTGAGCCAGTGTATTCAAACTCTCTTGCAATCCTTTCTCCTGAATTACTGTATATATAAATAAATGTCACATGTATTTAGATGTTGCATGTATCATGTATACTAAACATATAATATATATTTATCTCTATGATTGCTGCGGTCTATATAAATGACCAATCATTTATAAAGTCAATCTAATGATCTTCTGTTGTGTGTACTGATTGCTTGTTCATTTGCCTATTGGGCATCTGGGCAATTTATCACTATTCTCTCTTCCAAGTATTACTGCCATGAATGCCTTTTTTAAGAGTGGAATTCATTTCTTCCTTTTTCTATCGCTCTCCTTTCCTTCTTTCCTATTCTATTGTCCCTTTCAGGATTATAGAGAATGGGTTGAGAAACCTCCCTTTCCTCGGTTGGTCCAGGATTGACCACCTTGCCACCATGCAAGTGCCACGTGAGGGCATCCATGTCTTCTGTGATAAAGGAAAGTCAGTTACCAACTTGGAGCCCAGAGCAATTAATTCATGAATGTGTAGAGAAGGAACAAAGGACGGTAGGGGTGAGGGGAGCTTGAAAGGTGTTGAACAAACAGCGCTTTCATAAAGGTTTTGCAGGAGAAAAGAAGAGCCCTTCATTTTGAAGTGTAATGAGAGGATGGAATAGCAAAATAGAAAACACACACATGAATATGGATACAGCTCTCCACATGGCCCCACTGACTAGAATATGACAAGGAAAAGACTATCATGGCTTCTATTACAAAGGTGATGGGCTGGATGTAATTAGGGATTAATCTGAAATTTCTAGTACATACCCAGTGTCTCAGGAGCTTGACAAGCTGCCATCTCTCCAAGATCCCCAGGAGGAGCAGTGTGGCTGGCTTAATCCGGAGGTGGGAGGGGTGGCAGGGGAGGGCCTGCCCATAGCAAGCCACTTATCACAGTGCTAATGAACTGGGAGGCCTTCCAAGGGGGGAACTGGAGTGGTGGTGTCACTTTCCCTTTGTTGTGTGCACATTAGCCAGCATCTCTGCAGGGGCGGTGACTTGTCTGCAAGGAGACAAGTTGCTAGGTAACCAGGGAATATGAGAGAAGCCCCCTCCCCATCCCCAGGGAAGCAGAGTGCCAAGGGGATTCCAAGAAGGATTGGTGGCTAAAAACAAACAAAAACAACTACAGCCTTGAAGATGGAAAGATTAAGGGCAACTCTAAGGAGCAGCAAGCTAATATGTTGGGGAGGCGGTGGAGTGAAAGGTTTATTGGAAGAGAACCGCTGTGACCTGGGATTGGAAGGAGGGGCCAGAGAATAAAGGAGGCAGAGTATTTAAAAGGGAGAGAGGGGGCACCTGCGTGACTCAGTGGGTGAGCGTCTGCCTCTCAAGTTGTGATCCTGGGATCAAGTCTGGCATCAGGCTCCCTGTCGGGGAGCTTGCTTCTCCCTCTGCCTGTGTCTCCGCCTCTCTCTGTGTCTCTCATGAAAAATACATAAAATCTTTTAAAAATTAAATTTAAAAAATAAAAGGGAGAGAGGAAGAAGATTGTGGGGAAGAATGCATCTCCATCATTTCCAGAAATGACCTCATTACGAGAAGTGTCCTGGAGCCTCCGTTAACTCCAGGGGCCTTCAGAAGCTTAGGAGTCTGCAAAACACAGGCCGAGGTATGGTCTCTGGACCAGCCATGTCTTCTCTGGAGACTTGCTAGAAATGTATCAAACCCCACCCCAGGGCTCCTGCTTCAGAAATTATGTCCGGGGGATCCCTGGGTGGCTCAGCGGTTGGGCGCCTGTGATCCTGGTGTCTGGGGATCGAGTCCCACGTCAGGCTCCCTGCATGGAGCCTGCTTCTCCCTCTGCCTGCGTCTCTGCCTCTCTCTCTGTGTCTCCCATGAATAAATCAATAAATCAATAAATCAATAAATTAAATTAAATTAAAAAAGAAAGAAAGAAAGAAATTGTGTCCTAACAAGCCCTCCAGGTGATTCAAAAACACCCAAAAGATTGAGAGCCACTGCAACAGTGGGCTGATACGGCTTTTGGAGGGTGAAGAGGGGATGGCAAGGCAAAGATCGCACCAGACAGAGTTAAACGGAGTTAAACGGGTGAGGAAAACTTTATGCAAGACTATAGCAAAAAGGAGTGAGGTCAGAACAACTCAGTCTGAACTCAATTGCCCTGAAGCAGAGGAGGGAGGGTTTTTGAAGACTGGGGTGAGCTAGCAGCAAAATACTAGAGAACATTGGTGGGAGAAGGGTGTGTGTGGGGGGTCACTGTCCCTTTGTGTTTGCTAATCAACGTCTCTTATTTTATGACTGGAGGGAGTTTTACAACTTGGAGCCAGAGGTCCTGCTGAAGTTAGCCTCCTGGCCTCCCACAGAGACTGGAGATGGGCGAATTATCTCCTTTGATGATTACATTTCAAAGAGATGGTCCCTAGGTCATAGAGAAAGACATTCCTAGGTCGTAAAATTGGCAAGAGGCCTTAAAGAGGATTTATGTACACCTCAGAGGGGGCAGAGAAAGAATTTACAAGTTTTCTAATGAAAATGCTCTAAGAAAGGAGCCTGTCTGGAGTTTTCAGAAAAGCTGATGGGAATGGGAAGGCTGTTTTGGTCAGGGGGTGGGGGAGGGGGCAAGCAAGACGCTTGGCACAACGAGGGAAAGTCGTCCCCTCTTGGAATTGAGTTCTCCCCTGAATTCTCCTGCTTCTCTTTGCATCTTACCCCCAGCTCGTGACCACATCCCACAGAGCCGTGTTGGAGGTGACAGACAGAGGCCTTTCATCCTATTCCAAGACACTTCCTCCGGGTGCTGGATAGGAGGGAGGCGGGCGGAGGGCAGAGTGGGGTGAGATGGAGAAACCCGCCTGCACAAAGCCTCGTCCGTCTCGGTTCTGCTGGGTTCGTTTCTCTCCTGGGAAAGCAGACGGGGACACCCAGAGAGGGAGGGCGGCTTGGGCTGCACTTGCTTGCTTGTCTCTAAGGGTTTGCCGAAGAGCAGCGCCGATGGGGCCGGACTCTGGGTTGCAGAGGACAGCTGGCTTTGCTGGGGGCCTTTCAGATCGCCTGCCTTCTGGCTTGGGGGCGAGGGAGGCTGCTTTGTCTTGGAATGGCAAGGTGGCAGCTGTTCCCCGAAGTGCAGCCAAGAGGCCTGGCATGGGGCCTCGGTTGGTGCACCAGGGGCCTTGGCCGGGGAGGCTGAGCAGCCCCTCGGGCCCAGCTCCCCAACCCACGCGCCCTCGAGCACCTTCGCTCAGCTAAGCTGCCTGCTGCCCAGCGGAGCACCGAGGCTGCCAGGGCCCCCGGCTGATGCTCCAGAGGCGCTCACCTGAGGCCCAGCGTCTGCCGCGGCCTACCCGGTCTGTAAGTTGCTTCTGGACCAACCAAATGGTGAGTTAGCAAATCTAAAAGTTCTGAAAAGGTCCACTGTTATCACTTTATCTTGGATCCTTTTCTTAGTGTTTCCTTAGACCTCGGGCTTTGAAAGTCACGGCTGGGTCCCAGGCAGTGCGTGTGTCCACGCGTGTGGAGGAGAACGCACGGACTGACCCGGCACTCCTTTTGTCCACCCTGCTGCTGCCTCTTACCACCTTTGATTTCCTCCGTAAAAATGTTCCTGAGCTCCAGATCCAAAAGAGGGGTGCGTCCTTCATCACGCTTAGGAGTTTGAGAACTGCTGCCACAAGAACTATCACAAGATTGGCCATCTTGGCCATATTATAAGTATTAGTATGTATTAATCTAATTTAAAAACCCCTAAATTGGGCAGCCCGGGTGGCTCAGTGGTTTAGCGCCGCCTTCGGCCCAGGGTATGATCTTGGAGACCCGGGATCGAGTCCCACGTCAGGCTCCCTGCATGGAGCCTGCTTCTCCCTCTGCCTGGGTGTCTCTCTCTCTCTCTCTCTCTGTCTCTAATAAATAAATAAATAAATCTTTAAAAAAAAAACCTAAATTAACTAGAAAAGAACATCATCCAGGACATGGTAACATTTTTGTTTGTTTGTTTGCCTTGCTAACAATGCAACACATGCAGGGAAAATGCTCATTTGTGTAAAAGATTTACAAACGGCCAAACCAACAGTTTAGTCCCAGATAAGAGATGAACGCAACTGCATGTACATAAAGAAATTATTTAGCGAGTGCTCACTGTGTGCTTGGCAGGCACGTGGCCGGACCCCCGGCTCCTGTGGGTCTCTGGGACTAAGCTGCCCGACTGATGAATGGAAGCCCACGGAGCCTGGAATTATGGGCATCAAAATAACTTTCCCGGGGCTAACAGTTTTAAGAGACCCGTTTAAAAGACACTATTTTAAGTACATTTAAAACAATGGTTCGCATTTTACACTGTTCAACCTGCGGAATACAAAGACGTTTTCCTTAGGCTATGAACTCTGAACACACCTAAGCCCAAGGATGACCTGGAGCAACTGGTTTCAGCCATGAGAGGAGAAAGCTGGAACCAAACCCAACCAAACCATATCCCCCCAAATTGTCTTTATTCCCTCTAATTCTAAGGAGCAAGTCGGGAGGCTCTTGTAAGCATTTGCATTGCAAAGCAGGCTGGCAACTGGCCTGGGGAACCTGCGCCCCTGCACCCCTCTGCTCCGCCCTGGGTGGTGGCCCCCTGCCCACCGAGAGGCTGACACGTGAGCCCTGCGGCTGAAAAGGGGCCTTTGAGCAGCTCAACTGTTTAACTAATTAATGCAGTTGTCCCCCTAAGGTTAGGAAGGGGGGATGAGTTTGTGAGCAATGCACCCGGGGGGGCTCTATCACAGGCTGGCGCAGGGTGCACAGGCCGCTGCAGCCCCGGAACCTGCGTCCCCTCCCCGGGGCTGCGGCTCGGCCAGGCCTGTGGCGGGTGGCTCTCCTTAGACTCCACACTGGTCCCCAGCACCAGGGCCGGCCCAAGCCGCTTTGCACCCTGGCATAAATCAGAAGGAGGAAAAAAACCATCTGCAACTCCCACTGTGGAGCTGTCGTCTAAACTGGGAGATTTAAAAACCCAGCGGACCTCTGAGAACACGACACAGTGACCGGAGACCAAGGCAGAGAACCCCCAACCCCACAGCTGCCTTTGTGTGAGGCCCAGCATTTGGCTCAGTCTGAGGGCCAGAGCCAGGAATGCAGGGACCCCGGGGACCCCAAGCAAGGGGAGGGGGAGGCAGGCAGGCTGGCCCCGGAAGCCAGTGTCCTGCTGGGCGACAATCTGTGGGTCACGTTTCTCTCCTTCTCCCTTGCCCCCAACTTATGCCAACCACAGCCAGACCTATGACACCTAGTGAAAGAAGATCCAGGTTTGGTATCCTAGACTCACCTTCCCATTTTATTATTATTATTGTTATTATTATTATTTTTTACTTAAAAAAGTGCTTGTTTATTCATTATTATTATTGTCGTTGTTGTCATTTTTCTGCAGGAGTCCGCTTGGGCTGCCATAATGAGGTACCACAGGCTGGGTGACTTAATGCAAATGACATTCTCACCCTTCTTGAGGCTGGAAGTCCAAGATCAAGAAGGTGGCAGGGTTGGGTTCTGGTGACGCCTTTCTCCCTGGCTTGTGGACAGGCCTCCCGTGGCCTCTCCAGGCGTGTGCACTCCTGTGTCTCTTCCTCCTCTTTTTTATTTATTTATTTTCCTGAAGACTTTATTAATTCATGAGAGACACAGAGAGAGGGGCGACATAGGTGGAGGGAGAAGCAGGCTCCCTATGGGGAACCCCACGTGGGACTCGATCTCAGGACCCTGGGGTCACAGCATCACGACCTGAGACACTCAACCACTGAGCCACTCAGGTGTCCCTCTTCCTCCTCATAGGACCCCCGTCTTAGTGGATCAGGGCCCTATCCTTGTGACTCATCCAATCCTACCTCCCTCCTTCTGTCTCCAAATACAGTCACAATGAGGGTGAGGCTTCAACAAGTGGGATTTGGGGGCACCGTTCTCCCCATAACACAACTCTTTCCTCTTCTTCCCGCATTTGCAGGTCTGTCCTTTTTTTTTCTCTCCCTAAAGCTCTCCTATAAGCTCCACTCAGGGAGGCTGTGGCTGGCATGCCCCTAGGCCTATGGGGACGGAGGGCTGGGTGCTGGAAAGGTGTCCTTCGTTAGGGGCCCCTGATGGCGTGACGAGCACGTGGGGCCCGGGCTGCAGACACCGAGGGACAGGGCTGCGCGTGGGCTGGGATGCGGACTTTCTCTTCGCGTTCAGCTTCTAGAAAAGGAGAGGCATACCTGTATCCACGTTCCCATTCCCATTCATTCCCCACCTGGCCTGGCTCCCTCCACAATTCCGAAATGTTTTATACTGAGAGGGCTCAAAACTGCCTGCTGAACATCTGTCCGCATCGCACTGCGAGTGTTTCTCTGCTCTCACAGCCACTCGGACTCCACTTCTCACACCAGCTCTGCGGGTTTATTCCCACACCGACCAATTGCACAGCACTGCCTGGAGGTCCTATCATTTAATTCAGTTCTGACCCTACTAGGGGATCATGTCAGACCACACAGGAAGTGCAGGGCAGTTGCCAGTCCAGGTTGTCACCTGTGCCTCTGACCTAGCGGCTATACAGCGGAGGTTCCAACGATCACCCTTCCCGTTTGATTGATTTTCCAGAGCAGAACTCACAGAACTCAGGGAAACGGTTTGTTTACTAGCTTCGCAGTTTCTTATCAAAGGATATAACTCAGGAACTGCCAGATGCAAGAGATGCACGGGGCGAGGCATTTGAGAAGGGGCGAGGACCTTCCACAAGCCCTCTCAGGGAGCCACCCTCCCCACGCCTCCATGTGTTCACCAACCTAGGAGCTCTCAACCCTGTCCTTTTAGGTTTGTATGGAGGCTCCATTAGGTAGGGACGATTGATTGTATCACTGGCCATTGGTGATCGATTCAAACTCCAGGCTCTTTCCTCCCTGGAGTGGGGTGTGTGTGTGTGTGTGTGTGTGTGTGTGTGTGTGTGAGTTCTAACCTTCTAATCATGGGGTTGGTTCTCCTGGCAACCAGCCCCCATCCTCATGGGCTTTCTAAAAGTCATCTCATTCACATAAACTCGGGTGAAGTTGAAAAAGGTTTGTTATAAATAATAAGACACTCTTTTCCCCTTCACAGCTCTGGAGCCACTTCAGGAACCAAGGCCAAAAAGACCAAATATTATAACAGAAGATGATCCCATTGCTCTAATCACCTTGGAAATTCCAAGGGCTTTAGGAGCTCTGTGCCGGAAACTAGGGACAAGCACCAAATGCATATTTCTTATTATAAATCACAGATTCATATACACCTATACACACTTTGTTCATCCAAGCATGCATTCAACTGGCCATAGCATTTAGCCATAACCCAACCTCCCCACCTTGACCTAACTAGAGCCCTGCAGACAGACAGATCTTCAGTTCTTGGATCATCTCCTTACTGGGCTGTGGGACTGTACACGAAATTTCTCTCCTCTTCCATTTGAATTAGAAAAGTGCTATTCAGGGGATCCCTGGGTGGCTCAGCGGTTTAGTGCCTGCCTTTGGCCCAGGGTGCGATCCTGGAGTCCCAGGATCGAGTCCCGCGTCGGGTT
The DNA here is from genome assembly GCF_011100685.1 of Canis lupus familiaris. Lineage (NCBI taxonomy): Eukaryota > Metazoa > Chordata > Mammalia > Carnivora > Canidae > Canis > Canis lupus. The sequence continues at coordinate 3,835,684 of NC_049240.1, read as the reverse complement.
CCCTGCATGGAGCCTGCTTCTCTCTCTGCCTCTCTCTCTCTCTTTGTCTATCATGAATAAATAAAATTAAAAAAAAAAGTGCTATTCAGCTTTTAAACACTGTCGCCCACATGGTGTCATTTTATCTTGGGTAGTAGGAACATGATAGCGTTGTTTTATTAGAATGATGCCGTGGCTATTGCAACTGTGCATTTTTGGAAAGGAGTAGAATTCCTCTTACAGACTGATGGTTCTTTTCTTTAGAAAAATATCTTGAGGGGCGCCCGGGTGACTCAGTCGGTTAAGCATCTGACTCTTAATTTCGGCTCAGGTCATGATCTCAGGGTCATGAGATGGAGCCCCGAGCCCTGCATCAGGCTCTGCACTCAGCAGGGAGTCTGCTTGAGCTTCTGTCTCTCCCTCTCCTTTGGCCCCTCCCTCAGCTCACGCTTTCTCTCTGAATAAATAAATAAGTAAATAAATCCTTTTTTTAAAAAAAGATTATTTATTTATTTATTTATTCATGAGAGACAGAAAGAGAAAGAGAGAGAGAGGCAGAGACACAGGCAGAGGGAGACGCAGGCTCCATGCAGGGAGCCCGACGCAGGACTCGATCCCCGGTCCCCAGGATCAGGCCCTGGGCTGAAGGCAGGCACTAAACCACTGAGCCACTCAGGGATCCCCAATAAAATCCTTAAAAGAAAAAGAAAAATACTTTGAGGGGCTCCTGGGTGGCTCAGTCAGCTGAGCAACAGCCTCTTAGCTACAGCTCAGGTTACGATCAGGGTCATGAGACTGAGCCGGGCGTCGGGCTCTGCGTTTAGCATGAAGTCTGCTCAAGATTCTCTCCCTCTGCCCCTTCCCCTGTGTGCGCTCTCTCAAAAAAAAGAAAAGAAAAGTACTTCAAAAGGCCTTTTGGAAGTACGTGGTGGGATCCCCGTGTGCGGAGGGTTGTGGAAAAATTGCACCACTGCGTGGGTGTTCAGTCACATGAGCTCCACAGCATTGTCCTGGAGGCTTGCACCCAGGAGGGCAGGAGGGCTCTGGGGGCCAGATAACTTGGAGAGGAGGAAAGGTAGAGAAGAGTCTCTGTGTAGAAAGACGACCTGAACAAAACTGGCCGAGTTGGAACCCAAGGGGGAAGATGGCCCTTGCTATTAAGGAAGGTACAGTTTTAATCATTTCTAGACTTACGCTCTTCTGTGGGTCTCCTCCTTTATCTGCAAATAGAGGCACACCTCAGAGATGTCATGGGTTGGTTTCCAGGCCACCCCAATAAAGGGAATGTCATGATAAAGCGAGTCAAATGGATGGTTTGGTTTCCCAGCGCATATAAAAGTTATGTTTATACACTGTACTGAGGATGATCAAGTGTGCAGTGACATTATGTCTAAAAAAACGTATGTACCTTATTGCTAAAAATGCCAACCATCATCTGAGCGTGCGGCAAGACATCATCACTGACCACAGACCGCTGTGACAGATATTATAACAATAATGAAAACGCTTGAAATATTGTGAGCGTCACCAAAATGCGACACAGAGACACGAAGGGAGCAAATGCTGTTGGAGAAACGGTGCCCACGGACTTGCTCCGAATGGGGTGGCCGCAACCCTTCAATCTGTAAGAACACGCAGTAGCTGCAAAGTGCAATAAAGCTGAGGATCCCGATTCTCCAAGGCTCATGCAAGAGGTGAGAGACTCCGACCCTTTAGCACCCATAAGCTGGGTACTGACCTTCCAGTACCCCCAAAAAAAGCTGAGGATCCCGATTCTCCAAGGCTCATGCAAGAGGTGAGAGACTCCGACCCTTTAGCACCCATAAGCTGGGTACTGACCTTCCAGTACCCGTGTAGATTCTCCGTTCAACACCATGGGCTCACCGTCCCTTCCTCTCCCTTCCTTGGCTCTCATCCCCTGGTCTGTCTCAGCCTCTCACTCCCACGTTCATAGGTAGATCTCACCGGTAGCAATTGCTGCCTCTCTTCCAAGGTTCTGGCTTCAAGCATCCTACTCGACGACTACCCTTACGTGTCCCTTCTGCTCACTTCCTGCGGTACCTTTGCTCTAAAAACAATCAAACACACAGGGATTCTCATTTTTAACCCGCCGACTTTCCCATCCTTGCATTGCCATTCACCCTCCGTGACCTCACCAATCTCCCCACCCCGCCAAGGGCCATCCTTGATGTCACCATTGGTTCCTTCCCCTCTCCTCAAACTTCCCTGGCGAAGGTCCAGCCCCAGTTAAACCCAACTCTCTGCCTAGTCTGTGCCTGCACCCAAAGAAAAACTGAAAGCCACCGGGAAGAGTCACACATCGTCCCGATTGTTTTCACTTTCAATTCATAAACTTGAACTTCCAGTGGGCAGTATCAGACTGGGGCCAATCAGGCAAACAAGCTGATTGAATACCCAACATGGTGGGAACCCAATAGAGACAACTGGTCCCCTAAGGGATGGATGGACAGAGAAGTCAAATGGGCGGGGGAGGCATGAAGCTTGTTTAGGTTGGAGACAAAGAGGGGGACAGCATCGTCAGAGCCCAGGACCAAAGTCATTGGGTGATGGGTGGAACAACGGCGAGCCTGGTGGGAGGGAGCCGGAGACAGAGATGCAGATTGGGGCCAGAGAGGGTGCACGCAGAACAAGACGGAGAGGTTCCCTGGCTTTGTCTGCCTCGGCCCTCTCAGCTCTCATTAGGGTCCCCACTAGCCAAGGCAGGCTGGAGGCCTGGGAACACGGAGCAGAGCAGGGAGAGGGTGAGGAGAGAGCTGGGGAACCACAGTCCTTCCCTTTCGCTACTCTGGCTCCTCTTGTCCTTTCAGTCCGTGTGGGTCAGGGTTCAACCTGAGAAGCAGAAACACACACGTGCACACACACACACGTACATTTGTGTTTTAGTTTAGGCTGCTTTCCTGGAATACCAGGCCTGGGTAGCTTATAAACAACAGACATTTATTTCTCACAGTTCTTTTTTTTTTATTTTAAGATTTTACTTATTTATTCATAAGAGACACAGAGAGAGAGAGGCAGAGACACAGGCAGAGGGAGAAGCGGGCTCCATGCAGGGAGCCCGATGTGGGACTCGATCCCAGGACCCCGGGGTCATGCCCTGGGCCGAAGGCAGATGCTCAACTGTGGAGCCACCTAGGTGTCCCTATTTCTCACTGTTCTTTAGCAGAGAAATCCAAAACCGAGGTGTCAGCAGACTTGCTATGTGGCAAGGCCTCATTCCTGGTTCGTAGATGACCGTCTCTTCACTATTTCCTCACGTGGCAGAAGGAGTGAGGGAGCTCACGGGATCTCTCTCACAAGAGTATTAATCCTATTTATGAGGCTTTACCCTCAATCCCTAATCTCCTCCCCGAAGTCCCATCCTCTAATACCAACACATTAGGGGTTAAGATTTCAACATAGGAATTTTAAAAGGACACAAAAGTCACCTACATACATAGGGACTTTATAGGACTAGACCTCGTGTGGGGTGGGAGCTGGCTACGCAGCCTGGCTGTGGCTTCTGGTGCCGGGGCCCGAAGTCAGTAGGGCAGGCAGTTGGGAAGGAAAGACGTGAAGGGAGGAGGAAGCAAGGACATACTAGGCCCTCGCAGGATGGGCTGGACCCACGAGGATGGACTGGGTCACGTCCGCCTCTCGCCCTGGTGGCCCCGATGAACCCAGCACTTCTCAGAAGGAGGATATTTCTAGCTGAACTAAACTGACACTATACAAACCCATCAGGTGCATGTCAAGATGGACTCTGTAGTCTCCTTTCAATGATACTTAGATGTAATTCTAAATTAATAAAGCAGCAGAATAATGCTTCCCTCCCTCACTGTGTAACTGTCTCCCATACAACCCAAAACACTCTTTCTCCAAAAGATGACCCAGAGTCCCTTTTTCCTTCTTTGGGTGATAATTATATGTCTTCTCACAGAGTCACACTGTCTCTGTGAGATAGAGGGTTACAACTCATGAACACATTGATGCTAGATGGCAGGTGAACAGAAGAGGGGAAAAGAAAAACCTAGTTACTCTAGACACAACTTCATATCAAAACGAGAGAGAAACGCTCGTAACTATGAATTACCATTCTTCCATTCTTGTCTCTACTACGGATCGTATGGTCTTAGCTGGTCTTTATGACCACCTTCCTCCCTTCCTCCCTTCATATTTCCTTTGCCCAGAGCAAATTTGACTCGACATGATTCTCTGTCTTCATTCCTTAAGGCTCTGGGCCATTAGCAGTTGTGATAATGTCATTTCCCGTGGACTTCCATCCAAGGCCTGCGCGTACTACGAGACACTCGAGGGAAGCACCTGCAGCCCAGGTGAGATTCAAGCCTGACCACCTCAGCCAGGACACAACCCAACCGGCGGGATTGCGTTGATTCACCAGCGTGAGGAACCCAACGTGGCCAGATGGCAACCTCAACTTCCGGTTTTAACGAGACCATTGCGGAGTCCACCGGTGGAAGCGCTCCTTCTTTGGAAGCTAAATGTCTAGGCTAATGTTGTAGGGTTGGGAAGTAGAGCTTTCCTAGAGAATGTCACCGTCTCCCAAATAATCACCCAGGTGCTCTGTAGCAGGCCGATTACAAAAGATACTTTCAGGGGCGCCCCAGGTGGCTCAGTCGGTTCGGCGTCGGCCTTTGACTCAGGTCACGATCCCGGGGTCCCAGGAGGGGACTCCGTGTTGGGCTCCCTGCTCAGTGGGGAGCCTGCTTCTCCCCTTCCCTCTGTCTATTGCTCCCCATGCTTGTGAGCTCTTGTTCTCTCTCTCTTTTTTTTAATTTATTTTTTATTGCTGTTCAATTTGCCAACATATAGAATATAGAATAACACCCTGTGCTCATCCCATCAAGTGCCCCCCTCAGTGCCCGTCACCCAGTCACCCCTACCCCCCGCCCACCTCCCTTTCTACCACCCCTTGTTCGTTACCCAGTCTTGCTCTCTCTCTAATAGATAAATAAAATCTAAAACAAAACAAAACAAAACAAAAAACAACCCCGAAAACAACAACAAAACAAAAGATGCTTTCATAATGGAAGGGGCACGCTTTGTTCTCATTAAAATAGACACCTATTCTGGATACTGACTCACCTTCCCTGCATGCCACGTGTCTGACAACAGCACGACGCTGACGGTGAGGCTGGACTCAGCCGTGGTGCCTGCACCATCGGGCCTGACAGTGACGGGACATCTTGCGTCTTGAGGAGGGCAGGCTGTCCTTGCAAGGGCCGAATAGGGAGTGGGCTGGGCATCGCTTGGGTCGTTAACTTGCGCTGGTTTGCCCTCTGAGGGGACAGCAGGGCATTCTGGGAAAAAACAGGGGCTGGAGACTCACAGTGGCTAAAATGAGCACACGATCACTCCCCAGCTTAGGGAACCTAGGACCTCCAAGCGCAGGCCCCGCTGGCCACTGTCACACAGCAGCTGCCACCTTCTTTTTTTTCTCTCTTAAAGATTTTGTTTATTCATTCATGAGAGACACAGAGAGAGGCAGAGACACAGGCAGAGGGAGAAGCAGGCTCCCTGCGGGGAGCCCTGATGTGGGACTCGTCCGGGGACCCCAGGTCACACCCTGGGCCAAAGGCAGGTGCTCAACCGCTGAGCCCCTCAGGTGTCCCAGGAGCTGCTGTCTTTATTCTCCAATTGGGCATTTCTCTCGTCTCCCCTCCATAGCTTTCCCTCTGGGAAGGGACGACTTCTTTGGGATTTCTCTAGGACTTTCTTCTAAATGAGGCACCATGTAGCCTGGCCTGGGGCACCCCCGGGTTGAAAAGACCCCTGTGGCTTGAACTCTCAACCTGGGGACAGTCTCATCACCTGTAGAGCCACCCAGGGTATGGCAGGGACATCCAGGTGGCCTTCCACAGACTGTCTCCCGGAAAGTCTAGCGAGTGGGGGAGTTCTGTGACCTCCGGGAGTGCTCGGCATCGGAAGGCCATCAACAGAGAGACATGAAGGGAAACAGGACTTTTCATAGAGAAGCAGATGGTGGGGGTCCGGGGGTTACTCCAGTTAGTTCATCAGTTAGAGACACCAGGGCACGTTGATCCAGCAGGGCTACCATGTGACTGCCTGGCACCGATCATTTTGCAGCTACTTGGATTGTTTTGGCCATTTTTAGCCTTAACGTCAGATAATCACTGAAGTTCACGAAGTGAATATTGTGACTTAGGACATTTCCTCTCATTTCTTGGGGCCAAAATCAAACGAAAAATTTTGCCCTTTGCCTGGGATTTTAAAAAATCAGTGATGGGGCGAATTGTGTGCTCCTCCCATTCTATATCGAAGCCCGAAGCCCCCAGCACCCTAGAACGTGGCTGTATTTGGAGATGGGGCTTTCCAGGAGGTAACCAAGTTCAAGGGAGGCTTGAAGGAGGGCCCTAATCCAGTCTGGCTGGCGCCCTTCGAAGAAAAGGAGGTTAGGACCGGCACAGAGACGCCGGGGATGCGCCCAAGGGGGGCACCTGAGAAGACGGCTACCTGCAAGCCAAGGGGAGAGACCTCAGAAGAAAAGGAACCTGCCAACACCCTGATCACCCTGGACTCCCAGCCTCCAGAACCGAGAGGAAAGAAGTTTCTGTCGTGCAAGCCACCCCATCTGGGGTGCTTTGTTACGGCAGCGGGAGCAGACTCGGCCGGGCCCCTGGGGTCAGCGTGGGTGCGCTGGAGGGGACGCATCTGGGGGATGGACACCTGCTGCCTAGCGGAGGGGCTAAGGCCCTGGCTGCACCCCAGCTCCGCGGCCCTCACGTGGGTGGGAGCAGGGCCCCAGGGTCAGGGTGGAGGGAGAATGGAACCCGGGCTGAGGGTTAGCAGCAGGACAGGAAGGAAGCAGGAGGCACACTCCCGGACAGTCAGCGGGGAGCCAACCCAGGATCCGGGGGGCCGGGGCCAAGCACGAGGCTTTGCTCCCCTTAATCCAGGTCTGTTGTGACACCTCTCCTGGCAGCTGTTGTCCCCGTCGGCCTGCGGCCTGCGTGTGCAGTCCCGCCGCTCGCTGCGCCCTCCGGTGGCTCCTGGGCGTGCAGGCCTTCCGCTCCCTGAAGTGGCCCAAGGTGGGGGACACGGCCTTGGGAAGGAGGGGACCCCGCAGCATGCCGCACTGGGCTGCAGCCAGAAGCGGACTCCGGCTCCGCATCTGATGAGCTGCACAGTCTCGGGCAGGTTAATTCATTTCTTTGAGCCTGAGCTGCTTCATTTAAAAAAATATGCATAAAAAAAACCCAAAATGTATATGGGTCACTAATCCCAGGAGGATTTCGTGAGGATTCACGGGTACAAGTCCCAGGAACAGCGCAGGAATGTGGTGCCTCCGGACACGCTTCACCCCAGCTTCCCTTCTTCAGGCTCCCTTGCATTCCTCTCTCCCCCACTCCCACCACGACCGAACGGGACTTTGTAAAGAAATGTTATTACTGCTGGGGCCCTGCTCTCTTGGTTTTAGCGGTGGGGTCGGGGGCCTGGAAAAACCTGCATCTGCATGTTGGGAGAACAGGAGCAAGTGGGTCATGGGAGTCCCGGCTGCGACTGGGGGATCCCCCTCCCCAGACCCTGCCCTGGAAGGGATCAGAGCTAGTGTCTCAGAGCTGACCGTGACTTCTCATTTTTAGAAGAGGGCCCCGCCTTCTGACAACCGGGCACAGGTGATGGGCATGGATAATTGTTTTACGTTATTACTTTTTGAGATCTCCTCCAGGCCGGAGAATATTATGAGTCCCTGAACTAAAGCAACATTGGCAAGTGCAGGAGTCATAGGCACCAATTATCTAAATAATGCAAACCAGACTAACGCTATGCAGGCGTAGAACAGGTTCAAATTGGGTTAAAGGTGAGAGGGAGGAGATAGAGGACAGGTGCATGTAGAAAAGGGATTCCAGCGTGTTTGAAAATAACTGAAATATTTTCCCCACACATTAAAGAAAGCCCTGATGGTGTCCCTCCTCCATCTCACTGGGCATAGGGCATGTTTCTGCATGTGGCAGCTCCTGCACACGTCACGCGCTTTCCTGGGCCTGCCTTTGTCTTCTCTAACACGCTGTTCTTGGAATACGAGACTTAGCCGGGCAAGAGTCCCACCCTAAGACCTGGAAAATACTCATGACAGAGGAAAGAAGACCTTGAGCACTCTGGTGACCTGGGCTCCGTCCTCTTGCCCTCGACAGTGGCCCCACAGACACTTCATACCGAGCCCCCTCCTTGGAGCTAAGTCCTCTCTCCGTTAATCTACCTGGTTGCTCCAGTCCAGAAACCAGAAACTCGGAAATCCTGAGTTCCCGCTTCCCCTTCCCCTTCCCTTCTATTAGGCATATGCAGCGGCCAGGCCAGAGTGCCTGACCTCATCTCCCCTGCACCTGCCACCCTGGCTCCCCGTGGGGTGTCTGTAATGGGTCCCCTGGGAACCCTGGCCGTCCCCCTGGTGTCCCTGGGTCCTGTCTGACGTGACACACTGTGCAGCATCTGGTGCTGTCAAAGGGGCAAGTGACATGTGCTGGTAGGCAGGGCCACTAGCCTGTGAGGACGCTGTTCAGGTGAGTGCTCAGGTGTGATAACCCACCTCAAAGCTGGGGGTTTGGAACAACTGTGTGAGTAAGGTCATGGGTGACTTGGGTCAATAGGGCCGCCGTAGGGCTGACGGATGTCTGCCCAGGGCAGCCGGCGGTGGAAGGTGAGTGCTGCCCTGATCGTGCCCTAGGCCCACCTGCCATCGGCCTCATGCACAGCTGCTGCTGGGCCCCTGGGTGGCGCTGCCGGCACGGCCTTGAGTGGGGGCCTGGGACCAGGCCTTCACCCAGTGCGGCAGCTGGTAGCTGACCTCTGACCTGCGGCCCAGGGCTCTGAGTGCAGGCACCTGGGGGGCAAGGCCGCGGGGAGCTGACCTCTGGCCCGCTGCCCAGGGCCCTGAGCGTAGGCACCCGAGGGGCAAGGCCACGGGGAGCTGACCTCTGACCTGTTGTCCAGGGCCCTGAGCGCAGGCACCTGAGGGGCAAGGCCGCGGAGAGCTGACCTCTGACCCGCTGCCCAGGTCCCCAAGTGCAGGCACCCGGGGAGCAAGGCCACAGGGAGCTGACCTCTGACCCGCGGCCCAGGGCCCTGAGCGCAGGCACCCGAGGGGCAAGACCGCGGAGAGCTGACCTCTGACCCGCTGCCCAGGACCCTGAGTGCAGGCACCCGGGGAGCAAGGCCACAGGGAGCTGACCTCTGACCCGCTGCCCAGGACCCTGAGTGCAGGCACCCGGGGAGCAAGGCCACAGGGAGCTGACCTCTGACCTGGCTGCCCAGGGCCCCAAGTGCAGGCACCCGAGGGGCAAGGCCGCGGGGAGCTGACCTCTGACCCGCTGCCCAGGGCCCTGAGCGCAGGCACCCGAGGGGCAAGGCCTGGCCGCGGCCGTCTGAGAAGTCTCCCCGCCCCGCCCGCCGGCTCTCGGGGCCACACGCGCAGCGGCCAGGCCCGCAGGAGGGGACGTGGCCCCCGCGCGAAGAGAGGATCATCAAGGAGTCTGGAGTAGGCGTGCAACTGCCGCAGGGCGAACATGGCCGAGGGGAGCCGCGCCGGAAGACGTGGCCTTCCTTCCGCCCTTCAGAGGACTCGTCCTCACACGCATCCCCGGGGGGTGGCCGCGTGTCTCGGCGCGACCCACCCGAAGCAGGGGCCCAGCTGGGACACCCCGGCCTCCCCCTTGCCGCCCTGTAGTGAACCGTCCAGATAAAGCGTCGGCGTTCAAGTCTCTGTGCCCGAGAGACACGGGCTAAGCCGCCCTCCACACCTGTCACCAAATCCGAGCTGCGCTTCTAAAGATTGACTGATTCATGAGAGAGACAGAGGAGGCAGAGACCCAGAGACCCAGGCAGAGGGAGAAGCAGGCTCCCTGCGGGGAGCCCCATATGGGACTCGACCCCGGGACCCCAGGGTCACACCCTGAGCTGAAGGCGGCGCTAACCCGCTGAGCCACCCTCGTGCCTCTGATCTGTGCTTTCAAATATCTTTCCTGTCCACTCACTTTTCTCCCCCCACACTGACATTCCCTTGGGTCAAGTGCCATCTTCTCTCGTGTAGACCGCCATACACCTTCCTAACAGGCCCTCGATGTCTACACTAGTGGTTCTCTCCCATCCGTCCGCACTGAAGTCGGAACGATCTTTCTGAAACAAGTCTCGTTGCAAAATCTGCCCGCTTCCTTTTTTTTAAAAAATATTTATTTATTTATTTTATGATAGACATAGAGAGAGAGAGGCAGAGACACAGGCAGAGGGAGAAGCAGGCTCCATGCAGGGAGCCCGACGCGGGACCCGATCCCAGGACTCCAGGATCGCGCCCTGGGCCAATGGCAGGCACTAAACCGCTGAGCCACCCAGGGATCCCCAATCTGCCCGCTTCCAACGCTTTAGTGGCTCCACATCCTCATTACGCAGCAGGGCTTCCAGCCTCAGCACCGTTGACATTTTGAGTGGGATCGTTCTTTGCTGTGGGGGCCTGTCCTGTGCAACGTCAGATGTTCAATAGCATCCCGACCTCTATGTGCTCGTTACCAGTAACACCGCACTCTCCAGGTGTAATGAGTAAAAATGCCTTCAGACGTTGTCGGATGTCCCCAGGGTTGGGAGGTGGTGGGGTGCAAAATCATTTAAGTTGAGAGCCTCTGGTCTAAAATAAGCATCCTTGGGACACCTGAGTGGCTCAGTGGTTGAGGGTCTGCCTCTAGCTCAGGTCATGACCCGGGGGTCCTAGGATCGAGTCCCATATGGGGATCCCTGCAGGGAGCCTGCTCCTCCCTCTGCCTGTGTCTCTGCCTCTCTCTCTGTGCCTCTCAGGAACAAATAAATAAAATCTTAAAATAAATAAATAAATAAAATCTTTTAATAAAATAAAAAATAAAATAAAATAAAATAAAATAAAATAAGCATACTTAAGGTGGCCGTGTGTGGGCTGGCCCTACCTTCTCCTAGGTCTCCATGCAACGGCCACCCTGCACTTCTAGGATTCTTAGCCATGGGGAGGCCTTGTCCTCTTCAGGCCTTTTTGCTGCTGTTCCTCCGCCTGGGACATACCCTTTGCTCCTATCTCTCCGCCCCCAAACACACACCTGCACATAGTCACCCAGCTGACATTTTATTATCAGTTCTCAGCTAACACGTCACTTGCTGATGGCTCTTCTGGGCCCCCGGGCTAGGTTACGCCCCAACTGGCATCTGGGACTTCTCGTAGTTCTCATCACAATTAATTAGCTTTGCGAAGCCTTGTTAATACTTGTCCTCACTCCTTTGTCAACTCCACGAGAGCAGGGCTGCCGTTCCCCTTGCTTAGCACAGAGCTTGGCAGGTGAGAGGTGCTTGGTGCATTTGATATTGAATGAATGAATGAATGAATGAATGGAGAGTGAATACTACTTACATGCATTCTTGGGACTATCTTCAGATTCCTTCCTTGCTTTAGATTTTTCTCTGCCCCTCCAGAGCCGGGCCCTCGCTCCGGGTGTGGCTGAAGGCTCCATCCTCTGACGTTTTACCAAATTAAACTGTCTCCCTGGTCCTGAGAATCTCTCCAGAGTCTGCACAGCGTTCTGACCCGCTCCCCTGCAGCGGGTTTCTGCAAGCATTACGTTGGGCTCCCGAATCGTTCCGAACTGCTCTGGAGGCCACAGGTGCATTGAAGGATCAAGTCAAGGTCCCAGATGTTGTATTTGATTCTTTGGATCTCCCCCAACCCCTCTGGGTGTGGTCGCATCCACCAAAGGGGACTTCATTCGTCTTTTCTCACCTGTCACCCCTGACTACCGACCTCGGATGGTTTCCCAACAGGGATGCCAAGTGTCAAGTGTCCTGTGCTGGGTCCTAAGTCTTTGGGGGCACAAACCGTGTTCAGATCATATTCGTTTTTTTTTTTAATTTTTATTTATTTATGATAGTCACACACACACACACACACACACAGAGAGAGAGAGAGAGAGAGAGAGGCAGAGACACAGGCAGAGGGAGAAGCAGGCTCCATGCACAGGGAGCCCGACGTGGGACTCGATCCCGGGTCTCCAGGATCTCGCCCTGGGCCGAAGGCAGGCGCCAAACCGCTGCGCCACCCAGGGATCCCTCGTGTTCGGTTTTGAATGGATCAGGGCTAAGTCCTGGTATTTTTTACATGTAAGCGCTTGTGGGTTTTGTGCCCCGTGTGAGGCTCCAGGGCGCTGGAGCATTCTTGCTGGAAATGGTCAATACGTCGATGTCTGAAAACCTGCAAAACGTTTTTTAGGGCATTGTCTAGAAATGACTTTGGCAAACAGTTTTTGTTAACTGACTTTTCTGGTCTGCAGATGCGCATTCTTGGGACACTCCCCCCCGCCCCCCCCCCCCCCGCCCACCCCCGCCCCGGCCTGGAAAGCTGGAGGAGGAAGGAACTGCACCCCAGAGCCTACCTGGTCCCCAAGCTCCAGCTTCCTCCAAAGGTGCGGAATCCTGGGATTTACTCCCCCTCGTGGTTTGACTAAATACAGCTTCTCTGGATGAAAAAGGACCACGTTTAAGCCACAGCTCCTCGCAGCTCTGGACGTGCAGCTGTTCAGAAGCTTCCAGTTGCAAATTAAGCTTCCAGTTGCAAATTAGGGGTGAACCGAGATGATGAGTACATGCGTCCTTTGAGAAGAGAATGGGAAGTGGGCTCCTGGTGGGGGGCGGTCAGGGGGGAGCGTGGAAGGGCAGGCCGTGTTGTCTGGAATTTGGTCCTGGATAGGTTTGCCTGGGACCTGCCAGAGACCCACGTTCTGAGGATGTTTTGCTGACAACGCCCCAGAAACAAAGGCGAGAGCCAAACACAATCCAAGGGAAAGCAGGAGGGATAGACACAAAGAAAGAAAAGAAAGAAAAAAAGGAAACCAGGCAACCGACCTTTGAAATTCTTTATCCTCTTTCTACGAAGCAGAAGAAAACAGGAGCAGGCCTTCAAGCGTTAGGGTGTTGCCCCAGGCTTTCCTGCGTGGGGCTGGTAGACTGGTCTGTTGTTGTTTTTATTTTTTATTTTTTTATTTTTAATTTATTTTTTTATTTTTTTTATTTATTTATGATAGTCACACAGAGAGAGAGAGAGAGAGGCAGAGACATAGGCAGAAGGAGAAGCAGGCTCCATGCACCGGGAGCCCGACGTGGGATTCGATCCCGGGTCTCCAGGATCGCGCCCTGGGCCAAAGGCAGGCGCCAAACTGCTGCGCCACCCAGGGATCCCTGTTGTTGTTTTTAAAGATTTTATTTTTTATTTGTGAGACACAGAGAGACAGGCGGAGACACAGGCAGAGGGAGAAGCAGGCTTCCTGCGGGGAGTGGATGTGGGACTGGATCCCGGGACCCCAGGGTCATGCCCTGAGCCGAAGGGAGACCCTCAACCACTGAGCCACCCGGGCGTCCCAGTTATTGAGTTGTAAGAATTATTCTTGTATTCTAAATAGAAGGCCTTTACCAGATATATAATTTTCACAACTTTTTCCTTATTCTAGGGTTGTCTTTTCAGTTTCTTTTTTTAAAAATAGTTTTACTGTTTTATTTTTTTTAAAGATTTTATTCATTTATTCATGAAAGTCACAGAGAGAGAGGCGGAGACACAGGCAGAGGGAGAAGCAGGCTCCCTGCGGGGAGTGCATGCGGGACTCGATCCTGGGACCACAGGGTCACGCCCTGAGCCCAAGGCAGATGCTCCACTGCTGAGCCCCCCGGGTGCCTGCCCTTGGTGATTCCAATGTGAGAACCACTGGTCTAGCTGCACTCCGAAGCCAGTTAGCGGCTAGTGCTGGGAGCCCCAAGGTGCAATTAGCTGAGACACAGGCCGCAGCCAGACTTCTCTCTGCCGGTACCTCAGAGCACCCCTTTGCCCCCAGCTCAGCCTCGATTTCCCTCCTCTGTCTGTCTTCTCCTCCTGCCTCCCTCCAGGCACCCCAGGAATCGCTCCTCTGGAAATCCCTGTCTGGCCCCCAGCATCCCCCCTGGGCTGCCCACCCCCCTGCAAAGCCCTCTGGGTTCCTCCAGCCCCACCCCCTCCTTCCTGCTACCGCAGAAACTTCCATACCCCTTCCTGGGCTCCACTGACGCCCACGTCGGCTTACACCAGCTGGTTTATTCCCCCGACCCCACCCAAGAGGGTGTGTGATCTTTCCTCTTTGGGGAGCAGGGGGGTGGAGCCATTGGGCAAGCCCCCAAAGACTCCTGCATCTGGTTCCTTACCTGTAAAGTGAGAATAATTTGCCACCTCACAGGAGTGATGTCATGTGAGGCCAGGTGTGCCAAGCCACCCGGATCAGGTGCTTCCCAGTGGATCCCAGAGGAAGCCTGGAACTCTACACGTGTCTATCACTTGGGGTGTTAGGTGTCGGTAGCAGGTGGTGAGGACTCCTCTAAGAAACAGTGCCTGCCTGGTGGTTCTCCACTTTGGTCAGACATTGGAGTCACCTGGGGGGACCTTCAAAGTGGTGAGGCGCCTGGGCTGAGCCTGAGACCAGTTAAATCTGTATTGCTGTGAGTGGAGAGAGCAAGCATGAGTATTTTTTTTTTTTTTTAAGCATAAGTATTTTTAATGGCCACTAGATTCCAGTGCACAGGCAAGGCTGAGAACAAGGCTTTGGGGTCGGTGGGACTGGAGTGTACTGATCTCGAGCAAGTCAGCAAGCTCTGAGTTCGTTTCTCCCATCAGAAAAATGGGAATAAAATATGTACTTTGTCGTTTGATTATGCAGATTCGTCGAGACGGTTCTGCACAGGGCCTGGCCCGGTGCTCAGGTTCTCCCTTCTGTTGGGGGAATTGGGAGCCAGGGGTGGACATCCGAGGCCCGTGGCAGGCCAAGGCCCTCTCAGCAGCCCTGGGCCCATCTGGCGTGCCTCGGCCCTCCGGGCTCAGCGCTTATCTGCCTCGTGCTCGTGCTGCTCTGGGTCCAGCAAGTTCATGAATCCAGCTCTCGCACAGCCCACAGGGAGCCTGGCTTCTCCCCACGGGGCAGGGTAGGGGTCATGTCAACGGCTTGATTCCGTTAAAAAAAAGTGAGTAATGATTAAAAGAAAGAGGCAAATGAGTAGTGTCCCTTTTGTCGTTCAATCACCGATACGCAATATGGTCTCTCACTTCGGGGCTAAAGTTTTGTTTAATGTTGGGCAACCTGGAGACGCGGCCAGCGCTTACATCATTGCCATGAGAATATGTGCTCTGAGGTGTAGACATTCCGCTTACAGATCCCCCTTTCAGGACACGAGCGTAGCACACGTGAGCGTGCCCTGGCATGCATGAGCGTGTGGTCGCGTGTTTGGAAGGCGCGCACGGGTGTTTCCAGTGTGTGTGGGTCTATACGAGTGTGGGCGTGCGTACGTGTGTGCGTGTGTGTGGCGGGCTGCGCGTGCTGGGAGTTGTCGGGGATGAGGATTTCTCATTCTCCTCGCCGGTCTCTAGGTTCTGCTTTGCTTTATCCCCTCCTAAGCCTTACGTAAACTTAGGACAACTTGGGCTGAGACCTTCTATTACTGTCAAAAGCATTTTGAAGTGATCCAAGCACTCCGCTTCCATTCTTCTGGGAAACCCTCGCAGGCTTGGCCACCCCTGCAGCCTTCTGCGATCATCCGTTGCTTTGTAAAGTGGCTTCTCGACAAATAGATGGTGTCTCTTCTGCGGCCACCCGGGGCGGGAGGGCGTGGGGGCTGTGGCGGAGAGGGCTGTGGGCGGCCTGCCACGTGCCAGGTTCTGGGCTGTTGCACTCTTTTCGCTGTACTACACCGGGAACTGATCTTTATTTTCCTTTCTTTTCCACTCTTCTTTGTTGCAATTTTTAATTTTTAATTTTTTAAAGATTCCATTTATTCATGAGAGACACAGGGAGAGATCCAGAGACACAGGCAGAGGGAGAAGCAGGCTCCCTGCGGGGAACCCAATATGGGACTCAGTCCCGGGACCCCTGGATCACGACTGGAGCCCAAGGCAGATGCTCAACCATTGAGCCATCCAGGCGTCCCTCCACTCTTCTTTTGTCCGCGTCTTTGAGCCCGGAGGGGGCATCCCTGGCACTGGGTGACAGGCAGCTTGTGTCTGAAGTTTGGTGTAACCCGACCGTAACCCTCCCTGTACCCGGTTGATCCCAGGACAAAGGTCTCCTCGATGGGAAACATGCCTTGGCCTCCTGAAGCTCCTTTGTCTACACCCAGGACGGCCCAGCAGAGCGCTCTAGTTCCTAAAAGGGGAGGACGGATCCTGAAGGGTCGCTGCCCTTCTCACTTGTCACGCCACGTAGGTTGGGGCAGGACTTCTGATTTGGTGTATCTGAGTTTGGTTTAAACGCTCGCTGTGTCGTCACAGCAGCCTTCAACTGGTCGGGACTTCCAGTAAGCTAATGCCATCAACCCTGGGCGCGTGGAGAAACTTCCATGGTCTCTTTTTCAGTTGAGAGTATCGTGGCTGTTGGTATTTTAATCGTCCTGATTATTTCTGGCCGCCCTGGGGGAGGGCGAGCGCTTTCTGCGTGTCCTTCGGTCAATTAATGAGGGCTGGGGAGAGGACGGGGCGGCAAGGCCAGGGAGTGATTGGGGGGATGCGACTGGTCCGAGAGAGGGAACATGTCTATAGTTAAATATATCATTTCTTCCCATCTATTACCAAAATTACATGGAAATCGTTAGAGTTAGCATTTCATGAAAACGGCTCTTCCACATGGCTCAGGGTGGCTTTTATGTTGCCAAACTCTGGTCTCCCTGTTTTGCCTTACCCAGAGTGTCTTTTTTTTTTTTTTTAATGATTTTTATTTATTTATCCATGAGAGACACACAGAGAGAGGCAGAGACACAGGCAGAGGGAGAAGCAGGGTCCATGCAGGGAGCCCAATGCGGGACTCGATCCCAGGACCCCCGGGGTCACACCCTGGGCCCAAGGCAGACGCTCAACCACTGAGCCCCCAGGTGTCCCCCAGAGTGTCATTTTAGTAACAAACACTGATTAACAAGGTAAATTTGCAGAAATCCTTATAGATTCTTTTGAGTTTGTATAGGTAGTGTATATTATATAAATATTCTCAAAACCACTTTATTATAGTTACCAATATGCTGTTTCTCCTGCCCCGACCCCTTTCCTTATAAAAGCGTAAGCAATGGGATGTGTACCAGAAGGATCTATGTGTACTGCACACAGGGACAATGTTTCTCATCTTCAGTCCATCCAGGTAAAATGTACAGAGAAACTCAAATTTTTGCTAGGTTCTGTTATTGCTGTGGCAATATTTCAACCACAGGATCATCTGGGAGTTTTATCCCCACAGGAGGTGATGAGCAGTTCATGATTCAAAGCTCCATTGTCCTGTGCCTTCCTAGAGGCAGAAGCTATACCAACTTTCGAGATCGATCGAAGCAGCTTACCCACGAATGCACGAGGTTTCAAAGCACTTGGGCACTTTGTTTTTTTTTCATCACATCAGCATCTTTTAGGATCTGGGTTTGGAGACTGGGTACGACTGGGCTTGGAAAAGTGAGTAGGGATTGTCAAGATTTGTCTGGGAAGTGGGAAGAAGGCAAACCAGTGGGAGCCAAAGAAGGTCATTCTGGAATTGTTGGGGTTTCCTTCCAAACTAGTTCCCTAGTGCAGATGGCCTGGCCCCGAGTTTCCCAAAACAGGAGCTATGAACACTTAAGACTTGCGGCCATCGCCTGGGGGCCCCATTCCCTGCTCCCCTCTTCCTTCTGCTGTTTCTCTTTCTTGAAGCAATTCTCTTGCTTTGTTTGAGAGCCCCTGCTTGCCCACAGGCCCAGCCCAGACCTCTCCTTCCAGGCCTGTCATTTGAGGAGGTTATTTTAGGACACAGCCAAGAGGAGTTCAGGGCCCATGGCTTGCCGGTTAGAGTCCCTGCCAGGGACTGCAGGGGAAAGTTTGGTGCGTCCTGAACTTCTAGGATCTGCCTTCTTACATAATCGTCCTCTTCAGTGATTTCCAAACAAACAAAGGCAGAGGGAAGCTAAAGAGGCCGACAGGGCGTCATGAGCAGACCTGGTTTGCAACTGTTTGTAAATTAATTTCCCCATTCCTTATTCCCGACTGCTAATGACAGGCCTGCCGGCCCCAAATAGTCACTTAGGCTAAGTCCCGCGTCAACGCAGCGAGACTTGACTTAATCACTGTTTCGTTAACAAAAAAAAATAATAAAATAAAATAAAATAAAATAAAATAAAATAAAATAAAATAAAATCACTGTTTCAGCTCTCTGAGAAATGGGATCTTAAACCAGTCCATGAGGAATCACCGGATCAGCGGTGGTGTGGCAACCTACCTGGTGAGACCCCTGCCGTGCCCTGGAGGCAGGTCACCTTGCAGTCACCAATTTACCTTTGCACTCATGTGGCTTCCTTGTTCCATTGCCTTCTGCCTGTAATAGTCTTTCATTTGGTGCAGCCTCTGGGAGCCCCTTGCTGTCTGCGGGGTGGGATGCGGCCTGATGCAGGAGGGGCTGAATAAGGTAAATGAAGTCTTTCAAATGCACTCCGCTGAGTTTTGGTTTTAACAGTTCCCTGTGTGTATGGGCTATTTTTTATTTTATTTTATTATTTTATTTTATTTTATTTTAGTTCAATTTGCCAACATATAGCATAACACCCAGTGCTCATACCATCAAGTGCCCCCCTCAGTGCCCGTCACCCTGTATGGGCTTTAAAAATTTTTTTATTTTTTTAAATTTTCCTTCCAACTGGTTAAAAGGTCATCCCGGTTACCCTCATCAATGAATTCGATAAAACCTTTGATATGTTTTCATTTTCTATGTGTCTGAGAGGCATGATTTTTACCTTTAAAATAAATCTTTTAACACTAGGTACCTTGTATTCCAAGTACTTTTCCAGATGCTGATGGGGAGCAAGAGTTTTCTGTCCCCTCAAGGGTCTTCCCCGCCGGACTAAGAATCAAACTGACACACTAGGTAGGTTAACAGGAGAAGATCAGATTTTGGGGTGCGCCTAAGGGACATCCACATAGAAGTGGAAATTCCAAAGACAGGCAAAATAACGTAGACATGTCATTCTGAACTAAGGAGAAGAGGGGGGAGAGGTGTGGGACTTGACAGGGAGGGAATGGGCATGGGGGAAGATGAGAAAGTGTAAATGTTTGGTAAACAAATGTTTGCTGGGCCCTAGGGGGCTCTGACCACACAGCACCGTACCTGGGTCACAGCACACTGTCGTTCTCTACACCTGGAGCAGCTTCTCCATCTGAATTAGCTGTAGGGGGTTGGTAAGGAGCTTTTCCTGAAATCTGCTGGATTTGATGGCTTTTTGATTCCAAATGATCTTCTCACCAGAGTGGCTCATCTGGGGGGTGGCCTGGCCCTGGCCTGTTGCATAAAGCCCCTTTGTGTGTTGATTCAACAAGCACAGAACACCTTTTTGGATGCTATGCGCGCTGTTTGACGTGCCTGAGACATGTTAACTGACTCCGCAGACCAGACCCTGGAGCACTCAGGTGTCCCTTCAGCCCTTATTAGCGGCTTATCCACCGGGAGGCTCAGAATCCTGGTCAGGGTTGTGGCATCACCAAGGGCCAGGGGAGGGTGTCCAGGTGCAGACCTGGGTGAGGCTGAAGCCCACAGGCCTTCTCCTGGCCCTGGGGCTCTCTCTCTAAGCCTCCTCTGGTGGGGGAGGGAGGTGCGGCATGGGCAACTGGCAAGCCCGGTGGGGGCTGAGCTGTCCTTGTCCTCTGTGGGTGCCCCTGGATGGCGCGTGCAGAGGACCGAGCTGGGGCTCCCGGGGCCGAGCGGCTGTCCCAGGCCCCAGGCCCTGTCCGGGCCATACCAGAAGCTCTCGTTGGTGACCACCAGTCCATGATGCTCTGGCTGCAAATTACATAAAGCCTTTAACTGTGGTGGAGCTGAGCACTCAAACATTTTGAGTGGTGATTTTTAGTTTTGTTTTGAAAACAATAAACAGAGATGAACCTGAAAAAAAAAAAAAAGCGGGGCGGGGTGTGTGTGATGGGGAAAGAGCCCCAGGTTGTTCTGCAGGAAGCTGCAGCTTTAAGGAGCAGAAGGGTCATGTTGACAGAGGGCAGGGGCTGTGATAAACGGGTTCCATAGAGGAGCCCCCAGCCACGGAGGGACCCGCACCCTACCCGGTGGCGTGGGGCATTCCTCTGACCGCCCGATGACTGTTGTGCTGTGTTTCCTATAAACATCAACTTAAAATATTGCTCTTTGGGGACCTGGGGTGGCTCAGTGGTTGAGCGTTTGCCTTCGGCTCAGGCCGTGAGCCTGGGGCCCTGGGATCGAGTCCCGCATCGGGTTCCTGTAGGGAGCCTGCTTCTCCCTCTTGCCTAAGTCTTGGCTTCTCCCTCTCTCATGAGTAAATAAAATCCTTAAAAAAAGCATTGCTCCATTTCTTCCCCCAAGGGCCCTCTTCCTTCTCAAAACATAGGTTTCGGTTTATTTATTATTATTTTTTAATTTATGGTCACGCCTATGGGAGAGTCAAGGTGACAGTGAGACAGCATGATTCGCCGGTAGAGCACAATGGGAATCTGCTGGGCCCGGGTTCAAATCCCCCTGCTCCTGGAGAATGAGGTTAGAACCCAGCTAACCCAGCATTAAGCCTCTGGGGATTAAGTAAACGCTCCCAACTCTTTTCCCACGAGAAACGGCCACAGGATCCGCGAGGCCCCGCAGTCGGGCGAGAGGCTCGAGGGCCCAGAGGGGGGACGGGCGGGATGGAGGTGAGGCGGCTGGAGGAGGCGGCCTGCGAGCGCTGCTGCTCCGCGGTAACCTGCCCGCGCCCCACGGGGGCTTCCAGCAGGCTCGGGGCCTCGGGGCAAGGGGGGGCTCGGGGGGCTCGGGGCGCGGGGGAACCCGGGGCTCGGGGGCTCAGGGCGTGGGGGCGCTCGGGGCGCGGGGGGCTCGGGGGGGGGGCTCGGGAGGGGGGTCTCGGGGGAGCTCGGAAGGGGGGGCTCGGGGTTCGGAGGGACTCGGGGTTTGGGGGGGCTCGGGGCTCAGGGGGACTCAGGGTTTGGGGGGCTCAGGGGGGCTCGGGGCGCGGGGGCCTCGGGGTTTGGGGGTCTCGGGGGGTCTCGGGGCACGGGGGGACTCGGGGTTTGGGGAGGCCCAGGGCTTGGGGGCTCGGGGGGCTCAGGGCTCACGGGGACTCGGGGTTTGGGGGGGTGGGGGCTCGGGGGAGCTCGGGGCGCGGGGGCCTCGGGTTGGGGGGGCTCGGGGCGCGGGGGTACTCGGGGTTTGGGAGGCCCGGGGCTTGGGGGGCTCGGGGGGGCTCGGGGTTTGTGGGGACTCGGGGCTCGGGGCGGGGGGTGGTCCGGGCTCGGGGCGCGGGGCTCGGCCAGATGCGGATCCGGACGGGCAGCCCCGGGGCCACCCGCCCCGGGACTCCCGCTCCAGAGCAAAGGTCGCGGCGGACGCCGGCTGCTCGGGGCTCCCCGGGGCCCTGGGCCCGCCCCGCCCGCCTGGGGCTGCGGCTGAGGAGGAAGGCCGCCCGCCGGGGGAGCGCCCGCGGCCCGCCCTCCCTCCCGGAGCCAGGACGTCGGTGCAGGATGCCGGCGCGCTCGGTCCTGCTGGCTGCCGCCTCGGTCCTGTCCGCCTGCCAACAAAGTAGGGGCCGGTGCGCGCGCGCGTGTGTGTGTCCGCGTGTGCCCGCGTGTGTGTCCGCGTGTGCCCGCGCGTGCGGGGGGGGGTCTGGCCTGTGAGTTCCCCCGCCTGGAGCCCGGCTCCGCGGCGCCTCCCGCTCTGGGGACTCGGCTCTGGTACATTCCAGGGAGCGCTTCCCTCAGAGGGGAGGCCGGAGGCCCCCAGGGCGCAGGGACGCTGCCCTGTCTGTGGCACAACCCAGGCCCCCAGTGCAAACCAGCCTTACAAATGCACTAGCCCGGGCGGGGGGGCGGGGGGGACTCAGGGGCTGCCTCGGGCCCAGGGCGTGACCCCGAGGTCCCGGATCCAGTCCTGCCCGGGCTCCCTGCATCGGGCCTGCTTCTCGCTCTGCCTGGGTCTCTGCCCCTCTCTGTGTCTCTCTTGCATAAATAAATAAAATCTTAAAAAAAAAAAAAAGGTTAAAAATACCACTACCGGTGGCCCGGGTGGCTCAGCGGTTTAGCACCTGCCTTCGGCCCAGGGCCTGATCCTGGAGTCCCCGGATGAGTCTCACATCCGGCTCCCTGCAGGGAGCCTGCCTCTCCCTCTGCCTGTGTCTCTGCCTCTCTGTCTGTGTCTCTCGTGAATAAATTAGTAAAATCTTGTTTTTTTTAAAAGAAAGAAATGCACTGGCTAAGCTGAGGGGAGCGGGCTGGAAGTACGAAGTGGGAGTGTTCCAAGGGACCTTGCACCTGCCTGGACGGTGCTTGTGATTCCGTGAACCCTGATCTTTCAGTGAATGCTTCTTAAGGAAACCGGCTCGGGCAGGCACGATCAGCAGGTTTAAAAACGTCTGCGGAAACTGGAGCTTCAGGTTGGGCGACCAATCCCAAGTTTGAAAGCACCTCCCCCTGGGGGGTTGGCATGTCCGGTGCTGGCTGTGTCAAGGGCGTTGGCTCCACGGGGGCACACTTGCCCAGTGCTCCTCACCTTATCCATGATGTCACCTTAACACGCTAGATGGGGCAAACGGCCTGGCCACCGGTGAGCAAGCCTCGGAGCCACCCATGCCTGCCTGCGGGGGGTGGGGGAGGCCCAGGCCTGTGCGCACCATCGGTGCCTGGCCTAAGCAGTGCTGTGAATCTACGAGAACACTGTACTGTGCGAAGACACACGTTCAGTGGTTGCACTCCCAGCCTTTTCTAGACTGGAGCAGGGTGTTTGCCGCCCACCAAAGCAGCACTCAGGTCTCCAGCACCCCGATGCTGACCCAGGGTCTCACAGCTGTGGCCCTCCTGTGCCCCAGGGAGCGCAGGAGCAGTTTGCATGCCTCTGCTTGCTGTGGGGGTGCAGGGGACAGTGGGGACTGGCCAGGGGTCAGGTGGGGGTGGGCAGGGGTGGGTGGAGACGAGAGGAGATCCAGCCTGCCCTGCCATGGGTGATTCAACTGAGTCCATTTGATCTTATTATTTTTAAAAGATTTTATTTATTCCTGAGAGAGAGAGAGAGAGAGAGAGAGAGACAGGCAGAGGGAGAAGCAGGCTCCATGCAGGGGAGCTGATGCGGGGCTTGATCCCAGGACCCCAGGGTCACACCCTGAGCCCAAGGCAGATGCTCCACCGCTGAGCCCCCCCACACCGGGCGTCCCCAGCTGAGCCCATTTTAAAGATCTTCCCAGCTTTGTGCAGCGTCCCATGAAGCGCATAGAAAGGAGCCCTGAGAGCCCAGCGAAATGTAGGACTTGTGCAGTGAGAAGCGGGCAGGGCAGGAAGCTGCCTGGGAAGGCGGCTGCTTGTGCAAAGGCCACCTGCTGGCAGGGGCTGCAGGGGGGTATCGGGGAGGTGGGCTCTCTAGCGCCAAGCAGGTGGATGCAGATTGGTGGCCCTGAGACTCCCCTGGGGGGTAGGGGGGAATGGTAATTAAGTGAGGTATTTAGTCTCGCTTTGGTGACATCGGGCTAGCCCCAATGACTCCGTTTGGGGCCTGTTGTCTCCTTTTTAACAGCGGTAGGCATGGAACATTTACTGATTGGGGTGGGGGGAGGAGACAGAGAGAGAGAGAGCGAGAGAGAGGAGACATAAGTGGCATAACTCGTTGACACTGAGGACCAGAGTCGACTGCTTCGGCAGATGCCTGGGGTCTGTGGAGGGGCCACCGCGAACCACGTAGGGGCAGGTCGGGTTGTGACCTGTATCTCGTATCTGTCCAGTTCGGCCACTAAGCAGCCGGGTGGCCCTGGCCTTTGATGTTCCCCTCAGACAGGGTTAGGCAGGACACTGGGTGAGGATGCCCCCCAGGGGCCTGGCCTGGGGTTGGTGCCCTGCATGGTCAGTCCCCACCCTTGGCTGCTCCTGCATGGACAGAAGCTGCCGCCACCCTGAGCGGTGCCCCCCCCACCCGGTGCAGGAGCTGAGCTGTGGCCGGGGAGGGGGGGGACTTGGGGGCATGGGGGGCGGGGGGCCTTGGGTCACTCGCCCCGGCCCACACATGCCCCTCTGGACAAGTGAAGGAAAGGGGAAAGACAGGCCAAGCAAAAGGCGAATATGGTCAAGTGGTTTCTAGGTGACTGTGAAGGCGGGAAAGGAAACAGAGGCTCTCCGGGGAAGGTAAAGCAGCCCTTGCACCCTCATCACGGGGTCCCAGTGGTGGACACGGTGTGTCTGTGGCCCCTGACCCGGGAGATCCCTCCGGAGGAAATGCATCACGCCCAGTGGGAAACTGGTTCTGAGACATTAGCAAGTAGGAAGCGGATCTGGAGGTACTGGAATAAGGGAGACCAGAATAATGTGGAGACAACTGGTAAGGAACTGAAACGGGAAGAAATCATCCGAAGGGAAATAATAGACCCCAGAGCTAATTATGGGGTAAGAAAAAAAGGGGGGTGATAAGGACAGGAGGTGAGAACACCTGACCGAGGAGGCAAGCGTGGGTCTGAAATGCAATGAGGTTTTCCAGGCCTGGTCATCAGATGCGAGGGACTCCGGCACTGGGCTCGGGAGGTCTGTGCAACAGACCAATGACGGAGAACAAAGTCATAGTCGTTTTAGAGTAGGGAAACTGAGTCCGACGGGGAGACATCATCCCCTAAAGTTTTCTTGTGACCGTCCCTCCTTGCTCTTGTCATCTCTAGGGAGCCGCGGGTCCGCTTTATGTCGCTGTGGATTCATTTTTGAGACGTTTGTATAAGTGAAACTACCCAGCACTAGTCTCTCCTGATCTTGCTGCTTTTGCTCGATGTAATAGGCTTGAGGGTCACGCAGGTTGTTTCCTGCGTCAACAGTTCATTCCTTTATATGCTCTAATAGTATTCTATTGGATGGATATGTTGCAATACTATGATATGTTTATCCATTAACTGGTTGATCCACCCTAACCCATTGGTGTTAGGGTTCTCCAGAGAAGCAGAACCAATACGATAGACACACACTCACACACACACACACACACACACACACACAGGCATTTGTCTAAAAAATTGGTTCATGTCGTTGTGGGGGCTAGCAACTCTGAAAATTTACAGGCTGGGCTGGAAGGCTGGCCAGTCTAGCAAGAGCCGGTGTTGCAGCATTGAGCCTGAAGGCAGGGTGGAGGCCGACTTCCATTCTCTTTGGGGGAACCGCAGTCTTTTCTCTTCAGGCCTTCAACTGATTGGATGAGGCCCACCCACACCAGGGAGGGTAATCTGCTTTTTACTCAGAGTCTGCTGATATAAATGTTAATCACATCCAAAAAATATTTTCACAGAAACATCTAGACTGGTGTTTGACCAGACAGTTGGGCGCCGTGGCCTAGCTTAGTTGACACAATAAAATTAACCATTGCAGAGGTGTTCCTGATTTTTGGTTGTTATGAATAAAGCTGCTGTGTATGTTTGTGCACACATTTTTGTGTGGACACATGATTTAATTTCTCTTGGAGAGATAACTAGGATTGGAGTGACTGGCTATATGGTCTACATATATCTAACTAAAAAATCCTTTCTAGGTGGTTTCCTAAAGTGATTGTACCATCTTACATTCCACCAGAGTGCATGAGAATTCTGGCTGCCATTATAGCCTTATTTCTCTTTTTTAGTTGATATGATTCGTCTTTTTTTAAAATTTTTTAAAATTTTTATTTATTTATGATAGTCACAGAGAGAGAGAGAGAGAGAGAGAGAGAGAGGCAGAGACACAGGCAGAGGGAGAAGCAAGCTCCATGCACCGGGAGCCCAATGTGGGATTCGATCCTGGGTCTCCAGGATCGCGCCCTGGGCCAAAGGCAGGCGCCAAACCGCTGAGCCACCCAGGGATCCCTGTCTTTTTAATCTTAAACGTTTTACTAGGTATGTAATGGTATCTAATTGTGGTTTAAATTTGTGTTTTCCTGGGCAACTGGTGGCGCAGCAGTTTGGCTGCAGTTTGATCCTGGAGACCCGAGATTGAGTCCCATGTCAGGCTCCCTGTGTGGAGCCTGCTTCTCCCTCTGCCTCTCTCTCTCTGTCTATGAATAAATGAATAAAATCTTAAAAAAAATAAATTTGTGTTTTCCTAATGAATAGTGATGTGCCACATTCTAATGCCACATTCTAATTGTTAATCCCTCTATACTTGCAGGTTATTTTGCTTTACATGTAGGAAAGGCAAGATTAAAATACAAAGTAACGCCCCCGGCCGTTTCTGGGTCACCAGAGTTTGAGAGGATGTTCCGTGCACAGTAAGTAATGCTTCCCCCACCCTTGAGGGATCCAGGCCTCCCACGTATAGAGAACTCTGATCGGGAAAGACGCGCAGAGAATGTATCCCATTATAACAAACCACCCTTCACAGCCAAGCCCCTCGTCATGATGCTTGAAGCTTGAAGTAGCTAGCACATGGAGTCTCTACCAACCTATATTTTGAATTTAGAGGGTACGTTTACAGAAAAGGCTGGGATCTTAAGAAAGACTGCTATCCACGTCTAAGCATGGCAGTTTGGTTAACTGTACGCTGAGAGTTCAATAGCCTCCAGCCGGATTAGCTATGACATCAATTTTCCATCTTTATTTTTCCTTTCCACTTGAAACAGAGATGGGTCAGTGTTATCCTCTGTCCATGAACCATTTCCTAAAATCTCCAACCTGTAAGAATGAGAAAGTTTTCCATTTCACACATATGTATAGTGATTTTGATCATCTTGTCTTTTCAGATCCACACAGAATGTTCCACCATAAACACCATGAATTTGGCTGCTGCAGATGCTAGGGCTCCCTTTGTATTTCATCCCCCAAATAAGTGCTTTTAGAAACATTACATGTGTCACCATTTATGTGTCACTCAGTTCTTTTGTTAATACTTTGGGATTTTTCATCTATGAGTGACGTGGGCCTATAATTTTCCTTTCTTATATGATTTTTGTCTCACTCTGATATCAAGATTTTACTAGTCTCATTGAATGAGTTAGAGAATTATTTTCTGAGAGAATTTTAATAAGATTGGGAGAGTGTGTTCCTTTAAAATTGTTAGAATTTGTCTGTAAAATGATCTGTACTGATGTTTTCTTTGTGGAAAAAATTTTAAACTGTGGATTTTGATTTCTTTCATGATAATTAGATTCTTCAGCTTTTTATTACATCTTGAGTCGTTTGGGGCAAGTCATGATCCTTGAGCTGCAGCGTTGTCCTCTTGTCCATCTCTCTGCTTCCACAAGAATCACATAGACTATTCTGTAGGCTTGAAAGTGTGGGATGAATACACTGGTATAGAAGGGAGAATTTTAAGAGGTGCATAAAGATGATTTTTGCAACAAAATTTTATTGAGGTAAGAACATGTAATAGGAGATATACCCTCTTAAAAAATTGAAATGTATAAAACATTATTGTTTGTAGAGGTCGTGTTGTACAGCACATCTCCAGAGCTTGATCTCTTACTTGATTGAAACTTTATGCCCAGGATATGATTATCAGTAACATCGGACGATGTGGTGAGAAACTCATTTCCACTTTAATTGTCTTTGAATCTTTATGATTATGTCGAGTGGAAGGCATTGGTTTGGTGCCAGTATGTTCCACACTCCAGTATTTATTTTTATTAGCGTAACATATGTATATGGTCTGAAAGTAAAGTGAGATTACAAGCTCGAAAGCAACAAATAACTCTCCTTACTGCCAATCCATCTCCAGAGACAATCACTGGCACCCTTCTGACTACTACTTTTGGTATTTACTTCCATGTTTCTAACCATTATGATTTCACTGCTATTTATTAATTCACAAATTTTAGACATTATTGATTAGCTTCCTTTTATGGAATAAAGAATTTGAAGTCTCTGCACTTCCTCTTTTCCTTACCTCCACCTTCCAGTATAGTTACATCACTTTGTTGAGTTAAACCAATAACCAATGCTTATATTATTGTTATTAATTAAGTAATGTTCAAAGCTGAGTCAGATAGTATACTATGATTTCATCTTCCTGTGAATTTTTTGTTTTACCTGGGGTTAATGATTGCCTTTTTGTTTATTTGTTTGCTTAGTTTCATCCTCAAATCTTTAACAGGACTGAAAATCTTCTCTTAATACATTCAAATACATTAATCTAGTAATACCATTGGTTTTTGTCTTGGATAATCTCTGCTTGAATCCTCCATCTTTCTGCTCCAATCTGGAGGATGCTTTTTTTTTTTTTTTAAACATTTTTATTTATTTATGACAGTCACAGAGAGAGAGAGAGGCAGGGACACAGGCAGAGGGAGAAACAGGCTCCATGCACCGAGAGCCCGACGTGGGATTCGATCCCGGGTCTCCAGGACCGCGCCCTGGGCCAAAGGCAGGCGCCAAACAGCTGCGCCACCCAGGGATCCCCTGGAGGATGCTTTTTAAATCTGCTATATGCTGTCATTTTGGGACTTCTCATCATCCTAGGAATTTATTCTTTAATATTTTCCTGATTTGGATTGCCTGTTTTCCTGTATTTCCTATTTCCTATATATTGATTTTTCTCTCATGTTGGTGGAACATACCCTGCAGAAGTTTCCTGAGAGGGGGTAAATAGTTGGTCAATTTTGAGACTTTAAATTTCTATATATGCTTTTATTCTGCCTCACAGCTGATTGTAGGCTTGGTTAGACATGTATTTCTACGTTAAAAATCCTTACCCTCAGATTTTTGGAAATATTCTTTTGTTATTTTCTAGTTTTCATTGATATGGTCATGATGTTCAATGCCATTCTAATTCCTGATTCTTTGGAAACTGTGGAAGCTTTAGGATCTTCCCCTCACCCCAATGTCCAAAGATGGTATGGTGCTGTGCTTGTTTAGAGGCATCTGTCTTCACTATGCTGAACCTTAGATAAGGCTTTTTTATAGCCTGACAACTCATGTCTTTCTGTTCTAGAACTTTTAAAAAATAATCCTTTTCCCTGAATTACCTCTTCTCTGTTTTCTCTGTTCCTTTATTCTTAAAACCTATATTAGTTGTATATTGACCCCCAAATTGGTCATCTAGTTTTCTTTTATCTTTGGTTTTTCATCTTCTTGGACTGTTGTTCTTTCTGGGAAATTTCTTGAACTTCTGTTTACTAATCTTTAAAAAAATTCAGACACCAATTTTAACTTCTAAGAATTAATTTTTATTCTTTGGTTGCTCTTTAGTTATTGCTGCTATCAAATTATTCCTTTTCTGTTTTATGGATGCAGTTTATTCTCTTATATTTGAGGATTTTAATGATAATATATTTTTTGCCTTCTTGTATCATTTCTGTTTTTTCCAAGTTCCTTCTGATTTGTCTGTTTTAGCTTTTGTCTTTCATTTTTATTTATTATTTGCCCATTAAATATTTATTGAGCACCTCTGTATAGCCAGTGCTCTTCCAGCAGTTTGGGATATATCAGTGAAAAATTAGACAAAGATCCTTGCCCTCTTGAAGTTTACCTTATAGAAATATTAGGTATAGAAGATAGAAAGTAAATAGATAACATCCTAAGAAAATACTATATTATGAGAGAGGTGGTAAGTGTTAAGGAATAAAAGAAAAAGGAGAACATTGTAAGGAGCTTTTTGGGGTGGGTTACTGGGGGGTAAGTTGGGGCAGGTTACTATTTAGGGTGGTCAGTGTAGATGCCACTGAGAAGGTGACACTTGAGCAAAGGCTTGAAGCAGGTAGAGTTAGCCATGCAAACATGCAGAGTAAACACTCTTGAGGTGAAAGGAATAATTATTGCAAAGACCCCAAGTGGGAATGTGCCTGGTGGGTTAGCAAAGAGGTCAGCGTGGCTGAAAGGAGCTGACAGGAAGTGGCGGGAGGTAAAGTCAGAAAGGTAATGGATGGGTCACGTAAGGCCTTAAAAGGCTGTTGTAAGGACTTTGGCTTTTCTGTGAGCCAAACAGAAAGGCATTATAAGGTTTTGAGCAGAGGAATACACGATCCTATGTTCTAAAAGGATCATTTGGTCTGCTTTGATGAGAACAGTCTATATGGAGGCATTAGTCGAAGCAGAGAATTCGGGTTAGGAGGCTACCTTGAACCAGGCAGGTGGTGAGAAATGGTCAGATTCTGGATATGTTTGGAGAGTAGAGCCAAGCAAATTTCCTGACACAATAAATATGGAGTGTGAGAAGCATCAAGAACGACCTCAGGGTTTTGGCCCGAGCATCCCAAGAGACAACAGAGAGAGAGGGGGCAACAGGAGAAGCAGTTTGGGGGGGAAGACCAGGAGGTTCCGTGTGACATGTGTCTGAGACGTGACTTATGCTACAGCTAAGGAGGGGCTGTAAGCATGGTCGTTCACCAGCTACTCAGATCATTTCCTCTTTCCTTGTAAACTACGCAGTACATTGTTTATGCATCTGAGTGGAGAGACCCAGGCAGGTGGACATATGAATCTGCATTTCAGCAGAGAGATCTAAGCTGGAAACATAAATTCAAGAGTCATTGGCACACGAAGATAATTTAGAACCATGAGAGTGGACAAAATATTAAAAAAAAAAATTTTTTTTAAAGAACTCTTTAAGGGAGTGGGTGTGGGTAAAGGAGAGAAGAGGGGCAAAGACTGAACCAGCCTTAGAAGTCAAGAAGATAAGGGTCCAGCAAAGAGATCTGTGCAAAGGAGATCTTAGAAGCTTTACTCAAATGTCAGGTGGTTCTTGATTGGCTGTCTGTGCAAATTTAATAAAGAGCATCAGCAAATGAATTGGAAGCTCTGTGTGCATGGGTGGGGCTTACTGAGTGGGCAGCTTCCCGAGAGGGTGATTGATCAGCAGCAGCTTTCTTTCGGAGACCCCCAAATGCCAGTATCTGTAGGTTATCTTTCTGGGACCATTTGGTTTCTCTAAGGAAACCCCGTAAGCCCTCTGTGGGGGCAGGCAAGTATGGGGTGAGGGAGGAGGATGGGTGGGTATACTAGGTCTCACTTCTAGAAACCAGACAGTGTGGTGGGTGAGGGAAGGAAGGTTCTTCTACTATACAGTATGTGGGTTAGCTCAGGTTTCAGCACAGAATTTTATCCCTACCCTCCATTGCTCCTGGACTCCCCTGAGATTCTCTGTCTTGGGTTCTCTATTGTCTAGAGAGTGAGTGCTGTCCTTCTTCAGAAATTTGCTGATACCTCTCTTCCCCTGCCATGTCTGCTCCCACTCTCTTTGTTCTTGATGACTTTATATCTACTTTTTCCCCTTTCCTGGCATTTTAGTGAGGCTCCAGGAGGAAGAAGAAATAAACATGGGTTCAATCAGTCACATTTAGCAGGGAGTCCTCGTGATGTGTTCTCAACACCTCTTGAACATCCATTCTCCTGTTTGACAGAGGGAGGGTCTCATGCGCCGAGCCTTCAGCAATCAGCAGCATCTCATGAGAACTTGGCAAATTTTGTTCTCATGGGATTTATACTTATCCTTTATTTAGAAAGCGATATTCTTTTTCTACTCATAAAATTTCATTCTCCCTAATTTAAGTAAAAAATAATATAACTGATTTATAGAAAAATAGTAAGATGCTATATGGAGACTCTAAAATTTTGACACTGATATATTAATGCTGGAAGTCTGGGAGATGCTGTACTATTTATAAAAATCATCACAGGAGGAAATTCCACATCTTCCCACCTTATCTTCCGTCATCTGAGAACTTTCCATTGGGGAGGGTTGGGCTTCCAGCCCATGCAATCCTTGGGCCGCTTCTGGTTTGTTCTTATACTTTCCACAAATTTGATTTCTTTCAAGTTATTGCTGTCTTCCTTCTCCGTCTCTTTTTAAAAAAGATTTATTTATTTATTCATTTGAGAGAGATTGAGTACGGGGAGGAGGGGTTGGAGGGGAGGAATAGCAGAGGGAGAAGAGGAGGGAGGGGGAAAGAATCCCAAGCAGACTCCATGCTGAGAGCGGAGACTGTTGTGGGGCTCGATCTCACGATCCTGAGATCAAGACCTGAGCTGAAACCAAGAGTCAGACACTCAACCTTAAATGAGCCACCGAGGTGCCCCTCTCCCTTCTCGTATACAGCTGAACACCGATTTGAAATATTTCTCTTAAGTTGCTGTTTTTAAAAAAAATGTATACAAACCTAATATCCTTGTTAGAAGTGTTTTGTTTGTTGTGTTTGATTAATAATGGTAGAAGAGAGAGGGATCAAAAAATAATGGCCAATAAGCAAGGCAGAGGGAGTGAGGAGTCACAAAACATCTTCCAGGGCACGGTAGTTTAGTAATTGTCCTGGGTTCTCTCTGAAGGGTGAGTGGGGATGGTCCTACTCACTTCCCTGAATTCCTTCTTAGATGTTCCATAGCACTAGCCCAGATCTTTGCCTTGGGCTATACGGTTTAGGTAAATTAGGCCAATTCAGATTGAATTCATTGCTAGTGAAGCTATTTTAACCTTACCAGAGGCAGTTGAGGCAGCATCCCCTGGGATACCCGGGTCATTCCAAAGCCTACTCGGCTATTCTTGTCTTCAAGGGT
This sequence comes from Canis lupus familiaris, assembly GCF_011100685.1. Taxonomy (NCBI): domain Eukaryota; kingdom Metazoa; phylum Chordata; class Mammalia; order Carnivora; family Canidae; genus Canis; species Canis lupus. The sequence continues at coordinate 3,803,242 of NC_049240.1, read as the reverse complement.
AGGCTCTGTTGAACTCTGCAAGTCCCTGAGAGGAAATGACTTTTTTTCCTGACTCTCCTAGACCAAAGCATTGAGTCCTTCAGCTTCCCTTGAAGGTCTTATGACCTTGGCTATATCAGAATGCTGTCTTTTCCCTACTCTTTTTTCCCCCCACTGCTTTGCCCTAAGTATGGCCAAGAAGCGTGGTGTTGGGACTGATCCTATCTCTAAGTGGGAACCGACATCTACCAATCACTTCCTAGGTCCCTCTGACCACCACGGAAGTACCTATTTCCTGTCTCAAGCTCACCTCAGGTTGGATATTCATTTGCCAAGCCAAGGTGATTATTATGGCACCCACTTTACCCATGTTACCAGCCCAGGGCCTCTTCCTCATTCAGGTCCTCTTCTCTTCCTATAGGGAGGGCCTGAGAGAGGACTCTCTAGAGTTTTGCAGTCTTTTGCCAGAATACAATTTAAACTTGTGAACAAAGTAGGTGTAGTTTCAACAAGGGCCATTCCTTCATGTTATTGCTAAGCTTAGAAATTTCTATCTAGTCTAATTTGGGTACCTTGATTCCTTTAGATTGAAGGCTTTTATAAATCTAAAAAGTAGATCCAAGTACTACCTTGATCTTGTTGCAATTTAAGTATATTCCCTCTGATTCTGTTCTCACCAGAAGAGAAGAATAGCTGCTAATGACCCCACTCTTTTATACAGTTGGGGACCATTATTAAGTACCTTTCATCTTCTGTATTTTGAGGCTAGGTAGTAATAATTCTTCAGCTCCCCCCCCCCCCCCATTAAAAAATCTTGGTGGTTCTCTTTAGACTAAGATTTTTCATATTATTTCTAAACCTGAAGCCTAGAAATATGTGTAGTGTCCCAACGATGGTTTTGTTAGCGCTGGGTAAGAATGAAGAATTTCCTCTTACTTAGTTCTTTGAGCACCCCTATTTGCTTAATATTGAATTATTCAGTTCCTGTTCCAGAATCAGCCTGTCACAAGTAAGCCCAATCATCATGAATCTGAGTACTCTTGAGAAATAGTACCCTCTTCTTCAGCTTCAATGATAGCTGTATTATTATTATTCTTATTAATTTTTTTTGCTATTTCACTTACTTTTTATAGTCATTTTGAATTCAAATCCTGAAATTTAGAGGTTAAAACTAGTGGCTCTAATGTATGTCTAAAAACTATGGAGAAGGGAAAATTCACAATTCAGGAATTCTGCAACACTGAGCTTATAAGTGATATGGGTCACCTATTTCTGTAGTAAGTACAAATAAGTTAAATAAAATAGAGTGGACATATTCCCATTTTTCTGACAAGTGCACCCATCTTAAAATCAGCTGAAAGCCTAAGATGTACTTACCCACTGAGTTAGAAAGGGCTGGAGGTCCCTGAGGAGAGAGAATGACTCTGAATGATGAGCTCTTCAAACTGTAGCATCCTCCTGCACAAACCATCTGTATCGGTCAGCTCAGCTGCTGTAACAAAACACCACAGACTGAGTGGCTTAAACAACTGACATTTGTTTGCTCACACTTCTGGAGGCTGGAAGATCACGATCTTGATCTGAGATCAAGGTTCTGGCTGCTTGGATTTCTGATGAGGGCTCTCTTCTTTTGGCTTGCAGATGGCCGCCTTCTTGGTACGTCCTCACTTGTCCTTTCCTTGGCGTGTGCACGCCAGGACAGAGAAGGGGGGTGGGCAGGGTGAAGCTGGTGGGTGTCAAAGAACTCTCTGGTGTCTCTTCTTATAGGGACACCAATCCCATTAGATCAGAGTCCCACCCTTCTGACCTCTTTTACTGTAATTGCTTTCTCACTCCACATACAGCCATACTGGAGGTTAGGCCTTCAACTTATGAAAATTTTTTAAAAAAGATTTTTATTTATTTATTCATGAGAGACACCCAGAGAGAGGCAGAGAGAGGGAGAAGCAGGCTCCTCGAGGGGAGCCCGATGTGACCCAATCCTGGGACTCTGGGATCATGCCCTGAGCTGAAGCCAGATGCTCAACCACTGAGCCACTCAGGTGTCCTTCAACATACGAATTTTGAGGGCCACCCACAGTCAGTCATGCCACCACCAAATAGCTCTGTTACACGAGCTGGGCAAGTCTCAGGTGGTGGGGGGCTGAGAAGCGGCAGCAACGTGGATGAGGTGCAAGCCTCCCTCCCTTATCTGCTCATCCCGTTGCTTATCAGCAGCATCCCTGAATTGGGGGTTTGACTCCTGCCCTCCTGACATCACAGGCAACTGCTCTCTGGTGTTCCCACACAAGGGTCACTTGACAAGGAGCAATTTAGATAGTTACAAATCTATATAGAAAGATTAACTTCCACGGCTTTCATCCCCGAGCCTTTTCTGAACATATTAACCTGTTGCTCTGACCCTCAGCCAGTGTAAATAATTGAAAAGACTCTCCAGGGTTAAAAGCCAGCAGACTGAGGCGGGGTCATCTGTTAATAGAGCAAGCTACTCAGGGCGGTGTGCAGCCCCCTGCTTCCCAACGAGCCACCAAGGAGCAAACGAAAACTTGAGAGAGGAAAACCTCCTAAGAAGCCTTTAGCTCACCTTGTCTGTTTTTACTTTTTTATTTTTATTTTTTTGTTTTTATTTTTTAAACATGTTATACCATTCAAAATTCACTCTAGCTAATCGGGTTTTTCCATCTGGTACCTGGTTCAGATTTTTCTCTGAACAGGATTGCTATACACAGTTTCCTGTTGTGTGTTTATTAGAACTCCACCAAAGAGCAGAGTAATTCAGAAGTGTTTGAGGTCAGAGGTGTCCCAAGTGACGTGTGCATGCTGAGGGTGCGCTGAGGAATCTGCTGGGAGGGTGAGGAGATTTTGGAGCTTCTTTTTATATTTGCTCTTAAAATCTCTTCCTTTAATTTCTATTTTGTGTGTGTTTTACGATGTATATGATATTCTCTTCCAGTTTGTATTAGTGGCGCTAATGAATCAACCCCATGTTCCCAGTGGTTTAACACAATGCAAGGTTACACCCTGTTCACACAGGGTCCCTCATGGGTGTTCCTGCTTGAGTGGCCTTCCATGTGGCCATGTAGAGGCCTATGCTCCGTCCATCTAAGGGGTCTGTCCCCATCCATGTCCTCGGAGCTCTCTCCCCTCAACCAATGTATGTGTGGGGTGGGGAGGAGGGACCTTGGCACACCAGCTCCTTAATCATTGGTCTCAGAAGCGACAGGATTTACTTTCTCTTTCCATTGGCAAGAAGTAGCCCCACCCGAATCCTGGGAGGCCGGGAATCTAGTCCCTGGCTGGGCCGCTACCCCACAGCGCCAACTTCACACCATCTTTGTGGTCAGCTAGCCGCTTCGGCTACGCACAATAGGACGTGTGTTGCTGTTGTTGTTGTTTGTTGTTGTTGTTCTTAATGAGGTTATGCAACCATCAGAACTATACACATTTGGAGACTAGTGGTTTAGGAGCTGCTAAATTTGGCTGTCAGGCCAAAACTTGATCCTTTTTTCCAAAATGAGGTGAACTTAGCAGCATAGTTAATGAGGAAGACAGGATCAGTTGGTACTTAGTTCGGGACTGCCCTCACTCCTGCCAGCCCTCGGGCCCGAGGGGGACATTGCTGAGGCCCCACCGCCGGGCTCCCTTGGAACTGGGGATGACCCATGAGACGTTTCAGCAGCTTTAACTACTCCATCTCCTTAGGCTCCTTTAGGTCATCCTTTATGGTGACCGGCTCTTTCCAGTTGGCCCTGGGCTTTCCTGGTCTTAGTACTCAAAGTTCCATGTGCCAGGAAGCCCTCAGCTCCAGGCAGACCAAGACAAGTTATCTGGGACTGTCCTGGTTATAAAACTGAAAGAGTCCCATGTTCTGAAATCCTGCTCAGTCCAGGGTGATTGGTCCCCTGACTGTCTTTCTAGCAGATTCTGTTATTTGCCCCTGGGTAGAATTCGAGCCACGTCGTGACATCTGCCTATATAGCAAAGGAAAAGCTGCTCCCTAATCATTTTATGGGAAACTTCAATATCAAAAGAGCACAGGAAAAAAAAAAAGAGCACAGGATTACTGAGCAAAGAGGTCTCTAACCGCAGTGTGGACATGCAGGAAAGGGGTCGTAAGCAGCTCTACACTCTCTTCCCACACGAAGGAAATGGGCACAGCCACTGCCAGCTGTTTCCTGTTGCATTTGGAGACTTTTCCCGAGGATCGCCTATAGTACGAGGACAGGCTGTATCTGCCTCCGTGTCCAAAAGAGACCAGAAATTATTTTCATTGTAGTTTTCTCATTGATGTAATTAGTCGTTGAGAGGACTGTTAAAGAACAGATCTTCAGAGCCTGGTCCCCTGAGTTAAACAACGTTCACTCGCTGTGAACAGTCCTGGGGCACCTCCAGGCATGGACCATTTAGCTGTGGCTGCAGAAAGACCAGAGGGGGTGAAGAGGCTGTAAGGAACCTGTAGAATGGGATGCGAGGTATTTCAAGGCCAAGCAATCGTGGTATTCTCAGCAGGCAACCAGGAGAAGACCATCTGAGGACAGCTGGCCCCGGGCTGGCCATCGGAGGAGTATGCCCAGTCTCCGAGAGATGATGTTAAGTGGACAAAACCTCATTTCGGAGGGCCTAGGTCAGCAAAAGTGGGGCCAGGAGAAAAGTATAACAAGCAAAGCTACAACCTGAGGTCAGGGTGAGGCCAACGATGGCTAGCTGCTTCGAGGGGACAAACGGACTCATTTCTTGGGAACCGAACTGCCCCAATATTCCAGGCTCTGCCCTCAGGGAGCACAAACGCAGTGACGTTCACACCCTTGCCTGAATCTCAATGGCTTCTAACCACCTCTGCTCACACCCAGGACCTCAGCACCCCCCCTTCCTTCCTGGGGCCCCACTGATTATGCACCTGGAAACAGCCCCTTCCGGCTAGCATTTCAAGGGAGGGAATGTGCAGCTGTCCTACTAGAGTCCTCCCCCAAATCCTGTGGATGCAAGCCCCATTAGCTTTGGGAGCTAGGTTCTCAGGGGCCCAGCCCTCAACTGGAAATCTTAAGAGCTGGAGTGCTATGCGTGGTCCTCAGGGAGAAGCTGGAAGTTGAGGACTCCTGCCTGACGGTGTGATGCTGTGCCAGGGGGAGAGGGAGTGACGTTCAGTGTGGTGGTTTTCTCCTTGCCTAAACTGTAGGAGTCACTCAGCTGGTTTGGGATTTCTTTCGGAGGGAACTGCTCTGCGTGTGGTTGTAGAATCAGTGTCTCCGTGGGAGGAGGAAGTTCAGGAGCCTACCTGTGTCGCCATCGTGGTGGCAAAAAGCAAAACAGAACAACTTTTTAAATTTTTATTTTTATTATTTATTATTATTATTATTATTATTATTTTATTTTTAAATTTTTTAATTAAGAAAAGAAAGCCACTCATGGTGACCTCGGTTAGAAGATATAGCTCTTCAAGAACCAGTATAACTATTTCTGGGCCAACTGCCTCATAACCTTAAGTAATCAAGCTTTAAGGAAGAATGTGGAATCATTTCTGATTCTATGCACTATGCGGCTTCCACCAGGATCAACTCGAGACCTCATTACAAGTTACATTAAGGTTCTTTCCGGTTGTAATATTGTCAGCAAGGAGCACAGCCAACCTAACCAAGACCACTTAGGGGCGTAGCATGGGAGGGATGAATATAATTCGTCTTTTTTCCCTTTGCTAGGTGCAGATGAATTACAGTTCCCAGAGAACGATTCCATTTTGCTTAAAATAGAATCAAATTTTCCGTCCAAGTCTTCTATGAATAGAGGCAATTTGACTTGCTGTTAGGACAGAGCTTTGGAATCTGGTGGGGACCTAGTACCTTTCTCTGCAAGGCATCACTCAGCTTGTGCTCTCAGGACTTAGTTTTTTCCTCCATAAAACGGGAATGAAAAAATACTCGTTTACTTCTGGAGATTTTAGGGGAATTACCTAAAACCATTTTTTTTTTTTTTTAACCGCTGAGGAACTCAAGTGGAAGGCAATGAATATGTAAGAATTTTGGGGAAGAAAGCCTATTAATATAAACCGTGTTCCTTTCTGGGTTCTTTAGAGAAGATATGCAATGCATTTTAGGGTTAGAATCAAGGCCATCTCAAGATCTGTGTTTTGGAAAAGGGCTAGAATTCATTCCTAGCACCACTGGTGGCTCACGTGGAGGAGAGTGATTCTTGGCCCTGATCTAAGGTTGAAACAATTTTTGAGTCTTATCTTGGAAGACTCCTTTGACATGAAAACACACTAAGTTTTTATGTAATTCTTATATTATTTTTATAAGAAGAGGTTGGGCATTTGCCTCCAGATGAAAGCATACTACTTTGGTGTATAGTTTTCTCATAAAATAACCCGTGTCTTTATTTTTTCCTGCAGACAAAACTGTGTGGAGTTTTACCCCATATTTCTGGTTACATTGTGGATGGCTGGATGGTATTTCAATCAAGGTAATTTATTTATTTTTATTTTTTAAAGATTTTATTTATTTATTCATGAGATGCACACACACAGAGAGAGAGAGAGAGAGAGAGAGAGAGAGAGAGAGAGAGAGAGAGACAGGCAGAGGGAGAAGCAGGCTCCATGCAGGGACCTGATGCAGGACTTGATCCTGGGTCTCCAGGATCAGGCTCTGGGCTGAAGGCAGTGCTAAACCACTGAGCCACCCAGGCTGCCCAATCAAGATAATTTAAAAATACGGTCCACTCTGTTCTAATAATGACTGTGGTTCTTAGAACCCTGAAAGAACAGATGTGCAGCCATACATGTACTGATCCCAGAAATTGTTTTAAATGAAATTATCCATGGGTGCCTGGGTGGCTAAGCGGTTAAGCAACTGCCTTTGGCTCAAGTCGTGATCCCAGGGTCCCGGGATCGAGTCCTGCGTCGGGCTCCCGGCGTGGAGCCTGCTTCTCCCTCTGCCTGTGTCTCTGCCTCACTCTTTCTCTGCCTTTCATGAATGAATGAATAAAATCTTAAAAAAAAAAAAAATCTATGTTTGTGTGCATCAAAGAGTACTGCTCTGCAGGTAAGCTAACTTTGGCTTCACTTCAATTTAATTCAGTAATCAAACAAAAAACAAAACAAAAAAAACAACAAAAACTTGGAACAAACTGTATGCTGGGCCTTCCTGGATAGAAATGACATGAGCTCTGTCTTCAAATCTGATCCCTTCGTTCTAGTTTATCTGCAGCAATTCACTCTAATTATCATAGCTGTTATTTATTGAGCATTCACTATGTGCCAGGTCATGTTATAGATTTTTGAACCTCTCCACCATATCGGGTATATAAGGACTAAAAACCTTCTTATGAGGTAGGTTCTATAATTAGTGCGTACTTTACAGGGGAGGAAACTAAATCACGGGGTAAGTCATTTGTCCACCTTAACTTTCTTGAGTGTAGGAGAAAATTGGCTCTCAAGTACAGGCAGAGTCTGTAAGCATCTTCCCAATAACACACGCACCTTCTCTTGAGTTTGCAACTCTGTAGGCCTCTACCTTCTGTTTGGCTGGGAATATCCTTGGTGAGCGGAAGGCGTCCCCCCTTCTTCAACAGGGGGGCGGAGCAGCCTCAGCTACCCTAGTTGGACAAATTCAGTCTCTCTTGCTTTCTGATAACTTACCTCACCTCTGACGACTAACCAGCTACGATTTCAATAAACCCCAGTCCTGCTGCTTTCAAAGGCAGCCCCATCCTTGTCTTCGTGTAATTTTTACTGTCAACTGAAGGATCTCAGATAAAATGTCCTTCAGAGAGAGACTGCCTAACTCTAGTCCAGCTCATGTTTTTGTTCCCTGAGGGCATGAACAGAGGCAGTTGTTCCTTGTCAGGTGAGGTGGCCTTTAACAGCTAATCAGAAAAGTGCCTTTGAGGATGGGGCTCCAGGTCTGCTATTTGACCCTCTGGATTTCACTGTGGTGGGCTGAATAAGGCGGCCCCAACCATCAGAAAAGGATTTTTTTTGTCATAATTTTCCATTCTTTCCCATGAAAAATTAAGTTGCCTGTTAATTGGCCTGAAGAGGTCTCATTGGCTTCGTGGGAGTTAAGCCATTAGATGGGGTGTTTCAAACGTGCACCCTGCTCAGGATCTCAGAAAGGGGTTTTGTTTTTTTAAGTTTTTTTTTCTATATTTATTTATTTGGGGGAGTGAGAGCAAGCAAAGAGGGGAAGGAGCAGAGGGAAAGAGATAAGTCATTAGACGTGCTGAATGTGGAGTTCAATATGGGGCTCGACCTTGTGACCTTGAGATCATGGCCTGAGCCGAAACCAAGAGCTGTATGCTTAACCGACTGAGCCACCCAGATGCCCCTAGAAAGTCTTCTTATGCCCCTGCTTGCCAGACATCTTCAGAGGCAAACACTATTCTGGTCTTTTTCATCATAGTTTAGTTTTGCCCATTCTAGAACTTTACATAGTTGGAATCATACAGTATGTACTCTTGGGCAACGCCGTATTCACTCAGCAAGATGTTGAGACTCACCATGTTGTTGCAAGTGCCCATGTCTTTTCATTGCCGAGCGCTGTTCTGTAGGATGATTATCTCAGTTTGGTCATCCACTCTCCTGTTGGTAGGTTTCCGGGCTCTTTCCATTTTTCCCATTATGAATAAAGCTGCAATGGACATTCTGTACAAGTCTTGTTATGGACACGTGCTTTCATTTCTTTTGGGTAAATAGGTAGGCATGGGATTGCTGGGTCAAAAGTATGCTTAGCTCCATCAGAAACTACCAGAACTTTTCCCCGAGTGGCTGTACTATTTTTCATTCCCCCTAATAATGTATGGGCCAAAATTTTATGTTGTTGGTCTGTTTAAGTTATAGCCATTCCAGGGAGTATGCAGCGGTGTCATCCCATCGTGGTCTTAAGATGCAGTTTGCCGATACTGACTGCAGTTAAATAATGTTGAAAAAATTCTCGTGTGCTTATGGGTCCCTTGCTCATCTTCCTGCATTAATTATCTATTCAAATATTTTGCGCATTAAAAGAATTAAGTTATTTTCTTTTCACGATTGAATTGTTGGAGCTGTTTGGGTATTCAGGACACGTGCATGTTCTGCAAGCATTTTCTGTTTTCATGCATTTTGAGAGCCCGCCATCATATTCCGTGTCTTCTCTATTTTCTCTCTAGTTTTTGCTACTTGTCTCGGTCTGGTGTACATATACGCCCGTCACCAGTATTTCTGGGGATATTCAGAAGCAGCTAAGAAAAGGTAAGGAGAACCTACAAATTGGGTGTTTAGGCAAAGAGTAGCAGGATGGAGTCTGACTTAGGTGTGTGCGTGTTCCTGAGGATAGTGACTGCTCCGAAGGCTGCGATGGCACGAGTGACCTGTGTGCCATGCACAGCCAGGTGTGAGATGGGAGCCTCAAGTGCAAACTATGCCCTGGATGTGCGCTCGTGGCCGCCATACTTTAAATTCTTGCAAGAATTGTGCACTATCTCCAAAAAGTTGCAAAGCAAATAATCCTGCCCAGTCTTGATCATCCTTTGAATGTTCAAAGGAGCCAACTAACCTCTGTGGCTAGGCATCCTCTTCAATTTATGTGATGAATCAAGATTTCCAAATGGCAAAAGCATAGAGGTCCAGCCTACCTCAGGACACCTCCCTTCATCCCTGCAGCTAGTTATCAACTCTCTGCCACATGTCTGTCCTGCAGGATCACCGGTTTCCGGCTGAGTCTGGGGTGTCTGGCCTTGCTGACAGTCCTGGGAGCCTTGGGGATTGCAAACAGCTTTCTGGATGAATACCTGGACCTCAATGTCATCAAGAAACTGAGACACTTCTAATGTTCCCCCCCTCCTTTGCCCAAAGGCTTGCAGAAGCTATTTCCACTCTGAAGGTTATATGGGGTCACTTGATAAATTTTTAAAAAGAAAAATCTTTACTTTGTTTTCCTTGAAATGGCTTTGTAGGAACATACCCTGTAGAGAAGACATTTCCTGCTTAAGAATTAAAGTCGGCTATGAGGGGATCGAGCCGTACCCTCAGTGGAAGTGCAGAGCCCTGGCTTTTGAAGTGCATGCTGAAGTCATGATTGCTTAGGTGGGGAATAAACAGCCCGACCATGAGCTGGGCTTCCTGTGGGACCACCATGGTCACCTGCCCCTAAGACCACTTCTCCCCTGACGGATGCTAATAAGGAGCCAAGCTCACTTTATTGGTGGTAGGAAAGCAACAGATGGCTGCGTGTGGGGGAAGTCAGGCAGATGTGTGGAGTAGCCAGAGAAGAGCCATTGACTAATAGCACAAAATGAATCTGGTTGCGGAATGTTCTTGATAAAGAAAAAACGAAAAGAAAAAAAAAAAAAAGAGGCCTATCTTTTTTTTTTTATTTTTTTTAAGGCCTATCATTTTTAAGGAACCATCCAGAGACTGTGTGCAGTGATAGCGAGGATGCTAGCTGTCCTGTGTCACATGGGACTTGGGGCCCGCAGCTGTTGTGACACAGAGATGCAGTCACTGTGTGGCACGGTGCAAATGACCCTTCTTTACTTTCCTCATCTGTAAAGTGGGAATGAGTTCACCTCACAGTCTTCAGGGACTTTAGGAAATTGGGAATTATGAGCACATAGGACACATTTTAACGTCAGGAAAAGGGCTCTCTGTCAATTCTTCTACAGCAAGTGGACAGCCTTGAGGCTGTTGCAGGCATCTTCAAGACGCTGTCTATTGGGACTTTTCTTTTTTTGTGTGGCTACAGAGGAAGTTTTAAAGACGATGAATAACAGAAAATGAAATAAAGGCATTTAAAAACTAGTGTCTCCAGAATAGGGGGGAAGATAGGACAAGCCCTTGACTCCCAAAGAGCAGTACTAAATATTCCAAATGCCCTGAGAACATCGTGATCTGGGAATGGGGATATCAGGTTCCCCCCATTCACTGGCTGTTTGCCTGGCATAAGGCACCTCATCAATGGGGCGGGGGGGGGGGGGGGGGTGTAGTGAAGAAGTGAAGACCAGAGCCAGACCACACTGTTCCTCTTCTAGCACTTGCAGGCCATGCTGCTGCAGCACTCTGGCTCTCTGCCTCTGCTTTCCCTGGGCAAAATGGGGTTGTTGCTCACTCTAAAATGCTGTGTCTCTTTCTTTCTTTCTTTTCTTAAGATTTTATTTATTTATTCATGAGAGACAGAGAGAGAGAGAGAGGCAGAGACACAGGCAGAGGGAGAAGCAGGCTCCATGCAGGGAGCCCGATGTGGGACTCGATCCCAATACCTGGGAGCACAACCTGAGCCAAAGGCAGATGCTCAACCACTGAGCACCCAGGTGCCCCAAATGCTGTGTTTCTATGGTCCTTTTTACTTTTTAGTATTCTGATCAGTTCTGGTGACTTGACACTTTAATTGTTTTACACGTGGAAGACAAGGAAGAAAGAGTGCAAATGTTTGACCCTCAAGAACAATTACTGCGGGGAGGAGCAAGATGGCGGAGGAGTAGGGTCTCCAAATCACCTGTCTCCACCAAACTACCTAGAAAACCTTCAAATTATCCTGAAAATCTATGAATTCGGCCTGAGATTCAAAGAGAGACCAGCTGGAATGCTACAGTGAGAAGAGTTCGCGCATCTATCAAGGTAGGAAGACGGGGAAAAAGAAATAAAGGAACAAAGGCCTCCAAGGGGGAGGGGCCCCGCGAGGAGCCGGGCTGAGGCCGGGGCGAGTGTCCCCAGGACAGGAGAGCCCCGTCCCGGAGACGCAGGAGCTGCACCGACCTTCCCGGGGGAAAGGGGCTCGCGGGGAGTTGGAGCAGGACCCAGGAGGGCGGGGATGCCCTCGGGCTCCCGGGGACAGTAACAGCAACTGCGCACCCAGGAGAGTGCGCCGAGCTCCCTAAGGGCTGCAGCGCGCACGGCGGGACCCGGCGGGACCCGGAGCAGCTGAAGGGGCTCGGGCGGCGGCTCCGCGGAGGGGGCTGCGCGGCCCCGGGAGCAGCTCGGAGGGGCTCGGGCAGAGGAAGACGCTCCGTGCGGAGGGGGCTGCGCGGTTCCAGGAGCAGCTCGGAGGGGCTCGGGCGGCGGCTCCGCGGAGGGGGCTGCGCGGCCCGGGAGCGCGAATCCACCAGCGCAGGCCCCGAGCACAGGGCGCCGGGACACAGCCCAGGATCCCGCCTCCCCCGGGACAGGCAGAGGCCGGGAGGGCCCAGGACAGCAAGGACGCTCCTGCCCCAGCTGAGCACATCAGCGGCCCCGCCCCGGAGCCTCCAGGCCCTGCAGACGGAGTTCCTGCCGGAGCTGAATCCAGGTTTCCAGAGCTGCCCCGCCACTGGGGCTGTTCCTCCTGCGGCCTCACGGGGTAAACAACCCCCACCGAGCCCTGCACCAGGCAGGGGCACAGCAGCTCCCCCAACTGCTAACACCTGAAAATCAGCACAACAGGCCCCTCCCCCAGAAGATCAGCTAGACGGACAACTTCCAGGAGAAGCCAAGGGACTTAAAGAACACAGAATCAGAAGATACTCCCCGGTGGTTCTTTTTTTGTTTGTTTGTTTTTGTTTTTGTTTTTGTTTTTGTTTTTGTTTTGTTTTGCTTTTTGATTTGTTTCCTTCCCCCACCCCCTTTTTTTCTCCTTTCTTTTTCTTTCTCTTTTTCTTTTTTTTTTTTTTTTTCGTTTTTTTTTTCTTTTTCTTCCCTTTTTTTTTCTCTTTCTCTTTTCTTTCCTTCTTTCTCTCCTCTCTTTTTCTCTTATTCCCAATACAACTTGCTTTTGGCCACTCTGCACTGAGCAAAATGACTAGAAGGAAAACCTCACCTCAAAAGAAAGAATCAGAAACAGTCCTCTCTCCCACAGAGTTACAAAATCTGGATTACAATTCAATGTCAGAAAGCCAATTCAGAAGCACTATTATACAGCTACTGGTGGCTCTAGAAAAAAGTATAAAGGACTCAAGAGACTTCATGACTGCAGAATTTAGAGCTAATCAGGCAGAAATTAAAAACCAATTGAATGAGATGCAATCCAAACTAGAAGTCCTAACGACGAGGGTTAACGAGGTGGAAGAACGAGTGAGTGACCTAGAAGACAAGTTGACAGCAAAGAGGGAAACTGAGGAAAAAAGAGACAAACAATTAAAAGACCATGAAGATAGATTAAGGGAAATAAACGACAGCCTGAGGAAGAAAAACCTACGTTTAATTGGGGTTCCCGAGGGCGCCGAAAGGGACAGAGGGCCAGAATATGTATTTGAACAAATTCTAGCTGAAAACTTTCCTAATCTGGGAAGGGAAACAGGCATTCAGATCCAGGAAATAGAGAGATCCCCCCCTAAAATCAATAAAAACCGTTCAACACCTCGACATTTAATTGTGAAGCTTGCAAATTCCAAAGATAAGGAGAAGATCCTTAAAGCAGCAAGAGACAAGAAATCCCTGACTTTTATGGGGAGGAGTATTAGGGTAACAGCAGACCTCTCCACAGAGACCTGGCAGGCCAGAAAGGGCTGGCAGGATATATTCAGGGTCCTAAATGAAAAGAACATGCAACCAAGAATACTTTATCCAGCAAGGCTCTCATTCAAAATGGAAGGAGAGATAAAGAGCTTCCAAGACAGGCAGCAACTAAAAGAATATGTGACCTCCAAACCAGCTCTGCAAGAAATTTTAAGGGGGCCTCTTAAAATTCCCCTTTAAGAAGAAGTTCAGTGGAACAGTCCACAAAAACAAAGACTGAATAGATATCATGATGACACTAAACTCATATCTCTCAATAGTAACTCTGAATGTGAACGGGCTTAATGACCCCATCAAAAGGCGCAGGGTTTCAGACTGGATAAAAAAGCAGGACCCATCTATTTGCTGTCTACAAGAGACTCATTTTAGACAGAAGGACACCTACAGCCTGAAAATAAAAGGTTGGAGAACCATTTACCATTCGAATGGTCCTCAAAAGAAAGCAGGGGTAGCCATCCTTATATCAGATAAACTAAAATTTACCCCAAAGACTGTAGTGAGAGATGAAGAGGGACACTATATCATACTTAAAGGATCTATTCAACAAGAGGACTTAACAATCCTCAATATATATGCTCCGAATGTGGGAGCTGCCAAATATATAAATCAATTATTAACCAAAGTGAAGAAATACTTAGATAATAATACACTTATACTTGGTGACTTCAATCTAGCTCTTTCTATACTTGATAGGTCTTCTAAGCAAAACATCTCCAAAGAAACGAGAGCTTTAAATGATACACTGGACCAGATGGATTTCACAGATATCTACAGAACTTTACATCCAAACTCAACTGAATACACATTCTTCTCAAGCGCACATGGAACTTTCTCCAGAATAGACCACATATTGGGTCACAAATCGGGTCTGAACCGATACCAAAAGATTGGGATTGTCCCCTGCATATTCTCGGACCATAATGCCTTGAAATTAGAACTAAATCACAACAAGAAGTTTGGAAGGACCTCAAACACATGGAGGTTAAGGACCATCCTGCTAAAAGATAAAAGGGTCAACCAGGAAATTAAGGAAGAATTAAAAAGATTCATGGAAACTAATGAGAATGAAGATACAACCGTTCAAAATCTTTGGGATGCAGCAAAAGCAGTCCTAAGGGGGAAATACATCGCAATACAAGCATCCATTCAAAAACTGGAAAGAACTCAAATACAAAAGCTAACCTTACACATAAAGGAGCTAGAGAAAAAACAGCAAATAGATCCTACACCCAAGAGAAGAAGGGAGCTAATAAAGATTCGAGCAGAACTCAACGAAATCGAGACCAGAAGAACTGTGGAACAGATCAACAGAACCAGGAGTTGGTTCTTTGAAAGAATTAATAAGATAGATAAACCATTAGCCAGCCTTATTAAAAAGAAGAGAGAGAAGACTCAAATTAATAAAATCATGAATGAGAAAGGAGAGATCACTACCAACACCAAGGAAATACAAACGATTTTAAAAACATATTATGAACAGCTATACGCCAATAAATTAGGCAATCTAGAAGAAATGGACGCATTCCTGGAAAGCCACAAACTACCAAAACTGGAACAGGAAGAAATAGAAAACCTGAACAGGCCAATAACCAGGGAGGAAATTGAAGCAGTCATCAAAAACCTCCCAAGACACAAGAGTCCAGGGCCAGATGGCTTCCCAGGAGAATTTTATCAAACGTTTAAAGAAGAAATCATACCTATTCTCCTAAAGCTGTTTGGAAAGATAGAAAGAGATGGAGTACTTCCAAATTCGTTCTATGAAGCCAGCATCACCTTAATTCCAAAGCCAGACAAAGACCCCGCCAAAAAGGAGAATTACAGACCAATATCCCTGATGAACATGGATGCAAAAATTCTCAACAAGATACTGGCCAATAGGATCCAACAGTACATTAAGAAAATTATTCACCATGACCAAGTAGGATTTATCCCTGGGACACAAGGCTGGTTCAACACCCGTAAAACAATCAATGTGATTCATCATATCAGCAAGAGAAAAACCAAGAACCATATGATCCTCTCATTGGATGCAGAGAAAGCATTTGACAAAATACAGCATCCATTCCTGATCAAAACTCTTCAGAGTGTAGGGATAGAGGGAACATTCCTCGACATCTTAAAAGCCATCTATGAAAAGCCCACAGCAAATATCATTCTCAATGGGGAAGCACTGGGAGCCTTTCCCCTAAGATCAGGAACAAGACAGGGATGTCCACTCTCACCACTGCTATTCAACATAGTACTGGAAGTCCTAGCCTCAGCAATCAGACAACAAAAAGACATTAAAGGCATTCAAATTGGCAAAGAAGAAGTCAAACTCTCCCTCTTCGCCGATGACATGATACTCTACATAGAAAACCCAAAAGTCTCCACCCCAAGATTGCTAGAACTCATACAGCAATTCGGTAGCGTGGCAGGATACAAAATCAATGCCCAGAAGTCAGTGGCATTTCTATACACTAACAATGAGACTGAAGAAAGAGAAATTAAGGAGTCAATCCCATTTACAATTGCACCCAAAAGCATAAGATACCTAGGAATAAACCTCACCAAAGATGTAAAGGATCTATACCCTCAAAACTACAGAACACTTCTGAAAGAAATTGAGGAAGACACAAAGAGATGGAAAAATATTCCATGCTCATGGATTGGCAGAATTAATATTGTGAAAATGTCAATGTTACCCAGGGCAATATACACGTTTAATGCAATCCCTATCAAAATACCATGGACTTTCTTCAGAGAGTTAGAACAAATTATTTTAAGATTTGTGTGGAATCAGAAAAGACCCCGAATAGCCAGGGGAATTTTAAAAAAGAAAACCATATCTGGGGGCATCACAATGCCAGATTTCAGGTTGTACTACAAAGCTGTGGTCATCAAGACAGTGTGGTACTGGCACAAAAACAGACGCATAGATCAGTGGAACAGAATAGAGAATCCAGAAGTGGACCCTGAACTTTATGGGCAACTAATATTCGATAAAGGAGGAAAGACTATCCATTGGAAGAAAGACAGTCTCTTCAATAAATGGTGCTGGGAAAATTGGACATCCACATGCAGAAGAATGAAACTAGACCACTCTCTTTCACCATACACAAAGATAAACTCAAAATGGATGAAAGATCTAAATGTGAGACAAGATTCCATCAAAATCCTAGAGAAGAACACAGGCAACACCCTTTTTGAACTCGGCCATAGTAACTTCTTGCAAGATACATCCACGAAGGCAAAAGAAACAAAAGCAAAAATGAACTATTGGGACTTTATCAAGATAAGAAGCTTTTGCACAGCAAAGGATACAGTCAACAAAACTCAAAGACAACCTACAGAATGGGAGAAGATATTTGCAAATGACATATCAGATAAAGGGCTAGTTTCCAAGATCTATAAAGAACTTCTTAAACTCAACACCAAAGAAACAAACAATCCAATCATGAAATGGGCAAAAGACATGAACAGAAATCTCACAGAAGAAGACATAGACATGGCCAACATGCACATGAGAAAATGCTCTGCATCACTTGCCATCAGGGAAATACAAATCAAAACCACAATGAGATACCACCTCACACCAGTGAGAATGGGAAAAATTAACAAGGCAGGAAACAACAAATGTTGGAGAGGATGCGGAGAAAAGGGAACCCTCTTACACTGTTGGTGGGAATGTGAACTGGTGCAGCCACTGTGGAAAACTGTGTGGAGGTTCCTCAAACAGTTAAAAATATACCTGCCCTACGACCCAGCAATTGCACTGTTGGGGATTTACCCCAAAGATACAAATGCAATGAAACGCCGGGACACCTGCACCCCGATGTTTCTAGCAGCAATGGCCACGATAGCCAAACTGTGGAAGGAGCCTCGGTGTCCAACGAAAGATGAATGGATAAAGAAGATGTGGTTTATGTATACAATGGAATATTACTCAGCTATTAGAAATGACAAATACCCACCATTTGCTTCAACGTGGATGGAACTGGAGGGTATTATGCTGAGTGAAGTAAGTCAGTCGGAGAAGGACAAACATTATATGTTCTCATTCATTTGGGGAATATAAATAATAGTGAAAGGGAAAATAAGGGAAGGGAGAAAAAATGTGTGGGAAATATCAGAAAGGGAGACAGAACATAAAGACTGCTAACTCTGGGAAACGAACTAGGGGTGGTAGAAGGGGAGGAGGGCGGGGGGTGGGAGTGAATGGGTGACGGGCACTGGGTGTTATTCTGTATGTTAGTAAATTGAACACCAATAAAAAAAAAAAAAAATAGAAAAAAAAAAAAAAAAAAAAAAAAAAAGAACAATTACTGCATAATCATATCCATAGGAAATGGGGGCAAAACACAACTGCCCCAATCCTACACTTTAAGATCTATAAACAATTTCTATTTTGCATCTGAATTGGAGCTATTTAAAAAGGTAAACTACAAGGGCACCTGGGTGTCTCAGGGGGTCAAGGTCAAGCGTCTACCTTCCACTCAGGTCATGACCCTTGGGGTCCTGACCAGGTCCTCAGCCTGGAGTCTGCTTCTCCTTCTCCCTCAGACACTCCCCCTGCTTATGCTCTTCTCTCAAATAAATAAAATCTTAAAAAAATAAAAGGGTAAACTACAAGTTCACACACACAGAATTTAGCTGAAAACTTGTGGAAAAAGATGGGTGCACTAGGATATCAGAGCTTTGTATCCGTAGACATCTGAATCATAAAATTTATTTCCTTTGTTCTAATTCTATTGTCACCAAGGCAACCTCTTGATTATTTTAATTCCTATAAATTTGGCTACAAGGAGGAAACACACTGGCCTGAGAGATGTGAGTTTCCGATCTGAGAGTTATATATATATGTTTTGTATATTAATGAGTTCATGGGGTTTATTTTTAGAAATCAGGTTGTCTCAAGAAAATGTTATGAAAAAAGGGATGGGGAACTATTCTATATTAAAAAGAGTCTTAAGAGGCATAAAAACCAAATGGCAATATGAGATCCTTGATCAAATCCTGGTTGGAAAAAAAACAAACAACAACAACAACAACAACAACAACAAACCCAGCTGTGGAAGACATTTGGGAGACAATTGGGACAATCTGAATATAAAGTGAGAATTAGATGATATTAGGGAATTAATGTTAATTGTGTGAGGTGTGATAACGATCTTGTAGCTAAGGAAGAGAATGTCCTAATTCTTGGGAGCTGCTTGTTGAGGGGTTGAGGGGTGAAGTAGCTGAACGGGTATAACTTATTTGAAATGGTTCTGCAAAGTATGTATGTAAAGCACATATGGCAAAGTATTAGTTTCTAAACTGAGGCAGGTGTGTGGTTATTCATCGTACTGTCTACTTTTCTGTCCAATAGAATGTTCATAATGAAAAGTTTAAAGATCATTTCTAAGAAGTTAAAACCTAAAATCAGATTTTTGGTTTCAGCTCTGAAGTTTTTTTTTTTTTTTTAAATTGAGCACTACATGCTTGCTTTGGGATCTGTGGGACTGATGGGGCCGCAGCATGAGCGGTGGCCTAGCAGCTGTCCGGGGCATGGCGGGGTCACTTGGGCCCCACTTGTGTGGATGCTGCCATAATTGCCTCCACCTGTTGCATGAAATCAGATAGGTTGTGGTAGCTTACCCAGGAGACACCAGAGTGGGAGTCAGATGTCCTTGGAACTTAAAAAGAGACCAGAGGACAAAACTGAAGAGAGAAGAGGGGGAAAAAAACAAAAAAATAAAATGATACAGGGCCGGGCATACAAACAAGTAGCCCTATTCCCTTCCCAGGCACTTCCCCTCCCCCTTTACAGGGTTGGTGGTGGGTGCCGTATTTGTTAATACGGAAAAATACCAGGTCATTTGTTTTTTGCTCTTTGTCTCCAATTTTCCTTGAAAAGAATGGTCACAGGCTCCTCAGGTGAGAGAGCTCACCTGATGCTTCTGGGCACTCCTTAACTTTCAGCACTAAAATACATCTTTCTCACTGGGACAGATGCTTCGTGGCTTCCTGGGTAGATGTCTACTTTCTGCTTCTTCCCCCTTCACACACTTACCGCACTGGGATTTGCGGATTGTAAATAGGTCCCTAAGATTACTTACTAGGAGTCGTTCCGAAGGAGAAGGGGCTGCCGTTCGTCCAGTGCACAACACACTTTCGTGTGAATGAAAACGTGTGGTTTTAGTTACTCGGGACTAGACTAAGTACTGCACTCTTCTGTTTATCAGCCTTCCCACCCTCCTGCCCCTACCGCCCGAATCCGTTCATCCTTCAACCTCCTGTTACCTGCAGGAGTGCTGAGCCTCATTGGCACAGAGCCTGGCGTCCCACTGTTCCCTCCAGCCCTGAACCCCAGGCCCCTGGGGGGAGGGCCGGCCTCTTCGTCCACTGCAGTCTTCGTCTTGGTTGGTACGCATTAAAACTCACCTTTGTTTTGGGTCTGTTTTTTTTTTTTTCTTTTCTTTTTAAGATCTTATTTATTTATTCATGAGAGACGCACAGAGAGAGAGAGAGAGAGATTGAGAGGGAGGCAGAGACCCAGGCAGAGGGAGAAGCAGGCTCCATGCAGGGAGCCCGACATGGGACTCGATCCCGGGTCTCCAGGATCACGCCCAGGCTGAAGGCAGGTGTTAAACCACTGAGCCACTCAGGGATCCCTGTTTTGGGTCTGTTTTTGATGATGATTTTATTCCGTGCTTGTGGCCTATTTTGCTGCTTAACCCAGATGGTTTTGAATCGTGTCGTTTGACTATGCTTTTTCCAGTTTGATGGGAAGTCTTAGGTCAAGTCTCCTAGAAGGGGAGGGGTGGAGTCACATGTGTGTGATTCACCAACGGAGGGCCCCCAGGAGGGTAATCAGAACAGAGTGGGGAAGGGCGAGAAGCCAGGTAAGGGGCAACTAGAGGCGAAGTCCCAGCCTTTGCCCGATCCCACAGCGGGGCTCTAGAACCTACATCCTACCTTGGAGCTCATCCAGGCTACCTGACCCCGTCCTCACACTCTAGCACTAGTGGGTCACTGACTCCCGTGGATCTGGAGAAATGTACACTTCTTACCATCCCCAATAACCTGTAGATGGTGCAGGCAAAGCCAGGCCCGGGCCCAGGGCGGTCCTTCGGAGAGAGATGCGGCCAGGGCTGGTGGAAATGAGGTGTCCATGGGGTATGTGCGTGGGTGCGTGCACAGGCGGTGTCCACTATAGTGGGGCAAGGCCCCTGTGTTACTTTCCCTTCCATATATTCCTTGAGGTTTCTTCCTTCTTTCTTCCATTTATTTATTTTTAAAGATTTTTATTTATTCATGAGAGACAGAGGCAGAGACATAGAGGGAGAAGCAGGCTCCCTGTGGGGAGCCCAATGCGGGACTTGATCCCTGGACCCGGGATCACACCCTGAGTCCAAGGCAGATGCTCAACCACTGAGCCACCCAGGCAGCCCTTTTTTTTTAATGAAAATTTTATCATCAATTTTCTAAATCCTCTGAATGAACCAGTTGAAAACTGAATTGTGGGGATCCCTGGGTGGCTCAGCGGTTTAGCGCCTGCCTTCGGCCCAGGGTGTGATCCTGGAGTTCTGGGATCGAGTCCCACGTCGGGCTCCCTGCATGGAGCCTGCTTCTCCCTCTGCCTGTGTCTCTGCCTCTCTCTGTGTGTGTCTCTCATGAGTAAATAAATAAAATCTTAAAAAAAAAAAAAACTGAGTTGTTTCAGCACGAATCTACAAATGGGAGGGACTTCAGTAGGTTCCTTTCAACGCTAACTTTTTTCTTCCCTTTGCTACATCCCTCGGGTTGCAAAGTTTGAAAGTTTTAGTTATGTGGTTGAATTAAAGTGACTGGAAATGATTGATCTCCACTGTTAAATAAAGGTTTAATGATATCAAGAATTTTGAGACAAGAACTGCAGTTAATCAACTAAAACCCAGGCATTGTATATCTGTTGAATTTAGGTGGGAGATCCAGTGACAATCCTAAAATAAACTATGCTTTGGGTTGATTCAGATAATGATCTTTTATTTGTTTTCTTTTCTTTAAAAGTGGTATGTCAACATCACTTCATTTCTACATTTCAGAGTTCTGTACATTTCTTAAAAGGAAATAAGCAATGCTCAATGTACAAAGTAAAAACAGAAAACTAGAAAAATCTGAATAAAATGGAGCAAGTTGCCATAGGTCATACAGTACAAATTAGTCATTAGATGTCATCTGAAGTGCAATATACCACTGCTGTGATGATGAGTTAAGGAATGAAATAAAAATACTCTATTTTAAACAAACAGTATATATATATTTATATGTATATTTTTTACAGATAGTAGACCCAGTGATATCTGCAGTATTGTAAAAACTTATTTACAAATAACTTTTTTTTTTAGACATTACATATACATCAGCACCGTAGTAAAAACAAAAACAAAAACAAAACAAAACAACCTTATGAAAGTCTACCTCTCTATTGAGTTGGTCCCAGTACTAAGCATTTGGAGGAAGCTATTAAAAGGTAATGGAGCCCCCCGCACCCCCTCAGCCACCTCCAGTTTCTCATCATTGCTTCTATGTTTCCTGTACCTTTCAGATAAAGGTAATGGTTTTCCGTCTTGCTCGTTTACTTCGTTTGTTTGTTTTTTTGGTTTTTATCTGTTTCTACTCGAGACTTTCCATGGCGGGGTGTCCCTCCCAGGCGAGGAGGTCGTGGTCAGCTGCCACCACCTGTTCCCAGGAGGAGCACAGCCCAGGTCTGGGCCTCCTCTGTCCTCCAGCCCGCCCTGGCTTGGTGCATCCACCACCTCGACGTGCGAGCAAAGCCAGTGGCAGTGTGTGCACCCCGCCTTCCACGGAGCCCCCGCCTCAGCCCCCCTTGAGTGGGCCCCAGAGGGAGCCAGGCTTTGGGACACGCAGGGAGCGAGCATGTGGTGGGGGCCGAGCACTGGCCCCCCCAGTTCTCTAGACGAGGATGAGGCCACAAGGCCTGCAGAGGCTGCAAGGGCCTCGGGCTCCGGAGCCCAGGCTGCCCAAGCCTCGCACAGACCTTGCCGGGGGACGGGAGAGAGTCCCAGAGAGGACACCTGTACGGGCTCTTGGAGCGGAGGACTTTGCCCCCGTGGAAGGAGCCGTGTCTTCCTCCTGTTTATTGTCCAGACGTGTCAGGTGGAGCAAGTGACTTAGCAGTTCCTTGTCCCCCAGTGTTCTGGGTTGGGCTTTCCGGCGAGGCCAGCTTCCCAGCATCGCCCCTGGGCTGCTTCCACGGGGGGCCAGCGTGGGCGCCCCTGGGCGGGCCTCACGGGGGCTCACAGCAGCTCACCGGGGAGCTCAGAGGGCCGGCCTGCCTGCCGGGCCGGAGAGCTGCCCCCCAGCCACCGTCGGGGGACCGACTCCAGTGCCGCCTTCGCATCCCAGGCCTCATCGAAGTTCCCGCATCCGTTCTGTTCCAGGCCCCCCAACGCAAAAGCTTTATCTGCCAGCGTCTACGTGGACCAGCCGGGGCAGGATGGGGCGGAGGCCCGAAGCGCCGGGGCAGTGCTGTGGGGGAGGCGGGATGGCCTCGGTGCACCTGCGGGACACGGCACCCCGCTCTGGGGCGCACCCCCCCCCCGGGTCCGTGTGAGGGGCTCCTGAGGGCCAGCACCGGGCAGCAGCCAGGCCTCCCGGGACCTGTCCCCGGCCTCGGCTGACGCCCCCATACAGTGAGTCCTGGCGCCTGACCCTGACCGGCGGCCTCGGCTCCCGGAGGGCCGGCCTCCTGCCCCACCTGCCTCACCTGCCTCCACCTGGGGCTGAGCAGCTCCCGGAGGGCCGGCCGCCTGCCCCACCTGCCCCACCTACCCCATCTGCCTCTATCTGGGGCTGGGCAGCTCCGGGAGGGTTGGCCTCCTGCCCCTCCTGCCGCACCTGCCGCACCTGCCTCCACCGCGTCTCCCTCCGTGCGGCCCGGCGCGGCGCGGTTGGCCCGATGGCCGCGGGGAGCGGGGGGAGCAGGCCCGGGCCCGGCGGGGCACCCGGCGCTCTCCCGGTCGGCCGGCTGCAGTTCTGCTCAGTTTACGGGGTCGACGAAACAAAACCGGGGCCGGCTCGACAGCCTGTTTCCCTGTCACGCGCGGGCTCCTGGGGCTCCCCGGCTAGGGGTTCCCGAACAGCTCGTCGAGCTCCTGCATCCACTCGTCCCCCGGCCCCGCCTTGATGATGGAGTCCACGAGGTCCGCGCCGTCGGGGAGCCCGGGGAACGGAGCCGCGGCCGCGTCGCCGCCGAAGCCGTAGGGCCCGTCCTGCGGGGGGTTCCGCTCGTAGGCCTGGCCCGGGCCGAAGCCGCCGCTGGGCACCTGCTGCGGCGCCGGGGGCGGGCCGAACGGCGGCAGCCCGGGCACCCCCTGGCCCAGGCCGGACAGGAGCATCGGCCTGGCCTGGCCGCCGCCCTGCTGCCCCGGGAGCGCGGGCATCACCTGCCGACCCGCGGCCGCCGGGGCGAGGGGCCTGGGGGCGCCCGCGGCCGCGTCCACCACGGGGCCCAGCGCCTGCGGGAAGTGCTGCTTGCTCAGCCGCGGCTGGCCAGCCTGCAGCGGGTAGCCGGCGCCGTTGTTGAAGGAGCCCAGGTCCCCACTAGTCCTCCCGGGCACCCCCTGCAAGCTCCTCTGCTGCCAGCCCTGCGTCCCCTGCTGGACGGTCCCTAGGATGCCCTGCAGCCGGGGCGGGCCCTGGGGCCTCTGCAGGGCCTGGCTCACCGGCCCCTTCATCTGCGGGTGCTGCTGGGCCATGGCCGAGTTCACCAGCATGCTCTGCCCAAAACCACTCACCATGCCCACCCCTGGCCCGGAGGCGGGCGGCCTTGTCCCCTGGGCTTGGCTGTGTGCGATGCCCATGCCACTTTGGTTTGGGTGCTGCAACATTTGGGTCATTCCTGTGCTCATGTTGTACATTCCCGGCTGGCTGGTAGGCGGATTGCTGTAAGGGGCCAGTCCCATCTCCGACTGGGCTGGGGCCGTGCCCATGGTCCCCGGGTTCTGCGAGGGCCCCATGCCCATCATGCCTGCGTTCTGTGCCATCAACCGTGACGTTCGAATGCTCTGGAGGGCTGCCTGGCTTCTCACGGCTGCTATATCCTGGGGAGAACCTACAGGGGAGAGTAAGACATACCCGTTCACTCCTCGCCATCAACAACTTACGTGTTGTTGGGATCGTCTTCAGGCATGACAAACACTTCCACGTGAAAGGGTCTACTCTGATGATAAGTCCTTAGTAAGCAACAGTCATTCTTCTATAACATACGGTGATCGTAAAAAAAAATTCAGAAACTATCGAAAAGTACAGAGATGAAAACTGAAGTTACCTGAAACCCCCCACCCAGAGGTAACCACTGCTAACTCCTATAAACAGACACGCGAAAATAGAGATGTACAGGACCCACGCTTTTGTAGTTGGCTTGATATACTCTGCTATTATTGTTCACATCTGAAAAGCAAATTGTTTCTCACTCATCTTGCTATGATGCCCTCCTCAACCAATCAGATCCCATTATTCTTGGAGGTGAGAGGGAATTCACCTCCTGGGCTAGATTAAGAAGAAACGGCTGACCACTTTGTGTCTTCTCTTTGTGAAGCGGAACATGGTTCAGTAGAGAATACTATCAATAAAGAGCATTACACTAATTTCCCTTCAGACTCGAGCAGGATTCGAGAGGTTAAAGGCCACCGCTTCTGTTATGAAGCTGTTTCGACAGATGGGACATTTTTTGGATCCACTCTATAGATTTCCACATGCTCCAGATTCTCTGAATCATAACCTGTCTGTGCAAACTGGCCAGCTTCCTGAGCTAGAAAAAGAAATCATCCTGTTTCTTGTTCCTCAGCAGTGAACTTTATCCATTTCTTTTTTTTTTTTTATTAAGGTTTTATTTATTTATTCATGAGAGACAGAGAAAGAAAGGGAGGCAGGGACAGAGGGAGAAGCAGGCTCCCCGCAGGACAAGGAGCTCGACGTGGGGCTCGATCCCAGGACCCCGAGATCATGACCTGAGCTGAAGGCAGATGCTTCACTGAGCCACCCAGGTGCCCCGACTTTCTGCATTTCTGCAGTCAAGTCCACTCAACTCCTTCAAATAGGCACTATTTCTCTTAGCAGATGGCTAACATGGTTTTAATGATGTTTAAAAGTTGGCCAGAGTATGAATGCCAACTCCTTTAACTCTAATTAGGCATTACAGTGAGTCCCTCTTTACATGGTCCTAGGAAATTTCCAGATTCTCCAGCCAAGAGAATAGAAATGTCACCCTCAGAACTCTGGTCAATGTTGTAAAGGGCTAGGAGGTGCACAAAAATGAGTTTTTTTTCCTGTGTCCCTGCTAATGATTAAGTCTATGAGACAAAGAAAAATAGTTTTTTTTTTTTTTGGACACTTAAAAAAGATGCAGCATGGGAGCCAATCGATATTATAAGCAAATGCGATACTACCTGGAACTGGGTTGAGAAACCAGATGAGAACAGTGTAAGCTTGTTAAGCCTGGCACCTGGGCAGTAAGTGTGTTTCTATCTTCCTGATGGGGTTATTGATTTTTGGGCAGCACATATGTCTCCATATTTTCTTTCTTTCTTTAAGAAAGAAAATTATGGGAATTTTCATTATAACTTAAGTTTTTGTGGCTTGAGATCAATATCATGCTGCATTGAGAAATGAAATGGTTTCTGTGGGCAAAGCTGGAAGGGCTGGGGGGAGAGCTCTAGAAATGTTTCAGTTTTCTGTTTTAAGCTTCATTATATCTAAGTGATTTAAAAAAAAAATCAAAAGTTCCTGTTAAACACTGGATGGAAGTCTATATTGCAATTTGTAATCTTGTTACGAAGTTTTGTGACCTTAACGACTAAATCTGTATTGACTGCATGGCCAATCTGATCAACTGTGGTGAAATGGGTTATTGAGTTGTTTATAAAAAAAATTTAAGGAGAAAATATTGCTGACTCAGAGACTGATTGGCTAGACCCAAATTACATAAACAGGCTGATGAGCTGCTGGAAACAAAAAGACTTTCATATTTTGGACATTTTTCTTGTATGTTTATAAACGCTATGTTGAGGGACTGGAGATGGTCTGGGCTACTTTGGTGAGTGGGATATAGGTGCCTCTCTTCAGAGGACAGAAATGCTGCAATGCCTTTTAAGAGGTATTGAAGCCTTAATCCAAGCCAACCTCTATTTTTATATACGATGACTGTCTTATCTAGGTGGAACTCTTAAGAAAAACAAAAGGGGGCATTTTATTTTATTTTATTTTTTTTAAAAGGGGGCATTTTAAAACCAGCAATCAAGGGACGCCTGGGTGGCTCAGTGGTGGAGCCTTTGGCTCAGGTCATGACCCTGGGTCCTGGAATCAGGTCCTGCATCAGGGTCCCTGCATGGAGCCTGCTTCTCCCTTTGCCTGTGTCTCTGCCTCTCTCTCTGTGTCTCTCGTGAATAAAGAAGTAAAATCTTAAAAAAAAAAAAAAAAAAAAAAAAGAATCTCTAAAACCAGCAATCAGCATCTTATTTTTATCCCAAGGAGAAAGCAAAACACTTTTATTCATCTAGTTTTATGCTTTTAAAAATATATAGAGAAAAAAATGCAAATGTGCCCAGAGAACTACCTTGTCTTTATCTGATTACTATATATGTTAAATAATAGACTAATTTTTTCTTCTTTTATTTTTAGCCAAAACAGGTATTATTGTGGGACACTGTACTCAAATTAATTTTCTTGTCCACTGGTTAACGTAACAATGTCAAAGAAAATCCTCCATATTCAAATAGAGATCATGTGCAATTTTTTCTTAAAAGGGTCTGTTTTCCTTTTTCACTCACAGGAAGCCTGTATTTGTGAAAAATAAGCATTTCTCCATAGGCATGTAACATTGCCCAGAGGCATAAAACTCAATAAGAGAAAGATAGTCATTAAACCTTTGAAATGTGTAGTGGTGAGAATGCGTGGAGGTTCTCATGCAAGTTATTCCTAACAGAACTCTCCAAGGACAATACTTCTTATCTACCAATTTGCTATTTTCCCAGATACATAACATTATGATATCTAAGGTGTTAGTAAAATAAAATAGGGAAGGGAGTAAAAAAAAAAAAAAAGAAAAGAAAAGAAAAAAGTGTATAAAAATCAGCTCAGGGACCCTACAATGTCACCGGCTGCTTATATTAAGTACAGCTAAATTTCTAGGTTGATTACTTAGGGGGTGGGATTTTAGAAAAGTTCAGAGTAGAACTTTTAAACTGGACCCAAAGCATACAGAATAATTCGAAATACAGAAGAAGTATTAAATTTCGGTGGGTCCCTTTATTCCAAAAGATAATGAATGAGTTATGAACCTAGAAAAGTCAAGGGATGCTATGCTGGGTTTAGAGGATTTCATTTTTTTAATTAGTTCTTAATAGAAATCATTGGTTTGGGATGCCTGGGTGGCTTAGTGGTTGAGCGTCTGCCTTCAGCCCAGGAAGTGATCCTAGGGTCCCGGGATCAAGTCCCGCTTGGGGCCCCCTGCATGGAGCCTGCTTCTCCCTCTGCCTCTCTCTCTCTCTGTGCCTCTCATGAATAAATAAAATAAAATAAAAAAAAAAAAGAAAGCAAACGAGGTTAAAAAAAAAAAAGAAAAAAAAATGCAACCAACCCCAACCCATCCCCAATATTTCTCTTAGAAAAGTCACATCTCAAAAAAAAAAAAAAAAAAAAAAAAAAAAAGAAAAGTCACATTTCACAGGAGAGGTGTGACACAGGGCTGTTCCTCCCACGCTCCCCGAGAGCAGATCTTGAACCAACCGGGGGCCAGTATGTCCTTACTGCCTATCAAACTACGGAAAGACCTCCGTAGGTTTGGTCAAGAACGGCTGCCCCAGCCTAGCCCCCTGCAGCCACTCTGACCCCCCGTGAGGCCCACCGGGGCCTGTGTGTGACCCAGCCGCCAGAACGGGGAATGCATGGCACAGGAGGGGGCTCCCAAGGTGCATCTTCTGACTGATGGAGACCCTCTGCCTTTAAGTATTTTTATTTTTATTATTATTTTTTCCTTTAAGTATTTTTAATATGACCCGAACACAAACCCCGCCCAGAGGGCGATGCCACTGGCGACACAGGCATGTACACTTCACAGCCAGGGGGTATACAATGCAAGGGGTGGGCAGCCTCACCTTGGAACTGATTGACCTGCTGCACTGGGTACGGGCTCCGCTGCTGCTGGAGGTGCTGGCGGGGCAGGTGTGTCTGCTGCAGCTGCTGGAACGACAGACAGCGAGGGCAGGGAGGTGACACGGGGAGAGACAATGAAACATCGTGGCAGCATTGAGGAAGGCCGTGTTAAGGCCCGAAGCGCTGCGCAGAGGCGTGAGGTTCGTCCGGGCAGGTGCACACAGCACGAGGTGGACCGGTTTTCACAAGAGGAACGCGTTCCCCGTGACCAGCACCTGGCTCCAGCCCGCGGGCTGGGCCCAAGCCCCGGATGCCCCTTCGGAGTCTGGACCCATCCCGGAGGCCCCCAGCCCGCCCTCCCACTCCACGCACACTGGCCGGGTCTGCCCCACGGGGGTGCTGGGTGCACTGGGTGGCCTTCTGCGCTCCGCTCGCGGTCACTGCCATGCGGGTCCCTTGGGGAGCACCTGGCACACCTGCTGCTCGCGGGGGGCGGGGACCGCGGGGGGGGGGGGTCTCGGCCTGACTCTCCAACAGCAGCCTGCATGCGCCTCCTAGCTCTGTGCCACTCAGCTCAGGGGACAAGCCACTCATTTCTAATGACCTACATAGATGCTTCCAGCATAGGAAGATGGGCTTCTCAGAGGCTATATATATAAAAATAAAGGCTCGTCTTATTCCCACGAGGCCACGCTGCCTGTCAAATACGCCTGGGCAAGTACAACACACCTCGTGCCCTGGGGAAACCGCGGGGGACTCGGCGGGTGCCAGCGGCAGGAGGCTGGCGACCTCGTCTCTCTCTGTCGTGCACGGGGCTTCCTCGCAGCTGCTGTGATTCCCCCTACACCGCGTGGGGACAGGGGAGGAACCCCGAGCGACGTGGAAAAGGCAGGGGAAGGGGCCTGTCGTCACCCCCTCCAGCCCCCGCGGAACAGTCGCAGGGCACCTGCCATCCGCCCGGGCTGCTAAAGACCACGCAGCAAGGTCTTTATCATACACATAACCCCCCTGGAGCACTTCGCACCTAACGCATGTGTTTAGTTCTATTTTTTCCTCTTGTTTTTGTTTCCGGGCAGCTCTGTAATCTTCTTTCTCTTTCTTTTCCCCTTTCCTTTCTCTCCACAAGGCCAGCCGGCTCTCTGGCAACCGAAGAAAAGAAAGGCCTCTGCCCCGCTCACCCCATCCTGCGGTGCCTGCCGTGGCGTTTTGCACAAACTGTGGAAATTGATTAATTGTGTGGATAAAGTGTAGATGAGGAAGCACGCCAGTCTCCTGGGCGGCAAGGGACAGTGAACCGAGCCCTCCAGGGGCCTCTCCTCAGCCTGACTTGTCGTATTAGGTGAGCATCTAAGCGTCCCACCGCCCACTGGAAGCAGCAGCCTCGGGGTGGCCCGGGGTGGGGGTCAGGGCTCCGGTTCCAGTCCTGGGCCGTGCCTCCCTAGCTCCGAGAAATCGCACGAGCGCCCTGGCCTCAGTTTCCTCACGGGTAAAATACAAAAGCCTTCACGATCACCAACACCTCTTCTGGGTCTAAAATCCTAGGTTCCGTGGAACCTTCGTGAATGCACGAGGGGTGACATGCTCCGTGCTCTTTGAGAATGAGGGATCAAAACACTTAAGTCACACGTGCTTTGCACGCGCTCTGCCGTGGTTCCGAAGTCCACCAGAACCGGTTCAGAGCCCCCAGTCCCCCGCTTCGCCCCTCACCCGGCGTTCAGGAAGCCCCAGGCTCTCTAGTCGCTGGGCTCCGCAGGCAGGTTAGTAGGACACCGGGGCCGCTGGCGCAGCGCCAAGGAAGTCAGCGTGGCATCCGTGTGGCAACAGCGTCCTCAAGACCAAAGGCTGATGGCTCAGCACTTGCAGGCCCCGCGACAGCGCCCCATCAACTGCGCGCCCGGGCAGACGGGCCGAGCACCTGCCTCCCCGCAGCCTCCCAGCCTCCCTTCGGCCCTGTCCCACCGGCCTCATGGCCGCAGCCCTCATGGCACACTCTGGGACCCCGGGGGCACGGGACAGGTCCCCCCACACCTGCGCACGGTCGCCCAAGAATCTTGCATGCCTTAGTCCACGTGATCCTTACCCTGGTCCCAGGACAAAGGCTGGGGACTGATCGAACCTCACCTGGCCCATGAGGAGGGAGGGTCAGAGGTTCTTCCAAAACCCTACACGAGCAAAGGATGGGGCACGTCCTGAGTTACACTGCTCTGCCCTCAGTCCCTCCTCATTGCTTGGTGCCCACAACCTGCTGGGGATGGCACCCGCTTCCCGATCTTTTCCAAGGAGCCCTGTGCCTCTCTGCATCCTGGTTCAGAGGGGCGCCCTGCTCCCTGAGGTTTGGCTGCCCTCGCGGAGTTCCCCCCCCCCCCCCCCAGCTGGCCTGGCTACCCCGTCCCCTACCTGCCCCTGGGTCATGGCACCCACGGCACAGGCCACGGCTCAGAGCATCAGACGTGCCCGACCCTCACTGGATTGGCGGAGGAGAGGCCGTCCAAAGCCCAGTGTCCATTTGTCACTGCCTGAGACATGTGAGCCCGGTGCCTTGTCACACACCTTATGCAGGGTGAGAGGGTGAGAGGTTTGTTTGTACAGGAGCTGCCAGGCGGCTGACCGACCTTGGTAGAGGGGAGATAATTACACAGCTGCTCAGGAACAAAAGTCAAGAAGGGAACATACGGGAACCGGGCTCAGCAGTAGGATTTTTCTCCTTGGGGGATGACTGGTGGTGTTGCTCTGAACTGCAGCTCTTGGTAGGGGCCTTGGCGGGTCTGCGTCCCACGAACTATCCCATGTGCAGATGGAGACACAGATACGGGCACATACTGTGTGTATATACGTGTACGTAGCATATGTGTTGTATTTTATGTATTGATAAATTTCCAAAATTCGGATTGTATTAGGAATGTTCTGGGAGGGGAACTGGCACGCAGAGCTCTGTTGGGCTCTCAGCCTCATATGACGACCTCACACCCACCTCCTGTCATCAGAGAGAGCTGCCCTGTGCAGACCCCACGGGAGCCAGCGAGCCATCTCCTGTGGAAGGCCTCAGGCCTTCCCCGGGATGCTAGGGAACCAGGCATGGCCATCTTGAAAAACAAAACACACAGACCTACAGAAGCAGCTCTCAGGGAAGGCTTTCTTCCAAAGCTGGAGGAATTATATGGCAAGGGTGGACAAAGATGCCGAAGGTAAGGCTTTATTTGTGTTAGGCCTTCCTTTAACTCAAAGATTTCTTGAGCTGTTTTAAAGCTGTTGGGAATCTTCTTAAGTTTGCACCCTTTCCGTGACCCTGAGTTCAGGTTTCCAGGTAGTTCTGTGAGCCCTATTATTCTTCTATTGTTCCTGTCCCATTGTTCATGACCAATTCTGTAGAATTCTCCTCGATCCCTCCTTCTGACATTTTCCTTCAAGAAGCAAAGTTCTCTGAGTTATTTTCTTTTTCTCTTCGTGCTAGAAATATTAGCGTCTATGAAGAATGTGAGGCAGCCTCCCAGCCCCCATACTGATGGGCGCAGACCCCTGCACCAGAAACCAGAAGAAAAGGAGTCGGGCTTGAATCGAAGAAATGTCTCTGGCAAATGGGCCTTCGCTTGATGGCCAAGGCCTGTCTTTTAAGAACAAACTCATTCACTCTAAGAAAAAGCCTAAGTAATTGAAAGGTCTACCTTCTGCAGGGTCTTCTGTGATTGTGGGAAATGCTGGACTGTGACTATTTTGACAAAGGACATGAACTGGAACTCTCCCGCAGACACCAGGCACTGAATAAATGCTTGATGAATAAATGAATCGTGTTACCTGCTCGGCCAGAATCTGCTGCTGCTGTTGCTGCTGCTGCTGCTGTTGCTGTTGCTGCTGTTGCTGCTGCTGCTGTTGCTGCTGCTGCTGCTGCTGCCTTTGCTCCCGCAGGAACTGTTGCTTCTGCTGCTCCATCAACTGGGCCCGCTGGTCAATGAGCATCTGCTTCATGATGGCAGCCTGGGGCTGGGTGCTGAGGAAGCCAGGACCCGCAGGACTGGCTCCGGAGACCATGCCACCCGAGCCCGGGGGCACCGAGGACTGCATGGAGCCTGTGGTCCGGGGAAGTCCAACTGGGTGCTGCTCCTGGGAGGACAGCAAGACGAGAGAAGGCACAGATTTCATACCCTTTTCATGAAAGGAAGCATGGGGCAGAGGTCTTGGCTTGTGGACCTGAGAGGTTCCAGGAGGCACACACTCCATTCCACAAAAACAATCCAGTGATCCTCAAATCTGGCCTTGCCATAGCGGAACTGGAGGCCCGCAGGAGGACAGTAAAAGAGGATGGCTCCAGGAAATCTGAGAGCAAGTCCAGCCTGTTTGATTAAGGGACAAAGACTGGGCAACCAGCTAACAGTCTGCACTCCTCCAAAGGAGAGAGACCAAGACCCCAGGGTGGGCTCACCTCAAGTCTGGAACGAGAGAGCCTGGCCTTACCTCTTAGCCTTTCCTGCCTCCCTGGCCTAAATGGACTTCTTCTAGCTAAGTGGAGAGACATTCACAGAATAATTCTGGAATTTTTTAATCATTAGATCTACTATTCCATGGAATTCTAATTGATTGCAACATTTGAGAGCTTTGCTATACGTAAAAAAAAAAAAAAAAAAAAAAAAATTCCTGCTAGTGGGAGTTGTTGACAGTGAAAACTGGAAATGTGTGTTATTGAACAAAGCTATATAGTCTCCCGACAACTTTAAAAATAGAACTGAGCCTCCTATGTCTGGGACAATTTATAATGTGGGGGTTGATGGGGGTCTTCTGATTTTACAACTGTCTCCATCAAACGACGGGAATTTGTAAGGATTGGTTCTTAAGGAGTAGGAAGTAAAGTGGCAGAGAACTACTCACAGACTAAGTGACTACCTGGAGAGCGTGCTCAGAGGGGAAGCCTATAACAGCCAGCCAGGGTAGACTAAGGAAAAAAAAGCCTGATGGGAAGCGTTGGTAGATGACCATACGATTCGGCTTCTAGATAGTTCCTTTCTTGTTCATCTACCAAGCACACCCGGTAATGGCAAGTATTGTGTGAATATCCCGCAGAAACGTCCCCTTTGATTCGAGTTGCCAGTGATTAATCGGAACACAGCGGATCTCATGTCTGAGATGAGCACAAATTAAGTGGGCACACATGCAAGAACTTACCGGTCATAGTACAGGTACCATCATGAGGCCAAAATAGTAAGAAATGAGTATGAATAGTTCTATAGTTATTTAAATATTTTTGTATCCAGTTAAGCTAGATTTTAATATTTTTCCTACTTCTGCTTTGCTACCTTTTTGATTCACATATAGTCAAGCATGCTGGCCCTGTCCTCTCAAAAACATACTGTTGAGCGTGACCTCTGGCTCTCCTAGACAACAGCCCCGGATCTGATTCCGCACAGCCTGGACTTGTATACCTTCCCCTGTTGTGTGGTGCTCAGCCCCTCCTACTTTTCTTTCCAGGTGCCAGATACCTCAACTACATCTCCAGCTGCTCTACTTCCCTCTCTCCACCGACACAAATGAAACCAAACAAACAACAAACCACTATCCCTCCTCCCCTGGGAACGAGAGGCCAAGAAGTCCTGCATAGTTAGTGCAGGAGCCCAGGTCACACTTAGCAAATGGAAGAATCGGAAAGAGCAGAATTGGAACGCTGAGCTTGAGTCTAAATTTAGTATCCCTTCCACCAGCCCAGGCCCGTCTCGGACTGTGGGGCCGTGGCACCAAGTGTCCACCCAAGACTTGCTTGTTAGCTAAATATATAGTCCACCTCCCATAAGTGCACAGTGTTCTATTTTTCAAATGTAAGTGTCATTGCAAAACCCTTTTTGTCTTTGGGTATTTTCTCAGTAGACAATTATTAGGTAGAGAGCTGTGAAGTCTTTATGTGAAAAAGAACTTATACTAAAAAAAAAAAAAAAAAAAAAAAAAAAAAAAAATTGCCAGAGACCTTAATGCTACCACAAAGTTTCCTTTAGGCCTGATCCCCAAAGGCATCAAGATATCTCAGAGTCTTCCGTTTCCCCCCCAATACTTGTTGCCCATTTCCCTGGCCCTCCTCCTAATGCGATAAAGCTGCTTCTTGCCACCCTTAGAAACAAATGGCTAATTTGACTTAACACTTTAACAAACAAATTCGCAGTGAAGTATAAATAGTTAACCTCTCAGCAAAAATACAGACTACAGGTTCCCCTCTACCGTCCCCTCTGAACCACATATTTCAGTGTATTTTATATTTTCCAGTTTTGATAAGGAAGAGTTAGGAAAAAAAAAAAAAAAAAGAGAGAGAGACCCAAGGGAAGATAAAGTTTGCTTCAGCTCATTTTATGAGAGGGCTAGTCTGGGCGGGCCCCGGCTGGCCCTGTTTCTCTTTGGGCACTTTGGGATATTCTTGTCCTGTGTGAGCAGCCCCGGGTAGATGGGGCTCATGCCTAGAAGGGGTAAGTAGGGCCGCGTTGCTTTCCTAGCCTTTTCTCCACCCAGGAAAGAAAGGGAGAGGCAAGTGAGGTAGTGAGGTAGATACATCCAACCACTTTTGGGCCCTGTCTTTTCCCCCAATGGGGGAAAAATGTCCCAAAGAGACAGTTAGGTTATTACTTCCCAGGATCATGCATTTCTCCAAACGGTTCCCTCCCAAAGGTTTTGCCTTTGGGTTTCTTGCGGAAGACCTGGAGACCCAGGGGCAGGAGGGCCATGGACGGTTTAAAGGCTTGTCTTCCATATGAAACATTTGTGAATCTAGGTTGATGCGCCTCTAGAACTTGCCCAACAAGCTCTGCTGCACTCAGCAGCGGGTGAGTGACACCCGGAGCCCCGGCCTCAAGTGTGTATTCCAAAGTGTGAAGCACGCAGCAAGTGACTCGCCTTACAAATGGGGCTGGCTCAGGCCATTAGCTGTTTCATATTACATGGCAGCTTTTAACCTCCAGTCTACCAGGGCTTAATGAGCAATGGCCCGTCGCATTTCAGGATTTCAAGCCGCCGCTCTTGTTTCTAAGGAGGACACACACTGCGCGTGCAATTAGAGAAAACCAGGCTGGGCTTTCGTCAGAGAAATGTAATGCCTGGAAGCCAAATGATGCAGTATTTTTAGTTTTAATTACTGGCTCCTTCTCCAGCCCGCCCCCTGCCCAACCACCTCCCTTGCATCTACCAAGAATCTTAACTCAGTAGCCTCCCCCCACCCCAAATCCTACTGGCCCCACCCATCCTCCTAACTCCCCAAACCTTCTCACTCTCCAGTAAAAGGGGGGCGAGGGTTAAAACCCACAGACCCATTTCACATAGCTTCTTCTCCAGGGAAGAGATCTTAGCAATTTTCTAAGGGCTGGAGAGAGGCAGGAGGTGTAAAAAAAAATAATAATAAAAAAAGTTAAAGAATAATGTAAAAAGCCAAAAATGCCCCACCTCCTCCAAAGAGGCAGTTTTCTACTTCAAAAAACAGCTGTGGTAAAAATATCTCCCGAGAGCAGCCAGCTGTTTATTTATAAATCTGCGCGTAGCGAGGCTGTATTTCTCCTAAGTGTTTTCAAGAGCAAGCGGGGTGCTGGGGTGACGGGGCCGGGGCTGCTGGTGGTGACCCGGGGAGGGGGGGGGCGGGAGGCCTCGAGGTTGCGGGGTCGGAAAGTGGGGCGAGGTGCGGGGGCTCCGGGAGGGCCCAAGGCTGCGGGGTCCGGGTGCGGGGCGGGGGTGCGGGGGCTCCGGGGGCCCCAAAGCTGCGGGGTCGGGGTGGGGGGCGGGGGTTCGGGGGTTCCGGGGTCCAAGGCTGCGGTCCGGGGTGCGAGGCGGGGGTGCGGGGGCTCTGGGGCCCCCAGGCTGTGGGCCGGGGTGTGGGGGCTCCAAGGCTGCGGGGTCGGGGTGGGGGGCGGAGGTGCGGGGGCTCCGGGGGCGCCAAGGCTGCGGGGTCGGGTGCGGGGCGGGGGTGCGGGGGCTCCGGGGGCCCCAAAGCTGCGGGGTCGGGGTGGGGGCGGGGGTTCGGGGGTTCCGGGGTCCAAGGCTGCGGTCCGGGGTGCGAGGCGGGGGTGCGGGGGCTCTGGGGCCCCCAGGCTGTGGGCCGGGGTGTGGGGGCTCCAAGGCTGCGGGGTCGGGGTGGGGGGCGGAGGTGCGGGGGCTCCGGGGGCGCCAAGGCTGCGGGGTCGGGTGCGGGGCGGGGGTGCGGGGGCTCCGGGGGCCCCAAAGCTGCGGGGTCGGGGTGGGGGCGGGGGTTCGGGGGTTCCGGGGTCCAAGGCTGCGGTCCGGGGTGCGAGGCGGGGGTGCGGGGGCTCTGGGGCCCCCAGGCTGTGGGCCGGGGTGTGGGGGCTCCAAGGCTGCGGGGTCGGGGTGGGGGGCGGAGGTGCGGGGGTTCTGGGGGCGCCAAGGCTGCGGGGTCGGGTGCGGGGCGGGGGTGCAGGGGCTCCGGGGGGGCCCAAGGCTCCGGGGCTGGGGTGCCGATGCAGGGGTGCCGGGGCTCTGGGGGCCCCAAGGCTGCGGGGTCGGGGTGGAGGTGCGGGGGTTCTGGGGGCCCAAGGCTGTGGGCCGGGGTGCGAGGTGGGGGTGTGGGGGCTCCGGGGGCCCAAGGCTGCGGGCCGGGGTGCGGGGCGGGGGTGCGGGGGCTTCGGGGGCCCAAGGCTGCGGGCCAAGGGGGCGGGGGCTCCGGGGGCCCCAAGGCTGCGGGG